>NC_139390.1:54025000-55335000 GCF_054392235.1 Sus scrofa | reverse complement strand
TCGAGAGAGATGCCACAAAGGGACGGTGGCGGAGGGGGCGGCCGCAGGCCTCCAACGAGGTGGGGGGGGCACGGGGACCATCCCCAAAAACCGGATGCGAGTCGGCTGCCAGGGCACCACACGGGGTCTCACCGCCAGAGGCCTCCAGCACAACGGCGGTCCCGCCGCAACACCCAGGACGCCGACTGGCCTCCCCCTCAGCCCCTGGGGGGCCCCCCCTCGCGGGGGCCCCACGACCGCCACCGACGACACCGATGAGCCACAGCCGGCCCCGTGGAAACAAGTCTCCCAAGGCACCTACCGACGACCACCCCCCACACCCCACACGCACCCGCCGTGCCCAACCCTCTTCCCCCACCCCCCCGCGCACAGGGGGACACCCGAGAAGCACATCACCCAGGGACACCCGCCCGGCCACGGCGGCCAGGGGGTGACACCCACACGAGGTGAGGCCATTTCAGGTCCCCGGTTGACGCGGGGGCGGGAGGGAGAGAGACATGGCACAGGCAAGGCAGGGCGGTCACCTGTTCGGGGCAGGGGGAGGGCCGGCAGCACCGGGGAAGGGCGGCAATGCACACGGGGCAAGGGCTGTGGGGCAGGGACGCGGGTGCCTGCCCAGGGAGAGGAGAAAGGACCCAGGCACGCCAGGCAAACCAGCACGGGGTCACACCACCACACACACGAGGGCAGTCCCATGACACCTGGGACACCAGGCGGCCTCAGTCGCCCCAGAGCACTCCACGACCCGGCCCCACCAACCAGGGCCCCATGTGCAAAGGCTTCCCCCCCCCTGCCACGTGGGGGGGGTTCGTCCGCCTCATCTCACCCATCCGTCCATCTTTCCACCCTCATCTCATCCGTCCTTCACCTAGTCCACCCTCCAGGGCCTGACGCCTGGGGGAAACGCTCCTGAGCGAGGCGGCCCGAACCATGCTCGCTCACCACCTCCACACCACCAGCTGCGACCCCAGGCGAGTGCGGGAAGAACCGACGGGCGGCTCGCAGCGGGGGAGGCAGGGGCAGAGGCCGCCGGGGGACGGGGCGCATCCCCCTCCTCCACTTCCCCTTCCAAGGGGAGGGGCACCACGCGCCCACGCAGCACACAGCCCGGCGCTGGACGCCAAAACCCGGCCCGGCCCGGCGTGACCCTCCCCCAACTCGGAGGGGGGAGGCACAGGCCGCATTAGGCAAAAGAGCAGCGCTTGGCCCCCACCGCGGGGGCCAGCGCACCCCTCGCGCGAGGGCGGCTCTTGCCCACACGCTGTGGCAAGTAGCGCCGGCAGCTACTGCCCTGCAGACTTCAGGAGGGGCGGCGGCTGGGGGGTCCAGGTACCCCAAGGCCCCCCTCTCAGATCGCTAGAGAAGGCTTTCTCACCGAGGGCGCGTCGTGCCCCACACACCATCGCTCGCCCCTTCGGGGACCCACGGGAGTGGGAACACTCCCAAAAAGTGGGAAGTCAGAAGGGGGGGGGGTCTGCGGTATGGGTAAAGCACACAGCCCATGTGAGCGTCCACGGTCAGAGCCGGGAGGGCAAGAGTCTGTGCTGCCACCAGGCTTGCCTTTCAGACTTTTCCACGTGGGTGGAGGGATGCCACGTCCGGAAAGCCAGACGGGGACCCCCCCTTCACATCTCCCGGCCCACCGCGGTCGCTCTCACGACCACATGCAGCCTTCCCGGTCAAGGGAGAAGCATGGGGCGTGCCACTCAAGGGCCAAGGGCTGCCCTCACTGGCACACAGTGAGGGAGACCCATGACAAGGGGTCCACCTGAGCCCCTCCCGGGGAGGGGACACAAGCTTCCCCTGCCTTACCGTCTCGACCCCCTCCCCTGAGCTTTAGGAAGCTGCTCGTGGGGCACGCCACCACCACAGTGGGGACCCGAGGGGACTCACCGCTGGGAGAGGAAAACGACACCACCGCTCGGCCTCGGGCATCTGACAGGCAACCCGGAGTACTCCAGGGGCACCACAGAGGACCAGGGGAGGCACGCTCACGCACCCGCAGGGATGCGAAGCATGGCAGCGAGGGAGGCCTCCCCCCACTTTGGGGAGGGACCGCTCGCAAGGCACACGCCAAGGAGGCAAAGCGAGAATGCCTGCTGCGTCCCAAAGGACCCAGGCCCCCCCCCCCGACTGACACCCGAAGGCAGCAGGGCGGGAGACCAGAGGTCAGGCTGGAGGCCGCACCCCTGCCTTCCCCCACACCACCCGCAGGTGGGGGAGGAGCAGCGAGGGGCCCGCGACAGAATGAGAGGCGCGGCCCAACTCACCATGAGCGGCCGTCCCTCACCTGGCGCGGCTTAAGCCCAAGCCCAGGAGAGCGCCACATCACCACATCGATCAGTCCTGGCAGAGCCAGGGAAGAGCCCAGAAGAGGGGAGGGAGGGAGGGAGGGAGGGAGGGCCAGCAAAGACAATCACCACGGGGGCCTGCTTCAGCTTCACCGGCCCCCCCTCCTCCTCCTCCTCCTCCTCCTCCCCTTCCTCTCTCAGGGGAGAGACAGCGGCTGACAACCCCGGGAGGGAGAATGCCTGACACGTGGCACGGAGCCAACAGGGTGGGGTTGTTCCAGCCGAGCCGCCGGGTGCCCGCAGCAGGGAGGCACACAGGGTAGAAGACCCCACAGGGCCACGCGCCCTGCCGCCCTCGGGTCAGCCAAAGACCGGAGGGGACACCGCAGCATGGGCCAGCTGGATGCACAAGCGAGAGCCGGCGCACAGGCCCAGGCGAGCGGCCCCCACGCGGGGTGCAAAGGGCAGGGTCAGGCCTTGGACAGCAGCCGAAAGCCCAAAGCCCCCCACGTGCATCCAGAGGCCCAAGGTCTCCAGCGACAGGCGCTGAAGAGGATCGTGTCAGCATCTACCTGGTGACAGAAAAGGCCTATTTCGGCCGCGAAAAATGTCCATGCCCAGCAGCGGGGCCCACCCACAGGACGTGGGGGTATCCCCGGAACCCCCATCCGGACACTTGTCCCCCAGCCCTGCCCTAGAGTCGCCAGACCCAGCGCTCTCAGGGCCATCTGGTCGACCCGGGGAGCGTGACCGCAAGGAAGGGACAGGGACAGGAAGGAGGTGGAGCCGGCCGGCCAGCCGGGGAAGCCCTTCCCGGCTTGCCCACGCGGGCAGGTATCGGTCTGTCCGGAGCTCCAGACGGGGACTTGGCTCCCCCAAAATCCAGGACACACCATCCAGCTCAGGCCGGTCCCCACCTCCCGACAGATCGACCGACCGACAGGGAAACACTCCGAGGGCGGGGGGGCGGGGGGGGGGGGGAATGAGAGCGTGGGAAACGAAGTCTTGTCCAACGACCGGGACCCTACATGGGCACGCCTCAGGCCCAGGTGCACCCTTCCCGGCCACACCCGGGAGCAGGGGGCCGGCGGGGTACCATCCACCATCTCCGGATCCATCAGGACTTGGAAAAAAAATGTTTCCACGGAGGCGCCTCCGACGAACGGACCCCGCGAAGGAAGGCGCCGGGGCCCGAGCCACCCTTTCCGCTCCACCCCTCACGGCTTGTGCCGGTCTAGACCTCGTCAGTACGACTCCGCACGGGCCGGCGGTAGCCATCAGTCGGGGGGCAGGGGGGGAGGGACCCATGCCGGCATGACGACCGGGAAACAAGCGTGCCGGCCACCGAGCCTGTCGCGCCCTCCAACGCCCTCACAGCGCACAGCCCGGGCCGCTCCTCACTTCGGGGATGAGAGGCTGGAGGGACGGCGGGCGGGAGTCATTCACGCTCCAAAGGGCGACCCGGGACAAGGCCAGGCCACCCGAGCACAGGCAGTCCCGGGCGCCGCACACCCTCTCCCCTCGCTAGGGAGGCGGCCCGGCCCAGGCCTGGTCGGTCCCCGGGGCCGGAGCGGCAAGAGCGGATGCTGGTCGACCCGGCCAGGCGGCCCCAGAACCTGCCTGGGGAGCGCGGTGACAGTCACTCCCTCACAGGCCTGCACGCCCAATCTCCGGTGAGAGAGGGACACTCCCAGGCCTCTGAGCCACCGGAGCTGTCGCCGCCAGTGTCGCCAGCCTCCCGGAACTCTGACTCAGGCCGGATGGCTGAGTCACATCCCTCGCGAAGGTCCCCAAAGCTGCAGAGGGAAGGGACGATATAAAAGCGGACACTAGATGGCACGCGACAACCGCCACCAACGTCACCAGGACAGATCCGGAAGGCCGGCCGGCCGGCGGCGACACAACGACACAGCGCCGGCCACCCAAATGCCCGAGCTCTTCCCGGGGCCGAGGCGCCAGGCGTCCTGCACGACCGCGAGGCTTCCACTACGGAGCTGCCTCCTGGCAAGGCACTGCGTGGCGTGATGGCAGCAGATGGAAAGAGGGGGGCGGCGGCGGCGGCGGCGGCGGCGGCGGGGAAGGAGCTGGGAAGAGGTTCTCGCTGTTGCCTAGAAGGAGCCGCGCTCGCTCCCCCAAGCATGTCCCTTCCTGGGCTTGGGAATTCCAGAGAGAAGCCGGCGCGGTGAGGGTGGCACTAGCGAGAGAGATCTCAGGTTCCCCTCCACCTTCTCTTCTCTCCCCCACCCCCACCCCACCTCCCTGCACGGAGCTGGAGGAGGGAGGGAGAGAGGGAGGGCGGGAGGGTAGGCGGGGACTGGCAAAAACGAAACCCGGCAAGCTCTCGGAGAACGACAACGCAGGAGTCGGTATACCTGCCACCCTTACCGACGGAGACGGTCTGTCAAAAGCAGACAAGCAAAGCCCAGAAGCTTAGGAAGGGAGAGAAGGATACAGTCGATCCTAGGAAAGTGGAAATGAAAATCTCTCTCTGCATAGACTGAGACAAAGTCCAAAGAGAACAAATGGCTGCCTGGGGCAAATGCTCTGGTGGTCAGGTCATAGAAACATGGATTTCAGCATGACTGACCAACCACAACGGAGGGAAAGTACAACGCAACACTATGAGTGTGTGTGTATGTGTGGGGGGGTGAACTGAAATCTCATCCAAAACAAAACAAAACAAAACAAAAAAAGGAAAACAACCCCCCCCCCAAAAAAAACCCAAAAAACAACAACAGATGAAGAAGAAGAAGGAAGCCCACGACCAACAGGGTCAAGGCTCCTGCTTTCTCACCGCGGTGGCTCTGGTTGCCCCTGTGTGGTGCAGGTTCCATCTCTGGCTCAGGAAAAACTTCCACTTGCTGCCCGTGTGTGTGGCCAAAAAGTAAAACATAAAGCTGAAACAGGAGGGAGAGGGGGTGGAGAAAACCCGAAACAAACAATAAACTTTGCAAGTCTCAGGATTGCCATCCTGGGGTAGTGGAAACAAATCCGACCAGGAACCATGAGGTTGCAGGTTTGATCCCTGGCTCACTTGTTGGGTTAAGGATCTGGCATTGCCGTGAGCTGTGGTGTCTGTCACAGACGCGGCTCGGATCCCGCGTGGCTGTGCCTGTGGTGTAGGCCGGCAGGTAAGGCTCCGAACTGACCCCTAGCCTGGGAACCTCCATGTGCTGCGGGTGTGGCTCCCCCCCAAAAAAAAACCAGAAAGAGAGAGAGAGAGAGAGAGAGAGAGAGAAGGAAAGAAAGAAAGAAAGAAAGAAAAGAGAAAGAAAGAGAGAGAGAGAGAGAGAGAGAGAGAAAGAAAGAGAAAGAAAGAAAGGAAGGAAAGAGAAAGATAGAGAGAGAGAGAGAGAGAGAGAGAAAGAAAGAAAGAAAGAAAGAAAGAAAGAAAGAAAGAAAGAAAGAAAGAAAAAGAAAGGAGAAAGAAAGGAAGGAAAGAGAAAGAAAGAAAGAAAAGAAAAAGAAAGAGAGAGAGAGAAAAGAAAGAAAGGAAGAAAGGAAGGAAGGAAAGAAAAAGAAGGAAAAAGAAATCCATCTCGGAGTTCCCGCTGTGCCTAGGTCACAGCTGAGCCTCAAGTTCGATCCCTGGCACAGGAAAGGCAGTGCAGCAGGAAAAAAAAAAAAAAAAAAGAACAACTCCATCTTGCTGGTTGGGCAGGGGAGATGCAATTGCCGGATGACATTCCACAACTCTGCCAAACTGGCAAAACCACGACGCACTTAGTACAGGAGTCATTGAAGACATGGATGTGAAAGCATCTTCTTGCTATCGATTCATTTCCCACAATCCCAGGAAGAGCCATTGGAACAGGGCTCCCATTCTTGGCACGATATCTTTTCTATGTGTGGGTGGACGCATCTTTTCTCATGGTTGTTTTCCTTTTGACCAAATTTAACTTCAGCCTCCACCATGTCATCTTTTGGGCTCTCAAGCCTGCCATGAGAATATGGTCACCAAAGTCCTCGCCCAGAGGCACCTTTGCCCACCACCAGTGCCGCCGTCTCCCCCCACCTCCTCCTCCTCCTCCTCCTCCTCCTCCTCCTCCTCCTCCTCCTCCTCCTCCTCCTCCTCCTCCTCCTCCTCCAACCCCCGCCAAGCACCCCCCCCCCCCACCCCGCTTTGTATTGTTCAGCTGTCTTGCACTGGTCTCTCACACGGTGGCGGTGTGGTCCTATGCATGATTCCCAACCACATTCAAGTGGACTTCCGGGATCATCATTTTCTGTTTCCTAACTGCACTTTCGTCGTTCTTAGGAGGTTTGCTTCCCTTCCCCCCCCACCCCCCCCCCACCCCGCGCGCGCGCACGCTTGGTGTTGAATCGGAGCTGCATCTGCTAGCCTGAGCCACAGCCACAGCAACGGCGGGATCCGAGCCACATCTGAGACCTTATGCCACAGCTCGCGGAAAAATGCCAGATCCTTAAACCCCTGAGCGAGGTCAGGGATCAAACCTGCCACCTCGTGATTCCTAGTCCGATTCGTTTCCGCCGCGCCATGACAGGAATTCCTTCCTGTGTTCTTTTGGGTCATGGTTGTTTCCAGCTCCACAGAATTCCTCCCCGTGCTCATGTGACATCTGGGATGTGGCGGGTTGGGGGGGGGGGGGGGCAAGGTTTCGTTCCCCTACAGTCATGCCTTGAAAAAAGTCGTGTACAACGTTTCACATTCCAGATCCAGAAGCTGAATCCGCAGCCGGTTCCATCTCATGAAACCGATCTCCCAGCCCAGGAAAACCAAAGGTCGTGGTTGGAGCCCGTGATAAACCCCAGGTCTGAGTCCCGAGCACTGCTGCTCAGGGAAGATTTCGAGGTGTCAGGGTCCAAGGATCCTCCTGGGCACTTGGAAATGTCTCCGATGTGTGCAGGCAGGCATGAGGATGAGAAGGGGCTAAAGAGGGGCAGAGGGTGGTGATCTCTTGTCGGTGGATGTCAAGGGTTGGCGCTTCCTTTTGTGGATCTCCCGGAAAAGTCAAATGTGGGAGAAAAACTGGACCCGTGAGTTCGAGGAGAGGGATGGCCAGAGAAAACCAGAAGAATTCCATCTGCCGACCATTGGGTAGGTAGGAGGGCAAAAACCGAAACCTCGAGCATGACATGAACAGAACCACATGCTTCTAGCCACCCATAAACCCCGTAAGATAAGATCGTTTCTGCTGAGATACCCTCTCCCTCCCCCCACCCACCCAGGGCGAAGGATCCCTGGGTGGTGGCAGAGGGGCGGCAGCAGTCAGTGGCAGTGGCGGCGGGCATGGAACTTCCACAGGCCCTGGGGACACACCCCCCGCCCCCAGAAACCCCTAGAAGCTTGGAATTCTGATGTCTGTGGTGTGATGACCATAAACACTGGCTTTTGTGCCATGTCTGCTAGAAGATATGGTTTCCATGACAAATAAAGTGATTTTTAGCAAGTTTTTCTCCACTTGAGATGTATTGAAAATACGTCTTCATTCAGGGGGAGGTAGGTGTAGGTGACAGACGTGGCCGCTCAGCTCAGATCGGGTGATCTGGCAGGGCATAGCTCTGGCTGAGGTGCAGGCCAGCAGCTACAGCTCCGATTCTTCGACCCCTAGCCCAGGGAACTTCCATATCCCAAGGGTGCACTCCTAAAAAACAAAAAACAAAATGAACAACACACAAAGAGGGAGCATCTCATCGATGGCAGACCAAATTCCAATGTATATGTATACGTGTACATAGGTATGTACGTATGGATGTGTGTGTGTATGTGTATATTATCGAGAGAGAGAGAGAGAGAGAGAGAGAGAGAGAGAGAGAGAGAGGATTTTTTAGAGCCATAACTGTGGCATACGGAAGTTCCCAAACCAGGGTTCGAACCGGCATACATGGATACTAGTCGGGTTTGTTACCACTGAGCCACAACAGGAACTCCCCACATTCCAATATTTAATGAGAAAATACATTTTTGATGCTTTAGGCAACCCTGCAAACACCCTTATTTAAGTGACTGGACTTAACAAAAAGGAATCCCTAGCACCTAGTAACAGAACAAAGATAAAGAAACACAAGGCAGGAATTCCCGTTGTGGCTCGGTGGAAACGAACCCGACTAGCATTGACCCCTAACCTGGGAACCTACAAAATGGCACATGTGAAGCCCTAAAAGAAGACTACACACACACACACACACACACACACACACACACACACTCTCCCTCTCTCTCTCTCTCTTTGAAAAAATTTATGTATTTAGTGGAGTTCCCATTGTGACTCAGCAGGTAGGAATCTGACTAGCATGTCAAAAAAGACTTGCCTCTAATTCCCATTTGAAGCACCTCATTCTAGTGCCCAAACCATGAAACAAGTCCCCTCTCCCATTAAACAAGTTGAGACCCTCAATATCAACTCTGAAGAAGACATTCAAAAGGAGGAAATTAAAACTCCACGCTTTTGAATTTACATGTCAATAGCTGAAATCACACACTGTCCATCCAAAGCAACAGAATTTTACCATGAATGAAGCTGGAATATTTCTGGTGGATTTATCACAGGTTGATATTCACAAGCCCTCTTTCTTTGGGTGTGGACTGTCAGTGTGGTGACTAGGTCCACTGCCGTCAATTTTCTGGTGTCCAGTATTTTCTGGAAGGGCAGGAGTGTCTCTCTACTTATCCTGCATTAACTCTATGATGAGGGGTACAATTGGATATTTGGAGCTTTCCCTCTTGGAAGAGAGGGGACTCTGGCCCTTCCAATCGCAGGTCTAGAGAAGGATGCAGAGTGTCCCAAAGAGAGATTGGTTTTGGGTGACAGAAAATTTGCACTCTGACCCATTTTAAATGAGGCCCTGCTCAAGCGTGCTCAGCCTGGTGTTCTGATGTCAATTCACTGAGACATGGAGCATCTCAGACTTCATTTCATAAATCCACCAACCACGTGTCCAGAGATGTACCTCCCTAGCAAATCCTCAAGACCTTATTATCCAGGTGGGGTCTCCTATAGGATAAGCTAGTTCTTGCTAAAGACCTCATGTTAACGTGGTTGAATATATGTTGATCTCTGAGTCATATATGGGACCACGGAGACCTCATACATATGAGTTGGTCCGCGGGTCAGCCGAAAGGGCTGACAATGGGAAGATTGGGGGTAGGATGGCCGAAATGTAATGTCTGTAAACCAACAGATGATTTCTTTTGGCACCACCGCTTGTATATTTGATAGGGGATTGGATGATGGAGGGAAAAATTTGAGTAAAGACTTGGATGGCTATCCTGGCTGAGATATGTCACCCTGGATCACCACAGGTAAACTTGTGGCAGGAGGATTTGAGAGAAAGTGAAAGAGGGAGAAGTTGAGAGAGATAGAGATAGACAGAGAGAGATGAAGGAGATTTTGATTCAAGCATCCATCCAGGGCATAATCTCAGCCTCAAGCAGTTGTCTGTGTTTCAGGAGGATATTTGACACAAGGGAAAAACCAACACTCTTGTGTCAGATTCTTCACTCCTTCTTTGCATGACTCTAGAACTGTGTCCATTTCTATCCCTGCTCCCCGCTGGAAAATAGGGGCTAAAGCCCCTGTTTGGCACACTTATCTCATCAAACAGAATGTTGTGAAGATCAGGTTAATGGGCAATAGATATTTTCCCTGAATGGAAAAGCCCCTTCCCATGTAAAGGCAGCTCATATTGTGTTATTCCTCACTCTTTCCTGGTTTTCCTTATCTAGGCTAAGTGGGAGTGTTTCTTTTTCAATCACATATTTTCTTTCCAAATGAGATTTTATACTGCGGATTCATGGGATGCAGTGTTTGAAAACCACATGGACCCTGAAATGCCACACATGTTCTGGGAAAGAGCCATTATTATGTAGAGAGCAGGTGGGCCTTGAGTAGGCATAGTTGCCTTCCCTCTTAAAGGTCCAGGCTAACTGGTTGCCATGGCAATCGCATAATGCCCATTGAGCCTTGTGGAACAACATCCTCTCTGTGAGAGCAGAGGTGCATGATGGGCCCCATGTGGGAAGCTCTCAACCTCACACATCAAGAGTTGGACGATGGGCACCCCGATCAGTTTTTCTGGATGTATGTTGATACTGAGGTAATGGATGATCCTTTAGATTGGTGGTACAATTTGACAAACAGTATTATCTTCATCTTTGACCTCATGGCCACAACTCTCATCAGGCTCCCCACCTAAGCATGGATTATACAGTCTTGCTGTTTGATCATGGTATATCCTAAAGTGAACAGTGAGCCAACCACCTCAAGTCCTTCATACATGTGAAAATGGAATCATGTCTAATTCCTCTTTGATACACCTCATTCCAGAGCCCAAACCATGAAACCAGGCCACTCTGCCATCCACTTAGCATGAGGCCCTCGATATCACCCCTGAAGAAGTCATTCAAAATAAGAAATTGCAATTCCACACTTCAGAATATACATGTCAATAGCTGAAATTACACGCTAGCTGTCCAAAGTCAAGGAATTTTACCGAGAATGAAGCTAGGATATTTCTGGTGGATTTTTCTAGTTTAATAAGAACAAGCCCTGTCTCTTTGAGTGCTGGCTGTTAGTGTGGTGATTAGGGCCACTGCCAGCTAGGTTGTGGACTCCAAAATTTTCAGGAAGGGAAGTAGGGCCTCTCTTCCGATACTCCATGAGCCCTGTGCTGAGAGCTTCAAATGGAGTGTCTTGAGGTTTTCCTCTTAGAGGAGAGGGGAATAAGGCTCTGCCAATCTTGGTCTAGAAAAGGATGAGGTATGTCCCAAATAGAGACTTGTTTTGGGTGACAAAAAATTTCCCCTCTGGACCATTGTCAGACAGGCCCTTCTCAAGCGTGTTCAGACTGTTGTTTTGATGCCAATTCACTGAGACATGAGGAGTCACAGACTACATTACCTAAATCACCCTCACATGAGTCCAGGGATCCACCTCCCCAGCAAATCCACAAGATTTGATCATCCAGGTGGGGTCCGCTAAATTTAAGCTAATTCTTGCTAGAACCCTCATATTAACGTGGTTGAAAATGTGTTGATCTCTGAGTCAAATATGGGACCTCATAAACCGCAGTACATATGAAGTGGTCATGGGGTACCATGAGGGGCTGAAAATGGGAAGAGTGGTAGTATGGATGATTTGAAATGTCTCTATACCAAGAGGGGAATTCTTTCTGGACCTCTGCTTGTATATTTGATAAGGGATTGGAAGCTGGAGGGAAAATGCTGTGTAAAGCCTTGGGCTGCTACCCTGGCTGAGATATGTCATCAAGGATCAGCACAGGTAAATTTGGGGCAGGACGACTTGAGATAAATTGGAGGGAGAAGTGCAGAGAGAGAGAGAGAGATAAAGGAGATTTTGATTCAAGGAACTGTCCAGGCACAATCTCAGCACCTACCTGGTGTCTGTGTTTCAGGAGGATATACAAAACAACTGAAAACCAGCACTCTTATACCAGATTCTTCACACTCCTTCTTGGCCTGACTCTAGAAATATGTCCCTTACTATCATTGCTCCCCGCTGGAAGATAGGGGTTAAAACCCCTGTTTGGCACCCTTATCTTCCCAAATGGCTTGATGTGGAAATCAGGTAAAAGAACAGTAAATATTTTCTCTGAGCGGAAAAGTTCCTTCCTCTGTAAAGGGCTGCCTCTGTGGTATTCTTCCTCTCTCTTCCCTTGTTTTAATTATCCCAGCTACTTGGGGTGTGAGTCTTTTTCCATCACATATTTAATTCCAAATTGGATTTTATACTGTGGATTCCTTGGACGCATGTTCGATAAAACACATTGACCCTGAAGTGCCACACATGTTCTGGGAAAGAGCAATCACTCTGTAGGAAGCAGGTGGGCCGAGATTGGGTGGAGGTGCCTTCCCTCTGAAAGGTCCAGGACAACTGTTTGCCATGGCAATGGCATGACGTCCATCAAGCCTTGTGACACAACAGCCTCTCTTTTAGAGTTGAGGGTCATGAGGGCCCCCATGTGTGAAATTTTCACCCTCACACTTCAAGAGTTGAATGATGGGCACCCTGAGCTCTGGTTCTGGAGTTATGTTGATACTGAAAAAGGATGATCCATCAGATGTGTGGTACAATTAGACCAACAGTATTATCTCCAAATTTAGACTAATGGCCACCATTCTCATCAGGCTCCCCAGCTAAACATTGATTATATTGGCTTGATGTTTGATCATGGTTTATCGTAAAGGGACCAGTGATCCAAACACTTCAAGTCTTTTCCCACATGTGAAAAAAGACTCGTGCCTAATGCCTGTTTGAAACACCTCATTCCAGAGCCCAATCCATGACACCAGGCCCATCTGCATTCAACCAAATGCGATGCCCTCTAATATCACCCCTGAATAAGATACTCAAAAGGGGAAAATTACAACTCCACGCTTCTATATACACATGTCAATAGCTGAAATCACAGGGTAGCCGTCCAAAACAAGTGAATTTTACTGAGAATGTAGCTGGGATAATTCTGGTGTGTTTTTTACATTTCAATAAGAACAAGCCATGTCTCTTTGGGTGCTGGCTGTTAGTGTGATGACAAGGGCCACTGCCAGGTAGTTTGTGGTGACCAGAATTGCCAGGATGGGAAGGAGCATCTCTTTTATCCTCAATGAGCCCTGTGGTGAGGGCTTCAAGTGGGGTGTCTTGAGGTCTCCCTCTTGGATGAAAGGGGACTCTGTACCTGCCAATCGAGCACCTAGAGTAAGATGAGGAGTGTCCCCAAAAGAGACTGGTTTTGGGTGACAGAATACATGCACTCTGGCCAGTTGTCAGGCAAGACATGCTCAAGGGTGCTCAGACCATTGTTTGGATGACTATTCACTGAGAAATGGAGAATAACACACTGCCTTTCCTAAATCCCCCAAGCACGAGTCCAGAGATGCATCTCCCAAGAATATCCATAAATCCTGATCATCCAGGTGGGGTCTGCTGAAGGTAAGCTAAATCTTACTAGAGCCCCCATGTTAATGTGGTAGAAAATGTGTTGATTTCTGAGTCAAATATGTGACCACATAGACCACAGTACATATGATGTCTTCAGCAGGTCACAATGAAATGCTGACAATGGGAAGAGTGGGGGTAGGACGGCAAAGTTGTAATATCTCTATATAAATATGCATAGATCTTTGTGGACCACCGCTTGAGTATTTGATATGGGATAGGAATACAGGGAATATGGGATAGGAATAGAGGGAAAATGTTGGCCAAAGATTTGGACTGCTATCCTGTCTGAGATAATTCATCCAGTATCACCAGAGGTAAAATTGGGGCAGGAGGATTTGAGAGCAAGTGAAGGAGGGCAAAGTGGAGAGAGAGAGAGGGAGAGAGAAAGTGAGAGAAATAACGGAGATTTTGATTCAAGCATGTGTTCAGGGCATGATCTCTGTACCAAGTATGTGTCTGTGTTTCATAAGGACATCAGACACAAGGGGAAAACAAACACTCTTATCCCATATTTTTCACTCCTTCTTGGCCTGACTCTAGAAATATGTCCATTACAATCACTGCTCCCCACTGGAAGATAGGGGTTAAATCCCCTGTTTCTCAACCTTATATTCTCAAATGGCATGATGTGGAGATCAGGTTAAAGGACAGTAGATATTTTCCCTCAGCAGAAAAGCCCCTTCCCATGTAAAGGGGAGTGGATATTTTTGTTTTCCTTATCCAGGCTAATTGGGGAGTGGGTATTTTTCAATCACATATTTTCTTTCCAAATGAGATTTTTATACTGTGGATTCCTTGGATGCAGTGTTTGAAAAACAACTTCAACCCTGAATTGCCACACATGTTCAGGGAAAGAGCCATCATTTTGTAGAGAGCAGGTGGGCCCACAGTGGGTGGAGTTGCCTTCCTTCTGAGGGAACAATGGGTCAATGGGTTGCCACAGCAATGACATGACACTCATTGATCCTTGTGACAAAACAGCCTCTTGGTGAGAGTAGAGGAGTGTGATGGGCACCATGTTGGAAGATCTTATCCTCACACCTCCATGGGTGAATGACGGCACCCTGAGATCTTGTTCTAGAGGTATGTTGATATTGATGTAAAGGATGATCCATCAAATGGGTGGTACGATTAGACCAAAAGTATTATCTCCATCTTTAGCCTCATGGTCACCACACTAATCAGTATACCAGGCTAAATATTGATTGTACAGGCTTGCTGTTTGATCATGGTATATCGTAAAGGGACCAGTGACCCAACCTCCTCAAGTATTTTCCCACATGTGAAAAAAGACTCGTGCCTAATGCCAGTTTGAAACATCTCATTCCAGAGCCCAAACCATGAAATCAGGCCGCTCTACCTTCAACCAAGTGTGAGGCCCTCAATATCACCTCTGAAGGAGACATTCAAAAGGGGGAAATTAAAACTCCACACTTCTGAATATACATGTCAATGGCTGAAATCACATGCTAGCCATCCAAAGCAAAGGAATTTTATTGATAATGAAGCTGGGATATTTCTGGTGGATTTATCACAGGTTGATAAGCACAAGCCATCTTTCTTTGGGTGTGGGCTGTCAGTCTGGTGACTAGGGCTGCTGCTAACAATTTTGTGGTGTCCAGAATTGTTGGGATGGGAAAAAGTGTCTCTCTACTTATCCTGCATTAACCCTGTGGTGAGGGGTACAAGTGGAGGTTTGGAGGTTTCCCTCTTTGAAGAGAGGGGACTCCAGCCCCTCCAATTGATGATCTAGCAAGGATGAGGTGTGTCGCAAATACAGCCTGGTTTTGGGTTAAAGAAACCTGTGCTTTGGCAAATTGTCAGCCAGGCCCTGCTAAAGTGTTCTCATACTGGTGTTTGGATACCAATTCACCGAGGCATGGAGAGACACAGATTACATTTCATAAATCCCCCAAGCACGAGTCCAGAGATACACCTCCCCAGAAAATCCACAAGGCCTGATCATCCAGGTGGGGCCTGCTGCAGGTAAGCTAATTATTGCTAGAGTTCTCATGTGAATGTGGTTGAAAATATGTTGATCTCTGTGTCAAATATGGGACCACGTAAACCGAAGTACTTACGAGGTTGTCAGTGTGTTACCATGCAGGGATGACAATGGGCAGTGTGGTGGTAGGAGGGCTGATTTGGAATGTCTCTATATCCAAAGAGGAGTTCTTTCTGGACCACCACTTGTATCTTTGATAGGGGATAGGAAGAAGGAGGTAAAATTTCGGGTGTAGACTTGGACTGCTCTGCTGGCTGAGATATTTCATCCAGGATCACCAGAGGTAAAACTGGGGGAGAAGGACTAGAGACAAAGTGAAGGAGGTGGAAGTGGAGAGAGAGAGACAGAAGAGATTTATATTGAAGCAAATGTCCAGTGTATGAATTCAGCACAATGAAGTTGTCTATATTTCAGAAGGATTTCCGACACAAGGGAAAAACCAGCACACTTGTACTGGACACTTCACTCCTTCTTGGCCTGACTCTAGAAATGTGTCCATTACAATCACAGCTCTCCTCTCTAAGATATGGGTTAAAGCCCCTCTTGGCATTCTTATGTTATCAATTGGCATGTTGCTGAGATCAGGTTAGACAGTAGATATTTTCCCTGAGTGCAAAAGTTCCTTCCCCTGCAAAGTTCTGCTCATGCACTGTTTTTCTTACACTTTCCTTGTTTTTACTATCCAGCCTACTTGGGGATTGGGTCTTTTTCAATCACTTATTTTCTTTGAAAATGAGATTTTATACTCTGTATTCCTGGGATGCCATGTTTGAATAGCCACGTTGACCCTAAAGTGCCACACATGTTTGGGGAAAGAGCCATCATTATGTAGAGAGCAGGTGGGAATCGAGTAGGCAGAGTTGTCTTCCCTCTGAAAGGTTCAGTCAAACTGGTTGCCATGGCAATGGCATGAAGCCCGTTGAGTCTTGTGACACAACAGCCACTCTGTGAGAGTAGAGGTGTGTGATGGGCCTCCTGTGGGAAGCTCTCACACCTAAACCTTGAGAACTGGACGATGGGCAATGTGAGGTGAAGTTTTAGAGGTATGCTGATACTGATGTAAAGGATATCCATCAGATAAGTGGTAAAATTTGACCAACAGTATTATCTCCATCTTTAGCCTCATGGCCACCTCTTTCATCAGGCTCCCCAGCTAAACATTGATTATAAAGCCTTGCTGTTTGATCATGTTTTATCTTAAAGGGACCAGTGAGCTGACCACCAGAGGTTTTTTCCTACTTGTGTAAAATGACTCCTTCCTAAGGCCCATTTGAAACATGTCATTCCAGAGCCCAAACCATGAAACTAGGCCCTACGGCCTTCAACCAAATGCAAGGCCCTGGATAACACAACTGAAGAAGACATTAAAAACGGGGAAATTTCAAGTCCATGCATGTGATTATACATGTCAATAACATAAATCAGAAGCAAGGCTTCCAAAGCAAAAGAAATTTACTGAGAATGAAGCTGGGATATTTCTGGTGGATTTTTCACAGGTTGATAAGCACAAGCCTTGTCTCTTTGGGTGCTGGCTATTTGTGTTTTGTTTAGGGCAACAGACAGTGTGTTTGTGGTGTCCACAAATATCAGGAACTGAAGGAGGGTCTCTCTTCTGATCCTCCATGAATCCTGTGTTGAGGGATTCAAGTAGAAGGACTTGAGGTTTCCCTCTTGGGGGAGAGGGGACTCTGGACCTGCCAATCGAGGGTCAAGAGAAAGAGGAGGAATGTCCCAAAAAGAGACTGGTTTTGGGTGACAGAAAACATGCGCTCTGGCCCATGGACCACCAGCCCCTGCTCAAGGGTACTCAGACCAGTGTTTGGATGACTATTCACTGAGAAATGGAGAATAACACACTTCATTTCCTAAATCCCCCAAGCACGAGTCCAGAGATCCACCACCCCAGCAAATCCACAAATCCTGATAATCCAGGTGGTTTCCACTGCAGTTAAGCTAAATCTTGCTAGAGCCCTCATGTTAACGTGGTAGAAAATGTGTTGATCTCTGAGTCAAATATGTGACCACATAGACCACAGTACATATGAGGTCTTCAGCGGCTCACCATGAACGGCTGACATGGGAAGAGTGGGGGTGGGATGGCCAAGTTGGAATGTCTCTATACCAATAAGTGGAGATCTTTCTGGATGACTGCTCTTATATTCCATATGGGATAGGAAGACAAAGGGAAAATGTTGGGCAAAGATTTGGACTGCTATCCTGGCTGAGATATTTCAACTAGGATCACAAGAGTTAAACTTGGTGCAGGAGGATTGGAGAGAAAGTGAAAGAGGGAGAAGTGGAGAGAGAGACAGAGAGATAAAAGAGATTTCAATTCAAGCAAGAGTCAGGGCAGGATCTCAGCACCATTCTGTCTGTGTTTAAGTAGGTTATCTGACTCAAGGGAAAAACCAGCACACTTGTACCACATACTTCACTCATTCCTAGCCTTACTCTAGAAATGTGTGCATTACAATCACTGCTCCCCACTGGGAGATAGGGGATAAACCCCCTCTTTGTAACTCTTATCTTCTCAAATGGCATGATGTGGAGATAAGGTTATAGGACAGTAGATATTTTCCCTGAGCAGAAAAGCCCCTTCCCAGGGAAAGTACTGCTCATGTGGTGTTCTTCCTCACTCTGTCCTTCTTTTCTCTATCCAGACTTATTGGGGAGTGGGTCTTTTTCAGTCACATATTTTCTTTCCAAATGAGATTTTATACTGTGGATTTGTGGGATGCAGTGTTTGAAAAACCACATTGAACCTGAAGTGCCACACATGTTCAGGGAAAGGTTCATCATTTTTTAGAGAACAGGAGGACCCAGAGTGGGTGGAGCTGCCTTCCCAATTAAAATCCAGGCCAACTGCTTGCCAGGGCAATGTCATGACACCCATCGAGCCTTGTGACACAACAGCCTCTCTGTGAGAGGAGAGGGGTGTGATGGGCCCCATATGGGAAGCTCAAACCCTCACACATTGAGGGTTGGATGATGTGATGTGTACCCTGAGCTGTTGTTCTGGAGTTATGTTGATACTGATGTAAATGATAATCCATCAGATGGGTGGTAAAATTGGACAAACCGTAATATCTCCATCTTGAGCCTCATGGCCACCATTCTCATCTGTCTATCATGCTAAACACTGATTAAACAGTCTTGCTGTTTGATCATGGTATATCTTAAAGGGAACAGTGAACTGATCACTTCAAGTTTTTGTTTCAGGAGGATATCAGACCCAAGGGAAAAACCAGCAGTCTTGCACCAGATTCTTCACTCCTTCTTGGCATGGCTCTAGAATTATGTCCATTACAATCACTGGTCCATGCTGAAAGATACGATCTCAGTGCCAAGCAGGTGTCTGTGTTTCAGGAGGATATCCAACACAAGGGATAACCCAGCACTCATGTACCATATATTTCAATCTTTCTTGGCCTGACTCTAGCAATGTGTCCATTACAATTTCTAAAACCATCTGGAAGATAGGGGTTAAAGCCCATGTTTTGCAATCTTATCTTCAAAAATGACATGATATGGAGATCAGGTCAAAGACAGTATATTTTAATTGAGCAGGGAAGCCCCTTCCACTGTAAAGTGCTGCTTATATGGTGTTCTTCCTCACTCTTTACTTGTTTTCATTATCTATGCCACTTGCGGAGTGGGTCTTTTTAAAGCACATCTTTTCTTTCCAAATGAGATTTTATACTGTGGATTTGTGGGATGAAGTGTTTGCAAAACTACGTTGACACTTAAGTACCACACATGTTTGGGAAAGAACCGTCTTTATGTAGAAAGCAGGTGGGCCCAGAGTGGGTGGAGTTGCCTACCCTCTGAAAGGTCCAGGCCAATGGGTTGCCATGGCAATTGCATGATGCCCATCGAGCCATGTACACAGCCTCTTTGTGAGTGGTGAGGGCCGTGATGGACCCCATGTGTGAATCTCTCAACCTCACATATAGAGTGTTGGATGACGGGCACCCTAAGCTGTGGTTCTGGAGGTATGTTGACGCTGATGTAAGGGATGATCCATCAGATGGGTGGTACAATTTGGCTAATGGTATTATCTCCATATTTAGCCTCAGGGCCACCACTCTCATCAGGCTCCCAAGCTAAACATTGAATATACAGCCTTGCAGTTTGATCATAGTATATTATAAAGGGACCAGTGAGGCGACTACCTCAAGTCTTTTCCTACATGTGAAAAATGACTCGTGCCTAATGCCCATTTGAAACACCTTATTTCAGAGCCCAAACCATAAAACCAGACCCATTTGCCCTCATCCTAGTGTGACGCTCTCGATATCTTCACTGAAGAAGACAATCAATTGGGGAAATTACAACTCCATGCTTCTGAATATACATGTCAATAGCAGAAATCACAGGCTTGCCATCCAAAGCAAAGGAATTTTATCGAGATTAAAGCTGGGGTATGTCTGGTGTATTTTTCACAGGTTGATGAGTAAAGACCTGTCTCTCTGGGTGTTGGATGTTAGTGTCGTGACTAGGGCCACTGCCAGCTTGTTTGTGGTATTCATACATTGTCAGGACTGGAAGGTGGTTCTCTCTTCTGATCTTCCATGAGCCCTGTAGTGAGGGCTTCAAGTGGAGGGTCTTGAGGTTTCGCTCTTGAATGAGAGGGGACAAAGGGCCTGCTAATCGATGGTCTAGAGAAGGATGAGGAGTGTCCCTAATAGAAACTGCTTTTGGGTGACAGAAAACTTGTGCTCTGGCTCATTGTCATCCAGGCCCTGCTCAAGGGTGCTCAGCCTGTTATTGGTTGCCAATTCACTGAGACATGGATATTCACAGAATTCATTTCCTAAATCACCCAAGCATGACTCCAGAGATCCACCTCCCCAGCAAGTCCACAAGACCTGATCATCCAGGTGGGGTCCACTGTAGGTAAGCTAATTCTTGCTAGAGCCCTCATGTGAACACGGTTGAAAATGTGTAGTTATCTGAGTCTAATATGTGAGCAGGTAGACTGGACTATATATGAGGTGGTCAGGGGGTCACCATGAAGCCTTGACAATGGGAAGTGTGGGGGTAGGATGGCCGAGTTGAAATATCTCTATACCAACAGAGGTGTTCTTTCTTGACCACCAACTGTATATTTGATAGGGGATTGGAAGACAGAGGTAAAATGTTGGGTGAAGACTTGGACTGCTATCCTGGCTGAGATATGTCATTCAGGATCAGCAGAGGTAAATTAGCAGAGCAGGATACACGACAAAGTGAAGGAGGGAGAAGTGGAGAGAGAGACAGAGAGATATATGGATAAAGGAGATTTTGTATCAAGCAACAGTCCAGGGAATGATCTAATGGCCAAGCCTGTGTATGTGTTTCAGGAAAATATCCTACACAAGGGCAAAACCAGCACTTTTTTTGGTCTTTTTGCCATTTCTTCAGCTGCTCCCATGGCATATGGAGATTCCCAGGCTAGGGGTCGAATCAGAGCTATAGCCACTGGCCTATGCCAGAGTCACAGCAACATAGGATCCAAGCCACATCTGCAACCTACACCAGAGCTCACGGCAACGCTGGATCCTTAACCCACTGAGCAAGGCCAGGGATCAAACCTGCAACCTCATGGTTCTTAGATTTGTTAACCACTGTGCCATGACGGGAACTCCAAAACCAGCACTCTTCTACCAGATTCTTCACTCCTTCTTGGCCTGACTCTAGAAATATGTCCATTACAATCACTAATCCCCGCTGGAATCTAGGGGTTAAAGCACCTTTGGCACCCTTATCTTCTCAAATGACGTGATTGTGGAGATCAGGTTAAAGGAAAGTAGATATTTTCACTGAGTGGAAAAGCCCCTTCCCATGTAAAGGGCTGCATATGTGGTGTTCTTCCTCACTCTTTCCTTGTTTTCAGTATCCATGCTACTTAGGGAATGGGTCTTTTTTAATCACTTCTTTTCTTTCCAAATGAGATTTTATACTGTGGATTCATGGGATGAAGTGTTTGCAAAACCGCATTGAACCTGAAGTGCCACACATGTTCGGGGAAAGAGCAATCATCATGTAGAGAGCAGTTGGGCCCAGAATGGGCAGAGTTGCCTTCCCTTTGAAAAGTCCAGGCCCACGGATTGCCAAGGCAATGGAATGATGCCCATCGAGTCTTGTGACACAAAAGACTCTATGAGAGGAGAGGGGCATGATGGGCCCCATGTGGGAAGCACTCACACTCACACCTCAAGGATTGGATGATAGGCACCCTGAGATGTTGTTCTGGAGGTATGTTGATACTGATGTAAAGGATGATCCATCAGATGAGTGGTACAATTTGACAAACAGTACTATCTCCATCTTTAGTCTCATCATCACCACTCTCATCAGTCTACAGAGCTAAACAACCATAATATAGGTGTGTTGTTTCATCACGGAATATCATAAAGGGACCAGTGAGCCAAACACCTCGAGTTTTTTCCTACCTGTGAAAAAATACTCATGCTTAATGCCCGTTTGAAAGACGTCATTTCAGAACCCAAAACATGAATCCAGGCCTCCCAGCCTTCAACCAAGTGCGAGGCCCTCAATATCACCTATAAAGGAGACACTCAAAAGGGGGAAATTGCAACTCCATGCTTCAGAATATACATGTCAATAGCAGAAATCACAGCCTAGTTGTCCAAAGCAAAGGAATTTTACCGAGAATGAAGCTGGGAATTTTCCGGTGGAATTTTTACAGGTTGATAAGCACAAGCCCTGTCTGTTTGGGTGCTGGCTGTTAGTGTGGTGACTAGGGCCACTGCCAGCTTGTTTGTGGTATTCATACATTGTCAGGACAGGAAGGAGGTTCTCTCTTCTGATCCTCCATGATCCCTGTGCTGGGAGATTCAAGTGGAGTGTCTTGAGGTTTCCCTCTTGGAGGAGAGGGGACTCTGGCCCTGCCAATCAAGGGTCTAGTGTAGGATGAGGAGTGTCCCTAATAGAAACTCTTTTTGGGTCACAGAGAACTTGCACTCTGGCCCAATTTTCATCCAGGCCTTACTCAAGAGTTCTCAGACCGAATTATGTTTGCCAATTCACTGAGACATGGAGAGTAACAGGCTCCCTTTCCTAAATCTCCCAAGCAAGACTCCAGAGATCCACCTCCCCAGCAAATCTACAGGACCTGATCATCCAGGTGGGGTCTGTGGCAGGTAAGCTAATTCTTGCTAGAACTCTCATGTGAACATGGTTGAAAATGTGTTGATCTCTGAGTCTAATATGGGACCACGTATACTGCAGTATATATGAGTCTTTCAGCGTGAATGGCTGTCAAAGGGAAGTGTGGGGGTAGGATGGTCGAGTTGGAATTTCCTTGTACCAACAGAGGAGTTATTTCTGGACCACTGCTTGTGTTTGATAGGGGATTGGAAGACGTAGGGATAATGTTGTGTAATGACTTGGACTGCATACCTGTCTAAGCTTTCTCATCCAGGATCACCACAGTTAAACGTGGGAAAGGAGAAATGAAAGAAACTGAAGGAGGGAGAAGTGGAGCGAGAGCGATTCAAGCAAGAGTCGAGGGCACTCGTATCAGATTCTTTTTTTTTTTTTTTTTTTGTCTTTTGTCTTTTTTTGTTGTTGTTGTTGTTGCTATTTCTTGGGCCGCTCCCGCGGCATATGGAGGTTCCCAGGCTAGGGGTTGAATCTGAGCTGTAGCCACCGGCCTACGCCAGAGCCACAGCAACGCGGGATCCGAGCCGCGTCTGCAACCTTCACCACAGCTCACGGCAACGCCGGATCGTTAACCCACTGAGCAAGGGCAGGGATCGAACCCGCAACCTCATGGTTCCTAGTCGGATTCGTTAACCACTGCGCCATGACGGGAACTCCTCGTATCAGATTCTTTACTTCTTCTGGAATGACTCTAGAACTGTGTCCCATACACTCACTTCTCCCCACTGGATGATAGGGGTTAGAGCCCCTGTTTGGCACTCTTTGTATCCTAATGGCATGTTATGGGGTTCAGGGTAAAGGACAGTAGACATTTCCCCTGAGCTAAAAAGTCCATGCCACATAAAGGGTTGCTCACGTTGTGATCTTCTTCACTCTTTGTTTTCAGTATCCAAGCTATGTGGGAAGTGGGTCTTTTTTTTTTTTTTTTTTTTTTTTGCTATTTCTTTGGGCTGCTTCCACAGCACATGGAGGTTCCCAGGCTAGGGGTCGAATCGGAGCTGTAGCCACCGGCCTATGCCAGAGCCGCATCTGCAACCTACACCACAGCTCACGGCAACGCCGGATCGTTAACCCACTGAGCAAGGGCAGGGACCGAACCCGCAACCTCATGGTTCCTAGTCGGATTCATTAACCACTGCGCCAGGACGGGAACTTCGGAAGTGGGTCTTTTTCTTTCTTATTTTCTTATTTTCTTTCCAAATGAGATGTTATATTGTGTATTCGTTTGATACAGTGATTGAAAAACCACGTTAGCCCTGAAGTGCCACACATGTTCGGGAAATGGCCATCATTATGTAGAAAGCAGGTGGGCCCAGAGTGGGTGGTGTTGCCTTTCCCCTGAAAGGGACAGACCAACTGGATGCCATGGCAATGGCATGATGCCAGAAGTGCCTTGTGACCCAACAGCCTCACTGTGAGAGGAGAGGGTCTCATTGGGCCCAATGTGGGAAGCTCTCACCCTCACACCTTGAAGGTTGAATGAAAGGCAACCTGAGCCCTTGTTCTTGAGGTACGTTGATGCTGATGTAAAGGATGATCCATCCTGTGGGTTGTACAATTTGATGAAAAGTATTATCTCCAACTTTAGCCTCATGGTCAGCACTCACATCAATCGCCCAAGCTAAACATTGATTATACAGGCTTGCAATTTGATCAGGGAAGAAACAGCACACTTGTCCCAAATTCTTTGCTTCTTCTTGGCCTGACTATTGAAATGTGGTCCTTACATTCACTGCTACCCTCTGGAACATAGGGGTTACAGCCCCTGTTTGGCACCCATTTTTTCTAAAATGGCATGATGTGGGGAACAAGGTAAAGGACAGTAGACATTTCCCCTGAGATAAAAAGCCCCTTGCCATGTAAATGGCTGCTCATGTTGTGTTATTCTCACTCTTCTCTTGCTTTCAGTATCCAAGCTATGTGGGAAGAGGGTCATTTTCACTGACATGTTTTCTTTCCAAATGAAATTTTATGCTGTGTATTCCTGGGATGAGCATTTGGGTAAAGAATATGGACCCTGAACTGCCACACATGCTCAGGGAAAGAGCCATCATTATGAAGAGAGCAAGTGATCCCAGAGTGGGTGGAATTGACTTCCCCCTGAAAGATCCAGATCAATTGGTTGTCATGGCAATGGCATGAAGCCCATTGAGCCCGTGACACAGCAGCCTCTCTGTGAGAGTAGAGGTTCTCATTGGGCGGCATGTGGGAAGCTCTCACCCTCATACTTTGAGGGTTGGACGATGGGCACTCTGAGCTGTAGCTTTGGATGTATGTTGATGCTGATGTAAAGGATGGTCTTTCGGGAGGGTGGTATAATTTGACAAACAGTATTATCTCCATCTTTAACCTCATGGCCACCCCTCTCATCAGTCTCCCTAACTAAACATGGATTTTAGAGTCTTGATCTTTGATCATGGTATATCATAAAGGGACCAGTGCACCATCAACTCAAGTTTTTTCCTACAGTTGAAAAAAGACTCGTGCCTAATACCCATTTTAAACACTTCATTCCAGAGCCCAAACAATGAAACCAGGCCCATCTGACCTCAACCAGGTGCAAGGACCTTAATATCACCCCTGAAGAAGACATTCAAAAGGGGGAAATTACAACTCCACACTTCTGAATATACATGCCAATATCTGGATCAGAACCTAGCCATCCAAGGCAAAGGAATTTTAATGGAGAATGAAAATGGGATATTTCTGGTGGATTTTTCACAGGTGTAAAAGAACAAGCCCTGTCTCATTGGGTGCTGGCTGGTAGTGTGGTGACTAGGGCCACTGCCAGGTTTTTTGTGGTGTCCACAATTTTAAGGAAGGGAAGGAGTGTCTTGCTTCTAATCCTCCAGGAGCCCTGTGATGAGGGCTTCAAGTGGAGGGTTTTGAGGTTTCCCTCTTGGAGGAGAGGTGACTCAGTCCCTGCCAATTGAGGGTCTAGAGAAGGGTGAGTACTGTCAGAAATTGAGACTGGTTTTGGGTGACAGAAAACTTGCACTCTGGAGCATTGTCAGCCAGGCCCTGCTCAAGGATGCTCAGACCAGTATTCAGATGCCAATCCCCTGAGACATGGAGAGTCACAGACTTCATTTCCTAAATCCCCCAAACAGGACTCCAGAAATCCACCTCCCCAGCAAATCCACAATACATGATCATTCCGGTGGGGTCTGCTGAGGTCAGTTAATTCTTGCTAGAGCCCTCATATGATCATGGTTGAAAAAGTGTTGATCTCTGAGTCAAATATGGGACAATGTAAACCACAATATATATATTGTGGTCAATGGGTCACCATGAAGAGCTGACAATGCGATGAGTTTGGGTAGAATGGCCGAGTTGGAATGTCTCTATACCTCCAGAGGAGTTATTTCTGGACTAACACTTGTATATTTGATCGGAGATAGGAAGATGTAGGGAAAATGTTGGGTAAAGACTTGGACTGCTATCCTGGCTGAGATATATAAACCAGGATAACCACAGGTTAACTTGAGGCAAGAGGATTTGAGAGAAAGTGAAGGAGGCAGAAGAGGACAGAGAGAGAGTGAGGGAGGGAGAAAGAGAGAGAGAGGAGATATTGATTCAAGCAACAGTCCAGGGCATGATCTCAGTGACAAGCAGGTGTCTGTGTTTCAGGTGGATAGCCAACATCAGGGAAAAACCAGCACTCTTGTATGAGATTCTTCGCTTCTTCTTAGAATGACTCTAGAAATGTGCCCCTTATGCTCACGGCTCCCCACTGGATGATGGGGTTACAGCCCCCGTTTGGCACTTTTTTCTCAACTGCGATGTTGTTGGGTTCAGGGTAAAGGACAGTAGACATTTCTCCTGAGCTAAAAATCCCCTTCCCATGTAAGACCTGCTCATTTTGTGTTCTTCCTCACTCTTTCCTTGTTTTCAGTATCCAAGATATGTGGGAAGAAGTTCATTTTCACTCACATATTTTCTTTCCAAATAAGATTTTATACTGTGGATTACTGGGATGCAGTGTTTGAAAAACAACTCTGACCCTGAAGTGACACATTTTGGGGGAAAGAGCCATCATTATGTAGTGAGCAGGTCAGCCCAGAGTGGGCAGAGTTGCCTTCCCCCTGAATGCTGCACACCAACTTGGGGCCATGGAAATGACATTGATGCTCATTGAGCCTTGTGATCCAACAGCCTCTCTGTGAGATGAGAGGTGAGTGATGGGCTCCATGTGGGAAGCTCTCATTCTCAAACCACGATGGTTGAATGCTGTGAACCCTGAACTGTTGTTCTGGAGGTATGTTGATACTGATGTAAAGGATGTTCCATCAGATGGCTAGTACAATTTGACAAACAGTATTATCTCGAACTTTAGCCTTCTGGCCACCACTTATATCAGATTCCTGAGCTGAATATTGATTATACTGGCTTGCTGTTTGATCATGTTATATATTTAAGGGACCAGTGAGCATACCACCTCAAGTCTTTTCCCACTTGTGAAAAAAGTCTTGTGCCTAATGTCCGTTTGAAACACCTTATCCCAGAGCACAAACAGGGAAACCATGCCCCACTGCCTTCAACCAAACATGAGGCCCTTGATGTCACCCATGAGCAGACATTACAAAGGGGGAAATTACAGCTCCTCTCTTCTGAATATACATGTCACTTGCTGAAATCACAGGCTAGCCATCCAAACAAAGGAATTTTACCCAAAAATGTAATTGGGTTATTTCTGGTGGATTTTACACATGTGTAAAGCACATGCTCTGTCCCTTTGGGTGCTGGCTGTTGGAGTGGTGACTAGGGCCATTGCCAGGTTGTTTGTCATGTCCACAATTGTAAGGAAGGGAAGGAGGGTCTCTCTTCCATCCTCTGTGAGCCCTGTGGTGAGGGTTTCAAATGGAGGGTATTGAGGTTTCCCTATTCAGGAGAGGGGACTCTGGCCCTGCCAATTGAGAGTCTAGAGAAGGGTGAGGAGTGTCCCAAAGAGATACTGGTTTTGGGCGACAGAAAACTTGTGCTATGCCAATTGTCAGCAAGGCCCTGCTCAAGAGTGCTCAGACTGGTGTTTGAATGCCAATTCCCTGAGACATGGAGAGTCACAGACTTCATTTCCTAAATCCCCCAAACACAAGTCCAGAGACTCACCTCCCCAGCAAATACACAAGACCTGATTGTCCAGGTGGGGTCTGCTGTATATAATCTAATACATGCTACAGCCCTCATGTGAACGTGGTTGAAAATATTTTCATCTCTGTGTGAAATTTGTGACCACTTTAGACCACAATACCATGAGGTGGTCAGAGTTTCAACTTCAATGGCTGACCATGAGAAGTGTTTGTGGTGGATGGCCCAAGTTGCAATGTCTCTATTCCTACAGAGGAGTTCTTCCTGGACCACCACATTGTTCTTTCTTTTTGATTGGGAGATGAAGATGGAGGTAAATTGTTGGGTAAAGACGATGACTTTACCTGGCTGAGATATTTCTTCCAAGATCATCCAAGTTATACTTGGGGCAGCAGGATTAGACAGAGTGAAAGAGGTATTTGGAGAGGGAGGAAGAGAGAGATTGAATAGATTTTGATTCAAGCAACAGACCAGGGCAAGATGTCAGTCGTTCAGATGGATATCTGACTTTGGAGAGAAAACAGCACTATTGTCCCAGAAACTTCACTCCTTGGCGTGAATATTGAAATATGGCCCTTAACATTCATTACTCCCTGCTAGAAGATAGGGGTTAGAGCCCCTATTTGGCACCCTTTTCCTCTAAAATGGCTCAATGAGGGAATTCCCGTCATGGCACAGTGGTTAACGAATCCGACTAGGAACCATGAGGTTTTAGGTTCGGTCCCTGCCCTTGCTCAGTGGGTTAATGATCCGGCGTTGCCGTGAGCAGTGGTGTAAGTTGCAGACGTGACTCGGATCCCGTGTTGCTGTGGCTCTGGTGTAGGCTGGTGCCTACAGCTCCGATTCGACCCCTAGCCTGGGAACCTCCATATGCCACGGGAGCGGCCCAAGAAATGGCAATAAGACAATAAATAAATAAATAAATAAATAAATAAATAAATAAATAAATAAAAAAAATGGCTCAATGAGGGGATAAGTTTAAAGGACAGTTGACTTTTTCCTCTGGACTAAAAGCCCCTTCCCATGTAAATGGCTTTTCCTGTTGTTTTCTTCCTCACTCATTTATTGTTTTCAATACCCAGGCTGTTTGGGAAGTGGGTCTTTTTCATTCACATATTATCTTTACAACTGCGAGTTTATACTGTGTTTTCCTGGGAAGCATTTAAAAAAATTTGAACCTGAACTGCCACACGTGTTCAGGGATAGAACCATTATGTAGAGAGCAGGTGGGCCCAGAGTGGGCAGAGTTGCCTTCCCCCTGAAAGTTCCAGGACAATTGGTTTCCATGGCATTGGAATGATGCCCTTGGAGCCTTGTGGCCCAACTGCCACTCTGTGAGATGTGAGGTGCGTGTGGGGCAGTACATGGGAAACTCTCACCCTCACACCTCCCGGGTTGGATGATTGGCATCCTGTGCTGTTGTTCTGGAGATATGTAGATACTGATGTAAATGATGTTGCATCAGATGTGTGGTACATTTTGAGGAAAAATATTTTTTCCATCTCTAACATCATGGCCACCACTCTCATCAGTCTACCGAGCTAGACATGTATAAAACAGGCTTGCTCTTTTATCATTGTACATCTTAAATGTTTATCTTGTCCTGTACTTGTGTGAGCCCACCACATCAAGTCTTTTCCTAAATTTGAAAAAAAAGACTCATGCCTAATGGTCTTTTTTAATACATCATCCTGGAGCTCAAACACTGAAAACATGACCCTCTGCCTTCAACCAAGCAGGAGGCCCTTGATGTCACAGCTGAAGAAGATACTCAAAAGGGGGAAAATAGAGCTCCACTCTTCTCAATATATATGTCCATAGCTGAAACCACAGGCTACCACTCTAAATGCAATGTAATGTTAAATATATTGAAGCTGGGTTAATTCAGGTGGATATCCAGGGGTTGATAAGGACAAGCCCTTTCTCTCTTTGGGTTCTGGCTGGTAGTATGTTGACTAGAGCCAGTTCCATTTGTTTGTGGTGTCCACAATTGTAAGGATTGGAAAGAGGGTCTCTCTTGTGACCTCTGTGAGCCCTGTGGTTAGGTCTTCAAGTGGAGTGTCTTGAGGGTTCTCTCTTGGAGGAGGGGGGATTCTGTCCCTAAAAAATATATGGTCTAGAGTAGGAAGAGAATTCTCCCAGATAGAGACTGATTTGGGTGACAGAGAAATTGCCCTTTGGCCCATTGTCCACCAGGCCTTTGTCAAGGGTACTCAGATCAGTGTATTAATGCCAATTCAGTGAGACATGAAGAGTCACAGACTTCATTTCCTAAATCCTGCAAGCACGAGTCCAGATGTCCACGTCCCCAGTAAATCCAGAAGACCTGATCATCCAGGTGTGGTCTGCTGCAGGAAAGCTAATTCTTGCTAGAGCCCTCATGTGATCTCTGAGTCAAATTTGGGACCAAGTAGACCATGGTAAATGTGAGCTGGTCAGGCAGTCACCGTGAAGTGATGACAATTGGAAGGGTTGGTGTAGGATGGCTCCAGTTGGAATGTCTATTCCTACAGAGGAGATCTTTCTGAACTACCACTTGAATTTTGGATGGGGCATTGGTAGACGGTGTGAAAATATTTAGTAAAGAGTTGACTGCTCTCCTGGCTGAGATGTTTCATCCAGGATAAACCCAGTTATTCTTGGGGCAGCAGGTTTTGAAGGAGCATGAAGGAGGGAGAAGGAGAGAGAGAGGGAGGGAGGGAGAGAGAGAGAGAGAGAGAGAGAGAGAGAGAGAGAGAGAGAGAGAGAGAGAGAGAGAGAGAGAGATTTTTATTCAAGAAACGGTCAAGGGCAAGTTCTCAGCACCGAGCAGCTCTCTTTGGTTCAGATGGATATCCGACTTCAGTGAAGAAACACACTCTTGTCTCAGATTATTTCTCCTTTTGGCGTGATTCTTGAAATATGGCACTTACATTCACTGCTCTACACTGAAAGATATGTGTCAGAGCCCCTCTTTGGCACCCTTTTTCCTCTAAAGTGGCATGATGTGGGGATCAGGGTAAAGGACAGTATATATTTTCCCTGAGCCAAAAAGCTCCTTCCCATGTAAAGCTCTTCTCATGTAGTGTTCTTACTCTGTCTTTCCTTTTTTCCAGTATCCAGGCTATTTGTGAAGTGGATCTTTTCCACACATACATTTTCTTTCTGACTGAGAGTTTATACTGTGTATTACTTGGATGCAGTTTTTTAAAAACTATCTTGACCTTGAACAGCCATAAATACATAGAGAGCAGGTGGGCCCAGAGTGGGCAGAGTTGCCTTCCGTCTGAAAGTTCCAGGACAACTGGCTGCCTTGGAAATGGCATCATGCACATTGAGCCTTGCAGCCACACTGCCACACTGTGAGATGAGAGGGGCCATTTGGGCGGCATGTAGGAAGCATCAACTTCAGACCTTGAGGGTTCGATATTGGGCACACTGAGCTGTCGTCCTGGAGGTTATGTTGAAACTGATGTAAAGGATGATGAAGCAGGCAGGTGGTACATTTTGATGAGAAATACTCTCTCCATCTTTATGCTTATTCCCACAATCTTATCAGTCTACCAATCTAGACATTGATTATACAGGCTTGCTGTTCAATCATGGCATATCTTAAAGGGACCAGTGAGCCGACGAACTGAAGTCTTTTCTTAGAGGTGAAAAAAGACTTGCTTAATGGCCCTTAGAGACACATCATCCCAGAGTACCAAAAAGGAAACCATTCCCCTTTGCCTTTAACCAAGCATGAGACCCTGGATGTCACCCCTGAAGGAGACATTCAAAAGGGGGATGTTGCAGCTCTACTCTTCTGAATATACATGTCAATACATGAAAGCACGTGCTAGTCTTCCAAATCGAAGGCATTTTAAATGAGAATGAAACTGGTATATTTCAGGTGGATTTTCCACAAGTCGATAAGCACAAGCCCTCTCTCTCTTTTTGGAGGCTGGCTGGTAGTGTGGTGACTAGGGCCAGTGTCAGCTTGTTTGTGATGTCCGCAACTGTAAGGACGGGAAGAAGGGTCTCTCTTCTGATCCTATGTGAGCCCTGTGGTGATGGGTTCAAGTGGAGGATTTTGAGGTTTCCCTCTTGTTGGAGGGGGGCCTCTAGCCCTGCCAATCGAGGGTCTAGTGAATGATGAGGAGTGTCCCAAATAGAGACTGGTTTTCGGTGACTGAAAACTTGCACTCAAGCACATTATCAGCCATGCCTTTGTCAAGGATGCTCAGGCTGGTGTTCCGATGCCAACTCAGTGAGACATGAGTAGTTACAATTTGTTTCCCAAATTCTCAAAGATGAGTCCATATCTCAACCTCCCCAGCAAATCCAGAAGACCTGATCATCCAGGTGTGGTCTACTGCAGGAGAGCTAATTCTTGCTAGAGCCCTCATGTCAATGTGCTTGAAAATATTTTCACATCTGAGTCAAATTTGGGATCATGTAGACTGCAGTACACATGAGGTGTTCAGGAGGTCACTGTGAAGGGCTGACAATGGGAAGAGTTCAGGGAGGATGGACCGGTCGGAATGTCTCTATTCCTACAGAGGATTTCTTTCTCAAGTACCACTGGTATTTGGGATGGGTGCTCAGAAGACAGAGAGAAATTGTTGGGTAAAAACTTGGACTGCTCTCCTGGCTGAGATAATTCACCCAGGATCACCCTATTCATTCTTGGGGTAGCAAGATTCGAGGGAGAGTGAAGGAGGGAGAATCAGAGGAGAGACATAGCGAGAGAGAGAGAGAGAGAGATGGAAAAAGAGGGAGAGAGAGATAAAGGAGATTTTGATTTAAACAACAGTCCAGGGCAAGAACGTAGCACCAAACAGGTGTCTGTTGTTCAGGTGGATATCCGACTTCAGAAAAGAAACACCAATCTTGTCTCAGAAGTTTCACTCCATATCTGATCATCCAGGCATGTTCAGCTGCAGGAATGCTAATTATGGCTAGACCCCTCTTGTGAACGCTGTTGAAAATATGTTGATCTCTAAGTCAAATTTGGGACCAAGTATACTGCAATACACTTGAGGTGGTCAGCCTGTTAACGTGAAGTGCTGAAAATGGGAAGTGTGCAGGGATGATGGCCCGAGATGGAATGTCTCTTTTGGATGGAGGCTCAGAAGACCAGTGGGAAATGTTGGGTAAAGACATAGACTGCTCTCCTGTCTTAGATATTTAATCCAGGATCAACCCAGGTAAACTTGGGTCAGTAGCTTTCGAGAGAGAGTGAAGGAGGGACAAGTGGAGAGAGAGAGAGATAAAGGAGATATTGATTCAAGAAACAGTCCAGGGCAAGATCTCAGCGCCAAGATGCCTCAGTGGTTCAGGTGGATATCTGACTTCAGGGAAGAAACAGCACTCTTGAACCTAAATCTTCAGTCCTTATTGGCATGACTTTTGAAATGTAGCCCTTACATTGAGTGCTCCATGCTGGAAGACAGGGGCTAGAGGCCCTGTTTGGCCCTCTTTTTCTCTTAAATGGTATGATGTGGGGATCAGGTTAAAGGACAGTAGACATTTTCCCTGAGCCAAAATTGCCCTTCCCATGCAAAGGACTTCTCATGTTGTGTTCTTTCTCACTCTTTCCTTGTTTTCTATATTCAAACTCTTTTGGAAGTGGGTGTTTTTCACTCACATATTTTCTTTCCAGATGACAGATTATACTGTGGATCCCTGGGATGCAGGTATTGAAAAACTGTGTTGACCCTGAACTGCCACATCTGTAGAGGGAAAGAGCCACAATCATGTAGAGAGCAGTTGGCCCCAGAGTGTGGGGTGTTGTCTTCCCTATGAAAGATCCAGGGCAACTGGTTGCCATGGCAATATCCTGATGCACATCAAGCCTTGCAGCCCAAGGACCTGTGAGCCAACCCCCTCAAGTATTTTCCTATATGTGAAAAACAACTCGTATCTAATATCCCTTTTACACTAGTAATCCCAGAGCACAGACATGGAAAATATGCCCCACTGCCTTCAACCAAGCACAAGGCCCTCGATGTCACCCCTGATGAAGACATTCCAAAGGGGGAAATTAGAGCTCCAGTCTTCTGAATGTACATGTCATAGCTGAAAAAACATGCTTGTTGTCCAAACCATAGGAATATTTACTAAGAATGAAACAGGTATAATTCATGTTGGATTTCCACTGGTTGATGAACACAAGCCCACCCTATCTTTGGGTACTGCCTGGTAGTGTGGTTACCAGGGGCAGTGCAATCTGTTTAGTGACATATATATTTGCAAGGAATGGAAGGAGTGTCTCTAAGGAGAACTTCCATGAGCCCTGGGCTGAGGTCTTCAAGTGAAGGTCTTGAGGGTTCTCTCTTGGATCAGAGGTTCCTCTGTCCCTGCTAATAGCAGATCTAGAAAAAGATGTGGGCTGCACCATATATAGACCGGTTTTGGGTGAAGGAAAATTTGCACTCGATCCAATTGTCAGCCAGGCCTTGGTCAATGTTGCTGAGACTAGTGTTCAAATGCAAATTCATTGAGACATGAAAAGTCACAAAACCTCATTTCTCAAAATTTCCAAGCACTATTCCATATGTCCACTTCCCCAGCAAATCCATAAGACCTAATCATCCAGGTGTGTTCTGCTGCAGGAAAGCTGATTCTTGCTAGAGCCCTCATGTGAATGTGGTTGAAAATATTTTGATCTCTGAGTTTAATTTGGGAGCCAAGTAGACTTCAGTTCACATGTTGTGGTCGCTGTTCACTATGAGGGGCTGACAATGGAAAGAGTGTGGGGAGGATGGCCCAAAGTGGAATGTCTCTATTCCTACAGAGGAATTCTTTCTGAACCACTGAAAGGATTTTGGATTGGATATAGTCTTTGTTAAGAGATTTTTTTCCAGGATAACCCCAGGAAATCTTGGGGCAGCATGATAAGAGATTTTTTTCCAGGATAACCCCAGGAAATCTTGGGGCAGCATGAGAGAGAGAGGGAGAGAGAGAGAGAGAAAGGTGATTTTGAATCAAGCAAGATTCCAGGGCAAGATCACAATGCTGAGCATGTGTCAGTGTTCAGGTGGATATCTGAGTTCAGGGAGAATACATCACACTTGTCCAAGATTCTTCAATCCTTATTGGCATGACTTTTGAAGTGCGGTCCTAAATTTCACTGCTCTCCCCTGGAAGATAGGCATTAGACACCATTTTGGAACCCAGTCCCTCTAAAATGGCATGATGTTGGGATCAGGGTAAATGACAGCAGAACTTTTCCCTGAGCCAAATGCCCCTTCACATGTAAAGGGCTTCTCATGTTGTGTTCTTTCTTACTTGTTCCTTGTTATCAGAGTCCAGTCTATTTGGGAAGGGGGTTTTTTCACTCACATTTATACTTTTCCAAATGAGAGTAATACTGTGTGGTTCTGGGATGCAGCTTTTGAAATAAAAGTTTGTCCCTGAACGGCCACCCATGTCCAGGGAAACAGCCACAATGATACAGAAAGCAAGTGAGCCCAGAGTGGGCAGAGTGGCCTTCCCTCTAAAAGTTCCAGGCCAACTGCTTGTCACAGCAATGGCATGACATCCATGGAGCATTGGGACCAGTGGCTACTCTGTGAGATGAGAGGTGTGTGTGGGGTAGCATGTGGGAAGCTCTCACTCTCACACCTCGAGGATTGGACGATGGTCACCCTGAGATGTTGTTCTGGAGGTATGGTGATAGTGAGGTAAAAGATGATCCATCAGATGGGTGGTACATTTTGACAAAAAATATGACCTCCATCTTTAACCTCATGGACACCACTCACATCAGTCCAGTGAGCTAGACACCTATTACACAGTCTTTCTGTTTGGTCCTGGTATATTTTAATAAACCAGTGAGCTGAACAACCTCAAGTCTTTTCCTACATGTGAAAAAAGACTCCTGCTAAATGGTCATTTAAAAACACCATCCCAGAACACAAACATGGTACACATGCTTCTTTGACATAAACCAAGCACGAGGCCCTAGATGTCACACCTGAAGCAGATATTCCAAAGGGGAAAATTACAGCTACACTCTTCTGATTGTACAAGTCAATAGATGAAATCATGTGCTAGGAGTCCAAATGCAAAGGAATGTTATCAGAGAATGAAACCAGGATATTTGTGTTTGGAATTCCACTGGTTAATGAACACAAGTCCTCTCTCTGTTTTGGTGCTGGTTTGTAGTGTGGTGACCAGGGCCAGGGCCACTATTCATGTCACTATTCATACAAAGGTCAGTGGTGTCCCCATTAGTAAGAAAGTGAAGCTGGTTCTCTCTTGTGAACCGCCATGTGCCCTGGCATGAGGTCTTCATGTAGATGGCCTTGGGGAATCCATCTTGGAGGAGAGAGGACTCTGTCCCTCCCAATCGGGGGTCTAGGGAAGAATGAGGAGTTCCCAAATAAAGACTGGAGTTGAATCACAGACGTCTTGCACTCTGGCAAATTGTCAGCCAGGCCTTTGTCAAGGTTGCTCAGTCTGGTGTTAGAATGTCAATTCCATTAGACATGAAGCATCACGGACTTCATTTCCTAATTCCCCCAAGCACTAATCAAGATTTCCACCTCCTCAGCAAATCAAAAAACCTGCTCATCCAGGGGTGGTCTGCTCTAGGAAAGCTGATTCTTGCTAGTGCCCGCATGCGAATGTGATTCAAAATATTTTGATCTCTGAGTCCAATTTGGGAACCAAGTAAACCACAGATCACATGAGGTGGTGAGTGGGTCACCATGAAAATCTGGCAATTGGAATAGTGTGTGGTGGATGGGCCGAGTTGGAATGTCACTATTCATACAAAGGGTCTCTTTCTGGACACTGATTTTATTTTGGATTGTGGATGGGAAGATGGTGGGAAAATGTTGGGTAAAGACTTTGACTGCTATACTGGCTGAGATATTTTCTCCAGGATCCCCTCCAGGAAATATTTGGGGAAGCAGGATTCAAGAGAGAGATAGAGAGAGATAGAGAGAGAGATAGAGAGAGAGAGAGAGAGAGAGAGAGAGAGAGAGAGAGAGAGAGAGAGAGAGAGAGAGAGAGAGGGAGAGAGAAGGAGAGAGGTAGAGGAGAGAGGGAGAGAAAGGAGTTTTGATTCAAGCTGGAGTCCAGGGAAGATCTCAGCTCAGAGCAGGTGTCAGTGGTTCATGGTGATGTCCTATTTCATGGAACAACAATTAAAAAAAAAACCACTTGTGCCAGATTCTTCACTCTATCTTGGTGTGACTTTTAAAATGTGGCCATATAATTCACTGCTGACCACTGGAATAGTATTTAGAGCCCCTGTTTGGCACCCATTTCCTCTAAAATGGCATGTTGTAGGGATCAGGCTAAAGGACAGTAGACATTTCTCTGAACCAAAACACTAAGATTCTCATATTGTGTTCTTCCTCACTCTTTCCTTATTTCATGATACTGGAATATATTGTTTAGAGCCCCTGTTTGGCACCCTTTTCCACTAAAATGGCATGATGTGGGGATCAGGGTAAAGGACAGTAGACCATTTGCCTGAGCCGAAAGCCACTTCCCATACAAAGTGTTTCTCATGATGTGTTCCTCCTCACTCGTTCCTAGATTTCAGGATCTAGCCTATATGTGAAGTGGGGCTTTGTCACTGACATACACTTTTTCAAACTGAAAAAATTACTGTGTTGTTATGGGATGCAGATTTTATATAAAATGTTGACCCTGAACTGCCACATATATCCAGGAAGAGATCCATCATTCTGTAGAGAGTAGGTGAGCCTGGAGTGGGCAGAATTGCTTTCCCTCTGAATGTTCCAGTCCAACTGGTTGTGACAGCAATGGGAAGGTGCATATTGAGCCTTGTGTCACAACTGCCACTCTGTGAGATGATAGGTGCATGTTAGGGAGCAGGTGGGAATATCTCACCTTCACGCCTAGAGGATTGGACGATGGGCAAACTGAGCTGCTGGTCTCGAGGTATGTCGATATTATCTAAAGGCTGTTCTAACAGATGGGTGGCATATTTGGATGAAAAATGTGATCTCCATTTTTGGCCTCATGGCCACCACTCTCATCAATATACCAAGCTAGAAATCGATTATATAATCTTGCAGGTTGATCATGGTAGATCTTAAAGGGAGCAGTGAGCAGGCTACCACAAATCTTTTCCAAAACGTGAAAAAAACTATTGTCTTATGTCGGTAATTAGCACATCATCCCAGAGTACAAATACCGAAAACATGCCCTTCTGCCATCACCAAGCATGAAGCACGTGATAGCACCCCTGATAAAGACAATAAAAAGGGGGAATTTATTGCTCCACTCTTCTGAATGTACCTGTCAATAGCTGAAACCACATGCTAGCAGTCTACAGGTAAAGGAATTTTAAACAGAGATTGGAACTGGGATATTTCATGTTGGATATCCATGGGTTGATGAGCACAAGCTGCCTTTTGCTTTGGGTGCTGGCTGGTATTTTGGTGAAGAGGGTCAGTGCCAACTTGTCAGTGGTGTCCACATTTGTAAGAAAGGGAAGGAGGGTCTCTCTATGGACATCTGTGAGCCCTGGTGTGAAGTCGTTATGTTGAGTATCTGGAGTGTTCCCTCTTCAAAGAGAGGGAATTCTGTGCCTTCAAGTGGTGGGTGTAGAGAAGCATGAGTTTTTTCCCCATAATATAATGGGTTTGTGTGACAGAAGACTTGATCTCTGGCCCATTGTCAGCCAGGGCTTGTTCAGACTGTCTCAGACCATTGTTCCGATACCAATTCAGTGATACATGAAGAGTCCAAGACATCAATTCATAAATCCTCCATGGACTAGACCAACTTTCCACCTCCCCAGTGAATCCAAAGGAACTAATCTTTCTTGTGTGGTATGCTTCAGGAAAGCTCATTCTTGATAGAGCCCTCATATGAATGTGTTTGAAAATTTTTTAGATATCTGTGTCCAAATTTTAGCCACATAGAAAGCAGTTCACATTATGTTCTCAGGGGGTCCCAGTGAAGAACTGATAATTGGATTACTGGGGGGAGGATGGCTCATGTTGGACAGTCTGCATTCTTACAGTGGTGCTCTTTCTGGAACACCAACTCTATTGTGGATGGGGGAGCAATAAGACAGAGTGTAAATATTGGGCAAAACTTGGACGGCTCTCCTGGCTGAGATAATTTTTTGAGGATAACCAGAGGAAATCTTGTGGCAGTACTATTTGAGAGAAAGATAGATAAAGGAGAGATAGAGTGAGAGGTGTTGAGATAAAGAGATTTTGATTCAAGCAAGTGTTCAGGGAAAGATCTCAGTGCCAAGGAGTTGTCAGCCGTTCAGGTTGATAACATACATCAGGATAGAGACAGAACATTTGTCCGAACAATTTTACCCATTATTGCAGAGATTCCTGAAATGTGGCCCTAAAATTCCCTGCTCTCCTCTGGAAGGTAGGGGTTTGAGCTGATGTTTGGCACCCTTTCCACTAAAATGGCATGATGTTGGGATAAGGGTAAAGGAAAGGAGACCTTTTCCCTGAGCCGAAAAGCCACTTCCCATATACAATGATTCTCATGTTGTGTTCCTCCTCACTCTTTACTAGGTTTCAGTATCCAGACTATATATGAAGTGGGTCTTTGTCAATCACATACATTCTTTTCAACCTGAGAGTAATACTGTGTGGTTCTGTGATTCAGATTTAAATAAAATATAGACTCTGAACTACCACATATGTCCAGGGAAACCCTCCCAATTCTATAGAGAGCAGGTGGGACCAGAATGGGCAGAATTGCCTTCCAACTGATAGTTTCAGGCCAAGTGTTAGCCAGGGCAATGGGATGATGCCCATTGAGCCTTGTGTCATAAATGCCACTCTGTGAGATAAGAGGTACATGTTGGGCAGCAGGTGGGACTATCTCACCCTCACACCTCGAGGGTTGAATGATGGGCAAACTGAGCTGTTGGTCTCGAGGTTTGTTGATACTGATCTAAATGCTGTTCCATCAGATGGGTGGCATATTTTGATGAAAAATATTATTACAATTTTTATACTCATGGCCAACACTCTCATCAGTCTACTGAGCTAGAAATCGATTACACAGGCTTGCAGGTTGATCAAGGTATATCTGAAAGGGAGCAGTGAGCAGGTCACCTCGAATCTTTTCCTAAATGTGAAAAAATAAATAATAGTGTCTTCTGGCTGTAATTTAACCATCATCCCAGAGTACTAACATGGAAATCATGCCCCTCCTACCTTCACCAAGCACAAGGCTCTTGATAAATAAAGACATTCAAAAGGGGGAATTTACTGTTTCACTCTCCTGAATGTACATGTCAATAGCTGAAACCACATGTTAGCAGTCCACAGGCAAAGGAATTTTAAACAGAGATTGAAACTGGGATATTTCCGGTTGGATATCCATGGGTTGATGAGAACAAGCCCACTTTCACTTTGGGTTCTGGCTGGTAGTGTAGTGACCAGGGCCAGTGCGAACCTGTCAGTGGTGTCCAAATTTGTAAGAAAGGGAAGGAGGATCTCTCTACTGAAATACTGGGAGTCCTGGCATGAAGTCTTCATTTTGATGGCCTTGAGGATTCTCTCTTGGAAGAGAGGGGACTCTGTCCCTGCAAGTCTTGGGTCTAGAGAAGGATGAGTTCTTTCCCATAATAGACTGGGTTTGGGTAACAGAAGACTTACACTACAGCTCATTGTCAGGCAGGCCTTTGTCAAGGTTGCTCAGACCAGTGTCCTGATGCAAATGCAGTGAGACATGAAGTGTCACAGACATCAAATTCCTACACTCCTCATGCACTAGACCACTTGTCCACCTCCCCAGTGAATCCTCAAGACCTGAACTTCCTTGTGTTTTCTGCTGTAAGAAAGCTGATTTTTGATAGATCACTCAAGTGAGTGTGGTTGAAAAGTTTTTGATTACTGAGTCCAAACTTGAGCCAATTAGAATGAGGTCCACAAGAGTTTTTCAGGGTGTCACATTGAAGAGCATGTAATTGGATTACAGGGGGGAGGATGGCCCAAGTTGGAATGTCTCTATTCTGACAGAGGGGCTCTTTATGGAAAACCAACTGTATTTTGGAATGGGGATAATAAGACAGAGGAAAAATACTGGGTAAAGTCTTGGACGGCTCTCATGGCTGAGAAATTTTTTCAAAGATCAACAGATGAAATCTAGTGGCAGTACTATTTGAGAGAAAGCAAGAGAAGCACGGGAGGGGGGGAGAAAAAGAAAATTTTGATTCAAGCAGCAGTCCAGAGCCAGTTCTCAGCACTAAGGAGGTGTCAGTGGTTAAGTTGGATATCCGACTATGGGGATGAAACAGCACTTTTGTCCAAAATATTTCACCCATTTTTGGTGAGACTATTGAAATGTGGCCGTAAAATTCACTGCTCTCCACTGGAGTATATGAGATAGACCCCTGTTTGTCACCCTTTTCAACTAAAATGGCATGATGTGGGGATCATTGTTAAGGAGAATAGACCTTCTCCCTGAGCCTAAAAGCCACTTTCCATATACAGTGACTCCCATGTTGTGTTCCTCCTCAATCTTTACTAGGTTTCAGGATCCAGTCTCTAAGTGAAGTGGGTCTTTGACACTCACATACATCCTTTCACAATTTAGAGTACTAATGTGTCGTTCTGGGATGCAGATTTATATAAAATATTGACCCTGAACTGCCACATATATCCAGGGTTACATCCACAATTCTGTAGAGAGCAAGTGGGACCAGAGTGGGTGGAATTGACTTCCTTCTGAAATTTACAGACCACCTGGGTGACACAGAAATGGAATTATGCCCATGGAATTGTGCCCATGTCATAGTATACACTCTGTGAGATGAGAGGAGGTTCGTGTTGGGCGGCAGGTGGGAAAATCTCAACCTCACACATCAAGAATTGGATGATGGGCACACTGAGCTGTTGGTCTTGAGTATGTTGATACTGATCTCAAGGCTGTTCCATCATATGGGTGTTAAACTTGGATAGAAAATACTGTCCCCATCGTTAGGCTCATGGCCCCAATCTCATTAGTCTACCCAGCTAGAAATGGAATATACAGGCTTGCAGGTTGATTAGGGTAGATCTTAAAGGGAGCAGTGACCAGGCCACCTCAATCTTTTCCTAAAAGTGAAAAAAACTAGTGTTTTATGGTCATAATTAACAGGTCATCCCAGAGTACAAACAATGAAAACCTGCCCTTCTGCCTTCACCAAGCACGAGGCTCTAGATATCACCACTGATAAAATATTCAAAAGGGCTGGAGTTCCTGTCATGGTGCAGTGGTTTACAATTCCGTCTAGGAACCATGAAGTTGCAGGTTCCATGAAGTTACCTGGCATTGCTCAGTGGGTTAAAGATCTGGCATTGCTGTGAGCTCTGGTGTAGGTTGCAGATGCAGCTTTGATCCTGCATTGCTGTGGCCCTGGCATAGGCCAGCAGCTACAGCTCTGATTGGACCTCTAGCTTGGGAACCTCCATATGCCATGGGAGCAGCCCAAGAAATGGCAAAAAGACAAAAAAAATTCAAAAGGGGGTATTTACTGCTCCACACTTCTGAAGGTACATATCAATAGCTGAAACCACATGGCAGCAGTCCAAAGGCAAAGAAATTTTAAATAGAGAATGGAACTGGCATATTTCAGTTTGGATTTGTTCAGGTTGAGGAGAACAAGCCCACTTTCATTTAGGTGCTGCCTAGTAGTGTTGTGACCAGATCCATGGCCAACTTGTCAGTGGCAACCACATTAGTAAGAAAGGGAAGGAGGGTATCTCTGGTGAAATTCTGTGAGCCCTGGAATGAAGTCTACATTTTGAGGGTCTTGAGGGTTCCCTCCTGGAAAAGAGGGGACTTTGTCCCTGCAAGTCGTGGGTCTAGAGAATGATGAGTTGTTTCCCATAATAGACTAGGTTTGGGTGACAGAAGAGTTGTATTCTGGCCCAATGTCATCCAGGCTTTGCTCAAGATTGCTCAGACTGCTATTCTGATGAAAATTCAATGAGACATGAAGAGTCCCAGACATCAATTCCTAATCCCACATGCACTAGACCACTTGTCCACCTCCCCAGTGAATCCACAAGACCTAATCTTCCTTGTGTGGGCTGCTGCAGGAAAGCTGATACTAGGTAGAGCCCTCATGTCAATGTGCTTGTAAAGGTTTTGATTTCCAAGTCCAAATTTGAGCCAAATAGAATGCAGTCCACAAGAGGTTGTCAGGGGTCAGAATGAAGGGCTGCAATTCAGATTTGTGCGGGGAGGATGGCCTGAGTTGGAATGTTTCTATTCCTATAGAGTGGTTCTTTCAGGAATACCAACTGTACTTTGGATGGGGGATCATAAGACGGAAGGAAAATATTGTGTAAAAACTTGGAGGTCCCTCCTGTCTGAGATAATTTTTCCAGGATCAACAGAGGAAATATTGTGGCAGTACTATTTGACAGAAAGTGATAGAAGAACGTGAAGAGAGGGAGAGAGAGTAGGGGGGAGATAAAGGAGTTTTTGATCCAAGCAACAGTCCAGGGCAAGATCTCAGCCCCAAGGAGGTGTCACTTGTTCAGGTGGATATCCGACTTCAGGGAAGAAAAAGTATTCTTTCCAAACTATTTCACTCATATTGGTGAGAATATTGAAATGCGGCCCTAAAATTCACTGCTCTCCACTGGAAGATAGGGGTTAGAGCACCTGTTTGGCACCATTTTCCACTAAAATGGCATGATATGGGGATCAGGATAAAGGACAGTAGACCTTTTCCCTGAGCTGAAAACCCACTACCCATATAAAGTGATTGTCATATTGTGTTCTTCCTCGGTCCTTACTAGTTTTAAGGATCAAGTTTATAAGTGAAGTGGGTCTTTGTCACTCACATACATTCTTTTCAACCTGAGAGTACTAAAGTGTTGTTCTTGGATGTAGATTATTAATAAACAAATGACCCTGAACAGCCACATATGTCCAGGGAAACAGCCACAATTCTATAGAGAGAAGCTGGCCCCAGAGTGGGCAGAATTACCTTCCCTCTGAAAGATCCAGGCCAACTGGTTGCCACAGCAATGGGATGATGCCCATTGAACCTTGCGTCACAACTGCCACTCTGTGAGATGAGGGGTGCTTCTTGGGCAACATGTGGAAGATCTCAACCTCACAGCTGGTTGATCTCATGGCTGTTACAACAGATGGGCAGTCCATTTGTATGATAAATATGGTCTCAATTTATAGGCTCATGGCCACCACTCTCATCAGTCTACAGAGCTAGGATTTGCCTATTCATGCTTGCAGGTTGATCAGGGTAGATCTTAAAGGGAGCAGTGTGCAAGCCACCTCAAATTTTTCCTAAATGTGAAAAAACAAAACAAGACAAAAGAACTAGTGTCTTATGGCCATAATTGACAGGTCATCCCATAGTACAAACACGGAAAACCTGCACCTCTGCCTTCACCAAGCACGAGGCATTTGATATCACCCCTCATAAGACATTCCAAATGGGGAATTTACTGCTCCACTCTTCTGAATGTACATGCCAATAGCTGAAAACACATGCTAGCTGTCCAAAGGCAAAGGAATTGTAAACAGAGAATGGATCCCGGATATTTCAGGTTGGATATCCCTGGGTTGATGAGCACAAGCCCACCTTCACTTTGAGTGCTTGTGGAAGTGTGGTGACCAGGGCCACTGCAAATTTCTCGTTGGTGTCCACATTTGTAAGAAATTGAAGGAGGGTCTCTCTTTTGAACTTATGCAATCCCTGGCATGAAGTTTTCATGTTAAGGGCCTTGAGGGTTCCCTCTTGGAGGAGAAGTGACTCTGTCCCTGCAAGTTGTGTGTCTAGAGAAGGATGAGTTGTTTCCCATCATTGAGTGTGTTTGGGTGACAGAATACTTGCACTACAGCCCATTGTCAGCCAGGCCTTGGTTAATATTGCTTACACTGGTGTTCTGAGGCCAATTCAGTGAGACATGAAAAGTCACAGACATCTTTTCCTAAATGCCCCATGCACTAGAGCACATGTCCACCTCTCCAGAGAATCCACAAACATGATCTTCTTTGTGTGGTCTGCTTCAGGAAAGCTGATTCTTGATAGAGCCCTCATGTGAATGTGGTTGAAAAGGTATTGATCTCTGAGTCCAAATTTGAGCCAATAAGAATGCGGTCCACAAGAGGTTGTCAGGGGGTCAGAGTGAATGTCTGATAATTTAATTAATGGGGGGAAGATGCTCCGAGTTTGAATGTCTCTATTCTGACAGAGGTGCTCTTTCTGGAACACTGACTGTACTTTGGATGGGGGTTCATAAATGGAGGGGAAATATTGGGTAAAATTTGGACAGCTCTCCTGGTGGAGATAATTTTTTCAGGATTACCAGAGGAAATCTAGTGGCAGTATTATTTGAAATAATGATATAGAAAAGCGAGATAGAGTTGGGGGTGAGATAAGGAGATTTTGACTCAAGCAGCAGTCCAGGGCAAGATCTCAGCACCAAGGAGCTGTCAGTGGTTCAGGTGGATATCCGTCTGCATGGACGAAACAGCACTGTTGTGAAACACATTTCACTCATATTGGCAAGACTCTTGAAATGTGGCCCTAAAATTCACTGCTCTCCACTGGAAGATAGGGTTTAGAGCACCTTTTTGGCACCCATTTCCACTGAAATGACATGATGTGGGGATCAGGGTAAAGGACAATACACATTTTCCCTGAGCCAAAAAGCCACTTCCCATATAAAGTGATTCTTATGTTGTGTTCCTCCTAACTCTTTTGTAGGTTTCTGGATCCAGTCTGTATGTGAAGTGTGTCTTTGTCGCTCACATACATTATTTTCAACCTGAGAGTACTAATGTGTGGTTCTGGGATGCATATTTTATATAAAATGTTGACCCAAAACTGACACGCATGTCCAGGGAAACAGCCACAATTATATAGAGAGCAGGTGGGCCCACAGTGGGTGGAATTTCCTTCCCTCTGAATGTTCCAGGCCAACTGTTTGCCATGGTAATGTGATGATGACCATGGAGCCTTGTGTCACAACTGACACTCTGTGAGATGAGAAGTACATGTTGGGAAGCAGGTGGGAAAATCTCCCCCTCACACCTCGAGGGTTGGATGATAGACACCCTGAGCTGTTGGTCTCGATGTATTTTGAAACTGATCTGAAGACTCTTCCATCAGATGGGTGGTATATTATAATGAAAATTATTACCTCCAGCTTTATCCTCATGGCCACAACTCTAATCAGTTTATAGAGCTATACATCTATTGTACAGGCTTGCACTTTGATCATGTTATATCTTAAAGGGACCAGTCAGCCGACCATCTCAAAACTTTTCCTAAATGTGAAAAAAGACTCCTCTCTACTGGCCATTTGAAACAAGTCATCACAGAGCCCAAATACGAAAACCATGCCCCTCTGCCTTCAAGTGGAGTGTCTTGAGGTTTCCCTCTTGGAGGAGAGGGGACTCTGTCCCTGCAAGTCTTGGGTCTAGAGAAGGATGAGTTGTTTCCCATGATAAACTCGGTTTGGGTGACAGAATTCTTTCACTCTGGCCCATTGTCAGCCAGGCATTGGTCCAGATTGCTCAGACTGGGTTTCTGATGCAAATAGAGTGAGACATGAAAAGTCACAGACAACAATTCCTAAATCCCACATGCACTAGACCAGGTGTCCACCTCCCCAGCGAATCCACAAGACCTAATCTTCTTTGTGTGGTCTGCTGCAGGAAAGCTGATTCTTGATAGAGCCCTCATGTGAATGTGGTTGAAAAGGTTTTGATTTCTGAGTCCAAATTTGAGCCAAATAGAACACAGTGCACAAGAGGTTTTCGAGGTGTCCCAGTGAAAGGGTGATAATTGGATTATTGGGGGGGAGGAAGGTCAGAGTTGGAATATCTCGATTCCTACAGAGGCGCTCTGTCTGGAAAACAGACTATTTTGGATGGGGGAACATGAGACAGAGGGAAAATATTTGGTAAAGTCTTGGACAGCTTTTCCGGCTGACATATTTTTTCCAGGATCAACAGAGGAAATCTTGTGGAAATACTCTTGGAGGGAAATTGATAGAAGCACAGAGAGGGGGGGAGGAGATTTTGACTCAAGCAACTGTCCATGGCCAGATCTCAGTGCCAAGGTGGAGTCAGTGGTTCAGGTTGATCTCCTACTTCAGGGAAGAAACAGCACTCTTGTCCAACATATTTTACTCATTACTGGTGAGACTATTGTAAGTGGCCCTAAAATTCACTGCTCTCCACTGGAAGACAAGGGTTTACAGTGCCTTTTGGGAACACTTTTCCCCTAATATGCCATGATGTGGGGATCGGGTTAAAGGACAGTTGACCTTTTTCCTGAGCCAAAAACCACTTCCCATATAAAGTGATTCTCATGTTGTGTTCTTCCTCACTCTTTACTAGGTTTCAGGATCCTGTCTATATGTGAAGTGGGTCTTTGTTGCTTGCATACATTCTTTTCAACCTGAGAGTACTAATGTGTGGTTCTGGGATGCAGATTTTAAATAAATGTTGACCCTGAACTGCTATACATGTCCAGGGAAACAGCCACAATTCTATAGAGAGTATGTGGACACAGAGTGGAGGGAATTGCCTTCCCTCTGAAAGTTCCAGTCCATCTGGTTGCTATGGCAATGGGGTGATGTCCACTGAGCCTTGTGTCACAACTGCCACTCTGTGAGATGAGAGGTGCGTGTTGGGCAGCAGGTTGGAAGATCTCACCCTCATACCTCGAGGGTTTGTCAATGAGCAAACTGGCCTGAAGGCCTCGAGGTATTTTGATACTGATCTCAAGGCTGTTCCATGAGATTGGTGGTACTATTGGATGAAAAATATCTCCATCTTTCAACTCAAGGCCACCACTCTCATCAGTCTACCAAGCTAGAATTCGGTTCTACAAGCATGCAGGTTGATCATGGTATATATATTTTTTAATTTAAAAAATTTTTTTATTACTCAAATGAATTTATCACATCTGTAGTTGTGTAATGATCATCATAATCTGATTTCACAGGATTTCCATCCCACAGAGGAAGCGCATCCCCCCCCAAACTGTCTCCTCCAGAGTCTGTAAATTTTTCAATGTCTGTGAGTCAGCATGTGTTCTGCAAAGAAGTTCAGTCTGTACTTTGTTCAGATTCCACATGTCAGTGAAAGCATTTGATGTTGGTGTCTCATTGTATGGCTGACTTCACTTAGCATGATAATTTCTAGGTCCATCCATGTTGCTAAAAATTCTGGTATTTCATTCTTTTTAATGGCTGAGTAATATTCCATTGTGTATATGTACCACATCTTCTTTATCCACTATTCTGTTGATGGACATTTAGGCTATTTCCATGTTTTGGCCATTGTAAATAGCACTGCAATGAACATCAGAGAACATGTGTCTTTGTGAGTAGTGGTTTTCTCTGAATAGATGCCTAGGAGTGGGATTGCTGGATCAAATGGTAATTCAATTTCGAGTTTTCTGAGGAATCTCCATACTGCTTTCCACAGTGGCTGCACCAATTTACAATCCCACCAACAGTGGAATAGGGTTCTTTTTCTCCACCCCCTCTCCAGCACTTATTGTTTGTAGACTTTTGGAGTCTACAAACAATAAGTGCTGAATGAGCCAGAATGGTGTGAGGTACCACCTCACACCATTCTGGCTGGTGTGAGGTGGTACCTCAGAGTGGTTTTGATTAGCATTTCTCTAATCATGAGTGATGTTGAACATCTTTTCATGTGTTTTTTGGCCATCTGTATGTCTTCTTTGAAGAAATGTCTATTTAGATCTTCTGCCCATTTTTTGATGGGGTTGTTTGTTTTTTTGGTGTGGAGCTGCAGAAGGTGTTTAGAAATTTTGGAGGTGAATCCCTTGTCAGTTGATTCACTTGCAAAGATTTTCTCCCATTCTGTGAGTTGTCTTTTCGTGCTTTTTAGGGTTTCCTTTGCTGGGCAGAAACGTGTAACTTTGATTAGGTCCCATTTGTTTCTTTTTGTTTTTGTTGTCCATACTCTAAGAAGTGGATCTGAGAAGATGTTGCTGAGGTTTATGTCAGAGAGTGTTTGGCCTATGTTTTCCTCTAAGAGTTTTATACTGTCTGATCTTATATCTAGGTTTTTAATCCATTTGGAGTTTATTTTTGTGTATGGTGTTATGGAGTGTTCTCATTTCATTCTTTTCCATGTGGCTGTCCAGTTTTCCCAGCACCACTTATTGAACAAGCTGTCCTTTATCCATTGTATATTCTTGCCTCCTTTGTCATAGATGGGTTGGCTGTAGGTGTGTGGGTTGAATTCTGGGCTTTCTCCCCTGTTCCACTGTTCTATATGTCTGTCTTTGTGCCAGTACCATACCGTTTGGAGGATTATTGCTTTGTAGTATAGTATGAAGTTCGGGAGCCTAATTCCTCTGGTTCCATTTTTCTTTTTCAGGATGTCTTTGGCTATTCTGGGTCTTTTGTGCTTCCAAACAAACTTTAAAATATTTTGTTTGAGTTCTGTGAAAAATGTCCTTGGTAATTTGATAGGGATTGCATTGAATCTGTAGATTGCCTTAGGTAGTACAGTCACCTTGATAATATTGACTCTTCCTGTCCAAGAAATTTGTATGTCTTTCCATCTATTTTTGTCATCTTTGATTTCTTTCATCAGTGTCTTATAGTTTTCAGAGTACAGATCTTTTGTCACTTTAGATAGGTTTACTCCTAGGTATTTTATTCTTTTGGATGCAATGGTAAATGGGATTGCTTCCCTAAATTCTTTTTCTACTCTTTCATTGTTAGCATATAGAAATTCCATCAATTTCTGTGTATTAATTTTGTATCCTGCGACTTTGACATATTCGTGGATGAGTGCTAACAGTTTTCTGGTAGAGTCTTTAGGATTCTCTAGGTATAGTATCATGTCATCTGCAAATAGTGATAGTTTGACTTCTTCCTTTCAAATATGGATTCCTTTGATTTCTTTTACTTCTCCGATTGCTGTGGCTAGGACTCCCAGAACTATGTTGAAGAGTAGTGGTGAGAGCATACATCTTTGTCTTGTTCCTGAACTCAGCAGGAATTCTTTCAGCTTTTCACCATTGAGAATGAGGTTTGCTGTCGGTTTGTCATATATGACCTCTATCATGTTGAGGTAGGTTCCCGTTATGCCCACTTTCTGAAGGGTTTTTATCAGAAATGGGTGTTGGATTATGTCAAAGGCTTTTTCCGTGTCTATTGAGAGGATCATATGGTTTTTATTTTGCAGTTTGTTAATGTGGTGTATCACACTGATAGATTTGTGGATATTGAAGAACACTTGCATCCCTGGGATAAATCCCACTTGATCATGATGTACAATCCTTTTAATGTATTGCTGGATGCGGTTCGCTAGTATTTTGTTGAGGATTTTTGCATCAATGTTCATCAGTAAAATTGGCCTGTAGTTTTCATTTTTTGTGGTATCTTTGTCTGGTTTTGGTATCAGGGTGATGTTGGCCCCATAGAATGAGTTTGGGAGTATCCCTTCCTCTAAAAATTTTTGATAGTTTCAGAAGGATAGGTATTAACTCTTCTCTAAATCTTTTTTTGGTCTTTTTGCCATTTCTTGGGGTGCTCCCATGGCATATGGAGGTTCCCAGGCTAGGGGTCTAATCAGAGCTGTAGCTGCCAGCCTATGCCAGAGCCACAGCAACTGTGGAATCCGAGCCACATCTGCAACCTACACCACAGCTCATGGCAATGCCGGATTGTTAACCCACTGAGCAAGGGGCAGGGATCGAACCCGCAACCTCATGGTTCCTAGTCGGATTCTTTAACCACTGTGCCAGGATGGGAACTCCTCTAAATGTTTGATAGAATTTGCCTGTGAAACCATCTGGTCCTGGACTTTTGTTTGTTGGAAGTTTTTTTAATCACAGTTTCAATTTCAGTTCTTGTGATGGATCCATTCATCTTTTCTATTTCATCTTGGTTTAGTCTTGGAAGATTGTACTTTTCTAAGAATTTGTTCATTTCTTCTAGGTTTTCTGTTTGATTGGCATATAGTAGTCACATGATCCTTTGTATTTCTGTGATGTCCATTGTTACTTCTCCTTTTTCATTTCTAATTTTATTGATTTGAGTTCTCTCTCTTTTTTGCTTGATAAGTCTGGTTAGGGGTTTATCAATTTTGTTGATCTTTTCAAAGAAGCAGTTTTCTATGGTTTTTTTGTTTCTATTTCATTGCTTTCTGCTCTCATCTTTAAGATTTCTTTCCTTCTACTAACTTTAGGTCTTGTCTGTTCTCTCTCGAGCTGCTTTAGATGTAAATTTAGCTTGTTGATTTGAGCTTTTTCTTGTTTCCTGAGGTGGGCTTGTATTGCTATAAACTTTTCCCTTGGAATGGCTTTTGCTGAATCCCAGAGGTTTTGGAGTGTCGTATCTTTGTTGTCATTTGTTTCTAGGCATTTTTTCATTTCCTCTTTGATTTCTTCAGTGATCCATTGGTTGTTTAGTAGCATGTTGTTTAGTCTCCACGTGTTTGTGTTTTTTGCAGTTTTTTTCTTGTTAATTTCCAGCCATATAGCACTGTGGTCAGAAAAGATGCTTGATATGATTTCAATTTTCTTAAAGTCACTGAGGTTGAATTTGTAGCTCAGGATGTGATCAATCTTAGAGAATGTTCCATGTGCACTTGAGAAGAATGTCCTATAAATATCTATTAAGTCCATTGTTTTAATGCTTCCTTCAGGGCCTGTGTTTCCTTATTGATTTTCTGTCTGGTTGATCTGTCCATTGCTGTAAGTGGGGTGTTAATGTACCCCACTATTTACCCCACTATTATTGTGTTATTGTTGATTTCTCCTTTTAAGGTTATTAGCAGTTGACATATATTGTGGGGAACCTATGTTGGGTGCGTAGGTATTTAAAATTGTTATGTCTTCTTCTTGGATTGATCCTTTGATCATTATGTAATGTCCTTCTTTGTCCCTTAAAATATTCTTCATTTTAAAGTCTATTTTATTTGATATGAGTATTGCTACTCCAGCTTTCTTTTGTTCCCCGTTTGCATGGAATATTTTTTTCCATCCTCTCATTTTCAATTTGTATGTGTCCCTAGAATTGAAGTGGGTCTCTTGAAAACAGCATATATATGGGTGTTGTTTTTGTATCCATTCAGCCAGTCTATGTCTTTTGGTTGGGGCGTTTAGTCCATTTACATTTAAGGTAATTATTGATATGTATGTTCTTATCACCATTTTATTAATTGCTTTAGATTTGTTTTTGTTGCTCTTTTTTCCTTTCTTCTTCTCTTGTTCTTTTCTGCCTATAGAAGTTCCTTTAGTATTTGTTGTAAGGCTGGTTTAGTGTTGCTGAATTTTCTCAGCTTTTGCTTATCTGTGAAGGTTTTTATTTCTCCTTCAAATCAGAATGAGAGACTTGCTGGGTAGAGTAGTCTTTGTTGGAGATATTTTGCTTTCATCACGTTAACTATATCATGCCACTCCCTTCTGGTGTGCAGAGTTTCTGCTGAAAAATCTGCTGATAACCTTATTGGGGCTCCCTTGTATGTTATTTGTTTCTTTTCCTTAGATGCTTTCAAGATTTTCTCTTTGTCTTTAATTTTGGTCAGTTTGATTAATATGTTTCTCAGTGTATTCCTCCTTGGGTTTATTTTATATGGTACTCGTTGTGCTTCCTGGATTTGAGTGAGTGATTCCTGTCCCATGTTAGGGAAGGTTTTGGCTATTATTTCTTGTAATATTTTTTCTGTCTCCTTCTATCTCTCTTCTCTTTCTGGCACCCCTATAATACGGATTTTGGTGCATTTAATGTTGTCCCAGAAATCTTGGAGACTCTCTTCATTTGTTTTCAATATTTTTTATCTTTTCTGGTCTGCATCCATAATTTCCATTAATCTGTCCTCCACCTCACTTATTAATTCTTCTGCCTCCTATATTCTGCTGTTAGCTGCTTCTAGTGAATTTTTTATTTCAGTTATTGTATTTTGCATCTCTTCTTATTTAAATTTTATATCTTGTATCTCTTTGATCAGTGTTTCCTGTAAGTTATCTGTCTTTGCCTCCAGTTTATTTCCAATGTCTTGCATCATCTTCAGCATCAATAGTCTAAAATCTTTTTCCTGGAGGCTAAGAATCTCCTCATCACATAGCTGATTCTCTGGGTTTTTCCCTTTCTCCCTCATCTGAGTTCTAGTTCTCTGTCTTTTCATTTTTATAGGTTTTTGGTGTGGTGACATTTTTACAGGTAATAGAGTTGTATCCTCTCTTACTTCTGATGTCTGCCCAACTGTGGCTGAAGTTGGTATGGGGGGCTTGCTGTAGGATTCCTGATGGGAGGGGCTCATGCCTGCCCACTGGTAGTTGGAGCTGATTCTTATCCCTCTGGAGGGTGGGGCTTAGTCTCTGGATGGGATTAGAGGCAGTTGTGTGCTTGAGGGGTCTTTAGGTATCCTGTTTACTAAGGGGCGGGGCTGTGATCCCACCTGGATTTTTGTTTGCCCTGGGGCTTCTCAGTGCTGACTGACAGCTGGGGCGAGATTTTCCCAAAATGGCTATCTCCAGAGAAAGGCATGGCTGCTGGATACTCTCGGGAGCGTCACTTTCAATGTCCTTCCCTCACAACAAGCCACATTCACCCCTTTTTTCCCAGGATGTCCTCCAAGAACTGCAGTCAGGTTTGACCCAGTTTCCTATAGAGACTTTGCTTTGCCCTGGGACCCAGTGCATGTGAAAATCTGTGTGCACCTTTTAAGAATGGGGTCTCCATTTCCCCCGTCCTGTGTGGCTCCTGGGTACAAGCCCCACTGGCCTTCAATGTCAGATTCTTCAGGGGCTCTTTCTCCCAGTTCCAGATCCCCAAACGTGAGAGCTTGATGTGGGGCTCAGAACTCTCACTCCTGTAGATGAGTCTCTGTGAACCAGTTAATTTCCAGTCTGTGGAGCTTCCCACCAAGGAGGTTTGGGGTTGTTTATATCGTGAAATCACCCTCCAACCTCTCGATGTGTCCTCCTCTTTTTCTTCTTGAGTAGGATATCTTTTTTAAGGTTTCTGGTCCATTTGGGTGAAGAATGCTCAGTCTTTAGTTGTGAATTTTGTAGCTTTATGGAAGTTGAGCTCCAGTCCTTCTATTCCACCATTGTAATCTTCCTCCCCAATCATGGTATGTCTTAAAGAGACCAATGAGCAGGCCACCTCAAATTTTTTCCTAAATGTGAAAAAAAAACAACTTGTGTCTTATGGCCATTACAAACACGTCATCCCAGAGTACAAAAACGGAAAACTTCCCTTCTGCATTCACCAAGCACTAGCTCTCAATATTACCCCTGATATATCATTCAAAAGAGGGAATTAATTGCTCCACCTTTCTGAATATACATATCAATAGCTGAAACCATATGCTAGCAGTCCAAATGCAAAAATAATTTTAAACAGAGAACAGAACCATGTATTTCAGATTGGATATCCATGGGTTGATGAGGACAAGCTCCCTTTTACTTTGGGTGCTGGCTGGTAGTGTGGTGACCACGGCCAGTGACAATTTTTCATTGGAGCTCACATTTGTAAGAAAGGGATGGAGGGTCTCCCTGGTGAACTTCTTTGAGCCCTGGATTTAAGATTTCATGTTGAGAGTCTTCAGGGTTCCCTCTTGGAGGGGAGGGGACTCTGTTCCTGCAAGTCCTGGGTCTATAGAAGGAAGAGGTTTTCCCATAACGGACTGCATTTGGGTGACAGAAGACTTGCACTCCAGCCCATTGTCAGCCAGGCCTTGGTCAAGATTGCTCGTACTGCTGTTCTGATGAAAATGCAGTGAGACATGAAGAGTCACAGACATCAATTCCTAAATCCCACATGCACTAGACCACGTGTCCACCTCCCCAGTGAATCACAAGACGTCTTCCTTGTGTTGTCTGCTACAGAATATCTGATTCTTGTTTGAGAACTCATGTGAATGTGGTTGTAAAGGTTTTGATCTCTGAGTCAAAATTTGAGCCAATAAGAATGCAGTCCATAAGAGGTTCTCAGGTGGTCAGAGTGAAGGGCTGATAACTGGATTACCTGTGGGAGGATGGCCCAAGTTTGAATGTCTCTATTCCTAAAGAGCAGCTCGTTTTGGAACACCGACTGTATTTTGGATGGAGGATCATAAAATGGAGGTAAAATATAGGGTAAACTCTTGGATGGCTCTCCAGGCTGAGAAAACTTTTCTATGATCAGCTGAGGAAATCTTGTGCCAGTGCTATTCAAGAGAAAGAAAGAGAAGGAAAGAAAAAAAGAGAGTGTGGTAAATAAAGGATATTTTTATTCAAGCAAGTGTCCAGGGCAAGATCTCATCACTGAGGAGGTGTCAGTGGTTCAGGTGGATATCCTACTTCGGGGAAGAAACAGCACTCTTGTCCAACGTATCTCACTCATTATTGGTGAGACTATTGAAATGTGGCCCTAAAATTCAGTGTTCTCCACTGGACGATAGGGTTTAGAGCACCTGTTTGGCACTCACTCCACTAAAATATCATGATGTGGGCATCAGGGTAAAGGACAGTAGACTTTTTCTCCAAGCCAAAAAGCCACTTCCCATATAAAGTGATTCTCATGTTGTGTTCTTCCTCACTCTTTACTAGGTTTCAGGATCCTGTCTATATATGAACTGTCACTCACATACATTCTTTTCAACCTGAGAGTACTAATGTGTGGTTCTGGGATGCAGATTTTAAATAATTGTTGATGCTGAACTGCCACACATGTCCAGGGAAGCAGACCCAATTCCTTAGATCAGGTGGGTCCAGACTGGGTGGAATTGCCTTCCCTCTGAAAGTTCCAGGCCACATGTTTGCCATGGCAACGGGATGATGCTCATTGAGCCTTGTGTCACAACTGCCCCTGTGTGAGATGAGAGGTGCGTGTTGGGCAGAAGGTGGGAAGATCTCACCCTCACACCTTGAGGGTTGGACAATGGCCACTCTGAACTGTTGGTCTTGAGGTATGTTGGTAGTGATCTCAAGGCTGTTTTATCATATGGGTGGTACATATGGATGAAAAAATAATATCTCCATTTTTAGCCTCATGTCCATCACTCTCATCAGTCTACTGAGCTAGAAATAGATTCTACATGCTTGCAGGTTGATCATGGTGTATCTTAAAGGGAGCAGTAAGGAGGCCACCTCAAGTCTTTTCCAAAATTGAAAAAATAAATAACATTTCTTCCCTAAGCAGAAACACGGAAAACATGCCTCTCTGCCTTCACCAAGTGCGAGGCTCTAGATATCATCCCTGATAAGGATATACAAAAGGGGGAATTTACTGTTCCACCCTTCTAAATGTACATGTCAATAACTGAAACCATATTCTAGTAGTCTAAAGGCACATGAATATTATACAGAGAATGGAGCTGTGATATTTCAGGTTGGATATCCACAGGTTGTTGAGCACAAGCCCCCTATTGCTTTGGGTACTGCCTTGTAATTTGGTGACCTGGGCCAGTGTCAACTTCTCAGTGGTGACCTCATTTTTAAGGAGGGGAAGTAGGGTATATCTGTTGTTACTCCATGAGCCGTGGGTTGAGCATTTAATGTTGTGTGTTTTGAGGTTTCGCTCTTGGAGATATGGGAACTCTGTCACAGCAATTCAAGGATCTAGGAAATGATGAGTAGTATCCCAATTATATAATGGGTTTGGGTGACAGAAGACTTGCCCTCTGGCCAATTGTCAGACAGGCCTTTGTCAAGATTTCTCAGACCTTTGTTCTGATGTCAATTCAGTGACACATGACGGTCTTCATTTCCTAAATCCCCAAGCACTAGCCAAGATGTCCACCTCCCCAGTGAATCCACAAGACCAGATTGTCCATGTCTGTTCTGCTGCAGGAAAGAAGCTTCTCCCTAGAGCACTCATGTGAATGTGGTTGAAAATGTTTTGGTTTCTGTGTCAAATTTGGGAGCCAAGTACCCCACAGTTCACATGAGGTGGTCAGTGGGTCACGATGAATGTCTGAAAATGGGAAGACTCTTGGGTGAATTGCCCAAGTTGGAATTTCTATTCCTGAATGGGCAGAATTTCCTCCCCTCTGAAAGTTCCAGGGCAACTGGTTGCCACAGCAATGGGATGAATCCATGGAGCCTTGTCACCCAACTGCCACTCTGTGAGATGAGAGGTGTGGGTGGGCATCAGGTGGGAATTGCTTACTCTCACACTTTTCAGGTTGGATGAAGGGCACCCTGAGCCTTTGTTCTGGAGGTATGTTGATACTGATGTAAATGCTGATCCTTCAGAATGGTGGTACATGTTGATGAATAATATTACCTCCATATTTATACACATGGCCATGACTCTCATCAATCTACTGAGCTGGACATCAATTATACAGGTTTCCTCTATAATCACGGTATATCTTCAAGGGACCAGTGAGCCGACCACCTCAGGTTTTTCCTAATTGTAAAAAAGACTTGTTTCTAATGGCCATTTTCATCACATCATCCCAGAGCACAAACAAGGAGATCATGGCCCTCTGCTATCAACCAGGCACGAGGCCCTTGATGGCACAAATGAAGTAGATATTTAGAATTGGCAAATTACAGCTCCACTCTTCTCATTGTCAAGTCTATAGCTGAAACCTCATGCTCGCAGTCCAAAGGCAAAGAAATTTTAACAGAGAATTAAATCCATATATTTCAGGTTGGATATCCACTGGTTGAAAACAGAAGCCCTCTGTTTCATTGGGAGCTGGTTGGTAGTGTGGTGACCAGTGCCAGTGACAACAGGTTAGTGGTGTCCACATTTTAAGGAAGAGAATGAGGGTCTCTCTCATGCTCCTCCATGAACCCTAGGTTGAGGTCTTCGTGTTTAGGGTATTGAGGTTTCCCTCTTTGGGGGAGAGTTGTCACTGTCGCTGCAAATATAAGGTTTAGAGAAGGGTTAGTTTTGTTCCAAATATAGACTGGGTTTGGGTGGCAGAAGACTTTCATTCTGGCCCATTGTCAGCCAGGTCTTGGTCAAGGGTGCTCAGACCGTATTTTATTTTCCAAACAAGAGTATACCGTGTGGTTCTGGGATGCAGTTTTTAAAATAAAATGTTGACCCTGAACTGCCACACATGTTCAGGGAAACAGCCATAAATATATAGAGAGCAGTTGGGCCCAGAGTGGTCATAGTTGCCTTCCCTTTGAAAGTTCCAGGCCAAATGGGTGCCATGGCAATGGCCTGACCCCCATCGAGCATTTAAGACCACCTGCCACCCTGTGAGATGAGAGGTGTGTGTTGGGCAACATGTGGGAAGCTCTCACCCTCACACCTCAAGGGTTGGATGATGGGCACCCTGAGATGTTGTTCTGGAGGTATGTTGATGCTCATCTAAATGCTGTTCCATCTGATGGGTGGTATATTTAATGAAAAATATTATCTGAATCTTTATCTTTGATGAAGAGTATTATCTCCAACTTTAGGCTCATGGTCACCACTCTCATCAGTCTCCCGAGCTATACATCAAATATAGAGGCTTGGGGAGTTCCCTTCGTGGCTCAGTGGTTAACAAATCCGACTAGGATGGTTTTGGGTTCCATCCCTGCCCTTGCTCAGTGGGTTAAGGATCCCGTGTTGCCATGAGCTGTGATGTAGGTTGCAGATGTGGCTCATATCCTGTGCTGCTGTGGCTCTGGTGAAGGCCAGTGGCTAAAACTCTGATTCGACCCCTAGCCTGGGAACATCCATATGCCATGGGAGTGGCCCAAGAAATGTCAAAAAGACAAAAAAAATATAGAGGCTTGCTGTTTCATCATGGTATATATTAAAGGGACCAGTGAACTGACAACTTCAAGATTCCCCTAAATGTGAAAAAAGACTTGTGCATAATGGGCACTTTAAACACGTCACTCCAGAGCACAAACAAGAAGAAAAAAAAACCCTCTGCCTTCAACCAAGCAGAAGGTCTTTGATTTCACTCCTGAAGTATACATTCCAATAGGGAAAATTAGAGCTCCACTGTTATGAATGGACATGTCAAGAGCTGAAACTGAATGCTAGCTCTATAAAGGCAAAGCACTATTAACACAGAATGAATATTGGATATTTCAGGTTGGATGTCCATGGTTGATAAGCAAAGCCCACTGAGGCTTTGGTTTCAGACAGATAATGTGGGGACCAGGGCCAGTACCAGCAGGTTAGTGGTGTTCTCATTTGTAAGGAAGGGATGGATGTTATCTGGTGAACAACCATGAGCCCTGGGTTGAGGGATTCAAGTTGAGGGTCTTGCAGGATCCCTCTTGGAGGAGAGGGGACTCTGTCCTGAAGATTGAGCATATAGAGAAAGGATGAGGAGTGCCCAGAATATAGACTTGGTTTGGGTGACATAAACTTGCACTCCAGAGCATTGTGTGCCAGGACGTTTTCAAGGTTGCTCAGACGCCAATTCAGTGAGACATGTAGAGTCAAAGACTTCTTTTCCTAAATCTCCAAGCATGAGTCCAGATGTCCACCTCCCCAGTGAATCCACAATTCCTGATAGTCCAGGTGTGTTCCACTGTAGGAAAGCTGATTTTTGTGAGAGCACTCGTGGGAATGTGGTTGTTAATATTTTGATTTCTGAGTCAAATTTTGGAGCCAAGTATACCACAGTTCACATGAGGTGGTCAATGGGTCACCGTGAAGTGCTGAAAATGGGAAGAGTGGGGGGAGGATGGCCCGAGTTGGAATGTCTGTATTCCTACAGAGGAGCTCTTAATGGAATATCACTTTTATTTTGGATGGGGAATTGGAAGATGGGGGGAAAATGTTGGGCAAAGACTTGGACTGCTCTTCTGGCTGAGATATTTCATCCAAGATCATCCCATGTAAACGTGTGGCAGCAGGATTCGAGAGAGAGTGAAGTTGGTAGAAAGACAGAGAGACAGAGAGAGAAGGGTGTTTTAATTCAAGCAATAGTCCAGGGCAAGATCTCAGCACAGAACAGGTGTCAGTGGTACAGACAGATATCCAACTTAAGGGAAGAAACAGTGCTCCTGTCCCTGAATCTTCAATCCTTATTTGCACCATTCTTGAAATGTGGCCCTAACATTCAGTGCATTCTGCTGGAAGATATGGTTTAGAGCCCCTGTTTGGCAAACTTTTCCTCTAAAATATCATGTTGTGGGGATCAGGGAAAAGGACAGTAGATATTTTCCCTGATCCAAATAACCTCTTCCCATGTAAAGGTTTTTTATGTTATGTTCTTTCTCAGTTTTACTTGTTTTGAGGATCCAGGCTATTTGGGATGTGGGTCTTTTTCACTCATGTATTTTCTTTTCTAACTGATAGTAATGGAGTGTGTTTCTGGGATGCAGGTTATTAAATAAAATGTTGAACCTGAACTGCCACACATGTTCAAGGGACCAGAGTGGACACTTTTGCCTTCCCTAAGAAAGTACAGGGCAACCAGATGATGCCCATTGAGTCTTGAGGTCCACCTGGCACTCTGTGAGATATGAGGTGCATCTTGGGTGGCAGGTAGAAAGCTCTCACCCTCTCACCTCGAGAGTTGGATGATCAACACCCTGAGCTGTTGTTCTGAATCTAAGTTGATACTCAACTAAAATCTGTTCCATCAGATGGGTGGTATATTTTGACAAAAAATACCACCTCTATCTTTATCTTCATAGCTACCACTCTCATCAGTCTACCAAGCTAGAAATGGATTATACAGTCTTCCTATTTGATCATGGTATATCTTAAAGGGACCAGTGAGCCGACCACCTCAAGTTTTTTCCAACATGTTAAAAAAGACTCGTGATTTTTGGCCATTTAAAACATACCATCCCAGAGCAAAAACACAGAAAACATGCCTCTCTACCTTCAAGCAAGCACAAGGCCCTTGATGGCACCCCTGAAGTAGACATTCAAATGGGGGAAATTACGGCTCCACTCTTCTGAATGGACATGTTCATAGCTGAACCCACATGCTAGCTGTCCAAATGCAAAGGAATATTAACAGAGAATGAAACCAGGATATTTTACGTTGGATTTCCCCATGCTGATGAGCAAAATATCACTGTCCCTTTTGGTGCTGGCTGGTAGTGTGTTGACCAGGGCCAGTGCAATGTGGTTAGTAATGTGTACATTTTTAAGGAAGGGAAGGAGGTTCTCTCTGGGGAACCCCCGTGAGACATGAGATGTGGTATTCAATTTGAGGGTCTTGAGGGATCCCTCTTTGAGGAGAGTGGACTCTGTGCCTGGAAAATAGAGGGTCTGGAGTAGGATGAGGATTGTCCCGTATATAGACTTGGTTTGGTTGACAGAAAACTTACACACCAGCCAGTTGTCAGCCAGGAATTGGTCAAGTATGCACAGAACAGGTTTTGCATGCAAATTCAGTGAGACATTAAGAATCACAGACTTTTTTTCCTAAATCCACCAAGCCTTACTCCAGATGTCCACCTCCCCAGTGAATCTTCAAGTCCTGATCGTATATGTGTGGTAAGATTAAGGAAAGCTGATTCTTGCTATAGAACTCATGTGAATGTGGTTGAAAATGTTTTAATCTCTGAGTCAAAGCTGGGAGACAAGTAGACAACAGTTCTCATAAGGTGCTCAGCGGGTCACCATGAAGGGCTAACAATAGGAAGATTGGGGGAGGATGGCCCTATTTGGAATGTCTCTATTCCTACAGAGGTTCTCTTTCTGGAGCACCAATTGTATTTTGGATGGGGGATCAGAAGACTGAGGGAAAATGTAGGGTATAGACATGGACTGCACTCCTGCCTGAGATATTTTCTCCCTGATCACCCCAGGAAATCTTGAGGCAACAGGATGAGAGAGAGGAGAGAGAGAGAGGAGAGAGAGAGAGAGAGAGAGAGAGAGAGAGAGAGAGAGAGAGAGAGAGAGAGAAGAGATTTAAATTCAAGCAAGAGTTCGGGGCAAGATAGCACTGAGCTGTTGTCAGTGGTTCAGGTGGATATCCGAATTCAGGGAAGAAACAGAAATCTAGAACATGAAACGTCACTCCTATTTGACATGACTCTTGAAACATGGCTCTAACATTCACTGATCTCCACTTTAGAATGTGGCTAGAACAACTGTTTGGCACCCTTTTCCTCTAAAATGGCATGACGTTAGGTTCAGGGTAAAGGTCAATAGATATCCCTGAGCCAAAAAGCCATCCCATGTAAAGGGCTTCTCATGTTGTGTTCTTCCTCACTCTTTCCTTGTTTTCAGTATCCACGGTATTTGGGAAGTGGGTCTTTTTCACTAACATGTATTCTTTCAAATGGTAGAAACACTGTGTTGTGGGATGCAGGTTTTGAAATAAATTGTTGACCCTGTACTACCACATATGTTCAGAAAAAGAACCATAATTATGTAGAGAGAATGTGGGCCCAGTGTGCGTGGGTTGGCCTTCCCCCTGAAAGTTCCAGGCCAATTGGTTGCCATGGCAATGGCATGATGCCCCTTGAGCCTTGCTGCACAACAAACAATCTGTGAGATATAAGGTACATATTGGACAAGAGGTGGGACACTCTGACATTCACAACACGAAATTTTCTCCTGTATCTCCCCAGTAAATTTATGGGGAGCAGGATATGAAGAGAGAGAGAGAATAGTGAGATACAGAGAGAGAGAGAGAGAGAGAAGATTTTGTTTCAAGGAAGAGTCCAGGTCAAGATCTCAGTGCTAAACAAGTGTCTGTGGTTAAGGTGAATATCCGACTTCAGGGAAGAAACAACTTTCTTTTCCCAGATATTTCAATCAATATTGGTGAAATGACTGGAATGTGGCCCTACAAATCAATGCTCTCCAATGAAAGATAGGGGTTAGATCCCCTGTTTGGCACCTTTTTCCTCTAAAATGGCATGATGCAGGGAACAGGGTAAAGGACAGTAGACATTTTCCCTGAGTGAAGAAGCCCCTTCCAAGTAAAGGGCTTCTCATGTTGTGTTCTTCCTCATTTTCCCCTTGTTTTCAGTATTCAAGCTATGTGGTAAGTGGGTCTTTTTCAATCACATATTTATGTTTCAATTGAGAGTTTATAGTGTGGATTAATGGTATGCAGAATTTGAAAAAAAAAATATGGACCCTGAACTGCCACACATGTTCAGAGAAAGAACCATCATTATGTAGAGAGCAGGTGAGCCTAGAATGGGTGGCATTGCCTTCCCACTGAAAGGTCCAGACCACCTGGTTGCCACTGCAATGGCATTAAGGCCATCAAGCCTTGTGACACAGCAGCTTCTCTATGACAGGGGAGGTGCTTGTTGGGCCCAAATTGGGAAGCTCACCCTCACACCATGAGGGTTGGAAAATGGGCATCCTGAGCTGTTGTTCTGGAGCTATGTTGATACTGATGTAAAGGAAGACCCATCAGGTTGGTGGTACAGTTTGCTGAAAAATATTATCTCCATCTTTAGCCTTGTGGCCACCACTCGCATCAGTCTCCTGAGCTAGACATCTATTATAGAGTGTTGCTGTTTGATCATTGTATGTCTTAAAGGGACCAGTGAACCGCAAACTCAAGTCTTTTCCTACAAGTGAAAAAAGACTCGTGCATAATGCCCATTTGAAACACTTCATTCCATCATTCCAGAGCCCAAATAATGAAACCAGGCCCATCTGACTTCAACCAGGCATGAGGACCTCAATATTGACAAAGTAGAAGACATTCAACAGGGGGAAATTAAAACTCCACACTTGTGAATATACATGTCAATAGGTGAAATCACAGGCTAGCAGTCCAAAGCAAAGGAATTTTAGCAGAGAATGAAACCAGGATATTTCTGGGGGATTTTTCACAGGTGGAAAAGTACAAGCCCTGCCTCTTAGGTGCTGGCTGTTATTGCGGTAATTAGCACCAATGCCAGCTTCTTTGTGGTGTCCACAATTGTAATTAAGGGGAGGAGGTTTTCCCTTCTGATCCTCCATGAGCCTTGTGGTGAGGGCTTCAGAGGAATGTCTTGAGGATTCCCTCTTGGAGGAAAGGGGACTCTGGCTCTGCCAAGAAAGGGTCTAGAGAAGGATGAGGAGTGTTAGAAATAGAGACTGGTTTTGGTTTACAGATAACTTGTGCTCTGGTGCATTATCAGCCAGGCAGTGCTCAAGGGTGCTCAGACCTGTGTTCAGATGCCAATTCCCTGGGACTTAGGCTGTCACAGATATCAATTACTAAATCCTCCAAGCACAAGTCCAGAGATTCAAATGCCCAGCAAATCCAAAAACATGAACATCAGAGTGGGGTCTGCTTCAGGTAATATAATAATTGCTAGAGTCCTCATGTGATTGTGGTTGAAAATGTGTTAATATCTGAGTCAAATATGATACCATGTGGATTGCAGTACATAAGAGGTGGTCAGTGGTTCTATATGAAGAGCTTACAATGGGAAGAGTGGGTGTAGGATGGCCAAATTGGAATGTCTCTATAACTACAGAAGTTATTTCTGGATCACCTCCTGTATATTAGATAGGGGATCAGAAGATGGAGGGAAAATGTTGGGTGAAGACTTGGACTGCTCTCCTGTCTGTGATATTCCATCCAGTATCACCACAGGTAAACTTGGGGCTGGAGGAATTGAGAAAGTGAAGGAGAGAGAAGTGGGGAGACAGGGATACAGAGAGAGAGAAAGATAAAGGAGACCTTGAATCAAGCAACAGTCCGGGGAAAGATCTCAGCACCAAGAAGGTGACTGTGTTTCAGGTGGACAGCCAACATCAGGGAAAAACCAGCACTCTGGTATCAGATTTTTTGCTTCTCCTGGAATGACTCTAGAAATGTGCCTCTTGCAATCACTGCTTCCCGCTGGGTGATGGGGCTAGGTCCTCTGTTCGGCACTCTATTCTTCTCAAATGTCATGGGGTGGGTATCAGGGAAAACTCAGTAGACATTTCCCCTGAGCTAAAAAGCACCTTCCCCAGTAAAGTGTTACTCATGGTGTGTTCTTCCTTACTCTTTCCTTGTTTTCAGTATCCAAGCTATGTGAGAAGTGGGTATTTTTCACTAACATATTTCCTTCCCAAATGAGATTTTATACTGTGGATTCCTGGGATGCAGTGTTTGAAAAACCACGTTGACCCTGAAGTGCCACACATGTTCAAGGACAGAGTCATCATTATGTAGAGAGCAGGTGAGCTGAGAGTAGGCAGAGTTGAGTTCCCTCTGATAGGTCCAGGTCAACTGCTTGTCATGGCAATGGCCTGACGCCCATCAATCCTTGTGACAAAACTGCCTCTTTGTGAGAGGAGAGGGGCTTGTTAGGCCCCATGTGGGATGCTTTCAGGCTCACACATCGAGAGTTGGATGACAGGCACCCTGAGATGTTGTTCTGGAAGTATGTTGATACTAATGTAAAGGATGATCCATCAGGGGGGTGGTACAATTTAGCGAACAGTAAGATCTCCAACTTTAGCCTCATGTCCACCACTCGCATCAATCTCCCAAGCTAAACATCGATTATACAGTCTTGCTCATTGATCATGGTATGTCTTAAATGGACCAGTGAGCTGACCACCTCAAGTCTTTTCCTACATGTGAAAAAAGTCTTGTGCCTAATGGCCATTTGAAACACCTCATCCCAGATCACAAATAGGGAAACCATGCCCCACTGCCTTCAACCAAGCATGTGGACCTCGATGTCACCACTGAAGAAGATATTCCACATGGGGTAATTACAGTTGCTCTCTCCTGAATATATATGTCAATAGCCAAAACCACATGCTAGCCATCCAAACCAAAGGAATTTTAACGAGAATGAAACTGGGATATTTCTGGTAGATATTCTACAGGTGGATAAGCACAAGCCCTCCCTTTCTTTAGGTGCTGGCTGTTAGTGTGGTGAATAGGGCCAGTTCCAGCTTGTTTGTGGTGTCCCCATTTCTCAGGAAGGTAAGGAGGGTCTCTCTTATGCTCCTCTGTGAGCCCTGTGGTGAGGTCTTCAAGTGGAGGTTATTGAGGGTTCCCTCTTGGATGAAAGGGGCGTCTGTCCATGACAAACCTGGGTTGAGATTTGGATGAGGCATTTGCAAAATAGAGCATGATTTTGGGTGACAGAAATCTTGCACTCTGGGCCATTTTATGCCAGAACATTAGTCAAGGTTGCTCAGATCAGTGTTTGGATGCCAATTCATTAATACCTGAAGATTCACAGACTTCATTTCCAAAATTCCTCATGCATGAGCCCAGCTCTGCTCTTCCCCAGCAAATCCAGAAGACCCGATTGTCCAGGGTGTGGTCTTCTGCAGGAATGCTGATTATTGCTAGAGCCCTCACATGAACCTAGTTGCAAAGGTTTTGATCTCTGAGTCAAATTTGCGATCACATAGACCTTAGTACACATGACGTGGTCAGCAGCGCACCATGAAAGCCTGACAATGGGAAGAGTGTGGGAAGGATTGCACGTGTTGGAATGTATGTCTATTCCTACAGAGGAGTTCACTATGGACCACCAATTGCTGTTTGTATTGGGGATCAGAAGACAGAGGGAAAATGTTGGGTAAATTCTTGGACTACTCTCCTGGCTAAAACATTTCACCCAGGATAACCCCAGGTAGTCTTGGGACAGCAGGATTAGAGAGTGAAGGAGAGAGAATCACAAAGAGAGAGAGAGTCTGTGTGTGTGTGTGTGTGTGTGTGTGTGTGTGTGTGTGTGTGTGTGAGAGAGAGAGAGAGAGAGAGAGAGAGAGAAAGAGAGAGACATAGAGAGAGAGGAGATTTTGATTCAAGGTATACTGCAGGGCAAGAACTCAGTGCCGAACAGGTGTCTGTAGTTCAGGTGGATATCCAATTACAGGGAAGAAACAGACTTCTTGTCCCAGATTTTTCACTCCTTCTTGGCATGACTATTGAAATGTGGCCCTTACATTCATTGCTCCCGCAGTAAAATAGGGGTTAGAGCCCCTCTTTATAGCCATTTCCTCTAAAATGGCATGATGTGGGGATCAGTGTAAAGGACAGTAAGCATTTCCCCCGAGCGGAAATGCCCTTTCCCATGTAATGGGCTGCTCATGAGGTGTTCTTCCTCATTCTTCCCTTGTTTACAGTATCCAAGATATGTGGGAAGTGGGTCTTTTTCACTCCCATATCTTATTTCCAAATGAGTGATTATTCTTTGGATTCCTGGGATACAGCAATTGAAAAAATGTTGACCCTGAACTGCCACACATGTTCAGGGAAAGAGCCATCATTATGTAGAGAGCAGGTGAGCCCAGAATGGGTGGAGTTGATTTCCACCTGAAAGGTCCAGGCCAAGTGGTTGCCATGGCAATGCAATGACACCCATCGAGCCTTGTGACACAACAGCCTCACTGTGAGAGGAGAGGTGCTTGTTGGGCCCCACGTGGGAAACTCTCACACTCACACCTTGAGGGTTGGACAATTGGCACACTGAACTGTTGTTCTTGAGCTATGCTGATACTGATGTAAAGGATGATCTATCAGGTGGGTGGTACAATTTGATGGAAAATATTATCTCCATCTTTAGCCTCATGGCTACCCCTCTCATCAGTCTCCCATGCTATATATCAATTATAGAGTGTTGCTGTTTGAACATGGTATATCTTAAAGGGACCAGTGCACCATCTACTCCAATCTTTTCCTACAGGTGCAAAAAGTCTCGTGCATAATTCCCATTTGAATCACCTCATTCCAGAGCCCAAACATTGAAACCAGGCTCATATAATTTCAACCAGGCACGAGACCTTTGATATCACCCCTGAAGAAGATATTCAAAAGGGGGAAATTAAAACTCCACACTTCTGAATATACATGTCAGTAGGTTAAATCACAGACTTGCCATCCAAAGCAAAGGAATTTTAACTGAGAATGAAAATGGTATATTTTCACCTCACAGGTGAAAAAGCACAAGCCCAGTGTCTTTGGGTGTTGGCTGTTAGTGTGGTGACTAGGGCCACTGCCAGCTTGTTTGTGGTGTCCACAAATATAAGGAAGAGAAGTAGTGTTTCTCTACTTAACCTCCATGAGCCCTGTGTTAAGGGCTTCAAATGGAGGGACTTGAGGTGTCCCTCTTGGAGGAGAGGGGACTATGGCCCTGCCAACCAAGGGTCTAGAGAAGGATTAGGCATGTTCAAAATAGAGAATAGTTTTTGGTGACACATAATTTGCGCTCTGACCCAGAGTCAGCCAGGACCTGCTCAAGGGTACTTAGATGGGTGTTTAGATACCAATTCACTGAGACATGGAGAGTCTCAGACTTCATTTCCTAAATCCAGAGATCCACTTCCCCAGGAAATCCACAAGTCCTGATCATCCAGGTGGGGTCTGCTGCAGGTAAGGTAATTCATGCTAGAGCCCTCATGTGAAAGTGGTTGCAAATGTGTTGATCTCTGTGTCAAATATGGGAGCATGTAAACCATGGTACATATGAGGTGTCAGTGGGTCACTGTGAAGGGCTGACAATGGAAGAGTAGGGGTAGGATGGCCGAGTTCGAATGTCTCTATACCTACAGAGGAGTTCTTTCTGGACTACCGCTTGTATATTTGATAGGGGAATGGAAGACAGAGGGAAAATGTTTGGTAAAGACTTGGACTGCTCTCCTGAGGTATTTCATCCAGGATCACCACAGGTAATCTTGGGGATGGAGGAATTGAGAAAGTGAATGAGGAAGAAGCGGGGAGAGAGGGATACAGAGAGAGAGAGAGAGAGGGAGACAGAGAGAGAGAAGCGAGGTTTTGATTCAAGCAACAGTCCAGGGCACTACCTCAGTACCAAGCAGGTTTCTTTGTTTAAGGTGGAGAGCCAACATCAGGGAAAATACAGCACTCTTGTATCAGATTCTTCACTTCTTCTTGGAATGACTCTATAAATGTGTCCCTTACAATCACTACTCCCCGCTGGAAGATAGTGGATAGAGCCCCTCTCTGACACCGTATTCTTCTCAAATATCTTGAAGTGGGGATCAGCATAAAGGACAGTAGACATTTCCCCTGAGCTAAAAAGCCCCTTTCCAAGTAAAGGGCTTGTCATGGTGTGTTCTTCCTCGCTCTTTCCTTGTTTTCAGTATCCAAGCTCTGTGGGAAGTGGGTCTTTTTCAATCACATATTTATGTTTCAATTGAGAGTTTATAGTATGGATAATGGTATGCAGAATTTGAAAAAAAAATATGGACCCTGAACTGCCACACATGCTTGGGAAAGAGCCATCATTATGTAGAGAGCAGGTTGGCCCAGAGTGGGCAGAGTTGCCTTCTCTCTGAAAGGTCCAGGCCAACTGGTTTCCACCACAATGGCATGACACCCATCGATCCTTGTGACACAACAGCCTCTCTGTGAGAAAAGAGGGGTGTGTTGTGCCCCATTTGGGATGCTGTCACCCTCACAGCTCGAGGGTTGGACGATGGGCACCCTGAGCTGTTGTTGTGGAGGTACATTGATACTGATGTAAAGGATGACCCATCAGGTGTGTGGTACCATTTGATGAATTGATGAACAGTATTATCTCCAACTTTAGCCTTGTGGCAAGCACTTGCATCTGTCTCCCGAGCTAAACATCAATTATACAGTCTTGCTCATTTATGATGGTGTATCTTAAAGGCAGCACTGAGCTGACCACCTCATGTCTTTTCCTACAGGTGAAAAAAAGACTCGGGTATAATACCTGTTTGAAACACCTCATTCCAGAGCCCCAACAATGAAACCAGGCCCATCTGTTTTCAATCAGGTGCAAGGCCCTCTATATCACCACTGAAGAAGATATTCAAAAGGGGGAAATTACAACTCCACACTTCTGAATATACATGTCAATAGCTGAAATCACAGGCTAGCCATCCATAACAAAGTAATTTTATCCGAGAATGAAAGTGGGTTATTTCTGGTGGAATTTTCACAGGAGAAAATGCACAAGCCCAGTCTCTTTGGGTGCTGGCAGTTAATGTGGTGACTAGGGCCACTGCCAGTTTGTTTGTGGTGTCCACAAATGTAAGGAAAGTAAGGAGGCTCTCTCTTCTTATCCTCCATGAGCTTTGTGTTGAGGGCTTCAAATGGAGGGACTTGAGGTTTCCTTCTTGGAGGAGAAGGGACACTGGCCCTGACAATCCAGTGTCTAGAGAAGGATAAAGACTGTCTGAAGGAGAGAATGTTTTGGGGCGACAGAATACCTGTGCTCTGGCCTATTGTCAGCCAGGCCCTGATCATGGGGGCTCAGACCACTGTTCTTATGACAATTCACTGATACATGGAGAGTCACAGACTTCATTTCCTAAATCCCCCAAGCACGAGTCCAGAGATCCACCTCCCCAGGAAATCCACAAGTCCTGATCTTCTAGGTGGGTTCTGCTACAGGTAAGGTAATTTTTTCTGGAAGCTTCATGTGAATGTGGTTGAAAATGGGTTGATCTCTGTCAAATATGGGACCACAGAGACCACAGTATATATGAGATGTCAGCACGTCACTGTGAAGAGCTGACAATAGGAAGAGTGGGGGTAGGATGGACGAGTTGGAATGTCTTTATACTTACAGAGGATTTATTTCTGTACCACCACTTGTATATTCGATAGGGGATCAGAAGACGGAGGTAAAATGTTGGGTTGACTTGCACTTCTCTCCTGTCTGTGATATTTATTCCAGGATCCCCAAAGGTAAATTTGGTGCTGGAGAATTTGAGAAAGTGAAGGAGGGAAAAGCGGAGAGTGAGAGAGAGAGTGAGAGAAAGGAGATTGTTTTTCAAACAACATTCCAGGGAATGATCTCAGTACCAAGCAGTTGTCTGTGCTTCAGGTGGATAGCTGACATCAGGGATAAACCAGCACTTTTGCGTCAGATTATTAACTTCTTCTAGGGATGACTCTAGAAATGTGGAAGATTTCCCCACTGGGAGATAGGGGTTAGAGCCCCTGGGTGTCACCCTAAATTGCTCAAATGTCATGAGGTGGGGATCAGGTTTAGGGACAGTAGACATATCCCCTGAGCTAAAGAGCCCCTTCCCCAGTAAAGTGTTACTCATGGTGTGTTCTTCCACACTCTTCCCTTGTTTTCAGTGTCCAAGCTATGTGGGAAATGGGTCTCGTCACTCACATATTTTATTTCCAAGTGAGATTTTATACTGTGGATTCCTGGAATGCAGAATTTTAAAAAGCACACTCACCCTGAGGTGCCACACATGGTTAGGAAAGAGCCATCATTATGTAGAGAGCAGATGAGGCCAGAGTGGGGGAATTGCATTAACTCTGAAAAGTCCAGGCCAATTGGTTGCAACAGCAGTCGCAAAACGCCCATTGATCCTTGTGACACAACAGCCTCTCTGTGAGAGGAGAGGGGCGTGTTGGGCCCTATGTGGGATGCCCTCACCCTCACACCTCGAGGGTTGGATGACCTGCACTCTGAGCTGTTGTTCTGGAAGTATGTTGATACTGATGTAAAAGATGATCCATCGGGGGGTGGTAGCATTTGACAAGCAGTATTACCTCCAACTTTAGCCTCATGTCCACCACTCGCATCAATCTCCCAAGCTAAACATCGATTATACAGTCTTGCTCTTTAATCATGGTTTATTTCAAAGGGAGCAGTGAGCCGACCACCTCAAGTCTTTTCCTACATGTGAAAAAAAGTCTCATTCCTAGTGACCATTTGAAACACCTCATCCCAGATCACAAATAGGGAAACCATGCCCGACTGCCTTCAACCAAGCATGTGGACCTCGATGTCACCACTGAAGAAGATATTCCACATGGGGTAATTATAGCTGCTCTCTCCTGAATATACATGTTAATAGCCAAAACCACATGCTAGCCATCCAAACCAAAGGAATTTAACTGAGAATGAAACTGGGATATTTCTATTCTACAGGTGGATAAGAACAAGCCCTCCTTTTCTTTGGGTGCTGGCTGTTAGTGTGGTGAATAGGGCCAGTTCCAGCTTGTTTGTGGTGTCCCCATTTCTCAGGAAGGTAAGGAGGGTCTCTTTTATGATCCTCTATGATCAGTGTGGTTAGGTCCTCAAGTGGAGTGTATTGAAGTTTCCCTCTTGGAAGAGAGTGGAATCTGGACCTGCCAATCTAGGGTCTATAAAAGCATGAGGACTGTTCCAAATAGAGACTGGTTTTAGCTGACAGAAATCTTGCACTCTAGCCAATTGTCAGCCAGGCCCTTTTCAAAGGTGCACAGACCAGTGTTCAGTTGAGATTAACTGAGTCATGGAGGGTCAGAGGCATCATTTCCTAAATACCAAAATACAACTCCAGAGATCCACCTCCCCAGCAAATCCAGAAGACCTTATCGTCCATGTGTGGTCTGCTGCAGGGAAGCTAATTCTTGATAGATCCCTCATGTGAACGTGGTTGAAAATATGTTGATCTCTGTGTCAAATATGGGACCACATAGACCAAAGTACATATGATGTGATCAGTGGGGCACCCAGAATGGGTGAAAATGGGAAGAGTTTGTGTAGAATCACCGAGTTGGAATGTCTCTATATGAACAGAGGGGGTTCTTTCTTGACCACCACTTTTATATTTTATAGGGAATGGAAAGAAGTAGGGAAAATGTTTGGTAAAGACTTGCACTGTTATCCTGGCTGATATATTACATCCGGGATAACCACTGGTAAACTTCGGGATGGAGGATTCATAAGAAGGTGATAGAGGGAGAATGGAGAGGTAGAGAGAGAGAGAGAAAGGAGATTGTTATTCAAGCAAAAATCCAGGGCATGATCTCAGCACAAAGTAGGTGTCTGCATTTCAGGAGGATATCTGACACGAGAAAAACCTACACCCTTGTTTCAGATTTTTCACTCCTTCTTGGCCCGACTCTAGACATGTATGCATTGCAATCACTGCTCCCCACTGGAAGATAGGGGTTAAAGCTCCACTTTGGCACCCTTATCTTCTCTAATGGCATGATGTTGTAATCAGTTTAAAGAACAGTTGATATTTTCCCTGAGCGGAAAACCCCTTCCCCTCTAAAGTGCTGCTTATGTTGTGTTTTTCCTCACTCTTTCCTTGATTCCATTATCCAGGCTTCTTGGGGAGTGTGTATTTTTCAATCACATATTTTCTTTCCAAATGAGATTTCATACTGTGTATTACTGGGATGCAGTGTTGGGAAAACCACATTGACCCAGAAGTGCCAAACATGTTCTGGGAAAGAGCCATCCTTATGTAGAGAGCAGGTGGGCCCAGAGTGGGCAGAGTTGCCTGCTTTCTGAAAGGTCCAGGCCAACTGGTTGCCATGGAGGTTGTGACACAACAGCCTCTCTGTGTAGGAGAGGGGCATGATGGGGCCCACGTGGGAAGTTCTCACCCTCACAACTTGAGGATGGGCGATGGGCACACTGAGCAGTTGTTCTGGAGGTATGTTGATACTGATGTAAAGGATGATCCACCAGATGTGTGGTACAATTTGATGAATAGTATTATCTCCATCTTTAGCCCCATGTCCACCATTCTCATCAGTCTACTGAGCTATACTTTGAGTATAGAGGCTTGCAGATTGATCATGCTATATCATAAAGGGACCAGTGTGCAACCAACTCAAGTATTTTCCTACATTTGAAAAAAGACTTGTGCTTAATGCCTGTATTTAACAATTCATTCCAGAGCCCAAACCATGAAACCAGTCCCCACTTCCTTAAACCAAGTGTGAGGCCCTCGATATCAACACTGAAGAAGACATTCAAAAGGGGGATATTACAATTCCACACTTCTGAATATATATGTCAATAGCAGAATTCACAGGCTATCCATCCAACCCAAGGAATTTTACCCAGAATGAGGTCGGGGTATTTCTGCTGGATATTTCACAGGTTGACAAACACAAGTCCTCTCTCATGTGTGCTGGCTGTTTGTGTGGTGACTAAGGCCACTTCCAGCCTGTTTGTGGTGTCCCAAACTGTCAGGAATGGAAGAAAGGGCTCTCTTCTGATCCACCATGAGCCCTGTGGTGATGGTTTCAAGCAGAATGTCAAGAAGTTTCCCTCTTGGAGTAGAGGGGCTTCTGGCCCTGTCAATCAAGGGTCTAGATAAGGATGAGGAGTGTTCCAAATAGAGACTGGTTTTGGGTGACAGAAAACATGCATTCTGGCCATTGTCATCCAGGACCTGTTCAAAGGTGCTCATACTGGTGTTTGGATGCCAATTCACTGAGACACAGAGAGTCACATACATCATTTCCTAAATCCTCCAAGCAGGAGTCCAGAGATCCACCCCCCCAGCAATTTCACAGTACCAGATTGTCCAGGTGGGCTCTGCTGCAGGTAAGCTAATTCTTGCTAGAGCCATCATGTGAATGTGGTTGAAAATGTGTTGATCCCTGAGTCAAATATGTGACCACATTGACCACAGTACATATGAGCTGGTCATTGAGGCACCATGCAGGGCTGATAATGGGAAGTGTGGGGTTGGGATGGCCTAGTTGGAATGTCTCTATACCAACAGAGGAGTTATTTTCTGGACCACCACTTTTATATTTGATATGGGATTGGAAGACTGAGGAAAAACGTTGGGCAAAGATTGGACTGATTTCCTGGTTGATATTTCATCAGGGATCACCACAGGTAAATATGAGGCAGAAGGATTTGAGATAAATTGAAGGAGGTAGAAGTGGGGAGAGAGAGTGAGAGAGAGGGAGAGAGAGAGAGATAGACAGGAGATTTTGATTCAAGTAAGAGTGCAGGGCATGATCTCAACACCAAGCAGGTGTCTGTGTTTAAGGACGATATCCAACACAAGGCAAAAACCAGCCACTTGTACCAGATTATTCATTCCTTCTTGACCTGACAATACAAATGTGTCCATTAAAATCACTGCTCCCCGCTGGAAGTAGGGGTTAAAGCCACTGTTTGGCACCCTTATCTTAGCAAATGACATGACGTGGAGATCAGGTTATAGGACAGTGTATATATACCCTGAGGGGAAAAGCCCCTTCCCCTGTAAAGGGCTGCTCAAGTGGTGTTGGTCTTCACTCTATCCTTGTATTTTTATACAGGCTACTTGGGGAGTGGGCCATTTTCAATCACATATTTTCTTTCCAAAATAGATTTTATACTGTGTATTCATGGGAAGCAGTGTGTGAAAAGCCACGTTGACCCTGTAGTGCCACACATGTTCAGGGAAAGAGCCATCATTATGTAGAGAGCTGGTGGGCCCAGAGTGCGTGGCATTTATTTCCCTATGAAATGTCCAGACCAACTGGTTGCCATGGCAATGGCATGGTGCCCATAAAGTCCTGTGACACAACAGCCTCTCTTTGAGAGGAGAAGGGTGTGTTGGGCCCCATGTGGGCATCTCTCAACCTCACACATCGAGGTTTGTGCAATGGGAAACCTGAGCTGTTTTTCTGAAGGTATGTTGATACTGAGGTCAAGGATGATCCATTAGTTGGGTGGTAAAATTTGACAAAATGTATTATGTCCATCTTTAGCCTCATAGCCACCACTTTCATCAGGCTCCCCAGCTAAACATCGATTATACAGTCTTGCTATTTTATCATGGTATATCATAAAGGGAACATTGAGCCACCTGCTTGTCTTTTCCTAAATGTGAAAAAAGACTCTTGCTTAATGCCCGTTTGAAACACCTCATTCCAGAGCCCAAATCATGAAGCCAGGCCCCTCTGCCTTCAACCAAGTGTGAGGCCCTCAATATCACTCCTGAAGAATACATTCAAAAGAGGTAAAATACCACTCCACGCTTCTGAATATACATGTCAATAGCTGAAATCACAGGCTAGCTGTCGAAAGTAAAGGAATTATAACAAGAATGAAGCTGGGATATTTCTGGTGGATTTTTCAGCTGTGGGTAAGCACAAGCCCTGTCTCTTTGGGTGCTGGCTCTTCGTGTGGTGACTAGGGCCACTGCCAGCATGTTTGTGGTGTCCACAATTCTCAGTAAGGGAGGGAGGGTCTTTCCTCTGAACCTTCATGAGCCCTGTGCTGAGGACTTAATTTGGAGGGTCTTGAGGTTTCCCTCTTGGAGGAGAGTAGACTCTGGCCCTGCCAATCGAGTGTCTAGAGTAGGATGAGGATTGTGAAAAATAGAGACTGGTTTTGAGTGACAGAAATCATGAATTGCAGCCTTTGTCAGCCAGGACCTGGTCAAGTGTGCTCAGACAATTGCTTGAATGCCAATTCATGAGACATGGAGAGTCACAGACATCATTTCCTAAATCCCCCAAGCATGAGTTCAGAGATCCACCTCCCCAGCAAGTCTACAATACCAGATCGTCCAGGTGGGGTCTGCTGCAGGTAAGCTAATTCTCGCTAGAAACCTCATGTGAATGTGGATTTAAATGTATTGATCTCTGAGTCAAATATGTGACCATGTTGACCACAGAACATATGGGGTGGTCAGCTGGTCACCGTACAGGGCCGACAACGGGAATAGTGGGGGTATGATGGTTGAGTTGGAATGTCTCTATTCCTACAGAGGATTTCTTTCTGGACAACCGCTTGTATATTTGATAGGGGATCAGATGACAGTGGGAAAATGTTGTGTAAAGACTTAGACTGCTATCGTGGCTGATATTTCATCCAGGATCACCTCAGGTAAACATGAGGCAGGAGGATTCTAGAGAAAGAGAAGGAGGTAGAATTGGAGAGAGAGAGAGATATATATAGAGAGAGTGACTGACAGGAGATTTTGATTCAAGTAAGAGTCCAGGGCATGATCTCAGCACCATGCAGGTGTCTTTTTTTAAAGGAGGATATTCAAAAAAATGATAAATCCAGCACTCTTGTACAAGATTTTGAATCTGTCTTGGCCTGACTCTAGAAATGTGTCCATTACAATCACTGCTCCCCGCTGGAAGATAGGTGTTAAAGCCCCTCCTTGTCACCCTCATCTTCTCTAAGGGCATGATGTGCAGATCAGGTTATAGGATAGTATATATTTTCCCTGAGTGGAAAATCCCCTTCACATATAAAGGGCTGCTCATGTGGTGTTTTCCTCACTCTTTCCTTGTAATCATTATCCAGGTTACTTGGGGAGTGGGTCATTTTAAATCACATATTTTCTTTCCAAAATAGATTTTATACCGTATATTCCTGGGATGCAGTGTTTGAAAAGCCATGTTGACACTGTAGTGCCATATGTGTTCGGGGAAAAAGCCATCATCATGTAGAGATCAGGTGGGGCCAGAAAGTGTGGAGTTGCCTACTCTCTGAAAGTTCCAGTCCAACTGGTTGCCATGGCAATGGCATGATACCCTCAAACCTTGTGACACAAAAGCCTCTCTGTGAGAGGAGAGGCATATGATGGGTCCCAATTGAGAAGCTCTCACACTTCCACCTCAAAGGTCGGATAATGGGGCAACCTGAAAATTTGTTCCAGAGGAATGTTGATACTGATGTCAAGGATGCTCCATCAGGGAGTTACCATCGTGGCTCAGAATCCAAATAGGAACAATAAGGTTGCAGGTTCAATCCCTAGTCTTGCTCAGTGGGTTAAGGATCTGGCATTGCCGTGAGCTGTGTTGTAGTTTGAAGATGTAGCTTGGATCCCGCATTGCTATGCCTGTGGCATATGCCAACAGCTACAGCACCGATTTGACCCCTGGCCTGGGAACTTCCATATGGCATGGGAGTGGCCCAAGAAATGGCAAAAAACAAACAAACAAAAAAACCCCAAAAAGGTGATTCTCATGTTGTGTTCCTCTTCACTCTTTACTAGGTTTTAGGATCCAGTCTATATATGAAGTGGGTCTTTGTTAATCAAATATATTCTTTTCAATCTGAGAGTAATAATGTGTGGTTCTATGATGCAGATTTTATATAAAATGTTGACCCTGAACTGGCACGCATTTCCAGGAAAAGAGTGACAATTCTATAGATTGCAGGTGGGCACAGAGTGGGCAGAATTGATTTCTGTCTGAACATTCTAGTCCATCTGGTTGCCATGGGAATGGGATGACACCCATTGAGCCTTGTGTCACAACTGCCACTCTGTGAGATGAGAGGTCCACGTTGGGCAGCAGTTGGGAAGATCTCCCGCTCACACCTCAGACTTTGGACGATGTGCAACCTGAGATGTTGGTCTCGAGGTATGTTGATAGTGATCTCAAGGGTGTTCCATCAGATGGGTTGTATATTTGGATGAAAAACATGATCTTAATCTTTAGCCTCATGGCCACTAATCTCATCAGTCTTCCAGGCTAGCAATCGATTATACAGGCTTGCAGATTGATCAATGTATATCTTAAAGGGAGCAGTGAGCAGGCCACATAAAATCATTTCCTAAATGTGAAAAAAATAATCGTGTTTTATGGCCGCAATCAAGATGTCATCCCAGAGTACAAACAAGGAAAACATGCCCCTCTGTCTTCACCAAACACTAGGCTCTTGATATCACCCCTGATAAAAACATTCAAAAGTGGGAATTTACTGATCCAGTCTTCTGAATGTACATGTCAATAGCTGAAACCACATGCTAGGAGTCCACAGGCAAAGGAATTTTAAACAGAGATTGGAACTTGTATAGTTCTGGTTGGATATCAATGGGTTGATGAGCACTAGGCCCCTTTCATTTTGGGTGCTGACTGTTAGTGTTGTGACCAGGTCCAGGAGTAAGGTGTCAGTGGTGTCCACATTAGTAAGAAAGGGAAGAGGGTCTCTCTGGTGAACTGTGAGCCCTGGTGTGAAGTCTTCATGTTGAGGGTCTTGAGGGTTCCCTCCTGGAGGTGAGGGGACTATGTTCCTTCAAGTCTTTGGTCTAGAGAAGGATGCGTTCTTTCCCATAATAGACTGTGTTTGGGTCACTGAAGGTTTGCAATCTGGCCCATTGTCAGCCAGGCCTTGGTCAAGATTCCTCAGACTGGTGTTCTGATGCAAATTCCATGAGACATGAAGAGTCACAGACATTAATTCCTAAATCTCTCATGCCCTAGACCACTTGTCCCCCTCCCCAGTGAACCCGCAAGACCTAATCTTCCTTGTGTGTTATGCTGCAGGAAAGCTTATTCTTGATAGAGCCCTCATGTGAATGTGATTGTAAAGGTTTTGATTTATGAGTCCAAATTTGAGCCAATTATAATGAAGCCCACAAGTGGTTGTCAGGGGTCAGTGTGAAGGGCTGCATTTTGGATTAATGGGGGGAAGATGTCACGAGTTGGTATGTCTCAATTCCTACAGAAGGACTCTTTCAGGAACACTGAGTATACTTGAGATGGGGGATCGTAAGATGGAGGGAAAATATTGGGTAACAACTTGGATGGCTCTCCTCTTTGAGATAATTTTTCCAGAATCAACTGAAGAAATCATATGGCAGAGACAGATGGGGACTGTCCCAAAGAAGGACTGGTCTTGGGTGACAGAAAACATGCATTCTGCCACATTTTGAGCCAGGCCCTTGTCAAAGGTGCTCAGACCGGTGTCCAATTCACTGAGATATGGAGAGTCACAGACTTCATTCCCTAAATCCTCCAAGCACAAGTCGGGATATTCACCTCCCCAGCAAATCCAGAATACCTAATCATCCAGGTTGGGTCTACTGCAGGTAAGCTAATTCTTGTTATAGTCCTCATGTGAACATGGTTCAAAATATGTTGATCTCTGAGTCAAGTATGGGACCATGTATACCACAGTACATATGAGATGGTCATCAGGTCACTGTGCGGGACTGACAATGGGAAGAGTGTGTGTAGGACGGCAGAGTTGGAATGTCTGTAAAAAACAGAGGAGTTCTTTCTAGACCACCGCTTTTATATTTGATAGGGGATCAGAAGTCAGAGGGAAAATATATGGTAAAGACTTGGACTGCTATCCTGGCTGAGATATTTCATCCAGGATCACCACAGGTTAACTTGTGGCAGGAGGATTTGAGAAAAATGAAGGAGGGAGAAGCAGTGAGAGAGAGAGAGTGACAGAGAAAGAGAGAGTGTGTGTGTGTGAGAGAGAAAGAGATTGTAGATATTGATTCAAGCATCAGTCTAGTGCATGATCTCAGTGCCAAGCAGGTGTCTGTGTTTCAGGAGGATATCTGACACAACGGAAAAACCAGAATTCTTGTACCTGATTCTTTACTCCTTGTTGGCCTGATTCTAGAAATATGTCCATTACAATCACTACTCCCCGGTGGAAAATTAGCATTAAAGACCCTGTTTGCACCCTTATCTTCTCAAATGGCATGATGTGGAGATCAGGTTAAAGGACAAATATTATATTCCCTGAGTGGAAAATCCCCTTTCCTTGTAAAGGGCTGATCATATGGTGTTCTTCCTCAGTCTTTCTTTGTTTTCATTATCCAGGCTACTTGGGGTCATTTTCAATCACATATTTTCTTTCAAATGAGATTTTATACTGTGTGTTCATGGGATGCAGTGTTTGAACAACCATGTTGACGCTGAAGTGCCACCCATATTCAGGGAAAGATCCATCATTATGTAAAGAGCAGGTGGGACCAGAGCGAGTGGTGTTACCTCCCCTCAGAAAGGTCCAGATCAAAGGATGCCATGGCAATATCAGGAAGCCCATGGAGCCTTATGACACAAGAGGCCCTCTGTGAGATCAGAGGGGTGTGAGGGGCCCCATGTTGGAAGCTCTCACACTCACACCACTAAAGTTGAATGATGGGCACCCTGAGCTGTTGTTCTGGTGGTGTGTTGATACCAATGTGGTAAAATTTGACCAAACATGCTATCTCCATCTTTAGCCTCATGGCCACCACTCTCAGCAGGGTCCAAATCTAAACATAGATTATACAGGCTTGTTCTTTCATCATGTTATATGCTAAATGGACGATTGAGAAGAACACCTCAAGTCTTTTCCTACATGTGCAAAAAGACTTGTGAATAATGACCATTTGAAACATTTCATACCAGAGCCCAAACATGGGAAATATGCCTCAATGCCTTCAACCAAGTGTGAGGTCCTCGATATCACCCCTGAAGAAGACATTCAAAATGAGCAAATTACAACTCCACGCCTCTGAATAGATATGTCAATAGCAGAAATCACAAGATAGCCATCTAAAGTGAAGGAATTTTACTGAGAATGAAGATGGAATATTTCTGGTTGATTTTTCACAGATTGATAAACACAATCCCTGTCTCATTGGGTTCTGGATGTTAGTGTGGTGGTTAGGGCCACTTCCAGCATATTTGTAGTGTCCAAATTTGTCAGGAAGGGAAGGAGTGTCTCTCTTCTGATCCTCCATGAGCCCTGCGGTGAGGGCTTCAAGTGGAGGGACTTGAGGTTTCCCTCTTGGAAGAGAGGGGACACTGGGCCTTCTAGAGAAGGATGAGCTGTCACCCAAATAGAAGGTTTTGGGTGACAGAAACTTTGCCATCTAGCTCACTGTCACCCAGGCCTTGCTCAAGTGTGCTCAGACTGTTTTTTAGATACCAATTCACTGAGACATGGAGAGTCACAAACTTTATTTCCTAAATCCCCCAAGAACAAGTCCAGAGATCCACCACTGCAGCAAATAGAAAAGACCTGATCATCCAGGTGGGGTCTGCTACAGGTAAGCTAATTCTTCATAGAGCCCTCATGTGAATGTGTATTTAAAAGTGTTGATCTCTGAGTCAAATATGTGACCAAGTAGACCACAGTACATATGATGTGGTCAGTGGGTCACCATGAAATGCTGACAATGGGAAGACTGGGTGTAGGATGGCTGCTGAGTTGGAATATTTCAATAAATCAGAGGAGTTCTTTTTGGACCACCACCTGTATATTTGACAGGGGATAGGAAGACAGAGGGAAACTGTTGGGTAAAGACTTGGACTGCTATCCTGGCTGAGATATTTCATCCAGGATCACCAGAGGTAAATTTGGGGCAGGAGAACTCAAGAGAAAGTGAAGGAGGGTGAAGTGGAGAGAGAGTGAGAGATAAAGGAGATTTTGATTTAAGGAACAGTCCAGGGCACGATCTCAGAGACAAGTAGGTGTCTGGGTTTCAGAAGGATATCCAACATAAGGGAAAAACCAGCACTCTTGTACCAGATTCTTCGCTCCTTCTTGGCCTGACTATAGAAATGGGTCCATTACAATCACTGCTCCCTGCTGGAAGATAAGGGTTAAAGCCCCTGTTTGGCACCTTATCTTCACAAATGGCATGATGTGGAGATCAGATTAAAGGGCAGTAGGTACTTTCCCAGAGATGAAAATCCCCTTCCCCTGTACTGGGCTTCTCATGTGGTGTTTTTCTTCACACTTTCCTTGCTTTTATTATCCAGGCTACTTGGTAGTGGCTCTTTTTCAATCGCATATTTTCTTTTCAAATGAGATTTTGTTCTGTGTATTCATTGGATGCAGTGTTTGCAAAGCCACTTTGATCCTGAAGTGCCACACATATTCGGGGAAAGAGCCATCATTATGTAGAGAGGATTTGGGCCCTGAGTGGGTGGTTTTGCCTTTCCTCTGAAAGATTCTGGCCAACTTGATACCCCGTCAATGGAATGAGACACAACAGCCTCTCTGTGAGAGGAGAGGGGTCTTATTGTCCCCATTTGAGAAGCTATCAGCCCCAATGGGAACTTCTCATCCTCAAACCTCAAGGGTTGGACAATGGGCAACCTGAGCTATTTTTCTGGAGGTATGTTGATACTGATGTGAACGATGATCCATCTGATGGGTGGTAGAATTTGACCAACAGTATTATTACCATCTTTAGCCTCATGGCCACAACTCTCATCAGTCTCATGCTCCAAACATCGATTATACAGGCTTGCTCTTTGATCATGTTATATCTAAAGGGACCAATGAACCGAACTTATCAAGTCTTTTCCAATATGTGAAAAAAGTTTTGTGCCTAAAGTCTGTTTGAAACACCTCATTCCCAAGCCCAAACAATGACACCAGGTTCCTCTGCCTTCAACCAATTTTGAGGCCCCAGATATCACCACTGAAGGAGACATTCAAACTGGGGAAATTACATTTCCCTGCTTTGGAATATACATGTCAATAGCTGAAATCACAGGCTAGCTGTTCAAAGCAAAGGAATTATACTGAGAATGAAACTTGGATATTTCTGGTGGATTTCTCACAGGTTGATAAGCACAATCCCTGTCTTTGTGTGCTGGCTTTTAGTGTGGTTACTAGGGCCACTGCAAGTTTTTTTGTGGTGTCCACAACTATAAGGAACGGAAGGAGTGTCTCTCTTCTGATACTCTGTGAGCCCTGTGTTGGGGGAATCAGTGGGAGGGTCTTGAAGTTTTCCTCTTGGAGGAGAGTGGATTCTGGCCCTGCCAATCGTGGGTCTAGAGAAGGATGAGGAGTGTCCCAAATAGAGACTGGTTTTGGTTTAGAGAACACTTGCACTCTGGCCAACTGTCATCCAGGCCCTGCTCAAGGATTCTCAGACCAGTGTTCGGATGCCAATTCACTGAGACATGGGGAGTCACGGACTTCATTTCCTAAACCCCCCAAGCATGAGTCCAGATCCACCACCCCAGTAAATCCAAGAGACTGTATCCTCCAGGTGGGGCCTGCTACAGTTAAGCTAATTCTTGCAAGATCCCTCATATGAATGTTGTGGAAAATATTTTGATTTCTGAGTCAAATATGGGACCACGTTGACTGCAATATATATGAGGTGGTCATCAGGCCACTGTGAAGGGCTTTCAATGGGAAGAGTGGGGGTGGGATTGGCAATTGGCAATATCTCTATACAATCCTAGGTGTTCTTTCTGGACCACTGCTTGTATATTTGATAGGGCATTGGAAGATGGAGGGAAAATTTGGGTAAATACTTGAGCTGATATACTTGCTGTGATATTTCATCCAGGATCACCACAGGTAAACTTGGGGTAGAAGGATACGAGAGAAAGTGAAGGAGGGAGAAGTGCATAGAGAGAGAAGGAGAGAGATATATAGAGCGATAATGGAGATTTTGATCAAACAAGAGTCCGTGGCTCAAACTCAGTGCCCAGCAGGTGTCTGTGCTTCAGGAAGATATCCGACAAAAGGGGAAATCCAGCACGCTTGTACCAGATTCTTCACTCCTTCTTGGCCTGACTCTAGAAATGTGTCCTTTACAATCACTCATTTGCACTGGAAAATAGGGGTTAAAATCCCTGATTTTCACCCTTGTCTTCTCAAATGTTTTGATGTGGAGATCAAGTTAATGAACACAACAAATTTTCCCTGAGTGGAAAAGCCCACTTCCCATGTAAAGGGCTGCTCGTTTGGTGTTCTTCCGCACTCTTTCCTTGATTTCATTATCCAGGCTACATGGGGAGTGGGTCTTTTTCAATCACATGCTTTCTTTCCAAATGAGATTTTATACTGTGGATTCCTGGGATACAGTGTTTTAACAAGCACGTTGACCCTGAAGTGCCACACATGTTCAGGGACAGAGCCATTATTATGTAGAGAGCAGGAGGGGCCAGAGTGGGCGGAGTTGCATTCCCACTGAAAGGTTCAGGCCAACTGGTTGCCCTGGCAATGGCATGACACCCATTGAGCCTGTGACACAACAGACTGTGAGAGGAGAGGGGAGAGATGGGCCCCATATGGGAATCTTTCAACATCACACCTTGAGGTTAGGACGATGTGAAACCTGAGCTCTTGTTCTGGAGGTATGTTGATACTGATGTAAATGATGATCCATCAGATGTGTGGTACAATGTGAAGAAGAACTGTATTTTCTCCATCATTAGCCTCATGACCACAACTCTCATCAGTCTCCTGAGCTAAACATTGATTATACAGTCTTGATGTTTGATCATGTTATATCTTAAAGGGTCCAGTGAGCCAAACACCTAAAGAGTTTTCCTACCTGTGATAAAAGACTGGTGCCTAAGGCCCAATTGAAACAGTACTTTCCAGAGCCAAACAATGAAACCTGGCCCTTCTGCCTTCAACCAAGTGCGAGGTCCTTGATATCACTCCTGAAGAAGACCTTCAAAAGGGGGAAATTACAACTTCAAGCTTTAGAATATACATGTCCATAGCTGAAAGCATAGGCTACCCATCCAAATAAAAGGAATTTTACTGAGAATGAAGCTGGGATATTATTGGTGGATTATTCAAAGTTTGATAAACACAAGCCCTGAATCTTTGGGTGCTGGCTGATAATGTGGTGAATAGGGAAACTGCCAACTTGTTTGTGGTGTCCACAATTTTCAGGAAAGTAAGGAGTGTCTTAATTCTGAACCTCCATGAGCCATGCATTGAGGGCTTCAAGTTGAGGAACTTTAGGTTTCCCTCTCGGAGGAGAGGTAACTCTGGCTCTGCCAATAGAAGGTCTAAATAAGGAAGAGGAGTGTCCCAAATAGAGACTGGTTTTTGTGTGAAAAAATATTTTGCTCCACCCCATTGTCAGTCATTCCCTGCTCAAGGGTGCTCAGCCCGATTTTTGGTTGCCAATTCACTGAGACATGGAGAGTCACAGACTCCATTTCCTAAATCTCATAAGCCCGAGTCCAGGTATCCACCTCTCCAGCAAATCCAAAAGACCTGATTGTCCAGGAGGAGCCTGCTTCAGGTAAGCTTTTTTTTTTTTTGCTACAGTTTTCATGTGAACATGGTTGAAAATGTGTTGAACACTGAGTCAATATGGGAAGACGTAACTGCATACATATGAGGTGGTCATTGGGTCACAGTGCAGGGCTGACAATGGGAAGAGTGGGGGTAGGATGGCCAAGTTGGAACATCTCTAAAAAGCAGAGGAGAGCTTTCTGGACCACCGCTTGTATATTTGATAGGGGATTGTAAGATGGAGGGAAAATATTGGGTACAGACTTGAACTGCTCTCCGGGCTGAGATATATCATCCAAGATTACAACAGGTAAAGATGGGGTAGGAGGTTCGATACAAAGTAAGGAGTTAGAAGCTGAGAGAGACACAGAGTGATAGAGAGAGAGATAAAGAAGAATTTGATTCAAGCAACAGTCCATGGTTCGATCTCTGCACTAAGTGTCTGTGCATCAGGAGGATATCCGACACAAGTGAAAAACCAGCACTCTTGTACCAGATTCTTCACTACTTCTTGGCCTGACTCTAGAAATATGTCCATTAAAATCACTGCTTCCCACTGGAATATAGGGGTTAAAGTCCCTCTTAGACACCCTTATCTTCTCAAATGGCATATTGTGGAGTTCAGGTTAAAGACACTACATATTTTCCCTGAGTGTAAAGTCCCCTTCCCTTGGAAAGGGCCTCTAATGTGGTGTTATTCCTCACTCTTTCCTTGATTTCATTATCCAGGCTACTTGGTGAGTTGGTCATTTTCAAGCACATATTTTCTTTCCAAATGAGATTTTATACTGTGTATTCCTGGAATATAGTGTTTGAAAAACCATATTGACCCTGAAGTGCCACACATGTTCGGGGAAAGAGCCATCATTTTGTGGAGAGTAGGTGGGCCCAGAGTGCGTGGAGTTGCCTTCCCTCTGAAAGGTGCAGGCCAACCGTTTGCCATGATGCCCAACGAGCCTGGTGACATAAGAGTCTCTCTGTGAATTTATAGGGGCGTGATTGCCCTGTTGTGGGACGTTCTCATCCTCACACTTTGAGGGTTGTAAGATGGGCATCTTGAGCTTCTGCTCTGGAAGTATGTTGATACTGATGCAAAGGATGATCTATCAGATGGTTGGTACAATTCAACTATCAGTATTATCACCATCTTTAGCCTCATGGCCAGCACTCTCATCAGGCTCCCAAGCTAAACATCAATTACATAGGCTTTCTGTTTGATCATTGTATATCATAAAGTGTCCAGTGCTGACCACCTCAATTTTCTTCCTACTCATGAAAAAAGACTCGTGCCTAATGCCCATTTGAAACACCTCATTCCAGAGCCTAAGCCATGAAACCAGGTCCCTCTGCCTTCAACCAATTGCGAGGTACTCGATATCAGCCCTGAAGAGGACATTCCAAAGGGGGAAATTACAATTCTATGCTTCTGAATATACATGTCAATAGCTGAAATCACAGGTCAGCCATCCAAATCAAAGGAATTTTACCGAGAATATAGCTGGATATTTCTGGTGGAATTTTCACAGGTGGATAAGCACAAGCCCTGACCCTTTGTGTGCTGTATGTAATTGTGGTGACTAGGGACACTGACGGATATTTTGTGATGTCCACAATAGTCAGAAAGTGAAGGAGGGTCTCTCTTATCCTCTGAGCCATTTTTGTGGCCTACATTTGATGAGTCTTGAGGTTTCCCTCTTGGAGGAGAGTAATCTGGTGCTGCCAATCGACCATTTAGAGAAGGATGAGCAGTGTCCCAAATTGATACTGGATTTGGGTGACAGATAAGTTGTGCTCTGGCCCATTGTCAGCCAGACCCTGCTCAATGGTGCTCAGACCTGTGATCAGATTCCAATTCACTGAGACATGGACAATCACAGACTTAACTTCCTAGATCCTGCAAGCACGAGATCAGAGATCCAACACCCAGCAAATCCATGAGAATGGATCATGAAGGTGGGGTCTGCTTCAGGTAAGCTAATTCTTTCTGGAACCCTCATGTGAAGGGGGTGGACAATGTGTTGATCTCTGAGTCAAGTATGGGACCATGTAGACCACGTACATATGAGGTTTTAACCTGGTCACCATGCAGGTCTGACAATGGGAGGAGGGGGTAAGATTGCTGAGTTGGAATGTCTATATAAACAGAGGAGTTTTTTCTGGGCCACCACTTGTATAATTAATAGAGGATCAGATGAGGGAAGAAAAATGTTGGATAAAGACCTGGATTGCTATCCTGGCTGAGATATGTCTTCCAGGATCACCACAGGTAACCTTCGGTCAGGAGGATTCAAGAGAAAGTGATGGATGTTGAATTGGAGAGAGAGAGAGATAGAGAGATAGATGAAGGAAATTTTGATTCAAGCAACAGTCCATGGCACGATCTAAGTTCAAAGCAAGTGTCTGTGTTTCAGGAGGATATCTGACACATGGGAGAAACCTGCACTCATGTACCAGACACTTAACTCTTTTTGGCATGACTAGAAATATGTCCATTATAATCACTGCTCCCCACTGGAAGATAGGGGTTAAAGCCCCTGTATGGCACCCATATCTTCTCAAATGGACTGATAGGGAAATCAAGTCAAAGGACACTAAATATTTTCCCTGAGAAGAAAAGCCCCTACCAATGTAAAAGGCTGTGCTAGTGGTGTTCTTCACTCTTTCCTTGTTTTCATTATCCATGCTACTTGGGGAATGGGTATTGGTTAATCACATATTTACTTTCCAAGTGAGATTTTATACTGGGTATTCCTGGGATGCAGTGTTTGAAAAGCCACACTGACCCTGAAGTGCCACACATGCTCAGGGAAAGACCCATAATTATGTAGAGAGCAGATGGGCCCAGAGTGGGCAGAGTTGCCTTCCCTCTGAAAGGTCCAGGCCAACTGGTTGACATGGCAATGACATGACACCCATTGAGCCTTGTAACACAAAAACTTATCTATGAGATAAGGGGGACATGATAGGACCCATGTGGGAAGCTCTCAACCTCACACCACCAGGGTTGAACTATAGACCCCATGAGCAGTTTTTCTGGGGGTATGTTGATACTGATGTAGAGGATGATCCATCAGATGGGTGGTACTATTGGACCAACATTATTATCTCCATCGTTAACCTCATGACCACCACTCTCATCAGGCTCCCCAGCTAAACATTGATTATACAGTCTTGCTCTTAGATGACAACATATCTTAAAGTGGGCAGTAAGCCGATCTCCTTAAGTCTTTCCTGCATGTGAAAAAAGACTCGTTCCAAATACCCATTTGAAACACCTAATTCCAGAGCCCAAACCAAGAAACCAGGTCCCTCTGCCTTCAACCAATTGTGAGGCCTTCAATATCACCCCTGAAGAAGACATTCAAATGGGGGATATTAAACTCCACGCTTCTGAATATACATGTCAATAGTGGAAATCACACGCTAGTTGTCCAAAGTAAAGGAATTTTCCTGAGCATTAACTTGGGATATTTCTGGTGGATTTTTCACAGGTTGATAATTACAAGCCCTGTCTCTTTGGGTCCTGGGTGTTAGTGAGGTGACTAGGGCCACTGGAAGCTTGTTTGTGGTGTCCACAATTGCCAGGAAAGTAAGGAGGTTCTCCCTCCTTTTGCTCCACAATCCCTGTGGAGAGCGCTTAAAATGGAGGGTCTTGAGGTTTTACTCTTGAAGGAGAGGTGACTCTGGTACTGCCAATCATGGATCTATAGAGGGATGAGGAGTGTCCTATATAGAGACTGGATTTGGGTGACAGAAACTTACACTCTGGCCCATTTTCAGCCAGGCCCTGCTCAAGGGAGCGAGGACCAGTGTTTGGATGTCATTTCAATGAGGCATGTATAGACACAGACTTTATTTACTAAATCACTGTTGCACAAATCCAGATATCCAGCCAATCCACAAAACCTGATCATCCAGGTGGGGTATTCTGCAGGTAAGCTAATTCTTTCTAGATCCCTCACGTGAATGTGGTTGTAAATATGTTGATCACTGAATCAAATATATGACCACTTAGACCGCAGTACATATGAGGTGAACAAGGGTCACTGTGTGGGACTGAAAATGGGAAGAGTGGGGATAGGATGGCAGAGTTGGAATGTCTCTATAACAATAGAAGAGTTTTTTCTGGACCACCGCTTGTATATTTGATAGTGTATTGAAAGATAGAGGGAAACTGTTGGGTAAAGACTTGGACTGCTATCCTGGCTGAGATATTTCATCCAGGATCACCACAGGTAAACTTGGGGCAGGAGGATTTGAGACAAATTGAAGGAGGGAGAATGGAGAGATAGACAGAGAGCGAGATAAAGAATATTTTGGGAGTTCCCATTGTGGCGCAGTGGTTAATGAATCTGACTAGGAACCATGAGGTTGCAGGTTCAATTCCTGACCTTTTTCAGTGGGTTAAGGATCTGGTGTTACTGTGAGCTGTGGTGTAGGTTGCAGACACGGCTCTGATCCTGCATTGCTGTGGCTGTGGCCTAGACCTGCAGCTACAGCTCTGAGTCAACCCCTAGCCTGGGAACCAGCATATGCCACTGGTGCAGCCCTAAAAAGATAAAAAGGCAAAAAAAAAAAAGAATGTTTTGATTGAAGCAAGAGTCCAGGGCATGATCTCAGTGCCAAGTAGTTGTTTGTGTTTCAGCAGGATATCTGACACAAGGGAAAATCCAGTACTCTTGCACCAAATTCTTCACTCCTTCTTGGCCTGACTCTAGAAATGTGTCCATTACAATCAGTGCACCCCGCTGGAAGATATGGGTTAAAGACCCTGTTTTCCACATTTATCTTCTCAAATGGCATAATGTAGAGATCAGGTTAAAAAGGAAGATATTTTCCCTGAGCAGAAAAGTCCCTTCCCCTCTACTGGGATTCTCATGTGGTGTTCATCCTCACTCTTTCCTTGGTATCTATATCCAGGCTACTTTGGGAGTGGGTCTTTTAAAATCACATATTTTCTTTCCAAATGAGATTTTATACTGTGTTTTTGGAGATGCAGTGTTTGAAAAACAACATTGACCTTGAAATGCCACACATGTTTGGGGAAAGAGCCATCATTATGTAGAGAGCAGGTGGGACCAGAGCATGTGAGTTTACTTCCCACTGAAAGGTCCAGGCCAACTGGTTTCCATCACAATGGCATGATGACCATCGAGACTTGTGGCACAACAGCTTCTATGTGAGAAGAGAGGGGCATGATGGATCTTATGTGAGATCCTCTCAACCTCACACAATGAGGTTTGGACGATGGGAATCCTGGGCTGTTTTTCTGGAGTTATGTTGATGCTGATGTAAAGGATGATCCATCAGTTGGGTGATACATTTGACCAAAAGTGTTATCTACACTTTTAGCCTCGTGGACACCACTCTCATCAGGCTCCCCAGCTAAGCATCAATTATAAAGATCATGTTATATCCTAAAGTGACCAGTGTGCAGACAACCTCAGGTCTTTTCCTACATGTAAAAAAAGACTCGCACCTAAGTCCATTTGAAACACCTCATTCCAGAGCCCAAACCATGAAACCAGGCCCCTCTCCATTCACCAAAGTGCGAGGCCCTCAATATCTCCCCTGAAGAAGACCTTCATAACGGGGAAATTACAACTCCATGCTTCTGAGTATACATGTCAATAACTTAAATTGCAGGCTAGCTGTACAAAGCCAAGGAATTTTCCTGAGAATGAAGCCAGGATATTTCTGGTGGATATTTCACATGTTTATAACACAAGGCCTGTCTCTTCGGGTGCTAGCTGTTAGTGTGGTGACTATGGCCACTGCCAGCTTGTTTGTGGTGTCCACAATTTTCAGGAAGGGAAGGAGGGCCTCTCTTCTGATCCTCTATTAGCCCCATGTTGAGGGCTTCAGTTGGAGAGTCTTGAGGTTTCCCTTTTGGATGAGCAGAGACTGTGGCCCTGCCAATCATGGGTCTAGGGAAGGAGGAAGAGTGTCCCAAATAGAGATTGGTTTTGGGTGACCAAATATTGTGCTCTTGCCCATTTTCAGCCAGGCCCTGCTCAAGTGTGCTCAGATCTGTGTTTGAATGCCAATTCCCTGAGCCATGGAGAGTCACAGATTTCATTTCTTAAATCCCCTGAGCTCGAGGCCAGAGATCCACCTCCCCAGAAAATCCACAAGTCCAAATTCTCCAGGTTTGGTCTGCTGTAGGTAAGTCAATTCTTCCTAGAGCCCTCATGTAAATTTTGTTGAAATTGTGTTGATCTCTGAATCAAATATGGGATCACGTAGACTGTGATACATGTGAGGTTGTCAGAACGTCACAGGGAAGGGCTGACAATGGTAAGAGTGGGGGTTTGATTGCGGAGATGGAATGTCTCTATACCAATAGAGGAGTTCATTCTGTACCACTGCTTGTATATTTAATAGGGGATCAGAAGATGGAGGGAAAATATATGGTAAAGACTTGGACTGCTATCCTGGCTGAGATATTTCATTCAGGACCAAAATAGGTAATCATGGGGTAAGAGGATTCAAGAGAATGTGAAGGAGGGAGAAGTTGAGAGAGAGAGAAAGAGAGAGAGAGAGGAAGGAGATTTGATTCAAGCAAGAGTCCATTGATCGATCTCAGCACAAAGCAGGTGTGTTTGAGGAGGATACCCAACACAAGGGGAAAATGAGCAGTCTTGTACAAGATTCTTCACTCCTTCTTAGCCTGACTCTAGAAATGTGTCCATTACAATCACTGTTTCCCATTGGAAGATAGGTGCTAAAGACACTTATTGACACCTTAATCTCAAATGGCACTAAGTGGAGTTCAGGTTAAAGGATAGTAGATATTTTCCCTGAGCAGAAAAAAGTTACTTTCCTTGTAAAGTCTGCTCTTTTGGTGTTCTTCCTCACTCTTTCCTTGTTTACATTATCCAGGCTACTTGGGGAGTGGGTATCCTTCAAGCACGTATTTTCTTTCCAAATGAGATTTTATACTGTGGGTTCCTGGGCTGCAGTGTTTGAAAAACCACGTTGACCATGACGTGCCACACATATTCCTGGAAAGAGTTATCACTATGTAGAGAGCAGCTGGGCCCAGAGTGGGCAGATTTGCCTTCCCTATGAAAGGTCCAGGCCAACTGGTTGCCATGGCAATGGCATATCACCCATCGAGCCTTTGAAACAGCAGGATCTCTGTGAATGAGAGGGGCATGATGGGCCACATGTGGAAAGCTCTCACCCTCACACCTCATGGGTTGTACAATGAGCATCCTGAGCTGTAGTTCTGGAGGTAAGTTGATACTGATGTAATGGATATTCAATCAGTTGGGTGGTACAATTTGAACAGTATTATCTCCATCTTTAGCCTCATGGCCACCACTCTCATCAGGCTCCCTAGGTAAATATTGAATATATAGGCATGCAGTTTGATCACAGTATATCATAAAGGGACCAGTGAGCCCACCACCTCAAGTTTTTTCTACTAGTGAAAAAAGTCTCATGCCTAATACCCAATTGAAAGACATCATTTAAGAGCCCAGACCATGACACCAGGCCCCTTTGCTATCGACCCAATGCGGGGCCCTGGATATCAACACAGAAGAAGACATTCCAAAGGGGAAAATTACAACTCCACGCTCCTGAATATATATGTCTATAGCTGAAATCACAGGCTACCCATCCAAAGAAAGGAATTTTACCAAGAATGACCTGGGATATTCCTGGTGTTTTTTTTTTCACAGGTTGAAAAGCACATGACCTCTCTTTGGGTGCTGGCTGTTAGTGCAGTTACTAGGGCCACTGCCAGCTTGTTTGTGGTGTCCACAATTCTCAGTAAGGGAAGGAGGGTCTCTTTTCTTATCCTCCATTAGCCCCATGGTGAGGGCCTTAACTGAAAGGTTTTGTGGTTTCCCTCTTGGAGGAGAGGTTAGTCTAGCCCTGAAAATCAGGGGTCTAGACGAGGATGAGCAGTTTCCCAAATAGAGACTGGTTTTGGGTGACCAAAAACTTGTGCTCTGGCCCATTGTCAGCCAGGCCCTGCTCAATGGTGCTCATACTGGTATTTGTATGCCAATTTCCTGAGACATGGAGAGTCACAGACTTCATTTCCTAAATCCCCCAAGCAGGAGTCCAGAGATCCACCTGACCAGAAAATCCAAAACACCTGATCATCCAGGTGGTGTCTGCTGCAGGTAAGCTAATTCTTGCTAGAGCCATCATGTGAATGTGGTTGAAAATGTGTTGATCTCTGAGTCAAATATGGGACCACGTAGAAAGCAGTACATATGAGCTGGTCAGTGGGTCACCCTGCAGGGCTGACAATGGGAAGAGAGAGGGGGTAGGATGGCCAAGTTGGAATTTCTCTATACCAACAGAGGAGTTCTTTCTGGACTACCGCTTGTATATTTGATAGGGATCGGAAGATGGAGGGAAAATGTTGAGTAAAGACTTGAATTGGTATCTGGTCTTTATATCCAGGATCACCACAGGTAATGTGAAAGGTCCAGGCCAACTGGATGCCATGACAATGGCATAACGTCCATGGAGTCTTGTTTCAAACAGCCTCTCTGTGAGAGGAGAGGGGCATGATGGGCACCATGTGGGATGCTCTCAACCTCACCTATCGAGTGTTGGACAATGGGCACTCTGAGCTCTTTTTTCTTCAGCAATGTTGATACTGATGTAAAGGATGATCCATAAAATGGGAGTTAAAATTTGATGAACAATATTATCCCCATCTTTAGACTCATGGCCACCACTCTCATCCATCTACCAAGATAAAAATCAATTAATTATACAGGTGTGCTGTTTGATCATGGTATATCAAAAAGTGACCAGTGCCCTGACCACCTCAAGTCTTTTCCTATATGTGAAAAAGACTCGTGCCTAATGACTGTTTGAATCACCACATTCCAGATCCCAAACCATGAAACCAGGCCCCACTTCCTTCAAATAAATTCGAGGCCATAGATATCCCCCCGAAGAAGACATTCCAAAGGGGGAAATTACAACTCCAAGCTTCTGAATATATACATCAATAGCTGAAATCAGAGGCTAGCCATCCAAAGCAAAGGAATTTTCATGAGAATGAAGCTGGGGTATTTCTGGTGGATTTTCACAGGTTGATAATAACAAGACCTGTCATTTTGGATGCTGGATGTTAGTGAGGTGACAAGGGCCACTTCTAGGTTTTTTGTGGTGTCCACAATTGTCAGGAAAGGAAGGAGGGTCTCTCTTCTGATCTTTGGTGAGCCCTGTGGTGAGTGATTCAAGTGGAGGGTCTTGAAGTTTCCCTCATGGAAGAGAGGGGACTCTGACACTACCAATCAAGGGTCTACAGAAGGATGAGTAATGTCCCAAATAGAGAATTATTTTTAGGGACAGAAAATTTGCGCTCTGGCCCATTGTCTGTCAGGCACTGCTCACAGGTGCTCAGACTGCTGTTTGGATGCCAATTCATGGACATGGAGAGTCACGGACTCCATTTCTTAAATCCCTCAAGCATGAGTCCAGAGATCCACCTCCCCAGCATATCCACAAGATCTGATTATCCAGGTGGGGTCTGCTGCAGGGAAGCTAACTCTTGCTAGAGCCCTCATGTGAACGTGTTTTAAAATATGTTGATCTCTGAGTCAAATTTTGGAAACAGACCATACTACATATGAGGTTGTCAGCCGGGCTCAAAATGGGAAGAGTGCCGGTAGGATGGTTGAGTTGGAATGTCTCTATACCAACAGTGGAGTTCTTTCTGGACCACCACTTACCTATTTGATAGGGGATCAGAAGACCGAGGGAAAATGTTCTTTAAAGACTTGGACTGCTGTCCTGGCTGAGATATATCAACCAGGATCACCACAGGTTAACTTGTGGCAGGAGGATTTGAGAGAAAGTGAAGGAGGGAGAAGTGGAGAGAGAGAGAAAGAGAGATAAAGATATTTTGAATCAAGCACCAGTCCAGGTCACTATCTCAGCAACAAGCAGTTGTCTGTGTCTCAGGAGTATATCCAACACAAGGAAAACCCAGCACTCTTGTACCAGATGCTTCACTCCTTCTTGTCCTGACTATAGAAATGTGTCCATTAGAATCACCGCTCCCTGCTGGAAGATAGGGGATAAAGCCCCTGATGGGCACCCTTATATTCTCACATGGCATGATGATGAGATCAGGTTAAAAACAGAAGTTATTTTCCCTGAGCAGAAAAGCCCCTTCCCCTGTAAAGGGCTGCTCATCTGGTGTTCTTCCTCACTCTTTCCTTGTTTTTGTTATCCAGGTTATTTGGGGATTGGGTCATTTTCAATCACATATTTTCTTTCCACATGAGATTTTATACTGTGTATTTGTGAGATGCAGTTTGAAAAACCACGTTGACCCTGAAGTGTCACACATGTTCGGGGTAAGATCAATCATTATGTACAGAGCAGGTGGACCCAGATTAGACACAGATTAATTCCCAATGAAAGGTCCAAGCCAACTGGTTTCCATGTCAATGGCATAACGCCCATCAAGCCTTGTGACCCAACAGCCTCTCTGTGAGAGGAGAGGGGCATGATGGGCCCAGTGTGGGAAGATCTCACCTCACAGCTGTAGTGTTGGAGGATGGGCACCCTGAGCTGTTGCTCTGGCGGTATGTTGATACTGATATATAGGATGATCCCTCAGATGGTTGGTACAGTATGACGAACAGTATTATCTCCATCTTTAGCATCCTGGCCACCACTCTCATCAGTCTACCTATCTTAACATCAATTATAGAGTCATGCTGTTTGATCATGATATATCCTAAAGGTACCAGTGAGTCAAACACCTCAAGTATTTTCCTACATATGAAAAAATTCTCGTATATTATGTCCATTTGAAACACCTCCTTCCAGAGCCCCAACAAAGAAACCAGGCCCCTCTACCATACTATACCTAGTATGAGGCCCTAGATATACCCCTGGACATTCCAAAGGGGAAAAATACAACTCCACACTTCTGAATATACCTGTCAATAGCTTAAATCACAGGCTAGCCATGCAAAGCAAAGGAATTTTAGTGAGAATGAACCTGGGATATTTCTGGTGGATTTTTCACATGTTGATAAGACCAAGCCCTCTCACTTTGTATGCTGGCTGTTTTTGTGGTGACTAGGGACACTGCCAGCATGTTTGTGTTGTCCCCAATTCTCAGGAAGGTTAGGAGGACCTCTCTTCTTAACCTCCGTGAACCCTGGGGTGATACTTTTAATTGGAGGGTCTTGAAGTTTCCCTCTTGGAGGAGAGGGGACACTGTCCCTGCGAATCTAGGGTTTAGAGAAGGATGAGGAGGGTCCCAAATAGAGACCGGTTTTGGGTGACAGAAAAATTGTGCTCTGGCCCATTTTATGCCTAGCCCTTCTCAAGCATGCTCTGACCGGTGTTTGGATGCCAATTCACTGAGACATGGAGTGTCACATACTTCATTTCCTAAATACCCCAAGCATGAATCCAAATATCCACCTCCCCAGCAAATCCTCAAGACCTGATCATTCAGGTGGGGTCTGCTGCAGTAAGCTAATACTTGCTAGAACCCTCAATGAACGTGGTTGATAATGTGTTGATCTCTGAGTCAAATATGGGACCATGTATATTGCAGTATATATGAGTTGGTCAGCAGGTCACCATGCAGGGCTGACAACGGGAAGAATGTGTGTAGGATGGCCATGTTGGTAAGTCTCTATAACATCAGAGGAGTTCTTTCTGGGCCACCACTTGCATATTTGGTAAGGGATTGGAAGATGGAGGGGAAAAGTTGGGTAAAGACTTAGATTGCTATCCTGGCTGAGATATATCATCCAGGATCACCACAGGTAAATTTGGGATAGGACGATTCAAGAGAAATTGAAGGAGGGAGAATTTGAGAGATAGAGAGGGAGAAAGAGAGAGACAGAGAGACAGAGAGAGACAGATAGAGAGAAAGGAGATTTTGATTCAAGAAAAAGTCCTGGGCATGGTGTCTGTGCTTCAGGAGACTATCTGACACAAGGAAAACTAGAACTCTTTTACCCGATCCTTCACTCCTTCTTGGCATGACTCTAGAAACTTGTCCATTATAATCACAGATCCACGCTGGAAAATATGTGTTAAAGCCTTTCTTTGTCACCCTTATTTACTCAAATGTCAAGATGTGGAGATCAGGTTAAAGGACTGTATATATTTGCCCTGAGCGTAAAAAGCCCCTTCCCCTGTAAAGGGCTGCTCATGTGTGTTCTTCCTCACTCTTCACTTGTTTTCATTACCCAGACTACTTGGGGAGTGCATATTTTCCATCACATATTTTCCTTCCAAATGAGAATTTATACTGTGTATATGTGGTTTGCAGTGTTTGAAAAACCATGTTGTCTCTGATGTGCCACCCATTTTTGGGGAAAGAGCCATCAAGATGTATAGAGCTGGTGGGCACAGAATGGGCAGAGTTGCATTCCCACTGAAAGGTCCAGGCCACCTGGATGAAATGGCAATGGTATGATGTCCGTTGAGCCTTGTGACACCACAGGTTCTCTGTGATAGGAGAGGGGCTCGATGGGCCCAATGTGGGAAGCTCTCACCCTCACACCTCGAGGGTGGGAAGATGGGCACCCTGAGATATTGTTCTGGAGGTACGTTGATACTAGGTAAAGGATGATCCATCAGATGGGTGGTACAAATTGACAAACAATATTATCTCCATCTATAGCCTCATGGCCACCACTCTCATTAGGTTCCCAAGCTAAACATTGATTATTCAAGCATGCTGTTTGATCATGTTATATCATAATGGGACGAGTGAACCTACAACCTCAAGTCTTTTCCTATATATGAAAATAGATTCGTGCTTAATGCCCATTTGAAACACCTCATTCCAGAGCCCAAACCATGAAACCAATCCCCTCTACCTTCAACCAAGTGTGATGCCCCTGATATCACCACTAAAGAAGGCATTCAAAAGGGGCAAATTACAACTCCATGCTTCAGAATATAAATGTAAATAGCTGAAACCACAGGATAACCATCCAAAGCAAAGGAATTTTACCGAGAATGAAGCTGGGATAGTTCTGGTGGATATTTCACTGTTTGATAAACACAAGCCCTGTCTCTTTGGGTGCTTGCTGTTAGTGTGGTGACTATAGTAACTGCCAGGTTTTTTGTGATGTACACAATTATCAGAAATGGAAGAAGGACCTCACCTCTGATCCTCTGTGAGCCCTGTTTGAGAGCTTTAATGGAGGGTCTTTAGGTTTCCATTTTGGAAGATAGGGGACACTGGCCCTTACAATCCATGGTCCAGAGGTGTATGAGGAGTGTCCGAAATAGATACAGGTTTTGGAAGAGAGAAAATTTTTTGCCCTGGCCCATTTTCAGGTAGGTCCTACTCAAGGGTGCTCAGACTGGTGTTGGGTCGCCAATTCAATGAGGCATGGAGAATCATAGACTTAATTTCCTAATCCCCCCAATCATGAGTCCAGAGATTTACGTCCCCAGCAAATCCAAAAACAGGATCATCCAGGTGGGGTCTGCTGGAGGTTAGATATTTTTTTGCTAGATAGCTCATGTGAACATGGTTGAAAATGTGTTGATCTCTGAGTCAAATATGGGAGCAACTAGATTGTAGATATGAGGTGGTCAGCAGGTCACTGTAAAGGGCTTACAATGGGAAGATTGGGGGTAAGATGGCTGAGTTGAAATGTCTCTATACCAACTGAGGAGTTCTTTCTGGACCACCGCATGTATATTTGATAAGGATTGAAAGAATGTGGGAAAATGTTGGGTAAAGTATTGGACTGCTATACTTGCTGAGATATGTAATCCAGGATCAATACAGGTAAACTTGGGGCAGGATGATTCAAGAGAAAGTGAAGGACAGAGAAGTGCAGAGAGAGAGAGAGAGAGAGAGAGAGAGAGAGAGAGAGAGAGAGAGAGAGAGAGAGAGAAATAAAAGAGATTTTGATTCAAGCAACAGTCCAGGGCATGATCTCAGCGACAAGCAGGTGTCTGTGTTTCAGAAAGATATGGGACACAAGTGGGAAAAAGCAATCCTGTACCAGATCCTTCACTTCTTCTTGGCCTGACTATAGAAATATATCCATTACAATCATGGCTTCTCCCCGGAAGATAGGAATTAAAGCCCCTTTTTGGCACCCTTATCTTCTCACATGGCATGATGTGGAGGTCAGGCTAAAGGACAGTAGATATTTTCCCTGAGCCAAAAAGCCCCTTCTTATATAAAGGGCTGCTCATGTGGTGTTCTTCCTCGCTCTTTCCTTTTTTTCATTATCCAGGTTACTGTGGGTATGGGCTTTTCAATTACATATTTTTTTTCCAAATGAGATTATATAGTGTGTATTCGTGGGATGCAGTGTTTGAAAAGCCATATTGACCCTAAATTGTCACACATGTTCGGGGAAAGGGCTATCATTATGTAGAGGACAGGTAGGCCCAGAGTTGGTGGAGTTGCCTTCCCTACAAAAGATCCAGACCAACTTGTTGCCACGGAAATGACATGACAACTAATGAGCCTTGTAACACAACAGCATCTCTGTGAGAGGAGAGGGGCATGAAGCTCTCACTGTCACCTCACAGAATCTACGATATGAACCCTGAACTCTTTTTCTGGAGGTATGTTGATACTGATGTAAATGATGATCCATCAGATGGGTGGTAGAATTTGACCAACAGTATTATCTCCACATTTAGGCCCATGGCCACAACTCTCATCAGTCTACTGAGCTAAATATTGATTATAAATGCATGCTGTTTGATCATGGTATATCTTAAAGGGACCAGTGAGCCAACCACCTCAAGTATTTTCCTACATTTGAAAAAAGAATAGGGCATAAAGCCCTTTTGAAACTCTTCATTCCAGATCCTTAACAATGAACCCATACCCCTCTTCATTCAACCAATTGTTAAGCCCTCAATATCACCCCTGAAGAAGATATTCCAAAGGGGGAAATTACAACTCCATGCTTTGGAATATACATGTCAATAGCTGAAATCACAGGCTAGCCGTCCAAAAAAAAAGAATTTTCCTGAGAATAAAACTGGTATATTTCTGGTGGATATTTCACAGATTGTTAATAAAATGATATGTCTCTCTGTGTACTGGCTGTTAGTTTGGAGACTATGGCCACTACCAGCTTGTTTGTGGTGTCCACAATTGCCAGGAATTGAAGGAGAGTCTCTCTTCTGATCCTCCATGTGCCCTGTGGTGAAGGCTTCATATGGAGTGTCTTGAGGTTTCCTTCTTTGTGGAGAGGGGACTCTGGCCATGACAATGGTGGGTCTAGAGAAGGATGAGAGGTGTCCCAAATAGAGACTGGATTTGGGTGAACTGAAAACTTGTGCACTCTCCCATTGTCAGCCAAGTCCTGCTCAATGGTGCTCAGACAGGTGTTCAGATGCCATTTCCCTGAGACATGGAGAGTCACAGACTCTATTCCCTAGATCCCCCATGCAGGAGTCCAGACAACCACCTCCCCAGAAAATCCACAAGACCTGATCATCCAGGTGGGATCTGTTGCATGGAAGCTAATAATTTCTAGAGTGAAATGTGAAAGTGAAATGAAAAATGTGTTGATCTCTGAGTCAAATATGGGACAACGTAGACTGTAGTACATATGAGCTGGTCATGAGGTCAGTGTGCATGCCTGATAATGGGAATAGAGGTAGTAGGATGACCAATATGGAATGCCTATATACCAACAGAGGTGTTCTTTCTTGACAACCATTTGTATATTTGATAGGGGATGGGAAGACAGAGGGAAAATGTTGGGTAAAGACTTGAATTGCTATCTAGGCTGAATATGTCATCCAAGATCACCACAGGTAAAATTGGGGCAAGGAGTATTCAAGAGAAACTGAAGGTGGGAGATGTGGAGAGAGAGAGAGAGAGAGAGAGAGAGAGAATAGAGATTTTGATTCAAACAAGAGTGCAGGGCATGATCTAAGTGTAAAGCAGTGGTCTGAGTTTCAGGAAGATATAGACGCAAGGAAAAAACCAGCCCTCTTATACCAGATCCTTCACTGCTTCTTGTCCTGACTCTAGATATGTGTCCATTACAATCAGTGCTCCCCTCTGGAAGATGGGTGTGAAAGCCCCTCTTTGGCACCCAGGTATATGCTCAAATGGCATGATGTGGAGATCAGGTTAAAGTACAGCAGATATTGTCCCTGAGCGGAAAAGCCCCTTCCCATTGAAAGGGCTGCACATGCGGTGCTTTTCTTCACTCTATCCTTGTTTTCCTTATCCAGGCTACATGGGGAGTGGGTCTTTTTCTATCACATATTTTCTTTCCAAATGAGATTTTATTCATTTGCATTCCTGGGATTCAGTGTTTTCAAAACCACGTTGACTCTGAAGTGCCAGACATGTTTGGGGAAAGATCCATTATTATGTAGAGAACAGGTGGGACCAGAGTGAGCAGAGTTTACATCACACTGAAAGTTCTAGGCCAACTGGTTGCCATGGCAATGATATGATGCCCATGGAGCAATGTGACACAATAGGCTCCATGGGAGAACATAGGTTCATGATGGGCCACAGGTGGTAAGAACTCACCCCCACACATCGAGGGTTGGATGATGAGCACCCTGAGTTTAGTTCTGGAAGTATGTTGATACTGAGGTTAATGACAATCCATTAGATGGGTGGCACAATTTGACGAACAGTATTATCTCCATCTTTAGCCTCATGGCCACCACTCTCATCAGTCTACCGAGCTAGATTGTTGATAATACAGGCTTGCTGTTTCATCATGGTATATCGTAAAGTGACCTGTGAGCCGAAAACCTCGTCTTTTCCTACATGTGAAAATAGATTCGTGCTTAATGCCCATTTAAAACACCTCACTCCAGAGCCCAAAACATGAAACCAGTCCACATTGCCATCAACCAAGTGCAAGGCCCTCAATAACAACACTGAAGATGACATTCAAAAGGGGGAAATTATAACTTCATGCTTCTGAATATACATGTCAATAGCTGATACCACAGGCTAGCCGTCCAAAGTAAAGGAATTCTACCGAGAATGAAGCTGGGATATTTCTGGTGATATTTCACATGTGGATAAGCACAAGCCCTGTCTCTTTGGGTGCTGGCTGTTAGGGTGGTGACTAGGGTGACTTCCAGCTTGTTTGTGGTGTCCACAATAGCCAGGAGGGGAAGGAGTGTCTCTCTTCTGATCCTCCATGAGCCCTGAGGTTAGTGCTTCAAGTGGAGGGTATTGAGGTTTCCCTCTTGGTGGTGAAGATGCTGGCCCTTCCAATCGTGGGTCTAGAGAAGGATGAGGAGTATCTCAAAAGGAGACTGATTTTGGGTGACAGAACACTTGCACTCTGGCCCATTTTGAGCCAGGCACTGCTCTAGGGTGCTCAGACCGGTGTTTGGATGCCAATTCACTGAGACATGGAGAGTCACAGACTTCATTTCCTAAATCCCCCAAGCAGGAGTCCAGAAATCCACCTGCCCAGAAAATCCATAATACCTAATCATCCAGGTGGGGTTTGCTGCAGGTAAGCTAATTCTTGCTAAAGCCATCATGTGAATGTGGTTGAAAATGTGTTGATCTCTGAGTCAAATATGGGACCACGTAGAAAGCAGTACATATGAGCTGGTCAGTGGGTCACTCTGGAGGGCTGACAATGGGAAGAGAGAGGGGGTAGGATGGCCAAGTTGGAATTTCTCTATACCAACAGAGGAGTTCTTTCTGGACTACCGCTTGTATATTTGATAGGGGATCGGAAGATGGAGGGAAAATGTTGGGTAAAGACTTGAATTGGTATCTGGTCTTTATATCCAGGATCACCACAGGTAAATTTGGGACAATGGGATTTGAGAGAAAGAGGAGGAGGAAGAAGTGGTTCTTGTGTGTGTGTGTGTGTGAGAGAGAGAGATATATATAGAGAGGGAGATAACAGAGATTTTGATTCAAACAAGAGTGCAGGGCATGAGCTCAGTGCCAAGCAGGTGTCTGTGTTTCAGGAGGATATCCGACACAAGGGAGAAATCAGCCAGCCCTCTTGTAACAGATTCTTCACTCCTTGGTCTGATTCTAGAAATGTGTCCTCTACAGTCACAGCTCCCCGGATGAAGACAGGGGTGAAAGCCGCATTTGGGCACCCTTATCTTCTCAAATGGCATAATCATTTTAAAGGATATGAATTATTTTCTCTGAGCAGAATAGCCCCTTCCCATGGAAAGGGCTGCTCATGTGGTGTTCTTCCTCACTCCTTCCTTGTTTACATTATCCAGCCTACTTGGGGTGTGGGCCTTTTTCTATCACATATTTTCTTTCCAAATGAGATTTTATACTGTGGCTTCCTGGGATGCAGTAGTGGAAAAGCCACATTGACCCCAAAGTGCCACACATGTTCAGGGAAAGAGCCATCCTTATGTAGAGAGCAAGAGGGCCCAGAGGTGCTGCAGTTGCCTTCTATTTGAAAGGTCCTGGCCACCTGGTTTCCAGGGCAATGGCATGAAGCTCCATTTTTCCTTGAGGCCCAATAGCCACTCTATGAGAGAAGTGCATGATGGGCCCCATGGGGGAAGCTCTCACCCTCACACCATGAGGGTTTGACGATGGGCAACTTGAGATTTTGTTCTGGAGGTATGTTGATACTGATGTAAATGGTGATCTATCATATGGGTGGTACAATTTTACCAACAGTATTATAGCCATCTTTAGCCTCATGGCCACCACTCTTATCAGTCTACCGACCTAAACATCAATTATAAAAGCTTGCTGTTTGATCATGGTATATCTTAGAGTTAGCAGTGAGCCAACCACCTCAAGTCTTTTCCTACATGTGAAAAAAGACTCGTGCCTAATGCCCGTTTGAAACACCTCCTTCCAGAGCCCAAACCATGAAACCAGGCCCCTCTGCCTTCAACCAATTGCGAGGTACTCGATATCACCCCTGAAGGAGACATTCCAAAGGGGGAAATTACAACTCCATGCTTCTGAATATGCGTGTCAGTAGCTGAAATCACAGGCTAGCCATCCAAAGCAAAGGAATTTTACTGAGAATGTAGCTGGGATATTTCTGGTGAAATTTTCACAGGTGGATAAGCACCAGCTTTGTCTCTTTGGGTTCTAGCTGTTATGGTGTTGACTGGGGTGACTTCCAGATTGTTTGTGGTGACCACAATTGTCAGGAAGTGAAGGAGGGTCTCTCTTCTTATCCTCCATGAGCTCTGTGGTGAAGGCTTCAATGGAGGGTCTTAAGGTTTCCCTCTTGTGGAAAGGGGACTCTGGCCTTTCCAATCTAGGGTCTAGAGAAGGATGAGGTGTGTCCCAAATTGGTACTGGTTTTGGGTAACAGAAAAATTGTGCTTTGACCCATTTTGAGCCAGGCCCTTCTCTAGGGTGCTCAGACAGGTGTTTGGATGCCAATTAAGTGAGACCTGCAGAGTCACACACTTCATTTCCTAAATCAACCATGAACGAGTCAAGATATCCACCTCCTAAGAAAATCCAAAAGACCTGATCATCCACGTTGGGTCTGCTGCAGGTCAGCTAATTCTTGCTAGAGCCCTCGTGAGAAAGTGGTTGGAAATGTGTTCATCTTTGAGTCAAATATGGGACCACGTAGACCTCTGTACATATGAGGTGGTAAGCCTGCCACCATGAAGTTCTGAAACTGAGAAGAGTGGGGGTGGGATGACAGAGTTGGAATGCCTCTATACCATCAGAGGAGTTCTTTCGGGACCACCGCTTTTATATTTTATAGGGGATCAGAAGATGGAGGGAAAATATTGAGTAAAGCGTTGAACTGCTCTCCTGGCTGTGATAGGTCATCCAGGATCAACACTGGTAAAATTGGGGCAGGAGCATTTGAGAGAAAGTGAAGGAGGGAGAAGTGCAGAGAGAGAGAGACAGGGAGAGAGAGACAGAGAGACAGAGAGAGATAGAAAAAGGAGATTTTGATTCAGACAACAGTCTAGGGCAAGATCTCAGTGCCAAAATGGTGTCAGTGTTTCAGGACGATTTCTGACACAAGGGAAAAACCAGCATTCTTGTCCCAGAAACTTCTCTCTTTTTTGCCCTACTCTAGAAATATGTCCATTACAATCACTGCTCCTGGCTGGGAGATAGGGGTTAAAACCCCTGTTTGGCCCCCTTATCTTCTCAAATGGCATGATGTGGAGATCTGGTTAAAGGACAATAGATATTTTCCTTGAACAGAGAAGCCCCTTCCCCTGATCTTGCGTTGTTCTTCCTCACTCTGTATTGTTTTCATTATCCAGTCTACTTGGGGAGTGGCTCTTTTTCAATCACATATTTTGTTTCCAAATTAGATTTAATACTGTGGACCCATGTGATGCAGTGTTTGAAAAACCATGTTGACTCTGAAGTGCAACACATGTTCAGGGAAAGTGCCATCATTAGGTAGAGAGCAGGTGGGCCCAGAGTGGGTGGAGTTGCCTTCCCTCTGAAAGGTCTAGGCCAACTGTTTGCCATGAAATAGCATGATGCACATCAATCCTTGTGACAGAACAGGCTCCCTGTGAGGAGAGGGGAGTGATGGTCCACATGTGGGAAGAACTCACCCTCACACATCGAGGGTTGGATGATGAGCACCCTGAGTTTTTGTTCTGGGGGTATGTTGATACAGAGGTAAATGACGATCCATCAGATGGGTGTTACAATTTGAATGACAGTATTATCTCCATCTTTAGCCTCATGGTCAGCACTCTCATCATTCTACCGAGATAAATATTGATTATACAGTCTTGCTGTAGGATCATGGTAATTGGTAAAGGGACCAGTGAGCCAACCACCTCAAGTATATGCTTCCATGTGAAAAAAGACTCGTGCCTTATACCTGTTTGAAACACCTTCCAGAGCCCAAACCATGAAAGCAGACCCCTCTGCCTTTGACCAAGTGGGAGGCCCTCAATATCACCCCTGAAGGAGGCATCCCAAAGGGGGAAATTAAAACTCTATGCTTCTGAATATGCATGTCAATAGCTGATACCACAGGCTAGCCGTCCAAAGTAAAGGAATTCTACCGAGAATGAAGCTGAGATATTTCTGATGGAATTTTCACATGTGGAAAAGCACAAGCCCTGTCTCTTTGGGTGCTGGCTGTTAGGGTGGTGACTAGGGTGACTTCCAGCTTATTTGTGGTGTCCACAATAGCCAGAAAGGGAAGGAGTGTCTCTCTTCTGATCCTCCATGAGCCCTGAGGTTAGAGTTTCAAGTGGAGGGTCGTGAGGTCTCCCTCTTTGAGGAATGGGGACCTTGGCCCTGCCAAACCCTGGATCTAGGGAAGGATGAGAATTTCCCCAAATAGAGACTGGTTTTGGGTGACTCAAAACTTGGGCTCTTGCCTATTGTTGGCCAGACCCTGCTCAATGATGCTCAGACCGGTGTTTGGATGCCAATTCACTGAGACATGGAGAGTCACAGACTTCATTTCCTAAATCACCCAAGCAAGAGCCCAGAAATCCACCTCCCCAGAAAATCCATAATATCTGATCGTCCAGGTGGGGTCTGCTGCAGGTAAGCTAGTTCTTGCTAGAGCCCTCATGTGAATGTGGTTGAAAGTATGTTGATCTCGGAGTCAAATATGGGACCACATAGACTATGGTAAATATTAGGTGGTCAGTGGGTCACCATAAATGGCTGACATAGGGAAGAGTGGGGGTCATATGGCCGAGTTGGAATATCTCTATACCAACAGAGGAGTTCTTCCTTGGTCACCACTTGTATATTTGATAGGGGATAGGAAGATGGAGGGAAAATGTTGGGAAAGTCTTGGATGGCTATCCGGGCTGAGAAATATCATCCAGTATCACCACAGGCAAACTTGGGGCAGGAGGATTCAAGAGAATGTGAAGGAAGGAGAAGTGGAAAGAAAAAGGGTGAGAGAGAGAGAGAGAGAAAGAGGAGATCTTGATTCAAGCAACAGTCCAGGGCACGATCTCAGCACCAAGCAGGTGTCTGTGTTTAAGGTAGATAGCCAACATCAGGGAAAAAACAATATTCTTGTATCTGATTCTTCACTTCTTCTTGGAATGACTCTAGAAATGTTTCCCTTACACTCACTTCTTCCCACTGGATGATAGGGGTTAGAGCCCTTCTTTGGCACCATTTTTTTCTCAAATGGCATGTTGTGGGCATCAGGGTATAAGACAGTAAACATTTCCCCCGAGCATAAAAGCCCCTTCCCATGTGAAGGGCTGCTCATGTTGTGCTCTTCCTCACTCTTTGCTTGTTTTTGATTCCAAGGTAGGTGGGTTGTTGGTCTTTTTCTATCACATATTTTCTTTCCAAATGAGATTATATACTGTGGATTCCTGGGGTTCAACATTTGGAAAAATATATGGAACCTGAACTACCTCACATGTTTGGGGAATGAGCCATCTTTTGTAGAGAGTAGGTGAGACCATAGAGGGCAGTGTTGACTCCCCCCTGAATGGTCTACACTAACTGTGGGCCATGACAATGGCATGAGTCCCATCGAGCCTTGTGACAAAACACCCTCTCTGTGAGAGCAGAGGAGTTTTTTTGGCCCCATGTGGGAAGCTGTCACCCTCACACCTGGCAGGTTGGACGATGTGAACCCTAATCTGTTGTTCTGGAGGTAAGTTGATACTGATGTAAATGATGATCCATCAGGTGGGTGGTACAATTTGATGAACAGTATTATCTCCAACTTTTGCTTCATGGCCACCACTCATATCAGTCTCCTAAGCTAAACATTTATTATACAGGCTTGCTGTTTGATAAAGGTATATTATCAAGGGACCAGTGAGCCTACCAGCTCAAGTCTTTTCTTACATTTGAAAAAAGTCTCATGATTAATAATTCGTTTGTTCAACGATTAAAGTCCTACGTGATCTGAGTTCAGACCGGAGTAATCCAGGTCAGTTTCTATCTATTATAAATTTCTCCCAGTACGAAAGGACAAGAGAAATGGGACCAACCTCACAAATGTGTCTCAGAGACAATTAATGATATAATCTTAACTTAATTAACTCATAATAATCTCAGCCCTAGAGGTAGACAATCGAGTTGTTCTACCAATAGAAATAACAATTCGAATATTAGTGTCTTCTGAAGACGTATTACACTCATGAGCCGTCCCATCCCTCGGTCTAAGGATGGGAGTTTCAAACACCTCATCCCAGAGCACAAACACGGAAACCATGCCCCACTGACTTCAACCAAGCATGAGGTCCTTGATGTCACCCCAGAATAAGACATTACAATGGGGGAAGTTACAGCTTCTCTCTTCTGAATATATATGTCAATAGCTGAAATCACAGGCTAGCCATCCAAAGCAAAGCAATTTTATATGAGAATATAACCGGATTATTTCTGGTGGATTTTTCACAGGTGGATAATGCACGCCCTGTTTCTTTGGGTGCTGGCTGTTAGTGAGGTGACTAGGGCCACTTCCAGATTTTTTTGCTGTCCACAACTGTAAGGATGGGAAGGAGGGTCTCTCTTCTCCTCCTCTGAGAGCCCTGTGGTGAGGTCTTCAAATGGAGGGTCTTGAGGTTTCCCTCTTCTGAAGAAGGGACTCTGGCCCTGCCAATCAAGAGTCTAGGGAAGGATGAAGAGTGTCTGAAATAGAGACTGGTTTTGGGTGACAGAAATCTTGCACTCTGGCCCATTGTCAGCCAGGCCCTGCTCAAGGGTGCTCAAAGCTGTGTTTGGATGCCAATTCCCTGAGACATGGAGAGTCACAGACTTCATTTCCTAAATCCACCAAGCATGAGTCCAGATGTCGACCTCCCCAGCAAATCAAGAAGACCTGATCATCCAGGTGGGCTCTGCTTCATGCAATGTAATTCATGCTAGGGACCTCATGTGAACGTGTTTGAAAGTATTTTGATCTCTGTGCGTAATTTGCGACCACTTAGACTGCAATACAATGGGGTGGTCAGAGTTTCAACTTCAATGACTGACCATGAGAAGCGTGTGTGGAGGATGGCCTGAATTGCAATGTCTCTATTCCTACAGAGGGGTTCTTCCTGGACCACCACATTGTTTTTTGATATGGTATAGGAATACGGATGTAAATTTTTGGGTAAAGACTTTGGCTGATCTCCTGGCCGAGATACTTCTTCCAAGAAAACCTGTTATTGTTGGGGCAGTAGGATTTGAGAGAGTGAAGGAGGTCTTTGGAGAGAGAGAAAGAGAGAGATAGAATAGATTTTTAGTCAATCAACAGACTAGGGTAAATGTCAGCACCGAGCAGGTGTCAGTCATTCAGGTGGATATCTGACTTCAGGAAGAAACAGCACTATTGTCCTAGAAACTTCACTCCTTCTTGGCTTGAAAATTGAAATGTGGCCCTTACATTCACTGCACCCCACTGGAAGATAGGGGTTAGAGCCCCTGTTTGGCACCCTTTTCCTCTAAAATGGCTTGATAATGGGATAAGTTTAAAGGACAGTTGACATTTTCCCCTAGATGAAAAGCCCCTTCACATGTAAAGGGCTCCTCCTGTTGTTTTTCTTCCTCACTCATTTCTTGATTTCAATATCCAGGCTGTTTGGGAAGAGGGTCTTTTTCACTCACATATTTTCTTTACAACTGCGAGTTTATACTGTGTTTTCGTGGGAGGCATTTTTTGAAAAAAAATATTGAACCTCAACTCCCACACATGTTCAAGGATAAATCCATTATTATGTAGGGATCAGGTGGGTGCAGATTTGGCAGAGTTGCCTTCCCTCTGAAAGTTCCAGGCCAACTGGCTGCCATGGTATTGGAATGATGTCCATGGAGACTTTTGGCCCAACTGCCACTCTGTGAGATATGAGGTGCGTGGGGGGCAGCACATGGGAAACTCTCACCCTCACACCTCCATGGTTGGACGATTGGCACCCTGTGCTGTTGTCTGGAGATATGTAGATACTGATGTAAATGATGTTGCATCAGATGCATGGTACATTTTGAGGGACACTATTATTCCCATCTTTAACCTCATGGTCACCACTCTCATCAGTCTACCGAGATAGACATGTATAATACAGGCTTGGGGGGTGCTGAGGAGATGCAGGGACTCGAGAAAGGGACCTTGTCTGATGGCAAAAAAAAAAAAAAAAAAAACCAAAGGCAGTTTCCTAACCAAGGAAGGGAGCTCACCTGAACAGTACAAGCCAAAGGTGGGCTTCTGGTCAGGAGTAAAGCCTGAATGTATGGTACAAGCTGAGGGCAGGCCTCAGGTTAAACAGCTATCATTTGATGTGGATGGGGAAGAATTGGGGCTTTCCTGGGAAAACAATTTCCATGTTTGTGCCAGAGAGCATGGATTGTTTCTCAGGTGATCTGGTCTTTCCTGTTGTTTTATTTGTTATTCAGTTTTTTCCTCAGTCTTTTCTGATTATTTACTTATTATTCTTATTTACCATTCTTATTTTCCTGTGGTGATTTGCTACTTAACAAAATTACAACAATAATATAATAAGAATTTCATCCTGAAAGACTTTCCCCTGTTCAAATCCAACTTAATTAAAACAAAGTGTTTATCTACTAACTAGTTATACAGTAAACTTTAGAGTTATGATTTTAATGAGGTTCTTAGAAGTTAGACATATATTATTCTTGATCAAAAGAAACAAAGCTGTGAGGTTGTCCCTTGATTTTAGAAGCTTCTAAGCAGTAGCTAGTTAAGTTGATTTATATTTCCTCATACTGTCTTCCTGCCATAACGCTCTAAAGATAAACATTAGTCTAAAAACAAGGTTTGTAAATGCCACGTTCTTGTGTCTGTAACCTCTTCAACTTGTAAAATCTGGCTGGCCATAGGATGATTTGTACTGAGTCTCCTCTTTCCCACATGATATGTTGTGCCTGTTTGTCCTTAAATTGTACTCATTAAATTTAATTAGACTGAAGATTTTAAAACATGACGTATTGCTACTGTAACATGTCATCAAAAAACAAAGCCTAATAGTTAACCAATGTACTTTTAACACTATGATGCAATCTGTAGTGAGACACTGTCTATATAACAACCACTTATGCCAATAAAATTTGAGCAGTCCAGTGCCCTGAAGGGAGGGACGAAGAGGCTGTCTCTGTGTGCATATGCTGGTGCTGTCCGTCTCTTTTGGGGAAAGGGTACACTCCCTGACCTCTTGAGCTGGCCTCTGGCACTGGCTTGCAGTTTGATCATCATATATCTTAAATGTTTATCTTGTCCCACACTTGTGTGAGCCAACCAGTGCAAGTCTTTTCCTAAATGTGATAAAAAGACTCATTCCTAATGGTCTTTTTAAATACGTCATCCCAGAGCTCTAACACCGAAAACAGGGCCCACTTCCTTCAACCAAGTAGGAGGCCCTTGATGTCACAGCTGAAGAAGACATTCAAAAGGGGGAAAATAGAGCTCCACTCTTCTGAATATATATGTCACTAGGTGAAACCACAGGCTAGCACTAAATGCAATGTAAAAGTTATTGAAACTGGGTAAATTCAGGTGAATATCCATGGGTTGATAAGAACAAGCCCTTTCTCTCTTTGGGTTCTGGCTGGTAGTGTGTTGACTAGGGCAAGTGCCAGCTTGTTTGTGGTGTCCACAATTGTAAGGATTGGAAGGAGGGTCTCTCTTGTGACCTCTGTGAGCCCTGTGGTTAGGTCTTCAAGTGGAGTGTCTTGAAGGTTCTCTCTTGGAGGAGAGGGGATTCTGTCCCTGAAAATCAAGGGCCTAGTGTAGGAAACGTAGTCTCCCAAATAGAGACTGATTTGGTTGACAGAAATATTGCACTTTGGCCCATTGTTCACAAGACCTTTATCAAGGGTACTCAGATGGGTGTATTAATGCCAATTCAGTGAGACATGAAGAGTCACAGACTTCATTTCCTAAGTCCTGCAAGCAGGAGTCCAGATGTCCACGTCCCCAGCAAATCCAGAAGACCTGATCATCCAGTTGTGGTCTGCTGCAGGAAAGCTAATTCTTGCTAGAGCCCTCATGTGATCTCTGAGTCAAATTTGGGACCAAGTAGACCACGGTAAATGTGAGCTGGTCAGGCCGTCACGTGAAGTGATGACAATTGGAAGGTTGGTGTAGGATGGCTCCAGTTGGTATGTCTGTTCTTACAGAGGAGATCTTTCTGAACTACCACTTGAATTTTGGATGGGGCATTGGTAGACAGTGTGAAAATATTTGGTAAAGAGTTGACAGCTCTCCTGGCTGAGATGTTTCATCCAGGATAACCCCAATTATACTTGGGGCAGAAGGATTTGAGATAGAGTCAAGGAGGGAGAAGGAGAGAGAGAGGGAGAGAGAGAGAGAGAGAGACAGAGACAGAGACAGAGACAGAGACAGAGAGAGACAGAGATAGATTTTGATTCAAGGTACAGTCCAGGACAAGATCTCAGTGCTGAGCAGGTCTCTGTGTTTCAGGTGGATATCCGAATTCAGTGATGAAATGCACATTGTCCCAGATTCGTTTCTACTTATTGGCATGGTTGTTGAAATATGACCCTTACATTCACTGCTCTCCACTGGAAGATAGGGTTTACAGCCCCTGTTTTTCACCCATTTCCTCTAAAATGTCGTGATGTGGAGATCAGGGTAAAGGACAGTATATATTTTCCCTGAACAAAAAAGCCCCTTCCCATGTAAAGTTCTTCTCATGTAGTGTTCTTACTCCATCTTTCCTTTTTTCCCCCAGTATCCAGGCTATTTTGGAAGTGGGTCTTTTTCACTCAAATATTTTCTTTCTGACTGAGAGTTTATACTGTGTATTACTTAGATGAGGTTTTGGAAAAACTATATTGACACTGAACTGCCTGACATGTTCAGGGAAAGAGCCATAATTAGGTAGAGAGCAGGTGGGCCCAGAGTGGGCAGAGTTGCCTTTCCTCTGAAAGTTCCAGGAAAACTGGTTGCCACGGAAATGGCATCATGTGCATTGAGCCTTGTGGCCACACTGCCACTCTGTGGGATGAGAGGGGTCATTTGGGTGGCATGTAGGAAGCAATCAAACTCAGACCTCGAGGGTTTGATGTTGGGCACACTGAGCTTTAGTCCTGGAGTTATGTTGAAACTGATGTAAAGATGATGAACCAGGTGGGTGGTACATTTTGATGAGCAATATTATCCCCATTTTAGGCTTATTCACACAATCTGATCAGTCCACCAATCTAGACATCAATTATACAGCCCTGCTGTTCAATCATGGTATGTCTTAAAGGGACCTGTGAGCTGACAAACTCAAGTCTTTTCCTAGAGGTGAAAAGGACTCGTGCTTAAAACTCATAGCCACCACTCTCATCAGTCTCCTGAGCTCAACATCGATTATACAGACTTGATGTTTGATCATGGTATATCCTAAAGAGACCAGTGAGCCAACCACCTCAAGTTTTTCCTACATGTGAAAAAAGACTCCTTCCTAATAGCCTTTTGAAACATGTCACTCCAGATCACACACACGGAGTTCATGCCCCTCTGCCTTCAACCAATCACAAGGCCCTCGATTTCACCCCTGAAGAAGACATTCCAAAGGGGAAAATTACAGCTCCACTCCTCTGAATGTACATCTCGATAGCTGAAACCACATGCTAGAATTCCACATACAAAGAATCCTAAAAGAGAATGAACCTGGGATATTTCTGGTTGGATATCCAAGGGTTGATGTGCAAAAGGTCTCAGTCTCTTTGTGTTCTGGTTGGTAGTGTGTCAACTAGAGCCAGTTCCAGGTGGTTAGCGGTGTCCATACTTGCATGGAGGGGAAAGAGGTTCTCTCTGGGGATCATTGTGAGCCCTGGTGTGAGGTCTTCAAGTTGAGAGTAGTGGGGGTTCCCCCTTTTATGAGAGGGCTTTCTGTCACTGCAAATTGTGGGCCTAGGTAAAGATGAGGTGTGTCACAATTATAGACTTGTTCTGAGTGATAGAAGATTTGCACTATGGCCATTTATCAGCCAGGCCTTGGTCATTGTTGCTCAGACCACTTTTCAGGTACAAATTAAGTGAGACATGAAGCATCACAGACTTCATTTCCTAAATCCCCCAAGCAATAGTCCAGATGTCTACCTCCCCAGCGAATCAACAATGCCTGATCATCCGGGTGTGATCTGCTGCAGGAAACCTGATTTTGGTAGAGCCCACTTATGAATGTTTTTGAAAATATTTTGATATCTGTGTCACATTTGGGATTCACGTAAACCACAGTTCACATGAGGTGGTCAGCTGGTCACCATGAAGGGATGACAATGGGAAGATTGGGGGGAGGGTGGCCCAAGTTGGAATGTCTCTACACCTACAGAGGAGCTCTTCTGGACAACCAATTGTATTTTGGATGGAGGAGTGGAAGACAGAGGGAAAATATTGGGTATAGACTTGGACGGCTTTCCTGGTAGAGATATTTTCTCAAGGATCATCCCAGAAAGGCTTGGGTCAGCAGGATTTGTAGGGAGAAATAGGGAAGGAGAGAGAGAGAAAGAGAGTGACAGTGTGTGAGAAAGATAGAGAGAGAGAAAGAGGGAGAAAGGAGTTTTTGATTCAAGCCTGAGTCTAGGGCAAGAACTCAGTGCCGAGCAGGTGTTGGTTGCTCAGATGGATATTCGACTTCATGAAAGAAACAGCACTCTTGTCTTAGATACTTCACTCCATATTGTCGTGAATCTTGAAATGTGGCCATAAAATTCATTGCTCTCTTCTGGAAGATAGTGGATAGAGCCCATGTTTCCTGCGGTTTTTTTGTAAAATGGCATGATGTGGGGATCTGGTAAAAGACAGGAGTCATTTTCCCTGAACCATAGCCACATTCCCATGTTAAATGCTTCGCATGTTGTGTTCCTCATCACTCGATCCTTGTTTTCAGTATCCAGTCTATTTGGGAAGTAGGTATTTTTGGCTGACATATTTTATTTTCCAACTGAGGGTAATACTATGTTGTACTTGGTTGCAGTTTTTGAAAAGAAGATTTTTCCTGAACTGTCACACAGGTCCAGGGAAACAGCCACAATTATATAGAGAGCAGATGAGTCCAGATAAGGCAGAGTAACCTTTCTTCTGGATATTACAGCCAACCAGTTTTCATGGCAACGGGATGAACCCCATCGAGCCTTGTGTCACAACTGCCCCTCTGTGAGATGAGTTGTGCATGTCAGCAGAAGTGGAAAGCTCTCAATCTCACACCTCAAGGTTTAGACCATGCGCACCTTGAGCTGTCGTTCTAGAGGTTTGTTGATACTGATCTAAAGGTTGTTCCATCAGATGGATGGTTTATTTTGATAAAAATTATTACCTCCATCTTTATCCTCATTTTGACCATTCTCATCATTCTACAGAGATATACATAGGTTTTACAGTCTTGCTGCTTCATCATGGTATATCTTAAAGGGACCTGTGAGCCAACTACCTCAAGTTTTATCCTAAATGTGAAAAAAGACTAGTGTCTAATGGTCCTTTTACACTCGTAACCCCAGAGCACAGATATGGAAAACGTGCCCCACTGCCTTCAACTAAGCACAAACCCTATGATGTCACCCCTGAAGAAGACATTCCAATGGGTGAAATTACAGCTCCAGTCTTCTGAATGTACATGTCAATAGCTGAAACAACAAGCTTGCTGTCCAAAGCATAGGAATATTTACTGAGAATGAAACAGGTATAATTCATGTTGGATTTCCACGGGTTGATGTACACAATCCCACCCTATCTTTGGGTGCTGCCTGGTCGTGTGCTGACCAGGGGAAGTGCAAATTGTTTAGTGGTGTCCACATTTGTAAGGAAGGGAAGGAGTGTCTCTATGGTGAACCTCCAAGAGCCCTGGGCTGAGGTTTTCAATTTGAATGTCTCGAGGGTTCTCTCTTGGATTAGAGGTTTCTCTGTCCCTGCTAATAGCTGGTCTAGAGAAAGATGTGGACAGTACCATATATAGACTGTTTTTGGGTGAAGGAAAACTTGCACTCTATCCAATTGTCAGCCAGGCCTTGTTCAACGTTGCTGAGACTGGTGTTCCAATGCAAATTCAGTGAGACATTAAGACTCATAGACTTCATTTCCCAAATACGCCAAGCACTATTCCAGATGTACACCTCCCCAGTAAATCCACAAGACCTAATTGTCTCATTGTGTTCTGCTGCAGAAAAGCTGATTCTGGCTAGAGCCCTCATGTGAATGTGGTTGAAAATATTTTGATCTCTGAGTTTAATTTGGGAGCCAAGTAGACTTCAGTTCACATGTTGTGGCCAGCTGTTCACCATGAGGGGCTGACAATGGAAAGAGTGGGGGGAGGATGGCCCAATGTGGAATGTCTCTATTCCTACAGAGGAATTCTTTCTGGACCACTGAAAGTATTTTGGATGGGGGATCAGAAAGGAGTTAAAATGTTGGGTTAAGTCTTGGCTAAGAAATTTTTTTCCAGGATAACCCCAGGAAATCTTGGGGCAACAGGATTTGAGAGAGAGGGAGAAGAAGATGGGGGGGGGAGAGATAAAGAAGTTTTTGATTCAAGCAAGAGTTCAGGGCAAGATCTCAGTGCTGAGCATGTGTCAGTGTTCTGGTGGATATCTGACTTCAGGGAGGATACATCACACTTGTCCAAGATTCTTCAATCCTTACTGGCATGACTCTTGAAATGTGGCCTTAAATTTCACTGCCCTCTTCTTGAAGATAGGCATTAGACACCCCTTTGGAACCCAGTCCCTCTAAAGTGGCATGATGTTGGGATCAGGATAAAGGATAGCAGAACTTTTCCCTGAGCCAAATGCCCCTTCACATGTAAAGGGCTTCTCATATTGTGTTCTTCATCACTCATTCCTTGTTATCAGAGTCCAGTCTATTTGGGAAGGGGGTCTTTTTCACTCATATATATTCTTTTCCAAATGAGAGTAATACTTTGTTGTTCTGTGATGCAGTTTTTGAAATTAATGCTCGTCACTGAGCTGCCACATATATCCAGGGAAACAACCACAATTATATAGAGAGCAGGTGGGCCCAGTGTTTGCAGAGTGGGTTTCCCAGAACCAGTTACTGGCAAACTGGTTGCCGCAACAATGGCATGACACACATGGAGCATTGGGGACCAATGGGCACTCTGTGACAGGAGAGATCCTTGTGGGGCAGCATGTGGGAAGCTCTCACTCTCATACCTCGAGGGTTGGATGATGGTCACCCTGAGCTGTTGTTCTCGAGGTATGGTGATACTGAGGTAAAAGATGATCCATCAGATCGGTGGTACATTTTGATATGAAAAGTATGACCTCCATCTTTAACCTCATGGCCATCACTCACATCAGTCCACCAAGCTAGACACCTATTATACAGGCTTGCTGTTTGATCCTGGTATATTTTAAGGGACCAGTGAGCCAACAACCTCAAGTCTTTTCCTACATGTGAAAAAATACTCATGCTTAAGGGCCGTTTTAAGTACATCATCCCAGAACACAAACACGGAACACATGCCTCTGTGACTTAAACCAAGCATGAGGCCCTAGATGTCATCCTTGAAGCAGACATTCAAAAGGGGGAAATTACAGCTACACTCTTCTGAATGTACAAGTCAATAGATGAAATCATGTGCTAGGAGTCCAAATGCAAAGGAATGTTATCAGAGAATGAAACCAGGATATTTGTGTTTGGATATCCACCAGTTAATGAGCACAAGGCCTCTCTCTGTTTTGGTGCTGCTTTGGAGTGTGCTGCCTAGGGCCAGGGCCCGAAAGTCAGTGGTGTCCCCATTAGTAAGGAGAAGCAGGTTCTCTGTTGTGAACTGCTGTGTGCCCTGGCATGAGGTCTTCATGTAGAGAGCCTTGAGGAATCCATCTTGGAGGAGAGAGGACTCTGTCCCTCCCAATCGAGGGTCTGGGGACAATGAGGAGTTTCTGAATAAAGAGTGGCCTTGGGTTTCAGAAGCCTTGCACTCTGGCCCATTGTCAGCCAGGCCCTTGTCAAGGTTGCTCAGACATTAGACATGAAGAGTCACAGATTTGATTTCCTAATTCCCCCAAGCACTAGTCAAGATGTTCACCTCCCCAGAGAATCAACAAGACCTGATCATCCAGGTGTGGTCTGCTCTAGGAAAGCTGATTCTTGCTAGTGCCCTCATGTGAGTGTGGTTGAAAAATTTTGATTTCTGAGTACAATTTTGGAATCAAGTAAACTGCAGGTCACATGAGGTGGTCAGAGGGTCACCATGAAAATCTGACAATGGATATAGTGTGTGGTGGATGGCCCGAGTTGGAATGTCACTATTCATACAAAGGGTCTCCTTCTGGACACTGATTTTATTTTGGATTGTGGATGCGAAGATGGTGGGAAAATGTTGGGTAAAGACTTCGACTGCTATCCTGGATGAGATATTTTCTCCAGTATGCTCCCAGTAAATCTTGGGGAAGCAGGATTCAAGCGAGAGCAAGTGCGAGAGCAAGAGCAAGATTAAGAGAGAGAGAGGTAGAGGGATAGAGGGAGAGAAAGGAGTTTTGATTCAAGATGGAGTCCAAGGAAGATCTCAGCCCCAAACAGGTGTCAGTGGTTCATGGTGATACCCTATTTCATGGAACAAACAAAACACTTGTGCCAGATTCTTTGCTCCGTCTTGGTGTAATTTTAAAAATGTGGCCATATAATTCACTGCTGACCACTGGAAGAGTGTTTAGAGCCCCTGTTTGGCACCCATTTCCTCCAAAATGGCTTGATGTGGGGATCAGGCTAAAGGACAGTAGAAATTTCCCTGAGCCAAAACCCTAAGATTCTCATATTGTGTTCTTCCTCACTCTTATTTCATGATACAGTCAATTTGGGAAGTGGCTCTTTTTCACCCACAAATATTTTTTTTTCAAACTGAGAGTAATTCTGTGTGTTTCTGGGATGCAGTTTTTGTAATAAAATATTGACCCTGAATTGCCACACATGTCCAGGGTAACAGCCACCTTTATATGGAGAGCAGGTGGGCCCAGAGTGGTTGGAGTTTCCTTCCTTCTGAAATATCCAGGCCAACCGGTTGCCATGGCAATGGTATGATACCAATGGAGTCTTCCAACCCATCTGGCCCTCTGTGAGATGACATGTGTGTGTTGGGTGGCAGGTGGGAACTCTCACCCTCACACCTTGAGGGTTGGACAATGGGCATCCTGATATATTGTTCTGGAGGTATGTTGACACGGATCTAAAGGCTGTTCCATCACATGGGTTGTGTATTTGACCAAAAATATTACCTCCATCTTTATACTCATGGCCACCAATTTCGCCAGTCTACCCAGCTGCACGTCTATTATACAGGCTTGCTCTTTGATCATGGTATATCCTAAAAGGACCAGTGAGCCTACAACCTCAAGTGTTTTCCTAAATGTGAAAAAAGATTTTTGACTAATGGCCGTGTTTTACACACAATCCCAGAGTGCCAACACAGAAATCATAGCTTTCTGCCTTCCACAAATCACAAGGCACTCTATGTCACCCCAGAGGTAGACATTCACATGTGGGAAATTAAAACATCACTCTTCTGAATGTACATGTCAAATAGCTGAAACCACATACTAGAAGCCTAATGGCAAAGGAATGATAACAAAGCATGACACAGGGATATTTCTGGTTGGATATCCACCAAGTACTGAGCACAAGCCCTCTGTCTCTTTGGGTTCTGGTGGGTCCTGTGGTGAACAGGGCCAGTGCCAGATGTTCAGTGGTGGCCACATTTGTAAGAAAGGGAAGGAGGGTTTCTCTCGTGATCCTCCATGTGCCATGTCATGAGGTCTTCTTATTGAGGGTCTTGTGGGTTCCCTCTTGGAGGAGAGGTTACTCTGTCCCTGCAAATAAAGGGTCAAGAGAACGATGAGAAATGTCCCAAATATAGATTGGGTTTTGGTGAGAGAGACTTGAACTCTGGCCCATTGTCAGCCATGCTTTGTCAAGGTTGATAAGACCATTTGTCAGAAGCAACTTCTGGGAGACATGAAGATCCACAGACTCCATTTCCCAAATCGCCCAAGCACTAGTCTAGATTTCAACCACCTGAGTGAATCCATAAGACCTGATCATCCAAGTGTGGTCTGATGCAGGAAAGCTGATTCTTTCTACAGCCCTCATGTGAATGTCGTTGAATAGATTTTGTTCTCTGAGTCAAATTTTGGAGCCAATTATACCACAGTACTCATGAGGTGGTCAGCGGGTCACCATGAATAGCTGACAATGGGAAGATTGGGTTGAGGATGGCCCAAGTTGTAATGTGTATATTCCTACAGATGAACTCCTTATGGAACAAAAATTGTATTTTGAATTGAGAATTGGATAACGAAGGGAAAATGTAGGTTAAATACTTGGACTGCTCTCGTGGATTGTATATATTCTCCTGGATCACCCCAGGAAATCTTGGGTCAATAGGATTTGTGAGAGTGAGAGAGAAGGAGAGAGGGAGAGAGAGAGAGAAACAGACGGACAGACAGACACAAAGAAAGTAGTTATTGATTCAAGTTGGAGTCCAGGGAAAGATTAGTGTGGAACAGGTGTCAGTTGTTCAGGTGAATATTGAATTTCAGGGAAGAAAGAAAACACTTGTCACAGAATCTTCACTCCTTATTGGTGCGACTCTTGAAATGTGGCCCTAAAATTCACTGCCCTCTGCTTGAAGATAGGGTCAAGAGCCCCATTGTGCACCAATTTCCAAGAAAATGGCATGATGTGGGGATCAGGGTGAAGGACACTGGATGTGTTCCCTGAGCCAAAAGCCACAAATATATAAAGGGATTCTCATGTTGTGTTCTTCCTCACCCTTTACTAGTTGTCAGCATCCAGTCTATTTGGGAAATTGGTCTTTTTCGCTGACATATTTTCTTTTCAAAAATGAGAGAAATACTGTGTGAATCTGGGATGCGGTTTTTGAAATAAAATGTTGATCCTGAACTACCACACATGTCCAGGGAAACAGCCACCCTTATATAGAGAGCAGATGTATCCAGAGTAGGCCAAGATGACTTCCATCTGAACGTTCCCAGAGAACAGGATTCTGTGGCAAGTTCATGAAAGGGTTTGGGGCCCAAATGCCACTCTGTGAGATGAGAGGTGGGTGTACATTGGCAGGTGGAAAGGTCTCACCCTCAAACCTCGAGGGTTGGAGGATGGGAACCCAGATCTGATTGTCTCTAGGAATGTTGATACTGATGTTCAGGCTGTTCCATCAGATGGGTGGTACATTTTAACGAAAAATTTTACCTCCATCTTTATCGTCATAGTCACCACTGTCATCTATATAGAGCTATACATCTATTATACAGGCTTGCTGATTGATCATGGTATATCTTAAAGGGACCAGTGATCTAAACACCTCAAGTCTTTTCCTAAATGTGAAAAAGATTCGTGTCTAATGGCTGTTTTAAACACATCATCCCAGACCCCAAACACGTAAACCATGCCCCTCTGCCTTCAACACATAACGAGGCCCTTGATATCACTGATGAAGATTTTCATAAGGTAGATATTAGAGCTCCACTCTTCCTCATGTACATGTCCATAGCTGAAATAACATGCTAGCCGTCCAAAGCAAAGAATGTTAACAAAAAAAGAAACTTTGATATGTCAGTTGAGATTTCCACTGGTTGATGAACAAACGCCCACTCTCTCTTTGGGTGTGGGCAGGGTGTTTTTTGACCAGGGCCAGTGCCAGCTTGTTAGTGTTGTCCACAAATATACGTAAGGGAAGAAGGGTCTATCTGGTGAAACCACGCTGGCCCTGGGCTGAGGTCTTCATTTAGTGTGTCCTGAGGGTTCCCTCTTGGAAAAGAGGGGACTCTGCCCCTGCAAATCGAGGGTCTAGAGAAGGATGAGGATTGTCCCAAATAGAGACTGATTTGGGGTCTGGAGGACTTGCTCTCTGACCAATTGTCCGGCAGGCCTTAGTCAAGGTGGTTCATACTGGTGTTCAGATGCAAATTCAGTGAGACATGGAGAGTTATAGACATCAATACCTAAACCCCTCTGCACTAGACCATTTTACACCACACCAGCGAATACACAAGACTTAATCTTCTTTGTATGGGCTACTGTAGGAAAGCTGATTCTTGATAGAGGCCTCATGTGAATGTAGTTGAAAAGGTTTTGATCTCTGAGTCCAAATTTGAGCCAAAGATATCTCAGGCCACCAGATTTTGTCAGGGTTCACGTCGAAGGGCTGATCATTGGATTACTGTGGGGAGGATGGCCTGAGTTTGAATGTCTCTATTCTTACAGAGGGCATCTTTCTGGAACACCTACTGTATTTTGGATGGCATCATAAAATGGAGGGGAATTATTGGGTAAAGACTTGGAGGACTCTCCTGGCTGAGATAATTTTTCCAGGCTCAACGGAGGAAAACTTTTGGCAGTATTCTTTGAGGCAAAGTGAGAGAAGGAGAGAGAGCAAGAGAGACAGAGAGGAGGAGATAAAGGAGATTTAGATTCAAGCCACAGCACAGGGCAAGATCTCAGGTCTGAGAATGTGTTAGTTGTTCAGGTGGACATCCAACTTAAGGGTAGAAACAGCATTCTTTTCCAAATTATTTCAGTCATCATTGGTGAGACTATTGAAATATGGCCCTAAAATTCTCTGATCCCTGGAATATAGGGGTTAGAGCCCCTGTTTGGCACCCTTTTCCACTAAAATGGCATGATGCTGGGATCAGGGTAAAGGACAGTAGAACATTTCCCTGAGCTGAATAGCCATATCCCATATAAAGTGATTCATATGATGTGTTCCTCCTCAGTCTTTTCTTGACTTCAGGTACAAGTCTATGTGTGAAGTGTGTATTGGTGCTTATATACATTCTTTACAAAATTTGGGTAATAATGTGTGATTCTGGGATGCAGATTTTAAATAAAATTTTGACCCTGTAAAGCCACACTTGTCCAGGGAAACAGCAACAATTTATAGAGAGCAGGAGGGCTCAGAGAGGGCTGAATTTCCTTTGCTCTAAAATTTCCAGGCCAACTAGATGCCACAGCAATGGGATGACACACATTGAGCCTGGTGTCACAACTGCCACTCTGTAAGATGAGAGGTCCATATTGGGTAGCAGGTGGGAAGATATTCACTCATACCTTGAGGGTTGGACGATGGGCAACCTGAGATGTTGGTCTCCAGTATGTTGATACTGATCTAAATTCTGTTCCATCAGATAGGTTGTACATTTGGATGAAAAATATCATCTCATGGCCCCTGCTCTCAGTGTCTACTGAGGTAGAAATCAATTTTATAGGTTTGCAGGTTGAACATGGTAGATCTTCACTTGATCTTAGTCAATAGGCCGAGAAGCAATTGAACATGGTAGATCTTAAAAGGAGCAGTGAGGATGACACCTCAAATCTTTTCCTAAATGTGAAAAAAACTAGTGTATTTTTGTTGTAATTAACAGCTCATTCCAGGATACAAACATGGAAATCCTGCTCCTGTGCCTTCACCAAGCATGAAGCTCTCTATATCACCCTTGATGTAGACATTCATAAGTGGGAATTTAGTGCTCCACTCTTCTGAATGTACATATAAAGAGCTGAAACCACATTCTGGCAACCCAAAGGCAATGGAATTGTAAACAGAGAATGGAAACAAGATATTTCATGTTGGATAACCATGGGTTGATGAGCACAAGCTCCTTTTGCTTTGGGTGTTTGCTGTTAGTGTGGTGACAGGAGCCAGTTCCAAATTGTCAGTGGGGCCCACATTTGTCAGAAATGGAAGAAGGGTCTCTCTGGTGAACTTCTGCAAACCCTGCCTTGAAGTATTCATGTTGAAGGTCTTCAGGGTTCCCTTTTGGAGGAGAGGGGACTCTGTCCCTGTAAGTCTTGCGTTTAGAGAAAGATGAGTTTTTTCCTTTAATAGGCTGGGTTTGGGTGACAGAAGAGTTGCATTCCAGCCCATTGTCACCCAGGCCTTGGTCAAGATTGCTCAAACCCATGTTCTGATGCAATTCAGTGAGAAATTAAGAGTCAAAAACATTAATTCCTAAATCCCCCTAGCCCTAGAACACTTGCCCACCTCTCCCAATGAATACAGAAGCCCTAAACTTCCTTGTGTCGTCTGCTGCAGGAAAGCTGATTCTTGATAGAGCCCTCATGTGAATGTGGTTGTAAATGTTTTGATCTCAGAGTCCAAATTTGAGCCATTAGAATGCAGTCCCCAAAATGTTGTCAGGGGGTCTGTGTGAAGGGGTGATAATTGGATTACTGCAGGGAGGTTGGCCCCAGTGGGAATGTCTCTATTCTGAAAGAGTGGCTCTTTTGGTAACACCGACTGTACTTTGGATGGGGGAAATAAGATGGAAGGAAAAATCTGGTAAAGAGGCAATGTGTCTCCTGGCTGAGATAAAAATCTTGTGCTAGTATTATGTGAGAGAAAGTGAGAGAAACATAGAGAGAGAAGGGGGTGGAAATAAAGGAGATTTTGATTCAATCAAAAGTTCAGGGTAAGTTCTCAGCCCTGAGGCTGTGTCCTGGTTCAAGTGGATATCCGACTTCAGGGAAGAAACAAAAATTTTGTCCAACCAATTTCAGTCAATTTTGGTGAGATTACTGAAATGTGGCCCTAAAATTCACTGCTCTCCAATGGAAAAAAGGAGTTAGAGCCCCTGTTTTGCATCCATTTCCACTAAAATGGCATGAGGTGGGGATCAGTTTAAGGAAGGTAGACCTTTTCCCTGAGCTGAAAAGCCACTTCCCATATAAATTGATTCTCATATTGTGTTCCTCCTCACCCTTTACTAGGTTTCATGATACAGTATATATGTGAAGTGGGTCTTTGTCACTCACATACATTCTTTTCAACCTGAGAGTACTAATGTGTGGTTCTGGGATGCAGATTTTTAATAAACTGATGACCCTGAACTGCCACACATGTCCAGGGAAAGAGCTACAATGCTACAGAGAGAAGGTGGGCCCAGAGTGGGCAGAACCACCTTCCCTCTGAAAGTTCTAGGCCAACTGGATGCCACAGAAATGGGATGATGCCCATCTATCCTTGTGTCACAACTGCCACTCTGTGAGATGAGAGGTGCATTTTGGGCAACATGGGGGAAGATCTCAACCTCACAGTCGAGGATTGGACGATGGGAAACCTGAGCTGTTGGTATCGAGCTATGTTGATACTGACATAAAGTCTGTTCCATAAGACAGGTGGTACATTTTAATGAAAAATATTATCTCTATCTTTAGGCTCATGGCCACCATTCTCATCAGTCTACCAATGTAGAAATCAATTATACATACTTGCAGGTTGATCATGGTAAATCTTAAAGGGAGCAGCTTGCAGGCCACCTGGTATCTTTTCCTAAAAGTGAAAAAACAAAACAAAAAAAAAAACGAGTTTTCTATTACATCATCCCAGAATACGAACAAGGCATACATGCCCCTCTGCCTTCACCAAGCACGAGGCTCTCAATATCACCTCTGATAAAGAAATTCAAAACAGGGAATTTACTGCTCCCCTCTTCTGAATGTATATGTCAATAGCTAAAACCATATGCTAGCAGTCCAAAGGCAAAGGAATTATAAACAGTGTATAGAACAAGGATATTTCAGGTTGGATAACCATGGGTTGATGAGCACAAACCCCCTACTATTGGTGTGCTGGCTTGTAGGGTGGTGACCAGGGCCAGTGCCAACTTGTCAGTGCTGACAACAATTGTTAGATAGGGAAGAAGGCTCTCTATGGTGAACTTCTGTGAGCCTTGGCATAAAATCATCATGTTGAGTGTCTTGAGTGTTCCCCCTTGGAGGACAAGGGACTCTGTCCCTGCAAGTCTTGGGTCTATGGAAGGATGAGTTTTTTTCCCATAATAGACTGGGCTTGGGTGACATAAGTCTTGAACTGCAGCCCATTGTCTGCAAGGCCTTTGTCAAGATTGCTCAGACCGGTGTTCTGACAAATTCACTGAGACATGAAGAGTCAGACATCAATTCCTAAATCACCCATGGGCTAGACCACTTGTACACCTCCCCAGTGAATCCACAAGACCTAATCTTCTTTGGTGTGCTGCAGGAAACCTTATTCTTGACAGACCCCTCATGTGAATGTGGTAGTAAAGGTTTTGACATCTGAGTCCAAAATTTGAGCCAATTAGAATGCAGTACATATGGTCATCAGGGGTAACAGTGAAGGACTGATCATTGGATTACTGGGGGGAGTACGGACCGAGTTGGAATGTCTCCATTCCTACATGGTAGCTCTTTCTGGAATACCAACTTTACTTTGGATGTGGGATCATATGACGGAGGAAAATATTGGGTTAAAACTTGGACAGATCTCTTGGATGATATAATATTTCAAGGATTAACAGAGGAAATTTTGTGGCAGTACTCTTCTAGAAAACATGATATAAGAACAGAGAGAGAGTGGAGGGTGAGATAAAGGAGATGTTGATTCAAGCAATAGTCCACGGCAAGTCTCAGTGCCAAGAAGGTGTCAGTGTTTCAGGTGGATATCTCATTTCGGGAAAGAAACAGCAATCTTATCCAACGTATTTCAATCATTATGGGTGAGACTATTGAAATCTGGCCCTAAAATTCATGGCTATCCATTGGGATATAGGGTTTATAACCCCTTATTGACACTATTTTCCACTAAAATGTCATGACGTGGGCATTAAGTTAAAGGACAGTAGACATTTTCCCTTAGCCGAAAAGCCACTTCCCATATAAAGTGATTCTCATGTTGTGTTCCTCCTCACTCTTTACTAGGTTTCAGAATCCAATCTATATGTGAAGTGGGTCTTTGTCCCTCATGTATATCCTTTTCAACATGAGGGTACTAATGTGTGGTTCTGGGATTCAGAATTTATATGAAATGTTGACCCTTAACTGCCACACTTCTCCAGGGAAACAGCCACAATTCTATAGAGAGAAGATGTGCCCAGAGTGGGTGGAATTGAATTCCCTCTGAAATATCCAGACCAACTGGATGCCACAGCATTGGGATGATGCCCATTGATCATTGCATCACAACTGCCACTCTGTGAGATGAGAGGTGCATGTTGGGAAGCAGGTGGGAAGATCTCACCCTCACACCTTGAGGGTTTGACAATGGGCACACTGAGCTGTGGGTCTTGATGCATGTTGATACTGATCTAAAGTCTGTTCCATCAGATGGGTGGTACATTTGGATGAAAAGTATGGTCTCCATTCGAAGGCTCATGACCCAAACTCTCATCAGTATACTGAGTGAGAAATCTATTATAAGGTCTTGCAGGTTGATCATGGTAGATCTTAAAGGGGGTAGTGAGCAGGCCACCTCAATTTTTTCCTAAATGTGAAAAAACAACTAGTGTCATGTCCATAATTAGCAGGTCACCCCAGAATACAAACACAAAAAAACCTGCTCCTCTGCCTTCACCAAGCACGAGGCTCTCAATATCACCCCTGATACAGACATTAAAAACGGGGATTTTACTGCTCCCCTGTTCTGAATATTCATGTCAATAGCAGAAACAACATGATAGCAGTCCAAAGGCAAAGTGATGTTAAAGAGAGAATGGAACTGGGATATTTCAGGTTGGATATCCACGGGTTGATGAGCACAAGCCAACTTTGGTTTTGGGTGTTAGCTTTTAGTGTGATGAGAAGGGCCAGAGCCAACTTGTCAGTAGTGTTCACATTTGTAAGAAAGGGGAGGAGGATCTCTTTGGTGAAATTCTGTGAGGCTTGGTGTGAAGTCTTCATGTTGATGGCCTTGAGGGTTCCCTCTTAGAAGAGAGGGCACTCTGTCCCAGCAAGTCGTGGGTCTAGGGAAGGATGAGTTTTTTCCCATATTAAACTTGGTCTGAGTGACACAAGACTTGCACACCGGCCCATTAAAAGCCAGGCCTTTTTCAAGATGGCTCAGCCTGGTGTTCTGACACAAATGGAGTGAGACATGAAGAGTCACAGACATCAATTCTTAAATTCCCCATGCACGAGACCACTTGTCCACTTAACCAGCGAATCCAAAATACCTAATCTTCCCTGTATGGTCTGCTGCAGGAAAGCTGATTCATGATAGAGCACTCATGTGAATGTGTTTGTAACGGTTTTGATCTCTGAGTCCAAATTTGAGCCAATTAGAATGCAGTCTACAAGAGGTTGTCAGGGGGTCAGTGTGAAGTGCTGCTAATTGGACTACTTGGGGGAGGATGGCACGAGTTGGAATGTCTGTATTCCTAGAGAGGGGCTCTTTCTGGAACACCAAATGTACTTTTGAAGAGGAATGATAAGACAGAGGGAAAATATTGGGTAAAGACTTGGATGTCTCTCCTGTATGAGATAATGTTTCCAGGATCAATAGAGGAAATATTGTGGCAATACTATTTGAGAGAAAGTGATAGAAGCACACACACAGAGAGAGACAGAGAGTTGGGGCGGGGAAGATTTTGATTTCAGCAAGAGCCCAGGGCCAGATTTCTGTGGTGAGGATTTGTCAGTGTTTCAGGTAGATATCCAACTTCAGAGAAGAAACAGCCCACTTTTCCAAAATATAACACACGTTATTGGTGAAGCTATTGAAATGTGGCCCTAAAATTCGCTGCTCTCCACTGGAAGATAGGAGATACAGACCATGTTTGGCACTCATTTCCAATAAAATGGTGTTTGTGTGTATTGGTGTAAAGGACAGTAGACTTTTTCCCTGAAATGAAATGCCACTACCCATATACATTGGGTTCCTCCTCACTCTTTACCAGTTTTCAGGATCCAGTCTATATATGAAGTGGGCCTTTGTCACTCACATACATTCTTTTCAACCTGAGAGTACTAATGTGTGCTTCTGGGATGCAGACTTTTAATAAACTGATGACCCTGAACTGCCACACAAGTCTGGGGAAAAGGCCACAATTCTATAGAGAGCAGGAGGGTCTATAGTGGGCATAATTTCCTTCCTCAGAACATTCCAGGCCAACAGGTTTCCATGGCAATGAGATGACACCCATTTAGCCTTGTGTCACAACTGCCACTCTGTAAGATTAGAGGTGTGTGTTGGGCAGCAGGAGGGAAGAACTCAACCCTCACACCTCAAGAGTTGGACAATGGGCAACCTGAGCTCTTGGTCTAGAGGTAATGTTGATACTGATCAAAAGGCTGTTCCATCAGATGGGTGGTGCATTTGGATGAAAAATATCTCCTCCATCTTTAGGCTCATGGTCACATCTCTCATCAGTCCACTGACATAGAAATTGATTATACAGGCTTGCATGTTGATCAAGGTAGATCTTAAAGGGAGAACTGAGCAGGCCACCTCAAATTTTTTCCTAAATGTGAAAAAAGAAATATAATCTAGTCTTTTTTCACCATAATCATTACATCATTCCACAGTACAAACACAGAAAATCTGCCCCTCTGCCTTCACCAAGCACGAGGCTCTCGATATTACCCCTGATAAGGAAATTCAAAAGGGGGAATTGACTGCTCCACTCTTCTGAATGTACATGTCAATAGCTGAAACCACATGTTGTCAGTCAAAAGCAAAGAGATTGTAAACAGATAATGGAACCCGGATATTTTAGTGTGGATATCAGAGGGTTGATTAGTACAAGCCCCTTTTTGCTTTGGCTGCTGGCAGGTGATGTGGTCAACAGGGCCAGTGATAATTTCTCAATGGTGACAACAATTGTTAGAAAGTGAAGGAGGATCTCTCTGCTGAACTTCTGCAAGTCTTGAAGTGAAGTCTTCATGTTGAGTGTCTTGAGTGTTCCCTCTTGGAGGAGAGGGGACTCTGTCACTGCAAATCTTTGGTCTAGAGAAAGATGAGTTTCTTCCCATAATTGACTGGCCTTGGGTGACAGAAGACTTGCCCTCCATCCTATTGTCAGCCAAGCCTTGGTCAAGATTGCTCAGACTGGTGTTCTGATGCCAATTCAGTGAGACATGAAGAGTCCCAGACATCAATTCCTAAATCACCCATACACTAGACCACCTGTCCACCTTCCCAAGGAATACACAAGATCAAATTTTCCTTGTGTGTTCTGCTGCAGAGAAGCTGATTCTTGATAGAGCCCTCACGTGAATGTGGTGAAAAGTTTTTGATCTCTGAGTCCAAATTTGAGCCAATTAGAACAAAATACACAAGATGTTGTCAGGGGGTTACAGTGAAGGGGTGATAATTGGATTATTGGGCGGAGGAAAGCCTTGGTTGGAATGTCTCTATTCCTACAGACAGGCTCTTTATGACACACTGACTGTACTGTGGATGGGGGATCATAAGACATAGGCAAATATTGGCTAAATACTTTGACGGATCTCCTGACTGAGATAATTTTTCCAGGATTAACGGGAAATCTTGTGGCAGTACTATTCAAGAAAACGTGATATAAGAACAGAGAGAGAGTCAGGATGAGATAAAAGAGATTTTGATTCAAGCAACAGTCCAGGGAAAAATTTCAGCTCCAAGGAGGTTTCAGTGTTTCAGGTGGATATCCTACATCAGGGAAGAAACAGCACTATTGTCCAACATATTTCACTCATTATTGGTGAGACTATTGATATGGTTCTAAAATTCACTGCTCTACACTGGATGATAGAGGTTAGATCCACTGTTTGGCACCCTTTTCAACTAAAATGTCATAATATGGGGATCAGGGTAAAGGACAGTAGACATTTTCCCTGAGCCAAAAAACCACATCTCATAAAAAGTGATTCTCATCTTGTGTTCCTCTTCACTCTTTCTAGGTTTCAGGATTCAGTCTCTATGTCAAGTGGGTCTTTTTCCCTCACATACATTCTTATCATTCCGAGAGTACTAATGTGTGGTTCTGGGATGCAGATTTTCTATAAAATGTTGACCCTGAACTGACACCTATATCCTGGGAAACAGCCACAATTCTATAGACAGCAGGTGGGCCCAGAGTGAGTTGAATTGACTTCCCTCTGAAATATTCAGACCAACTGGATGCCATAGCATTAGGATAATGCCCATTGAGCCTTGTGTCACACCTGCCGCTCTGGGAGATGAGAGGTGCATGTTGGGCAGCAGGTGGGAAGATCTCACCCTCACACCTCGAGCATTGGGCAACCTGAGCTCTTAGTCTTGAGGTATGTTCGTACTGATCTATAGGCTATTCCATCAGATGGGTGGTTTATTTTGATGAAAAATATGATCTCCAACTTTAGACTCATGGCCACAACTCTCATCAGTCTACAGAGATAGAAATCTATTTTACAGATTTGCAGGTTGATCATGGTAGATCTTAAAGGGAGCAGTGAGAAAGCCACCCCAAATCTATTCCTAAAGGTGAAAAAATAACTATTGTATTATGCCCAATAAAAACACATCATTCCAGGATGCAAACACGGAAAACCTGCCTTTCTGCCTTCACCAAGCATGAGGCTTTCCATATTACCCCTGATAATGACATTCAAAAGAGAGAATTTCCTGCTTCACTCTTCTGAATGTACAGGTCAATAGCTGAAACCACATGATAGCAGTCCACATGCTAATGAATTTTAAACACTGAATGTAACCGGGATATTTCATCTTTGATATCCACAGATTAATGAGATATAGTCCCCTTTCTCGTTGGGCGCTGGCTGGTAGTGTGGTGAACATGGCCAGTGCCAACTTGTTAGTGTTGTCCACATTTGTAAGAAAGGGAAGGAGGATGTCTCCAGTGAGCTTCTGCGAGCCTTGACATGAGTCTTCATGTTGTGTGTCTTGAGGGACCCTCTTAGAAGAGAGGGGACTCTGTCCCTGCAAGTCGTTGTTCTAGAGAAAGATGACTTGTCCTCCATAATAGACTGGGTTTGGTTGACAGAATACTTGCACTCTGGCCCATTGTCAGCCAGGCCTTGGTCAAGATTGCTCAGACATGTGTTCTGATGCAAATTCAGTGATACATGAAAAGACCCAGACATCAATTGTAAAATCCCCCATGCACTACACCACTTGTTCACCTCCCAATTGAGTGCAAAATACTTAATCTTCCTTGTGTTCTGCTGCAGGAAATCTGATTCTTCACAGAAACCACATGGCTGTGGCTGTAAAGCGTTTGATTTCTAAGTCCAAAATTATGCAAATAAGAATTCAGTCTTCAAAGGTTGTCAGGGTCTCACAGTGAAGGTCTGCTATTTGGATTACTGGGGAGAGGACGGCCAGAGGTAGAAAGTCTCTATTTTGACAGGGGGGCTCTTCCTGGAACACAGACTGTACTTAGAAAGTGGGATCAAAAGATGGAGGGAAAATACTTAGTAAAGACTTGCACTGATTTCTTGGCTGAGATAATTATTCCAGGATCAACAGAGGAAAACTTGTAAAACTACTATGTGAGAAAAAGTGATGGAAGCACAGAGAGTGAGTGAGAGAGAGAGAGAGAGAGAGAGAGAAAGGAGGGGGGATAAAGGAGAATTTCATTCAAGCAAAAGTCTAGGGCAAGATCTCAGCCCTGAAGTGGTGTTAGTTGTTCAGTTGGATATCCGACTATGGGGAGGAAACAGCACTATTGTCCAACCTATTTCACTCGTTATTGGTGAGACTATAGAAATGTGGCCCTAAAATTCACTGATCTCCACTGGAAGACAGGGGTTTGAGGCCCTGTTTGGCACACTTTTCCACTAAAAAGTCATGATATGGGGAGCAGGGTAAAGGACAGTAGACCTTTTCCATGAGACAAAAACCAATCCCCAAATACAGTGATTCTCATGTTGTTTTCCCTCACATTTTACTAGGTTTCAGGATCCAGTCTACATATTAAGTGGGTCTTTATTAGCCACATACATTTTTTTTCAAACTGAGAGTAATAATGGGTGGTTCTGGGATGCAGATTGTATATAAAATGTTGACCCTAAACTGCCACAAATGACCAGGTAAACAACCACAATTCTATAGAGAGCAGGTGGGCCCAGATTTGGCAGAATTGCATTCCTCTGAAAGTTACAGGCCCACGGGTTGCCATGGCAATGGGATGACGCCCCTTGAGCCTGTGTCACAACTGCCACTCTGTGAGATGAGAGGTGCGTGTTGGGCAGCAAGTGAGAAGATCTCAATCATAAAACTTGAGGGTTGGATGATGGGCACCCTGAGTAGTTGATCTTGAGGTATGTTGATTCTGATGTAAAGGCTTTTCCATAAAATTGGTGGTATATTTGGATGAAAAATGTGATCTCCAATTTTAGACTCATGGCCAACACTCTCTTCAGTAAACTGAGACAGAAAATGCTTATAAAGGCTTGCACATGGATCATGGTATATATTAAAGGGAGCAGTGAGCAGGCAAACACAAACGATTTTTAGATGTGAAAATATATATACATAATGTAATAAGGCCAAAATGAACATAACATACTAGAGTACAAACTAGGAAAATCTGCCCATCTGCATTCATCAAGTAGAAGGCTCTGTAGATCACCCATGATAAAGACATTCAAATGGGAAAGTTACAGCTCCACTCTTCTGAATGTACATGTCAATAGCTGAAAAAATATGCTATCAGTCCAAAGGCAAAGGAATTCTAAAGAGAGAATGGAAAAGGGATATTCAAGATGGATATCCACATGTGGATGAGCACAAGCCCCCTTTGGTTTTGGTTGCTGCCTGGTAGTGGGCTGTCAAGGGCCAGTGCCAACTTGTATGTGGGGTCCTCATTTGTAAGAAAGGGAAGAAGGGTCTCTCTGGTGAACTTGGTGAGCCATGGCCTTCAGTGGTCCTGTTGAGGGTCTTGAGGGTTCCTCTTGGAGGAGAGGTGACTCTGTCCCTACAAGGAGTGGGTCAAGAGAAGGATAAGCTTTTTCCCATATGGACTAGGTTTGGGTGACAGAAGAGTTGCACTCTGGCACATAGTCAGCCAGGCCTTGCACAAGATTGCTTAGGCCGTTTGCCTGATGCAAATTCAATGAGACATGAAGAGTCCCAGACATTAATGCATAAATCCCCCAGGCACTAGATCACTTATTCACCTCCCCAGCGAATTCTTAATACCTACTCTTCATTGTGTTGTTTGCTGCTGGAAAGCTGATTCTTGATACAGCCCTCAGGTGAACGTGGTTGAAAAGGTTTTGATATCTTAATCTAAATTTGAGCCAAAAAATGCAGTACACACGATGTTGTCAGGGTGTCCCAAGGAATGGCTGATAATTGGATTACTTGGGGAAGGATGATCTGAGTTGGAATGTCTCTATTCCACCAGAGGGGCTCTTTCTGAAACACAGACTGTATTTTGAATGGGGGATCATAAGACGGAGGGAAACAATTGGGTAAGATTTGGCCAGCTCTCCTGGCAGAGATAATATTTCTAGGATCAAGAGAGGAAATATAGTGTCAGGACTACTCAATTCCAAGTGAGAGAAGGAGAGAGAGTGAGTGAGTGAGAGAGAGAGAGAGAGAGAGAGAGAGAGAGAGTCATTTAAAGGAGATTTTGTTTCAAGCAACCATGCAGGGAAAGATCTCAGTGCCAAGGAGGTGTCAGTGGTGCAGGTGGATATCCGAATTCAGAGTAGAAACAACACTCTTGTACAACATATTTCACTCATTATTGGAAAGACTATTGAAATGTGGCTCAAAAATTCACTGCTCTCCATTGGAAGATAGGGGTTCGAGGCCCTGTGTTATACCGTTTTCCACTAAAATGGCATGATGCTGGGATCAGGGTAAATGGCAGTAGACATTTTCCCTGAGCCAAAAAGCTTCTTCCCATATAAAGTCATTGCCAGGTTGTGATCCTCCTCATACTTTCCTTGGTTTCAAGATCCAGTCTATATGTGAATTGGGCATTTTGGGCTCACACATACATACTTTTCAAACTGAGAGTAATACTGGGTGGTTCTGGGATGCAGATTTTAAATGAAATGTTGACTGTTAACTGGTGCACAGGTCAAGGGAAACAACCGCAGTCCTATAGCAAGCAGGTGGGCCCAGAGTGGGTGGAATAGCCTTCCTTCTGAAATTTCCAGGCCAACTGGTTGCCACAGCAGTGGGATGACGCCCATTAAGCCTTGCGTCACAACTGCCACTCTGGGAGATGAGAGGTGCATGTTAGGCAATAGGTGGGAAGATATCCCCCTCAAACCTCGAGGGTTGGATGGTGGGCAACCTGAGTGGTTGGTCTCGAGGTATGTTAATTCTGATTTCAAGGTCGTTCCATCAGATGTGTGGTACATTTGGATGAAAAAATAGTATCTCCACCTTTAGACTCAGAGCCCCCACTCTCATGAATCTACAGAGATAGAAATCGCTTTAGAGTCTTGAAGGTTGATCATGGTATATCTTAAAGGGAGAAGTGAGCAGGCCACCTCAAATCTGTTCCTAAATGTGAAAAAACAAAAACATGTGTCTTCTGGCCATAATTTACACTTCATCCCAAAGTACAAATGAGGAATACTTGCCTCCATGCCTTCACCAAACACAAGGCTCTTGACATCCCCCTCGATACAGACTTTCAAAAGGCAAATTTACTTCTCCCCTCTTCTGAATGTGCGTGTCAGTAGCATAACCACGTGCTAGCAGTCCAAAGGCAAAGAATTTTAAACAGAGAATGGAACCGGGATATTTCTGGTTCGATATCCTTGGGTTTATGCAGATATTCCCCTTTTGCTTTTTGTGATTCCTGGAAGTTTGGTGACCAAGGCCATTGCCAACTTGTCAGTGGTGTCCATATTTGTAAGAAAGAGAAGGTGGGTCCCTCTGGTGAAATTCTGTGTTCCCTGGTGCGAAGTCTTCATGTTCAGTTTCTTGAGGGTCCCTCTTGTTTGAGATGAGATTTTGTCCCTGCAAGCCTTGGGACCAGAGTAGCATGAGTTGTTTCCCACAATAGACTGTTTTTGGGGGAGATAAATCATGCAATCTTGCCCATTTTCATCCAGGCCTCAGTCAAGTTTGTTCATACTGGTATCCTAATGCAAATTCATTGAGATATGAAGAGTCCCAGTCATCAATTCTTAAATCCCCTATCCTCTATACAAATTGTCCACCTCCCCAGCGAATCCATTATACCTAATCCATTATATTCCTTGTATGTTCTTGTGCAGGAAACCAGATCCTTTATGGAACCCACATGTGAATGTGGTTGAAAAGGTTTTGATTTCTGTGTCCAATTTTGAGCCAATTAGAAATAGTGGAAAAGAGGTTTTAAGGTTGTCCCAATGAAGGGCTAATAAATGGATTACTTTGGGATGAGGGACAAATTTAGAATGTCTCAATTCCGACAGAGTGGTTCTTTCTGGGACACTGATTGTCCTTTTATGGTGGATCATAAGATGAAAGGAAAATATAGGGTATAAACTTGGAAGGCTCACTTGGCTGATATAATTTTTTGAGGATCAACAGGGGAAAACTTGTGGAAGTACTTTTAAAGGGAAAGTGATAGAAGTATAGAGAGTGGGGGGGGGTAGATAAATGTGATTTTGATTCAAGCAACAGTCCAGGGTATGATCTAAATGTAGAGGAGTTGTCAGTGGTTCAGATGGATATCTGACTTCAGAGAAGAAAAAGCACAATTTTGAAATTATTTCACTCATTATTGGCAAGACTATTGAGATGTGGCCATAAAATTCACTTCCCTCCACTGAAAATTAGGGGTTAGAGCCCCTGTTTGGCACCCTTTTCCAGTTAAATGGCATGATGTTGGGATCAGGGTAAAGGGCAGTCGACCTTTTCCCTGAGCCAAAGAGCCACTTCCCACATAAAGTGATTCTCAGGTTGTGTTCCTCCTCATTCTTTACTATGTTTCAGGATCATCTAAATATGAAGTGGGTCTTTGTCACTCACATACATTCTTTTCAACCCGAGAGTAATACTCTGTCATTTTGGGATTCAGATTTTAAATAAAAAATTGACCCTGAACTACCACACATATCCAGGGAAACAGCCACATTTCTATAGAGAGCAGGTGGGCCCTGAGTGTGTGGAATTGCCTTCCCTCTGAATGTTCCAGGCCAATTGGTTGCCATGGCAGTAGGAAATGCCCATTGAGCCTTGTGTCACAACTCCCACTCTGCGAGATTAAAGGTGCCTGTTGGGCAGCAGGTGGGAAGTTCTCACCAGCACATCTCGAGGCTTGAATGATGGGCAATTTGAGATGTTGGTCGTGAGGTATGTTGATACTCTTCTAAAGGCTGTTCCATCTGATGGGTTGTACAATCAGTTGTAAAATATTATACCCATCTTTAATCTCATGTCCTCAACTCCCATCAGTCTACTGAACTAGAAATTGATAATACAAGTTTGCAAGTTGATCATGGTATATCTTAAAGGGAGCAGTGAGCAGGGCACAGCAAATCTTTTCCTAAATGTGAATAAAAATAATCCAGTATCTAATGGCCATAATTAACTGGTCATCCCAAAGTACTAACAAGGAAAATATGCCCCTCTGCCTTCATCAAGCACGATGCTCTCAATATCACCCCTGATAAAGATTTTCAAAGGGGATATTTACTGCTCCAGTCTTCTGAATGTACATGTCAATAGCTTAAACCACATGCTAGAAGTCCAAAAGTAAAGGAATTTTAAACAGAGAATGGAACTGGCATATTTCAAGTTGGATATCCACGTGTGGGATTAGCAAAAGCCCTATTTCGTTTTGGGTTCTGGCTTGTAGTGTGCTGACAAGGGCCAGTGCCAAATTATAAGTGCTGTCCACCTTTGTAAGAAAAGGATGGAGGGTCTCTTTTTTGAATTTCTGTGAGCCCTGGCATGAAGACTTCATCTTGAGTGTCTTGAGGGTTCCCTCTTGGAGGAGAGGGGACTCTGTCACTGCAAGTCTTGGGTATAGATAATGATGAGTTTTATGCATGATGGACTGGGTTTGTGTGACAGAAGACTTGCACTCCAGCCCATTGTCAACCAGGTCTTTGTCATGTTGCTCAGAACGATTTTCTGATGCCAATTCAGTGAGACCTGAAGAGTCACAGACATCAATTCCTAAATGCCCCATGCACTATACCACTTGTCCACCGCCCCAGCAAATCCACAAACCTAATCTTCCTTGTGAGGTCAGCTTCAGGAAAGCTGATTCTTGATAGAGACCTCATGTGAATGTGGTTGAGAAGTATTTGATATCTGAGTCCAAATTTGAGCCTCTTGGTATGCAGTCCAAAAGAGGTTGTCATGGTGTCCCAGTGAAGGGCTGATAATTGGATTACTGGGGGGAGGACGGACAGAGTTGGAATGTCTATATTACTTCAGAGGGTCTCTTTCCGGAACACCAACTCTATTTTGGATAGGGGGTAATAATACAGAGGGAAAATATTTTGTAAATCTTGGAAGGATCCCCTGGCTGAGGTAAATTTTCCTGGATCAACATAAGAAATCTTGTGGCAGTACAATTTGAGACAAAGTGAGAGAGAGAGAGTGAAGGTGGAGATAAAGCATATTATGATTCAAGCAACGTTTCTTTGTAAGATCTCTGTGCTAAGGAGATGTGAGTGGTTCAGGTGGATGTCCTATTTTGGGGTAGAAACAGCAGTCTGGTCCAACATATTTCACACATTATTGGTGAGATTAATGAAATGTGGCCCTAAAAATCACTGCTATCCCCTGGAAGATAGGTCTTTGAGGCCATATTTGGCATCATTTTCCATTAAAATGGCATGATGTGGGGTCAGGGTAGAGGACAGTAGACATAGACTGTAATGTTGTGTTCCTCCTCACCATTTGCTAGGGTTCAGGATCCAATATATATGTGAATTGGGTCTTTTTCCTTCACATAACTTCTTGTGAGTAATAGTGTGTGGTTCTGGGATTCATATTTTAAATAAAAAATAGACCCATAACTGACAAACATGTCCAGGGAAACAGCCACAATTCTATAGAGAACAGGTGGGCATAGAGTGGGTGGAATTGTCTTCCATCTGAAAGTCCCATGCCAACTGGTTGCCAAAGCAGTGGGAAAATGCCCATTGAGCCTTGTGTCATGACTGTCACTCTGTGAGAAGAGAGGAGCATGTTGGGCAGCAGGTGTGAAAATCGCCCTCGAGGTTTGGGCAATGGACTACTTGAAATATTGGTCTCAAGGTATGTTGATTCTGATCTCAAGGCTGTTCCATCAAGTGCGTGGTAAAATTCGATGAAAAATATTGTCTCTATCTTTAGACTCATGGCCACCACTCTCATCAGACTACCTAGCTAGAAATCGATTCTACAGGCTTGCAGGTTGATCATGGTAGATCTTAAAGGGAGCAGTGACCAGGTCATCTCAAATCATTTCATAAATGTGAAAAAAAAATAAACTTCTGTCTTATGGTCTTAATAAACACGTTTGTATCCCAGAGTACAAACACGGAAAACATGCCCCTGTGCCTTCACCAAGCACAAGGCTGTGGATATCACCCCTGATAAAGACATTCAAATGGGAAATTTACTGCTCCACTCTTATGAATGTACATGTCAATAGCTGAAACCACATGCTAGCAGTCCAAATGCAAAGAATTTTAAAAATAGAATGGAAGTGGGATATTTCAGATTGGATATCCATGGGTTGATAAACACAAGCCAAATTTTGCTTTCAGTACTGGATTGTAATATATTGACCAGGGCCAGTACCAACTAGTCAGTGGTGTCCACATTTGTAAGGAAGGGAAGGAGGGTCTCTCTGGTGAACTTCAGTGAGCCCGAGTGTGAAGTCTTCATGGTGAGGGTCTTCAGATTTCTCTCTTGGTGGAGAGGGGAATCTATCACTGCAAGACATGGCTCTAGAGAAAGATGAGACTTTTCCCATAGTAGACTGGGTTTGGTGACAGAAGACTTGTACTCTGGCTCATTGTCAGCCAGGCCTTGATCAAGGTTGCTCAGACCATAGTTTGCAAATTAGTTTCCTGCAAATTCAGTGAGACATGAAGAGTCCCAGACATCAATTCCTAAATCCCCCATGAACTAGATCACTTCTCCACCTACCCAGAGAATCAGCAAGACCTAATCTTCGTTGTGTGGTTTGCTGCAGGAAAGCTGATTCTTGATAGAGGCCTCATGTGAATGTGGTTGAAAAGTTTTTGATTTATGAGTCCAAATTTTAGCCAATTCCAATGCAGTTCACAAGAGGTTGTCAGGGGGTTTCTCTGAAGGTCTGATAATTGTATTAAAGGGGGGAGGATGCCCAGACTTGTAATGTCTCTATTCTGAGAGAGGGGCTCTTTCTGGAACACCGATTGTATTTTGGATTTGGGATCATAAGATGGAGGGAAAATATTGGGCAAAGACTTGGATGGCTTGCCTGGCTGGGGTAATTTTTCCATGATCAATAGAGGAAATATTGTGGCAGTAGTATACGAGACAAAGCAAAAGAAGGAGAGACAGAGAGAGACAGTGAGAGAGAGAGAAGAGAGACTTTGATTTAAGCAACATTCCAGGGCAAGTTCTCAATTCCAAGGTTGTGTCAGTCGTTCAGGTGGATATCTGACTTCAGGGAAGAAACAGCATCCTTGTCCAAAATAATTCACTCATTATTGGTGATACTATTGAAATGTGGCCCTAAAATTCACTGCTCTCCACTCGAAGATAAGGGTTAGAGGCCCTGTTTGGCACCATTTTCCACTAAAATGGCATGATGCTGAGATCAGGGTAAATGGCAGTCAACCTTTTCCCTGAGCCAAAAAGCCACTTCCCATATAAAGTAATGCTCCTGTTGTGTTCCTCCTCACTCCTTACTTGTTTTCAGGAACCAGTCCATATGTGTATTGGGTCTTTGTCACTCACATACATTCTTTTCAAACTGAGTAATAATATGTTGCTCTGGAATGCAGGTTTTAAATAAAATGTTGACCCTGAACTTCCGCACATATCCAGGTAAACATCCACAATTCTATAGAGAGCAGGTGGGCCCAGAGTGTGTGGCATTGCCTTCGTTCTGAAAGTTCCAGGCCAACTGGATGCCATGGCAATTGTATGATGCCCACTGAGCCTTGTGTCACAACTGCCACTCTGTGAGGTGAGAGGTGTGTGTTGGGCAGCAGGTGGGAAGATCTCACCCTCACACCTTGAGGGTTGGATGATGGGCAACCAGATCTGTTGGTCTTGAGGTATGTTGATACCGATCAAAAGGCGGTTCCATCATATGGGTGGTACATTTGGATGAAAAGTATAATCTCTATCGTTACACTCATGGCCTCCATTTTCATTAATCTACTGAGCTAGAAATCGATTCTACAGGCTTGCAAGTTGATCATGGTAGATCTTAAAGGGAGCAGTGAGCAGGACAACTCAAATATTTCCTAAATGGGTAAAAAATTTATTGTCTTATGGCCATAATAAACACATCATCCCAGAGGACAAACATGGAAAACATGCCCCTCTGCCTTCATGAAACACGAGGATCTCGATATCACCTGTCATAAAGACATTCAAAAGGGGGAATTTACTGCTGCAGTCTTCTGAATGTACATGTCAATAGCTGAAACCACATGCTTGCAGTGCAAAGGCAATGGACTTTATACAAAGAAAGGAACCATGATATTTCAGGTTAGATATCCCCGGGTTATTGAGCAAACCCCCCCTTTCGCTTTGGGTGCTGGCTGGTAATATGGTGACCAGGGCCAGTGCAAACTTGTCAGTGGTGTCCACATTTGTAAGAATGGGAAGGAGGCTCTCTCTGGTGAACTTCTGAAAGCCCTGGCGTGAAGTTTTCATGTTGAGGGCCTTGAGGGTTCCCACTTGAAGGATATGGGATTCTGACCCTGCAAGTAGTGGGTCTAGAGAAGGATGAGTTTTTTCCCATAAAAGACTGGGTTTGTGTTACTGAAGACTGGTACTCTGACACATTGTCAGACAGGCCTTGCTCAAGATTGCTCAGACTGGGTTTCTGCTGCAAATGCAGTGAGACATGAAGAGTCACAGTCATCAATTTCTTAATCCCCAAACATTAGACCATTGTCAACCATCCCAGCGAATCCACAAGCCCTAATGTTCCTTGTGTGGTTGCTGCAGGATAGCTGATTCTTGATAGCGCCCTCATGTGAATGTCATTGAAAAGTTTTAATCTCCAAACTTTTCAACCACATTCAAGTGAGTTTTAATCTCCAAACGTTCACACATTCACATTCACATTCAAATTTGAGCCAATATCAACCCAGTCCAAGAGGTTGTCAGGGGTTCCCAGTGAATGTCTTTTATTTGGATTACTGGGGGTAGTTGGCCCGATTTGGAGTGTCTCTAATCCTACAGAAGGTATCCTTATGGAATTGTGACAGTGTTTTGATTGGGGGAATCATAACACAGAGGGAAAATATTGGGTAAAACTTGGACGTCTCCACTGGCTGAGGTAAAATTTTGTGTATCAACAGAGGAAATGTTGTGGCAGTACTATGGGAGAGAAAGAGAGAGAAGCAGAGAGAGAGAGAGAGAGAGCAAGAGAGAGGGGGAGATAAAGGAGAGTTTTATTCAAGCAACATCCCAGGACAAGATCTCAGCACTGAGGATGTGTCAGTGGTTCAGTTGGATATCTGACTTCAGGGAAGAAACAGCACTCTTGTCCCACCTATTTCATTCGTTATTGGGGAGACCACTGATATGTGTCCCTCAAATTTACTGCTCTCCCATTTAAGATAGGGGTTAAAGCCCCTGTTTGGCACACTTTTCCACTCAAATGGCCATGATGTGGGAATCAGGGTAAAGGAGAGTAGACCTTTTCTATGAGCCAAAAATCCACTTCCCATATAAAGTGTTCCTCATGTTGTGTTCCTCCTTGCTCTTTGCTACACTTCAGGATCCAGTCCCTATATGAATTGGGTCTTTTTCACTCACATACATTCTTTTCAACCAGAGAGTAATAATGTGTCGTTCTGGGATACAGATTTTAAATAAAATATTGACCTTGAACTGCTGCACATTTCCAGGGAAACAGCCACATTTCTATAGAAAGCAGGTGGACCCAGAGGGGCAGGAATTGCCTTGCCTTAAAAGTTGCAGACAAACTGGTTTCCATGGCAATGGGATGATGCCCATTGAACCACGGGTCTCAATTGCCATTCTGTGAGTTGAGAGGTACGTGTTGGGCAGCAGGTGGGAATAACTCACCCTCACACCTCGAGGGTTGGACGATGGGCAACCTGAGCTGTAGGTCTTGAGGTATGTTGATACTGAGCTAAATGCTGTTCCATCAGATGGGTGGTACGTTTAGATGAAAAATGTTATCTCCATTTTTACACTCTTGTCCACCCCTCTCATCCCAGCTTGCAGTTGATTATCCCCACTTGCAGTTTGATCCTGGTTGATATTAAAGGGAACCGTGTGCAAGCCACCTCAAATTTTTTCCTAAATGTGAAAAAAAAAAAAACTAGTGACCTACGGCTTTAATAAACACATCATCTCAAAGGACAAACAGGGAAAACATGCCCCTCTGCCTTAATGAAGCATGAGGCTCTTGATATCGCCCCTGATAAAGCCATTCAAATGGGGGAATGTACTGCTCCACTCTTACGAACGTACTTGTCATTAGCTTAATCCACAAGGGAGCTGTCCAAAGGCAAAGGATTTTAAACATAGATTGGAACCTGTATATTTAATGTTGGATATCCTTAGGTTGATGAGCACAAGTCTCTTTCATTTTGGGTGTTTGCAGGTAGTGTGGTGACCTGCGCCAGGGCCAAAGTGTCAGTGGTGTCCATATTTTTAAGAAAGAGAAGGAGGATTTCTATTTTGAACATCTGTGTGCCTGGGAATGAGCCCTTCATGTTGAAGGTCTTGTGGGTTCACTCTTCTCGGAGAGGGGACTCAGTCCCTGAAAGCTTGGGTCTAGAGAAGGATGAATTGTTTCCCATAACAGACTGGGTTTGGGTGACTGAAAACTTACACTTCCACCAATTGTCAGCCAGCCATTAGTCAATATGGCTCAGACCAGTGTTCTGATGCCAATTCAGTGAGAAACAAAGAGTTACAGAAATCAAATCCCAAATCTCCCATGCACTAGACAACTTGTACACCTCCCCAGCAAATCCACAATTCTCAATCTTCCATGTGTGGCCTGCTGCAGGGAAGGTGATTCTTTATAGAGCCCTCATGTGAATGTGGTTGGAAAGGTTTTGATTTTTGAGTCCAATTTTGAGCCAATTAGAACGCAGTACAAAAGAGGTTGTCAGGGAGTCATGGTGAAAGTCTGATAATTGGAATACGGTGGGGAAGATGGCCTGAGTTGGAATGTATCTTTCCAACAGAAGGGCTATTTCTGTAACAGCCACTGTATTTTGGATGGGAGATTATAAGATAGAGGTAAACACTTTGGTAAAGACTTGGATGGCTCTCCTGGCTGAGATAATATTTCAAGGATCAACAGAAGAAATCTTGTGGCAGTACTAATACAGAGAGAGAGAGGGGAAGAGAGAGAGAGAGAGAGAGAGAGAGAGAGAGAGAGAGAGAGAGAGAGAGAGATGGACATAGGGAGACAAAGGAGATTTTCATTCAAGCAACAGTCCAGGGCAAGATCTCAGTGCTGAGGAGGTGTCAGTTGTTCAAGTGGATATCCTATTCCAGGGAAGCAAAGCATCCTTGTGCAAAACATTTCACTCATTATTGGTTAGACTATTGAGATGTGGCTCTAAAATTTACTGATGTCCACTGAAAAGTAGGGTATAGAGGCCCTTTTTGGCACCCATTCCACACAAATGGCATTATATGCGGATCAGGGTAAAGGAGAGTAGACCTTTTCCATGAGTCAATTACCACTTCCCATATAACGTGATTCTCATGTTGTGTTCCTCCTCACTCTTTACTAGGTTTCAGGATCCAGTCTATATGTGAAGTGGGTCTTTGTCACTCACATACATTCTTTTCAACCTGAGAGTACAAATGTGTGGTTCTGGGATGCAGATTTTTTTAAAGAAATTTATTTCTGATCCTTTGCTCTTATAACATAATTTTATTTATTTATTTATTTATTTATTTATTTATTTATTTATTTATTTATTTATTGTCTTTTTGTCTTTTCTAGGGCCACTCCCGTGGCATATGGAGATTCCCAGGCTAGGGGTCTAATTGGAGCCATAGCCACAAGCCTGTGCCAGAGCCACAGCAACTCGGGATCCAAGCCTCATCTGCAACCTACACCAGAGCTCATGGCAATGCCAGATCCTCAACCCACTGAGCAAGGCCAGGGATCAATCCCACAACATCATGGTTCCTAATCAGATTCGTTAACCACTGAGCCACAACAGGAACTCCTGGGATGCAGGTTTTTAAAAAATGGTCAAACCTCAAATCACCCACATATCCGGGTAAACAACCACAATTCTATAGAGAGCAGGTGGGACCAGAGTGGGTGGTATTGCCTTTCCTCTGAAAGTTTCAGGCCAGCTGGTTGCTACAGAATTGGGAATATACCCATTGAACCCTGTGTCACAAATACCAATATGTGAGGTGAGAGGTGCGTGATGGGCAGCAGGTAGGAAGATCTCTCCCTCATACCTTGAGGATTGGACAATGGGCAACCTGAGCTGTTGGTCTCAAGGTATGTTAATACTGATCTCAAGGCGGTTCCATCAGATGGGTGGTACATTTAGATGAAAATTATTATCTCCATCATTACACACATGGCCTCCACTCACATCAGTCTACCGAGCTAGAAATCAAAATACAGCCTTGCAGGTAGACCATGGTATATCTTAAAGGGAGCATTGAATATACCACCTCAAATCTTTTCCTAAGTGTTAAATAAATCTAGATCTTTATTGCCATAATAAAGATGTCATCCCAGAGTACAAACACAGAAAACATGTGCATCTGCCTTCACCAAGCATGAGGCTCTTGATATCACTCATAAAGACATTGAAAAGGGGGAATTTACCGCTCCACTCTACTGAATGTACAGGTCAATAAATGAAAACACATGCTAGCAGTCCAAAGGCAAAGGAATTTTAAACAGAGAATGGACCTGGGATAATTCAGGTTGGCTCTCCACGGGTGGATGAGCACAAGCCTACTTTCACTTTGGGTGCTGGCTGGTAGTGTGGTGACCAGGGCCAGTGCCAACTTGACAGTGGTGTCCACATTTGTAATAATGGGATGGAGGATCACTCTTGTGGACTTCTGTGTGCTCAGTTATGATGTCTTCATGTTAAGGTTCTAAGGGTTCCCATTTGGAAGAGAGGGGACTCTGTCCCTGCAAGTCGTGGGTCTAGAGAAGGATGAGTTTTTTTTTTTCCCATAATAGACTGGGTTTGTGTGACCAAAGACTTGCACTCCAGCCCATTGTCATCCAGGCATTGTTCAAGATGGCTCAGACCGGTGTTCTGATACAATCACAGTGAGACATTCAGAGTCACAGATATCAATTCCTAAATCCCCCATGCACTAGTCCAATTGTCCACTTCCCCAGTGAATCCACAAGTCATAATCTTCCTTGTGTGATCTGCCACAGGAAAGATGATTCTTGATAGAGCCCTCATGTGAATGTAGTGAAAAGGTTTTGATCTCTGAGTCCATATTTGATCCAATTGGAATGCAGTTCACAAGAGGTTGTCAGAGGATCACAGTGAATTGCTGATAATTGGAATACTGAGGGGAAGATGGCCTGACATGGAATGTATATTTTCCAACAGAGGGGCTCTTTCTGGAACAGCCACTGTATTTTGGATGGGGGATCATAAGACAGAGGGAAATAATTGGGTAAAGTCATGGATGGCTGTCCTGGCAGAGATAATATTTCCAGGATGAACAGAGGAAATATTTTGGCAGTACTAGTTGAGAGAAATTGAGAGAAGGAGAGGGAGACTGGGGAGAGATAAAGGAGATTTTGATTCAAGCAACAGTCCAGGGCAAGATCTCAGTGCTAAGGAGATGTCAGTATTTCAGTTGGATATCCGAATTCAGGGAAGAAACACCACAAGTGTCCAAGAAATGTCACACATAATTGGCGAGAATATTGAGATGTGGCCCTAAAATTCAGTGCTCTCCACTGCAAGATAAGGTTTAGAGGTCCTGATTGGCACCCTTTTCCACTCAAATGGCATGATGTGGGGATCAGGGTAAAGGACAATAGAACTTTCCCCAGAGCCAGAAGGCCACTTCCCATACAAAGTGATTCCCATGTTGTGTTCCTCCTCACTCTTTACTAGGTTTCAGGATCCAGTCTATATGTGAAGTGGGTCTTTGTCAATCACATATATTCTTTTAAACCTGAGAGTACTAATGTGTGGTTCTGGGATGCAGATTTTTAATAAAATGTTGACCCTGAACTTCCACACATTTCCAGGGAATCAGCCACAATTCTATAGAAAGCATTTGGGCCCAGAGTGGGTGGCATTGCCTTCCCTCTTAAAGTTCCACACCAACTAGTTGCCATGGCATTGGGAAGAGGCCCATTGAACATTGTTTTACAACTGCCACTCTGTGAGATGGGAACTGCTTGTTGGGCAGCAGGTGGGAACAACTCAACCTCACACCTCGAGGGTTGGACGATGGGCAACCTGAATTCTTGCATATGAGGTATGTGCATACTGATCTAAATGCTGTTCCATCAGATGAGTAGTACAATTTGACTAACAGTATTATTTCCATCTTCAGCCTCATGGCCACCACTCTCATCAGGCTCCCCAGCTAAATATTGATTATGAATTTTTGCAGTTTAATCATGATATATCATAAAGGGACCAGTGAGCCGACCACATCAAGTCTTTTCCTACATGAGAAAAAAGACTCGTGCCTAATGCCCTTTTGAAGAACCTCATTCCAGAGCCCAAACTATGAGACCAGGTCCCCTGCTTTCAACCTAGTGTGAGACCCTCAATATCACCCCTGACCAAATCATTCCAAAGTGGGAAATTACAACTCCATGCTTTGGAATATACATGTCAATAGATGAAATCACAGGCTAGTAGTTCAAAGCAAAGGAATTTTACTGAGAATGAAGCTGGTATATTTCTTTTTTTTTTCTTATTTTATTTTATTTTCGCACTGTACAGCAAGGGGGTCAGGTTATCCTTACATGTATACATTACATTTTTCCCCACCCTTTGTTATGTTGCAACATGAGTATCTAGACATAGTTCTCAATACTACTCAGCAGGATCTCCTTGTAAATCTATTCTAATTTGTGTCTGATAAGCACAAGCTCCCGATCCCTCCCACTTCCTCCCCCTCCCATCAGGCAGCCACAAGTCTCTTTTCCAAGTCCACGATTTTCTTTTCTGAGGAGATGTTCATTTGTGCTGGATATTAGATTCCAGTTATAAGTGATATCATATGGTATTTGCCTTTGTCTTTCTGGCTCATTTCACTCAGGATGAGATTCTCTAGTTCCATCCATGTTGCTGCAAATGGCATTATGTCATTTTTTTTAAGGCTGAGTAGTATTCCATTGTGTATATATACCACATCTTCCGAATCCAATCATCTATCGATGGACATTTGGGTTGTTTCCATGTCCTGGCTATTGTGAATAGTGCTGCAATGAACATGCAGGTTTATGCGTCTGTTTTAACTAGAGTTTTGTCCGGATATATGCCCAATAGTGGGATTGCAGGATCATATGGAAGTTCTATGTATAGATTTCTAAGGTATCTCCAAACTGTTCTCCATAGTGGCTGTACCAGTTTACATTCCCACCAACAGTGCAGGACGGTTCCCTTTTCTCCATAACCCCTCCAACATTTGTTATTTGTGGAAGCTGGTATATTTCTGGTGGATATTTCACAGTTTGATAAGCACAACCCTGGTCTCTTTGGTTGCTCACTGTTAGTTTGTTGACTAGGGCCACTGCCAGCTTTTTTTGTGATGTCCACAATTGTCTAGAAGAGAAGCAGCATCAAACTTATGAACCTCATGATACCTGCCAGGAGGGCTTCAAGTGGAGGTTCTTGAAAATTCCACCTTGGAGGAGAGGGTATTCTTTCCTTGCCAATCATGGGTCTAGAAAAAGATATGGAGTGTCCCAAATAGAGACTTGTTTTATATGACAGAGCAATGCACTCTGGCCCATTGTCAGCCAGGACCTGCTCAATGGTGCTCAGACCGGTGTTCAGAAGCCAATTCACTTAGACATGGAGAGTCACAGACTTCATTTCCTAAATCCCCCAAGCACAACTCCAGAGATCCACCTCCCCAGCAAATCTACAAACCTGATCATCCAGGTGGGGTCTGCTGCAGGTCAGCTAATTCTTGCGAGAGCCATCATGTGAACGTGGTTGAAAATGTGTTGATGTTTGAGTCAAATATGGGACCACATAGGTCTCAGTAAATATGAGGTGGTCAGGAGGTCAGCATGACGGGCTCTCAATGGGAAGTGTGAGGTTTGGATGGCCGACTTGTAATGTCTCTATACCAGCAATGTATTTTTTCTGGGCCACCGCTTTTATGTTTGATAGGGGATCGGAATACAGAGGGAAATTTTTGGGTAAAGACTTGGACTGCTACCCTGGCCAAGATATGTCATCCAGGATCACCAGAAGTAACCTGGGGCAGGAGGTTTCAAGAGAAAGTGCAGAAGGGAGAGGTGGACAGAGAGAAGGAGTGAAAGATAAAGAGAGTTTGAAAAAGCAACTGTCCAGGGCATGATCTCAGTGCCAAGCATGTGTTTGCATTTCAGGAGGATATCTGACATAAAGGAAAATCCAGCATTCTTGTACCAAATTCTTCACTGCTTCTTTACCTGACATTAGAAATGTGTCCATTACAATCTCTATTCACCAATGGAAAACAGGGTTAAGACCACTGTTTTGCAGCCTTATTTACTCAAATGACATGATGAGATCAGTTTAAAGGACAGTATATACTTTCTCTGAGAATAATAGCCCCTTCCCATATAAAGGGCTGCTCACTCTTTCCTTGTATTCATTATCCAGGCTACTTGGGTAGTGGGCGTATTACAATCACATATATTCTTTCCAAATGAGATTTTATGCTGTGTATTCCTGGGATGAAGTGTTTGAAAACCCACGTTGACCCTGAAGTGCCACCCATGTTCTGGGAAAGAGCCATCATTATGTAGAGAGCAAGTGGGCTATGAGTGGGTGAAGTTGCCTTCCCTCTGAAAGGTCCAGGCCCACTCGTTTCCATGGCAATAGAAAGTCACCAATTTAGCCATGTGACACAACATCCTGCCTGTGAGTGGAGAGGGGCGGGATTGGCCCCATGTGGGAAGCTCTCACCCTCACAACTCGAGGGCTGAATGATGGGCAGCCTGAGCTGTTGTTCTTGAGGTATGTTGATACTGATGTAAATGATGAGCCATCAGATGGGTGTACAATTTGACCAACAGTATTATCTCCATCTATAACCTCATGGCCACCACTCTCATCAGTATCCCAAGCTAAACATTGATTATACGGTCTTGATTTTGAACAGGCTATCTCATAAAGGGACCAGTGAGCCAAACACCTCGAGTATTTCCCTACATGTGAAAAAAGACTTGTGCCTTATGCCCATTTGAAACACATTATTCCAGAGCCCAAACCATGAAACTAGGCCCTTTGGCCTTTAACCAAGTGCAAGGCACACAGTATCACCAATGGAGAAGAGATCCAAAAGGGGGAAATTACACCTCCAGACTTCTGCATATACATGTCAATAGCTGAAATCACAGGCTAGACATCCAATGCAAAGGAATTTTACCTATACTGAAGCTGGGATATTTCTGGTGTATATTTCACAGGTTGATAAGCACAAGACCTGTCTCTTTGGGTGCTGGTTGTTAGTGTGGTGACTAGGGACACTGCCAGCTTGTTTCTGGTGTCCACAATTGTCAAGAACATAGGGAGTGTCACTCTAATTCTCCTCCATGAGCCCTGTGACAAATGTTCCAGGTGAAGGTTCTTCAGACTTCCCTCTTGGAGGAGAAGGTATTCCAGCCTTGCCAATCAAAGATCTAGACAAGGATGAGGGATGTCCAAAATAGAGACTGATTTAGGGTGACATAAAACTTGCATTCTGTCCCATTATCAACCAGGCACTGCTCAAGAATCCTCACACCAGTGTCCAGATGCGAATTCACTGAGACATGGAGAGTCACAGACTTCATTTCCTAAATCCCAAAATCACAACTCCAGAGAGCCACCTCCCAGGCAAATCCACAAGACCTGATGGTACATGTGGGGTCTTCTGCAGGTAAGCTAATTCTTGTCAGAGCCCTCATGTGAAAATGGATATAAATGTATTGACCTCTGTGTCAAATATGGGGCCATGTAGACTGCAGTACATATGAGGTGGTCAGTGGGTCACTGTGAATGGCTGACAATGGGAAGAGTGGGGGTAGGATGGCCAAGTTGGAATATTTATATACCAACAGAGCAGTTCATTCTGGACCACTGCTTGTATATTCAATAGGGGATCAGAAGTTGGAGGGAAAATAATGGGTAAGGACTTGGACTGCTATCCTGGATGATAAATGTCATCCATTATCACCACAGGTAAACTTGGGCCAGGAGGATTCAAGAGAATGTGAAGGTGGGAGATGTGAGAGAGAGATAGATAGATAGAGAGAGATAAAGGAGATTTTAATTCAAGCAAGAGTCTAGGGCACAACTTCAGCACCAAGAAGGTTTCTGGGTTTCAGGAGGATATCCAACACAAGGAAAAAACCAGCATACTTGTACAAGATTCTTCACTCCTTATTGACCTTACTCTAGAAATGTGTCCTTTACAATCACTGCTCCCCACTGGAATATAGGGGTAAAAGCCCCTATTTGGCACACTTGTCTTCTCAAATTACTTGATGTGGAGATGAGATTAATGGACAGTATATATTTTCCCAGAGCTGAAAAGCCCCTTCACATGTAAAGTGCTGCTCATGGGGTGTTCTTCCTCACGCTTTCCTTGTTTTCATTATCCAGGATATTAGGGGATTGGATCTTTTTCAATCACATTTTATCTTTCCAAATGACATTTTATACTTTGGATTCCTGGGATGCAGTGCTTGAAAAACCACGTTGACCCTAAAATGCCACTCATGTTCTGGGAAAGAGCCATCATTATGTAGAGATCAGGCGGGCCCAGAGTGGGCAGAGTTGCCTTCCTTCTGAAAGGTCCAACCCCACGTGTTGCCAAGGCAATAGCATGACACTCATTGAACCTTGTGACACAACAGCCTCTCTGTGAGTGGAGCGGTGTGTGATGGGCCTCATGTGGGAAGCTATCACCATCACAACCTGAGGGTTGGATGATGGGCACCCTGAGCTGTTGTTCTGCAGGTATGTTGATACTGATGTAAATGATGATCCATCAGATTGGTGGTACAATTTGACCAACAGTACTATCTCCATCATTAGCCTCATGGCCACCACTCTCACAAGTCTCTTTATATAAACATGAATAATACAGACATAGAGTTTGATCATGGTATATCTTATAGGGACCAGTGACGAAAACACCTCGTCTTTTCCTACACATGAAAAAAGATCCGTGCCAAATGCCCATTTAAAACACCTACTTCCAGAGCCAAAACCATGAAACCCGGCCCCTCTTCCTTAATCCAAGTGTGAAGCCCTCCATATCATCAATGAAGAAGACATTGCAAAGGGGGAAATTACAACTCCACACTTCTGAATACACATGTCAATAGCTGAAATCACAGGCTAGCCCTTCCAAGCAAAGGAAATTTACTGAGAATGAAGCTGGGATATTTCAAGTGGATTTTTCACAAGTTAATAAGCACAAACCCTGTCTCTTTCTGTGCTGGGTGTTAGTGTGGTGACTAGGGCCACTGCCAGCATTTTTGTGGTGTTCACAATTGTCAGGAAGGGAAGCAGGGTACCTCTTCTGATCCTCCATGAGCCCTTTGGTGGGGCCTTCCAGTGGAGGGTCTTGAAGTTTCCACTTTGAGGAGAGGGGATTCTGGCCCTGCAAATCTAGGGTCTAGAGAAGGATGAGGAATGTCCAAAATAGAGACTGGTTGTACGTGACAGAACTTTTGCACTCTGGCCAATTGTCAGCCATGCCCTGCTCAAGGTTGCTCAGACAGATGTTCAGATGCCAATTCACTGAGACATGGAGAGTCTCAGACTTTATTTCCTAAATCCCCCAAGTATGAATCCAGATATCCACCTCCCTGGGAAATCCACAAGATCTGATCATTCATGTGGGGTCTGCTTCAGGTAAGATAATAATTTCTAGAGCCCTCAATGGAACGTGGTTGAAAATGTGTTGATCTCTGAGTCAAATATGGGACCATGTAGACCACAATACATATGAGTTGGTAAGCAGGTCACCATGAAGCACTTACAATGGGAAGTGTGTGGGTCGACTGGCCGAGTTGGAATGTCTCTATACCTACAGAGTAGTTATTTCTGGACCACAGCTTGTATATTTGATAGGGGATTGGAATACAGAGGGAAAATATTGGGTAAAGACTTGGACTGCTATCCCGGCCGATATGTGTCATCCAGGATCACCACAAGTAACCTCTGGGCAGGAGGATTCGAGAAAAAGCACAGGATGGGGCATTGGAGAGAGAGAGAGAGAGAGAGAGAGAGAGAGAGAGAGAGAGAGAGAGAGGAGATTTTGATTCAAGCAGCAGTCCAGGGCATGATCTCAGTGACTAAGCATGTGTTTTTGTTTCGTGAGGCTATCTGACACAAGGTAAAACCCAGCACTCTTGTACCAGATTATTCACTCCTCCTTGGCCTGAATCTAGAAATGTGTCCGCTGCAATCTCTAATACCCACTGGAAGATAGGGGGTAAAGCCCCTGTTTCTCACCCTTATCATCTCAAGTGACTTGATGTGGAAATCAGGTTAAAGGACAGTAGATATGTTCCCTGAATAGAAGTGCCCCTTCCCATATAAAGTGCTGCTCTTGTGGTGGTCTTCCTCGCTCTTTCCTTGTTTTCATTATCCAGGCTACTTGGGGAAGGGGTCTTTTTCAATCACATATTTTCTTTCCAAATGAGATTTTATACTGTGGCTTTCTGGGATGCAGTTTTTGAAAAACCACTTTGACCCTGAAGTGCCATACATGTTTGGGGAAATAACCACCATTGTGTAGAGAGCAGGTGGGCCCAGGGTCTGTGGAGTTCCCTTCCCTATAATAGATCCAGGCCAACTGGTTGCCATGGAAATGGAATGATGCCCATTTATCCTTGTGACACAACCACCTCTCTGTGAGTAGAGAGGGACATGTTGGGCCCCATTTGGGAAGCTCTCACATTCACAACTAGACGATTGAATATGGGCACCCTGAGCTGTTGTTCTGGAGGTATGTTGATACTGATATAAAGGATGATCTGTTAGATGGGTGGTACAATTTGACCAACAGTATTATCTACATCTTTAGGCTCATGGCCAGCACTCTCATCAGGCTCCCAGGGTAAATGATTATAAAAGCGTGCTGTTTTATCATGGTATATCTAAAAGGTTTCAGTGAGCTGAACACCTCTAGTCTTTTCCTACCTGTGAAAAGACTCAAGCCTAACCCCCATTTGAAACACATCATTCCAGAGCCCAAACAATGAAACCAGGCCCCTCTTCTTTCAACCATGTCGAAGGCAATCAATATCATCCCTGATGAGGACATTCCAAAGGGGGAAATTACAACTCCATACTTCTGAATATACACGTCAATAGCTGAAATCATATGCTCGCCTTCCAAAGCAAAGGAATTTTACAGATAATGAAGCTGGGGTATTTCTCATGGATTTTTCACTGGTTGATAATCACAAGCCCTGTCTCTTTAGGTGCTGGCTGTTAGTGTGATGACTAGGGACACTTCCAGGATTTTTGTGGTGTCCACAATTTTCAGGAAGGGAAGCAAAATGTCTCTTATGCTCAATCTTGAGCCCTTTGGTAAGGGCTACAATTGGAGGACATTGAGGTTGTCTCTTGGAGGAGAAGTGATACTGGCCCTGTAAATCGAGGGTTTAGAGAAGGATGAGGTGTGTCCCAAATAGAGACTGGTTTTGGGTGACAGAAAACTTGCCATCTGGCCCATTGTCAGACAGGCCCTGCTCCAGGGTGCTCAGCATGGTGTTTGATTGCCAATTCACTGAGACATGGAGAATCACAGAATTCATTCCCTAACCCCCCCCCAAGCATGAGTCCAGTTATTCACCTCCCAACAAATCCACAAGATCTTATCATCCAAGTTGGGTCTGCTTCAGGTAAGGTAATTCTTTCCAGATCCTTCAAGTGAACATGGTTGAAAATGTGTTGATCTGAGTCAAATATGGGATCACGTAGACCTCAGTACGTATGAGGTGTTCTGGGTGTCACCACTCATGCCTGACAATGGGGAGATTGGGGGTATGATCCCCGAGTTGGAATGTCTCTATATCAACAGAGGAGTTCTCTCTGGACCACAGGTTGTATATTTGATAGGGGATTGGAAGACAGAGTGAAAATATTGGGTAATGACTTGGACTGCTATCCTGTCTGAGATAGTTCATCCAGGATCACCAGATGTAAACATGGGGCAGGAGGATTCAAGAGAAATTAAAGGAGCTAAAAATGGAGAGAGATAAAGGATATTTTGATTCAAGCAACAGTCCAGGGCATGGTATCAGGGCCAAGAAGATGTCTGTGTTTCAGGAGGATATCTGACACAAGGGAAAATCCAGCACTCTTGTACCAGATTTTTCAATCCTTCTTGGCCTGACTCTAGAAATGTGTCCCCGCTGGAAGATATGGGGTAAAGCCCCTGATTGGCATGCTTATCTTCTCAAATAAAATGATGTGGAGATCAGGTTAAAGGACAGTAAATATTTTCCCTGAGTGTAAAAGCCCCTATTCCTGTAAAGGGCTGCTCATGTGGTGTTCTTCCTCATTCTCTCCTTGTTTTCATCATACAGTCTACTTGGGGAATGTTCTTTTGCAATCACATATTTTCTTTCCAATTAAATTTTATAGTGTGCTTTTGTGGGATGCAGTGTTCGAAAAACTATGTTGTCCCTGAAGTGCCACACATATTTTGTGAATATCTATCATTTTGTGGATAGCAGGTGGGCCGAGTGTGCTGAGTTGCTTTCCCTTTGAAAGGTCCAGGACAACTGACTGCCACAGCAATGGCAAGATGCCCATCGATCCTTGTGACACAACATCCTCTCTGTGAGAGTAGAGGGGCGTGATGGGCCCATGTGAGAAACTCTCACCCTCACACATCGAGGGTTGGAGGATTGGCACCCTGAGCTTTTTTTTTCTGGAGGTATGTTGATACTGATGTAAAGGATGATCCATCAGATGGGTGGTTCAATTTAATGAATGGTATTATTTCCATCTTAAGCCTCATGGCCACCACTTTCATCAGGCTATGGATCTAAACATTGATTATAGAGTCTTGTTGTTTGATCATGCTATAACATAATGTGACAAGTGAGCTGACCACCTCAAGTTTTTTCCTACATGTGAAAAAAGCCTCGTGCCTAATGCCTGTTTGAAACACATCATTCCAGAGCCCAAACCATGAAACAAGGCCCCACTGCCTTCAACCAAGTGTGAGGCGCTCGATATCTCCCCTGAAGAGGACATTCCAAAGGGGAACTTACAACTCTACACTTCTGAATATACATGTCAATAGCTGAAATCACAGTCTAGCCATCCAAAGCAAAGGAATTTTACTGAGAATGAAGCTGGGATATTTCTGGTGTATTTCCACAGGTTGACAAGGACAAGTCCTGTATCTTTGCATTGCGGTTGTTAGTGTGGTGACTAGGACCACTGCCAGCTTGTTTGTGGTGTCCACAATTGTCAGAAAAGGTGGGAGGGTCTCTCTTCTGATCCTTGGTGAGCCCTGTGGTGAGTGTTTCAAGTGTAGGGTCATGTGCTTTCCCTCTTGTGTGAGAGGGGACTCTGGCTTTTCCAAACTAGGGTAAAAAAATGGTGAGTTTCCCCAAAATAGACTGGTTTCGTGTAACAGAAAAAATGTGCTCTGGCCCATTTTCAGCTAGGCCCTGCTCAGGTGTGCTCATATCAGTGTTCAGATGCCAATTCACTGAGACATGGGTAGTCACAGACTTCATTTCCTAAATCCCCCATGCACAACTCCAGAGATCCACCTCCCAGGAAAATCCATAAATCTGATAGTCCAGGTGGGGTCTGCTGAAGTAAGCTCATTCTTGATAGAGCTCTCATGTGAATGTGGTGGAAAATATATTGATCTCTGTTGCAAATATGGGACCACGTATACTGCAGTACATATGAAGTGGTCAGTGGGCAACCATGAAGGGCTGACAACAGGAAGAGTGGGTTTAGGATGGATGAGTTGGAATGTCTCTAAGAGAACAGAGGAGTTCTTTCTGGACCACCACTATTATATTTGATAGGGGATTGAAGGATGGCAGAAAAATGTTGGGTAATGACTTGGAGTGCTATCCTGGTTGAGTTGTGTCACCCAGGATCACCACAGGTAAACATGGGGCAGGAGGATTCGAGAGAAATTAAAGGAGCTAAAAGTGGAGAGAGATGAAGGAGATTTGGATTTAAGCAGCAGTCTAGGGCATGATCTCAGAGCCAAGGTGGTGTCTGTGTTTCAGGAGGATATCTGACACAAGGGAAAAAACAGCACTCTTGAACCAGATTATTCACTTCTTCTTGGCCTGATTCTAGAAATGTATGCATTAGAATCTCTAATCCCTGCTGGAATATAGACATTAAAGCCACAGTTTAGCACATTTATCTTCTCAAATGTCATCATGTGGAGATCAGGTTAAAGGACAGTGTATATTTTCCCTGAGCCAAAAAGCCCCTTCCCATGTAAAGGGCTGCTCATGTGGTTTTCTTCCTCACTCTATCCCTGTTTTAATTGTCCAGGCTTGTTGGAGTGTGGGTCTTTTTTAATCACATATCTTCTTTCCAAATGTGATTTTATACTGTGTATTCATGGGATGCACTTTTTGAAAAACCACGTTGACCTTGAATTGCCACACATGTTCAGGGAAAGATCCGTCATGATGTAGAGAGCAGGTGGGCGCATATTAGGCCATGTTGACTTCCCTCTGAAAGGTCCTGGCCAACTGGGTGCCATGGCAATTGAATGATACCCCTTGAGTCTTGTGACACAACAGCCTCTCTGTGAGTGGAGAGGTGTATGATGGGCCCCATGTGGGAAGCTCTCACCCTCACACCTTGGGGGTTGTTTGATGGGCACCCTGAGAAGTTGTCCTAGAGGTAAGATATTACTGATGTAATGGATGATCCATCAGATGGGTGGTAAAATTTGACAGTATTATCTTCATCTTTTGCCTCATGGCCACCACTCTCATCAGGCTCCCGTGATAAATATCAATTACATGTTTAATCATGGTATATCATAAAGGTTCCATTGGCCTGAACACCCTAAATACTTTCTTACCTGAGAAAAAAGACTCATGCCTAATGCCCATTTGAAACACCTCATTCCAGAGCCCAAACAATGAAACCAGGCCCCTCTGCCTTCAACCAACTGTGAGGCCCTCAATATCACCACTGAAACAGACATTCAGAAATTACAACTCCACGCTTGTGAATATACATATGAATAGATGAAATCACAGCCTTGCCATCAAAAGCAAAGGGATTTTACTGAGGATGAAGCTGGGATATTTCTGGTGGATTTTTCACAGATTGATAAACACAAGCACTGTCTTTTTGGGTGCTGGCTGTTAGTGTGTTTCCCTGGACCAGAGCCATCTTGTTTGTGGTGTCCACAATTGTCAGGATTGGAGGGAGGGTATATCTTCTGATCCTTCATGAGTCCTGTGGTGAGGGCTTCAAGTGGAGCACCTTGAAGTTTCCCTGATGGAGGATAGGTGATTCTGGTCCTGCCAATTGAGGGTCTAGAGAAGGATGAGGAGTGTCTGAAATAGAGACAGGTTTAGGTGACAAAACACTCACATTCTGGCCTATTTCTTAAAATATTTTTTTATTTTCCCACTGTACAGCAAGGGGGTCAGGTTATCCTTATATGTATACATTACAATTACATTTTTTCCCCACCCTTTGTTCTGTTGCAACATGAGTATCTAGACAAAGTTCTCAATGCTATTCAGCAGGATCTCCTTGTAAATCTATTCTAAGTTGTGTCTGATAAGCACAAGCTCCCGATCCCTCCCACTCCCTCCCTCTCCCATTAGGCAGCCACAAGTCTCTTTTCCAAGTCCACGATTTTCTTATCTGTGGAGATGTTCATTTGTGCTGGATATTAGATTCCAGTTATAAGTGATATCATATGGTATTTGTCTTTTTCTGGCTCATTTCACTCAGGATGAGATTCTCTAGTTCCATCCATGTTGCTGCAAATGGCATTATGTCATTCTTTTTTATGGCTGAGTAGGATTCCATTGTGGATATATACCACTTCTTCCGAATCCAATCACCTGTCGATGGACATTTGGGTTGTTTCCATGTCCTGGCTATTGTGAATAGGGCTGTGATGAACATGCAGGTGCACGTGTCTCTTTTAAGTAGAGTTTTGTCCAGATAGATGCCCAAGAGTGGGATTGCAGGGTCATATGGAAGTTCTTTGGATAGATTTCTAAGGTATCTCCAAACAGTTCTCCATAGTGGCTGTACCAGTTTACATTCCCACCAGCAGTGCAGGAGGGTTCCCTTTTCTCCACAGCACCTCCAGCACTTGCCATTTGTGGACTTATTAATGATGGCCATTCTGACTGGTGTGAGGTGATATCTCATGGTAGTTTTGATTTGCATTTCTCTTATAATCAGCGATGTTGAGCATTTTTTCATGTGTTTTTTGTCTGGCCTATTTTAAACCAGGCACTACTCATCAGAGCTCAGAGAAGTGTTTGTATTCCAAATCACTGAGACATGGAGAGTCACAGACTTCATTTCCTAAATCCCCCAAGCACAAATCCAGATATTCACCTCACCAGCAAATCCATAAGTCGTGATTGTCAAAGTGGGGTCTCCTGCAGGTAAGCTAATTCTTGTTAAAGCCCTCATGTGAACATGGTGTAAAATGTGTTGATCTCTGAGTCAAATATGGTATCACATAGACAGCAGTAAATATGAGGTGGTCAGTGGATAACGGTGAATGGCTGACATTGGGAAAAGTGGGGGTCGTATGGCTGAGTTGGTATGTCTCTGTACAAACAAAGGGGTTCTTCCTTGACCACCGCTTTTATTTTTGATAGGGGATAGGAAGACGGAGGGAAAATGTTGGGTAACGTCTTGGACAGCTATCCAGACTGAGAAATGTCATCCTGTCTCACCACAGGTAAATTTGGGGGCAGGAGGAATTGAGAGAATGTGAATGAAGAAGTGGAAAGAGAGAGGGAGAGGGAGAGGGAGAGAGAGAGAGAGAGAGAGAGGAAGGAGATTTTGATTCAAGCAACAGTCCAGGGCATGACATCAGCAAAAATCAGGTGTCAGTGTTTCAGGAGGATATCAGACACAAGTGAAAAACCAGCATTCTTGTACCAGATTCTTGACTCCTTCATGGTCTGACTCTAGAAATGTGTCCATTACAATCATTACTGCCCACTGCAAGAAAAGCATTAAAGCCCCTGTCTGGCACCCTTAAGCTCTCAAATGGCATGATGTGGAGATCATTTTAAAGGACAGTAGATATTTTCCCTGAGTGGAAAAGCCCCTTCCCTTTTAAAGAGCTGATCATGTGGGGTTCTTTCACTCTTTCTTTGTTTCCATTATCCAGGCTAATTGGGGAAAAATCTTTGTCAATCACATATTTTCATTCTAAATGAGATTTTATACTGTGGATTCCTGGGATGCAGTGTTTGCAAAACCATTTTGACCCTGAAGTGCCACACATATTCTAGGAAAGAGCCATAATTTTTTAGAGAGCAAGTGGGCCCCGAGTGGGTGGAGTTGCCTTCCCTCTTAAAGGTCCCAGGCAAATGGTTGCCACCACAATGGCATGAGGCCCACTGAGCCTTGTGACACAACAGCCTCTCTGTGAGAGGAGAGGGTCGTGATGGGCCCAATGTGGGAAGCTCTCACCCTCACACCACGAGGTTTGAACGATGGGCAACCTGAGCTGTTGTTCTGGAGGCATGTGGATACTGAGGTAAAGAATGATCCATCATACTGCTGCTACAATTTTACCAACAGTATTATTTCTCTTTATCCTCTTGGCCACCACTCTCATCAGGCTCCCGAGCTAAACATCTATTATACAGGTGTGTGGTCTGATCATGTTATATCATAAAGGGACCAGTGAGCCAACAACCTCAAGTATTTTCCTACATGTGAAAAAAAAGTCATACCTAAAGCCCATTTGAAACACCTCATTCCAGAGACCAAACCATGAAACCAGGCCCCTCTGCCTTCAACCAAGTGCAAGGCCCTCTATATTACCCATGAAGAAGACATTCAAATGGGGGAAAATATAACTCCACACTTCTGAATATACATGTCAATAGATGAAATCACAGGCTATACTTCCAAAGCAAAGGAATTTTCCTGAGAATGAAGCTGGGATATTTCTGGTGGATTTTTCATATTTTGAAAAGAAAAATCCCTGTCTCTTAGGGTGCTGGCTGTTAGTGTGGTGACTAGGGCTACTGTCAACTTCTTTGTCATGTCCTTAAATTGTCAGGAAAGGAAGGATGTTCTCTCTTATGATCCTCTGTGAGCCCTGTGGTGAGGGCTTCAAGTGGAGTGTCTTTAGGTTAATCTCTTGTAGGAGAGGGGAGTCTGGCCCTGCCCATCGAGGCTCTAGAGAAGGATGAGGAGTGTCCCAAATACAGACTGGTTTTGGGTGACATAAAACTTGGGCTCTGGACAATTGTCAGCCAGGCCCTGCTCAAGGGTTCTCAGACTGTTTTTCCATTTCCAATTAACTGAGACATGGAGAGTCACAGACTTCATTTCCTAAATCACCCAAACAGGATTCCAGAGATCCAAATCACCAACAAATCCAAAATATACAATCCTCCATGTGGTGTCTGCTGCAGGAAAGCTATTTCTTGCTAGAGCCCTCATGGGAACGTTGTTGAAAATATGGTGATCTCTGAGTCAAATATTGTAACACATAGACCTCAGTACATGTGAGGTGGTCAGTGTGTAACCATGAAAGGCTGAAAATGGGAAGAATTGTGGTAGGATGGTTGAATGTAATGTCTCTATACCAACAGAGGCTTTCTTTCTGGACTGCTGCTTGTATATTTGATAGGGGATCAGAAGATGGAGGGAAAATGATAGCTAAAGATTGGACAGCTATCCTGGCTTAGAAATGTCATCTAGGATTATCACAGGTATTCTTGGAGCAGGAGGATTTGAGAGAAAATGAAGGAGGGAGAAGTGGAGGGGGGGAGAGATAGATAGATAGATAGATAGATAGATAGATAGATAGATAGATAGTGAATGGAGATTTTGATTCAAGCAAGAGTCCAGGGCAAGATCTCAAAAGCAAGCATGTGTCTGTGTTTCAGGAGGATATCAGACACAAGGGAAATACCAGCACTCTTGTACCAGATGCTTCACTCCTTCTTGGCCTGACTCTAGAAAGGTTTCCATTACAATCACTGCTCCCCATTGAAGATAGGTTTTAAAGCCCTTGTTTGACGCCCTTATCTTCACAAATGGCATGATGTGGAGGTCAGGATAAAGGACACTAAATATTTTCCATAGAGTAGCAAAGCCCCTTTCCTTGTAAAGGGCTGCTCATTTGGTGTTCTTCCTCATTCTTTCCTTGTTTTCATTATCCAGGTTTTCTGGTGATTGAGGCATTCTCAATCCTGTATTTTTTTTCCAAATGAGATTTTATACTGGGAATTCCAGGGATGCCGTGTTTGAAAATCCACGTTGACCCTGAAGTGCCACACATGTTCGGGGAAAGTGCCATCATTATGTAGAGAGCAGGTGGGCCCAGAGTGTGTGGAGTTGCCATCCCTCTAAAAGGTCCAGTCCAACTAGTTGCTATGGCAATGGCATGAGGCCCATTGAGCCTTGTGACACAACAGCCTCTCTGTGAGTGGAGAGGGGCATGATGGGCCCCATGTGGGAACAGCTCACCCTCACACCTTGAGATTTGAATGATGGGCACCCTGAGCTATGGTTATGGAGGTATGTTGATACTGGTGTAAAAGATGATCCATCAGATGGGTGGTAAAATTTGACCAACAGTACTATCTCCATCATTAGCCTCATGGCACCACTTTCATTGGGATCCTGAGCTAAACATCAATTATAGAGCCTTGATGTTTTCACATGGTATATCTTAAGGGGATCAGTGAGCAGACCACTTCATGCTTTTTTCCTACATGTGAAAAAACTCGTGCCAATTGCCCGTTTGTAAAACTTAATTCCAGAGCACAAACCACTGAAACATGCCCCACTGCCTTCAACCAAGTGTGAGGCCCACGACATCACCCTTGAAAAAGACATTCCAAAGGGGGAAATTACAACTCCAGTCTTCTGAATATACATATCATTACCTGGAATCACAAAATAGCCAACCAAAAAAGAATTTTTGCCAAGAATGAAGCTGGGATATTTCTGGTGGATATTTCACAAATGGAAATACACAAGCTCTGTCTATTTGGGTGCTGGCTGTTACTGTGATGACTAGGGGCACTGCCAGCTGGTTTGTGGTATCCAAAATTGTCTGGAAGGAAAGGAGTTTCTCTCTTCTGACCCTCCATGAGCCCTGTGGTGAGGGCTTCAATTGGACTGTCTTGAGGTTTCCCTCTTGGAGGAGAGGGGAATCTGGTCCTGGCAATCAAGGGTCTAGAGAAGGATGAGGAGTGTCCCAAATAGAGACTTGTTTTGGGTCACAGAATACATGCACTCTGCCACATTGTCTGCCAGGCACTGCTCAAGGGTGCTTAGATTGGTTTTTGGATGCCATTCACCGAGACATGGAATGTCACAGACTTCATTTCCTAAATCCTCCAAGCACGAGTTCAGAGATCCACCTCCTCAGCAAATCCACAAGACCTGTCATCCAAGTGCTTTATGCTGCAGTTAATTCTTGCTAGAGCCCTCATGTGAACGTGGTTGAAAATGTTTTGATCTCTGAGTCAAATATGAGACCATGTAGACTGCAGTACATATGATGTGGTCAGTGGGTCACTGTGAATGGCTGACATTGGGAAGTGTAGGTGTAGGATGGCTCAGTTGGAATGTCTCTATACCAACAGAGGAGTTATTTCTGGACCCCCGCTTGTATATATGATATGTGATCAGAATTAAGAGGTAACCTTTGGGTAAAGACTTTGACTGTTATCCTGGCTGACATATTTCCATGTCAAGTATCACCACAGGTATACATGAGGCAGGAGGATTTGAGAGAAATTAAAGGAGGGAGAAGTGGAAAGAGAGAGAGGGAGAGTGAGATAGATGGAGAGAGAAAGGAGATTTTGATTCAAGCAAAACTCCATGGCATGATCTCAGCGCCAAGCATGTGGCTGTGTTTCTGGAGGTATCAGACTCAAGGGAAAAACCAGCACTCTGTTACCAGATTTTTCACTCCTTCTTGGCCTCACTCTAGAAATGTGTCCATTACAATTACTGCTCCCTGCTGGATTATAGGGTTTAAAGCCCCTGATTTTCACCCTTATCTTCTGAAATGCTATGGTGTGGACTTCAGTTTAAAGGACAGAAGATATTTTCCCTGAGCAGAAAATACCCTTCGCCTGTAAAAAGCTGCTCATTTGGTATTCTTCCTCACTCTTTCCTTATTTTCATTGTCCAGGCTACTTGGGGAGTGAGGTTTTTTCAAGCACATATTTTCTTTCCAAATGAGATTTTATACTGGGAATTCCTGGGATGATGCAGTGTTTGCAAAACCAAGTTGACCCTGAATTGCCACATATATTTGGGGTAAGAGCTATCATTATGTAGAGGGTAGGTTGTCCCAGAGTGGGCGGAGTGGCCTTCCCTCTGAAAGGTCCAGGCAAACATGTTGCCACTGCAATGGCATGACTCCTATCGAGCCTTGGGACATGATATCCTCTCTGTGAGTGGAAACGTGCGTGAATGGTCCTGTATGGGAAGCTCTCACCCTCACATATCGAGGGTTGGATGATGGGCACCCTGAGCTGTGGTTCTGGAGATACGCTGATACTGATGTAAAGGATGATCCAACAGATGTGTGGTACAATTTTACCAATAGTATTGTCTCGATCTTTATCCCCTTGGACACCCCTGTAATCAAACTACTGAGCTAAACATTGATTATACAGGTGTGAACTTTGATCATGTTATATCCTAAAGGGAACAGTGAGCAGACCACCTCAAGTCTTTTCCTACATATGAAATAAGAGAAGTGCCTAATGCCCAATTTAAACACCATATTCCATAGCCCAAACAATGAAACCAGGCCCTTCTGCCTTCAACCAATTGCGAATCCCTTGATATCACCACTGAAGAAGACATTCCAAAGAGGGAAATTACATCTCCATGTTTCTGAATATATATGTCAATAGCTAAAATCACAGGCTAGCCATCCAAAACAAAATAATATAACAGAGAATGAAGCTGGGATGTTTCTGGTGGATTTTTCAGAGTTCCATAGGTAAAAGCCCTGTTGCATTGGGTGCTAGTTGTTAGTGTGATGACTAGGGCCACTGCCAGCTAGTTTGTGGTGTCCACAATTTTTAGGAAGTGAAGTAGGGTCTCCCTTCTTATCCTCCATGAATGCTGAGGTGAGGGCTTCAAGTGGAGGGACTTGAAGTTTTCCTCTTGGAGGGGAGGGACTCTGGCCCCGCCAAACGAGGTTCTAGAGATGGATGAGGAGTGTACCAAATAGAGACTTCTTTTGGGTGACAGAAAATTTGCGTTCTGGCCCATTTTCAGACAGGCCCTGCTCAAGGGTGCTCAGACCGATGCTCAGATGCCAATTCACTGAGACATGGAGAGTCACATACTTCATTCCCTAAAACCCCCACGTATGAGTCCAGAGATCCACCTAACCAGAAAATCCAAAAGTCTTGATCATCCAGGTTGGGTCTGCTGCAGGTAAGCTAATTCTTGCTAGCGCCCTCACGTGAAAGTGGTTGAAAATGTGTTGATCTCTGGGTCAAATATGGGACCACGTAGCCTGCAGTACATATGAGGTGGTCAGTGGGTCACCATGAAGGCCTGACAATGGGAAGAGTGGAGGAAGGATGGCCAAGTTGGAATGTATCTATAACACCTGAGGATTTCTTTCTGGACCACTGCTCATATTTTTGATAGGGTAACAGAAGAAGAAGGGAAAATATTGGGTAAAGACTTAGACTGCTATCCTGAATGCTATCTTTCAACCAGGATCACCCCAGGTAAAATTTGGGCAGGAGAATTCGAGAGAAAGTGAAGGAGGGAGATGTGGGGAGAGAGAGAGAGAGAGAGAGAGAGAGAGAGAGAGAGAGAGAGAGAGAGAGAGAGAGAGAGAGAATGAGAAATAAAGGAGATTTCAATTCAATCAAAGTCCAGGGCACCATCTCAGCACCAATCAGGTGTCTGTGTTTCAGGAAGATATCTGACACAAGGGAAAAACCAGGACTATTGTACAATTTCACACTCCTTCACCTGAGTCAAGAAATGTATCAGTAACAATCACTGCTCCCCGCTGAAAGACAGGGTTTAAAGACTCTGTTTGGCACCCTTACCTTCTCAAATGGCATGATGTGGAGTTCAGGTTAATGTACAGTACATATTTTCCCTGCATGGAAAAGCCCCTTCCTCTGTAAATTGCTGCTCATGTAGTGCACTTCCTCACTCTTTCCTTGCTTCCTTCATCCAGTCTACGTTCATATTGGGTATTTTTTAATCACCTATATTCTTTCCAAATGAGATTTTATACTGTGGATTCCTGGGATGCAGTGTTAGAAAAAGCACGTTGACCCTGATGTGGCACACATGTTCAGGGAAAGAGCCATCATCATGTAGATAGCATGTGGACCCTTAGTGGGCAGAGTTGCCTTTGCTCTGAAATGTCCAGGCCAACTGGTTGCCATGGCAATGGGATGATGCCCATTGAGTCTTGTGACATGGCAGGATCTATGTGAGAGTATAGGGGCTTGATGGGCCCCATTTTGGAAAATATTACCCTTATACCTCGAGGGTTGGACGATGGGCTCCCTGAGCTGTTGTGGAGGTATGTTGATACTGATGAGAAGGATGAACATGTTATGGGTGGTACAATTTGACAATCTGTACTATCTCCAACTTTAGACCTATGGTCCCCAAATTCATCAGGCTCCAGAGCTAAACTTTAATTATAGAGGCTTGCTGTTTGATCATGGTATATTGTAAAGGGACCAGTGAGATGGCCACCTCAAATATTTTCCTACACATGAAAAGAGACTCAAAATTATTGCCCATTTGTCACACTTCATACCTGAGCCCAAACCATGAAACCAGGCCCCTCTGCCTTCAAACAAGTATGAAGCCCTCAAAGACATTCAAAATGGGGAAATTAAAACTCTACGCTACTGAATACACCTGTCAATAACTGAAATCACACACTACATATTCAAAGAAAAGGAATTTTATTGAGAATGAAGCCAGGATATTTCTGATGGATTTTTCACAGGTTGATAAAAACAAGCCCTGTCTCTTGTGTGCTGGCTGTGAGGGTGGTGACTAGGGCTGATGCCAGCTTGTTTGTGGTGTCCACAATTAAAGGAAGGGAAGGAGGGTCTCTCTTCTGATCTTCCATGAGCTCTTTGGTGAGGGCTTCAAATCGAGGGTCTTGAGGTTTCCCTCTTGAAGGGGAGGGTACTCTGACCATGCCAAATGAGCATCTTGAGAAGGATGAGGAGTGTCCCAAATAGAGACTGTTTGGGTGAGAGGAAACATGCATTGTGGCCCATTGTCAGCCAGGACCTGCTCAATGGTGCTCAGACCATTGTTCAGTTGCCAATTCATGGAGACATGAAGAGTCAGAGACTTCATTTTCTAAATCCCCCAAGCATGAGTCCAGAGATCCACTTCCCCATCAAAACAAAAATTCTGCTCCTCAAGGTGGTGTCTGCTACTTGTAAGTTATACTCCCTAGAGCCAGCATGTGAATGGGTGTGTAAATGTGATGATCTCTTAGTCAAATATGGGACCACATAGACTGCATACATATGAGGTGCTCAGTGGGGCACTGAATGGCTGACTATGCGAAGAGTGGGGGTAGGATGGCTGAGTTGGGATATCTCCGTATCAACAGAGGAGTTATTTTGGACCACCGCTTATATATTTGATAGCAGAATGGAAGACAGAGAGAAAATGTTGGGTAAGGACTTGAACTGCTATCCTGGCTGAGATATGTCATCCAGGATCACCACAGGTAAATTTGGGGAAGGAGGATTCTAGAGATAATGAAAGATGGAGAAGGGGAGAGGGAGCACTAGGGAGAGAGAGAGGGAGATAAAGGAGATTGTGATTCAAGCAACAGCCCAGGGCACATTCTCAGCACCAAAAAGGTGTTTGTATTTCAGGAGGATAACCGACACAAGGGAAAAACCAGCACACGTGTACAAGATTCTTCACTTCTTCAGGGCTTGATTCTAGAAATTTGACCACTACAAACCCTGATCCCCGCTGGAAGATAGTGGTTAAAGCCCCTGTTTGGCACCTTTATCTTCTCAAATGACATGATGTGGAGATGAGATTAATGGACAGTAGATATTTTCCCTGAGAGGAAAAGACCATTCCCATGTAAAGTGTTTCTCATGTCGTGTTCTTCCTCACTCTTTCATTGTTATCTTCATCCAATCTACATTTGGAATGGGACATATACAGTCACATATAATCAATCCAAATGAAATTTTATACTGTGCATTCCTGAGGTGCAGTGTTTGAAAATCAACGTTGATATTGCAGTGCCAGACCTGTTCGGGGAAAGAGCCATCATTATGTAGAGAACACGTGGGCCCAGAGTGGGTGGAGTTGCCTTCCCCCTGAAAGGGCCAGGCCAACTGGATGCATTGGCAATGGCATGATGTCCATTGAGCCTTGTGACTAACAGCCTCTCTGTGAGAGGAGAGGGGCTTGTTGGGCCCCATATGGGAAGCTTTCATCCTCACACCTGGAGGGTTGGATGAAAGGCACCCTGAGCTTTTTTTTTCAGGAGGTATGTTGATACTGATGTAAAGGATGATCCATCCTGTGGTTTGTACAATTTGATGAACAGTAGTATCTCCGACTTTAGCCTCATGGCCAACGCAGACATCAGTCTCCCAAGCTAAGCATCGGGTATACTGGCTTGGTCTTTGATCATGTTATATCTTAAAGGGACCAGTGAGCCCACCACCTCAAGTCTTTTCCTACATGTGAAAAAAGACTCATGCCTAATGGCCATTTGAAACACCTCATCCAGAGCACAAACACAGAAACCATGCCCCGCTTCCTTCACCCAAGCAAAAGGCCCTTGGTGTCACCCCTGAAAAGACATTCAAAGTTGGAAATTACAGCTCCTGTCTTCTGAATATACATGTCAATAGCTGAAACCACATGCCTGCCATCCAAAGCAAATGAATGTTAACCAAGAATGAAACTGGGTTATTTCTGGTGTATTTTCCACAGGTGGCTAAGCAAAACCCTCATTCTCTTTGGTCTCTGGCTCGTAGTGTGGTGTCTGGGGCCAGCGCCAGCTGGTTTGTGTTGTCCACAATTGTAAGGAAGGGAAAGTGAGTCTCTCATCTGATCCTCCATGAGCCTTATGGTGAGGTCTTCAAGTGGAGGCTATTGTGAGTTCCCTCTTGGGTGAGAGGGGACTCTGTCCCTGACAATCGTGGGTCTAGAGATGGATGAGTAATATTCCAAAGAGAGACTGGTTTGGGTGACAGAAATCTTGCACTCTGGGCCATTGTCAGCCAGGTCATTTGTCAAGGGTGCTCAGACCAGTGTTTGGATGCCAATTCAGTGACACAAGGAGAGTCACAGACTTCATTTCCTAAATCCCATGGGCACGAGTCCAGATGTCCTCCTCCCCAGCAAATCCAGAAGACCTGATCGTCCAGGTGTGGTCTGCTGCAGGAAATCTGACTCTTGCTAGAGCCTTCACGGGAACGTGCTTGAAAATGTTTTGACCTCTGAGTCAAATTTGGGACTGGGAAACTGCAGTACACATGAGCTCATCTTTGGGTCACAGTGAAGAGCTGACAATGGGAAGAGAAGGGGGAGCATGGCCCGTGTTGGTATGTGTGTCTATTCCCAGAGGACTTCTTTCTGGACCACTGCTTGTCATTTGGATGTGGGTTTGGCAGACAGGGGTCAAGTGATTGGTAAAGACTTAGACTGCTCTCCTAGCTCAGATATTTCACCCAGGATCACCCCAGGTATTCTTGGGAGAGCAGGACTAGAGAGAGAGTGAAGGAGAGACAAGCAGAGAGAGAGAATCTGTGTGAATGACAGAGACAGTGAAAGAGAGAGAGAGAGAGAGAGAAAGAGAGAGAGAGAGAGGAGACTGTGACTCATGGAACACTCCAGGGCAATATCGTGCTGAGCCGGTGTCTGCGTTTCAGGTCGATATCCGATTTCAGGGAAGAAACAGCACACTTGTCCCAAATTCTTCACTCTTTCTTGGCCTGACTATTGAAATGCGGCCCTTCCATTCCCTGTTCCCCACTGGAAGATAGGGGTTAGAGCCCCTGATTGGCACCCTTTTCCTCTAAAACGGCATGATGTGAGGAACAGTGTAAAGGACAGTAAGACATTTCTCCTGAGATAAAACCCCCTTCCCATGTAAAGGGATGCTCTTGTTGTGTTTTTCCTCACTCTTCCATTGCTTTCTGTGTCCAAGCTATGTGGGAAGTGGGTCGTTTTCACTCACACATTTTCTTTCCAAAAGAAATTTTATACTGCGGATTCCTGTGATGCAGCATGTGAAAAAAAACATATGGACCCTGAACTACCACACATGTTCAGGGAAAGAACCATAATTATGTAGAGAGCAGGTGAGCCAAGAGTGGGCTGAGCTGACTTCCCATGAGAGGTCCAGACCAACTGGTTGTCATGGCAATGGCATGACTCCCATCGAGGCTTATGACACAACATCCTCTCTGTGAGAGTAGAGGTTTTGTTGGGGGGCATGTGGGAAGCTCTCACCCTCACACCTCGAGGGTTGGACGATGGGCACCATGAGTTGTTTTTCTGGAGGTATGCTGAAAGTGATGTAAAGGATGATCAATAATGAGGGTGGTACGATTTGACAAAAAATATTATCTCCAACTTTAGCCTCATGCCACCACTCTCATCAGTTTCCAGAGTTAAACATCAATTATAGTGGCTTGCTCTTAGGTATATCTTAAAGGGACCAGTGCACCATCAACTCTAGTCTTTTCCTACAAGTGAAAAATGTCTTGTGCCTAATACCCATTTCAAACACCTCATTCCAGAGATGAAACAGTGAACCCAGGCCCATCTGACTTCAACCAGGCACCAGACCCTCGATATCACCCCTGAAGAAGACATTCCAAAGGGGGAACTTAGAACTCCACACTTCTGAATAAACATGTCAATAGCTAAAATCAGAAGCTAGCCATCCAAAGAAAAGGAATTTTAACAGAGAATGAAACTGGGATATTTCTGGTGGATATTTAACAGGTCGAAAATCACACACCCTGTCTCATTGGGTTCTGGCTGGTAGTGTGGTGACTAGGGCCACTTCCTGGTTGTTTGTGGTGTCCACAATTTAAGGAATTGAAGGAGGCTCTCTCTTCTGATCTTCCATGAGCTCTGTGGTGAGGGCTTCACGTGGCAGGTTTTGAGGTTTCCCTCTTGGAACAGAGGGGACTCTGGCCCTGCCAATCACGGGTCTTGAGAAGGGTGAGGACTTTCCGAATTAGAGAATACTTTTAGGTGATAGAATACTTGCACTCTTGCCCATCGTCAGCAAGGCCCTACTCAAGGGTGCTCAGTCTGGTGTTTGGATGCCAATTCACTGAGACACAGGGAGTCACAGAGTTCATTTCCTAAATCCCCCAAGCACGAATCCAGAGATACACATCCCCAGCAAATCCACAATACCTGATCATTCATGTGGGGTCTGCTGCAGGTCATCTAATTCTTGCTAGAGCCCTCATGTGATCATGTTTGTAAAAGGGTCATATATGGGACCATGTAGACCACAGTGCTTATGAAGTGGACAGCAGATCCCCATGAAGGGATGACCCCTGGAAGTTTGGGTGTAAATGGCCAAGTTGGAATTTCTCTATATATACAGAGGAGTTATTTCTGGACTACCACTTGTCTGTTTGATAGGGGACCCGAAGATGGAGGGAAAAGGTTGTGTAAAGACTTGGACTGATATTCTGGCTGAGATACTTATTCCAGGATCACCACAGGTTAAATTGCGGAAGGAGAATTTGAGAGAAAGTGAAGGAGGTATAAGCTGAGAGAGACATAGAGAGAGAGAGGAGATATTGATTCAAGCAACAGCCCAGGGCATGATCTCAGTGCCAAGCAGGTGTCTGTGTTTTAGGTGTATAGCCAACATCAGGGAAAATCCAGCTGTCTTGTAACAGATTCTTCACTTCTTGTTGGAATGACTCTAGAAATGTGTCCCTTACACTCACGGCTCCCTGCTGGATGATAGGGGTTAAAGCCCCTGTTTAGCACCCATTTTTTTTCTCAAAAGGGGTGTTGTGGAGATCAGGGTAAAGGGCAGTAGACATTTCCCATGAGCTAAAAATCCCCTTCCCATGTAAAGGGCTGCTCATGTCGTGTTCTTCCTCACTCTTTCCTTGTTTTCTTTATACAAGCTAGGTGGGAAATGGGTCTTTTTCACTCACATATTTTTTTTTCCGAAGGAGATTTTATCCTGTGGATTCCCAGTACACCACCTTTGAAAAAAACTATGGTCCCTGAACTGCCACACATTTTCAGTGAAGGAGCCATGATTATGTAGATTGTAGGTGAGTCTATATTGGGAGATGTTGACTTCCCCGTGAAAGGGCCAGGCCAACTGGATTCCATGGCAATGGCATGATGCCCATCAATCCTTGTGTTCATAGCCTCTCTGTGAGAGGATAGGGTTTTTTTGGGGCCTCATGTGGGAAGCTCTCTCCCTCACACCATGATGGTTTGATGATGTGAACCCTGAGCTCTTGTTCTGGAAGTATGTTGATACTAATGTAAGGAATGATCCATCAGGAGTTCCCGTCATGGCACAGTGGTTAACGAATCTGATTAGGAACCATGAGGTTGTGGGTTCGATTCCTGCCCTTGCTCAGTGGGCTAATGATCCAGTGTTGCCCTGAGCTGTGGTGTAGGTCGCAGACACGGCTCGGATCCCACGTTGTTGTGGCTCTGGCATAGGCCAGTGGCTACATCTCTGATTCGAACCCTGGACTGGGAATCTCCATGTGCCGTGGGAGGGGCCCAAAAAATGGCAAAAATACAAAAACAAACACGAATAAACAAACTAACAAAAAAAGAATGATCCATCAGATAGCTGGTACAATTTGATGAACAGTATTATCTCCACCTTTAACTTCATGGCCTGCACTCGTATCAGTCTCCCGAGCTAAACATTGAGTATACTGGCTTGGTCTTTGATCATGTTATATCTTAAAGGGACCAGTGAGCCGACCACCTCAAATCTTTTCCTACATATGAAAAAATACTCGTGCCTACTGGCCTTTTGTCACCCCTGCATAAGATATTCAAAAGGGGGAAAGTACAGCTTCTCTCTTCTGAATAAATACATCAAAAACTGAAATCACAGGCTAGCCATACAAAGCAAAGGAATTTTAACAGATAATATACCCCACTTATTTCTGGGGTTTTTAATTTATTTTTTATTTTTCCACTGTACAGCATGGTGGCCAAGTTTCACTTACATGCATACATTTTTTCCCAGTTTTTTTCTGTTGCAGTATAAGTATCTAGACATCGTTCTCAATGGTACTCAGCAGGATCTCATTGTAAATCCTTTCCAAGTTGTATCTGATAACCCCAAGCTCCTGATTCCTCCCACTCCCTCCCTCTCCCCTGAGGCAGCCACAAGTCTATTCTAAAGTTCATGATTTTCTTTTCTGTGGAAATGTTCATTTCTCATGTATATTAGATTCCGGTTATGAGTGATATCATCTGGTATTTGTGTTTGTCTTTCCACAGGTGTATAAGCACACTCCCTGTCTATTTGGGTACTGGCTGTTAGTGTGGTGACTAGTGCCACTGACTGCTGGTTTGTGGTGTCCACAATTGTAAGAAAGGGAAGGAAGTTCTCTCTTCTGATCCTCCATGAACCCTATGGTGAGGGCTTCAATTGGAAGGTCTTGAGGTTTCCCTCTTGTAGGAGAGGGGACTCAGGCCCTGCCAATTGAGGGCCTAGGGAAGGATGAGGAGGGTCCCAAATAGAGACTAGTTTGTGGTGATAGAAACTTGCACTCTGTCCCATCGTCACCCAGGTCCTTCTCAAGGTTGCTCAGACCCGTGTTTAGATGCCAATTCACTGAGACATGGAGAGTCACAGACTTCTTTTCCTAAATCCCCTTAATATGACTCCAGAGATCCACCTCCCCAGAAAATTCCCAAGACCTGATCATACAGGTTGAGTCTGCTGCAGGTAAGTTAATTAATGCTAGGGCCCTCATGTGAATGTGGTTGGAAATATTTAGATCTCTGAGCGATATTTGGGACCACTTAGACTGCAATTCCATGAGGTGGTCAGAGTTTAAACTTCAATGGCTGACCATGAGAAGGGTGTGTGGTTGATGGCCTAAATTGGAATGTCTCTATTCCTAGAGAGGAGTTCTTCCTGGACAACCACATGTTTTTTTGATGTGGGTTAGGAAGTCAGGTGTAAATTGTTGTGTAAAGACTTCGGCTGCTCTCCTGGCAGAGATATTTCTTCAAAGATCACCCCAGATATTCTTGGGGCAGCAGGATTCGAGAGAGAGTGAACGAGGTCATTGGAGAGAGAAAGAGATATATAGAATAGATTTTGTTTCAAGCAAGTGACCAGGGCAAGATTTCAGCACCAAGCAGGTGTCAGTCATTCCAGTGGATATCTGACTTCAGAGGAGAAACAGCACTATTGTCCCAGAAACGTCACACCTTTTGGCATGAATATTGAAATGTGGCCCTTACCTTCACTGCTCCCTGCAGGAAGATAGGTGGTACAGCCCCTGTTTTGAACCCTTTTTCTCTAAAATGGCTTGATGAGGGGATAAGTTTAAAAGACAGTTGACTTTTTCCCCTAGACAAAAGCCCCATCACATGTAAAGGTCTTTTCCTGTTGTTTTCTTCCTCACTCATTTCTTGTTTTCAATATCCAGGGTCTTTGGGAAGTGGGTCTTTTTCACTCACATATTTTATTTCCAACTGCGAATTTATACTGTAGTTGCCTGGGATGCATTTTTTGAAAAAAAAAATGTTGAACCTGAACTGCCACACATGTTTAGGGATAGAACCATTATTATGTAGAGATCAGGTGGGTGCAGATTTGACAGAGTTGCCTTCCCTCTGAAAGTTCTAGGCCAACTTGTTGCCATGGCATTGGAATGATGCCCATGGAACCTTGTTGCCCATCTACCACTCTGTGATCAGTGAAGTGCGTGTGGGGTAGCATGTGGGAAGTTCTCACCCTCACACTTCCAAGGTTGGATGATTGGCACTCTGTGCTTTTGTTCTGGAGGTATGTAGATACTGATATAAATGATGTTGCATCTGATGTGTGATACATATTGACGAACAATATTATTCCCATCTTTAACCTCATCGCCACCATTCTCATCAGTCTACCAATATATACATGGATAATGGAGTATTCCTGTTTGATCATTATATATCTTAAGTGTTTATCTTGTCATGCACTTGTGTGAGCTGACCACCTCAATTCTTTTCCTAAATGTGAAACAAGACTCATGCCTACTGGTATTTTTTAAATATGTCATCCCAGAGCCCAAACACCTGCCTTCAACCAAGCAGGGGGCCCTTGATATCATGCCTGAAGAAGACATTCAAAAGAGGGAAATACAGCTCCACTCTTCTGAAAATATGTCCATAGCTGAAACTGAATTCTAGCACTCTAAATGCAAGATTATGTTAAAAGCTATTGAAACTGGGAAAATTTAGGTGAATATCCAGGGGTTGATAAGCACAAGCCCCCTCTCTATTTAGGTGCTGGCTGGTAGTGTGTTGACTAGGGCCAGTGCCATTTGTTTGCAGAGTTCACAAATGTAAGGAATGTAAGGAGGGTCTCTTTTGTGCCTTCGGTGAGCCCTGTGGTGAGGTCTTCAAGTGGAGTGTCTTGAGGGTTCTCTCTTGGAGGAGAGAGGATTCTGACCCTGCAAATCAAGGGTCTAGAGGAGGAAGAAAACTGTCCAAAATAGAGACTGATTTGGGTGACAGAAAAATTGCACACTGGCCCATTGTTGGCAAGGCCTTTGTCAAGGGTACTCAGATTGGTGTATTAATTCCAATTCAGTGAGACATGAAGAGTCACAGACTTCATTTCCTAAGTCCTGCAAGCACGAGTCCAGAAGACCTGATCATACATGTGTGGTCTGCTGCAGGTAAGCTAATGCTTGCTAGAACCCTCATGTGATCTGTGAGACAAATTTGGGACCAAGTAGACCACAGTAAACATGAGCTGGCCAGGCAGTCACCGTGAAGTGATGACAGTTGGAAGTGTTGGTGGTGGATGGCTCCAGCTGGAATGTCTCTATTCCTACAGAGATCTTTCTGAACTACGACTTGAATTTTGGATGGGGGATTGGAAGACGGTGGGAAAATATTTGGTAAAGACTTGACTGCTCTCCTGGCTGAAATGTTTCACCCAGGATAACCCCAGTTATACTTGGGGCAGCAAGATTTGAGAGAGAGTCAAGGAGAGAGAGAGAGAGATTTTGATTCAAGGAGCAGTCCAGTGCAAGGTCTCAGTGTCTAACAAGTCTCTGTGGTTCAGATGGATATCCGACTTCAGTGAAGAAACATATCTTGTCCCAGATTCCTTTCTCATTAATGGCATGATTCTTGAAATATGGCTCTTACATTCACTGCTCTCCACTGGAAGATAGATGTTATAGCCCCTCTTTGGCACTCTTTTCCTCTAAAATGGCATGATGTGGGGATCAGGGTAAAGGACAGTACATATTTTCCCTGAGCCAAAAAGCCCCTTCCCATGTAAAGCTCTCCTCATGTAGTGTTCTTACTCCCTCTTTCCTTTGTTTCAGTATTCAGGTTATATGGGAATTGGGTCTTTTTCACTCATATATTTTCTTTTTGACTGAGAGTTTATACTGTATATTATTTGGATGCAGTTTTGGAAAAATTATGTTGGCCCTGAAATGCCACACACATTCAGGGAAAGAGCAATAATTATGTAGAGAGCAGGTGGGCCCAGAGTGGGCAGTGTTGCCTTTCCTTTGAAAGTTCCAGGAAAAATGATTGCCACAGAAATGGCATCATGCACATTGAGCCTTGTGGCCACACTGTGAGATGAGGAAGCCGTTTTGGCAGCTTGTGGGAAGCAATCAACCTCAGACCTCAGGGGCTCAATGTTGTGCACACTGAGCTGTTGTCCTGGAGGTATGTTGAAAATGATTTAAAAGATGATGAATCAGGTGGGTGGTACATTTTGATGAGAAATATTATCTCCATCTTTAGGCTTATACCCACAATCTCATCAGTATACTGATCTAGACCTCGATTATACAGGCTTGCTGTTTGATCATGGTATGTTTTAAAGGGACCAATAAGCCAAGCAACTCAGATCTTTTCCTACACAAGAAAAAAGACTCATACCTAATGGCCCTTAGAAACTCATCATCCCAGAGCACCAACACGGAAACCATGTCCCTCTACCTTCAACCAAACACAAGGTCCTGGATGTCACCCCTGAAGATGACATTTAAAAGGGGGAAATTACAGATCCACTCTTCTGAATATACATGTCAATACATGAAAGCACATGCTAGTCTTCCAAATCAAAGGAATATTAACCCAGAATGAACCCAGGATATTTCAGGTGCATATTCCACAGTTTGATAAGCACAACCTCTCTCTCTGAGTGCTTGCTGGTAGTGTGGTGACTAGGGCCAGTTCCAGCTCGTTTGTGGTGTCCACAATTTTAAGGAAGGGAAGGAGGGTCTTTCTTATGATCCTCTTGAGCCATGTGAGGATATCTTCAAGTGGACTTCCTTGAGGGTTCCCTCTTGGATGAGAGAGGACTCTGTCCATGCAAATCGAGGGTCTAGAGAAGGTTGATGATTGGACCAAATAGAGACTGGTTTTAGGTGACAGACTCTTTCACTCTGGCTCATTGTCAGCCAGGTCTTGCTCAAGGGTGCTTAGAGTAGTTTGGATGCCAATTCATTGAGACATGAAAAGTCACAGACTTAATTTGCTAAATGCCTCAAGCATGAGTCCTGATGTCCACCTCCCCAGCAAATTCAGAAAACCTGGTCATCCAGGTGCGGTGTGCTGCAGGAAAGCAAATTCTCATGTGATTGTGGTTGAAAATATTTTGATCTCTGAGTCAACTTTGTGAACATGGAAACCACGGTACACATGAGGTGGTCAGTGGGTCACCATGAAGGGCTGACAATGGGAAGTGTGGTGTGAACATGGCACAAGTTCCTACAGAGGTATTCATTCTGGACGACCACTTGTATTTTGGATGTGGGATCAGAAGACAGATGGAAAATGTTGGGTAAAGACTTGGACTGCTTTTCTGGCTGATATATTTCAGCCAGTATCACTGAGGTAAACTTGGGGCAGCAGGATTCTAGAGGGAGTGAAGGAGGGAGAAGGGGCAAGTGAGAGAGAGTGAAAGAGTCAGAGAGAGTGATAAAAGAGATTTTGATTCCAACAACTGTCCAGGGCAAGACTCTTTGGCAAGGAGGTGTCTGTGATTCAGGTGTATACCTGGCTTCAGAGAAGAATCTGCACTCTTGTCCCAGATACTTCAATCCTCATTGGTGTGACTCTTGAAATTTGGCCGTTACATTCACTGCTCCCCACAGGAAGATAAGGGTTATACCACTTTTTGGCACCAATTTCCTCTAAAATGGCATGATGCGGGGATCAGGTTAAAATATAGTATACATTTTCCCTGAGCTGAAAATCCCATTCCCATGTAAACGGCTTCTCATGTTTTGTTCTTTCCAACTTTTTGCTTGTTTTCAGTATCAAACTATTTGGGAAGTTGGTTTTAGTCACTCACATATTTTTTTTCCAACTGATTGTTTATACTGTGGATGCCTGGGAAGCAGATTTTGGGAAAAAAAAAGTTGACCATGAACTGCCACACATGTTCAGAGAAATAGCCATTATTATGTAGAGAGCAGGTGTGCCCAGAGTGGGTGGAGTGGCCTTCCCTCTGAAAATCCAGGCCAACTGGTTTCCACAAAAATGGCATTATGCCTATCAGGCCTTGGGCCCCAACTGCCAATCTGTGAGTTGAGAGGTACATGTAGGGCAGCATGTGGGAAGCTCTCAACCTCACAATATGCGGGTTGGATGATCAGCAAACTGAGAAGTTGTTCTGGAGGTATGCTGATACTGATATTAAGGATCATCCATCAGGTGGGTGGTATAATTTGATGAAAAATATTATCTCCATCTTTAGCCTCATGGCCACCACCCTCATCAGTCTACTGAGGTACATATGAATTATACATGCTTGCTGCTTGATCATGGTATATCTTACAGTAAACAGTGATCTGACTGCCTCAATACTTTTCCTACATGTAAAAAATCTCGTGCCAAGTGGCCATTTTAATAATGTCATCCCAGAGCACAAACACGGAAACCCTGCCACTCTTCCTTCAACTAAGCAAGAGGCCTTCAATGTCACCCCTGAAGAAGACATTCCAAAGGGGGAAATTACAGCTCCACTCTTCTGAATATACATATCTATAGATGAAGCTACATGCTAGCCATCGAAAGCAAAGGAATTTTAACCGAGAATGAAGCCGGGATATTTCTGTTTGATTTTCCATAGGTGGATAAGCACAAGCCCTCTCTCTCTTTGGGTGCTGGCTGGAAGTGTGGAAACTAGGGACAGTGCCATCATGTTTGTGGTGTCCACAATTTTAGGGAAGGAAAGGGGTGTGACTCTTGTTATCCTCCATGAATCCTGTGGTGATGTCTTCAATTGGAATGTCCTGAGGGTTCTCTCTTGGAGGAGAGGGGACTCTGCCCATGGAAACTGAGGGTCTAGAGAAGGATGAGGAGTGTCCCAAATAGAGACTCGATTTGGGTGATAGAAATCTTGCACTACAGCTGACTGTCATCCAGGCCTTTGTCACGGGTGCTCAGACAGGTGTTCTGATGCCAATTAACTGAGACATGGAGAGTCACACACTTCATTTCCTAAACCCCCAAGAACGAGTCCAGATCTGCTCTTCCCCAGGCAATCCAGAAGACCTGATCATCTAGGAGTGGTCTGCTGCAGGAAAGCTAATTATTGCAAAAGCCCTCATGTGAAGGAGGTTGAAAATATTTTGATCTGAGTCAAATTTGTGACCACATATATACCACATTACCCATGAGGTGATCAGTGTGTCAATTTGACGTGCTGAAAATGGGGAGAGTATAGGGAAGATGGCCTGATTTGGACTGTCTCTACTTCTACAGAGGTATTCTTTCTGTACCATAGCTTGTATTTGGATGGATTTCAGAATATGGAGGGAAAAATTTGGTTAAAAACCTGGACTGCTCTCCTGGCTGAGATATTTCAACCTGGATCACCCCAGGAAATGTTGGGTAAGCAGGATTCAAGAGATAGTGAAGGAGGACGAAGCAGAGGGTGAGAAGAGAGAAAGGAGATTTCGATTCAAGCAACAGTCCAGGGCAAGATCTCAGCACCGAGCAGTTGTCTGTGTTTCAGGTGGATTTCCGACTTCAGGGAAGAAAGAGCACTCTTTTACCAGAATCTAAACTCCTTATTTGCATGACTTTTGAAATTGGCCCTTACATACACTGCTCCCAACTAGAAGATAGGGGTTATAGCCCCTGTTTGGCACCCTTTTCCTCTAAAATGGCATGATGTTGGTCAGGTTAAAGGATAGTAGACATTTTCCCTGAGCCAAAAAGCCCCTTCCCATGTAAAGGGCTTCTCATGTGTTCTTCCTCACTCTTTGCTTGTTTTCAGTATCCAGGCTATTTGGTAAGAAGTATTTTTCACTCAAATATTTTCTTTCCAACTGCGAGTTTATACTGTGGATTCCTGGGATGCAGGTTTTGAAAAAAAAAAGGTTGACTCTGAACTGCCAGACATTTTCAGGGATACAGCCATCATTATGCAGAAAGCAGGTGGGCCCAGAGTGGGTGGTGTTGCCTTCCCTCTGAAAGTTCCAGAGCAACTGTTTGCCACAGAAATGGATGATGCCCATCAAGGCTTGTGGCCAAACTGCCACCTTGTGAGAGGAGAGGGGGGTGTTGAGGGGCATGTGGGAATATCTCACCTCACAATTCGAGGTTTTCACTATGGGCACTCTGAGCTGTTGGTCTGGAGGTATGTTGATACTGATGTAAAGGACGATCCGTCAGATGCATTGTACATTTTGATGAAAATATTATCTCTATCTTTAGCCTCATGGACACCACCCTCATTAATAATGAGCTAGACATCTTTTATAAAACTTTCTGTTTCATCATGATATATCAAAAAGCAACCAGTGAGCCAACCACCTCATTTTTCCTACAAGTGAAAAAAGACTTATGCCTAATAGCCGTTTGATACATGTAATCCCAGAGCCCAAACAAGGAAACCATGCCCATCAGCTTTCACCCAAGCATGAGGCTTTCGATGTCACCCCTGAGGAAAACATTTCAAAAGGGGAAAATTATAGCTCCAGTCTTCTGATTAAACATGTGACTACCAGAAACCACATGCTAGCCGTCCAATGCAAAGGTATTTTAAAAGAGCAGGAAGCCAGTATATTTCAGGTGGATTTTCCACAGGTTGTTAATCATAAGCCCTCTCTCTCTTTGTGTTCTTCTTGCTAGTGAGTTGACTAGGGGCAGTGCCAGCTTATTTCTGGTGTCCACAATTGTAAGTAAGGGAAGGAGGGTCTCTCTTCTGATCCTACATAAGCACTGTGGTGAAAACTTCAAGTGGATTTTCTTGAGTGTTCCCTCTTGGAGGAGAGGGGCCAATGTCCCTGCAAATCAAAGTCTAGAGAAGGATGAGGAGTGTCCCAAAAAGAGACAGGTTTTGGGTGACGGAAAACTTGCACTCTGGCCCATTGTCAGCCAGGCCTGTGTCAAGAGTGCTCAGACCGTTGTTTGGATGCCAATTCAGTGAGACATGAGGAGTCATAGACTTAATTTCCTAATCCCACAAGCATAAGTCCAGGTGTCCACCTCCCCAGCAAGTCCAGAAGACCTGATAGTCCAGGTGTGATCTGCTGCAAGAAAGCTCGTTCTTGCTAGAGCCCTCATGTGAACCTAGTTGAAGATTTTTTTTTGTCTTTTTGCTATTTCTTTGGTTGCTCCCATGGCATATGGAGGTTCCCAGGCTAGGGGACTAATTGGAGCTGTAGCCACTGGCCTATGCCAGAGCCACAGCAACGTGGGATCCGAGCTGCATCTGCAACCTACACCACAGCTCATGGCAACTCTGGATCCTTAACCCATTGAACAAGGCCAGGGAATCAAACCCGCAACCTCATGGTTCCTAGTCGGATTCATTAACCATGGTACCATGCCAGGAACTCCTGAAAATATTTTGATATCTGAGTTAAATTTGGTATCACATAGACTACAGTACATATTAGGTGGTCAGCATGTCACTGTGATGGGCTGACAATCGAAAAGTGGGAGGAGGAATGCCTGTGTTGGAATATTTATATTCCTACAGAGCAATTCTTTATGGATCACCGCTTGTATTCTGGATGTTGGATAGGGAGATGGAGGGCAAATGTGTTAAATTTTGGACTGATCTCCTGGTTGAGATAATTCATCCAGGGTAATCCAAGGATATCTTGGGGTAGCAGGATGTGAGAAAGAGTGAAAGAGGGAGAATGGGAGAGAGAGAGATAAAGAAAGACAGACAGAGAGAGAGAGAGAAAGGAGATTTTGATTGAAATAACAGTGAAGGGCAAGAACTCAGCACTGAGCTGGTGTCTGTGATTCAGGTGGATATCTGAATTCAGGGAAGTTCCAGGCCAACTGGTTGTCATGGCAATGGCATGATGCCCAATGAACCTTGTGGCACAACTCTCACTCTGTGAGATGAGAGGTGCCTGCTGGGTGGCATGTGGTAAGATCTCACCCTCACACCTCGAGGGTAGGATGATGCACACACTGAGATGTAGTTCTGGAGGTATGTTGATACTGATGTAAAAGATGATCCATCAGATGATTGGTAAATTTTGACAAACAATATTATCTCCATCTTTATACTCATGGCCAACAATCTCATCAGTCTACCAAACAAGATATTGACTAGTCTTGCTGTTTGATCATGGTATATCTTAAAGTGATCAGTGAGATGAACACATCAAGATTTTTCATATATGTGAAAAAAGACTCATGCTTTATGGTTTTTTAAACACATCATCCTAGAGCCCAACAAGGAAAACATGTCCCTCTGCCTTCAATCAAGCAGGAGGACCTTGATATCACCCATGTAGAAGACACTCAAAAGGGGGACATTTCAGCTTGACTCTTCTGATTAAACATGTCAATATCTGAAACCACATGCTAGCCATACAAACAAAGGAATTTTAACTAAGAATGAAACCGAGATATTTTAGGTGAATTTTCCACAGGTTGATAATAACAAGCACTCTCTCACTTTGGGGGCTGGCTGTTACTGTGGTGACTAGGGCCAGTGCCAGCTTGTTTGTGGTGTCCACAAATATAAGAAAGTGAAGGAGGGTCTCTCTTGTGAACCTTCATGAACCCTTTGGTGAGGTCTTCAAGTGGAGTGTCTTGAGGGTTCTGTCTTGTAGGAGAGGGGATTATGTCCCTGACAATCAAGGGTCTAGAGAAGGATGAGGAGTGTCCCATACAGAGCCTGGTTTTGGGTGACAGAAAACATGAACTCTGGACAATTGTCAGCCAGGCCCTGCTCAAGTGTGTTCAGACCAGTGTTTGGATGCCAATTCAATGAGACATGAAGAATCACAGAATACATTTCCTAAATCTCCCAAACATGAGTCCAGATGTCCACATCTCCAGCAAATCCAGAAGACCTGAGCATCCAGGAATAGTCTGCTGCAGTAAAGCTAATTCTTGCAAGAGTCCTCGTGTGAAGGTATTTGAAAATATTTTGATGTCTGAGTCAACTTTGAGGCCACATATGCCACAGTACACATGAGGTTGTAAGCGGGTCACCATGAAGGGCTAACAATGGAAGAGTGGTTTGTATGGCCCAAGTTGGAGTGTATCTACTCCTACAGAGAAGTTCTTTCTGGATGACCACATTTATTTTGGATGGGGGATTGGAAGATGGAGGGAAAATATGTTGGATATATACTTGGACTGCTGCCCTGGCTGAGATAATTCACCCAGGATCACTCCCAGGTTATCTTGGGACAGCAGGATTTGAGAGAGAGTGAAAGAGGGAGAAAGTGAGTGGAGGGAGGGATGGAAAGAGAGAGAGAGAGAGAGAGAGAGAGAGAGAGAGAGAGAGAAATGTGGTTTTGATTCAAGCAAGAGCTCAGCACCAAGCAAGTGTCTGTGGTTCAGGTGGATATCCTACCTCAGGGAATGAACAGCACACTTGTCCCAGATTCTTCCCTCCTTATTGGCATGACTGTTGAAATTGGCCCTTACATTCATGGCTCCCTGCTGGAAGATAGGGTTTAGAGCACCTTTTAAGCACTCTTTTCTCTAAAATAGCATGAAGAGGGGATCAGGTTAAAGGACACTAGATATTTTCACTGAGCCCAAAAGTTTCTTCCCACGTAATGGGCTTCTCATGTTGTGTTCATCTTCATTCTTTCCTTGTTTTAAGTATCCAATCTCTTTGGAAAGTGGGTTTTAACAGTCACATATATCCTTTCCAACCGAGATTTTATACCGTGGATCTCTGAGATGCAGTTTTTGAAAAACAATGTTGACCCTGAACTGCCACAGGCAAAGAGGCATAATTTTGTTGAGAGGATATGGGCCCAGAGTGGGTGGAGTTGCCATCTTTCTGAATGTTCCAGGCCAACTTGTTTCAATGGCATTGTCATGATGCCCATCGAGTCTTGTGGCAAAACTTACACCCTATGAGATGAGAGTTGTGTTTTGGGCGGCATGTGGGAAGTGCTCACCCTTCCACCTCTAAGGTTGGACAATTGGCACCCTGACCTGTTATTCTGGAGGTATTTTGATACTGATGTAAAGGATGATCCATTAGATGGGTGGTATATTTTGATGAAAAATATTATCTCCAACTTTAGATTCATGGCCACCACTCTCATCATTCTACTGAGCTATACATGGATTAGATGGGCTTGATCTTTGACCATGGTATATCTTAAAGGGACCAGTTAACAGAGAACTACAAGTCATTTTGTACATGTGATAAATGACTCGTGGCTAATGGCTATTTGTAACCCATAATCCCAGAACGCAAACTTGGAAACCATGCCCCTCTGTCTTCAACCAAACTTGAGGACCTCAATATAAGCCCTGAATAAGACATTTCAAAGGGGGGAAGTTACAGCTCCACTCTTCTGAATATACATGTCACTAGATGAAACCACATGCTAGCCATTCAAAGCAAAGAAATTTAATCTAAGAATTAAACTGGGATAATTCATTTGGTTATTCCACAGGTTGATAAGCCCAAGCCCTCTCTCTCTTTGGGTTCTGGTTGATTTTATGGTGATTAGGGCCAATGCCAGCCTGTTTTCGTTTTCCACAATTGTAAGGAATAGAAGGAGGGTTTCCCTTGTGATCCAACATGAGCTCTGTTTTGAGGTATTCAAGTGGAGTGTTTGAGGGTTCCATCTTGGGGGAGAGGGGACTCTGTACCTGACAATCAAAGGCCTATATAAGGATGAGGTGTATTCCAAATATAGACTGGTTTTGGGTGACAGAATACTTGCACTCCACCCAATTGTTAGGCAGGCCTTTTTCAAGGATGCTCAGATAGTTGTTTGGATGGCAATTCAGTGAGTCATGAAGAGTCACAGACTTCATTTCCCAAATCGCCCAAGAGTCCAGATATTTACCTCCCAAGCAAATCCAGAAGACCTGACTGTCCAGGGGTGTTCTACTTAAGGAAAGCTAATTATTGCTAGAGCCCTCATGTGAACATGGTTGAAAAGGTTTTCATCTCTGAGACAGATTTGGGACCACATAAACCTCAGTACACATGAGATGGTCAGCAGGTCACCATGAAGGGCTGACAATGGAAAGAGTGTAGGGAAGATGTCCCGAGTTGGAATATCTGTAATCATACAGAGGAATTCTTTCTTGCAAACCACTTCTATTTTTGATGGGACCTTAGAAGACGGAGGAAAAATGTTGGGTAATAACTTGGACTGCTCTCCTGGCTGAGATATTATATCCACAATCACCCCATGTATTCTTGGGGTAGCAGGATACTAGGGAGAGTGAAGGAGGGAGAATCAGGGAGAGTGGGAGAGAGAGAGAGAGCAAGAGAGAGAGTGAGAGTGTGAGAGAGTGAGAGAGGGAGAGAGAGGAGGGGAGAGAGAGGAGATTTTGATTCAACAACAGTCCAGGGCTAGAACTTAGCACCAAGCATGTGTCTGTGGTTTAGTGGATGGCCAACCTCAGAGAAGAAACACCACACTTGTTCCAGAATCTTCACTCCTTATTGGCATGACTCTTGAAATGTGACCTTTAAGTTCACTGATCCCTGCTACAAGATAGGTTTTAGAGTCCCTGTTTGGTACACTTTTCCTCTAAAATGGCATGATGTTCCATTCAGGTTTAATGACAGTAGACATTTTCCCTGAAGGGAAAAACCCATTTCCATGTATAGGGCTTCTAATGTTGTGTACTTCCTCACTCTTGTTCTCAGTATCCAGGCTATTAGGGAAATGGGTCTTATTCACTCACTTATTTGCTTTGCAACTGATTGTTTATACTGTGGATTACTGGGATGCAGGTTTTGAAAAAAAAATATTGACCCTGAACTGCCACACATATTCGGGGAAAGGGACATAATTATGTAGAGAGTGGGTAGGCCCAGATTGTATGGAGTAGACTTCCCTCTGAATGTTCTAGGCCAATAGGTTGCCACAGAAATGGCATAACACGCATCAAGCCTTTTGGCCCAACTTCCATTCTGTGAGATGTGTGGTTCATGTTGGGCAGCATGTAGGAATCTCTCACCCTTCGTACTTTGAGTATTGGAATATGGGAACCTTAGCTCTTGTTCTGGAATTATGTTGATACTAATGTAAAGGATGATATATCAGATGGTTGGCACAATTTGATGAACAGTATTATCTCTACCTTTAGCCTCATGGCCAACACTCTCATCAGTCCCCCAAGAAAGACGTCAATTATACAGGCTTGCTGCTTGATCATGGTGTATCTTAAATGGACCAGTGAGCCAACCACCTTAATTTTGGCTACATGTGATAAAAAAACTCATGCCTAATGGCCATTTGAAACACATCATCCCAGAACACCAACATGAAAACCATGCCCCACTGCCTTCAAGCAAGCATGAAGCCCTCAATATCACCCCTGAAGTAGACCTTCAAAAGGGGGAAATTACAGAGCCACTATACACATGTCAATAGCTGAAACCACATGCTATACGTCCAAAGCAAAGGAAATTTATTCGAGAATGAAACCAGGATATTTCAGTTGGATTTTATACTGGTTGATAAGGACAAGCTCTCTCTCTCTTTGGGTGACAGCTGGTATTGTAGTCACTAGGGCCAGAGCCAGCTTGTTTGTGGTGACCACATATGTAAGGAAGGGAAGGAGGGTCTCTCTTCTGGTCCTCCAAGAACCTTGTGGTGAGGGCATCAAATGGAGGGCTTGAAGTTTCCCTCTTGTAGGAGAGGGGACTGTCCCTGCAAATCGAGGGTCTAGAGAAGAATGAGGAGTGTCCCAAATAGAGATTGGTTTTGGGTGACAGAAAACATGCACTCTGCCCAATTGTTAGCCAGACCTGAGTCAAGGGTGCTCAGACCAGTGTTCAGATGCCAACTACAGGAGACATGAACTGTCACAGACTTCATTTCCTAAATCCCACAAGCACGAGTCCAGAAGTCCACTTCACCAGCAAATCCAGAGAATCTGATCATCCAGGTGTGGTCTGCTACAGGAAAGCTAATTCTTGCTAGACCCTTCTTGTGAATGCTGTTGAAAATATGTTGATCTCTGAGTCAAATTTGGGATCATGTATACCACAATACACATGAGGTGGTCAGCACGTTAATGTGAAGGGATGACAGTGGGTGTTGTGGGTGGAGGGTGGCCCGAGATGTAATGTCTCTGTAACTACAGAGGAATTCATTCTGGAAAACCACTTGTATTTTGGATGGGGGATCAGAATATGGAGGGAAAATGTTGTAAAGACTTGGACAGCCCTCCTGGCTGAGATATTTCATCAAGGATCCACCCACTTAATATTGGGGGAGTAGCTTTTGCGACATAGTGAAGGAGGTATAAATGGAGAGAGAGAGAGAGAGATAAATGAGATTTGTTTTCAAGGAACATTGCAGGGCAAGATCTCAGCTCCAAGCCTGTGTCTGCAATTCAGGTGGATATCCAACTTCAGGGAAGAAACAACACACTTGACTCTGAATCTTCAGTCCTTACCTGCATGACTCTTGAAATGTAGCCTTTACATTGAGTGCTCCCCTCTGGAGGATAGGGGTTAGAGCCCCTCTTTGGCATCTTTCCCTCTAAATGGTATGAAATGGGGATCAGGTTAAAGGAGAGAAGATATTTTCCCTGAAGCAAAAATCCCCTTCCCATGTAATTGGCTTCCCCTCTTTTCTTCCTCACACTTTCCTTGTGTTCTATATCCAGGCTGTTTGGGAAGTGGATGTTTTTCACTCACAAATTTTCTTTCCAACTGAGAGATTATACTGTGGATCCCTGGGATGCGGGTTTTGAAAAACAATGTTGACTCTGAAGTGCCACACATGTGGAGGGAAAGAGCCACAATTATGTAGAGATAAGGTGGGCCCAGAGGGGGCGGTGTTGCATTCCCTCTGAAAGTTCCAGGCCAACAGTTTGCCATGGCAATGTCCTGATGCCCATCTAGCCTTGTGGCCAAACTGTCACTCTGTGAGATGAGAGATGTTTGTGGGGCTGCATGTGGGAAGCTATCACCCTCACACCTTGACGATTGGACAATGGGCAACATGAGCCATGTTCTGGAGTTATGTTCATACTGATGTAAAGGATGATTGATCAGATGGGTGGTATATTTTGACAAAAAATATTATCTCCATCTATATACTCATTGCCACCACTCTCACCAGTCTCCTGTGCTAGATATTGATTATACACGCTTGCTCTTTGATCATGGTATATCTTAAAGTGTCCAGTAAGCAACCACCTCAAATTTTTCCTATATGTGAGAAAACACTCATTACTAATTGCCATTTAAAACACGTCATCCCAGAGCACAAACGGAATATATGCCCCCTGCCTTCAACCAATCACGAGGCCATCGATGTCACCCCTGAAGTAGCCATTCAAAAGGGTGAAATTACAGCTGCATTCTTCTGAATATACATGTCAATAGCTGAAACCACATGTTAGCCATCCAAAGAAGACAAAATGATAGAAAACATGCACTCTGGCCAAATGTCAGCCAGGTCTTGTTCAAGGGTACACAGATTGGTGTTTGGATGCCAATTCAGTGAGTCATGGAGAATCCAGTCTTGGGTTGCTAAATGCCCCAAACATATGTCCACCTCCTCAGCAAATCAACAAAACCTGATCATCCAGGTGTTTTCTAATGCAGGAAAGATAATACTTGCTACTGCCCTCATGTGAATGTGGTTGAAATGCTTTTGATCTCTGAGTCAAATTTGGGACCAGGTAGACCACAATAAATATTAGGTGGTCAGTGGGTCACTGTGAAGGACTGACAATAGGAAGAGTGGGGTAGGATGGCCGAGTTGGAATGTCTCAGTGGTTTCCACATTTGTAAGAAATGGAAGAAGGGTCTCTCTTGTGAACTTCTGAGAGCTGGGGCATGAAGTCTTCATGTTGAGGGTCTTGAGGGTTCCCCTGCAAGTTGTGGGTCTAGATATGGATGAGTTGTTTACCCTAATAGAGTGTGTTTCAGTGACAGAAGACTTGCACTCCAGCTAATTGTCAACCAGGCTTTGGGCAAGATTGCTCTAACTGGTGATCTGATGTCATTTCCCTGAGACATGAAGAGTCACAGACTTCACTTCCTAAATCCCCCAAGCACTAGTCCGGATGTCCTACTCCCCATTGAATCCACAATACCATATTATCCATTTCTGTTTTGCTGCAGGAAAGAAAGATGCTTCCTAGAGCCCTCATGTGAATGTGGTTGAAAATGTTTTGGTCTCTGAGTCAAATTTGGGAGGCAATTAGACCAATGTACACCTGACACAGTCAGTGTGTCAGGATGAACGCCTGACAATGGGAAGACTGTTGGACAGATTGCCAGGATTTGAATGTCTGTTCTTACAGGTAATCACTTTCTGGAGCATCAATTGAAATTTTAATGGGGGATCTGAAGTCAGAAGGAAAGTATTGGGTAAAGACGTGAACAGGTCTCCTGGCTGAGATATTTTTCCAGGAAACACACAGGAAATCTTGGGGCAACAGGATTGAAGAGAGATGGAAGGGGGCGGGGAGAGAGAGAGAAAGAGAGAGAAAGGAGTTTGGCTTCAAGCAATAGTCCAGGGCAAGATTAGTGCACCAAGCTGGTGTCTGTGTTTAGGTGGATATCTGACTTCAGGAAAGATACAGCACACTTGTCCAGATTCTTCACTCCTTATTGCCGTGACTCTTGAAATTTGGCACTTACATTCACTGCTCTAAACTGGAAAATAAGGGTTTGAACCCATGTTTGGCACTCTTTTCCTCTAAAGTGTCAACATTTTTGGATCAGTGTAAATGACAGTATATATTTTCCCTAAGATGAAAAGTCCCTTCCCATGTATAGGGCTTCTCATGTTGAGTTCTTCCTCACTCTATCCTTGTTTTCAGTATCCAGGCAATTTTGGAATTTGGTCTTTTCCACAAACATATTTTCTTTTCCCACAGAGAGTAATACTGTGTGGTCCTGGAATGCAATTTTTGAAATAAAAGTTTGACTCTGAACTGCCACACATATCCAAGGAAAAAGCCACAAATATGTAGAGAGCATGGGGGCCCTGAATGGGTGGAGTTGACTTCCCTCTGAAAGTTCCAGGTCAACTGGTTGCCATGGCAATGGGATGAGGCCCAAGGAGCCTTGTGGCACAACTGCCACTCTGTAAGATGAGTGGTGCGTGTTGGGCAGCAGGTGGAAATTCCTTACCCTCACAATTTGTGGGTTGAATGATGGGCACACTGAGCCTTTGTTCTGGAGGTATGTTGATACTGATGTAAATGTTGATCCTTGAGAATGGTGGTACATTTTGACGAATAATATTTTCTCTATATTTATACTCATGGTCACGACTCTCATTAATCTACTGAGCTGGACATCAATTTTACAGGTTTCCTTTATAATCATGGTATATCTTAAAGGGACCAGTGAGCCGACCACCTCAAGTTTTTCCTAAATGTGAAAAAAGACTCGTGTCTAATGGCCATTTTCATCACGTCATCCTAGAGCACAAACAAGTACATCATGGCCCTCTGCTTTCAACCAAGCATGAGGGCCTCTATGGCACCAATGTTGTAGATATTCACAACGGGCAAATTACAGCTCCACTATTCTGAATGTACATGTCAATAGCTGAAACCACATGCTTGCAGTCCAAAGGCTGAGAAATTTTAACAGAGAATTAAATCCGTATATTTCAAGTTGGATATCAATGGGTTGAAAAGAAAAAGCTCTCTCTATCTCTTTCAGGGCTTGTTGGTAGTGTGGTGACCAGGGCCATGCCAGCAGGTTAGTGGTGTCCACATTTTTAAGGAGGCAAATGAGGGTCTCTCTCATGTTTCTTGGTGAGCCCTAGGTTGAGCTCTTCAACTTTAGGGTATTGAGGTTTCCCTCTTTGGAAGAGAGCTGTCACTTTCCCTGAAAATCGAGGGTCTAGAGAAGGATGTGATGTGTGCTGAATATAGACTGGGTTTGGGTGACAGAAGACTTGAACTCTGGCCCATTGTCAGCCAGGAATTGGTCAAGGGTGCTCAGACCATATTTTCTTTTCCAACGGAGAGTAATACTGTGTGGTTCTGGGATGCAGTTTTTGAAATAAAATGTTGACCCTGTACTGCCATACATGTGCAGGGAAACATCCACAATTATATAGAGGACAGTTGGTCCCAGAGTGGTCATAGTTGCCTTCCCTCTGAAAGTTCCAGGCCAACTGGTTGCTATGGCAATGGGATGATCCCCATTGAGCATTTTCATCCAATTGCCACTCTGTGAGATGAGAGGTGCGTGTTGGGTGGCATTTGGGAAGCTCTCACCCTCACACCTCAAAGGTTGGACAATGGTGACTCAGAGATGTTGTTCTGATTGTATGTTGGTGCTGATCTAAAGGCTGTTCCATCTGATGGGTGGTACATTTTGATGAAAAATATTATCTACATCTTTATCTTTGATGAAGAGTATTATCTCCAACTTTAGGTTCATGGCCACTGCTTTCATCAATCTCCTAAGCTATACATCAGATATAGAGGCTTGCTGTTTCATCATATATTAAAGGGACCAGTGAGCCGACCACATCAAGATTTTCCTAAATGTGAAAAAAAAGATTAATGTATAATGGCCATTTGAAACAGGTCATTCCAGAGCACAAACAAGGAAAAAAACCCTCTGCCTTCAACCAAGCACCAGGTCTTCGATTTCCTCCCTGAAGTATATATTCCAATAGCAGAAATTAGAGCTCCACTCCTCTGAATGGACATGTCAACAGCTGAAACCACATGCTAGCTCTATAAAGGCAAAGGAATATTAACATAGAATGAATCTTGGATATTTCAGGTTGGATTTCCATGGTTGATCAGCAAAAGGCCACTGATTCTTTGGGTTCAGACAGGTAATGTGGGGACCAGTGATGGTGCCAGCAGATTAGTGATGTTCTCATTTGCAATGAAGGGATGGGGGGGTCTCTGGTGAACCACCATGAGCACTGGGTTAAGGTTCTCAAGTTGAGAGTCTTGCAGGTTCCCTTTTGGAGGAGAGGGGACTCTGTCCTGACAATCGAGGGTCTAGAGAAGGATGAGGAGTTCCCAGAATATAGACAGTTTGGGTGACAGAAACTTGCACTCTGGCACATTTTCTTCCAGGATTTTTCAAGGCTGCACAGACCAGTGTTTGGGTACTAATACAGTGAGACATATAGAGTCAAAAACTTCTTTCCTTAAATCCCCAAGCACGAGTCCAGATGTCCACCTCCCCAGTGAATCCAGAATTCCTGATCATCCAGGTGTGTTCCATTGCAGGAAAGTTGATTCTTGCAAGAGTACTCATGGGAATGTTGTTGTAAATATTTTGATCTCAGAGTCAAATTTGGGAGCCAAGTAGACCGCAGTTCATATGAGGTGGTCATTGGGTTAACGCGAAGTGCTGAAAATGGGAAGAGTGGGGGGAGGTTGGCTCGAGTTGGAATGTATGTATTCCTACAGAGGAGCTCTTAATGGAATATCGCTTTTATTTTTAATGGGGGATTGGAAGATGGAGGGAAAATTGGGGGCATGACTTGGACTGCTTTCCTGGCTGAAATATTTCATCCAAGATCATCCCATGTAAACGTGTGGCAGCAGGATTCGAGATAGAGTGAAATTGGGAGAAATGGAGACAGAGAGCAAGAGATAGAGAGAGAAGGGTGTTTTAATTTAAGCAATAGTCCAGGGCAAGATCTTAGCACAGAACATGTGTCAGTGGTACAGGCGGATATGCAGCTTCAGGGAAGAAACATCACTCCTGTCCCTGAATCTTCAATCCTTATTTTGTTTGCATCATTCTTGAAATGTGGCCCTAACATTCACTGCACTCTGCTGGAAGATGCGGTTTAGAGACCCTGTTTGTCACCATTTTCCTCTAAATTATCATGTTGTGGGGATCAGGGTAAAGGACAGTAGATATTTTCCATGATCCAAATAACCGCTTCCCATGTGAAGGTCTTTTTATGTTACATTCTTTCTCAGTTTTACTTGTTTTGAGTATCCAGGCTATTTGGGATGTGGGTCTTTTTCACTCATATATTTTCTTTTCTAACTGAGAGTCGTACATTGTGTTACTGGGATGCAGGTTTTGAAATAAAATGTTGAACCTGAACTGCCACACATTTTCAGGGAAACAGCCATAATTGCATAGAGAGCAGGTGGGCCCAGTGTGGGCTTTGTTGCCTTCCCTATGAAAGTCCAGAGCAACTGGAAGTGCCCACTGAGTCTTCAGGTCCAACTGGCACTCTGTGAGATATGAGGTACATGTTGGGTGGCAGGTGGAAATCTCTCATGCTCATGCCTTGAGGTTTGGATGATGGGCACCCTAGCTATTGTTCTTGAGGTGTGTTGATACTCATCTAAAATCTGTTCCATCAGATGGGTGGTACAATTTGACGAAAAATATCACCTGTATCTTTTAAGCTTGGCTACCAATCTCATCGGTCTACTGAGATAGACATGGATTATACAGTCTTCCTATTTAATCATGGTGTATCTTAAAGGGACCAGTGAGCAGACAACCTCAAGTCTTTTCCAACATGTGAAAAAAGACTGGTGTCTAATGGCCATTTTAAACAAGTCATCTCAGAGCAAAAACACGGAAAACGTGCCTCTCTACCTTCAAGCAAGCATGAGGCCCTTGATGTCACCCCTGAAGTAGACATTCAAATGGGGGAAATTATGGCTCCACTCTTCTGAATGGACATGTCCATACCTGAACCCACATGCTAGCTGTCCAAATGCAAAGGAATATTAACAGAGAATGAAACCAGGATATTTCAGGTTGGAATCCCCTGGGTTGATGAGCACAGTATCACTGTCCCTTTGGGTGCTGACTGGTAATGTGTTGACCAGGGCCAGTGAAATGCAGTTAGTCGTGTCTACATTTGTAAGGAAGGGGAAGAGGTTCTCTCTGGTGAACCTCCTTGAGACATGGGATGTGGTATTCAATTTGAGGGTTTTGAGGGCTCCCTCTTTGATGAGAGAGGACTCTGTCCCTGGAAAATAGAGGGTCTGGAGTAGGATGAGGTGTAACCCATATATAGACTTGGTTTGGTTGACAGAAACCTTACACATCAGCCAATTGTCAGCCAGGATTTGGTCAAGTATTCTCAGACCATGGTTCCCATGCAAATTCAGTGAGACATTAAGAATCACAGACTTCTTTTCCTAAATCCACCAAGCCTTACTCCAGATGGCCACCTCCCCAGTGAATCCTCAAGACCTGATCATAGATGTGTGGTCAGATTAAGGAAATATGATTCTTGCTATAGCACTCATGTGAATGTGGTTGAAAATGTTTGAATCTCTGAGTCAAATTTGGTAGAGAAGTAGACCGCAGTTCACATGTAGTGGTCAGCGGGTCACTGTGAAGGGCTGACAATAGGAATATTTGGGGGAGGATGGCCTTATTTGGAATGTCTCTATTCCTAAAGAAGTGCTCTTCCTTGTATTTTGGATGGGAGATAAGAAGACTAAGGGAAAATGTGGTGTAAAGACATGGACTGCATTCCTGGCTGAGATATTTTTCTCCCTAATCACCCCAGGAAATCTTGGGGCAACAAGATTTGAAAGAGAGAGGGAGAGAGAGAGAGAGAGAAAGAAAGATGGAGAATGAGAGAGAGAGAGAGACAGAAATAGAGAGAGATAAAGGATATTTTGATTCAAACAAGAGTTCGGGGAAAGATCCCAGCACCAAGCTGTTGTCAGTTTTTCAGGTGTATATCCGAATTCAGGGAAGAAATGGAACTCTAGAACATGAAACTTCACTCCTTATTAGCATGGCTCTTGAAACATGGCTCTAACATTCACTGATCTCCGCTGTAAGAATGGGGTTAGAACACCTGTTTGGCACAATTTTCCTCTAAAATGGCATGATGTTGGGTTCAGGGTAAAGGTCAATAGATATTATCCCTGAGTCAAAAAGCCCGCTCCCATGTAAAGGGCTTCTCATGTTGTGTTCTTCCTCACTCTTTCCTTGTTTTCAGGATCCATGGTATTTGGGAACTGACATATATTCTTTTTTCACTAACATATATTCTTTCAAACTGAGAGAAACACTGTGTTGTTCTGGGATGCAGCTTTTGAAATAAATTGTTGACCATGAACTTACACACATGTTCAGGAAGAGATCCATACGTGTGTAGAGAGCGGGTGGGCCCAGAGTGGGTGGATATGCCTTCCTCCTGAAAGTTCCAGACAAACTGGTTGCCATGGCAAAGGCATGATGATGCTAGAGCCTTGCTGCTCAACAGCCAATCTGTGAGATATAAGGTACATGTTGGACAAGAGGTGGGAAGCTCTAACACACACAACATGAAATTTTATCCTGGATCTCCCAAGTAAATCTCTGGGGAGAAGGATTCGAAGAGAGAGAGAGAAGAATAGTGAGAGACAGAGAGAAAGAGAGAGAGAGATAGGAGATTTTTTTTTTTATATTATTTATTTATTTATTTATTTTTGTCTTTTGTCTTTGTTGTTGTTGTTGTTGTTGTTGTTGCTATTTCTTGGGCCGCTCCCGTGGCATATGGAGGTTCCCAGGCTAGGGGTTGAATCGGAGCTGTAGCCACCAGCCTACGCCAGAGCCACAGCAACGTGGGATCCGAGCCGCCTCTGCAACCTACACCACAGGTCACGGCAACGCCGGATCGTTAACCCACTGAGCAAGGGCAGGGACCGAACCCGCAACCTCATGGTTCCTAGTCGGATTCGTTAACCACTGCGCCACGACGGGAACTCCTATAGGAGATTTTTGATTCAAGGAACAGCCAATTTCAAGATCTCAGTGCCAAACAGGTATCTGGTTAAGGTGAATATCCGACTTCAGGGAAGAAACAGCACTCTTGTCCAAAATACTTCACTCAATATTGGTGAAATGACTGAAATATGGCCCTAAAATTCACAGCTCTCCACTGGAATATCAGGGTAAGAGGCCCTGTTTGACACCCATTTCCTATAAAATGGGATGATGTGGGGATCAGAGTAAAGGAAAGAAGACATTTCCCCTGAGCTAAAAAGCCCCTTCCCATGGAAAGGGCTGCTCATGTGTTCTTCCTCACTTTTCCCTTGTTTTCAGTATCCAAGCAACGTGGGAAGTGGGTCTTTTTCGATCACATACTTATATTTCAAATGGGAGTTTATTCTGTGGGTTCCTGGGATGCAGAGTGTGAAAAAAATATGGACCCCGAACTGTCACACATGTTCAGGGAAAAAGACATCATTATGTAGAGAGCATGTGAGCCCAGAGAGGGTGGAGTTGCCTTCCCAATGAAAGGTCCAGGGCAAATGGTTGCCATGGCAATGCCATGACACCCATAGAGCCTTGTGACAAAAGAGCCTCTTTATGAGAGGAGAGGGGCTTGTTGGTCCCAATTTTGGAAGCTCTCACCCTCACACCATGAGGGGTGGAAGATGGGAATCCTGAGATGTTGTTCTAGAGGTATGTTGATACTGAGGTAAAGGAAGATCCATCAGGTGCGTGGTACACTTTGCTGAAAAATATTATAGCCATCATTAGCCTTGTGGCCACCACTCTCATCAGTCACCTGAGTTAGATATTAATTATACATGGTTGCTGTTTGATCATGGTATATCTTAAAGGGAGCAGTGAACCAACAACTGGTCTTTTCCTAGAGGTGAAAAAAGACTCATGCATAATGCCCATTTGAAACACCTCATTCCAAAGCCCAAATAATGAAACCAGGCCCATCTGCCTTCAACCAAGTGTGTGGCCCTCGATATTTCCCCAGAAGACATTCAAAAGGGAGAAATTAAAACTCAACCATGTCAATAGCTGAAATCACAGGCTAGCAATCCAAAGCAAAGGAACTTTAACTGAGAATGAAACTGGGATATTTCTGGTGGATTTTTCACAGGTGGAAAAGCACAAGCCCTGTCTCTTAGGGTGCTGGCTGTTTGTGTGGTGACTAGGGACACTACCAGCTTGTTTGTGGTGTCCACAATTGTAAGGAAAGTAAGGAGGGTCTCTCTTCTTATCCTTCGTGAACCCTGTGTTGAGGGCTTCAAATGGAGTGTCTTGAGGTTTCTTTCTTGGAGGAGAGGGGACTCTGGCCCCACCAGTCGAGGGTCTATAGAAGGATGAAGTATGTGAGAAATAGAGACTGGTTTTGGTATACAGATAACTTGCACTCTGGTGCATTGTCAGCCAGGTCGTGCTCAAGGGTGCTCAGACCAGTGTTCAGATGCCAATTCCCTGAGATATGGATAGTCACAGATCGCATTTCCTATTCCTACAGGCAGGAGTTCAGAGATAGACCTCTCCAGAAAATCCAAAAACATGATCATCAAGGTGGGGTCTGCTTCAGGTAACCTAATATTCCCTAGAGTCCTCATGTGAATGTGGTTGAAAATGTGTTTAACACTGAGTCAAATATGGGACCACATAGGCCACAGTACATACTAGGTGGTCACTGGTTCACTCTGAATGGCTGAAAATGGGAAGAGTGGGGATAGGATATCCAAGTTGGAATGTCTCTATACCTACAGAGGAGAAATTTCTGGTCCACTGCTTGTATATTTCATAGGGTTTCGGAAGACACAGGGAAAATTTTGGGTAAGGATTTGGTCAGCAATCCTGGCTGAGATAATTCATCAAAGTACAAAACAAGTTACATTGGGGCAGGAGAATTTGAGAGAAATTCAAGGAGGAATCAGAGATAGAGAGAGGAAGTTAGAGAGTGTGAGGGGGCGGAGAATAAGAGAGAGAGAGAGAAAGGAGATTTTGATTCAAGCAACAGTTCAGGGCATGATCTCAGCCCCAAGAAGATGACTGGGTTTCAGGTGAACAGCCAACATCAGGGATAAACCAGCACTCCTCTATCAGATTCTTCACTTCTTCTTGGAATGACTCTAGAAGTGTGTCCCTTACAATCACTGCTCCCCGCTGGATGATAGGGGTTAGATCCCCTATTTGGCACCCTCTTCTCAAATGTCATGAGGGGGGGTCAGGTTAAAGGACAGTAGTCATTTCCCATGAACTAAAAAGCCCCCTCCCATGTAAATAGCTGATTATTTTGTGTTCCTCCTCACTATTTCCTTGTTTTCAGTATCTAATCTCTGTGGGAAGTGGGTCTTTTTCACTCACATATTTTCTTTGCAAATGAGATTTTATACTGTGGATTCCTGGGATGCAGTGTTGGAAAAATCACAAAGACCCTGAAGTGTCACACACGTTCAGGGAAAGATCCATCATTATGGAGAGAGCAGGTGGGCCCAGAGAGGGTGGAGTTGCCTTCCCTATGAATGGTCCAGGCCAACTGGTTGCCACGGTGATGTAAATATGCTCATTTAGCCTTGTGACACAATAGCCTCTCTGTGAGAGGAGAGGGGCATTTTGGGCCCCAAGTGGGAAGCCCTCAACCTCACACATCAAAGGCTGGAAGATGGGCACCCTGAGCTGTTGTTCCAGAGGTATGTTGATATTGATGTAAAGGATGATCCATCAGGTGGGTGGTAGAATTTGACCAACAGAATTATCTCCAACTTCAGCCTCATGGCCAGCACTTGCATCAGTCTCCAAAGCTAAACATTGATTATACAGTTTTGCTCTTTGATCACAATATATCTTAATGGGACCAATAAGCCAACCACCTCAATTATTTTCCTACATGTGACAAAAGACTCATGCTTAACAGCCATTTGAAACACCTCATCCCAGAGCACAAACAGGAGAAACATGCCCCACTGCATTCAACCAAGCACGAGGCCCTTGATGTCACCACTGAAGAAGATATTCCAAAGGGGGAAATTACATCTGCTCTCTCATGAACATACATGTCTATAGCCAGAACCATATGCTAGCCATCCAAAACAAAGGAATTTTAACTGAGAATGAAACTGGGATATTGCTGGTAGATTTTCCACAGGTGGATAAACACAAGCCCTCCCTTTCTTTGGGTGCTGCCTGATATTGTGGTGAAAAGGGCCAGTGCCAGCTTGTTTATGGTGTCTCCAATTCACAGTAAGGTAAGTAGGGTCTTTTTTCTGGTCCTCCATGAGCCCTGATAGTGGATAAGAAGACAGAGGGAAATTTTGGGGTAAAGACTTGGACTGCTATAATGGCTGAGATATCATCCAGGATCACCACAGTTAAACTTGGGAGAGGAGGATTCAAGAGAAAATTAAGGAGGCATAATTGGAGATACGGAGAGAGAGAAGAGAGAGAGAAGAGAGAGAGAAGAAAGAGAGGAGAGAGAGAGCAAGAAAGAGAGAGAGGAGAGAGAGAGAGAAAGAGAAAGATAGAGGGAGAGGAGAGAGAGAGAGAGGAAGGAGATTTTGATTCAAGCATCAGTCCAGGGCAGAATCTCAGCACCATGCAGATCTCTGCGTTTAAGGAGGATATCGAACAAAAGGGAAAAACCAACACTCTTGTACAAGATTCTTCACTCCTTCTTGGCCTGACTCTATAAATATATCTATTACAATTACTGCTCCCCACTGGAAGATAGGTTTTAATGCCCCTCTTTGCCACCCATATCTTCTCAAATGGCATGTTATGGTAATCAGTTTAAGTGACAGATTATATTGTCCCTGAGAGGAAAAGCCCCTTCACCTGTAAAGGGCTGCTCATGTGGTGTTCTTCCTCACTCTTTCCTTGTTTTCATTATCCAGGCTACTTGGGGAGTGGGTCATTTTTAAACACTTATTTTCTTTCCAAATGAGATTTTATACTTTTTATTCCTGGGATGCAGCGTTTGAAAAACCACGTCGACCTGAAGTTCCACACATATTCAGGGAAAGAGCCATCAATATGTAGAGATCAGGTGGGCCCAGAGTGGGCAGAGTTGCCTTCCCTATTATAATTCCAGGCCAACGGTTTGACACAGCAATGACATGCAACCCATTGATCCTCGTGACACAACAGCATCTCTGTGAGAGGAGAGGGGCATGATGGGCATCATATGGGAAGCTCTTACCCTCACATATTGAGGGTTGGAAAATTGGCAACCTGAACTGCTGTTCTGGAGGAATATTGATACTGATGTAAAGGATGATCCATCCAATGGGTTGTAAAATTTGACCAACGGTATTATCTCCAACTTGAGCCTCATGACCTTCACTCTCATTAGGCTCCTTAGCTAAACATTGATTATACAGGCTTGCTTTTTGATCATGATTTACTCTAAAGGAACCAGTGAGCCAACAACCTCAATTCTTTTCCTACATGTGAAAAAAGACTCGTACCTAATGCTTATTTTAAACACCTCATTCCAGAGCCCAAACTATGAAACCAGGACCCTCTGCCTTCAACCAAATGCAAGGCCCTCAATATCATCACTGAAGGCGGAAATTACAACTCAATGCTTCTGCGTATGCATGTCAATAGCTGAAATCACAGGCTAGCTGTCCAAACAAAGGAGTTTTACCAAGAATGAAGCTGCAATATTTCTGGTGGATTTTTCCCAGGTTGATAAACAAAAACAATTTCTCTTTGGGTGCTGGTTTTTAGTGTGGTGAGTAGATCCACTGCCTGCTTGTTTCTGGTGTCCACAATTGTCAGGAAGGGAAGGAACATCCCTCTTCTGCACCTCTGTGATTCCTGTGGTGAGGGATTCAAATGGAGGGGCTTGAGGTTGCCTTCTTGGAGGAGAGGAGACTCTTGCCCTGACAGTCAATGGTCTAGAAGAGGTGGAGGAGTGTCCCAAATAGAGAATGGTTTTGGGTGACAGAATACTTGTGCTCAGGCCGATTGTAAGCCAGTACTGGCTCAACAGTGCACAGACTGGCTTTTGGCAGCCAATTCACTGAACATGGAGAGTCACAGACTTCATTTCCTAAATCCCCTAAGCACCAGTCCAAAGATCCACATCCCCAGCAAATCCAAAGACCTGATAATCCAGGTGGGGTCTGCTGCATGTAAGATAAATCTTGCTAGAGCCCTCAGGTGAACGTGGTTGAAAATGTGTTGAATTCTGAGTCAAATATGGGACCACAAAGATGGCAGTACATATGAGGTGGTCAGTGGGTCACTGTGAATAGCTGACAATGGGAAGAGTGGGGGTAGGATGGCCGAGTTGAAATGTCTCGGTTACAAAAGAGGAGTTCTTTCTGGACCACTGAATATATATTAGATAAGGGATCAGAATATGGAGGGAAAATGTTTGGTAAAGACTTGGACTGCTCTCCTGGCTGTGATATTTCATCCAGGATCACCACATATAAACTTGGAAAAGCAGGATTTGAGAGAAAATGAAGAAGGGAGAAATAGAGAGAGAGAGAGAGAGAGGGAGAGAGAGAAGGGACATTTAGATTCAAGCAACAGTCCAGGGCATGATCTCAGTTCAAAGCAGGTGCATATATTTCAGGAGGTTATCCGACACATGGGAAAAACCACACTCTTGTACCAGATTCTTCACTCCGTCGTGGTCTGACTATACAAATGAGTCCATTAAAAACATGGTTCCACACTGGAAGATAAGAGTTAAAATCCCACGTTAGCAACCTTATTTACTCAAATGGCATGATGTGGAGATCAGGTTAAAGGACAGAGGATATTTCCCCTGAGCAGAAAAGCCCCTTCCCATGTAAAGTGCTGCTCATATGGTGTTCTTCATCACTCTTTCCTTGTTTTCATTATCTAGTCTACTTGGGGAGTGGGTCATTTCCAATTACATATTTTCTTTCCAAATGAGATTTTGTACTGTGGATTCCTGGGATGCAGTGTTTGAAAAACCACTTTGACCTTGAAGTGCCAAACATTTTCAGGAAATATCCATCATTATGTAGGGAGCAGGTGGGCCCAGAGTGTGTGGAGTTGTCTTCCCTATGAAAGATCCAGGCCAACTACTTGCCACAGCAATGTCATGATGCACATTGAGCCTTGTGAAACAAATGCCTTTCTGTGAGAGGAGAGGGGCATGAAGGTCCCCATATGGGAAGATCTCACCCCCACAAAATTGGAGTTTTGCCTTTGGCACCCTGAGAGGTTGTTCTTGAAAGATGTAGATACTAATGTAAAGGATGATCCATCAGATGGGTGGTACAATTGGATGAACAGTATTTTCTCCAAATTTAGCCTCATGGCCACCACTCTCATGAGGCTCCTGAGCTAAATGCCATTTATAGTGTCTTGCAGTTTGATCATGATATATCATAAAGGAACCATTGAGCTGAACATCTCAAGTATTTTCCTACATGTGAAAAAAGTATTGTGCCTAATGCCCATTTGAAACACCTCATTCCAGAGCCCAATCCAAGAAACCAGGCCCCTCTGATTTCAACCAGGCATGAGGCCCTCGACATCACCCCTGAAGAAGACATTCAATAGGGGGAAAATACAACTCCACACTTCTGAATATACATGTAAATAGATGAAACACAGGCTAGTCGTCAAGAGAAGGAATTTTACAGAAAATGAACATAAGATATTTCTGGTGTATTTTTCACAGGTTGATAAGCACAAGCTCTGCCTCTTTGAGTGCTGGCTGTTAGTGTTGTGACTAGGGAAACTGCATGCTTATTTGTGGTGTCCACAATTGTCAGGAATGGAAGGATCATCCAGCTTCTGATCCTTTGTGTGCCCTGTGGTGAGGGCATCAATTGGAGGGTCTTGAGGTTTCCCTCTTGGAAGAGAGGGGATGCTGGTCCTGCCAATCGAAGGTCTAGATAAGGATGAGCAATATCCCAAATAGAGACTGGCTTTGAGTGACAGAAAACTTGTGCTCTGACCCATTATCTGCCACGCCCTGCTCAAGGATGCTCAGACAGGTGTTCAGTTGCTAAGTCACTGAGACGTGGAGACTCACAGACTTCATTTCCTAAAACACCCAAGCACGAATCCAAAAATCCACATCCCCAGCAAATCCAAAAACCTGATCAACAAAGTGGGGTCTGCTGCAGATAAACAAATTATTGCTAGATCCCTCATATTAACGTGGTTGAAAATGTGTTTATCTCTGAGTCAAATATGGGACCATGTATACTGCAGTACCTATGAGGTAGTCAGAAGGTCACCATGAAAACTGACCATGGGAAGAGTGGTGGTGGGATGGCTGAGTTGGAATGTCTCTATACCTACAGAGGAGTTATTTCAAGACAACCACTTGTATATTTGATAGGGGTTCAGAAAATGGCGGGAACATATTTGGTAAAGATTTGGACTGCTATCCTGGCTGTGATATTACATCCAAGATTACAACAGGTAAAATTGGGGCAGGAGAATTTGAGAGAAAATTAAGGAGGGAAAAGTGGAGAGAGAGATAAAGAGATTTTGATTCAAGCAACTGTCCATGGCATGATCTCAGCGCCAAGCGTTTGTTGTGTTTCAGGAGGTTATCTGACACAAGGGAAAAACCACCACTCTTGTACCAGATTATACACTTCTTCATGGCCTGACTCTAGAAATGTGTCCATTACAATCACTTTTCTCCGCTGTAAGATATGAGTTAAAATCCCAGGTTAGAGCCCTATAGTCTCAAATGGCGTGATGTGGAAATCAGGTTAAAGACAGTAGATATTTCCCCTGAGCAGAAAAGCCCCTTCACCTGAAAAGGGCTGCTCATGTGGTGTTCTTCCTCACTCTTTCCTTGTTCTCTTAATCCAGGCTACTTTGTCAGTGGCTTTTTGTCAATAACATATTTTCTTTCCAAATGAGATTTTATACTGTGTATTCCTGGGATGCAGTGTTTGAAAAATCACTTGATCCTGAAGTTCCATACTTGTTCTGGGAAATATCCATCATTATGTAGACAGCAGGTGGGCCCAGAAGGTGTGGAGTTGCCTTCCCTCTGAAAGTTCTAGGCCAATAGTTGTCCATGTTAATGGCATGAGGCCAATGAGCATTGTGACACAACAGACTCTCTGTGAGAGGAGAGGGGTATGAATGGGCTCCATGTGAGAACTTCTCAACCTCACACAATGAAGCTTGGGTGATGGGCACCCTGAGATCTTGTTGGAGGTATGTTGATACTGATGTAGAGGATGATCAATCAGATTGTTGGTAAAATTTTACCAATAGTATTATATCCATCTTTAGCCTCATGTCCACCATTTTCATCCATCTACAGAGCTAAACATTCATTATATGGGCTTGCTGTTTGATCATGGTATATCAAATTGGAACAGTGAGCTGACCACCTCAAGCATTTTCCTACATGTGAGAAAAGACTCGTGCTTTATGACCATTTGAAACACCTCATTCCAGAGCTAAAACCATGAAACCAGGCCCCTCTTCCTTAAACAAAATGCAAGGCCCTCAATACCAACCTTGAAGATGATACCCCAAAAGGGGAAATTACAACTCTATGCTTCTGAAAATGCTTGTCAATAGCTGAAACCACAGGCTAGATCTCCAAAGCAAAGGAATTTTACTAAGAATGAAGCCAGAATATTTTTGGTGGATTTTTCACAGGTTGATAAGCACCAGCCCTCTCTCTTTGTGTGCTGGCTGTTCGTGTGTTGACTACAGCCACTGCAAATTGTTTGTGGGGTCAACAATTGTGAGGAAGGGAAGGATGGCCTCTCTTCTGATCCTCCATGTGCCCTGTGGGGAGAACTTCAAAAGGATGGGCTTCAAGTTTCTCTCTTGGAGGAGAGCCTGCCAATCTAGGTTCTAGGGAAGGAGAAGGAGTGTCCCAAATAAAGACTGGATTTGGGTGACTGAAAACTTGTGCCATGGCCAATTATCAGCCAGGACATGCTCAAGGTTGCTCAGACTGGGTTTTGGTTGCCAATTAACTTAGTCATGGAGAGTCACAGATTTCAATTCCTAAATCCCCAAGCACGAGTCCAGACCTCAACCTCCCCAGCAAATACACAAGACCTGATTGTCCAGGTGTGGTTGGCTGCAGGGAAGCTAATTCTGCAGGATCCCTCATGTGAACGTGGTTGTAAATGTGTTGTTCACTGAGTTATATATGGGACAATGTAGAATGCAGTATACACGAGGGGGTCAGGGGCTCACTGTGAAAGGCTGAAAATTGTAAGAGAGAGGGTAAGATGGCCGAGTTGGAATGTCTCTATACCAACAGAGCATTTCCTTCTGGACTACCACTTGCATATTTGATAGGGGATCAGAAGATGGAGGGAAAATTTTGTCTAAGGACTTGGACTGCTATCCTGGCTGAGGTAATTCATCCAACATCACCAAAGGTAAATTTGGGGCAGGAGTATTCCAGAGAAAGTGAAGGAGGGGGAAGTGCAGAGAGATAGAGAGAGAAATGTTATTTTGATTGAAGCAAGAGTGTGGGGCATTCTCAGTGCCAAGCATGTGTGTGTGTTTCAGGAGGATATCTGACACAGGGGAAAATCCATCACTCTTGTACTAGATACTTCACTCCCTCTCGGCCTGATTCTAGAAATGTGTTCATTACAATAATTTCTCCCTGCATGAAGATAGGCTTTAAAGCCCCTTATTGGCATGACGTGGAGATCAGGTTTAAGGACAGTAGATATTTTTCCTGAGAAGAAAAGCTCCTTCCCATGTAAAGGGCTTCTCATGTGGTGTTATTCCTCACTCTTTCCTTGTTTTCATTATCCAGGCTACTTGGGGAGTGGTTCTGTTCCAATCGCATTTTTTCTATCCAAATTAGATTTTATACTGTATGTTCCTGGGATGCAGTGTGTGAGAAACCACGTTGACCCTGAAGTGCCGAACATGTTCGGGGAAAGGGACGTCATTATGTAGAGAGCAGGTGGGACCAGAATGGGCAGAGTTGCCTTCCCTATGAAAGGTCCAGGACAGCTGGTTTCCTCAGCAATGGCATGATGCCCATTGAGACTTGTGACACAATAGGATCTCTGTGAGAGGAGTGAGGCCTGATGGGACGCAGGTGGTAAGCTCTCACCCTAACACATCAAGGGATGTAAGATGGGCACCCTGAGCTTCTGCTCTGGAAGTATGTTGATACTGATGTAAAGGATGATCCATCTGATGGGTTGTAGAATTTGACAAACAGTATTATCTCCATCTTTACCCTCATGGCCAGCTCTCACATAAGTCTCCCAAGCTAAACATTGATTTTACAGCCTTGCTATTTGATCATGATACATTGTAAATGACCACTGAACCGAACACCTTGAGCCTTTTCCTACATGATAAAAAAGACTCATGCCTAATGCCCCTTTGAAACACCTCATTCCAGAGCCCAAAACATGAAACCAAACCCCTCAGCCTTTAACCAAGTGTGAGGCACTTGATAAAACCCTGAAGAAAACATTCAAATGGGGGAAATTACACCTCCATGCTTCTGAATGTACATGTCTAAGCTGAAAGCACAGGCTAGCCGTCCAAAGCAAAGATATTTTACTGAGAATGAAGCTGTCTCTTTGAGTGCTGGCTGTTAGTGTGGTGACTAGGGCCAATATCAGGTTTTTTGTGGTGTCCACCATTGTCAGGATTGAAAGGAGTGACTAACTTCTGATCCTCCATTAGCCCTGTAGTGAGGGCTTAAATTTGAGGGTCTTGAGGTTTCCTTCTTGGAGCAGAGGGGAGTCTGGCACTGCCAATCAAAGGTCTGATGAAGGATGAGGAGTGACCCAAATAGAGACTTGTTTTGGGTTTCAGAAAACTTGCATTCTCTCCCATTGTCACCTGGGCCCTTCTCAAGGAGAATCAAATTGGTGTTCAGATGCAAATTCTCTGAGACACGGAGAGTCACAGACTTAATTTCCTAAATCCCCCAATCACGAGTTCAGCAAAACCACAAACCTGATCATCCAGGTGGGGTCTGTTGCATGTAAGATAATTCTTGCTGGAACCCTCAGGTGTACTTGGTGGAAAATACGTTGAACTCTGAATCAAATATGGGACCACATATACTGCATACAAATGATATAGTCAGTGTGTCACCGTGCACAGCTGACATTGGGGAGACTGTTGGTAGGATGGCCAAGTTGGAAGGTCTCTATACCAACAGAGGAGTTCTTTATGGACCACCTATTGTATATTTGATAAGTGATTGGAAGAGGGAGGGATAATGTTGGGTGAAGTCTTGGACTGATACACTGGCTGAGATATGTCATCCAGGATCACCAAATTTAAACTTGGGGTAGGAGGATTTGATAGAAAATGAAGGACAGATAAGTTGAGAGAGATAGAGATAGAGAGAGAGGTAAAGGTAATTTTGATACAAACAACAGTCCAGGGCAGGATCTCAAGGACAAACTGGTATTTGTGTTTAAGGAGGATATCTGACACAAGGGGAAAACCAGCAAACTTGTACCAGATATTTCACTCCTTCTTGGCCTGACTCTAGAAATGTGTCCATTACAATCACTGATCCCCACTGTAAGATAGGGGTTAAAGCCCCTGTTTGGCACCCTTATCTTCTGAAATCACATGTTATGGAGTTCAGGTTAAAGGACAGCATATATTTTCCCTGAGGGGAAAAGCCCCTTCCCTAGTAAAGGGCTGCTCATATGGTGTTCTTCCTCATTCTTTCCTTGCTTTCCTTATACAAACTATTGGTAAGTGGGTATTTTTCTATCACATATTTTCTTTCCAAATGAGATTGTATATTGTGGATTCCAGGGATGCAGTGTTTTCAAAACCACGTTGACCCTGAAATGCCACACTTGTCTGGGGAAAGAGCCATCATTATGTAGAGAGGAGGTGGGCCCTGAGTGGGTGGAGTTGCCTTCCTTCTGAAAGGTCCAGGCCAACTGGTTGCCACACAATGGCATGTCATCCATCGAGCCTTGTGACATAGCAGCCTCTCTGTGAGAGGAGAGGGGTGTGATGAGCCACAATTGGGAGATGGTCGCCCTCACCCTTTGAGGGTTGGAGCATGGGCACCCTGAGCTCTTTTTTTTTTCTGGAGGTATTTTGATACTTATTTAAAAGAAGATACATCAGATGGGTTGTAGGATTTGATTAACAATGTTATCTCCATCTTTAGCCTCATGGCCACAATCCTCATCAGGCTCCTGAGCTAAACATTGAATATACAGGCTTACTGTTTGATCATGGTTTATTTCAATTTTTTCCTACCCATGAAAAAGACTCTTGCCTAATGCCCATTTGGAACACATCATTTCAGAAACTAAAACCTTGAAACCAGGCTCCTCTGCCTTCAACCAATTTTGAGGCCTTCAATATCACCACTGAAGAAGACATTCAAAAGGGGGAAATTAAAACTCCCCAGTACTGAATATACATATCAATACTTGAAATCACAGGCTATCCATCCAAAGCAAAGGAATTTTACCAAGAATGAACCTGGTATACTTCTGTTTGATATTTCACAGGTTATAAGAACAAACACTGTCTCCTTGGATTCTTGCTGTTAAGTGTGGTGATTAGGGCCACTGCCAATTTTTTCTAGTGTCCACAATTTTCAGAAAGAATGAGGGTCTCTCTTCTGTACCTCTGTGAGTCCTTTGGTGAAGGCTTCAATGGAGGGTCTTGAGGTTTCTCTCATGGAGGAGAGGGGATTCTGGTCCTGCCAATTGAGGGTCTAGAGAAAGATGAGGAGTGTCCCAAATAGAGAATGCTTTTGGGGGACAGAAATCATGTGCTCTGGCCTATTGTCAGCCAGGCCCTGCTCAAGGGTGCTCAGACCAGTGTTTGGATGCCAATCAACTGATACATGGAGAGTCACATACTTCTTTTCCTAAAACCCCAAAGTGTGAGTCCAGGGATCAACCTCCCCAGCAAATCCATGATACCTGATCATCCAGGTGAGGTCTGCTGCAGGTAAGGTAATTCTTGCTAGAGCCCTCATGTGAACATGGTGGAATACATGTTGATCTCTGATCAAATATGGTACCACGTAGCCTGCATGCATATGAGGTTTTCAGCTGGTCACCGTGCAAGGCTGACAATGGGAAAAGTGGGGTATGATGGCTGAGTTGGGATGTCTGTATAGCAGCAGAGGAGTTCTTTCTAGACTACCACTTGTATATTTGAAAGGTGATCAGAAGACGGAGAGAAAATGTTGTGTAAAGACTTGGACTGTTATCCTGTTTGAGATATGTCATCCAGCATTACCAGAGTTAAACTTGGGGCAGGTGGAGTTGAGAGAAAGTGAAGGAGGGGAAGTTGAGATAGAGAGAGAGATAAGGAGATTTTGATTCAAGCAAGAGTCCACGGCATGACCTCATTGCCAAACGGGTGTCTGTGTTTAAGGTATCTGACACAAGGGAAAATCCACCACACTTGTACCAGATTCTTCTATCCTTCTTGGCCTGACTCTAGAAATATGTCCATTAAAATCACTGCTCCCCGCTGGAAGATAGGGGTTAAAGCCACTGTTTGGCATTCTTATCGTCTCAGATGACATGATGGTGAGTTAAGGTCAAAGGACAGTATATTTTTTCACTGAGCAGAAAAGCCCCCTTCCATGCAAAGGGCTGCTCATGTGGTGTTCTTCCTCACTCTTTCCTTGTTTTCATTATCCAGGCTACTTGGGGAGTGGGTCTTTTTCCATCATATATTTTCTTTCCAAATGATATTTTATACCGTGTGTTAGTGGTATGAGTGTTTGAAAAACCACATTGACACTGAAGTGCCACACATGTTCGGGGAAAAATGCATCATTATGTGGAGATCAGATGGGCCCAGAATGGGCAGAGTTGACTTCTCTCTGAAAGGTCCAGGTCAACTGGCTGCCACAGCAATGGCATTATGACCATCAAGCCTTGTGACACAACAGCCTCTCTGTGAGAGGTGAGGGTCGTGATGGGCCCCATGTTGGATGTTCTCTCCCACACACCTCGAGGCATGAACGGTCAGCACCCTGAGCTGTTGTTCTAGAGGTATGTTGATACTGATGTAAAGCATGATCCATCAGATGGGTGGTACAATTTGACAGAAGGTATTATCTCCATTTTAATCTCATTGCCACCACTCTCATCAGGCTCCTGAGGTAAATATCAATTATAGAGTTGTGCTGTTTGATCATGGTATATCCCAAAGAGACCAATGTCCCGACCACCTCAAGCATTTCACTACATTTGAAAAAAGACTGGTGCCTAATGCCCGTTTGAAACCCCTAATTCCAGAGCACAAACCATGAAATCATGTCCCTCTGCCTTCAACCAAGTGGGAGTCCCTCAATATCAACTTCAAAGAAGACATTAAAAACGGGAAAATTACAACTCCAAGTTTGTTATTATACATGTCAATGTCTGAAATCACATTCTAGCAGTCAGAAACAAAGGAATTTTAACTAGAATGAAGCTGGGGTATTTCTGGTGGATGATAGCTTGATAAGCACAAGTCCTGTCTCTTTGGGTGCTGGCTCTTAGTTTGGTAACTAGTTCCACTTCCATTTGCTTTGGGGTGTCCACAATTTTCAGGAAGGGAAGAAGAGTTGTTCTTCTGAACCACCATGAGCCCTGTTGTGACAGCTTCATGTGGAGGGACTTGAATTTTCCCTCTTGGAGGAGAGGGGGAACTGGCCCTGCCAATCGAGGGTCCAGAGAAGGATGTGGAGTGTCCCAAATATAGACTGGTTTGGGTGACAGAAAATTGTGCTCTCGCCATTGTCAGCCAGGCCCTGCTCAAGGGTTCTCAGACAGGTGTTCAGATGCCAATTCACTGAGACTTGGAGAGTCACATACTTCCATTCCTAAATCCCCAAAGCACAATCCAAAGATCCACTACCCCAGCAAATCCACAAGACCTGATCATCCAGGTGGGGTCTTCTGCAGGTTAGCTATTTCTTCCTAGAGCCCTCATGTGAATATGGTGGAAAATATGTTGATTGCTGTGTCAAATATGGAACCTCGTATACCACATAAATATGATGTGGTTAGTGGTTCAAAGTGCAAGGCTAATAGGAAGAGTGGGGTAGGATGGCTGAGGTGGAATGTCTCTATACCAACAGAGGATAACTTTATGGACCACCACTTGTATATTGGATAGAGAATTGGAAGACACAGGGAAAATTTTGTGTAAAGACGTGGAATTCTATCCTAGCTGAGATATGTCTTCCAAAATCACAACAGGTAAGCTTGTGTCAGGAGGATTTGAGAGAAAGTGCAGGCTGGATAAGTGGAGAAAGAGAGAGAGAGGGAGAAATACAGAGAGATAAAGGAGATTTTGATTCCAGCAACAGTCCAGGGCATGATCTCAGTGTCAAGCAGATGTTTTTGTTTAAGGAGGATATCCGACACAAGGGAAAAACCAGCACACTTTTACCAGATTATTCACTCATTCTTTGCCTGACTCTATAAATATGTCCATTACAAGCATTGCTCCCCACCAAAAGATAGGGGTTAAAGCCATTGTTTGACAACGTTTTCTTCACAAATGGCATGATGGGGAGATGAACTTAAAGGACATTTGCTATTTTCCCTGAGCAGAAATGCCCCCTTCCCATGTAAAGGGCTGCTCATGTGGTGTTCTTCCTCACTTTCCTTGTTTTCATTATCCAGGCTACTTGGGGAGTTGGTCTTTTTAATCACATATTTTCTTTCCAAATGAGATTTTATATAGTGGTTTCATGGTATGCAGTGTTTCAAAAACCATGTTTTCCCTGAAGTGCCATACGTTTTTGGGGAAAGAGCCATCATTATTTAGAGAGCAAGTGGGCCCAGCGTTGATGGAGTTGCATTCCCTCTGAAAGGTCCAGGCCAACTGGATGCCACAGAAATGGAATAATGCCCATTGAGCCATTGAGACAACAGCCTCTTTATGAGGGGAGAGGGGCGTGATGGACCCCATGTGGGAAGCTCTCAACCTCACACCTGGAGGCTTGGACTTTGGGCACTCTGAGCATTTGTTCTGGAGGAATGTTGATACTGATATAAAAGCCAATCCATCAGATGTGTGGTAAAATTTGACGTACAGTGTTATCTCCATCTTTAGCCTCATGGTCACGACTCTCATCAGTCTCACGAGCTAAACATAGATTATATAGGCTTGCTGTTTGATCATGGTATATCATAAAGGGACCAGTGAGTCTAAGACCTCAAGTATTTTTTTTTACACGTCAAAAATGACTCATGCATAACGCCCTTTTGAAACAAGTCTTTCCAGAGCCAATACCATGAAACCAAGCCCCTCTGGCTTCAGGCAAGTGTGAGGCCCTTGATATTACCTCTGAAGAATTTATTCCAAAGGGGGAAATTACAACTCCATGCTTCTGAATATACATGTCAATACATGAAAACACAGGCTAGCCATCCATATAAAAGGAAATTTACAGAGAATGAAGCTGGGTTATTTCTCCCATATTATTCACAGTTTGATAAGCACAAACTCTGTCTAATTTGGTGCTGACTGTTACTGTGTTGACTAGGGCCATTTCCAGCTTTTTTGTGGTGTCCACTATTTTAGGGAAGGGAAGGATTTTCTTTCTTCAGAACCTCAATGAGCCCTGTGGTGAGGGCTTCAGTTTTAGGGTCTTGAGGTTTCCCTCTTGGATGAGAGGGGAATCTGGCCCTGCCAATTAAGGTCCTAGAGGAGGATGAGGTGTGCCCCAAGTATAGCCTGGTTTTGGATGACAGAACACTTGTGTTCTGGCCAATTGTCAGCCATTCCATGCTCAAGGGTGCTCAGACAGGTGTTCAAATTCCAATTCACTGAGACATGGAGAGTCATATACTTCATTAAATAAATCCCACAAGCACAAGTCCACAGATTCACCTCCCCTGAAAATCCACAAGACCTGATTATCCAGGTGGGGTCTGATGCATGTAAGATAATTCTTGGTAGCACCCTCATGTGAATATGGTTGAAAATGAGTTGATCAATGAGTCAAATATGGGACCATGTAGACCTCAAGCATATGAGGTGGTCAGTGGTCACCATGCAGGACTGACATGGGAAGAGTGTGGGTATGATGGCTGAGTTTAAATGTCTCTATACCAACAGAGGAATTCTTTCAGGACCACCAATTGTATACTTGATAGTGGATCAGAAGGAGAGAGTGAAAAACTTGGGTAAAGACTTTAACTGCTATCCTTGCTGAGATATTTCATCCAGGACCAACAAAAGTATTCTTGGGGCAGGAGGTTTCGAGAAAAAGTGAAGGAGGGAGAATTTGAGAGAGAGAGAGAGATAAATGAGGTTTTGACTCAAGCACCAGTCCATGGCAAGATCTCTGTGCTAAGCAGATGTCTGTGTTTCAGGAGGATATCTGATACAAGGGAAAAAGCAGCACTCTTGTACAAGATTATTCAATCCATCTTGGCCTAACTCTAGAAATGTATTGATAACAATCACTGCTCCACCATGGAAGATAGGGCTTAAAGTCCATCTTTGGCACCCTTATCTTCTCAAATGACATGATGTGGAGATGAGATTAAAGACAGTAGATATTATCCCTGAGTGAAAAAACCCCTTCCCATGTTAATTGGTGCTCATGTGGTGTTCTTCCTCACTCTTTCCTTGTTTTCATTATCCAGGCTAGTTGGGGAGTGTGTCTTTTTCAATCACATATTTTCTTTCCAAATTATATTTTATACTGTGTATGCCTGGCATGCAGTGTTTGAAAAACCATGGTGACCCTGAAGGGCCACACATGTTCCTGGATGAGCCACCAATATGTAGAGAGAAGGTGGGCGGAGTCGCCTTCCCTCTGAAAGGTCCAGGCCAACTGGTTTTAATGGTAATGGCATAACACACATCAAGCCTGGTGACACAACAACCTCTCTGTGAGATGAGAGGGTCGCGATGGGCCCCATGTGGGAAGATCTCACCCTCACACTTTGAGGATTGGTCGATGGGACCCTGAGTTATGTTGATACTGATGTAAAGGATGATCCATCAGATGGGTGGTACAATTTGACCAACAGTATTATCTTTATTTTTAGCCTCATGGACACCATTCTCATTATGCTCCACAACTAAACATCAATTATACAGGCTTGATGTTTGATCATGTTTTATCCTGAAGGGACGTGTGAGCCAAACACCTCAATTCTTTTCATATATGAGAAAAAAATATTCGTGCATAATGCCCATTGAATCACCTCATTCCAGAGCCCAAACCATGAAACTAGGTCCCTCTGTCTTCAACCAAGTGTGAGGCCCTCGATATCACCCCTGAGGAAAATATTCCAAAGGGGGAAATGAATATTCCATGCTTCAGAATATATATGTCAATAGCTGAAATCACAGGCCAGCCATCCACAGCAAAGGAATTTTACTGAGAATGGAGCTGGGATATTTCTGGTTGATATTTCACAGGTTGATAACACAAGCCATGTCTCTGTGTGTGCTGGCTGTTATTGTGGTTACTAGGGCCACTGCCAGGCTTTTTGTTGTGTCCACAATTGTCAAGTAGGGAAGCAGAGTCTCTCTCCTAATCCTTCGTGAGCCTTGTGTTAAGGACTTCAATTGAGGTTTCCCTCTTGTAGGAGAGGGGATGCTGGATTGGCCAATCTAGGGCATAGGGAAGGATGAGGAGTGCCCCAAAGAGAGAATGGTTTTGGGTGACAGAATACTTGCATTCTGGCCCATTGTCACCCAGGGTGTGCTCTATGGTTCTCAGACCTGTGTTCGGATGCCAATTCACTAAGACGTGGAGAATCACAGACTTATTTTCCTAAACATCTCAAGCGTGAGTTGAGAGATCCACCTCCCCAGCAAATCCACAAGACCTGATCATCCAGGTGGGGTTTTCTGCAGGTAAGCAAATTCTTGCTAGAGCCTTCATGTGAATGTGATTGAAAATGTGTTGATCTCTGAGTCAATATGTGACCATGTAGACAGCCATACATATGAGGTGGCCAGTGTGTCAGTGTATAGGGCTGACAATGGGAAGTGTTGGGGTAAAATGGCCGAGTTAGAATGTCTCTGTCCTAACAGAGTAGTTCGTTCAGGGCCAATGCTTCTATATTTGATAGTGTATCAGAGATGGAAGGAAAATGTTGGGTAAAGACTTAGACTGCTCTCCTGACTGAGAAATGTCAACCAGGATCACAACAGGTAAACTTGCGACAGCAGGATTTGAGAGAAAGTGAAGGATGGAGAAGTTGAGAGTGAGAGAGAGTGAGATAAAGGAGATTTTAATTCAAGCAAGAGTCCACGGCACGATCTCAGCACCAAGCAGAAGTCTAGGTTTCAGGAGGATATCTGACACAAAGAAAAACCAGCACCCTTGTACCATATACTTCACACCTTTTGGTCTGACTCTGGAAATGTGTCAATTACAATCACTGCTCCCTGCTGGAAGATAGGTGTTAAAGTCCCTCTTTTTCACCCTTACCTTCTCAACTGGCATGATGTGGAGATCAGGTTAAAGGACAGTAAATATTTTCCCTGAGTGGAAAATCCCCTTCCCATACAAAGGGCTGCACATGTGGTGTTCTTCCTCACTCTTTCCTTGTTTTCATTATCCAGGCTACTTGGGTAGTGGGTCTTTTTCTATCAAATATTTTCTTTCCAAATGCGATTTTATGCTGTGTATTCTTGGGATGCATTGTTTGAAAAGCAACGTTGACCTTGAGGTGTTGCACATGTTTTAGAAAGAGCAATCATTATGTAGAGAGCAGGTGGGCCCAGTGTAGGCAGAGTGGCCTTTGCTCAGAAATGTTCAGACTAAATGGTGTTCATGGCAATGCCATGATGCCAATTGAACCTTGTGACACAACAGCCTTTCTGTGAGAGGAGAGGGGCATGATTGGCACCATGTGGGAAGCTCTCACCCTCAAACTTCGAGTGCTGGATGATGGGCACCCTGAGCTATTGTTCTGGAGGTATGTTGATACTGACGTAAATGATGATCCATCAGAATGGTGGTATAATTTGATGAACTCTATTACTTTATCTTTAGCCTCATGGCCACCACTCACATCAGGGTCCCCAGATAAACGTTGATTGTAGAGTCTTGCTGTTTGCTCTTGGTATATCTCAAAGGGACCAGTGAGCCAACTACCTCAAGTCTTTTCCTACACGTGAAAAAAGCCTCGTGACTAATGCCCACTTGAAACACCTCATTCCAGAGCCCAAACTATGAAACCAGACCCTTCTGACTATAACCAAGTTTGAGGCCCTCAATATCACCCCTGAAGAAGACATTCAAAAGGGGGAAAATAAAACTACACACTTCAGAATATACCTGTCAATAGCTGGAATCACAGGCTAGCCGTCCAAAGCAAAGGGATTTTAAGAAATGATCCTGGGATATTTCTGTTGTATTTTTCACAGGTTGATTATCACAAGCCCAGTCTCTTAGGGTGCTGGATGTAAGTGTGATGACTAGGGCTACTGCCATCATGTTTTTTTGTGTCCACAATTTTCAGAAATGGAAGAAGTATCTCTCTTGTGAACCTCCATGAGACCTGCGCTGAGGGATTCAAGTGAGGTTTCTTGATTTTTCCCTCTTGGAGACTCTTGAACTGAGAATCAAGTGTCTAGAGAATGATGAGTAGTGTCCCAAATAGAGTGGTTTTGGGTGAAATAAAACATGGCCTCTGGCCATTTGGTAGCCAGGCCCTGCTCAAGGGTGCTCAGACTGGTGTTCGGATACCAACTCACTGAGACCTGGAGAGTCACAAACTTCACTTCTTAAATATCCCAAGCATGAGTCTGGAAATCAACCTCCCCAGCAAACCCACAAGACTTGATTATCCATGTGGGGTCTGATGCAGGTGAGCTAATACTTGGTAAAAACCTCATGTGATCATGGTTTAAAATGGGTTTATTTCTGAGTCAAATATGGGACCACATAGACTGCATTACTTATGAGGTGGTCAGCAGGACACTGTGAAGCACAGACAATGGGAAAAATGGGGGCAGGATGTCTAAGTTGGAAGGTCTCTGTAGCAGTAGAGGAGTTCTTATTGGATAACTGCTCATATATTTGATAGGGGATTCAAAGACGGACGGAAAATGTTGTGTAAGAATTGGATTACAATCCTGGCAGAGATATTTCATCCAGGGTAACCACAGGCAAACTTGGGGCAGGAGGATTCAAGAGAAAGTTAGGGAGGTAGAAGTTGAGAGAGAGAGAGAGACAGAGAGAGAGAAATAGAGAGAGGGAGATAAGCAAGCAGGTGTCTGTGTTTCAGGAGGATATCCGACACAAGGGAAAAACCAGCACTTTGTACCAGATTCTTCAATCTTTCTTGTCCTGACTCTATAATCGTACCAGTTGCAATCACTGCTCCCCGCTAGGAGATAGGGTTTAAGACCATGTTTTGCACCCTTATATTCTCAAATGGCATGAAATGGAGATCAGGTTAAAGGACAGTAGATATTTTCCCTGAGCAGAAAAACCCCTTCCCACGTAAAGGGATGCTCATGTGGTGTACTTCCTCACTCTTTTCTTGATTTCATTGTTCAGTAAACTTGGGGAGTGGGTCTTTTTCAATCACATATTTTCTTTCCAATAGAGATTTTATGCTGTGGATTCTTGGGATGCAGTGTTTGAAAAACAATGTTGACCCAGAAGTGCCACACATATTCAGGGAAATAGCCATAATTATGTAGAAAGCAGGCGGGACTGGAGTGGGCCATATTGCCCTCCCTCTGAAAGGTCCAGTCCAACTGGTTGCTATGACAATGGCATGATGCCCATCAAACCTTGTGACACAACAGCCTCTCTGTGAGAAGAGAGGGGGGTGATGGTGTCTTTATGGGATGCTCTTGACCTCAGACTTTGAGGTTTGTACCATGGGCACACTGAGCTGTTGTTCTAGAGGTATGTTGATACTGAAGTAAAGGGTGATCAATCTGATGGGCATTACAATTTGATGAACAGTATTATCTCCGTCTTTATCCTTATGGCCAACACTCTTATAAGGCTAAATATCAATTATACAGGCTTGCTGTTTGATCATGGTATATCTTAAAGGGAACAGTGAGCAAACCACCTCAAGTAATTTCCTAAAAGAAAAAAGACTCATGCCTAATTCCCATTTGATACACCTAAATCCAGAGCCCAATCCATGAATCAAGGCCACTTTTCCTTAAACACAGACTGAGTCCTTCCATATCACCAATGAAGAAGACATTTAAAAGGGGGAAATTACAACTCCACACTTCACAATACACATGTCAATAGCTGAAATCATAGACTAGCCGCCCAAAACAAAGAAGGGTAAAATTCTGTGATTGAAGCTGGGATATTTCAGGTGGATTTTTCACAGGTGGAAAAGCACAAGCCCTGTCTCTTTGGGTGCTGGCTGTTAGTGTGTTGACTAGGGCCACTGCCAGCATATTTGTGGTGTCCACAATTGTCAGGAAGAGAAGAATTGTCTCTCTTCTGATCCTTCATGAGCCCCGTGGTGAGGGCTTCAATTGGAGGGTCTTGAGGTTTATTTCTTGGAGAAGAAGGGAATCTGGCCTTGCCAATCGAGAGTCTAGAGAAGGATGAGGAGTGTCCAAAATAGAGACTGGTTTTGGGTGAAAGAAAATATGCACACAAGCCCATTTTCAGCAAGGCCCTGCTCAAGGGTTCTCAGACCAGTGTTTGGATGCCAATTCACTAAGACATCTAGAGTCACAAACATGATTTCCTAAATCTTTCAAGCACAATTCCAGAGATCCACCTGCCCAGGAAATCCACGTAGCCTGATTGTCCAGGGGTGTCTTATGCAGGTAAGCTAATTATTTCTACAACCCTCATGTGAAAGTAGTTGAAAATGAGTTGATCTCTGAGACAAATATGGGACTACATAGACCACAGTACATATGAGGTCATCATCAGGTAACCACAAAGGGCTGACAATTGGAAGAGTAGTGGTATTATGTCAGATTTGGAATGTCTCTATACCAATAGAGGAGTTCTTTCTGGACCCCTACTTGTATATTTGATAGCGTATTGGAAGATGAAGGGAAAATATTTGCTAAAAACTTGGACTGCTATCCTGGCTGAGTTATGTCATCCAGGATGAGCACAGGTAAAACAGGCAGGAGGATTTGAGTGAAAGTGAAGGATGGAGAAATGGAGAGATAGATAGAGAGACAGAGACAGAGAGACAGAGAGAGAGACAGAGAGAGAGAGAGAGAGAGATAAAGGGGATTTTGATACAAGCTACAGTCCATGACATGATCTCAGCGTCAAGTCGTTATTTTTTTCAGAAGGATATCTGACAAAGGGGATAAACGAGCATGCTTGTAAAAAGTACTTCACTCCTTCTTGGCCTGACACTAGAAATGCGTCCATTACTATCACTGCTCCTTGGTGAATGATAGAGGTTAAAAACCCTGTTTGGCACCCATTTCTTCTCAAATGGCATGATGTGGAGTCAGGTTAAAGGACCGTATATATTTTCACTGAGATGAAAAGACCCTTCCCCTGTAAAGGGCTGCTCATGTGGTGTTCTTTCTCTTTCCTTGTTTTCATTACCCAGGCTACTTGGAGTGGGTTTTTTCAATCACATTTTTTTTTTCAAATGAGCTTTTATACTGTGTATTGCTGGGATGCAGTAACTGCAAAACCACATTGACGCTGAAGTCCCACACATGTTCAGGGAAAGAGCCATCATTATGTAGAGAGCAGGTGGGCCCAGAGTAGGTGGAGTCACCTTCCCTCTGAAAGGTCCAGGCCACCTGGTTGCCATGGCAATAGAATGATGCTGATCAAGCCTTGTGACACAACAGCCTCTCTGTGTGGGAAGAGGTAAGTGATGGTGATGATGTGGGAAGCTCTCACCTCACACTCAAACTTTGGATGATGGGGACCCTGAGGTGTTTTTCTGGAGTTATGCTGATGCTGATGTAAAGGATGATCTATCAGATGGATGGTACAATTTAACAATATGTACTATCTCCATCTTTAGCCTCATGACCAGCACTCTCATCAGTCTACTGATCTAAACATAAATTATAGAGGCATGCTGTTTCAACATGGTATATCTTAAAGGGACCAGTGAGTTGATCACCTCAACTCTTTTTCTACATGTGAAAAAAGCCTTGTACCACAAGCCCATTTTAACACCTCATTCCAGAGCCAAAACCATGAAACCAGGCCCCTCTGCCTTTACAAAGTGCAAGGCCCTCGATATCACCCCTGTAGAAGACATTCAAGAGGGGGAAATTAAAACTCCACTCTTCTGAATATGCATGTCAATAGCTGAAATCATAGGCTAGCCATCCAAAGCAAAGGAATTTTACTGAGAATGAAGCTGGGATATTTCTGGTGGATATTTCAGAGGTAGATAAGCACAAGCACTGTCTCTTTCTGCACTGGCTTAGAGTGGTTACTAGGGCCACTGCCAGCTTTTTTGTTGTGTCCACAAGTGTCAGGAAGGAAAGGAGTGTCTCTCTTCTGATTCTACATGAGCCCTGTGGTGAGGGATTCCTGTGGAGTTTCTTGAAGTTTCCATTTTGGAAGAGAGGGTTATCTGGCCCTGCCAATCTAGGGTCTAGAGATGAATTAGGAGAATCCTGAATAGAGCTTGGTATTGTGTAAATACCAGAATACTTGCACTCTGGCTCATTTTCAGCCAGGCCATACCGAAGGGTACTCAGACCTTTGCTTGGATGCCAAATCACTGAGACATGGAGAGACACAGACTTCATTTCCTAAATACCCCAAGCATGAGTTCAGAGATCTACCTCCCCAGAAAATCCACAAGACCTGATCATCCATGGGGGGTCTGTTGCAGGTAAGCTAACTATTGATAGAGCCCGCATGTGCATGTGGTTGAAAATGTGTTGATCTCTCATTCAAATATGTGACCATGTAGACCATAGTACATATGAGGTTGTCAGCATAGCACCATGAATGTCTGACAATGGGAAATGTGGGGGTAGGATGTACGAGTTGGAATGTCTCTAGGCCAACAAAGGAGTTCTTTTTGGAGCACTGCTTGTATATATGATAGGGGATCAGAAGATGGAGGGTAAAGGTTGAGTAAAGACAAGGACTGCTATCCTGGCAGAGATATGTTATCCAGGATCACCACAGATAAATTTGGGGCAGGAGGATTTGAGGAAACTGAAGGATGGAGAAATTGAGAGAGAGAGCATGAGAGAGAGCGTGGGAGAGAGAAAGATATTTTGATCCATGCAACAGGCCAGGGCATGACCTCAGTGCCAAGAATGTGTTTGTGTTTCAGGAGGATATCAGACACAAGGGAAAATCCAGTACTCTTGTACCAGATTTTTCACTCCTTCTTGACCTGACTCTAGAAATATGTCCAAAACAATCACTGCTCCATGATGGAAGATATGGGTTGCAGCCCATTTTTAGCACCCTTATCTTCTCAAATGGCATGATGTTGAGATCCGGATAAAGGACAATTGATACTTTCCCTGAGTGCTAAAGTCCTTCCCTTGTTAAGTCCTTTTCAAGTGTTGTTCTTCTTCACTCATTCCTTGTTTTCATTATCCAGGTTAATTGGGGAATGGGTCATTTTCAATCACATATTTATTTTCCAAACCAGATTTTATGCTCTGTATTCATGGGATGTAGTTTTTGAAAAACCACATTGACCCTGAATTGCCACACATATTTGGGGAAAGAACCATCATTTTGTAGAGAGCAGGTGGGCCCAGAGTAGGCAGAGTTTCCTTCCCTCTGAAAGGTCCAGTCTTACTGTTTGCCATGGCAATGGCAAGATGCCCATTGAGCCTTGTGACACAACAGGCTCTCTGTGAGAGGAGAGGGGTGTAATGGGCCCCATGTGGGAAGTTCTTACCCTCACAACTCAAGGGGTGGACCATCTGCTCCCTAAGGTGCTGTTCTGGAGGTATGTTGATACTGATGTTAAAGATGATCCATCCTGTGGGTTGTACTTTTTGATGGACAGTACTATTTCCATATTTAGCTTCATGGCCACCAATCTCATCAGGCTCCCCAGCTAAACATCAATTATACAGGCTTGCAGATTGATCATGGTGTATCTTAAAGGGAACAGTGGTCCCACAACCTTAAGTCTTTTCCTACCTTTAAAAAAAACACTCGAGCCTAATGCCCATTTGGAACACAACATTCCAGATCCAAAACCATGAAATCAGGCCCCACTGCCCTCAACAAAGTATGAGGCCCTCGATATCACCCCTTAAGAAGACATTCAAAAGGGGGGAATTAAAACTCCATGCTTCTTAATATACGTGTCAATAGCTGAAAAAACAGGATAGCAGTCCAAAGCAAAGGAATTTTACTGAGAATGAGGCTTGGATATTTCTGGTGGATTATTCAGAAGTTGATAAGCACAAGTCCTGACTCTTTGGGTGCTGCCTCTTAGTGTGGATATTAGGGCCACTGCCAGCATAATTTTTGTGTCCAAAATTGTCAGGAAGGGAAGGAGGGACTCTATTCTGAACCTCAGTCGGCCCTGTGATGAGGGATTCAAATTTAGTGTCTTCAGGTTTCCCTCTTGGAGGAGAGGGGACACTGGCACCGCCAATCAAAGGCCTAGAGGAGGATGAGGTGTGTCCCAAGGAGAACCTGGTTTTTGGTGACAGAAAACAGGCTCTCTGGCTCATTGAACACCAGGCCCTGTTCAAGGGTACTCATACCAGTGTTCTGATGCCACTGCACTGAGACATGGACAGTCACAGATTTCTTTACTTAATCCCCCAAGAATGAGTCCAGAGATCCACCTCCCCAGCAAATCCACAAGACCTGATCTTCCATGGGGGTCTGCTTCAGGAAAGCTAATTCTTGATAGAGTCCTCATGTGAACATGGTTGAAAATATGTTGATATCTGAGTCAAATATGGGACCACATAGACCACAGTACATATGAGGTGATCAGCGCGTCACCAAAAGGCCTGACAATGAGGAGATTGGAGGTAGAATGGTCGAGCTGGAAAACCTCTATGCCAACAGAGGGGTTCTTTCTGGACCACCGCTTGTATATTTGATTGGGGATAGGAAGACAGAGGGAAAATGTTGTGTAAAGACTTGTACTGCTATCCTGGATGAGATATTTCACCATGATCACCACAGATAATCTAGGGGCAGGAGGCTTCCAGAGAAAGTGAAAAAGGGAAAACTGGAAAGAGAGAGAGAGGAATAGTGAGAGCGAGAGAAAAGAGAGACAGAGATAAGGAAATTTTGATTCAGCAACAGTTCAGGGGTCTCTGTTTCAGGATCATGTCGGACACAAGGGAAAAACAGCACACTTGTACTAGATATTCCCTCCTTCTTCACCTGACTCTAGAAATGTGCCCATTACAATCAGTGATCCCCACTGGAAGATAGGGTTAAAACGTCTCTTTGGCACCCTTATCTTCTCAAACGGCATGAAGTCAGTGCAAAGCAGGTGTATATGTTTCTCAGGAGGTTATCCGACACATGGGAAAAACCACACTCTTGTACCAGATTCTTCACTCCTTCATGGCCTGACTCTACAAATGAGTCCATTAAAAACATGGTTCCCCACTGGAAGATAGGAGTTAAAATCCCACGTTAGCAACCTTATTTCCTCAAATGGCATGATGTGGAGATCAGGTTAAAAACAGTAGATATTTTCCCTGAGCGAAAAAGCCCCTTCTCTGGTAAGGTGCTGCTAATGTGGTGATCTTCCTCACTCTATCCTTGTTTTCATTATCCAGGCTACTTGGGGGGCGGGTCATTTTCAATCACATATTTATTTCCCAAATGAGATTTTGTACTGTGTATTCCTGGGATGCAGTGTTTGAAAATCCACTTTGACCCTGAAGTGCCACACATGTTTGGGGAAAGAGCCATCATTATGTAAAAAGAAATTTTGCTCAGAGTTGGTGGAGTTGCCTTCCTTCTGAAAGGTTGAGGCCAACTGGTTGCCATGGCAATGGAATGATTCCCATCAACTGTGGGACACAACAGCCTCTCTGTGAGATTAGAAGGACATAATGGGCCCCATGTGGGAAGTTTTCACCCTCACACCATGAGGGTTAGACAATGGGCACCCTGAGCTGTTGTTCTGGAGGTATGTTGATACTGATGTAAAGGATGATCCATTAAATGGGTGGTACAATTTGATGAACAGTATTATCTCAAAATTTAGGCTCATGGCCACCACTATCATCAGCTTCCCAAGCTAAACATTTATTATATTTGTGAGCTGCTTGACCATGCTATATCTTAAAGGGGCCAGTGAGATGAATACCTCAAGTCCTTTTCTACCTGCTAAAAAAAAACCCCTCATGCCTAATACCATTTGAAACACCACATTCCAGAGCCCGAACCATGAATCCAGGCCTATCTGCTTTCAAACAAGTGTGAGGCCCTAAATATCACCCTGGAAGAAGATATTAAATAGTGGGAAATTACAACCCAATGCTTCTGAATATACATGTCAATAGCAGAAATCACAGGCTAGCAATCCAAAGAATAGGAATTTTACAGACAATGAAGCTAGATATTTCTGATGGAATTTCACAGGTAGATAATCACAAGCCATGCTTCTTAGGTTGCTGACTGTTAATGTGGTGACTAGGGCCACTGCCAGCTTGTTTGTGGTGTCCACAATTGACAGGAAGCAAAGGAGGGTCTTCCCTGTGATCCTCCGTGAGCCCTCTGTTGAGGGTTTCAAGTGGACAGTTTGAAGTTTACCTCTTAGTGGAGAGGGGACTCTGGCCTCCCAATTGAGGGTCTTTAGCAGGATGAAGATTATCCCAAATAGAGACTAGTTTTGGGTGACAGAAAACTTGTGCTCTGGCCCATTGTCAACCAGGCCCTGTTCAAGCGTGCTCAGACTGGTGTTTGGATGTCAATTCACTGAGACATGGAGAGTCACATACTTCATTCCCTAAATACCCCAAGCTCAAGACCAGTTATCCACTTCACCAGCAAATCCACAAGACCTGATCATCCAGGTGGTGTCTGCTGCAGGGAAGCTAATTCTTGCTAGAGCCCTCATGTGAACCTGGTTGAAAATGTATTTATCTCTGAGTCAAATATGGAACCACATAAACACCAGTACATATGAAGTGTCAGTGGGTCACTCTGAATGGCTGACAATGGGAAGAGTGGGGGTAGGATGGCCGAGTTGAAATGTGTCTATACCAACAGAGGGGTTCTTTCTGGACCACCGTAGGTATATTTGATAAGGTATAAGAAGATAGATTAAAAATGTCGGGTAAAGACTTGGATGGCTATCCTGTCTGAGATATGTTATCCAGGAACACCACAGGTAACCTTGGGGTAGCAGGATTCGAACAAAAGGGAAGGAGGGAGAGGTGGAGAGAGAGAGAGTGAGAGAAAGAAGATTTTGATTCAAGCTAGGGTCCAGGGCACGATCTCAGTGCCAAGCAGGGGTTTGTGTTTCAGGAGTATATCCTACACAAGGGAAAAACCAGCCTTGTGGTGAGGGCCTCAATTGCAGGTTCTTGAAGATTCCCTCTTGGAGGAGAGAGGAATCTGGCCCTGCCAATCGAGGGTCTAGAAAAGGATGAGGAGTGTCCCAAATAGAGAATGATTTTGGGTGACAGATAATTTCCGCTCTGGCCCATTGTCAGCCAGGCCATGCTCAAGGGTGCTCAAACCAGTGTTTGCATTCCAATTCAATGAGCCATTTGAGTCTCAGACTTCATTGCCTAAACCCCCAAAGCATGAGTCCATAGATACACCTCCCCAACAATGCCACAAGACTTGATTGTCCATGTGGACTTTGCTGCAGGCAAGCTAATTATTGATAGATCCATCATGTGAGGGTGGTTGATAATGTGTTGATCTTTGAGTCAAATATGGGACCACGTATACCACAGTACATATAAGGTGGTCAGTGGGTCACAGTGAAGGGCTGACAATGGGAAGAGTGGGGGTAGGATGGTTGAGTTGGAATGTCTCTATACCAACAGAATATTTCTTTCTGGACCCATGCTTGTATACTTTATATTGGATTGGAAGACCAAGGGAAAATGTTCTGTGAAGATTTAGACTGTTATCATGGCTGTGATATGTCATCCAGGATCATCACAGGATATCTTGGGGCAGGAGTATTTGAGGGAATGTGAAGGAGGGAGAAGTGGAGAGAGTGAGAGAGAGACAGATTAAGAAGATTTTGTTTCAAGCAAGAGTCCTGGGCACAACCTCAGTGCCAAGAAGGTGTCTGTGTTTCAGAAGAATATACAACACAGTGGAAAAACCATCACACTTTTACCTGATTTTTCAATCCTTCTTGGCCTGACTCTAGAAATGTGTCCATTACAATCACTGCTCCATGATGGAAGATATGGGTTGCAGCCCATTTTTAGCACCCTTTTCTTCTAAAATGGCATGATGTGGAGATCAGATTAAAGGACAGTAGATATTTTGCCTGAGCAGATTTGCCCCTTCCCCTGTAAAGGCTGATCATGTAGTGAACATCCTCACATATTCCTTGTTTTCATTATCCAGGACATGTGGTAGTGGGTTTTTTTAATCAATTTTTTTTTACAAATGAGATTTTATACTGCGTATTCATGGGATGCAGCGTTTGCAAAACCACTTTGACCCTGAAGTGCCAGACATGTTCGAGGAAAGTCCATCTTCATGTAGAGAACAGGTGGGCCCAGAGTGCGTGGAGTTACCTTCCCTCTGAAATGCCAAGGCCAACTGGTATACACAGCAATGGCTTGATGCAGATTGAGCCTTATGACACAACAGCCTCTCTGTCAGAGGAGAGGTGCTTGTTTGGCCCCATGTGGTAAGCTCTCACCCTCACACTTCAACAGTTGGATGATGGGCACCCTGAGCTCTTGTTCTGGAGGTATGTTGATACTGATGTAAATGATGATCCATCAGATGGGTGGTACAATTTGACCAAGACTATTATATCCATCTTTAGTCTCAAGGCCAACACTCTCATGAGTCTACTGAACTAAACATTGATTATACATTCGTGCTGTTTTATCATGGTATATTGTAAAGGGACCAGTGAGCCGACAACATCAAGTATTTTCCTACATGTGAAAAAAGACTCGTGCCTACTGCCCATTTGAAACAACTCCTTCCAGATATGAAAACATGAAACCAGGCCACTCTGCTTTAAACCTAGTGTGAGGCCCTCAAAATAACCCCTGAAGAAAACATTCAATTGGGGGAAATTTTATCTCCACGCTTCTGAATATACATGTCAATCGCTGAAATTGCAGACAAGCTTTCCAATGTAAATGAACTTTCCCTAGTAAGACGCTGGTACATTTCTGGTGGAATTTTCACAGTTTGATAAACACAAGCCCTGGCTCTTAGGATGATGCCTATTGTGTGGTAAATAGGTCCACTGCCAGCTTGATTACATGTCCATAAAATGTAAGGAAGGGAAGGAGGGTCTCACTTCTGATCCTCCCTGAGCCCTTTGCTGAGGGCTTAAAGTGGAGGTTCTTGAAGTTTCCCTCTTGGAGTAGAGGGGACTCTGGTCCTGCCAATCAAGGATCTAGAGAAGGATGAGGAGTGTCCCAAATACAGACTGGTTTTGGCTAACAGAAAAATTGAGGTCTGGCCAATTGTCAGCCAGGCCCTGCTCGATTGTGCTCAGACAGTTGTTTGGTTGCCAATTCACTGAGACTTGGAGAGTCACAGACTTCATTTTTTAAATCCCCAAAGCACGAGTCCAGAGATCCACTTCCCAGCAAATCCGCAAATCCTTATCATCCAGGTGGGGTCTGTGAAGGTAAGGTAATTCTTGCTAGGGTCCTCATATGAACGTGTTTGAAAATGTGTTGTTATCTGAGTCAAATATGAGACCACGTATAACACAGTACATATGAGGTGGTCAGTGGGTAACCATAAAGTGTTGAAAATGGGAAGATTTGGTTAGCATGGCCGAGTTGGAATGTCTCTATACCAAAAGAGAGTTTCTTTCTGGACCACCGCTTGTATATTTGATAGGGGATTGGAAGACAGAGGCAAAATGATTGTTAAAGACTTGGACTGCTAGGCTGGCTGAGATATGTCATCCAGGATCACCACAGGTAAACTTGGGCTGGAGAATTTGAGTGAAAAAGATGGAGGTAGAAGTAGAGAGAGAGGGATAAAGGAGATTTTGATTCAAGCAACAGTCCAGGGCACGATCTCAGTGGCAAACATGTGTCTGTGTTTCAGGAGGATATCTGACACAAGGGAAAATCCAGAAGTCTTGTACCAGATTATCCACTACTTCTTGGCCTGACTCTATAAAAGTGTCAATTACAAACTCTAATCCCTGCTAGAATATAGGGGGTAAAGACCCATTTTGTCACCTTTATCTTCTCAAATGACATTATGTAGAGATCAGGTTGAAACAGTATATATTTTCTCTGAGCAGAAAGGCCCCTTCCCATTTAATGAGTTGCTAATGTGGTGTTCTTCCTGACTCTTTCCTTGTTTTCATTGTCCAGGCTTGTTGCAATTTGTGTTTTTTTTAATCACATATTTTCTTTCCAAATGAGATTTTATACTGTGTTCATGGGATGAAGTTTTCGCAATACTATGTTGTCTCTGAATTGCCACACTTGTACGGGCAAGGAACCATCATTATGTAGACAGCAGATGGGCCCAGAATGGGCAGAGTTACCTTCCCTCTGAAGGGTCCAGGCCAACTGGTTGCCACAGAAATGGACTTATGTCAATCAAGCCTTGTAACACAACAGCCTGCCTGTGAGAGAGGTGCCTGATGGGCCCCATGTCAGAAGCTCTCACCCACACACCTCGAGTGTTGAATGATGGCCCCCTGATCTGTTTTTTCTGGAGTTATGTTGATACTGATGTAAAGGATGATACATCAGATTGGTGGTACCATTTGAAAGAGTATTAGACCACAGTACGTATGAGGTGGTCAGCGGGTCAGCCTGAAGTGCTGACAATGGGAAAAGTGGGGGTAGGATGTCCAATTTGTAATGTCTCTATGCCAATGGAGGAATTCTTTCTGGACCACTGGTTGTATATTTGATAGGGGATCAGAAGATGGAGGAAAAATGGTGGGTATAGACTTGGACTGCTCTCCTGGCTGAGATATGTCCTCCAGGATCATCACAGGTAAACTTTGGGCAGGAGGATTTGGGAGAAAATGAAGGAGGGGGAAGTAGAGAGAGAGCATGAGAGAGATAGAGAGATATAAAGGAGATTTTTATTCAAGCAACAGTCCAGGGCACTATCTAAGCACAAAGCAGGATACTTTGTTTCAGGAGGAAAAGGGACACAAGGGAAAAACAAGGAATCATGTACCAGATTACTCATTATTTCTTTGCCTGACTCTAGAAATGTGTCCACTACCATCACTGCTCCCTGCTGGAAGAGAGGGGATTAAGCTCCTATTTGACACCCATATATTCTCAAATGGCATGATGTGGAGATAAGGTTCAAGGGGAGTACATAATTTCCCTGAGCTGTAAACCCCTTCCCATGTAAAGGGCTGCTCATATGGTCTTCTTCCTCACTCTTTCCTTGTTTTCATTATCTAGGCTACTTGGGGAATGGGTCTTTTTCAATCACATATTTTCTTTCCAAACGAGATTTTATACTGTGTATTCCTTGGATGCAGTGTTGGCAGAACCACATTGACACTGAAGTGCCACACATGTTTGGTGAAAAATCCATTATTATGTAGAGAGCAAGTGGGCCCCGAGTGTGCAGGGTTGCCTTCCCTCTGAAAGTTCCAGTCCAACTGGTTGCCATGGCAATGTCATACCACCCATGGACTTGAGACACAAAAAACTCTCTGTGAGAGTAGAGGGGCATCATGTGCTCAATGTGGGAAGCTCTCATCCTCACAACACGAGGGTTTGGCGATGGGCACCCTGAGCTATAGTTCTGGAGGCATATTGATACTGATGTACAGGATGATCCATCAAATGGATGGTACAATTTGACAAACTCGATTATCTTCATCTTTAGCCTCATGGCCACAACTCTCATCAATATACTGATATAAATATCAAATATGCATGCCTGCTGTTTGATCATGGTATATGCTAAAGGGACCAGTGAGCAAACCACCTCAAGTATTTTCCTACATGTGAAAAAAACTCGTGCCTAATGCCAATTTGAAACACTTCATTCCAGATCCCCAAACATTAATCCAGGTCCCACTGCCTTCAACCAAAATGAGGCCCTCCATATCACCCCTAAAAAAGACATTAAAATGAGGGAAATTACAACTCCCTCTTCATAATATACATGTCAATAGTTGAAATCACAGGCTAGCTGTCCAAAGCAAAGGAATCTTACCAAGAATGAAGCTGGCATATTTCTGATGGATTTTTCACAGGTTGATAAGCACAAGTCCTTTCTATTTGTGTGCTGGCTGATAATGTGGTGATTAGGGACACTGCTATCATGTTTTTGGCGTCCACATTTGTCAGGAAAGCAAGAAATGTCTCCCTTCTGAACCTCTATGAGCCCTGTGGTGAGGGATTCAAATGGAGGATATTGAGGTTTCACTCTTGGAGGAGTGGGGAAACTGACCCTGCAAATCGAGGTTCTAGAGAAGGATGAGGAGTGTCCCAAAGAGAGACTGGTTTTGAGTGAGAGAACACTTGTGCTATGGCCCATTGTCAACCAGGCCCTGCTCAAGGGTGCTGAGACCAGTGTTTGGATTCCAATTAACTGAGTCGTGGAGAGTCACAGACTTAATTTCCTAAATCCCCAAGCATGAGTCCAGAGGTCCAACTACCAAGAAAGTCCACAAGACCTGATCATCCAAGAGGGGTCTTCTTAAGTTAAGCTATTTCTTGTTAGAGCCCTTATGTGAACATGATTAGAAATGTGTTTATGTCAGAGTCAAATATTGGACACCATAGACCACAGTATATATGAAGTGGTCAGGGGTCACCATGAGGGGCTGACAATGGGAAGAGTGGGGGTAGGATGGCCGAGTTGGAAAGTGTCTATACTAACATAGAAGTTTTTTCTGTACCACCGTTTTATATTTGATAGCGAATCAGAAGACAGAAGGAAAATATTGGGTAAATATTTGGACTGCTATCCTGGATGAGAGATTTCATCCAGGAATACCACAGGTAAATTTGGGGCAGGAAGATTCTAGAAAAAGTGAATGAGGTAGGAGGGAGAAGGAGAGACAGAGAGAGAGAGAGAGCAAGAAAGAGAGAGAATAAATGAATTTTTGATTCAAGCAAGAGTCCAGGCCACAATCTCAGTGCCAAGTAGGTGTCTGTGTTTTAGGAGGATATCCGACAAAAGGGTAAATCCATCACTCTTGTACCAGATTCTTCACTCCTTCTTGGCTTGACTCTAGAAATGTTTACATTACACTCTCTAATCCCCCTTGGTATATTGGGTTTAAAGCCCCTTTTGCCACCCTTATCTTCTCAAATGGCATGATGTGGATATTAGGTTAAAAGACAGTATATATTTTCACTGAGTGGAAAAGCCCCTTCCCATGTAAATGGCTGCTCTTGTGTAGTTCTTCCCCACTCATTCCTTGTTTTCATTATCAGTGCTACTTGGGGAGTGGGTGATTTTAATCACATATTTTCTTTCCAAATGAGATTTTATACTGTGCATTACAGAGATGCAGTTTCTGCAAAACCATGTTAACACTGAAGTGCCACACATGTCCTGGGAAAGAGCCATCATTATGTAGACAGCAGGTGGGCCCATGGTGGATGGAGTTGCCTTCAGTCTTAATGGTACAGGCCAACTGGTTGCCACAGCAATGGCATAACACCCAATGAGCCTTGTGACACAACAGCCACTCTGTGAGAGTGGAGGGGCATGATGGTCCCTATTTGGGAAGCTCTCACCCTCATACCTCAAGGGTTGGACGATGGGCACCCTGATCTGTTATTCCGGAGGCATGTTGATACTGATGTAAAGGATGATCCATCAGATCGGAGGTACAATTTGACCAACAGCATTACCTCCATTTTTAGCCTCATGGCCACCACTCACATCAGTCTACCGAGCCAACATCAAATATATTTTTGTGCTGTTTGATCATGGTATATCATAAGAGGACCAGTGAGGCCACCACCTCAAATATTTTCCTACATGTGATAAAAGACACGTACCTAATGCCCATTTGAAGCACCTCATTCCAGATCCCAAACCATGAAAGCAGGCCCCTCGGCCTTCAACCAAGTGTGAGGCCCTCAATATCACCCTGAAGAATATATTCAAAAGTGGAAAATTATAAATCCATGCTTCTGAATATAAATGTCAATAGCTTAAATCACAATCTTGATTTCCATAGCAAAGGAATTTTACCAAGCACGAAGCTGGGATAATTCAGATGGATTTTTCACAGTTTGATAAGCACTGCTTCTTTTTCATTAGGTGCTTTTTCTTTGTGTGGCGACTAGGGCTACTTCCAGGTTGTTTGTAGTGTCCACAATTGTCAGGAATGGAAGGACTGTCTCACTTCTGATCCACTGTGAGCTCTGTTGGTGAGGTCTTCAAGTGGAGAGTCTTGAGGTTTCCCTCTTGGAAGATTGGGGACTCTGGCCCTACCTATCTTGGGTCTAGAGAAAGATGAGGAGTGTCCTAAATAGAGACTACTTTTGGGTGACCAAAAACATGTGTTCTGGACAATTGTCTGCCAGGCCCTGCCAGGGGTGCTCTGATGGGTGTTCAGATGCCAATTTACTGAGACATGGAGAGTCACAGACTTCATTTCCTAAATCCCCCAAGCATGAGTACAGATATCAACCAGACCAGCAAATCCACAAGACCTGATTCTTCCAGGTGGTGTCTACTGCAAGTAATCTAACAGTTCCTGGAGACCTCATGTGAACGTGGTTAAAAAATTGTCTATCTCTGAGGGAAGTATGGGACCACACAATCTGCAGTACATATGAGGTGGTCACTGGGTTACAAAGAAAGGCTGACAATTGGAAGAATGTGGGTAGGATGGCCAAGTTGGAATGTCTTTATACCATTATAGGAGTTCTTTCTGGACTACTGCTTGTATTTTTGATAGGGGATTGGAAATTGAGGTAAAAATTTGGGTAAAGGTTGGACTGCTATACTGGGTGAGATATTTCATCCAGGATCACCACAGGTATACTTGAGGCAGGAGGATTCCAGAGGAAGTGAAGGAGGGAGAAATAGAGAAGAGTGTTAAAGGAGTTTTTTGGTTCAAGCAATTGTGCTGGTCACTATCTCAGTGCCAACATGGTGTCTGTGATTCAGGAGGATATTTGACACAAGGGAAATACCAGCGCTATTTTACCAGATATTCACTCCTTCTTGGCCTGATTCTAGAAATGTGTCCGTGGAAATCACAGCTCCCTGCCGTAAGATAGGGGATAATGACCCTATTTGGCACCCTCATCTTCTCAAATGGCATGATGTGGAGATCAGGTTAAAGGACAGTAGATATTGTCCCTGAGGTTGAAAGCCCCTTCCCTTTAAAGGGCTGCTCATGTGGTGTTCTTTCTCACTCTTTCCTTGTTTTCATTATCCAGACTACATTGGGTGTACATCTTTTTTCAATTACATATTTTCTTTCCAAATGATGTTTTATACTGTGTATTCATGGGATGCAGTGTTTGGAAAACCACGTTGATCCTTAAGTTCCACACATGTTCAGAGAAAGAGTCATCATTATGTAGAGAGCAGGTGGGCCCAGAGTGGGTGGTGTTGACTCCACCTTGAAAGGTCCAGACCAACTAGTTTCCATGGCAATGGCCTGATGCCTGCAGAGCCTATGACACAACAGCCTCTCTGTGAGAGGAGAGGGGTCTTATTGTCCCCATTTGAGAAGCTATCAGCCACACAGCTCGAGAGTTGAATGATGGGCACCCTGAGCTGTTGTTCTGGAGGTGGGTTGATACTGATGTAAAGAATGATCCATCCGTCATGTGATACAATTTGATGAACAATATTATCTCCATCTTTAGCCTCATGGCCACCACTCTCATCAGTCTACCGAGCTAAAGATTGATTATACAGGTTTGCTCATGACCACAGTATATCTTAAAGCAACCAATGATCTGACCACAATTAATTTCTTGCGTTAAAAAAGACTTGGGCCTAATGGCCTATGAAACACGGCGTCCCAGAGCACAAACACGGAAACCATGCCCAAAGGCTTCAACCAAGCAGGAAGCCCTAGAAGTCACCCCTGAAGAAGACATTCCAAAGGGGGAAATTACAGCTCCACCCTTCTGAATATACATGTCAGTAGCTGAAACCACAGGCTAGACTTCCAATGCAAAGGCATTTCTACTGAGAAGGAAACTGGGATATTTCAGGTGGATTTTCCACAGGCGGATAAGCACAATCCCTCCCTCTCTTTGGGTGCTTGCTGGTAGTGTGGTGACTAGGGAGAGTGATAGCTTGTTTGTGGTGTCCACAATTGTAAGGAAAGGAAGGAGGGTCGTTCTTTTGATCCTCTAGGAGCCCTGTGGTGAGGTCTTCAAGTGGAGGGTATTGAGGGTTCCCTCTTTGATGAGAGGGGACACTGTCCCTGACAATCGTGGGTATAGAGATAGATGAGGAATGTGCCAAAGAGAGACTGGTTTTGGGTGACAGAAATCATTCACTCTGGGCCATTTCCTGCCAGGCCATTTGTCAAAGGTGCTCTGACCGGTATTCAAAGGCTGATACAGTGAGACATGAAGAGTCATAGACTTCATTTGCTAAATCCCCCAAGCACAAGTCCAGATGTACATCTCCCGAGCAAATCCAGAAGACCTGATCTTCCAGGTGTGTTCAGCTGCAGGAAAGCTGATTCTTGCTATAGCCCTCACGTGAATCTTGTTGAAAACGTGTTATCTCTGAGTCAAATTTGGGACCACATATACCACAGTACACGAGGTGGTCAGCAGGTCACTGTTAAGAGTTGACAATGGGAAGTGTTGGGGGAGGATGGCCTGTGTTGGAATGTATGTCTAATTCCTACAGAAGAGTTCATTCTGGCCCACCGTTTTGGATGGGTGTATCAGAAGACAGAGGGAAAAAGTTGGGTAAGACTTGGACTGCTCTGCTGGCTCAGATATTTCACCCAGGATTACCCAAGTTATTCTTGGGACATCTGGATTAGAGAGAGAGTGAAGGAGAGAGAATCAGTGGGAGAAAGAGTGTCTGTGTGAGAGAGAGATAGAGAGGGAGATATATATATATGAGAGAGAGATTGTAGATTTTTATTCAAGAAACTTTTCAAGATAAGGCCTCGGTGCCAAGGAGGTTTCTGTGCTTCAGGTGGATATCTGACTTCAAGGAAGAAACAGCACCTTTGTCCCAGATTTGTTACTCATTCTTGGAGTGACCACTGAAATGTGGCCCTTACACTCACTGCCCCATGCTGGAAGATAGGGGTTAGAGACCCTGTTTGGCACCCATTTACTCCTGCTGTATCCTCCCCACACCCCACCCACCCACACCTTGTCCCCACTGCCTGCTCACTTGATGGAATGCATGTGAGATGTTGTGTAGGGTTCGCTGGAGGTGTCAGCTGCAAGGCCTGGGGTGTGCTGCCCATGAGAGGGAAGAGACTGGCAGAGGACTCACACCGAGTCCGGTGGTCTTGGCTGCTGCAGTCCCTTTGGGAGACACCTTGTGTCACAAGCAGTCTTTGGGCATGGTGTTCCCTAGGGGGGCCATTGGGCCAAGTCCCTGCACTATGGGGCTGGGAGCCCGTGATGTTGGGGGTTGAGTACCAGCAGCCACTGCCTCCGCCGCCCATTCACCACACATCCCCCACACAGCAGTGGTGGTTTTGGTGGTGGCAGCATCCGTCTGGCTCCCTGCCATGGTCCACCACACCGTCTAGGGTTGCTTCAGTGCCTAGCATCCCCCCCACACCTCGCCCTGTCAGGGTGTGCGTCTTGCCTGAGGCTGTGTTGCACATGTGACTGTGCCCCTGGGACGTGTGACCCAGTGGTGGGCAACGGGATGCTGTGGTGTCTTTCTGCCACTCTGTGCTTCCTCCTGGGCTGTAGCCACTCTGTGCCTCGTGCCCCAGAACCCATGGTGTCTCGGTGTTACTTCAGGGCAGGCGCCTGGCTTCCAGCCACCCATCAGTTGTGGGGCATCTTGGCAGCACGCACGTGTGAGGTTGAGTGGAGAGGGGTCAGTTCTTGATGGGGAGATAGGAGGCCTCCAGCAGTCAGGGGTGACTGCTGGGTTTTTTTCTTTTTCCTCCCTTGCCTGCCTCCCTCCTCTTCCCCCTGTCCTCAGCACCATGGTGTGTGCATTCCCCTGACTGGTGGGTTTCTCAGTTGGGTCCTCATTGTGGCCTCTCTCTGCCACACCCCTCTGTGCTCACCTTTCCCCATTCCTGCTGGTTCATGCTCTACCTCCCTCCTGTTTGCATTCCTCTCTTCCACCCACCCCTGGCGCCCCCCCTTGTGCAGGTGGGGGTGAGGTGGTTTGGGTTGAGGAACCAGACAGGTGGAGCCTGGACCTGGGGTTGGTCCTCCACATGGCTATTGTACCATGTTCCCATCCCACCTGGCGGGTACCCGGTTCCCTGAGCTTGGGTGAGTGAGCAGGTGGGCGAGGGAGGCAGAGCTGATCAGGCTGTCTGTGCCCGCATCCAGTCCATCCCATCCACCCATCCACATGCCTCGCCCTCTGCCCCTCTGAGATGGAGATGCGAACTCAGATCAGACGTGGTGACCCACTGATTTTAAGCATATTAGTCAGTAGAGGAAAAGAAACTAACTAGAATTCCCTCAGTAACAGCAAGTGAAAAGGGAAGAGTGGGAAATGTGGCATACAGAAGACCCACTCCCTGGCGCTGCTCATGAGGGGCCCAAGTCATTCTGATCAAGGCCCAGCCTGTGGATGCTGTGAGGCAGGTAGTTGGTCTTCCTGGAGTCCGGTTGCTTAGGAAGGCAGCCCAAAGCGGGTGGTAAACTTCATCTAAGGCTAAATACCAGCATGAGACTGATAGTCAACAAATACCAGGGAAAGTTGAAAAGAACTTTGAAGAGAGAGTTCAAGAGGGCTTGAAACCATTAAGAGGCAAACATGTGGGTTCTGTGCAGTCCACCCAGAGGATTTAACCTGGAGGGTCCAGCCATGAGGCAGCCCAGCAGATCTTTCCCACTCCCCGTGCCTCCTGTCCTCTCCACCCGCCCTAAGTCCATGCCCCCTCACTGCTGCAGCAGCGGGGGTTGTCTCAGGGGTGGGTGGCCGGGGCCAGGGGTGGGGCCATCGGGGGACCAGCCGCCAGTTGGCATCCAAGGCCACCACCAGGCGCATTTCCACCTTGGCGGTGCACCACGACTGGCTCCAGGATGGCTGGGAAGGCCAGTGGGGAAGGTTGCTATGGGGGAGCCTATTGTCCTCTCCCTCCCTCCTCGCTGGACTCCTTTTATTTCTTTTACTTCTCTGATTGCTGTGGCTAGGACTTCCAGAACTATGATGAAGAGTAGTGGTGAGAGTGGACATCCTTGTCTTGTTCCTGATCTCAGTGGGAATTCCTTCAGCTTTTCACCATTGAGAATGGTGGTGGGTTTGTCATATATGGCCTTTATCATATTGAGGTAGGTTCCCTCTATGCCCATTTTCTGAAGGGTTTTTATCAGAAATGGGTGTTGGATTTTGTCAAAGGCCTTTTCTGCATCTATTGAGAGGATCTTATGGTTTTTCTTCTTCAGTTTGTTAATGTGGTGTATCACACTGATGGATTTTGTGGATATTGAAGAATGCTTGCATCCCTGGTATGAATCCCACCTGATCATGATGTACAATCCTTTTAATGTATTGTTGGATGTGGTTTGCTAGTATTTCATTGAGGATTTTTGCATTGATGTTTATCAGTGAAATTGGCCTGTAGTTTTCTGTTTCTGTGGTATCTTTGTCTGCTTTTGGTATCAGGGTGACAGTGGCCTCATTGAATGAGTTTGGAAGTATCCCTTTCTCTGCAAAATTTGAGATAGTTTCAGAAGTAGAGGTGTTAGCTCTTCTCTAAATGTGTGATAGAATTCGCCTGTGAAGCCATCTTGTCCTGGTCTTTTGTTTGTTGGAAGTTTTTAATCACAGTTTCAATTTCAGTTCTTGTGATGCGTCCATTCATCTTTTCTACTTCATCTTGGTTTAGTCTTGGAAGATTGTACTTTTCTAAGAATTTGTCCATTTCTTCTAGGTTTTCCATTTTATTGGCATATAGTTGCATATAGTAGTCTCTTATGATCCTTTGTATTTCTGTGATGTCCGTTGTTACTTCTCCTTTTTCATTTCTAATTTTATTGATTTGAGTGCTCTAACTTTTTTGCTTGATAAGTCTGGCTTAAGTTTTATCAATTTTGTTGATCTGTCCAAAGTACCGTCTTTTTGTTTCATTGATCTTTTCTATGGTTTTCTTTGTTTATATTTTATTGATTTATGCTCTGATCTTTATGATTTCTTTCCTTCTCCTCACTTTAGGTCTTGTCTGTTCTTCTCTCTCGAGCTGCTTTAGATGTAAAGTTAGCTGGTTGATTTGAGCTTTTTCTTGTTTCCTGAGGTGGGCTTGAATTGCTATAAACTTTCCTCTTAGAACAGCTTTTGCTGCATCCCATAGATTTTGCAGTGTCACATCTTCATTGTCATTTTCTTTTTTTTCCCCACTGTACAGCAAGGGGATCAAGTTATCCTTACATGTGTACATTACAATTACATTTTTTCCCACACTTTGTTCTGTTGCAACATGAGTATCTAGACAAAATTCTCAATGCTACTCAGCAGGATCTCCTTGTAAATCTTTCATTGTCATTTTCTTCTAGTTTTTTCTTTTTAAATTTCCTCTTTGATTTCCTCAGTGATCCATTGGTTTTTTAGTAGCATGTTGTTTCATCTCCACGTGTTTGCATTTTTTACTGATTTTTTCTTGTTGTTGATTTCTAGTCATATAGCATTGTGGTCGGAAAATATGCTTGATATGATTTCAATATTCTTAAAGTTATTAAGGTTGGATTTGTCTTGTTTTTGTATCCATTCAGCCAGTCTATGTCTTTTGGTTGGAGCGTTTAATCCATTCACATTTAAGGTAATTATTGATATGTATGTTCTTATTGCCATTTTATTAATTACTTTGGATTTGTTTTTGTTGTTCTTTTTTCTTCCCTTCTTCTCTTGTTCTCGCCTCTTCTGGTTTGATGACTATCTTTAGTGTTGTATTTGAGTTGATTTTTCTTGTTGGTGTGTAAATGAATTGTAAATTTTTGGTTTGCAGTTATTCTGAAATTTTGATAAGAGACTATATAGATTGTTTTAAGTTGTTGGTCTCTTAATTGCAAGTTCATCTCCAGTGTCCTACATTTGTACCCACCTCTTCTCATGATTTCTGATTTTTGTGGCATAATTGTGCATGGATGATTTTGTATATTTACTATATATATACCTTTACACTGGTTAGCCTTATAATTTTTGGAATTTTTGTTTCCCATTGCTGTCTTTTCTTTTCTGCATAGAGAAGTTCCTTTAGCATTTGTTGTAAGGCTGGTTTAGTGTTGCTGAATTCTTGCAGCATTTGCTTATCTGTGAAGGTTTTTATTTCTCCTTCAAATCTGAAGGATTGCCCTGCTGGGTAAAGTAATCTTGGTTGGAGGTTTTTTCCTTTCATCACGTTAAGTATATCATGCCACTCCCTTCTGGCCTGTAGAGTTTCTGCTGGAAAATCTGCCAATAACCTTATTAGGGTTCCCTTGTATGTTATTTCTTTCTTTTCCCTAGATGATTTCAAGATTTTCCCTTTGTCTTTAATTTTGGTCAGATTGATTAATATGTGTCTCAGTGTAGTTCTCCTTGGGTTTATTTTATATGGTACTCGTTGTGCTTCCTTGATTTGAGTGAGTGGTTCATGTGAGGGAAGTTTTCAGCTATTATCTCTTGGAATATTTTTTCTGTCCCCTCCTCTCTCTCTTCCCCTTCTGGCAACCCTATAATAAGGATGTTGGTGCGTTTAAAGTTTTCCCAGATTTCTCTGAGACTCTCTTCATTTGTTTTTGATCTTTTTTCTCTTTTCTGTTCTGCATCTGTAATTTCAACTAATCTGTCCTCCACCTCGCTTATTCATTTTTCTGCCTCCTGTATTCTGCTGTTAGCTGCTTCTAGTGAATTTTTTATTTCTGTTATTGTATTTTGAACTCTTTTTGTTTAAGTTTTATGTCTTGTATCTCTTTGCTCAATGTTTCCTGTAAGTTATCCATCTTTGCCTCCAGTTTATTTCCAATGTCTTGCATCATCCTCAGAATCAAGTCTAAAGTCTTTTTCCTGGAGGCTGAGAATCTCCTTATTGCTTAACTGTTTTTCTGTGGTTTTTCCTTTCTCCCTCATCTGAGGTATAGTTATCTGTCTTTTCATTTATATAGGTTTTTGGTGTGTTGACATTTTTACAGATAATAGAGTTGTAGCCTCTCTTACTTCTGGTGTCTTCCCCCCTGGTGGCTGAAGTTGTTACAGGGGCTTGCTCTAGGCTTCCTGATGGGAGGGGCTGATGCCTGCCCACTGGTAGGTGGAGCTGATTCTAATCCCTCTGGTGGGTGGGTCTTAGTCTCTCAATTGAATTAGAGGCAGCTGTGTGCCTGTGGGCTCTTTAGGTAGCCTGTTTACTGAGGGGCATGTGTGTGATCCCAACTGGATTGTTTTCCATAAGGCTTCTCAAAGCTGACTGATGGGTGGGGCCAGATTTTCCCAAAATGGCCACCTCCAGAGAAAGGCACACTGCTGAATATTCCTGAGAGCTTTGCTTTCAATGTCCTTCCCTCACAACAAGCCACATTCACCCCTGTTTTCCCAAGATGTCCTCCAAGAACTGCAGTCAGTTTTGACCCAGATTCCTATGGAGACTTGGCTTTGCCCTCAGACCCAGTGCACGTGAAAATCTGTGTGCACATTTTAAGAATAGGGTCCCTGTTTTCCCCAGTCCTGTGGAGCTCCTGTGCATAAGCTCCACTGGCCTTCAATGACAGATGCTCCAGGGGCTCTTTCTCCTAGTGCCAGATACTTACATATGAGATTTTCATGTGGGGCTCAGAACTCTCCCTCCTTTAGGTATCTGTGAACCAGTTAGTTTTTAGTCTGTAGGGTTCCCACCCAGGAGGTGTGGGGTTGTTTATATCACAAAATTTCTCGTCCTACTTCTGGATGTGGCCTCCTCTTTTGCTTCTGGAGTAGGATAACTTTTTTAAGGTTTCTGGTCCACTTGGGTGAAGATTGTTCAGCCTTTAGTTGTGAATTTTGTTTTTAGGAGAGAAGATGAGCTCCAGTCCTTCTATTCCACCATCTTAATCCCATGCATAGCCTTTAGTGTTTCTGTAGAGAGATCAGCTGAGAGCCTTATTTGGACACCCCGTAATTAAGGCTTTGCTTTTCTCTTGCTGCCTTTAGAATCCTCTCTTTATCTTTAACTTCTGCTATTTTTAGCATAATATGTCCTGGTGTGGGCCTGTTTGGGTTCAACTTGTTTGGGCCCCTCTGTGTTTCCTGTGTTGATATCAATTTCCTTTAGATTTGGAAAGTTTTCAGCCATAATTTCTTCAAATATATTTTCAATATATTTTTTTTCTCTTTCTTCTCCTTCTGGAATTCCTATCATGCATAGACTGGCCTGCTATATATTATCCCATAGATGTCTTCTATTGCTTTCATGTTTGTTCATTTGGTTTTCTGCCTGCTGTCTTGATTGGGTGATTTCCATTATTCTATCTTCCATGTCACTAATTCATTATTCTGCATTATTCATTCTGCTCTTTATTATCTTCATATCAGTTTGGATCTATGCAAATGAATTTTCCCATTTTTCTTGGCTCCTTCCTATTCTTTCTAAGGCCTTTCTAAGGGAATATGTATTACTGTTTGTATCTTCTCTTAATTCATTGATATTCAGCCTTAATTCCTTCAGTATTTTCACTATCTCCCTTTTTATTTCAATGTCTATCAGACTGCAGAGGTTTGTTTCATTTTTGACTGCTTTAGGTAAATTCTGTTCTTTAGCTGGGCATGGTTTCTTGGCTTCTTCATCTTGCTTGTGTTTTTCATTTTCTGTGAGTTTGGGGAAGCCAAACTGTAGTCTTGTAAGGCTACTTCTATGCAAAAACATCCCTTTGTATTTTTTTTTTGTGGGATTAGTATTTATTTTTGGTGTGGGAGTTTGAATCTTTGCTGTCTCTTTCTTCAGTATAAGTTGTTTTTCTCAGGATGCTCAGTGTGTTTTCAGGGAGAAGGAGGCAATGTGTAGGTCCAGCTATCAACAGCAGCAAGGGCCTGCAGGAAGGAGGCACAGACTAATCCTATTTGCAGGGCCCTGGGAAGTGGTAATGAGCTCTAGGAAGATATACAATGTGACCAGAGCATTTGTCAGGAGCAGCATAAAGGTGCATGATTTCCCAGGGAATTGAGAGCAACAACATCTAGTGCTCAATTGTGACGCTCTCCTCTAGGTGATTGGAACTGCAGATGGTGCCTGTTCAAGGACCCCTAGTGGTAGCAGACCATGACCACCTCTGGAGTCAGTAATAACTGCAGTGGTTTGATCCCATCATTTTTAGACCACGCATGAAGCAACCCATTTCACTTAGCACACATGGGTGGTGCTGCATAGGCTGATCCTAGTTGCAGGATCCTTGGAATTGACGGAGATCAGATGTGTGAGTACTTCAGGGTATTCAGCAGTGGCAACATTAAGGCAGGTGTCTTCCCAGGGTTGCTAGAGAACCAACAGGTGGTGTTTGGTCACATTTCCCTCCTCTATGGTTCCCTTGAGGTGATTGGGGCTGCAAGTGGTGTCTGTTCACAGACCACTAGGGGTGGCAGGTCCCCCTGCACCTCTGGATCCTGAGATAACTGTAGTCGTTTGCACCAGTCTCCTGTAGACCATGCAAGAAGCACCTGTCCTTCTTGCCCCCCACAGGATGTGATCCACAAGCTGCTCCTTATTGCAGGTTCCTGGTAAGAGAGTGTGATCAAGCCTCTGCACTCTGCCAAGAGAAATTGTCAGTGGCAGCAGCAGGGTGGTGTGCTCCCAGGGGAGTGAGAGCAACAACAGGTGGTGTTCCTTCTCAATATCCTTCTCTGTGGTGCCCTCTGAAGTGATTGGGGCAGCAAGTGATTTTTGTTCAGATATCCCCAGTGGGAGTGGGCCACACTCACCTCTAGAGTCAGAGATAACTGTGGTAGTTTGACCCTGCCACCTGCAGACCATGTAAGAAACACCCTGTCCCACTTAGCCTATGCAAGAAGTGCTACACCAGCTACTCCTAGTTGTAGGGTCTTGGGAAGGGAGAGTGACCAAAGGTCTGGGTGCCACTCAGAGCATTTGGCAGTGGAAGCTTCAGGGTGGGTGTGTTCTCAGGGGAGTGAGAGCAACAGTGTATGGTGCTTAATAGGCATTGTGTCACACTTAGCCCCCTGATACCCTTAGCCTACCCAAGAGGTACTGGCCACTGAAAGCCTGCACAAGAAGTGCCCTATCTGCCACAGACTAGCAAGTGGCTTCTCACTGCATGAAGCCTGCATCAGAACCCCTAGGTCTCTTGCAGACTAGAAAGCAGCTTGCTGTGTGCAGACTGTGCCAGAGCTGCCCCACCCTCTGAGAGCCTGCTGGCCTTGTGCACAGCCTCAGGCACAGGGAGTTTCCTATGGCAATATGCCACTCCTTCTCTTGTCTTCCCCAACAATGGCACCTTGCCTCTCCTGTAGGTCCAGACCTTCTCCCTCTTCCCTCTAACCTGATATCCTCCTCCTGAGCCCAGTGTACCATTTTCCCACTCATGGCACACTGTTCCTTAGCCCTTAAGGCTGTCTCCAAACCACCAACACCAGTCCTCTCCCAGGGACTGACCTGCAGATCCTAAGTGTCAGTACCCAGCTCCCACCCTTAGCATCTCAGGCTGTGGTGTCTGGGCTGGTGGTTCTGATGAGCTGTGTGGCTCTCACTCTGCTTTGCCATTCAGGGTGATATTTCTGTCAGCTAGGTGGATTCCCAGGATGTGAGTTCCTTTTCACTTTCACAGCTTCCTCTCAGGAACTCTAGTCCCATCCTGATTCCTTTTCTCGTTCTCTTTCTTTTATCCTCTTGTTTTGCCCAGTTATGTCAAGAGTTTCTTTCCCTTTTTGGAGGTTTAAGTTCTTCTGCCAGCATTCAGTTGATGTTCAGTGAAAGTCATTTTACATGTAAATGTGTTTTTTTGATGTGTTTGTGGGACAAGTTGAGCACAACCTCTTACTCCACTATCATCATGCTTTCCTCCCCTATGGTTGTTATTTTGATATTTAATCTAAATATTTGACAACACAACTATCTTGTAAGAAAAGATGGACCATACAGAAACAGTGAAATAAAATTCACTTTAAAACACTTTGTTACATATTTACATGAATATAATTGTCAAGAAATAAGGGGGAAATGTCTATAGACACATTTTTTTTTTTTTTGCTATTTCTTGGGCTGCTCCCATGTCATATGGAGGTTCCCAGGCTAGGGGTCCAATCAGAGCTGTAGCCACCGGCCTACACCAGAGCCACAGCAACTCGGGATCTGAGCCACATCTGCAACCTACATCACAGCTCACAGCAAAGCCAGATCGTCAACCCACTGAGCAAGGGCAGGGACCGAACCCACAACCTCATGGTTCCTAGTCGGATTTGTTAACCACTGTGCCACGAAGGGAACTCCCATAGACACATATTTTAACAGATTATGATTTATTGCTATCAACTAAGTATTATTCCATTTGATAATAAATGCCATTTATAGAAACTAAAAACTATCATTCACTACATATTGCAAAAGTGTCACCAGCAAAGGTAATGTTTCCTTTCTTATCAACTGTGGTGATGATAATGGTAGTGGACTGAGTTGCTGATGCAGGTTTGAGTAGTAGGACAATAACAATGCCACGAGGAACATAAGCAATATGATATTCTAATAGTCATTTTGTTTCAAAAAATCTATCAGTATTTTCAAATATCTATACTGTTTTATGTTTTATGGACATTTCCTGAAGGTGGACTTTTAATGAATTCCAATGTACTCTGATATAATATAATATCTTTGCATTGCTATTTTGGTATTTCTATTTAACTCCAGAATTGGTGTTGCTGTAAGAAAACATCCTTGATGACTAGAATTATTTTTTAAAGTTAACCATTCAAATTTTAGCAGTTCTAGGCCAATATGGACTATAAAATACATTCAGAAAATTCTGTTTATGTAAAATGATAGAAGTTCTCTCTTCAAATATATAAATATGAGTATGTTTGAATTCCACCTCTTAAATCTTGAATTTTTTATCTTGGTTAAGTTTTTAACTGCACCGATCCTTTATTTCCTCAGCTACAAAATGTGTTAGCTCTTCTAGAGTTATAAAAATGGAAGATTGAGTTCACTCTATGTAACCGATTCTGAGTTATGTGTGTCTGTATGTTTGCATAATTATCACCTACTGGTTCTATATTCCATCAAAATTGAAAATCGTATTTTGTAACTAACCAATCTGTAGAAGATGGTGTCAGTTGGTTACATAAGAAGTTAATTAGAGACTCATTAGAGAGTAAAGGTAATAATTTGGGGAGTTGAAGGAATCCAAATTATACAGTGGTATAAATTTATTGTTGACAGGAGACACATTGGGATTCAAGCAATTCAGAAGGAGTGTTTCTTGGAGCTTCCTTTATCTGACTGAAGACAGAGCTTAGGGAGTGAGACTGCCATAAATCTCTCTTTGTGGCTCTTTTTTATTTCTCTGCAGGAAGAAAACATAGAAGTCTACCTGCCCTATCAGAAACAAATAATATCACGGAATTTCTTATCTCCTAATTGTTCTTTCAGAATATCATTTTTTTTTTCTCATGGAAGCCATGTATCCCTCACCTTTCCTTATATGAGTATAGGTATATACACTTTATCTATAATTATAGAGCAAACCACTTTTTAAGGCCCTCATATCATTTGAAAACACTTTGGATAGTGGCCAATCATGGTGGTGCTTCAATCCATTCTTAGGTTAGTCAGGAGAGAGCTGGAAAAATCAGCTTAAAGTTTTAGGAATGTTCACCTTGCACTAGATGGTGGGTAGGAAGTGTTAGTAGGGAGAAAGGCCAGGTCAGGTGGCAATTTCAGAAACCCATGAAAAAGAGAAAGCCTTCATTAGAGTGACAACAGTGGGCATAGAGAGAAATGAGTGTCTTGAACGGCATAGGCAACAGGACTCCTAACCTGAGGTGGAAGGCATGTGGGCAGTGAAGGACAGTGTCAGTGCTCTGCCCCCCACCTGCTGCTCCCAAGGGTGACATGGCAGCCACAGCCTTTCCCACATCCTCTTTCCTGAGACTGGGCAGCACTGTCCTTGGCCTATGCTTTCTGGGGACTGAGAGCTGCAGCTCATGCAGGATGTACAATAAGAACTTGATGTGCTGGCATCTGCTGACCTTGCACAGCTGTCCTTGAAGCCACCAAATTCTCTAACATTCTGTCAGGCCCCAAGGCCACTCACTGGGCTAAGAATGTGCTTGAAACCCTTGAGGATGTTTGTGGCTGGTTGAAGAATTCCTTTCCACCTCTCTCTCCCCACTCCACCTGCCTCCCACACACTTGGAATTGGATCTGCCAATTTCCAGTGTAAATGTGATTATGATAACCAATAAAATCTGTGAATTATACAATAAATAAATAAATCCTCTTGTTAATCAACATTTTCTGTTTAACTCACATGTCCTTAATCAGATAATCTAAGAGGTAAGAAGAATTTTTCTCTTAGAATATATTGCATTTGTATATATGTATATGCACACACAAAAGACTCAATATATATGACATAGGTGTACATGTTTCTAAAAGCCAATAAGGACTATATCTTTGCAGATATGCTTTTTAAAAATACTCTCCTTTTCTTTCAATAACTCCCACAGATATTTAATCATGTACCTGCTTGTAGCATCAATCAATGTTCATTTGTTTCAATGTTCATGCCACTGAGGAAATATATTTCTCATAATTTTTTTCATTGCTTCTTTGGCCTCTGTGTTTCATACACTGTATATCAGAGGATTTTTTTTATAGATTCCTGGTTTTTATTTATTTATTTTATTTTTTTATTTTGCCTTTTCTTGGGCCACTCCTGCAACATATGGTGGTTCCCAGGCTAGGGGTCGAATTGCAGCTATAGCTGCTGGCCTACACCAGAGCCACAGCAGTGCAGGATCTGAGCCGCATCTGTGACCACAACTCATGGCAATGCTGGACCGTTAACCCACTGAGCAAGGGCAGGGATCAAACTTGCAACCTCATGGTTCCCAGTCAGATTCGTTAACCACTGCGCCACCATGGGAACCCCATATCAGAGCATTTAATACTTGAAGTAAAAGTGTATAGAACTCAGATAGGATTTTGGCTGTATCCTGTGGGTAGCTTGAGGTAGTCCCAGGTCAGTGAATATTTTTCCATAGAAGAGATTCACCACTGTGAGGTGGGAGGAACATGTGGAGAAGGCTTTTTATCTGCCCCTCAGAAATTATCTTCAGGAAAGTGAGAAGGATTCCCAGGTAGCTACTAAAAACCATCAGAAAATTAGCCACTGAGGTGATTCCAGAGAGAACAGTGAATAAAGCTTCACTTTATGGGGTGTCACAACAGGAGAGTAGAAAGAGAAATGGGATATCACAGAAATAATGGTTAATGATATTGGGCCAATGGAAATACAGACCAAGCAAGCCAGTCAGATGGGTGATTGAGTGGGCACCACCTACTAGGTGGGAAGCCATCACCAGGTAGATAATAGGATTTGGTGGTCATGGGTCATGAGATGTTTGTAGTGAAGTGGATGGCAAATGGCAATGAGCAGAATATAGACCATCACAGCCAGGAGGATGCATTCTGTGGTCAGGAACGTGCTGAAAAAGGAATCCTGGAGGAGGAAACTGCTCTAACAAATGACTTTTTGTCTTCTAGGTAGTTCACCAACACTTTAGGAGCAAAGACTGAGAAGTAGCAGGAATCCAAGAAAGCCAACTGCCTAAGGAAAAAGTACTTGGGAGAATGGATCTGGGCACTGACCAAGGTGACTGTGATAACCCAAATGTTGCCCACCACAGTAATGAGACAGCTCAGGGCAAACAGTACAAACAGGAGTGTATTCAGTTCAGGGTCATTGCTCAGCTCCAGGAGGATGAATTCTGTTATTCCACTGACATTTCTCTTAGCCACTTATGTGGCTCCTCTATGATGGATCTACAGAGAATGAAAGGAACAAGAAAATAAGCAAAGGTCAGAGTTCCCCTTGTCTAAGAACCCAACTAGTATACATGAGGATGAAGGTTTTATCCCTCGACTTTCTCAGTGGGTTGAGGATCCAGCTTTGCCATGAGCTGCATTGTATGTTGCAGATGCAGTATGTATGTTGCAGATGCAGTATGTATGTTGCAGATGCAGTATTGTATGTTGCAGATGCAATATGGCATTGGTGTGGAGCTGGTGTAGGCTGGCAGCTGCAGCTGGAATTTGACCTAGGCTGGGAACTTATAGGTGCAGTCCTAAAATGAAAAAGAAGAAAATGAAAGAAAGAAAAGAATCAAAGGTAAGGTTGAACACGTGAATTCCATCTACTAGCATCTTTAGAAAACTGAAGGATTTCAGTAAATAAAAATAATCCACCGTAAATTCAGTTTTTGCAAGTATGAATTGTTACCTTGATACAAAATTTTATTAGGATCAAAGTCTTACCAGGTATATAAACTAGTATTACATGCCATGGAAAAACTCCTGGAAAAATTAAAGTCCTCAGGAAGAGTCTTAATAGGAATATTTGCTTGACAGAGGAAGTTCAGGACAAGGATCCTAGATAATGGTTTATTTCAGATTCCAGAACACAAGGCAGGAACATCATATTTTAAGAATGAGCATTAATTAATAGAACAAAAAAACCCCAATATTTCACAGGTAAATCCTTGAGACATCTAAAAAAATTATTCTCTATGACATCTTTTTAACTTAGAAAAAAACACACATGACATGTAGTAAACAATAAAAGCAAAATAATGAGCAGAATATACAAATACACACACACATATGTATGTATATATACATACATATATGTGGATGTATATGATAGCATATAATGTAATTAATATTATCTATAAAAATGGAAACTGAAAATTGAAAGTCTAGAATATAGAATAAAACAAATGTAAGCATTTCATGTGCTAACATTACTTACTTGATAAATCCCATATGTTTCAGGAATTCATTCTTTGCTACTCTAACAGATATTTATCATCCTCTGCTTTCCTGCAGCATTTATTATCCAATGACTTGAATTAGTCCATATCAGATTTTTTTCATTATGATTAAATCAAAAATTTTAAAATACATTTTATTCCCAGCAGTCAAAAAGTCTCAAATCTAATTGCAAGGACAATGCATATGCTTTTGGCACATTAGCTCATGTTTGGATCTGGATTTTTATCCAGGAAAAGTTAGGTCATTAAGTTACTTATATTTTAGGTTTCATCACATAACCCAAAATACATGAAAAACAAAATTCTGATATTTAATGCTTTTGACTTTTCATTAAATAATTTTTAAGGAAATCTTTCTTTATTGCGTGACTTATAAGAGTGTATAATAATATACCAGTATGCTTTGAGAGTCTTAAGAAGAAATAAATACAATCATGTTTTCTTTTAATCTGATAATTGAATCTATTTTCATTGAACATTAATGAATATGGTGTTCTACAATCCGTGCTGTGAGAATAATATTTCCCTGATATTGAATAATGAGTGACTGGACTTGGATTTTACCCTTTATTGTCAGTGTGATATAAAGTAAGTTATTTGATAACAATTCAAGTGCTGCAAATTATGCTACAATATAGCTTTAATTGTGTCTGATTTACCAAAATGCAAGATATAAAAAATACTACTTTTTACCATGTTAAACTGTGACTTCATGTTTAACTCCTACTTTTGTCTATAAACCTTTCTCAAAAAGTAGTTCTGAGAATTAAGAAAACGTGAAAACTGGGTGGTTCTTCAGAGATACTCTCTAAATATTTTCTGTCTATTCAAAGTTAAAACAAATATGGAAAATAAAGATTTGACTATTTGTTGACATACTGGACAAATGACTTTGACTAATGCAAAATTTTGGATATTTTCTCTTTTTGGTTTAGTTGTGTTTAATTAACTTTGCATTGACAGTTTAAAAAAAAACAATTTACTTTTTTGGTGATAAATTTCTTATTTCACTGATTTCATATGCCTTTAGTTTTCAATTAAGTAGTAATTTTCATTAGATTGCCTTTCACACTATTTTTATTTTGCTATGAAGTCAGATATATACAATAAATTAATCATTGAGTCTAAAAATTAGCTCGTTAATAGGATCAAATAGCTGCTCTTTTGCTCTGATTTAACAAAATTCAACAGTTTTTATAGTAAATAATCTTAGATCTTAATGAACTTCTTTAAATAAATTCCCTTTTGTAATTTATATAATGATGTGAAGTTTTAAACATAGCTACCTAAGGGAATATGGAATAAACCCTATAATGATTTCAAGACAGCGAGTTGACTTGGCAATGGTCTAATTGTATTTCGCATATCTCAATAATTAGAATGGATCCGAGGCAGGCGATTATTCTTCACATTCCATTCAAATCATGTACTGAGGGTTTTTTGAAAACTGGGGAAGGCATTTATAATTCCATTTTTAGAACACATAAATGCTCTACCTATCTCGTGGTGATTGGAGGGCTGGTCCTTTTTCTTAGTTTCCTGACTTGTGTGTATATTTGGTTCAGGCCCTTTGAGGTTGCAATACCCCAAGAATTCTGTGAACACTGAATTTCATAAAACAGAGAGAAATGCCTGGGGGATTAAGGCCCTGGCATTATCTTCCAAATTAGTGCAATTCACATATTTGGCCTTTTCTAAGTCTTAGGGAAAATCATTACATATGTCCTTGTTTAACTTATATGAGGCTCTACAAGGAAAATATGAGTTATTTAAAATAAATTCCATTCACATTATTATTATGATTTCTATAGTGTAATTATATAGCTATGCTTTAGAGTGCTAAGTTCAATTTGTTGATGATCATTTGCTTCTATAAATACATTTTTACTGATATAGTAATTACAAAATTATGAAAAATATACACGTTTCAGTGATGTGGAAGAAACTACTAAATAAAATTCAGGTGTGTGTGTGTGTGTGTGTTTGTGCACTAGATTGTCTTTTAATTGTGGGATAATTCAGCCAATTAAGATGCTAAAATAAATAATGGGTTCAAAATTTTTGTTAACTTTTTGGATGCACATTAGAAAAATTTTTAGAAATATTGAATGGGCTAATGTTTGGAGGATAGAATGGAAAATATAAGAGGTAAATATAGAGTGAGATGGTATGATAAATGTAAAAAAGGAGGGAGGCAAGTAAAAATAAAACAGTGAGGTGGGTTAAATGCAACCAAAACAATAAACACAGCTGCACAATAAAAGGTGGTGAAAACTACCATGATTTTAAGATGAAGTGATGTTGAAAGCAGACTAATACACAGGAAATTGTTTAAGCATCTTTATCAGAAAGAGTGTTTCCTTTTCTTGTGGCAAAAAAAATTTAATTAGGATCTTAGCTAGGATGATTTGTCTATATTAAATGCCTAGTGTATTCCAAGCACTTCACAATTAATCTCTAATCATTCTGTGAATTTATTTATTTAAGTATTCTGATTCATATGTTTCACATTATAGATTGCCCAGAATAATTTAAGTAATTGTCCAAATTTGCACTCTAAGTCATAGTAGAAAAAGTTATAATAAAATGATTTTATAGTGTAAAAATCTGTATTTCCTGCACTTTTTTCTTGCAGATTTTCAATAATGAGAAACTATGTAGTGAATATTAAAATGATGGAATTTGAAAACACATTTCATAAAGAGTAGTAGAAAAGATAGGAAATATTCATTGTGAGAAAAGTTAGACTCAGGATGGTATTCTAGCAAAAACTGAACATCTGAAGAGCCTAAGAATGAAGAGTGAGAATAAATGGACTTTAAGTTTTCATATGATATATCTAAGAACAAAATGACAAACATTTCATGATTAAATTAAAAAAATACATTTATTCAATTAGTAAAATCAAATAAGTGCTGGTTTATGGGGGTGGAGTGAGGTAGACAGACATTACAACATTTTTTAGATCATACTCAATATCACATTAGACATTTGATGATTTGACTATTTGACCCTTAGCTGTCCATGATTGTGGGCATTGAGATTTGTTTGCAGGTCACATTTGACCAAGGACAACTGAAAATTGCCATCAAAGTTGGGATGAATGTAGTCATTCTATGCTCATGGCACTATACCAAATCTCAAACCTTAGAAGGATGAATTCATTGCATTGGCTTGGGAGGATCTTAGTAAGTATCAAAGATGATCATGATGCCAATGTAGCCAACAACTTATTTTCCTAATGATTTAAGCCATTTCCAAACCCCAAACACCAAGGCTAAACATATGAAATTTTTCAAATTAGCACATATTTGATAGTGGTTGTCTGAGAACTTGGAGGTAAATTATATGTGATCTTATGTTGAGCCTAGATTTCTCTAAATATTGAACAATAACCAATACTATGGATGAGGTTCAGGAACTGGAGCTACAAGTGCCCAACTTTTTCTCTGATATTTTACATGACATTTGATAGAATAGCATCAGGTATTGCATTGATGAAGTCATCACTTATTTCCTATTGACCAATTATGTCTCTCATTTAACTATATTTGGAATCTGGTTTACTCTGTTTCAATTAATTTTAGAATATATACCTGTGGGTGTGTGCATATGGTACATGTTTTCTAGTTTGGATTCTACAAATCTACACACACCCTCAATTTACCTCAAAATTCTAAGAAAGTTTTTTCTCATTTAAACATCCAGCTACTGTTCAGAGTATAATATGGTAGACATTAGTTAGAGTAAGTTGAAGGTCATTACTATAAAAAAATAAAAATTATTATTTTCCATAAAATAGGCCCACTCCCATACATTCACACATAGTAAACTATGCCCTTTTATCTGTGTCCTTGGAGGTCAGCCTTTTCTTTTACAGAGTGTGAATTGTAAGAAAATGTATTTAAAATTATAGATAGTACTTTTTTGAGTAAAGTTGCCCCTATATCAGTCCTTGTGTTTCATATTCTAGGATATGAGATATTGAATGCTCTTGAAAAAATGTGAAGGAATGTATAAAATTAGGTTTGCCTATTATCATTAGTATTTTACTATTTATTTTATCTTGAAAATTAAAATGTTCAGGAATTACCAATGTGGCTTACTGGATTAAAAATCCAACTGCAGTGGTTTGGGTTGCTGCAGAGGTGCAGGTCCTATCCACACTCAGTGCAGAAATTTAAAGGATCTGGTGTTACCACAGCTACAGCTTGGATTCAATCCCTGGCATGGGAATGGACATATTCTGAGGGTGTGGAGTGCAGCCATTAAATTTTTTTAAAAGAATTTTTACTCCAAAGCATTTACATGAATGCCTCATACAGAAATGCAGCCTTATAAGAACTAATTCCAAATAATATGTGAAATTATTTTGGAAAATTAAGAAGGTCTATACAAATGTGACATCAGTTTCTGGTGTTTGTGCCTTAGGAGGTATTATTATTTCATTCTGAAAAGTCACATTTCAGGAGTTTCCATCATGGCTCACTGATAACTAACCCCATTTGTATACATGAAGATGAGGGTATGAACCCTGGACTCATTCAGTGGGTTAATGACCCAGGATTGCATTAAGCTGTGGTGTAGGTTTCAGATATGGCTCAGATCTGGTACTTCTGTGGCTGTGGTGTAGCCAATCAACAAGAGCTCTAAAATAAACCCCTAGCCTGTGAAATTCCATATGCCATGGGTTCAGTTCTCAAAAAAAAAAATAGAAGAAAAAAGGCAACATTACATATGTATTTCTTTGAGTGAATTTAAAACATATTAAGAATTTCAGCTTATTAAAATCACAAATAGTGGAACCAACAATTATATGATAAACCAAAATACACTATTAATACATAAAAATAACCCAAATAAGCACAAAACACACTCACGACAAACACATCCACAAAATATAGAACCCACTTACAAACATGCAAAACACCTTCAATAAATTAAAACACAGCAATTCACCAAAGGAAACATGCAAAAACCAGGAAACAAACAAAACCAAACAACTAAAAACACCACAATAAAACACACAAAAACTCAGTACACAACAAACACAATACTGACAAAAACACCATACATGCATGATGGCACAACAACAAACACAAAACACAGGCCAACCAGAACATATATAGTACAATGTCCAAAGACATAAAACACACTCAAACACCGACATACACAAAATATACGGTAAAAAAACCCCACACACTACCTTAAAACACACATCAAAACACCTACAAAAATTTGTTTAAAAACCAAACATTCTGAGACAAAAAATCTACAGCACACTCACAGCCAGAAAGCACACAACAAGGATAACAACCATACAAAACTACAAACACATTCCACTTCACAGAGGACAGACTCACAACAGCTCACCAAATAAAAAATCCTCGTGACCACCCCAAAGAAAACGACTACTACATACACCACAAAAAACACATATGAACACAATGCACTAACCACAAATATTTCCACAAAAAATAGAACAAATATTCAATCACACAATTAAAACCTTCAATAACATGCAACATACCAATTCACCAAAAAAACATACAATGACAAAGACACAACCAAAATGATACAAAACCAAAAACACCACAATAAAACAAAAAATGAAATCAAAATCACCACAATAAATATAAACACACACATCACACGAAAACAAATACAAACCCACAAAAAGAATAAATATGCCCAGCCCAACATACATAGTGCAAACAACCACAAGCCAAAACACACTCAAATACAACCACAAACAAAACATAAAAAACAATAACACATATCACCATAAACCGAACACCACAACACATACCATTATTTGGCAGAAAACAATACACTCAGAGACCAACAAATCAAAAAATCCACACAGAAAAAAACGACCACTGCCACCAAAGAGAATAACCCGCAGATAAAAACAAACTTAACAACACACATCCCACACAGACAAGACAAAAAAAGACCCCACACCAAACGTTCCAAAACAGAGAATACACTCAGCACACCACACCATCAGCACACACACAGGCACAACAGGTAACACACCACCAATAAAAGAATGAAAAAAAAACACAGTACCAAAAATATGCACCACAAAGATATTACACATATACAATCAAGGAAACCCACAGACCCCCTACACACATTCACCACCAACATAGACACAGAAACACACAACACAGATCCCACCAAACACCATGCATCCAGCACCCCACACAGGCCAAACCACAACATACCCACCAACACAAGCCCCAAACACACACCCAAACACAGGCACATGCCTAGGAACACACCCACACAAGACACACCATGCACACACCATCCCACTTTCCCATCCACGCAAACCCCAACACCATCAAAGCACACACCCACACACACACACACACTCTTAAAAAACAGCACACCATCACAACCACACAGCTCCTAAAACACACACACAGCTGTCACAACCCAAACAACACACAATGCAAGAAACCACTCAAAGCACACATCTGCTCACACACAGGTACCCACACAACACACAGCACCGTCCAAGACACACTGCACACATGTCAAATATCACTACCACTCACCAACCCATAAAGACAGCAATCAGCACCAAACAACTGCAACACATACACACACACACAGACACACACACACATGCACGCACAGGTGCACACGCATGCATGCACACATGCACACACACGGATTATTCCATAAAAATACCCCACCCACGGATAACATGCTGAGCACACACATCCATGGACCACCCTCACAACTACACACATCCAACCCCACAAGACACAACACACACTCCCACCACACATCACCACACGCACCCTCACATCCCCACTCATCACAAGAAGCCAAACAACACACTAACAACCATAACACAACACACACACCACCACACAACCCCCTCCCAAGCACACACTCCCAAACACACCAAGCCAAAAACACTCCAAACACACAACCCGCCCCACCACACACCACATCCCAGACCCTCACAGCACACACAACTCCGTCAACCCCAGAGTATGCAAAGCCATCCCAATAGTCACTCCTTCCACCCCCTCCAATCCAACACACACACACAACCACACACTCCACAACTACAACATGCGCACCCTCTGTCTGACAACAGAGAACACACACACTTCTAGCAGGTAACTAAAGCTCACATCCACGCTACACATGCAAACCCAACGCACAGCCCCATGAACCACACATCACAGCACATACACACCAAAGAACACACACCATAAACTCCAAGCCACAAAACCGTCAGCACACGCACCTCCACATAACACACAACACCGTCCATTAACCCTCACAACCACACAAACCATGCCATGCACAACTTGAGACACGGTACCACACACATACACACAACCCCACATCCCTGACAGCCACGACCACACCCACCCCAACCTACCACACCACACCCTCACACCCATCCCACTCACAACCCTCCCAACCACACCCCACATGCCTCAGGGCACAACCCCAAGCAAACCACACCAAACCCACATGGCTCCCACCCCATGCACAAGGCACACCTCATACACACCCTTACCCTCAGGCAACACACACCACAGGCCCTCCGAAGACACATACCACCACACTTACAACACTCAAGTCACACACAACACTGGCCCAGCTCCACCACACACTCACCACCACACACCACCATCCCTCACACTTTCAATCACACAAGGAACACCCCTCCACAACACACTCACCACACACACGACCACACAACACGGAACACCCTCATCCACCATCACCACCTCACACACCTAAGCACACTCTTCCCACAATCCAAACAGAAAACACACTCACAAACACACTCACCCCACAGGACACACAGCGCACATTCACCACAACCAAAGGGGCACCAATGCAAAATGCACACCACACAGACAACACAAAACACAAGGCATCAAGCGCCACACACTCAAAACACTACATCACATACACACCACCATACCCTCACAACCACAACACCTCACAGCAACCTCCAAGCACACCATGCACACTCAAAACCACACAACTTTCCCAACCCACTCGCCAAAATGACACACACAAAACACTCACCACCAGGAGAGAAACAACACAAACAAAGCCCACAAACACATGCTCAAGCACACACTTCCAACCCATGCAAGACACACACACACACACACACACCACCCAAGGCACCACCTACCCTTATAGCACTCATCCTCACCGCCACCCGAGACACACCAAATACACACAGCCCATAAACCATACGTCACTGCACCGACACACTTCAGACCACATACCACACCCTCAGAGCCACACCCCCCAGAGCACTCTCACAGCCATAAAGAACACCACAATGGTAAACCTTCCCCACCACAAACACCACACCAAAGGACACACTTACAGATGCCTACCACCCAATACGCACCCACTGCCTCCCTAAACACCCCTAGGCACACATCGCCTCCCACACACAATGACACAACCTGACAACACTCACAACCACACAGCACACCCACTGCAGAGACACACAACATGCATACTCAGCAGAAAGATAACACAACCACACCATAACCACATACACCCATCACCACACATACCCCAATAAACCCCACAACACACTCCCAACCATCACACAGGACACACTCACACACGTGCCCCACATGCACTACTGCACTCTCCCAGACACACCACACAGAGCACACCCTCTCACCCCAACATGCAAAGCACACACTCCCCCCACCCCACTAACACACCCCCAGACCACACACACCATAGACACTCCAAAATGCACCACAGGAGACCACACACCACAGCCCATATTTCCACAACCTTACCTACCCCACATTCACAGACCCACAACCCACAAAACACACTCAGATCCACGCATGACACCCAGCACCGGCACAACCCTCAAACCTACACCTACAACCACAAACACCACACACAACACAGCCAAACACACAGCCCCACCAAAGATCATGCCTTCACCCTTTAAACCACCACACACACACAGCCTCACAACACCATCCCAACCGGGAAACATGGTCCCCACACAAGCACACAACACACACAGTGAACACACAATGCACACCACAGGCACAATAACCAGGAACACACATGCACCCGTTGGCACACCCTCACCACCCCAGAAGACACACCACACCATAGCACACGCCACACACACATAACCAAACACCGTGCAGCCAGCACCACACCCACTCTCAACCACACAACACATACAAACACATCCACAGACCTCAGCACCCACAACCCCTCACAAACACACCACACACACCACACCCTCACAGCCATCACACACACATGCAGAACCACACACACCTCACACAACAGAGCACACACCCACAGACACACAATACTCCTGTCAACCAAGTCTGCAAACACACAATACACACAACCTCACCACACACTCCACACAGGCACACAGAGCCACCCACCTGGTCTCACAAAAAATAATCACAGGTCACCCACAGAGACTGACCTCGGGAAACACAGACCCACAACACCATCACAATCACACCAAACACACATGCACACAACGCACCCCTGCCAGCCCAAATACACACAACACCTCAACACACACAACATGGGCAAAACCGAACACCATGCCACACCCACAGCATACACCACACTACACACAAAAACCCCAGCAGCACACACACACACACACACACACACACAGATCCAAACCCACCAGAAACACACAAGCATAGACACACACAAAAACATTCCACAGTCACACACCACCACACACTCCCATCAACACAAAACATAACACACCCTCTAAGCTCAAACCAAAATCACAACCTAACACCCAACAATGCACCGTCCCACCCACACACCACAGAAACCTCTCACACCTCCATCCCAACCAAACAGGAAACACACACAACTGCTCTAATCGCACAATCAATATGCACTCACCACCAAACCTCACACACGACCCTCGCTACCCTCCTAAACGCTCCAAAAGAAACACCACCACACAGTGACCCACAGAGGCCACATACAAACACAACCACACCGCATAACAACCCACACCCCCCACAAGATACCATATGACACACTCCAAACCAACACACACACCACACACATGCCATCCACATGCTGCAAACACACACATACCCCAATAGACACAACACAACACACAATCCCCAAACACCCACAACCAGACATACCACTTTCAACAAAGCACAACACACACCCCACCCTTACAAAGAGATCACAGCATCGAAAAACCCACTCCAAACCACACATGACCAACCACACCAAACCAAACACACCCTCCAAGCACACACCCATAACACAACCCCACACCAAACAAGCTCCCATCCCACCCACATGGCACAGAATCTCACACTCATCCCTTGCAACCAAACCACAGGCAACCAACACATATGCTCAAAACCCACAAGACACACTCGCCACCAAACCTACGCACACAAACCTCGACACCCTCTAAACAATACCCACTCCAAAATATCACCACCCCTCACCCACCCCCACTGACTGCATCCACACACAACCACACCGCATCACAACCCACACACCCCACAAGAATCCACGTGACACACTCAAACCCATCACACACACCACACACACACCCTCCTCCAAAAAGCACCGGACTGCACACACACCCCACCAGGCACGACACAACACCCAATCCCCAAACGCACATGCGCAACCACACCCACCCCATTCCACAGCAATGCACACAACACTCACCACACTAACACACACCCCACAGCACCCAAAAACCACTCCACACCATACACGCCCAACCGCACCAAACCAAATGCACCCTTGCAACCCCAAACACACACAACCACACACACCACAATGCAACACACTGCAAAACACACGCTCACACTTGCCACGTACACCACACCCTCAAATCCCACAACTCCCTCAAATCCACACCAAATACAGCACCCATTCCTGACAAAACAAAAAAGGAATCACACCCACCCACAACACTCCTCACACACTCAACACCAGAGCACATGACCCTGCAAGCACAACCCACTCACCAGCATCAACTCCAAGCCCCACAACACCAAACACACCCTCACTGCACAAGACACACCCTCCCTACCACACGCCACCCCCTCCAAACTCACAACCACACCACACACAATCCACCTCCGAGGAAAAGGACTTGTAGTCCTCATACCAGCAACTCCCTCCACCACACAACACACGCCCCACCTCACTCTCCCAAACCCATCCAAACACACCCCCCACAATACACAACACACCCTTGCAGCACCAAACTGCTCTCGCAAAAGCTACACACCACAGATGCCCTCCAAAACCACACCGCCACTGAAGCACACATCACAGCTCAGGAAAACAGGGGAACACACACCACACACTCTGAGCCATGCATCCCACAGCACACTCACAGCCAGAACGCACACAACAGGGATGACTAACAGAGGAAACCGTACACACACACACACACACACACACACATTCCACTCCTCACAGGACACCCTCACAACTGCTTACCCCATTAAGCACACTCCTCACCACCCAAAACACACTCTTAATCCATACAACCCACAACACGCCTATGCACACAACACACTCACCCCACACACATCCACAAGACATACAACCCACTCACAACCACGCAGCCCACACACTCCAGAACAGGCAACCCACATATTCACCAAAGCAAACATACAATCTCCAGGACAAAACAAAAACCCCATGCAACCACAAACCCCCCCAATCAAACACACAGCAACCTCACAACCACCACATACACAATCCTCACAACCACACCACACCCTCACCACTGCACACCCCCAAACACAACACACACGCCCACCCCAACATACATAACACACCCCTACCCCACACGCAGCCCCCTCAAACCCAACCACACACACAACACACACTCAAAGCACACACACCACCATAAACCACACGCCACTACCCATACCCCCATAAGCTCACAAACCCCTCCCACACAGCCCCACTACACGCATAACCCACACACACCTCACCACAGAGCACACACTCACAAGCCCACAGAAGACCCCACACTCAACCGTTCAAACACACTGCTTACCCAAGCTCCCCACACATCCGGCACACACACAGACACACAACAGACAACACACAACCAATAAAGACTTTACACACACAAGGGCAAAACGCATTCTCCACAAATCCACAACACATATACAATCACACGGCACACACAGCCACACCACACACCCTCACCTTCAGATAAGACACACAAACACACAACACAGATCAATCCAATCCCTGTGCATCCTGCTCCCCACACAGTCCACAAACACCAGGACCACCAACACAAACCACAAACACACAGATCAAAACACATGCACGGGCCTAGGAACGCACCCAACAGACACATGCCATACACTCACCATCACACAACCCCGTCCGCACAAACCCCAACACCATCCAAGCATACACAAAAGGTCACCCTCTCTCAAACAACACACAGGCACTACCACACAGCCCATAAGCCACACAAGCATCGGTCACCACCAAAGCAACCTGCAACATGAGCAACCACTCAGAACACACCTACACTCACCAAAATTCCACACACACTATGCAGAACACTCCACACCACACTGCACACATCTCAGAAAGCAACACACCTCACCAACCTGCACAGACAGCAGACACTCCCAGCCTAACAAATGCACCACACACACACACACACACACACACACACACACCAGATTTTTCCACATTGCACCCCCCCCAGGGATAACCCACAGAGCGCCCGCCTCCAATAAACACCCTCTAATCTGCACACACCCATCCCAAATAAACACGACATTCACTCCCACAACACATCACGAGGTACACCGTCACCTCCCCACACACCACCGTAAGCAAAGCAACGCACACACCACCCTGACACAAAACACACACCACCCCCTCACAAGGACACCCTCCCAAACACACAGACACAGAAACACTCAACACACAAAACACTCACCACCACACTCCTCACACCAAGCCCGCACAACACACACAACACAAGAAACCCCAGACTACCCAGCACAAACCCAATTGTCACACACACCACCCCCTCTGCTCCTAAACACACGCACAGCCACACACTCCCAACCCCATGCCAGCACACTCTCCCCATCTTGAGAAACACCACCCGCACACTTATAGCACCACACAAACCCTCGTGTCCTGGCGACGCACGCAAAACACACTCAGAATACACACGGCCAATTAATCCACACAGCACCACATATACGCACATGAGAACAGACACCACACCCTCCAAGCCACACAACAAACAGCACCCTCACCACCATCAAACACACAACCCCCTCTGTTCACACTCACCACCTCACAGACCCATGCAACTCAGTAAACACCCACAACCTCATCACACCCACGACCACACACACCACAGCGTACACAATCTTATACAACTCACACCACACACACGCGCACCACACCCTGACCTCAGGCACCCAGGCACACATACCAAAAGCACTGACAACCCCAACCACACGCACCCCAACCAACCACACCACACACTCACCCCCATCACAAAAGCAACCCTCACCACCACACCACACAATCATGACAGCACAACCCCAAGGAAACCACACCAAACACATGCTGCCACCACCACATCCACAATGCACACCACATAACACACATTACCCCCAGAAGGCACACACCACAGACACACCTAATACACACACCACAACACTCACAACCCTAAGCACACACCCTCACAGACCCGCCCCATACAAAACACACTCACCACAAACACACACCACCCTCGCTCACACCTTCAAACACACAATGCACACAGATTCACCACACACCCACCCCCACACACGCATACACCACTGATAACACCCTCATCAACAAGAAATACCGGACCCATCCAAGCACACAGACCCCGCAGCACTAACCCACACCACCCTCACAGCCATTCTCATCACACACACCACACAACACACATTCACCACCACCCAAGCTGCACCAACCCTACACACACCACACAAGGAAAACCCCACGCATCAAGCACTAAACACCATAAAATCCACACCACGGACACACAACCCCACCCTCACTATCCCCAAAATGTACAAACACACTCAAAACCCACAACACACCCTCACAACCACACACCCTTCACCACCCACTCAACAAAAGGACACACACAAATCACTCACAATTGTAACACAAACAACACCCTGAAACCCCCCAAACACACTCTTGACCACACACATCCCAGCCATGCATGGCACCCACACTCCATACCAAGCCCAACATAGACTTGCCGCACAAGACCAACACGCACAACCACGTGACACCCACCAAACACACACAGCCATAAAACAACACCCCACAGCACAGGCACACAGGAGATCACAGGGCACACACTCAGAGCCACACCGCCTAGAAGACACTCATGGACATATGGACCAGGGAACACAGGGAATCAGTCACAACCACACACGCACCCCACCAAACCATGCACCCACGCACAGCCTCCCGCCTCCTCAAGCGCATGCACCACCCCACACAACACCCATAGGCACATAACCAAACCACCACCAAACACACAACTAGGCAACCAAACAACACTCACAACCACACAACACACACCCTCCAAAACACACAACACATATCTTCGCCAGAAACAAGACACTCACCACCACACAACCACCTCATACACCCACAACCCCACATGCCCCCATAAACCGCACAACACTCTCACACCCATCACACACGCAACACTCACGAGCATACCCCACACCCACTACTGCATACTCCCAATCACACCAACACAACATCCTATCCCACTACAGCCTGCCAAACACACGCTCCCACCACAACACCAACACACACCCCGCCCGACACCACATGCCATATACACTCCAAAACACACCACAAGACACCACACACCACAGCACATACGTCCATAAGGGAACAAAACACCCTTTCACAGCCCCACAACCCACAAAACCCGCTCACATCCGCACACCACCCACACCACACACACAGCCCTCAAACCTACACTGGGAACCACACATGCCTCACACAATGCAGCCCAAACTCACAACCCCTCTAGGGACCACTCACTCAAACTGTCAATCACAACACACACGCCACCTCACAACACCATCCTAACCAAGAAACATGGTACCCACGCAAGCCCACCCCATGCACAATGAACACACAATCCACGCCACAGTCCATGCCACACCCCCAACACACATAAACACCTCATATGACACACACTCACCACCCAAAGAGACACACAACCCCATAACACGCCCCATGCGCACACACAACCAAGCCCCATGCCTCAAGCACCACACACAGGATCACCCACGCCACCCACTCAAACGCATTCATAGCCAACAGCACCCACATTCCCCTCACAAACACACCACACACGCAGCACCTTCACAGCCAGTGGACACACACAGAACCACTCACACCTCACACAACACAGCACACTCTCCCAACCACACCAAATACAACTTGCTCACATGTTCAAACATAGCACACTACAATCTCACCACACATACAGCCTCACAGCATGTCTCACCAACTTTACATGCCTGAGGCCAACTCTGGCGGCCAATGAGTGTTCACTTTTTCCCGATTGGAGAGGTGCACAGTGTCAGCGAATATACATATGGAGACAACCTATTTGTCCCTTCTTTCATGGCGCTGTACTTCTCAAACTTTATTAGCATAAATGGTTGATTATATAGACAATTTTTTTACCCCATTTTACATCATAATATTAGAAGTACATTAGTTAACTCTTAGGCTTTGTTTTTTAATCACATGTTACAGTAGCAATACATCACTTTTAAAATCTTCAACTTATCTAAATTTAATGAGTACAATTCAAGGACATACAGGTGTAGCATATCATGGGGGAAATGGGAGACTCAGTACAATCCATCTCATGGCCATCCAATTTCCACAAGCTGAAGAGGTTACAGACACAAAAATCTGGCACTTACAAATCTTGTTTTTAGACTAATGTATATCTTTAATGTTATGGCAGGAAGATGTTATAAGAAAATATAAATCAACTTAATTAGCTACCACTTAGAAGCTTCTAAAGTCAAGGACAAAATTCATAGCTGGGTTTCTTTTGATCAAGAATAATATATGTCTGTCTTCTATAAACCTCATTAAAATCCTAACTCTAATGTTTACTGTAACTAGTTAGTAGATAAACACTGTATATTAATTAAGTTGGATATGAATATGGTAATGTCCTTCAGGATGAAATTTTATTATATTATTATTGTAACTTTGTTAAATCACAAATCACCACAGGAAAATAAGAATGGAAAATAAGAATTAAAAGTGAATAATCAGGAAAGACTGAAGAAAGCTTAATAACATATAAAGCAGCAGGAAAGACTAGGTCACCTGAGAAACAATCCATGTTCTCCAGTGCAAACATAGAAATTGCTTTCCCATGAAAGCCCCAATTCTTCCCCATAAACATCAAAATAAGAGTTGTGTAAACTGAGGCCTGCCCTTGGCTTGTACCACGCAGGCAGGCTTTTTATCCTGACCAGAAGCCAACCTTCAGCATGCACCATTCAGGCAGGCTTTTTATCCTATCCAGAAGCCCACCTTTGGCATATACTTTTCAGGTGAGCTTTTATCCTGTCCAGAGGCCCACCTTCGGCATGTACCATTCAGGTGAGCTCCCTTCCTTGGTTAGGAACCTGCCTTCAGGTTTTACTGTCATCAGGCAAAGTCCTTTTTTTGAGTCCTTGCATCTCCTCAGCTTCCCACAATTACACACAGTATGCACACAAAGACCACAAGACACACAATGAGCACTCAAGGCACATCACAGTCAAAATCACACCACACACACTCACACACTATGTGACACACACTCACCACCCAAAAAGATACACAATCCCATAACACACATCGCACAGACAAAATCAAACCCCATGCCTCAAGCACCACACACAGGATCAACCACACAACACACACAAATCCCTGCCACACACACACACACACACACACAAATCCAAACACACTTGAAACACACAGGCATAAACACACACACAAACATTCCACTGACACTCACCACATCACATGCCCATTGTCACAAAACCCTACAAACCCTCCAGACACAAACCCAAAACACACCCTCACCCCAAACAAGGCCACTTCCCACCCACATAGCACAGAAAACGCTCACAAATCCCTCACAACCTAACCACAGTCAACAAACAAAAATGCTCAAATTTCACAATACACACTCTACACAAACCTACACACACAAACCTCAACACCCTCTAAACAATACACACTCCAAAATATCACCACCCCCACACACCCACAGAGACTGCATCCACACACAATCACACATCATAACCCAGACACCCCACATGAATCCACACAACACACTCAAACCCATCACACACATCACTCCCACTCCACAAAAAGCTCAAAAACCACACACACACCCCACCAGGCACAACACAACACACAATCCCCAAACACACACCCACCATATTCCACAACAAAGCACAAAACACTCACCACTATAACACACAGCCCACAGCACCCATAAACCACTCCAAACAATACACACCCAACCGCACCAAACCAAATGTACCCTTGCAACCCAAAACACACACAATCACACACACCACAATACAACACACTTCAAAAGGCACACTCACACTTGTAATGTAAACCACAACCCCAAACCCCACGACACACTAAAATTTACACATTCCTGACTTATTTCACTGAGCATAATGCCCTCAAAGTCCATCCATGTTTTTGCAACCATGATTTTGTAGGGGAGAAAAATTTGCCATACCAAAATATGCATCCTTGGTATGAAGATTATTTTGAGTTAAATATTTTTAAGAAGTGGGCAACTTGGAAAATCTTTTTTTTTTCTTTTTTATCTTCTCTTTAACTGCCTAAAAGTGTTTAGATAGAGGATCTCTTTCCGGAAGGGAAATATTACCATAGATAAGTACAGAATAATATGAACTAGGTGTATAGATAGGGAGGAAATTAAAAGCATTAAATACAATTTCTGTCTATTCTACATTGTTTATGTACAGGCAATGAAACAGTTGTTTATATTGTCTTCCTGTGAATTTCCTTCCTCCACTTTTAATTTAACCCTACCCTTGTGAAAGATAACACATATACCTCATTTTACTGATCTTTGGAATCTCTCATATTATAGGGATTATTACTAGGTACATTTAAATTTTTTTTCCTTTGTTAATCTATCGCATACCAACTTAATTTAGGTTAGCCAACAGAATTTAGGAGTTAGAATTAATTTTTTCCTCCCTCAAAATTCCATTACTTCTAAAATGTCCACCTCCATAATGGAGGCTTTTCCACCTCCAGACCTCTCTAACTGTCATATTCTCTACCTGCTATATTTTCCTATCCCAATATGCATCTTTTTATATTTGAGAATGAAATCTCCACTCAATGAAGATTTTCTTGTGCACTAGATTTGGAATCATTCCTTAGATTTAATACCCATTGTTTTTACTTCATGATGACATTGAGATTAGAAGCAGTTATTTGGTACTAATTAACCTCCATGCCATGATGAATAGATAAGATATATTGGTATGGAAAATATTTAATGTATTTTTTATTAAGTGCTTAATACAAAGCACTTAAATGTTCCAAGTTCATTTAGTAAACACACAATAAATTTAAATATATCAAATTATTAATTGAATGAAATAATGAAACAAAACAGATTGGCAGCATAAGAAAGTTTGCCTCTACAAAGAAGGAGTCACATATACAAATTCTAGACACATAATGAAGTATGACATATTTGAGGAATTGTGACATTTCTTAAGATTGGGCTTTACAATAAATACTCATTTTATCAATTAAAGTATTTGAGACATTATCATTTATCTTGTATCATGCAAAATAATTTTACAAAGAAATTAAATACAGTGTGTACCTGTAAGTGTAGTATAAACACACAAAACCACATTTTGAGTTCCAGTTTTTCCAGGGCCTCTTTCACATCATTGTTCCATAAGCTGTAAATCAGAGGGTTTAACACAGGAATCACAAGGGTGTAAAAAAATGAGGTCCTTTTTTTTGAAGGTGTTAATTTAAATTTTTAATACCTCCAGAACATTTGAAGAAAAAGATTATAGGCAATTACATGGAACAATTAAAAATAATAAGATCATGTTGAAAGAAAAATGCATCCTTCAGGAAAATGACAATGACATATCAGAGCCAGGTATAACCCTAAAAAGCTTATAGCATACCTGGATATGTACCAAAAGCATTTATTTTTCAATTTTCAGTTATTTTTAAAATTTTTATTTTGATTGATTTACAGTGTTCTGTCAATTCTTGCGTATAGAGCAAAGTGACACAGTCATACATATATCTACATAATTTTTCTCACATTATCTTCCATCGCATTCCAGGAACATGAAAAAATGCTCACCATCATTAATTATTAGAGAAATGCAAATCAAAATTACAATGAGGAATCACCTCACACCCATTTGAGTGGCCATGATTAACGAGGCAACAAACAACTAATTTTGGAGAGGTTGTGAAGAAAAGGTATCCATCCTTGGTGGGAATGTAAATTGGTACAACCACTATGGGAAACAGTATGGAAATACCATAGAAAACTAAATATAGAACTACCATAAGACCCAGAAATACCACTCTTGTGCATATATGCAAACAAAAATTTCATTGAAAAAGATACATGCATCCATATCTTTATTGCAGCACTATTCACAATAGCCAAGACATGGAAAATACTTAAATGCCCATTGACAGATGAATGGGTTAGGAAGATGTGGTGCATATATACAATATAATATTACTGAGCCATCAAAACTACAAATTAATGCCATTTGCAGCAATATAGGTGGGATTAGAGACCCTCATACTGAGGGTCAGAAAGAAAACGACAGACACCATACTTATATGTGGAGTCTAAAATATGGCACCAATGATCAACCTACAAAACAGAAAAGATCATGGACATTTTGGAAAGACTCATATTTGCCACAAGGAGGGAGTAGGATGGATTGGGAGTCTGGGGTTGTGGACGAAAATTTTTGCATTTGGAGTGGACAGGCAATGAGATCCTGATGTATAGTACAGGGAAGTACATATCTAATCACTTGTACTGAAACATGATGGAGGAAAATGTGAGAAAAAGTATATATATATATATGTATGTCTGGGTTACTTTGCATATAGCAGGAATTGACAGAACACTGTAAATCAATCATAATAAAAATTTTTAAAAAGTTAAAGGAGGTAACTCATTATTTGGACATTGCTATATTTCTATTGAACTTGTAGGGCAATATGTAGCAACTGATGTGCATGTTATGACTTGATAAACTTCCTCCAAACCCTCCCTAAATTCCTCCATATTTTTGTTTATTCTTAATATTATTAACATTCTTGTCACTTTATTTACATCATAGAGAGACTGGACCTTTCAGTTTGTCAACTGTCAAGGACTAATTTTTTTGTAATCAAATATTTGAATAAAAATATATTGGAATAAAATAATTATAGTATATTGTCATATAAAATTAATACTACAGTTGATTTTAATTACTAAAAGTAATATACATAAGTTTGAACTATGCATATATAAATATAATAAACTATTTTTGCTTTTTGGAAAAGCTTATTGGAGAGAGGTACAGTAAATTGTTAATATTTTCATGGCTTCTGAGATTATAAAAATGCTTAATATTTTATGTTTTTCCCCAAATATAGTCCATAAATAATTACAATTTTTATAATAAAGTAAAATTTTCTAATATCAGATTTAAAAGAACTATGTCTAAACATAACCCAATATCTCATTTCAAAAATAAATCTGTGTACCTTAAAATGAGAGTCCTTAAACGATGTACAAATAGTAAACAGAAAGTATCGAAAATTACAAGTGTTTATACTTTATTTCATTCCTTTTAAGTCATTATTAACTAGCCGTACAAGTTATCTAAGGAAGTTATGTAATTTTCCATAGAACAAAAACATTAAGAAAAGGAACCTGTGTATAAATAAATCATTTATAAAATATTTTTTTCCACACCCTCAACATGTGAATGTTCCTAGGCCAGGGATAGAAACTTAGCCACATGAGTGACAATGCTGGATACCTAACTGCTAGGCAACCTGGAAACGTATTTTGAATGTCAATAAAATTTAATGCATACTACAATGATGATGTTTAAAAATCAAGAGAAGTTAGAAAAAGTATAAAAGAAATGTAACCAACATTAATATTGTCTTTAAAATAGCACTCTGTGCTTAAATCAGATTAATAAGAAGGGGTTTAATTTAAATATATGTGTATATAGATATTCATGTGTATGAACACTAAGAAAGACACTATAAAAATTCAAGAATGAAGATGATCACAAACTGCATTAAAAATAATTCCAGGAGTTACCATCATGGCTCAGCAATAACGAATCTGACTAGGAACCACGTGGATGCAAGATTGATCCCTGGCCTCATTCAGTGGGTTGAGGATCCAGCATTGCCGTGGGTTGTGTGTAAGTTGGAGACTCTGCTCATATCCCAAGTTGCTGTGGGAAATGATTTGACTCTTAGCCTGGGAACCCCCATATGCCATGGGTGTGGTCCTAAAAAAAGACTAAATAAATAAAAATAATTATGCCCCACACTCTAGACTTGACTAGAACTCTATATAATGTTTAGAGAAAAAGAAGTAACTATCTTCTTATTCTTTCAGAAAACTAAAGAGAATGTGAATTTCCCAATTTTATTTGGAGAGTTATTCCCTGGTATAAAGTGTAAGAGAAAGTTTTATAGAAAATAGGATTTCCCATTTTGACTCAGTGAATGATGAACTCAAGTAGTATCCATGAGGATGCACATTCAATCCTTGGCCTTGCTCATTGGGTTAAGGATACAGAGTTGCTCTGAACTTTGTTGTAGGCCACAGACATGGCTTGGATTACTTGGTGTTGTGAGGCTGGCTGCTGTGGCTTCACTTAGGTTTGCCTTGAGTATGGCCCTAAAAAGAAAAAAAAAAGCAATATAATTCCTAACAAGTATTCCAAAATTTGAAACAAAATTCCAGAAAATTGAAGTTGGCAATATAGAAAAATATTAATGCAAAATGTTTATCTTACCCCAGAAAATTATGTTAGGTTTAACATTCAAAAATCAAATTATGAGAGATGAGACAAGATGGCAGAGGAGTAGGGGACATGCTCACCCTCTCCCACAAACACAACAACAAAAAGCACATCTACAGAATAAATGACTTGCACAGAACAGCAACCAATCGCTGGCAGAGGAACCTAAACTCCAATAACAGCAAGAAGTTTGTGACATTACTGGGCAGAACAGGAGAAAAGAGGAGAGTGAGAGAAGGTGAATCCGAGTGGGACAGGCGCTCCTGAAAGGGAACTGAGGAGGAGAAAGGGATCCCGCACCCCGGAAAGTCACCTACTCGGGGGAAAGATCAAATGAAACGGAGGAATCTCCAGATGCAGAGAAGAGTGTAGCAGTAAGTTGGAGTACTGAAAAGCTGATCAAGAACTGAATGGACCATCTGAACCACTGGCACAGTCACCAAAAATTGAGATGCCTGGGTGAGGGCTGGGCACCGAGTCCTTGGCTCTAGAGGTTAGCCCCCGGGAAAGGGCTGGGGGTGTGGGGCAGAGCAGAGACTGCTTGGGAGGTCTAGAAACCGGTCTGTCAAGTTTGGTGGGGCAGAGACTGCCTGGGAGACTAGAAAACAAAGCTGTTGCAGAGGAAGGGAGCAATACTCTAGGGGCTGGGAAGTGGAAAGCCACATCAGAGGGAACCTGGGTGAAGAGCCTGGTCTGCGCCTGTGTTGGGGAGGGGAGAGAAGAAGGGGTGGGTCCCCACAGAATACTCCCCATGCCACAGCAAGCTTATAGGCCCACTAGCTAGCAGAAAGATGTGCTTGCCAGTGCACCCCCTCCCCCCACCCCTGGCAACTCCTATGCTCTCACCAGACCTGGGGCTGCCTGCCATCTGGGAGGGCTGGCCTCAACAATTGCCTGAAGCCTACCACCACAGGGGCTGTCCCTGCACAGGCCTGCCTGCCCTTTGGAGGGGCTACACTTCTGCAGAGCAGCACCAAACACCACCAGCCCCTGAGAAGAGGCCTGCAGACAGAAAAGCTAGAACAAGCCTAGCCAGGCCATGAATAGATCTGCCTAATTCTCAGATGGTTTTTCTGAGTCGGGCTGCCCTGGGGAGGAGCCTCTTGGGTTTCCAGCGGCCCAGCTACCCGCCCAAACCACCAGGGGGTGCTGAGCTCCAGCATATCAACTGCATAGGACTGCCAGCTCCAGGCAGGACCCCCTGCAGCCCAGAAAAGCTGCAACAAGCCTGGCCAAGCTGTGAAAAGATCTCAGACGGACTTTATGAGTGAGGCTGCCCTGGGGAGGAGCCTCTTGGGTTTTCTGTAGACCTGCTAGCCACCCAAGCCCTCAGGGGGTGCCCCACTCCCACGGAATAGCAGCTTAGCACCACCAGCCCCCTGGAAGAGCCCCTGCAGCCCAGAAAAGCTGCAACAAGCTTGGCCAGACTGTGAAAAGATCCGCCTACATTCTCAGGCCATCCTTCTGAGTTGGGCTGCCCTAGGGAAGAGCCTCTTAGGTTCTCAGTGACCCAGATATCTGCTTCAGCCCCCAGGGGGTACTGCACTCCTGAGGAACAGCTGCCCAACACCGCCAACCCCCTGCAAGAACCCCACATCCTAAAAACACCAAAGCAAGATCTACCTGACTGAGTGAAATCTGCTACCATCGTGGTGTGGACCTCCCAGTCCTGTCTGCCCACAGGAAGTCCGCCTTTGCTTCAAAGAGACCCTGTTAGCCCCATCAACACTCCAGAAAAGCCACACTGCCTCCAAAAAGACTGACCAACAACACCAGCCCTCAGGAAACATTCCATGGCAGTGACAAGGCAAACACTGCCCAGTCATGGAGAGTACAACTACAGCAAGAAAAAGAAAACAACAAGCAAGGTGAAGAAGCTGAGAAACCACCTCCAGTCAAACCAACAGGAGAACTCACCTAAAGCAGTCAACAATGAAACAGATCTCTGCAGTCTGACAGACCTGGATTTCAAAGGAGAAATAGTGAAAATACTGAAGGAATTAAGAGAAGATATGAACAGTAATGCAGATACCCTCAGAAAGGAACTAGAAAATATAAGGAGGAGCCAAGAAAAACTAGAACATTCATTTGCAGAGATGCAAACTGAACTAGGGGCAGTAAAAACCAGAATGAATAATGCAGAAGAACGAATCAGTGATATGGAAGATAGAATAATGGAAATCACCCAATCAGGTCAGCAGACAGAAAACCAAATCAAAAAACAGGAAAGCAATATAAGAGACCTATGGGATAATATAAAGCAGGCCAATCTACACATAATAGGAATTCCAGAAGGAGTAGAAAAAGATAAGGGAATGGAAAATATATTTGAAGAGATTATTGCTGGAAACTTCCCAAATCTAAAGGATACTGAGCTCAAGATACAGGACGCACAGAGGGCCCCAAACAAACTGAACCCAAATAGACCCACACCAAGACACATCATAATAAAAATGGCAAAAGTTAGTGATAAACAGAGGATCCTAAAGGCAACAAGAGAAAAGCAGATTGTTACCTACAAGGGAACCCCCAAAAGATTATCAGCTGATTTCTCTACAGAAACACTACAGGCAAGAGGGGAAGGGCAAGAGATACTTAAAGTCCTAAAAGGAAAAAATATGCAAGCTAGAATACTCTATCCAGCAAGAATATCATTTAAAATAGAAAGGGAAATAAAAATTTTTCCCAACAAACAAAAACTTAAAGAATACAGCGACACAAAGCCCAGGTTAAGGGAAATATTGAAAGGGCTTCTCTAAACCAAAAAGATAGAAAGGAAAGGGAAGAAAAAAGAAAAAAAAAGGAAGAAGAAGAGGAAGAACTAGGACTGAGGAAACCGCAATCAGAGAGCAGTCACTCAAATAAGCCAGCATACAGATTTAATCATGAACATGCTTCAGACAAAATAAAATTAAAAAGAAAAAATAAAAAAGAGTCATCAAAATCATAAAATGTGGGCGAGGGATGTTAGGAAATAAATAACCCTTTCTGTTTGTTTGTATGTTTCTCTTCTTAATTTTAATATAGAAATGAAGTGTTTGAACTTACAGGACCATCAGGCTAAAACACACAATTATGGGAAGGAGTTAGCATACTGAAAAAACAGGGCAACCACAAGCCAAAAGCAAATATTGCATTCGCAAAAAATGAAAAAAAATACACTCAAGCAGATAATAACAGGAGACCATACAACAACAACAAAAAAAAGGAGAAATGGAGAACCATAGAATCAACTGAAACACAAGGTTCAAAATGGCAATAAATAATCATCTATCAATTATCACCTTAAATGTCAATGGACTGAATGCCCCAATCAAAAGACACATAGTGGCTGAGTGGATAAAAAGGCAAAAACCTTCAATATGCTGCCTACAAGAAACTCACCTTAGGACAAAAGATACATATAGATTGAAAGTGAAAGGGTGGGGAAAAATATTTCACGCCAATAGACATCACAGAAAAGCAGGAGTCGCAACGCTCATATCAGACTAAATAGACTTTAAAACAAAAGACATAAAGGAAGACAAAGAAGGACACTACTTAATGATTAAGGGATCCATCTAAGAAGTGGATGTTACTATCGTCAACATATATGCCCCAAATATAGGAGCACCCAGATACATACAACAAATATTAACAGACATAAAGGGAGATGTAGATGAGAATACAATCATAGTAGGAGACCTTAATACCCCCCTCACATCAATGGACAGATCCTCTAGACAGAAAACCAATAAAGCAACAGAGATCCTAAAGAAAACAATAGAAAAGTTAGACTTAATTGATATCTTCAGGACACTACATCCAAAAAAATCAGAATACACATTCTTCTCAAATGCTCATGGAACCTTCTCAAGAATCGACCACATATTGGGACACAAAGCGAACCTCAACAAATTTAGGAGCATAGAAATTATCTCAAGTATCTTCTCTGACCACAATGCCATGAAATTAGAAATCACCCAGGGTAAAAGGAAAGAGAAAAAACCTACTACATGGAGACTAAGCAATATGCTACTAAAAAACCAATGGGTCAATGAGGAAATCAAGAAGGAAATTAAAAACTACCTTGAAACAAATGATAATGAAGACACAACCTCTCACAATCTATGGGATGCTGCGAAAGCAGGGCTCAGAGGGAAATTCATAGCAATACAGGCCTTTCTCAAAAAAGAAGAAAGATCCCAAATTGACAACTTAACCCTCCACCTAAATGAATTAGAAAAAGAAGAACAAAAAAGACCTAAAGTCAGCAGAAGGAAGGAAATTATAAAGATCAAAGAAGAAATCAATAAAATAGAGACTCAAAAAACAATAGAGAAAATTAATAAAACCAAGAGCTGGTTCTTTGAAAAGCAGAACAAAATTGACAAACCCCTGGCCAGACTCACTAAAAAGAGGAGAGAAAGAACCCGAATAACCAAAAGTAGAAATGAAAAAGGAGAAATCACAATGGATACAGCAGAAATACAAAAAACCATAAGAGAATACTATGAACAACTATACGGCAACAAGTTTGACAATCTGGAAGAGATGGACAATTTTCTAGAATCTTACAGCCTGCCAAAACTGAATCAAGCAGAAACAGACCAACTGAACAGACCAATCACTAGAAATGAAATTGAAGAGGTCATAAAATCACTCCCTACAAATAAAAGTCCAGGACCAGATGGCTTCACAGGTGAATTCTATCAAACATATAAAGAGGAATTGGTGCCCATTCCCCTTAAACTCTTTCAAAAGGTTGAAGAAGAAGGAATACTCCCAAAGACATTCTATGATGCCACCATCACCCTCATTCCAAAACCAGACAGAGATACCACCAAAAAAGAAAATTATCGGCCAATATCATTGATGAATATAGATGCAAAAATTCTCAACAAAATCGTAGCCAACTGAATCCAACAACATAACAAAAAAATCATACACCATGACCAGGTAGGGTTCATCCCAGGTTCACAAGGATGGTTCAACATACACAAATCAATCAGCATCATACACCACATTAACAAAAAAAAAGTCAAAAATCATATGATCATCTCAATAGATGCAGAAAAAGCATTTGACAAAGTCCAACATCCATTCATAATCAAGACCCTCGCCAAAGTGGGTATAGAGGGAACATTCCTGAATATAATCAAAACCCTTTATGATAAACCCACAGCAAATATAATACTCCATGGGGAAAAACTGAAAGCCTTCTCACTCAAATCTGGAACAAGACAGGGATGCCCACTCTCACCACTGCTCTTCAACATAGTTTTGGAAGTCCTAGCCACAGCAATTAGACAAACAAAAGAAATAAAAGGCATCCATATAGGAAGAGAAGGGATAAAACTGTCACTGTATGCAGATGACATGATACTATACCTAGAAAACCCTAAGGACTCAACCCCAAAGCTACTTGAACTGATTAATATATTCAACAAAGTAGCAGGCTGTAAGATTAACATTCAGAAGTCAGTCGCATTTCTGTATACCAGCAATGAAATGTTAGAAAAGGAATATAAAAATATGATACCTTTTAAAATTGCACCTCACAAAATCAAATACCTCAGAGTACACCTGACCAACGAGGTAAAGGACCTATACGCCGAGAAGTATAAAACTTTAACCAAAGTAATCAAAGAAGATGTAAAGAAATGGAAAGATATTCCATGTTCCTGGATTAGAAAAATCAATTTCGTAAAAATGGCCATACTTCCCAAAGCAATTGACAGATTCAATGCAATCCTGACCAAATTACCCATGACATTTTTCACAGAACTAGAACAAACAATCCAAACATTTATATGGAACCACAAAAGACCCAGAATCGCCAAAGCAATCCTGAGAAACAAAAACCAAGCAGGAGGCATAACTCTCCCAGACTTCAAGAAATACTACAAAGCCACAGTCATCAAAACAGTGTGGTACTGGTATCAAAACAGACAGACAGACCAATGGAACAGAATAGAGAATCCGGAAATTAACCCTGACACCTATGGTCAATTAACCTTTGACAAGGGAGTCAAGAACATAAAATGGGAAAAAAGAAAGTCTATTCAGCAAGCATTGCTGGGAAACCTGGACAGCTGCATGCAAAGCAATGAAACTAGAACACACCCTCACACCATGCACAAAAATAAACTCCAAATGGCTGAAAGACTTAAATATACGACAGGACACCATCAAACTCCTAGAAGAAAACATAGGCAAAACACTCTCTGACATCAACATCATGAATATTTTCTCAGGTCAGTCTCCCAAAGCAATAGAAACTAGAGCAAAAATAAACCCATGGGACCTCATCAACCTGAAAAGCTTTTGCACAGCAAAGGAAACCCAAAAAAAAAACAAAAAGACAACTTACAGAATGGGAGAAAATAGTTTCAAATGATGCAACTGACAAGGGCTTAATCTCTAGAATATATAAACAACTTATACAACTCAACAGCAAAAAAGCCAATCAATCAATGGAAAAATGGGCAAAAGACCTGAATAGACATTTCTCCAAAGAAGATATACAGATGGCCAACAAACACATGAAAAAATGCTCAACATCACTGATTATAAGAGAAATGCAAATCAAAACTACCATGAGATACCACCTCACACCAGTCAGAATGGTCATCATTAGTAAGTCCACAAATGGCAAGTGCTGGAGGGGGTGTGGAGAAAAGGGAACCCTCCTGTACTGTTGGTGGGAATGTAAACTGGTACAGCCACTATGGAAAACAGTTTGGAGATACCTTAGAAATCTATACATAGAACTTCCATATGATCCCACAATCCCACTCTTGGGCATCTATCTGGACACAACTCTACTTAAAAGAGACACATGCTCCCATATGTTCATCGCAGCCCTATTCACAATAGCCAGGACATGGAAACATCCCAAATGTCCATCAACAGATGATTGAATTCGGAAGATGTGGTATATATACATGATGGAATACCACTCAGCCATAAAAAAGAATGACATAATGCCATTTGCAGCAACATGGATGGAACTAGAGAATCTCATACTGAGTGAAATGAGCCAGAAAGACAAAGACAAATACCATATGATATCACTTATAACTGGAATCTAATATCCAGCACAAATGAACATCTCCTCAGAAAAGAAAATCATGGACTTGGAGAAGAGACTTGTGGCTGCCTGATGGGAGGGGGAGGGAGTGGGAAGGATCGGGAGCTTGGGCTTATCAGACACAACCTAGAATAGATTTACAAGGAGATCCTGCTGAGTAGCATTGAGAACTTTGTCTAGATACTCATGTTGCAACAGAACAAAGGGTGGGGAAAAATGTAATTGTAATGTATACATGTAAGGATAACTTGATCCCCTTGCTGTATAGTGGGAAAAATAAAAAAAAAAAAAGAAAGAAAAAAGAAATACCAAGTATTGTATGTTAAAAAAAAACTCTAATAAAAAATTAAGAAAAACAACAAAAATCAAATTATTATTTCCTATTGTGGCCCTGTAGGTTAAGAACTCAGCTTGTATCCTTGAGGATGCAGATTGCTTCAATCCCTGGCCTCCCTCAGTAGGTTGTATCTAGTGTTGATGTACCTGATGCAGCTATGGTATAGGCAACAACTAAGGTGCAGTTTTGATGCCTGGCCTGGGAATTTTCATGAGACATGGGCATGGCCAAAAAATAAAATATAAAAAGATCAAATAAAAGTCAATCTAAATACATACCATTTTAATCACTCCAAGTATAATGAAATACTCAGGTAGAAACTAAGAAAACATGTAAATCCCCCAAGTGTATTGAACACTTTTGTGAAACTAAGGAAAAATGGACAAGATCTGTATACTAAAGTTTAAAAAGTGCTGATTAATAAAATCAAAAAGATCTGAAAGTGTTGGTAACACTCTCAGTCCACAATCAGAAGACTAAATACAACGGTTCTCTCCAAAATTATATATAGGCTTAATACAAAGCCAATAAAAATCTCAGCAGGAAATTTTGTAGATAGAGATGAGATTACACTAATATATATATATACACATATACATATATATGTGTATAAATCCGAAGACCTTGCTTAACCAAAACACAAGTTAAAGTGTAGAATAAAAAAAAAAGGAACACCACTTTATGCTAAAACTTACTATATAGCTAGAGTAATCAAGAATGTGTGGTACTGGAGGTGAGGCAGACATATCAATCAATGGGACAGAATGAGAACCTCGAAGTAGACCTTGCAAAAGTGTGATTAGTTATTCATGAACATGCAAAGGCAATTCAATTAAAGACAGACTGTTTAAAAATGATGCTGGATTTTTTTTTTGGTGGAGCAAGATGGCAGAGGAATAAGAGGTCGTGCTCAACTTCTCCCACAAATACATTAAAAAACCACATCTACATGTAAAATGACTCACACGGAACATCAACTGAATGCTGGCAGAAGAACTTAAACCTCCAAAAAAAGACAAGAAACTCTTGACATATCTGGGTAGAACAAAAGAAAAAAAAGGAGAGTGAAAGGGGTCAGGATGGGACTAGCATTCCCAAGAAGGAGCTGTGAAGGAGAAAAGGAAACCATATCCTGGGAAGCCACCTAACTGATGGAAAGATCACCTGAGTTGGAGGGACCTCAAAGTTGCCAGGAAAAGCACAGCAGGTGGACAGAGAACAGCAAAGCAGAGTGAGAGCCTCACAAATCATCTGAACCACCATCCTGGACACCACACACTAAGAAGTTTGGGTGCAGGATGGGTGCTGAGACTTAGGGTATGAAGGCCAGCCCCAGGGAGAGAGGACTGGGGCTGGCTGTGTAGGGACAGCCTGAGGGGCTAAGGATCAGTGGGCCACCAGCTGGGAAGAGGCACATCACAGGCTGAGGAGGGGAATGCCATAGAAAAGGGAACCTGGGAGAAGGTCTGGACCAACAGAAAAGGCAAGGTGCCATTGTTGGGGAGGGCAAGGGAAGGAGGGGTGGACTGCCATAGGAACTCCCTGTAAGAGTGCCTGCAGGCTCACAGTGGGTGTGGTGGCTATGGTGCAGGCTGTGGGTGGCAAGTACCTTCTTGCTGGTTTAGGGGAGACTGGGCACTTCTTGTGTAGGCTACTGGTAGCCAGGCACCTCTTGTGTGGGATAAGGGCATCAGGGGGCTAAGTACGATGTGTTGCCTTTTGCATGATCTACAGGTGTCAGGGAGAGACCACAGAGGTCATTTCAGAGGCCAGAGGGAGGATGGCTTTCTATAACTGGGGGCCTGTGAGTGGGCTCCAACTGTGACACCAGTCACATCAGGGGTTGTCAAAAAGAAAAAAGAGAAGGCACTTCAGCCAAGCACCATACACTGTTGCTCTCACTCTCCTGGGACCACTCTGACCCTGCAGCTGACACTGCCAAATTCTCTGGGCAGCACCAAGACACTTGTTCACTGTCCCTTCCCAAGACCCTACAACTAAGAGCAGCTGGTGCAGCACCTCCTGTGTGGGCTACGTGGGACAGGATGCATCTTGCATGGTCTGCAGTTGGCAAGGGCAAGGCATCACAGTTACCTCTGGCTCCAAAGGTGCGAGTGGCCTGCCTCAAACAGAGTTCCATAAACAGACACCAGGTGCAGCTGCATTCACCTCAAGAAAACCACAGAGGAGGGCATTGTAACCCAATAAATCCTCTTGGGTAAGTGAGATGGGTTGCTTCATGTATGGTATACAGGTGGTGGGGGCAATCAACCACAGTTATCACTGACTCTAGAGATGATCATGGCTGCCCCAACTAGGCATCCCTGAACAGGCACCACCACCTGTGGTTCCTTCACCTCAGGGGGGAATTGGAATTGAACACAAGCTGTTGTTCTCACTCCCCTGGGAACACATGCACCCTGCTGCTGCTCCTGCCAAATGTTCTGGTCAACTTATAGATCTGGCTAGAGCTCATTACCACTTTCAAGGACCCTGCAACTAGGAGTAGCCTGTGCCATCTTCCTGCAGGTCCTTGCTGCTATTGAAAGCCCAACAACTAGGCACTGACTGCTGGCCCTACCCATTGCCTCCTTCTCCCTGAAAACACACTGAGCATCCAGGGAATAACAGTCTGCTCACACCAAAGAAAGAGACAGCAAAGATTAAAACTCCCACAACAAAAATAAATAGCAATCCCCCCCAAAAAATGCAAAGGGGTATACTTGTATAGAAATATCCTTACAAGACTATAGTTTGTGTTCACTAAACTCACAGAAAAAGAAAAACACAAGCAAGATGAAGAAGCTCAGAAACTGTTCTCAGTTAAAGGAACAGGAGAGTTCACCTAAAGCAGGCAACAATGAAACAGACCTCTGTAGTCTGACAGACATTGAGTTCAAAAGGGAGATAGTGAAAATACTGAAGGAATTAAGAGAGAATATGAACAGTAATGCAGATTCCTTTAGAAAGGAAATAGAAAATATGAGGAGGCAAGAAACTAGAAAATTCATTTGCAGATATGCAAGATGAGCTAAAGGCAATAAAGACCAGAATGAATAATGCAGAGGAACGAATTAGTGATGTGGCAGATGGAATAATGGAAATCATGCAATCAGTATAGCAGACAGAAAACCAAATGAAAAAAAAAATGAAAGCAATATAAGAGACCCATTGAATAATATAAAGCAGACCAATCTATGCACAATAGGAATTCCAGGAGGAAAAGAAAAGGAAAAAGGCATTGAAAATATATTTGAAGAAATGATGGCTGAAAACTTTCTAAATCTAAAGGACACTGATATCAAAATACAGGAAGCACAGAGGGCCCCGAACAAGGTGAACCCAAACAAGCCAACACCAAGACATACTGTAATAAAAATGGCCAAAGTGAAAGAAAAAGAGAGGATTCTAAAGGCAGCTAGAGAAAAAGCAAAGTTTTAATTATAAGGGAATCCCAGTAAGCCCATCAGCTGATTTTTCTACAGAAACACTACAGGCCAGGAGGGGGAAGCACCCAACAGCCACATCCACCACTGCAGCTACAGCCCCTGATGTTGTCACAGTAATCACAGCCAAGGCAGCACCTGCACCTTTTCCAGCTGCAGCATCAGCACTGCTGAGCCAAGTATGGAGTCTGCCAACTACAATCACTGTTATGTGGGCTGCCTATGAAAATTGTGTGGTGTTTAAAAGTTGGGACACATTGAGATGGGATTAAGATGGTGGAATAGGACTGGAGTTAACTTCTCTCCTAAAAACAACAAAATTCACAACTAAAGACTGAGTGCTCTTCACGAAAATGGACTGGAAACCTTAAAAAAGATATCCTACTCCAGAAGAAAAAGAGGAGGATACATCAAGAGGTAGGAGGGGCGATTTCAAAATATAAACAACCCCATACCTCCTGGGTGGGAAGCTCCACAGACTGGAAACTAACTGGTTCACAGAGACTCATCTACAGGAGTGAGAGTTCTGAGCCACACAACAAACTCTCACATGTGGGGATCTGGCACTGGGAGAAAGAGCCACTGAGCACCTGGCATTGAAGGCCAGTGGGGCGTGTGTGCAAGAGCTCCAAGGGACTGGGGGAAATGGAGAACCCTTTCTTAAAAGGCACACACAGACTTTCACATGCACTGAGTCCCAGGGCAAATCAAAGTCTCCAAGGGAATCTGGGTCAAACCTGAGCACAGTTCTTGGAGGACATCTTTGGAAAACAGGGGTGAACGTGGCTTATTGTGAGGGAAGGACATTGAAAGCGAAGTTCTTGGAAATATTCAACAGCAGTGCCTTTCTCTGGAGGTGGCCATTTTGGGAAAATCTGGTGCCACCCTTCAGCCAGCTGCTGAAAAGTCCCAGGGCAAACAACAATCCAGGTGGGATCTCGGCCGCAACCCTCAGTAAACAGGCTTCCTAAAGAGCCCTCAGGCACACAGCTGCCTCTAATCCCATCCAAAGGCTAAGCCCCACCCATCAGAGGGAGTAAAATTGGCTCCTCCTACCAGGGGGCAGGCATTAGCCCCTCACATCAGGAAGCCTACACCAAGCCCCCATACTGACTTAAGCCACAGGGGGGCAGACATCACTAGTAAGAGAGGCTTCAACTCTATTATCTATAAAAAGGTCACCACACCAAAAACCTATAAAAATGAAAAGACAGAGGACTATAACTCAGACAAGGGAGAAAGGAAAAACCCCAGAAAATCAGCTAAGCGAGGAGGAGATTCTCAGCCTCCAGGAAAAAGACTTGAGACAGTTGATGCTGAAGATGATGCAAGACATTGGAAATAAACTGGAGGCAAAGATGGATAACTTACAGGAAACATTGACCAAAGAGATACAAGATATGAAACTTAAACAAGAAGAGATGCAAAATACAATAACTGAAATAAAAAATTCACTAGAAGCAGCTAACAGCAGAATACAGAATGCAGAAAAATGAATAAGTGAGGTGGAGGACAGATTAATGGAAATTATGGATGCAGACCAGAAAAGATAAAAAATATTGAAAACAAATGAAGAGAGTCTCAGAGATCTCTGGGACAATGTGAACTGCAACAACACCCATATTATAGGTGTGTCAGAAGGAGAAGAGTGAGAGAAAGAGACAGAAAAAATATTCCAAGAGATAATAGACGAAAACTTCCCTAACATGGGGAAGGAACCACTCACTCAAATCCAGGAAGCATAACGAGTACCATATAAAATAAACCCAAGGAGGAACACCCCGAGACACATACAAATCAAACTGACCAAAATTAAAGACAAAAAGAAAATCTTGAAAGCAGCTAGGGAAAAGAAACAAATAACATACAAGGGAACCCCAATAAGGTTATTGGCAGATTTTTCAATAGAAACTCTGCAGGCCAGAAGGGAGTGGCATGATATACTTAACGTGATGAAAGGAAAAAACCTCCAACCAAGATTACTCTACCCAGCAAAGCTCTCCTTCAGATTGGAAGGAGAAAGCAACACCTTCACAGATAAGCAAAAGCTGAGAGAATTCAGCAACACTAAACCAGCCTTGCAACAAATACTAAAGGAACTTCTATAGGCAGAAAAGAACAAGAGAAGAAGGAAAGGAAAAAGAGCAGCAAAAACAAATCCAAAGCAATTAATAAAATGGCAATAAGAACATACATATCAATAATTACCTTAAATGTGAATGGACTAAACGCTCCAACCAAAAGACATAGACTGGCTGAATGGATACAAAAACAAGACCCATATATATGTTGTCTTCAAGAGACCCACTTCACATCTAGGGACACATACAAATTGAAAGTGAGAGGATGGAAGAAAATATTTCATGCAAATGGGGATAAAAAGAAAGCTGGAGAAGCAATACCCATATCAGACAAAATAGACCTTCAAATGAAGAATATTTTAAGGGACAAAGAAGGTCATTAATAATGATCAAAAGATCACTCCAAGAAGATGATGTGACAATTTTAAATATCTACACACCCAACAGAGGTTCACCACAATATATAAGGCAACTGCTAACAACCTTAAAAGGAGAAATTGACAATAACATAATCATAGTGGGGGACATTAACACTGCACTTACAGCAATGGACAGATCAACAAGACAGAAAATCAATAAGGAAACACAGGCCCTGAATGAAGCATTAAATCAGATGGACTTAATATTTATAGGACATTCCATCCAAAAGCAATAGAATGCACATTCTTCTCAAGTGCACATGGAACATTCTCTAAGATTGATCATATCCTGGGCTAAAATTCAAGCCTCAGTAACTTTAGGAAAATTGAAATCATATCAAGCATCTTTTCCACCACAACGCTCTAAGACTGAAACTCAACAACAAGAAGAAAAAAACTGCAAAAAACATGAACACGAGAGACTAAACAACATGCTACTAAACAAGTGATGGATCACTGACGAAATCAAAGAGGAATTAAAAAAGAAAAAAAACCTAGAAGCAAATGACAACAAAGATAGGACACTCCAAAACCTATGGGATGCAGCAAAAGCTGTTCTAAGAGGAAAGTTTATAGCAATACAAGCCCACCTCAGGAAACAAGAAAAAGCTCAAATCAACCAGCTAACTTTACATCTAAAGCAGCTCGAGAGAGAAGAACAGACAAAACCTATACTTAGCAGAAGGAAAGAAATCATCAAGATCAGAGCAGAAATGAATGAAATGGAAACAAAAAAAACAAACACCATAGAAAATATCAGTGAAACAAAAAGTTGGTTCTTTGACAAGATCAACAAAATTGATAAACCCCTAGCCAGACTTATCAAGAAAAAGAGAGGACTCAAATCAATCAAATTAGAAATGAAAAATGAGAAGTAACAACGGACATCACAGAAATGCAAAGGATCATAAGAGACTACTAGATGCAACTACACGCCAATAAAATGGAAACCCTAGAAGAAATGGACAAATTCTTAGAAAAGTACAATCTCCCAAGACTAAACCAAGATGAAATAGAAAAGATGAATGGACCCATCACAAGAACTGAATTTGAAACTGTGATTAAAAAACACACAAACAAACTTCCAAAACAAAATTCCAGGACCAGATGGCTTCACAGGCGAATTCTATCACACATTTAGAGAAGAGCTAACACCTCTCCTTCTGAAACTATTTCAAAAAATGGCAGAGGAAGGGACACTACCAAACTCATTCTATGAGGCCACCATCACCCTCATACCAAAACCAGACAAAGATACCACAACAAAAGAAAACTACAGGCCAATTTCACTGATGAACATTGATGCAAAAATCCTCAATGAAATACTAGCAAACTGCATCCAACAATACATCACAATGATTGTACATCATGATCAAGTGGGATTTATCCCAAGGATACAAGGTACTTCAATATCTGCAAATCCATCAGTATGATACACCACATTAACAAACTGAAGAATAAAAACCTCTCAATATATGTGGAAAAGGTCTTTGACAAAATCCAACACCCATTTCTGATAAAACCCTTCAGAAAGTGGGCATAGTGGGAACCTACCTCAACATGACAAAAGCTATATAGGACAAACACAGAGCGAACATCATTCTCAATGGTGAAAAGCTGAAAGAATTCCCACTGAGATCAGGAACAAGACAAGGATGTCTGCTCTCGCCACTACACTTCAACATAGTTCTGGAAGTCCTAGCCACAGCAATCAGAGAAGTAAAAGAAATAAAAGGAACCCAAATTGGAAAGGAAGAAGTAAAACTACCTCTATTTGCAGATGACATGATACCATACCTGGAGAATCCTAAAGACCCTACCAGAAAACTGTTACAGCTCATCCACGAATTTGGCAAAGTCTCCAGATACAAAATTAATACACAGAAATTGATGGCATTTCTATACATTAACAATGAAAGAGCAGAAAGAGAAATTCAGGAAGCCATCTCATTTCTCATCACATCCAAAATAATAAAATACCTATGAGTAAACCTACCTGAAGAGACAAAACACCTGTACTCTGAAAACTATAAGATGCTGATGAAATTAATCAAAGATGACACATATAGATAGAAAGACATACAATGCTCTTGGATTGGAAGGGTCAATATTATCAAAATGACCATAGTACTCAAGGCAATCTACAGATTCAATGCAATCCCTATCAAATTACCAAGGACATTCTTCACAGAACTCAAACAAAATATTTTAAAGTTTGCTTGGAAGCACAGAAGACCCAGAATAGCCAAAGACATCCTGAAAAAGAAAAAATGGAGCTGGAGGAATCAGGCTCCCAGACTTCAGACTATACTACAAAGCAACAATCATCAAAACCATATGGCACTGGCACAAAGACAGACATATAGAGCAGTGGAATAGGATAGAAAGCCCAGAATTCAACCCATGCAGCTACAGCCAACTCATTTATGACAAAGGAGGCAAGGATATACAATGGAGAAAGGACAGCTTGTTCAATAAGTGGTGCTGGGAAAACTGGACAGCCACATGGAAAAGAATGAAATTGGAACACTCCCTAATACCATACACAAAAATAAACTCCAAATGGATTAAAGATCTAGATATAAGACCAGACACTATAAAACTCCTAGAGGAAAACATAGGCCAAACACTCTCTGACATAAACTTCAGCAACATCTTCTCAGATCCACCTCTTAGAGTAATGACAATAAAAACAAAAATAAACAAATGAGACCTAGTCAAACTTCAAAGTTCCTGCACAGCAAAGTAAACCCTAAACAACACAAAAAGACAACCCATTGAATGGGAGAAAATCTTTGCAAGTGAGTCAACTGCCAAGGGATTAATCTCCAAAATTTATAAACGACTTCTGCAGCTCCATACCAAAAAAACAAACAACCCCATCCAAAAATGGGCAGAAGATCTAAACAGACAGTTCTCTGAAGACATACAGATGGCCAAGAAACACATGAAAAGATGTTCAACATCACTCATGATTAAAGAAATACAAATCGAAACGACGCTGAGGTATCATCTTACACCAGCCAGAATGGCCATCATCAAAAAGTCTACAAACAATAAGTGCTGGAGAGGATGTGGACAAGAAGGAACCTAGTACACTGTTAGTGGGATTGTAAATTGGTGCAACCACTGTGGAAATCAGTATAGAGATTCCTCAGAAAACTAAAAATAGAATGACCATTTGATCGAGCAATCCCACTCCTGGGCACCTATCCAGAGAAAACCATGACTCGCAAAGACACATGTACTGCAATGTTCATTTAAGCACTGTCTTCAATAGCCAAGACATGGAAACACCCTAAATGTCCATTGACAGAGGAGTGGATCAAGAAGATGTGGTCCATATACACAATGGAATATTGCTCAGTCATTAAAAAGAACGAAATACTGGAATTTTTAGCAACATGGATGGACCTAGAAGTTATCATGCTAAGTGAAGTCAGCCTTAAAAAATACCTTATGCAAAAGCATTTACATGAATGTCTCATTCAAAAATGCAGCCTTATAAGACACAATTTCAGATAACATATGTAATGATTTTGGATAATTGAAAAGGCTATACATATGTTACATCTGTTTCTGGTGTTCATGATTTTGGAGTTATTATTTCATTCTGAAAATAAAATTTCAGGAGTTCTTGTCATGGCTTACTGGTAAAAAAAAAAAAAAAAAACAATGAAAGAAAACAACTAGTATCCATGATGATGAGGGTTTGATCCCTGGCCTTGCTCAGGGGGCAAATGATCCTGCATTGCCCTGAACTGAGTTGTAGGTTGCAGACATGGCTCAGATCTGTCATTGTTGTGGATATGGTTTACAGAAGCAAAAGCTCTGATTTGACCCCTGGCCTGGGAATTTCCATATGCCGCAGGTGCAGCCATCAAAAAAAGACAAAAAAAAATTTAAGAAATTAAAAGTAAACTTTCATATGAATTTCTTTTAATGAATGTCTAATATATAGTAAGAATTCAGTTTATTGACTTCACAGTGTGAAATCATTCACTTAAGTGACTTTGTCACTGAGGAAAATAAAAGTTGAATCTAACCCACCCTGTAAGACCATGAATTAATTTTAGAGCATCCAGCTCTTTTGTTGTACTGCTTAGCCAGCTGCGACTAGTTATTTCAGCATTTAAAAGAAACCTTAAAAACTAAAAATAATTTTATTTGTAATGAAGGTTTTATTTCTTTTTTTAATGGCTACAACTGCAGTATATGGAGTTCCCATGCTAGGGGGTCAAATCAGAGCTGAAGCTTCAGGCCTTTGCTATAGCCACAGCAACTCCAGATCCAAACCACATCTGCAACCTATGTCAATGCCTGCAACAATACCAGAAACTTAAGCCCTGAGCAAGGCCAGGGATCAAACCTGCATCTTCATGGAGGCTAGATAAGGTTTTTAACTTGCTGAGCCTCAAAGGGAAGTCCTGAATGTATTCTTGTAAATACTGTTTTTTTTATTTTTTAATTTTTATTTTTTAGATAAGGCACTTTATGCCAATTTAGGAAAAAGAGATCCCTATGAAAGAATCAGTATCCACTGGCTTGATTTTATCATTATGCACCTGTTAATGTAATTTGAATCAGCGGAAACAATTGTATCCACATGGTTTCCCTGTGTAGGATACAGTGAATAGGTTTTCTCCTTCCTAGTTTACCTTCAGGGAATTTTTTGTCTAAGGTCTAAAGAAGATGTGGAAGATTCTTAAAAGAAAGTGGGGATGGAGACTGAGGATTAATGATTTCCCAATAAACGTGGAAGTGTCCTTTCTTAAGGCTAAGTTTTCTCTGGTGTTAGTGGCCCTTCCATGTGAACTAATGAAACCATGGTATTCTAGCTTGCTCAATTTCATGTGTAGTCATGGAAACCAAGGCCAGGAAAGAAGAAATGGTTTGACTAAACCCTGTGATTGGAAAGTTAATCAAGAAACAATTTCTTTTTCTAACTATTTTTGAGTGTTTACATTTATTTTGCCAAGTATCTGACTATAAATAAACAGGGCCAATTCCAGGAGCATATATCTGGGAGGGTGTTTTTTTTTGGATAGTCCAAGTACAATGTTAAGTGCAAAGGCCATAATATCAGATCTACATTCAATGTGACAATGAAAGAGTTATTTACAAAAAGATAGATGTCTAAATATGAAAACTAAGTGGAAAGACTGAAATTGAACATAATGCACTAACTGTACTATGGCTGGCTTATTGGATTGTGATTGTGATTTTCTCTTTGTGAATTTTGGAAGTCATGTTTTCCCTGATGAATACAAAATATGTCAGATAATAGGTTGATTGCTACAGTTATTTTTCTAAGATCAGAATATCAGCATAATTTAATGTTCCTATATGATTTAACAATTCAAATAAATTACATTCTAAATTAGAAATAAAGGATTTTCTTTAAATTGTCTTGTTTGTAGTTCAGAACAAATACCTCAGTCAAAATTCTCTGTGGTGTGATTCCCCAAAGTCACTCACGTAGATGCAAAGTCACTCAGCATGGTCCCAAATTTAGTTGAAAGTCTGGTTCACTCTATGTTGTCCAAATTTATTGTTTTAATGGGAAAAATATAATTATCTTGAAGTCTTTACTGGAATACACTTTGGAAGATATTTTGATACCCTAGTATTATAAGCTACAAAAATTTTGTTATTAAAGTTGTGTTTTAGAAATAATTTTCAAGAATCTTATTTAAATCAAAGATCTCAGTCAATAAATCTAGAAAGAATATCTGTGTTCTGGTGAGTTGTTAAACTAAGTGTAATACTTTAATTCTGATGTGGGAAAATCTGAAATCAGCAATACTTTTGGTAGAGAAACACATTTGCAAATCCAGTATCAGTACAATGCTATATACTAATTCAGTTAAGAATAAAAATATGAGTTACAGAATTCTATTTCTTACATCTTTAAGATTCTTGGAGTGCATTTGTCTTTGAGTGTTCCTTCTGTAACTTACTTGATGGATATTCAAGTAATATTACCTGTTCTCTCAATTTTAAAAAAATATTTTAGGACAATGATAAAAATAACTTCATAAAACTGTGGAGAAATATGTCAGACCTTGATTTAAAATTTTGAGTTTAAAACCATGTAGGGGGAAACAAGTTTGAGCAGTAAAGTAACTTGGAGTTATGGATTAATTACCAATGCTGTCTGGAAGAGTTTTGCCAGGAATTTGATGTTAAAAAGTAGTGGTGCTTAAAATCTGATGGGAGTAAAGGACAATGTGGTCAATGTGATGAAGATATGAAGTTATACAAATGTGTTTTATGCAAAAATAATCAAAATAACTGGTGTGAGTTAAAAAAAGGAGTATCAGTTAGAGTCTGGGTGATATAGTGACCTTTGAGATTATGGAAACCCAGACAGAAGGGTTAAGATTTCAATAATTTGTAAGGAGGTAAGTTTGAAAATGTGTAAGGATTTAAGCACAATTCTACAATAAAATTTAATGAAAGATAGTCCTGAAGGGTAGATGTAGGCAAGCTAAATAAATATGACTGCTACCTAAGTGAGTAGATGGTGGTAGCTAGGGATAAATATGGCAGAACATGTTGGAGAATACTTTCATTTATCCTGCCTTTCTCAAAACCTGAACCTGAGAAGAAAAGCAAATCAAAGAAATCCAAATTAAGATAGGGTAGAAAAATGGAGAAAAGAAAGTTTATGCATGGCTGGTTTGAGATGATAGTATACATATGTATCCAAGAATAAAGCATTAGAAAAGAATCAGGTAAAGACAGCTATTTCCTCTACGCCTCTGCAATATCTTTTCTATGTCATATTTTCTATTTTTGCTGCTTCATATTTCTAAAGTTACAACTGGTGCTGCATTCTAGATTATTTTGCAATCATATTTTTAAATTTCAAATTATACTTATTTAAAAACAGAATTAGACATTTAAGAGAATAAATTAAATTTGAGGTTACATTTGCTAGATGTTCAATTTAATCTTAGATGTTTAAAAAACAGCTATCTAAATTTATGCCTTGTATAAAATTGTACAATAAAAACAAATATAAATGCTTACACTGTAGTATTATTTCAATAGATAAGGGAATGTGTTGCAGATTGATTAAATTACTTGTCAGAGATACATATTGATAGGTGTCTGAGGCCAAATTTGAACCTAGGTTGACCATATTACAAAGCCTAAGATCCTAATACACACTTTTTTTTTAGTAAGGAGAATATGATGACATCTCTCTAGCCCAGACCCTGTAGATGTGACCCTGTGGCCTGCTGTTAAAACCACTGTAGAGTCCAGAGCAAAAATTCTTATAGCTTATGATTGAGGCACAGTATCCCACTCATGGAAAACCTGGGTCTGTAGTGCTGATGCCTGTCCTATTGGCTCATTTGGGATCACCTTGATTTGTTTTCCTCTGAATAGGGACTAATCTAAGGCCAGGCAAGTCCTCACTGATTCTTTGTTTGAGAATTTTATATATGCAAACCCTTTGAGATTGCCACTAAATTTGTCACAGAGTATAGTAACACAGTTAACTGAACAAGAGCCAAGAAAGTGTGCTTCCAGCTCTTTGGATTTTGTGCCATAGTCAACATTGCCAACAAAGACAGATGGAGCATCAGCCTCCACCTTCTCCTCAATGGAAATGATAACCAGGCCAGTATTGCCTGGAGGTGGGCTCATAATCATCTGCTTCTCTACCTCCTTCTCTAGCTCATTTAGCTTCTCAGCTTCTCCCCGACTGGAGCTTTGATCACCTCCACCTCAGGGTGCTCCATGGTCCCCTGGGTGACACTCAAACAGTGCTGGCTCCTCTTTCTGGCTTCCAGGGGTTCCTAAGTCAGGCCTCAGGCCAGGAGCTCCCCCTGAGGGCATGGGGTGTGGGTGGCTCCTCTTCAGGGCTCAGGCTCTGATTTGTACTCCAGCAGCAGCATCTCAGGCTCCAGTTCCTCAGACTACAAGCCATACTCATTGTCCCCTGGGCACCCCCGGACACCCCTCCCCATCCTCCATGCCCTTCCCACTGGCCCCTCAGCCCCTGATGCTACTGCTTCCACTGCCATTGCTGCAGCTCAGAATGGGTGTAATTTATTTATTATGTAATTAAATCATAAAATCAATATGGGAAAAGATCAACAGTCAAATAAAATACATAAAATCATCATTAGATAATTCATGAAAAAGGAATACATACCACTTTAAACATGTAAGTAGATGCCAAAATTCAATTATATATATTTATTTATTTGTAATTAAAATATACAAATGAAATAATTTGTTTAATCAAAATTTCATGTATCATAAAAGTTCATTAGGCATGTGTTGTTCAGAATGTGGTCAAAAAGGTTTTTTCCAGGCTGAAGGGAATGGTAAGTTTGGTCAAGGTTATGAACTGTATATTGGAAATGCTATGAACATGGGCAATTTCAATACATATACCAATTGACTCAGCAATTCCACTTCTAGGAATTCACCCTTAGAAAATTTCAAAAAGATTTCCTTGCAGAATTATTTCTCCCAGAAAAAGACTGAGGATAACATAAAGAGGACTGGATACACCAATCTTAATATGACTTTGTACAATAGTTAAGCAGGTGAAGAAACAGAATGAGTTATGTCTACACAGACTGGCATGTAAAGATTTTCAGGAGGTTGAGAAGTAGAATGCAAAAAATAGTCATAAAGGCAAACCCATATATGTAAATATATTTATTTTTGCAAAATTATTACTTAAAGAATTTTAGAAACAGACTAGAGTGACTGCCTCTGGAAGAAATAGAAGACTCTGGTTTGGGATGTTAGGAAGCTTATTTTACAATATTGCATTTTGCATAAATTCAATTTTTATTGTATCAATATTATCAAAATGACTTTACTACACAAGGCAATTTACAGATTCAATGCAATCCCTATTGACTTACTAAGGACAATTTCCATAGAACTAGAACAAAATATTTTAAAGCTTGTTTGGACACACAAAAGAACGAGAATAGCCAAAGCCATCTTGAGAAAGAAAAATGGAGCTGAAGGAATCAGGTTCCCAGACTTCAGACTATACTACAAAGCTACAGTTATCAAAACCATATGGTACTCACACAAAGACAGAAATATACATCAGTAGAACAGGATTAAACCCAAGTACCTACAGTCAACTAATCTGTGACAAAGGAGGCAAGAATATACAATGGAGAAAAGATAGTCCATTTAATAAGAGGTGCTGGGAAATCTGGACAGCTAGATTTAAAAGAATGAAATTAGAACACTTCCTAACACTATACACAAAAATAAACTCAAAATGGATTAAAGACCTAAATTTAAGACCAGACACTATAAAACTCTTAGAGGAAAACATAGCCAAACACTCTCCGACATAAGCTACAACAATATCTTCTCAGATCTACCCTCTATAGTAATGAAAATAAAATAAAAAATAAACAAATAGGACCTAATTAAACTTAAATGTTTTTGCAAAGCAAAGAGAACCCTAAACAAAATGAAAAGACAACCCACGCAATGGGAGAAAATATTTGCCAATGAAGCAACTGACAGGGGATTAATCTCCAAAGTTTATAAACACCTCCTGCAGCTCAATACCAAAAATAATAATAACAACAATAATAAATAAAAAACCCCATCACAAAATGGGAAGATCTAAACAGACAATTCGTTGATTGCCAAAAAAAAACCACATGAAAAGATGTTCAACATCACTAAATATTAGAGAAATGCAAATCAAAACCACTATGAGATACCAGCTTACACCAGCCAGAATGGCTATCATCAAAACATCTACAAACAATAAATGTTGGAAAGGGAACATTTGGAGAAAAGGAAACCCTAATATACTATTGGTGGGAATGTAAATTTGTGCAACGACTGTGGAAAACAGTATGGAAATTCCTCAGAAATCTAAAAACAGAATTATCATTTGATCCAGCAATCCCACTCCTGGGCATCTACCCAGAGAAAAACATGACTCAAAAAGATACATGTACTACAATGTCCATTGTAGCACTATACACAATAGCCAAGACATGGAAAGAACCTAAATGGTCATCAATAGAGGAGTAGATAAAGAAGATGTTGTGCATATACAAAATGGAATATTAGTCATTAAAAGGAAAGAAATAATGGCATTTGCAGCAGTGCGGATGGACATAGAAATTATTATGCTAAGTGAAGTTAGTGAGACACCAACATCATATGCTATCACTTATATGTGGAATCTTTAAAAAGGACACAATGAACTTCTTTGCAGAATAGATACTAACTCACAAAATTTGGAAAACTTATGGTTTCCAAAGGAGAAATATTTGGGCTGGGGGGATGCACTAGGTGTTTGAAATGCTATAATATTGGGTTGTGATGATTGTTGTACAACAATAAATGTAATATAATTAATTGAGTTAAAATTAACTTACACAATTTTTATAAAATAAATAGTAAAGGATTCATTAAGTGTAACCTGAAATAATTGTCAAAGCCATCTCTGGGGTATGAGTTTTCTGGTGACAATTCCAGAGAATCATCTGAGACCTTCACTTATCTGATAAGCTGGGAATCAGCTTTACTTTGGAAACAGACATATAAAATTATACTGTCCATGATAAAGTGTTTAAAATAATTTATATATATGACAAATAATAGTCAAATAATTTTATTTTTTTATATTTGGGTTTATATGTTGTTTACAGTTATTCTTCTAATCATTCATGTGTGCAACAATCAATAATCAATAGTCAATAAATGTCTTACTATAGATATATTTACTAAAAGTCTGTTGATTAAAACATTTGAATTTGAATAACTTATTCTACTACAAGAGTTGAACAATATGAAGCATAGGAAATCACATTATCTTCAGAAACAATATAATGAATCTCACAATATTATGTTGAGTGACTATGTAAATTTGTGACAGTTTACTGAATGTGTTATTCACATCTTTATTTTGAAGGCTATAGATCAAGGGGTTCAGCATGGGAATCACCTCTGTGTAAGATGCAAAAGCCACTTTAACTGTGGGCCAAGAAGTTTTAGGGTTAGAGATACAGTAAAGGAAAATGATGTTTCCATGTAAGATGGTGATAGCTGTCAGGTTGAGGCACAGGTAGAAAAGGTTTTATGGTGTCCACTTGCAGAAGGCATCCTCATAACAGTGATAAAAATGAGTGTATATGATGTCAGAATAATCATCAGGCTACTTGATTCATTGAATATGTCAATAATAAGACATAGCCTCTGACTGATATACGGTTTTGAGCAGGAGACAGAAAAATTACAGAGTGGTGACAGGATTATTCACGATGTTAGACTCATGATAAGATAATGTAAGAAGAAAATATGCTAAGTGTCAGGGAACACACCTTACCCCATAAGTAAGACCCAGCCACTAGCAGAACACAAAGCTTCTGAGATATGGCAGTGATATAGAGAAAGGGGTTACAGATGGCCACACAACCATTGTAGATCATCACTGCTAACATGAAATTTCTGTTATTCCAAATATGCAAACAAAACAAAATTGCACAATACACCCAGAGAAGGAGATGTTTCTGTCCTCCACAAGCAAGTTCTCCAACCACTTTGGTGGAACTATGATAGAATAATGGAAATCTACAAAGGACAAATGACTAAGGAAAACACATGATCATGTGGACTTTTGAATTGATCTTGAAGATGATTACCATGACCAGATTCCTCACCAGAGTGACTGTGTAGATAGACAAGAAAAACAGGAAGAGTGGAACCTGGATTTCTGGATATTCTGAAAAACCCAGAAGATTATTTGTGGGTATGATACTCTGATTTCCTTCTGATAACATCATGACCTCTGTTGGATAAAGAATGAAAAGTTATTCCTAAAAAATAAACATTAATACAAAAGAGAAACAGAGAAGGAGGAAACTTCATATGTCTCATTGATGTTAATAGAGAACAGTGATTTTTGGAGTTCCTATCGTGTCTAATAGTGGCTAAGAATCTGAGTAGTATCCATGAGGATGCAGGTTCTATCCCTGGCCTCATTTAGTGGATTAAGCAAATGGTATTGCCACAAGCTTCAGTGTAGTTTGCAGATGTGGCTTGGATCCTGCATTGCTGTGGCTGTGGATAGGCTGGCAGCTGCAGTTCCTATTCAACCCATAGCCTGGGAACTTCAATATGCTGCAGGTGAGGTCCTCAAAAGACACAAAAAAAAGCAAAGAGAGAGAAAAAGAAGAGTGATTTTCCAAGTATGGTCCTCAAAAGAGCAGCAGCAGGAGCACCTAAGAATTGTTAGGGATGCAAATTCTCCAGTATCATTGCTAAATTCCAAAATCAAAAACTCTAGAATGGAGTCTGCAATTTATGGTTTAACTAGATTTCCAGGTGATATTGATGAATGATAAATTATGAGAATCACTAAAATATGTACTAATTATCCTGTTATCTAAAATTCAGTCTTTATTACTATTTTTATTACAGAACTGACATATAAATTTAGACAAAAAATAAATTATAGAAAACAAATGCAAAAGAGGTAAAACAGAATCAAAGAGTAGCTTGTTATTGTTCTAAGAATGACACTAACAAAGGTCCCCTAGTGGCTCAGTGGTAATGAACTCAACTAGTATCCATAAGGATGCATGTTCAATCCTTGGCCTCATTCCCTGGGTTAAGGATTTGATGTTGCCATGAGCTGCAGCTTGGATGTAGTGTTACTATGGCACAAGCCATAAGCTATAGCTCCTATTTGAACCCCCAAGCCTGGGAACTTCCATAGGCCACAGGCACAGTCCTAAAAAAGACACACACAAAAAAAAAAAAAAAAAAAGAAAAGGAAGAACTACAAAATGATCCAGACAACACACGACATTGCAAATGGTGTCAGATAAATCTTAATATAAATTTTTATGTTTTTGATTTTTTTCAGACATTATAAATAATTAAATACCCATAGAATGTATGAGTTTGGATAAATCTAAAATTGTATCTAGTCCCATGACTTCCAGCTAGTGCTTAAAAGTTGATTACAGAAACTTACTTATGAAATGATCATGTAGTTGCCATCAAAACCTCCATTAATGGTACACTGCCTCTTGATGAAATTTTATGGGTCTTTCATTGAGATTTTATTTAGCATTTTAATTTTTAATTATATTTAATTAATTTAATTGCACTAATTACTATTAATGTGTTTTTAGGTCATCGATTCTGATATATATTTTAATATTAATAAATATATACAATATAAAATATATGTAATCTTTTGAGCAATAGAACAGACATGTATTAATTTACCAACAATGTTTTCATACAAGATATGTCCTACGATACAATGAACATTACATTTTTTTCAGCTAGTAAGAAATAAGACCACTTTATGATGAAACAAATTTAAGGAAGATGAGGAGGTGAAAGCAGTTAGGACATAGAATAAATGACTGCAAGATATGAACATAAAACTGCCACAAAATTATATGGATGATTCTATTCCATCTTACTAGTTTTTTTTTTTTTTGGATCAAGTGTTGGTCTCTAGATACAGCTCCATGAATGCTTACTTGACATGCATTATAAACAACCCCAGACATAAAGCATATGCCTTCAGAATATTCTTCTAAATAGCAAATGGGACTGGGCAGATAAATTGCAGATATCCATTATTATTCAGGCTTATTTATTTATTTATTTATCCAGTTGCACCTGCTGATATGTGGAAGTTCCTGGGCCAGGGATCCAACCAGCATTGCAGTTACCACCTGTGCCACGGCTGCAGTGAAAATGACAGAATTTTAACCCACTGTACCATGGAAAAACTTCCTGTTCAGGATATTTAAATAAATTAGTCCCATTCAACATCTGAAAATATTAGAAAAATCCTGGTATATTAGGGTGAGTGATACTACTGTTCTGATTTATTGGAACAATTATGTTAATAACAATAGATACTCAGAAAGTGACTTGGTATTCAACCCTAGCACTTTCAAATGATTTTGGCAAAAATATCTGCATTAGGATTAGGTTTCTTCTCAAATTGAAACAAGGCCTATGAGATTTAAAAATCAAATATCCTATAAATTTTTTGCAGCTTCTCCATTACTCACCACTGCAGGTTTCTTTAATACAAAACTTAATTATCAGAAACACTTCATGCTGTCTTAGTGAAAATTAAAATGTCTCTGACCAGGAGTTTCCATTGTAATTCAGTGAGTTAACAACCTGACATAGTGCCCTTGAGGATGTGGGTGAAATCCCTGGCCTTGCTTAGGGGGGTTAAGGATCTAGCATTACCACAAGTGCCAGAATAGGTTGCAGATGTGGCTCAGACCTGGTGTTGCTGTGGCTGTGGCATAGTTACAGTTCTGATTTGACTCTAGCCTCATAACTTACATGTATTACAGATGTGGCTTTAAAAAGAAAAAATAGTCTCTGATCATATAAAAGTGCTGTCTATAATTTTTGGAATAAGCTATATGAGCTGGAGCTCCATCTTTCTCATCTAAATTGAAAGAAACCAAAAAAGGCATGAACTGACCTGAACCCAGAAGATCTTGATTGGTTTAGGAAGGCACTTTCCTTCTCAGTAATCAAACATTCTTTAAGATGTAAACAGGGGAGTTCCTGCCCTGGCTCAGTGGTTAATGAATCTGACTAGGAACAATGAGGTTGGGGGTTTGATCCCTGGCCTTGCTCAGTGGGTTAAGGATCCAGCATTGCCACGAGCTGTGGGGTAGGTTGCAGACTCAGCCTGGATCTGGTGTTGCTGTGGCTGTGGTGTAGGCCAGCAGCTACAACTCTGATTAGATCCCTAGCTGGGAACCTCTATATGCCATGGGTGCAGCCCCAGAAAAGACAAAAAAAAAAAAAAAAGTATCAACAGACTTATGCTTATAACAATAGTGGCATTATATTTCAATGAGAATTCAAGTAAAATGGCATTTTATATGCAGGACAAAGAAAAAAACTAAAAGTGGAGGTCTCTTTCTAAACTTTGATAAATTGTGGGTCTTATATTTGCCTCCATGACAATAAAGTTTATATAAAACTACAGAGAATTATAATTGGAGTACTACTCAGTGGACCACAAAACCATATACTTATTTGATACACTGACTCTTGTGTCACTATGGTAGATACATTTTCTTCTAAATCATTAAAGACAATTATACCACCACATCTATTTCATTACCTACTTTTAGATTTTGAATTATTGAAATAATATACAGTCAAAGAAGTAAACATTGCTGAGACCAGCTCAGCAGGATGGGGTGAACAAAGGGTGCTGTGAAACTTAAGGAAAAAAGTTAAGATAAAGCAAGGCACAGAGTCATTTATCTTAAGTAAAGATGGGAACCAGGGGACTCAGGGTCTCAGGGACCAAGCACACTGCCTTAAGAAACCACACTGCTTTTATTGTGTTTTTTAGGATTATGTAACGTGAGAAGAGGGTTGTAGGTGCAGGATATAGGGTTTTTTTAAGTTATTTTAAAAGTCACATAATCAGTTGCTGATTAAGCTTTTACTCTGACCTTTAGGCATTGAACAATCATTAGCATATGAAGAAGCTTGGCATCAGCTATCTATAACATCTAGAGAATCACCATTGTGCTTCTGCAGATGGCATGCCTAGGTTTGCACCTCTGTTCTTCTTTGCTAATGCATATCCAGCTAAAGACCCCTCATAAACCCCTTGGGGCTATGGGGCTCCTCTTTTATTCTTAAGAGGACATATCATGCTGTGTAAAGGGCATGCCAATCTGCACAGGTGCAGGGTGCCTAGACCAATGCATTAAGTCCTATTCAGCTGACCTATGAATAACTTATGCCTTTAGGTCTTTGTTCTTAAGCTTAAGTCATTCACCATCACTGGGACTGTTTTTTCAAGCAGGAAGATGGGGTAAAGTAAAGCAGAAGAAGATAGTTTTCAGCAAAGAGGCTAAGAAAATATTGTAGAAACATGTCACATGACAAAACATGAACTGAAGCATTTTAAATAAGGAAAAAAGAACAATTTAGTAATAATTGTTATGAATGCAACTGAACTTCCAACCCTATATTCAGAAATAGAGTAGAGAAACTTGGCCATCATGACTGGAATCAAAGGATGAAGTTTACCCTCACAAGTCATATAATGTGCTTATAATTTCCCCCTAATATGATGTGAGGACAGAAATTATACCTCTGTGGTATGCTTTCCTCAAATGCATAATCCCAGACTACTACGAGATAAATTATTAGACAAGCCCATATTTGGAAACATCCTATAGGAGACCTCACCATACTCTTTAGAATCCTCAAAGCCAAGAAAAACAAGGAAAGAGTGAAACCCATCACAGACAGAGGTGATTTGGGAGACATGCCAACTTAATGCAATGTGGTCCACTGGACTGGATCCCAGAAAAAAAAAAAAAAAAAGAGCATTAAAGGAAAAAAAACTGATAGACTCAAAATAAAATTTAGATTTTAGCCATCATAATGCAACATTATTTTTTTAAATTTTATTTTACTGTGGTAAAAACACTTAATGTGAGGTCTAATCTAAGGTATTTTTGTTTTTTCTTTTTATGGATTTCCTGGACTGGGGTATTAAATCTGAGCCACAGTCACCATCTACTGTGGCAACAATGGATGCTTTAACTCAGTCTGCAGGGCTGGGGATCAAACTTGTGTCCTGGCACTACAGGGATGCTAATGATCCTATTGCATCATAACAGGAACTCCTTAAGATATATTCAAGTGTACAGTAAAGCATTGTTGACTACAGATGTAATTTTTTACAGCACATCTATAGATCTTATTCATCTTATTTGACTGAAAATTTGTGCCCATTGATTTGTAACTTCCCATTTCCCCCTCCACTAGCCTCTGGCAACTAACATTTCCCTCTTTAATTTTATGAATTTGATTACATTATATATGCCCTATAAATGGAATCATATAGTACCTACCTTTCTCTGGCACTTACCAAAATGCTTTCAGTGTTCATCCATGTAGTCACATATTACTGAATTTCAATTTTTTTAAAGCCAAAATGTATTCCATTGTTTATAAATAATGCATTTTTTAAATCAAAATGTCCACAGATATTTAGATTGTTTCCATATCTTGGCTGTTGTTAAGGTCTGCAATGAATATTGCAAGCCCAAGATCTCCTTGAAAACTTGATTAGAATTTTTTTTGATAAATATCCAGAAATAGGATTACTGGATCATGTACAACTCAATTTTTAATTTGTCAGGAACCTCCATACTGTTTTCCACAGTAGGTACACATTTTCTTTAATACTAACAATGTACAGTGAAGTGTGATGAAAACTCTCTGCACTATGTTTGCACCTAATTTTGTAAATCAAAAATGATTAAAAATTTGAAAATTTATTTCTAAAAATATATAATTTAATAGTCCCATTTTATTGCATCTCTAATAACACAAACAGTCCTTCTTTAAGCCAACACACCATCCCCTCTGAACTGAAATAGTGTAATAATAATAAGCAACCTCTCAACCTATACTTCCCACCAACTTTAAATCATTTTGCTACTCCCCTTGTCAGATTTTTTGTTTAATATCTGTGGCTGTGAGTGTATTGGGGCAAGGTTGAAGGTTAGTGGTTGGTGATAGTAATATTTTTGAATTCTTATAACTAAAAAAGAACTAATTTAGTGAATCCAAACTACATACTATTAACTGTTAATACACACATTTAACAAACAAGACACAAAAGTTCTAATTCCCTAGACCACAGAATTGGTATGTGGAGAAGTCTGGCTTCAAACACCATCCTCAGAGTTCCTGTTGTGGCTGTTAGAAAGAAACACATACAACTGTAAAGAAATATGTCAGACTTTGCATGAAAATTTTAGTTTAAAACTATGGTGGAAGCAAGTTGGAGCAGTAAAGTAACTTTGAGTGCTGGGTTACTCATCAATATCTTCTGGAAGGTTTTCTTGCCAGAAATTTGATATTAAAATGTATTGATTCAGAAGTTTCTGTTGTGTCTCAGTGGGTTAAGAACTTGACTAGTATCCATGAGGATGCATATTTGATCCCTGGCCTTGATCAGTGAGTTAAGTATTAGGCATTGCTGTGAGCTGCAGTATAGGTCACAAATACAGCTCAAATCTGCTATTTCTGTGGCTGTGGTACAGGCCAGCAGCTGCAGCTCTGATTCAACTCCTAGCCTGGGAACTTCTATATGCCTGGATACAACCTTAAAAAGTGAATACCATCATCTTCATGAAAGAAAAAATACAAAATCACAGAAACTTTAGGATGTACTCCAAACATAGCAATTATTATAATGGTATTTTTTTAATGGCTGCATCAATAATGAGGACTTTAAATTATAAAATAAAGTGAGGTATTGCTACTCACCCACCAACTTGAAAATAGGACATATCCCGCAACAATATTAAATGTTGGCAAGAATGGGCAATAATTAGAACTCAGCTGCAAGATGTGTAGAGTGCAAACTAATACAACTACTTGGGAAATTATATGATGGTATCTAGTAAAAGAAAAGAAGCTAGTTCCCTTTGATGCAGAACATTCAACATAGGCCTTATCTCACAGAATGATAGCTTATGTGCAATGCAGCACATCCTCATGTTAAGAATGTTCATAGCAACATTTCCATTAGAGACAGAAGAGAAATATCCAGGAGAGAAATTGCTGGATCATATAGTAGTTCTATTTTTAATTTTGGGAGGAACACCTCCATGATGTTTTCCATACAGGGTGTAAATGGCTGCACCAATTTACATTCCCACAAATGGTATAAAAGTGTTCTCTTTTCTTCACATTCTCTCCAACACTGGTTATTTGTAGATTTTGTAGAAGGAAGGGAGATGGGGCAACTTAGGGATATTGAATTAAAATACACAAAATACTGTGTATGCAATAGATAAGCAACAAGAATATATTGTATAGCACAGGAATTATAGCTATGATCTTATAATAATTTTGTTTGTTTTCCATTATAGGGCTGTATCCACAGCATTAGGAATTTCCTAGACTAGGGGTCCAATCAGAGCTGCACCTGTCAGTGACAACACAGCCACAGGAATGCCAGATCCCAGGTACATATGCATCCTACAATGCAGCTTGCAGCAATGCCAAAACCTTAACCCATTAAGCCAAGCAAGCAATCAAACCCACATCCTCAAGGACACTGCATCAAGTTCTAAACCCACTGAGCCACAACAAGAACTCCTTTCATAATAATAATATTTGGTGGAGGATAACTTATAAAAACACTGAATGACTATATTGTATACCTAAAACTAATATAATACTGTAAATAACCTGTACTTCACTATAAAAGAGGAACTAGCCAAACTCAATTGGTAGTAGTATGAATAAGAAAATTATGATATATTAATTTTATGGAACATGCTTTAGCAATACACAATGAACTGCTGTTACAGTTAATCACTTACATATTCTTTTTTTTTTTTTGTCATTTTGCCCTTTCTAGGGCCGCTCCCACGGCATATGAAGGTTCCCAGGCTAGGGGTCGAATCAGAGATGTAGCCGCCGGCCTACGCCACAGTCATAGCCACGCAGGATCTGAGCCGCATCTGCAATCTACACCACAGCTCATGGCAATGTCAGATCCTTAACCCACTGAGCAAGGCTAGGGATCAAACCCGAAACCTCATGGTTCCTAGTCGGATTCATTAACCACTGAGCCATGACGGGAACTCCAATCACTTACATATTCTTTTAATACAAAGTGCTAAACCAAGTAAGCCAGATATGAGGGCATATTACTCTAAAACTTTATGTGGAATTCAAAAGGATTCAAAAAGATTACTTTGAGACTCTCATAACCTATTCTCAGGGGTTTTAACTGAAAAGAAAAAGTTCTGTATATGACACAGTCATTGAAGCAGTTTGCTTCTGTTGGTATTAGAGAGGTACCATGACTAGAAAGTGTATATGGAAATGTAAAGTGCTGATAGTGTTTTATCTTTAATTTCTTGGAGAAAGTAGCCTACAGAATCCTTATTCAGAATTTTTTCTGCTTGTTTTTCATATTTCCTGATGTGAAAGAGAGAGAAATAGGAAAGGCAAGGCAGCAGAAAAGAAGGGAAGATAACACAGAAGGGTAATAATTTACAGGCTTCTGGAAATTAGGATATGGACATCTTTAGAGGAATGTTTTTAATCCTCTTACATTCTGGGAATGATACATAAACAGAAGTTTCTTTTTTTTTCCCTTATGGACTGAAGATGATTTTTTAAAGCACAGTGAGATTTAATGATCATATATATACACATATATTATCTGATTTTCTAAATAAATTGTAATACCATTACTAGAAGAAAAACTTAAAAGTAAAAATGTATAGTGGTTTTGTTTTTCATTTCTCTAATAATGAGTGATGTTGAACATCTTTTCATGTGTTTTCTGGCCATCTGTATGTCTTCTTTGGAGAACTGTCTGTTTAGATCTTCTGCACATTTTTCAATGGGTTTGTTTGTTTTTTTTTTTTTGTTTTTTGTTTTTTTTTTTTTTTTTGGTATGTAGCTGCAGAAGGTGTTTATAAATTTTGGAAATGAATCCCTTGTCAGTTGATTCACTTGCAAAGATTTTCTCCCATTCTGTGGGTTGTCTTTTTGTTTTGTTTAGGGTTTTCTTTGCTGTGCAGAAATTTTAAAGTTTGACTAGATACCATTTATTTATTTTTGTTTTATTGTCAAAACCACTATGAGGAACCACCATACACCAGCCAGAATGGCCATCATCAAAAAGTCTACAAACAAAAGTGCTGGAGAGGATGTGGAGAAAAAGGAACCCTAGTACACTGTTGGTGGGATTGTAAATTGGTGCAACCACTGTGGAAAAGGAGGGGGATTCCTCATAAAACTAAAAATAGAACTCCCATTTGATCCAGCAATCCCACTCCTGGGCATCTACCCAGAGAAAACCATGAGTCGCAAAGACACATGTACTGCGATGTTCATTTAAGCACTGTCTTCAATAGCCAAGACATGGAAACAACCTAAATGTCCATCGACAGAGGAGTGGATCAAGAAGATGTGGTCCATATACACAATGGAATATTACTCAGCCATTAAAATGAAGGAAATACTGGCATTTTTACCAACATGGATGGACCTAGAAATTATCATGTTAAGTGAAGTCAGCCATACAATGAGACACCAACATCAAATGCTTTCACAGACATGTGGAATTTGAAAAAAGGACAGACTGAACTTCTTTGCAGAACAGATGCTGACTCACAGACATTGAAAAACTATGGTCTCCAAAAGAGGCAGTTTAGGGGGTGGGGGGATGTGCTTGGGTTATGGGATGGAAATCCTGTGAATGATCATTATACAACTACAGATGTGATAAATTCAAAAAATAAATAAAAGATATTTTATACCCAATGGTTAAAAAAAAGTATATACACACTTAAGAAATAACTACTCTTTCTTGTCAAAATTACATTGAGTGAGAAAACAGTGGTTCAGCATTGATTAACTTTCTGATTGATACTTTCACATCATTATTTCTAAGGCTATAGATAAGGGGGTTTAGCATGGAGATCACCACTGTATAAAACACAGTGGCTATTTTGATGAAGAGAAATGATCTTTTGGAGCTGGGTACAGAAGAAGAAAAAATGTCCCATGTAAGATGGTAATTGTGGTCAGGGGGGAAGCACAGGTGGAGAAGGCTTTTTGGAGCCAACCAGTCAATGGCATCTTGATAATTGTGACAATGATGAAAAGACAGGAAGAGAGGATAATCAGGAGGCTACAAGCCTCATTGAATATGGAAATGATAAAACTCAGCATCAGGTTGAAATAAATGTCAGAGCAGGAAGCAGAGATGATGGCAGAATACTGACAGCCAATGTGGTTTATAAAGTTAGAACCACAGAAGGAGAGTTCCACAAGAGAATACATGAGTGTCAAGGAATATAACTCATCCCATGAGCAAGCTGAGGCTACCAGGAGGGTACAAGGATTAGGAGATGTAGCAACCATGTAGAGCGGGGAGTTACAAATATCCACAAACCAGTCATAAGCCATCATGGCTAACATGAATATATCCATAATCACAAATGTACACCCAAAGGAAAACTCCATCATGCAACCCATGTAAGATGTGGTCTTTATGTCCACAACCAAGATCTCTAAGTGTTTGGGTGTAGTTACAGAAGAGTAACAGAAATCAAGAAAGGAGAGATGGCTGAGAAAAAAGTACATGTGTGTGTGGAACTTGGGATTGATTTTGATGATCACAATCATACCCATGTTCTGCACTACAGAGACTGTGCAAATGGCCAAGAAGACCAAGACGAGGGGCACCCATAGTTGTGGTTTTTGGAGAAGCCCAGGAGTATGAGGGTGATTCCAACACTTTCATTTCCATTTTCCATCACTATGGTTTCTGTTGCAGAAAATCACAGTCCCTCTTGAGCAACAAAATGTGACAGAGCTAGTGGCTATTTTTTTTCTCCTCAAGCTGGGCTGGGTCCTGGAACAGGTGAGTGGAGTCTGGGGTTTCCCAGGAAGGCAAACAGGGCACAGTTGTAACCTGAAGGCTGCACTCTGTGTCTTTGGGTGTTTGTGGGGGAGTAAGTTTGGGTCCTGATGGAGGGTCAGAGCAAGGATGGACTAGAATGATTTGAGCTTAAAGGGTGGCTCAAGGAATGGACCCATTTGAATTTGCTCATCTTAGATATTTCCCACTTCCCTCCACATGAATATTTCTTTAAATAGATTCATTTAATTAAAACTATTGGCTACATCTACAAATTCCTGTTTGCTCTGGACATTTTAACTGGCCAAGATGTTTGCCCTTTCACTCTCACTTTTCCTCACTTTTCTGTTTTTCTTGTCACTTTTCCTCTCTAACCATCAGACAAGCCCCAGTTTTACATCATTGTAATATTTCCTCAACTGGCTTAACCTTATTAATAGGTCATTTGTTGCATCTTCTAGTGAATATGAATAGCATCTTGTAAAGACCATATGTTTTTTTATATGGTCAACCTGGGTTCAAATTTGGCCTCAGACACCTATCAATGTGTGTCCCTGACAAGTTATTTAATTGCCTTGCAACTCATTCACTTATCTACAGAAATAAGATAATAGTATAAGCATTTATTTTTATTGTACAATTTTATATAAGGCATAAATATAGATAGCTGTTTTTTAAACATCTAAGATTAAATTGAAATGTAATAAATGTAACTTCAAATTTAATTTCTTCTCTTCTTATATTTCTAATTCTGCTTTTAAAGAAGTATACTCTGAATTTCAAATATATGAATGCAAAATACCCTAGAATGCAGCACCAGTTAAAACTTTAGAAATATGAAGCAGTGAAAATAAAGAATATAACGTTGGAAAAATATTGCAGAGGCATAGAGGAAATAGCTGTCTTTAACTGATTCTTTTCTAATGCTTTATTCTTGGATATGCCTTTCAATTATCATTTCAAGACAGCCATGAATAAACTTTCTTTTTCTCCATTTTTCTACCCTATCTTAATCTGGATTTCTTTGATTTGCTTTTCTTCTCAGGTTCAAGTTTTGAGAAAGGCAGTTAGGATAAATGAAAGTATTCTCCAACATGTTCTGCCATATTTATTCCTAGCTACCACCATCTACTTACTTAGGTAGCAATCATATTTATTTAGCCTGCCTACATCTACCCTTCAGGACTATCTTTCATTAAATTTTATTGTAGAATTGTGCTTAAATCCTTACACATTTTCAAACTTACCTCCTTACAAATTATTGAAATCTTAACCCTTCTGTCTGGGTTTCCATAATCTCAAAGGTCACTATATATCCCCCAGACACTTTAACTGATACTTTTTCATTTAACTTGCACTAGCAGTTTTGATTGTTTTTGCATAAAACACATTTTTATAACTTCATATCTTCATCACATTGACCACATTGTCCTTTACTCCCATCAGATTTTAAGCACCACTACCTTTTAACATCAAATTCCTGGCAAAACACTTCCAGACAGCATTGGTGATTAATCCATAACTCCAAGTTGCTTTACTACTCAAACTTGTTTCCCCCTACATGGTTTTAAACTCAAAATTTTAAATCAAGGTCTGACATAATTCTCTACAGTTTTATGGTTTCTTTTTGATATTTTCCTTAAATATTTTTCAAATTTGAGAACAGGTAATATTACTTGAATATCAATCAAATAAGTTACAGGAGTAATATTCAAAGACAAATGCATTCCAAGAATCTTAAAGATGTAAGAAATAGAATTCTGTAACTCATATTTTTATTCTTAACTGAATTAAGTATATAGCATTGTACTGATACTGGCTATACAAAGGTGTTTCTCTGCCAAAAATATTGATAATTTCAGTTTTATACATCATAATTAAAGTATTAACAACTCATCAGAACACAGATATTCTTTCTAGATTTATTGACTGAGATATTTGATTTAAATAAGATTCTTGAAAATTATTTCTAAAACACAACTTTCATTAAAAAATTGTAGCTTATAATACTAGGGTATCAAATATCTTCCGAAGTGTATTCCAGTAAAGACTTCAAGGTGATTATAACTTTTCATAAATCAATAAATTTGGACAATATAGAGATCCTCTCCAGGGTGAGCCAGACTTTCAAACTAAATTTAGGGATCATGCTGTATATTTGCATCTACCTGAGTGACTTTGGGGAATCACACCACAGAGAATTTTGACTGAGGTGTTTGTTCTGAACTACAAACAAGACAATTTAAAGAAAATCCTTTATTTCTAATTTAGAATGTAATTTATTTGAATTGTTAAATCATATAGGAACATTAAATTATGCTGATATTCTGATCTTAGAAAAATAACTGTAGCAATCAACCTATTATCTGACATATTTTGTATTCATCAGGGAAAACATGACTTCCAAAATTCACAAAGAGAAAATCACAATCACAATCCAATAAGCCAGCCATAGTACAGTTAGTGCATTATGTTCAATTTCAGTCTTTCCACTTAGTTTTCATATTTAGACATCTATCTTTTTGTAAATAACTCTTTCATTGTCACATTGAATGTAGATCTGATATTATGGCCGTTGCATTTAACATTCTTTCTACCTCAGTGTTTACCTCTTTTATTAAAACTCATATTTAATTTAATTATGTAGTCAAAATCATAAATTTTGATAATACTGAAAATGGGTGAAGATGTGGCTCACAACTTTAGAACTTTCAACATTGCTTTTAGGGAGTCTAAATTGATACAATCATTTTAAAAAATTAGAACTAAATAAATGTGTAATAGTTCTAGGTATAAAATCCATCTTCATGAGTAAATATGCACAGTCTAATAGTATGCATGCACCTAAATTGGAGCTTTCCAATGTCCATCATAGTAGATTAATGAAAAAAATCTAAAATATTTATTGTATGAAATATTAAATTGAATCAAAATTAATCACACTATAAATACATCAACAACAATATGGATTACTGGGAAGCATAAATAATGTTCTCTCCTTTATTTTGCTTAAGCAGCTGAGTAGATGTTGATGTCATTTACTGATATGGAGAAAACTGCTAGGTGGGAATTTTTTTTGTGTGATAATGGATGATCAAATAATACATTTTACTAATCTTAGTTTTAGTAATATTCAGCAATCGATATGTCTCCTTAGAAATAAATTTAATGTTTTCTTAGTATTCCATATTATTTGCAACACCTTTTGTTGAATTATCATATATTACATTGATACTCAAAAAATGAGCAATGCAATTAGAGACTACTTAATAGTTTCAACATCTTCTTAATTAAAATCAGATAATATTTTTCATAATGTAAATGCCATGGTCTTCCTTTGCTTGGAATGAAATAAAGTTTTGAGAAAAACAAAAGGTTGAATTTTATAGAAGTATTTGAGTCAAAAGTGTTAGTTATAAAAACTGTTGGTTATAAAAACCTGAGTGCAAGGAGTCCTCATTGTGGCTCAGCAATAAGGAACACAACTAGTATCTTTGAAGATGTGGGTTTGATAACTGGCCTTGCATAGTGGGTTAAGGATCTGGTGTTGCTGTGGCTGTGGCATAGGCTGGCAGATACTGCTTAGATTCAACCCCTAGCCTGGGAATTTTCATATACCATGAATGCAACCCTAAAAAGACAGAAAAAAAAGTTGAGTGCAAATTTAGTAACAACCGTTACTATCTGTATTTGCAGCAGTGTTGGAAATCACAACATAAATTATGACTGACCTAAATAATAAGTCAGAAGGTACAATTTCTCTATTAACCCAGAGGTAATTGCAAGGCTTCATGACTACTGAAGAACATGGAAAGGGCAATATTTAATTTATTTAAAACATAATAATATATTTACTTAAAATACATACAAACTGTCATAAGAGAAATATATATATATATATGTATATATATATATATAACTTATTGGCCATCATTCAAACATAAGCATATTAATTTATTTGAATTACATTGAGTAAGAAAGCAGTCTGATGTTTATTAAATTCCTATATTTTTCACATCTTTGTTCCTAAGGATGTAGATAAGGGGGTACAGCATGGGAATCATGACAGAGAAAAACACAGTGGCCACTTTGACCAGGACCCATGAGTTTTTGGAGCTAGGCACACAGTAGAGAAGAAGAAGGATGATCCCATGGAAGATGGTGGTGGTGGTCCGGTGGAAGGCACAGATGAAGAAGGCTTTTTGGAGTTCCCATGTAATGGCATCTCGATGATTGTGACAATATGTACACATAGGATGAGAGGATGATGAAGAGGATGCATGCCTCACTGAATATAAAGTGTCTAAACAGGTCCTCTGACTGAAGTAGGTGTCAGAACAGGAGAAGAGATGATGGCAGAATACTCACAGCCAAAGTGATTAATAACATAAGAACCACAGACGGATAGATGCATAAGAGAATATGTGAGTGTCCAGGAACAGAACCCACCCCATGTGTATGTTTCAGCTACCAGAAGGGTACAAAACTTAGGAGACATAGCAACTGTGTAGAGCAGGGGTTTACAAACAGACACAACAGGTCATAGGTCATCATGAATAACATGAATATTTCTATAATCATAAAAGCATAAACAAAGAAAAACTGTACCCTCCATTCTTTGAAAGAAATACTTCTATCTTCTACAATCAAGATTTCCATAAGATTGTGTATAAATACACTGGAATAACAAATATCCAAAATAGACAGATGGTTAAGGAAAAAGTACATGGGCATGTGGAGTTTGGGATTAATCCTTATGATTACAATCATACCCAGGTTCCCCACAAGAGTGACTGTGTAGATGATCAAGAAGATCAAGAAGAGAGGTCCCTGAAGGCATGGGTATTCCATTCATCCAAGTGGATGAACATGGTCATAGAACTCTGATTTCCCTCATTCAGCACCACGGCTCTGGATTAAAAAATAATAAATAGAATTAAAGTTGAACAATGAAGGTGAGAAAGTGGGGTAAGAGGAACCCAGGACAGATCAGCCTAAACTAGTGATGACAGTGTTGTTTGTGTGTACCCATGAGTGTTCTAAAGCTTCAGTTTGGCATCTTACTTGATGACTTAATAATTTTTTTTTGTCTTTTGTCCTTTTTTAGGGCCACACTCATGGCATAAGGAGGTTCCCAGGCTAGGTGTCTAATTGGAGCTGTTGCTGCCAGCCTATGCCAGAGTCACAGCAATGCAAGATCAAAGCCACATCTGCAACCTTCACCACAGCTCACTTAACTCACTGAATGAGGCCAGGCATCGAACCCATGACCTCATGTTTCCTAGTTGGGTTCATTTCTGCTGTGCCATGATGGGAACTCCAATAAAATTTGATTATGGGAAATTAGATTTATAGTTCAGAATTGTTTCCTCATCTGGTAAATAAGAAAAAATAATACTTATAAATAGTATTATTTTATATAAATGATACCTAAATGCATATGATACTTTGAGCACTGTATATTCTCATGATAAAATATAATTACATGAGAACAAAGGAAACATATAGGGAAATCAGAAAAAAAAACATTGAATGGATTATAGCATTCTTATGATAATGTCATAAGAGGCTTTGGGGAAGTTAAATACTTTTAATACATAAAAAAAGAAAATTTCTTTGGGGGTAAAATGTATTATCATACCTTCATAATTATGTATTGATATATTAAATGTTTACTATTTTAGGCATGTCCCATTATTATAGACTCATAGAACATCTACTTAAGAGAATCTGAAAGTTGTCTCATCAAAAATTTGACTAATAACTGTGTTCTCTCATACCCACCATATGGTAATATATAAGGCTCAAAATCAGTTCCCAGTTTTCAAAGTGTCTTTGCAAGGCAAGTCTAAGTTATTTTAAAAAGGGTTTTATATCCTGGAATCATTTTAATTTTAGATTTTCCACGTATTTTCATTCTGGGATTCACAATTTTATCTTTTTCTAATTTATCAATATGTAGTCATTTCCCCTTTTTTCACAAATCCCATCTTGTTCTTTCTGACTCTTTTTTGGTCATCTCATATTTTTGGCCATGTGAAAGGCAATCAGAGAAAAATTTTGAAAGGAGAAATATTCAAAATATGCCACCTTCATTTTTATCAACTATCTCATCATCTGAGCTTAAGATTTCCATATTTTTATTAAGCTATAGTCTAATCTATAAGATTAACTTTGTTGATTTTCACTTAGCCTGGAATGTAGTTGTAGTATAAGTGGTTCTGAAGGCATTTTATACTAAATAAATCAAATTGAAACTTTTCCACTTAGATTTCTGTAGTAACTACATACTAGAACACTACTTTGTTCATAGATGTATTTTAAATCTTTATTGTACAAACACAAGTTATTTGCATTTAATCAATCTTCAAATTTTTATACCTCTAAAATGTCATTTTTTCCCCACATTGCATCATCACTTCACAAATTACTACATAGCTGTTTCAAGAAAACTTTGCTGCTTAGTCTAAATGTTGTTTCTTTTGCTGTATTTTCTTTCTGCTTATATCATCATAATATTTGTACAATGCCTAGCATATAACTATTTATTATGCATTTATGTGTCTGTGTGTATGCATGCATGTTGGCATATTATCATTTTTCTTGAATAATATCACTTCTTTAGGATAAGACTTATACTTAATGTTTCTTCTGTTACCCTCTAAAGTAGCTAACATAATGATTAGAGACATATTTTCAGTTTTAGGACAATGGTCCTGTGAATAATAAAAGTAGAATTTAGCTTATTGAATATAAACCACAAAATTAATGTTTGTATTATTCAGCTTACATACACAGGTTTCTGCCTCCAAAAACTTGCGGGATTCCAATATCCCTCTGATCATAGTGAAAAGATGATCCTAGGTTGAATCAACTTACCAAAAGTCAGATTTTCCCAATTTATATATATTTATGGCTTCCTTGCTAGTATTAATAAGCTGCATACATGTCCTCTCTCAAAATTGAAATTTTTGTTTAAATGTTTCCTGTCCTTTAATCAGAAAGTTGATGATTCATGCAAAATATAATTAATAAATGACTAAGAAATGGCATATTTTTGCAACAGTCAAGAAACTGTGACAGGAGCTTGGAGATACCCTTGAGGAATACACAAAACTAGAAGTTATACTCTGTGATGGTGTCATTTATTTTATATCTAACAGACACTGGAGAATTCTGATAGAGTTTATTGTCATGGGCCACAAAAAAACCAAAAACTATTAGAGGGAACTTCCTCTTCTGCAGATGCTGTGTGTGTGTTTGTGTTTGTGTGTGTGTGTGTGACTCATAAAATGTTAACTGATGAGACCCACACTTACAATATGATTTTGTTTTTGGGAACACTTTACTGTGCGTCTGCTTTCAAAAAGACCATTACTCAAGTGGTCCAAGGAAGATTTCATACAGATAGGTGTGTAGACTGAAGGTTAGCTGATCTGCTTAGCTCAGCTGTGAAGCTCAATGACCTAGTGGGTATCAACAGTGCTACCCCAGTAAAGCTACTAATTTAAAATGATTTATTGTTGCATCCTAATGGAGTTTGTAATTGTTTATTTTTCATCCATGAACAACCGATGCTTTAATAAGATCTGAATATTATGTAATTATCAATTTATTGATATGTTGTACTATCATGAGTAAAACTGGGTAAAAAATATTGCAGCTTAAAATGAATCTAAAATTATTCCAGGAGTTGTCTTCTTGTGCAGCAGGTTAAGGATCTGGTGTTGTCACTACATCAGCTTGGGTTACTGCCAGGGCACAGGTTAAATCCCTGGCTCAGAAATTTTCACATGCCATGAGCCCACCAAAATAAATAAATAAATAAATAAAATGTAATATAATCATCCCAATAAAATCTCCAGTAATTAAATAATGTACAATCACATTGATATAAATGGATAAAACCATCATTTTCTTGAACTAGCACACAGAAAATATTTTATATTTGGTTATATCACTAATTCTAACTTAACAATTTCATATTCTTTACTATTTTTTTGGCTGCTCCCAAGAAATGTGTAAGTTCCTGGGCCAGGGAAAGAACCCACACCATAGCAACAAACCAAGCCACAGCAGTGACAATTCTGGATCCTTAACCTTCTCAGGCACCAAGGAATAATTCTGGTCCTTTTCAAGCAGATATATTTCTTCTTTATTTTGTTTGTCTGAGAGTCTTTAAAAGCCAAATGTTTCTTAAGGAATTAAATATAATTTTAAAATATATTTTTGAGGTTTTATTTTAAACAGCTCTTAATGAACCACTTTTATATTAAGTAAACTTCCATCGTAAACTATAACTCTTCAGATGGTTTCAAAAATCCCATACATTGTATAGCTAGAATTAAAATGAAATTTGAGGAGTTTCCATCATGGCTCAGTGGAAACAAATTTGACTAGTATCCATGAGGAAAAAGATTGAACCCTTGGCCTCACTCAGTGGGTTAAGGATCTGGTGTTGCTGTGAGCTGTGTTGTAGGTTGCAGATATGGCTCAGATCCGGCATTGCTGTGACTGTGGTGCAGGCTAGCATCTATAAATCCAATTCAACCCCTAGCCTCAGTACCTCCATATGCCACAGGTACTGCCCTAAAAATAAAATAAAATAAAATAAAATAAAATAAAATAAAATAAAATAAAATAAAATAAAATAAAATAATAAATAAAATGAAATTTGACCAGAACAAATCACAAGGTCAGGAATACTAACAACAAAAAAATTATATTTCAATGTCTGAATCAAAAATCTTAAATAGTCTTTTATGTATATTATTATATGTAATTTAAAGTTGTTTTAGCAAAAGAGTAAACAGATGTTGAACTGCCAATTGCAAGATTAGCATAGATTCCTCTATCGCTGTTATTGAAAAATTCATTCGGTACTCAAAAAAAGAAATAATGATTATGTCTAGCTTTATATTTTATCAACTTACCATTGATTTAATGATTTAACATTGATTAACTTCTTCACTGATTCTTTCACATCTTTATTCCTGAGGCTGTAGATCAGTAGGTTCAGCATGGGGATTACCACTGCATAAAAGTTAGAGGCCTTGACCATGAGCCATGGACTTTTGGAGATAGGAACACAGTAGAGCAAAAGAATGGTCCCATGGAAGATGGTGATTGTGGTCATGAGGGAGGGACAGGTGGAGAAAGTTTTGTGGCATCCCCCCAGTTGAAGGCGTCTTCATGACACTGATAAAATTGAAAACATAGGAAGTAAGAATGATAAATCAGGCTGCTTATTTCATTGAATGTGGCATGGACTAAAATGATCTGCTGGCTGAGCAGGAAAGAGCAACAATGGTGGCATACTCACAAAGTTTTTTATAAAATTGGTCCCACAAAAGGATATGTCAATAAAGATTTTGTGTATATTAAGGAACAGGCTATTCTCCAAGAGTGTGATGCATCCACCATCAAGGATCAAAGCTTCAGGGACATGACAACTCTGTAGGGAAGAGGGTTACCAACTGCAACAAGTAGGCCACAGGTCATCACTAACCCATGAATATTTCTGTCACCACAAATATGCAGGTGAAGAAGAACTACATGATGCATCCAGTGAAGGAAATTGTTCTATCTCTATAACCAAATTTTATAAGAGTTTGGGTGTAACCGCTGTGGAGTAACAGAAATCAACAAAGGACAGGTGGCTAAGGAAGAAATACACAGGGGTGTTGAGCCTGGGATGGAGCTTAATAATCAGGATCATATTCAGATTCACCAGTACAGTGATTGTGTAGAAGGTGAGGAAGACCAGGAAGAGTGGCAGGTGGAGTCCTGGATATTTTGAGAAGCCCAAGATAATAAAAGTGACTTTCACACTCTGGTTTTCTTGGTTCCTGTGGACAATGTGTAAAAGTTGATTTGGAGAAATAAGAAGTAAACTTTGGTTATGGCAGGTTAAAATGAGGAAATGTGAAGAGGCTTAGTGAATATCTAAAAATAATGTTATTAAAAACACTTGGTTTCTACTTTTTACATTATTTTTAAAAGTTAGAATTTACTTATATCACAATTTTAGAATGAGTATGAAAAATGTGTAACTTGAAAAAAAAGAAATCAGTTGAGTTATGAAGACCAAAAAAGGAGTTGGCTCTATCTCAAAGGATGAGACTCGGTATCTTCAGAGGCAGTTGGAATCACGAGACTGATCAGTCTAACTTTTTCAATAAATATAGTTTTATTTAACATGCTGCTCTTGAGGAAACATATGCAATTAGGAACCTACATGTTCTGGAGTTCCTGTTGTGGCACAACAGAAATGAATCCAACTAGGAACCATGAGGTTGTGGGTTTGATCCCTGGGCTTTCTCAGTGGGTTAAAGATCCAGTGTTGTTGCTATGAGCTGTGGTGTATGTCACAGACATGGCTTGGATCTGAGGTTGCTGTAGCTGTGGCATAGGCCTTCAGCAGTAGCTCTGATTTGACCCCTAGCCTGGGAACCTCCATATGATGCAGGTGTGTCCCTAAAAAGCAATAAATAAATAAATAAACAAACAAACAAATAAATAAATAAATAAATAAATAAATAAATACTACAAGTTCTTCCCTAACTTGTATAACTGTGAGAATGTAGAACTCAAAATGCAATTAATGACTCAAAAATTTTCTATTTTTATTTTGCTATTGTTGCTATACCTATTTCTGGATTTTCTGTTCCAATTACCTTCTTACACTTAATCACACATTTCTCTCCCCACATTTTAGATATTTCCTGCAGACAAATAACATACTTCATCAGTTATGTTTACTTAATTACTGAAATTGTAAAAAGCTTTCACCCTTTCTTTGGTATATTTATAATATGAGATATTTAGTGAGATGTGTGGTGGAAATAAACTTAATATTATCTCCAGACTATTTTTTTATTATGCTGGAGGTCATTCTACAACATCAATATCAAATGGTCAACTTAGTCCACCTCAAAGCCTCCAAAGATGAGGTAGTGCTCCCTAATGTGTTACAGTATGGTTATTACCTGATTTGAGATTATCTTGCTTTGAGTTGGTTTCAACAGAAATAGATGATTTTTCCAATGCCATATGCACTTAGTTTCTTTATCTCATCCGATGGCTTTTTCTATGTTACTGTGGTAAGGGCCTTCCCAGAAAAAAGGCAAGGCAATGTGGCATAACCAGCATCTGTGTGTTCATGTATAACTCAGCAAGACATAGTCAGTATCCATGTGCAACTTTATAATAGACTATCCAACTAGAATTTACATAATGTATGTTATCTTATAAGGGGGACAAAAGGACCAAAATGTAAAAAGAAAATAAAGGGTATATAAGACAGTGATCCATTGCATTCAGGGCTCAGCCTTTGGATAAGACTCTGCTGTGCCAGTGCCAACATGAACAAATGCAGCTTCCTGGCAAAAAGGCTTTGTGTCTCATCTCTCTGTATAAGAATCCTGCAACCCTTTTAGGGGCTCATCTGTGATTCAGAGACAGTGACTTCACCTCTCTTGTCCCTGGGATGCAAACCATGAAATGCCAAGACCAGTGACCTCACATGGCATCAGTGGACTGATTGATTCACAGGGGACTAGACCTCCTGGTATGTGAGCACAAGGACCCTGGGAGCACAAAGGAACCCAGTGAGGCCCAGGAACCAGCCAAGGGAGTGCCACACATGAGACTGGTAAGCATCCAGGTTCAGTTTGGTAAGTCTGCCCCTAAGAGGCAGAAGGGGAGTCTGATAACCTCCCAGAGTTGCCTGAGTAATCATGGCAGATGAAACCATGACTCTAAGGTGCTGGGTGGTGAGTTGGAGATGTTGTGTGAATATGAGTGAATGAGACAGACAATGGGAGAATTCTGACTCTACCAAGGGCTGAAGCAAGTGTGGAGTCCCGATCTGACATTCTGTAGCAATCCTCATACTGATTATGGTGGCTATATTCAGAGAGATCCTGATGTTGGTGTTTGTAGAGTCCCACCAATGCTAAGAGGCACCTGAAATAACTCTGTAAGGAGAGCTAGAGACAGATGAAGCAATTGTTTACTGATTCCTTTTCCCTTGTGTGTGACTCTCATCTTTTGGAGGAAGAAATGGGTGGCCCCCACAAAGTGTTTAGATTCATCATGAAGGAACCAGGCCCCCCTGACCAATTCCCTTGCATCGACTGTTGGCAAGACATAGTCTTCTCTCAGCCACCTTGGCTAAAATCCTGTATAGAAGAGAATTATAAAATCATGACGGCCCAAATGACAGTTTTTTCAAAATGCCAACCAAAGCCCTAGAAGAACATTCTTCCTGGGGAGTCAGAGGAAGTTCCCCAATGCACCACTGTATCCCCCACTAGTGCTGGCAATCCTTGCACCTGCCACAACTAAAACCCCACCAGAGGCCACCCACACCCCAGAAGCCACTGATCCCACAAAACCACCCAAGATGCCCCTAAACATAGCCACTCCATAGCAGCCAGTCATAAGCCCATATACTCTGGCCAGGAGGTGCCAGGAGGACTCTTCTGGCAGTCTCCTTTCTCATAGACACCAAGGTGATTCACAAATGCCACTGAGGAAACTTGGGGTCCCTGCTAATATGATCAGGATGGTCAGGTACAAGGGTGCCACTGTACATTCATATATCAGCCTTTTACCACTACTGATCTCCTGAACTGGAAGAACCATACTCCCTCATTCACTGAGAAACCTCAGGCAATGATTGATCTAACACAATCCATCATCCAGACCCATAAGCCCACCTTTACTGATTGCTGCCAGCTAATCTTGACTCTGTTCAGCACTGAAGGGTGCCACCAAATTACTCAAGGCACTTTAAAATGGTGGGAGGAACATGCCCCAACAGGAATAATGAATGCACAGGCTTAAATCCAGGATGAGTTCCCTGAGAAAAATCTCTGATGGAACCCTATTGATGCCCAGGGATTTAAAATGCTTGAGTGCTACCAAGAGGCTCTTTTAAGTGACATGAAGGATGCAAGGAAAAAGGCTATGGACACGAGCAAAACCTCAGAGGTGCTCTAGGGACCTGAAGAGAGCCAAGCCAATTTTATGAGAGGCTATGCAAAGCATTCTGCCTTTACATGCCCTTTGACTCAGAAGCCTCAAAAAATCAATGGATGGTTAAGGAAGCCTTTGTTGGTCAGGCCCAGGGAGATATCCAATGTAAGCTATAAAAGGTAGAGGACTTCACTGAAATGAGTGCCAGCCAAAAGTTGGAGTTTGCATCAAAGTCATTTGGCAACGGAGATCCAGAGGCACAACAAGAAGCAGATCCAAAAGTGAAGAAGAAGGCAGATCTGCTTCCTGCTGCTCTGGTGGTGGATCAATCTGGACACTCCTGGAGAGGTGCCCCACTGGGCAGGGGCTGAGGTCAGAGAAGGACACAACAAACAGGATTGCCTCACCCAGAGATGAGATTGTGATGAAATCAATGCACTAACTGCCTCCAGGAAGGGCACTGGAAGAATGAGTGCCCTCAGGGGTCAGAAAATTATTACCCAACTCCTGGACAGAGGGGGAGGGGCTGGGTGATTTTCAAGAATGGTACCAACCAGTGCAGTGACCATATAAGGTCCCTGACGACAGTTGTGTTGGTCTGGCTGCCATGGGAAACTATGAGAAAGACTAGAACAGACTGGGATCCATTTTGTTAGGCTCCCATGAACCCATGGTCCGAATGACAGCAGGGCACTGGCCCACTGACTTTATGGTAGACAATGGGGCAGAACATTCTGTGGTGACCCAAACTGGGCTCCCCTCACAAAGACAAGCCACTGTTGTGGGAGCCAATGGTGACTGCACCTGTTGTCCTTTCTTACTGCCTTGATAATACAATTTAGGTGGCCATGAAGTCATTCAGGAATTCCTATACTTCCCCAACTGTCCCGTGGCTTTGATTGGTTGGGACTTATTGGGAAAGCTGCAGACCCAGGTAACTTTCAACTCCCATGGCCAAGCAGCCCTTACCCTATGGAAACCAGGAGCAAAAATCATGACTCCCATGGTAACCCAAGGAAAAGAATGGCACCACTACAGTCTTATAGGGAGGACACAACAGGGACCTGAGCTTCCCTTCAAGCTCCCTGGAGTAAGGGCTGAAGACAACTCCCCCAGACTGGCCTAAAACATACCCTAAATTATAGTAGAACTAAGTCCAGAGGTCAAAATTTCCCACCATAAACAATATTGCATTCCTCTCAAGGCACAAACTGGGATCCAGAAACACTTGGAGAGACTTCTAAAGTATGAAATCCTCTGACTCTGCCAGTTGTCTTGGATCATGCCTCTTCTGCCAGTTCAGAAACCAAGAAACAGATGCCTACTGGTGAGTTCAGAACCTGGGAGCAGTAAACCAAACCACCGTTACCCTGCACCTAGTCGTCCCTAAACTCTGCACTCTTCTGAGCCTTATCCCCAATGAAGCTGCCTTCTTCACATGCCTGGATCTCAAAGACTCCTTCTGAATCTGCCTGGCCCCTCTGAGTCAACCAATCTTTGCCTTCCAATGGGAAAATCCAGAAAATTGTGACAAGGACCAGCTGGCATGGACTAGACTGCCTCAAGGATTCAAAAATCCTCCAACTATCTTCTGCACTGCATTAGCCTCTGATTTAAAAGCCTTCCCAGCAAGCCAACATGGCTATACACAACTTCAATACATGGACAACCTACTACTGGCTGGGCAGACTCAGGAAGAATATATGGAAAGGATGAGTCTGCTCCTCATCTTCCTATGGGAGGCAGACTATAAGGTTTCAAAGAAAAAAGCCCATATCTGTCAAGAAAAAGTTAAGTACCTTGGCTTTCACCTATCCCAAGGACAATGTCAACTCACTGCAGATAGAAAGCAGGCTGTCTGCTCAGTCCCACTTCCATCCACCTGACAGCAGTTTTGGGAATTTCTCAGGGCTGCAGGTTTCCGTAGAATCTGAATACCCAGCTTCTCCATCTTGACAAAACCTCTTTTTGAGGCCACAAAGAGGGGAGAATGGGAATCTATGTTGTGGGAATGAATGCAACAAAAGGCTTTTGAAGAGATCAAGTGAGCCCTCACCAACATGCCTGGCCTGGGACTCCCAGACATCTTCAAGCCCTTCTTCTTGTACATGCACGAGCATACCAACATTTCAGTGCCAATATGCTGGGGTCATGGTGTTGTCCAGTGTCATACCTCTTCAAGCAACTTGACTCCATTGCCCAAGGATGGCCATCTTGTCTATGGGCACTTGCAGCCATGGCTCTCTTAGTGTCAAAGGTTGACAAATCCACTATGTGACAAGAGATAACTATCCTAGTGACACACTTGGTATTGACATTATTGGAGTATAAGGGACAATACTGGCTAACTAACACCTGCTTGGTCAAATATAAGGGAATGTTATGTGAAAACCCATTCATTCACCTAGAAGTAGTGAGGACCCTAAACCCTGCAACTCTACTACCTGTTGGGCTGGGTCAGCCAAATCATGATTTTATTGAAGTCATGGATGAGGTATTTTCCAGCTGACAAGCCTTAATGGACCAGCCCCTCAAAGACCTGTACACTGAGTATTTCACAGATGGTAGCAGCTTTGTAAAAGAGGGAGAACACCTTTCTAGGTGTTCCGTGGTGACCCTGAAGTCCACCATTGAGGCAAAGTCCCTGCCAAAAGGAACTTCTACAAAGAAGGCAGAACTCATCGCATAATCCAAAGCCCTCCAATTGGCAGCAGGGATACATGTCAATATATACACGGATTCTAAATATGCCTTCAGCACCCTCCATGTACATGGGGCCTTATACAAAGGAAAGGGCACAATCAACTCAGGAGGAAAAGACTTAAAGTATGGCAAAGAAATCCTTGAACTCTTAGATGCTGTGTGGGCCCCTAAAAGAGTGGAAGTCATACATTGTCAGGGACATCAAAAAGGACATGCTATGGTCACTTAGGGAAACCATAAAGCAGACCAAAAAGCAAAACTTGAAGCCTCCACGGGGATATTGGAACCAGTGGTTCTGACCAACACACTGTTCCCTAGTCCATTGTCAGAATGGGACCCTAACTACTCACAACATGAAAACACTTGGTTTAAAATTAAAAATGGGAACTACCTCCTAGGTAGACAGTAGAAATATGGTATAGTATGACATCCAGACTAGGATGTCATACTATACCATGTGGGGAACTACATTGGGAAAGAGGGTACAGACTTAATGACAAATATATGTGTGAAAAGTCATGGGGCAGATGTGATGACCTGGACTACTCTTATTGCCACCATTGGAACTGTGTTACATGGGCCCCTTGGAAAGATAAAGACAAAAAAGCACTCCTCCAACATGGTATAGCCAACCCCAAATGTACATTAGGACCCTGCAACCCCATTAATTTTTACTAGCCTAGACCCACAGGATCCTATGTGGAAAAATGGCCACAAGATCAGTATATGCATCTACAGGCAAGGCATTTATCCAGGAACTATTCTGTGCTTCACGAGGGTCACAGTTCCACTCTGAGCCCCAACTCATAAAGACTTTCATTCATTTTATGAGGAAATAGAAAGTAGCCCTCCTCCCATCTCCATCATGACCAGAAACCTGTTTCTGGTCCTGGCAGAGACTATAGCCCAGACTCTAAAGGCTTCTTCTTATTACATATGCAGGGGAAATAACATGGGAGATCAATAGCCATAGGAGGCCAGAAAGCTAGGTCCCCATGAACCTTATAATGAGGCAGGATACACCAATTCTGACACCGGTATTTGGCTTCTGAAAACCTCACTCATATGAAAGAACTGCCTTGCCTTATGGGAACAATGATTCAATACCTCTGTTGGGAGCCTGATATGCCTAGGCCAGAGATCCTATAATGTAAACACCCAGAAATCCCAATGGTGGGTATCCCCAAACCACTTTGAACCTAATCCTCACCTCCTGTCCAATTTCTCTCATCTCTGACAGGCCTGGGACAAAGTTGACACTAACATCAAATGGCAGGTCTCAGGTGGATTATACTGGATTTGTGAGAGAACAGCCTATACTGTTCTTCCCCCAAACTGGTCAGGATCTTTTGTGTTGGGGTCAATCCATCCATGTGTCTTCTTGCTCCCACTTGTCAGAAAGGATCATTTGGGAGTCCAAGAGTATGCAGACTGGGAGACACAGAGAAAACATCATGCTCTACAAATTGGCAACTGGAAAGGTGATGAATGGCCCCCTGAGCATATATTCCATTATTATGGTACAGCCACTTGGGCAGAGGATGGATCTTATGGATACTGTACTCCCATCTATGTGTTAAACCAGAACTTCTGGTTATAGGCTGTTGTTGAAATTATAACTAATGAAACTGCAAGAGCCCTTAATATACTAACCAAGCAGCAAACCCAAGTGCCATAATTCCATCAATCAATACTGCCTAGGTTTAGATTACTTGCTGGCCTCTAAAGGAGGGGTTGAAGGAGGAATAATGGCTGCTTAAAAATAAATGTGAAGGGAAGATCATAGACAAAATCACAGATTGAATATGAAAAATCACTCATGTCCCAATCCAAACCTGAAAAGGCTAGAACCCCAAAAATTTGTTTGGGGGATGGTTTTCAACTTTCATGGGATTCAAAACCCTCATAGGTGTTGTGTTTTTAATTTGGGGGGCTTGCCTGATCCTTCCCTGTCTAGTTCCCCTATTTATAAGGTCTCTCCAGCATCATTGAGGCCATGGTTGAAAGAAAAATGGCCATACATGTAATGGTGTTATGGAAATATAAATCCCTAAACCAAGATGATGTTCTTTGACCTCATAGGGGGGCCCAAGCATCAAAAGGGGGAAATGTGGTAAGTGTCTTCCCAGAACAAAGAAAAGGCAATGTGGCATAACCAGCATGTGTTTGCACATGTATAACTCTGTGGCAGCAAGACATAATCAGTATCCATATGCAACTTTGACCATATCCATATGCAACATAGACCATCCAAGCAGAATTTATGGAATATATGTTATCTTAAGGGGCACACAAAGAGACCAAAGTGTAAAAGGAAAAAAAAATAATGGAAGGTATATAAGACAGTGCCAACCTGCATTTGGGGCTCAGCCTTTGAATGTGAATCTGCTCAGCCAGTGCCGGCATGAATAAATGCTGCTTCCTAGCCAAAAAAAAAAAAAAAGCCTCAGTGTCCTGTCTCTCTGTATGAGAATCCTGAAACAATACAACTTGAAATACCTATTATGAACTAGTGTTGTATGATTAAAATGCTAAAAATATTTGCCTTAAAAACACATATGTATTAAAATGAAATTAAAATAAAAACAAAATATATGGTTTTACTCATATATTTATCATAGTTAATGTTTCTTTAGTTTATTTCTAATATGAAATTTCCCCTTTTATGATACTACATGTGAAAGATTTGACATCGTTGGTAGATCAACACATACAGGAATAGATCTCTGCTTTCTTTTACTGAAAGTTTCTGTGCTTTTATTTTAAATCCTTAAAAAATTTTAACACTTTGTTACTATTTAACTGAAGCATAATAAAAAGTGCATATCAGAAACTAAAAATTTGACATAATTTGTGTGAGTATATACCAGTGAAACCGTCACCTCAATCAAGATAAGGAACACTTGTGTCATACCTTGAAATGTTCTCATGCTCTTCCCCTTCACTATTCCCCAAACCTCATAAAAAAAATAAAATTGAAATTGAATTCTATGGTAGCCAGAGAACATACTCTCTTTTTTTTTAAGTATTGAGTTTTTTTTTTAAATTTGGTAGAGTTTCCTATATTTATTAATATTTTCCTTTAAAAGAATGCACAAGCCATTGTGTTGAGAATTGTAGATTAAAAAATTAGGTCATGCATTTTTATCTCCATTTTCAATATCTAAAATTGTGCATGATTTTTGTCTTTGTATGATTATTGAAGGCCTTTCAAATTGTGATCTACAGTACTCAGCAGAGGATTTTATTTCAGAAGAGACTCACTTTGTGAGAGAAATATTCATATATAAAGCAATTAGAAAATCTGCCATGTATGGGCATTCCAAAACAACAACTAAAATGCATATTCCAAATACAAAGAGATTGGTAAATTTTTAAAGTCTACGAAAAATATACGATTTAAAGCACTAGTAGAGAATATCTCACAATAGATCCAAAACCACTTTAGCACGTTGTAAATCTGTTGAAATTTTATTCCAACTTTATGTAATTTATATATGAACTGTGGCTTCTTTTCATGTGCTCTTTCATCATCAGGAGTCTAGACTGAAATTTTTGACACAGTGATGGAATGATTTGGATTGTTATGGCACGAATGCCGAAGTGCTGGTCATGATTATTGATGTTCTCTTGGCCAAAGATTATCACATGGATAATCAAGAGCAGTCTAGGGAGGATGACAAAAAAATGGATACAAGAAGAAATGACATATTGGGGCCATTATCGCATATATGTAAGATGAGTTTTTAATGACTGTAATTCTATTACATTATGCATAGTATTTCTTAAAATATTTCTCAATAAGAGCATTCATTTTCCTTTTCATTGCTGAGAAAAATAGTATTGCAATAAACATTATATTGCACACATGTGTATTAGTACTTTTTATATCTTTGGATTTAGTTATTTTTTTCTATGGGGGAATCACATAGTAATGACTCTGTAACATCTAAAAATGTTTCATTTTTAAAATAAGAATATATTAGTGTATAGAAAGACATGAATAAAATAGAAAAATGACATAATTTCAATTATAGAACATACTGCATATCACATCATCTGGTTTAGTTACACATCTCTATTCATGAGTTTTCAGTGAGGGGGAAACTGATCTTTAAAAGTAAAACACAACTGCCATAACTGAGAACATAAGGTCCTACTAGAAGGAAATAACATCATTATCTTATTTAAAAATGGAGAACATTACTGAAAAGTAGATTTCAATTAGGACTCCTTACAAATTAAATACATAAAATAATAATTTGTGTTATTTCAAATTCTCACAATGCTGATAATTTGTGAAGAAATTTTCTTATTGCCTTTCTCACATCTTTGTTCCGCAGACTGTATACCATAGGATTAAACATTGGGGTCAAAATGGTGTAGAAAAGAGAGAGCAGTTTGTCTATTCCTTCATATTGATTGGATTTAGGTTTTAAATAGGTGACAGCAGCTGATCCATAGAATAAAAGTACAACTATGATATGGGAAGAGCAAGTTGAAAAGGCTTTGGTTTGTCCTGTTTTTGATGGCAACTTCAGAATGTTGGAGATAATTCTAGTATAGAACCCAAGAATTAACATAAAAGGAAGAGTGAGAAATAATACAGCGAGTATATAGACCATCATCTCATTGTAAAAGATATCTCCACAAGCCAGCTTCAATAATGGGGGGATATCACAGAAGAAGTGATTGATTTGGTTAGAACCACAAAAGGGCAGAGAGAAAATCTGGTATGTATTTCCTATCTGGACTGGAGCTCCACTGATCCAGGAAGCAACCACCAGCTGGACACAGACCTTGGGATTCATAACTAGAGGGTAGTGCAGAGGGTTACAAATGGCCACATAGCGGTCATAGGCCATCACAGCCAGAAGGAAACATTCTGTGCCTGCCAGCATAAGGAAGAAACACATTTGTGTAGCACAGGTAAAAACAGAAATTTTTCCTTTCTGGGTCCAAATGTCCATGAGCATCCTGGGAAGAGTGACCGATACATAGCATATTTCTAGGAATGAAAAAATGCTGAGGAAAAAATACATGGGGGTCTGAAGAGTGGCATCTACTTTTGTTATTAGAATAATGATGCCATTCCCCAACAGGATAATCAAATAGATGACTAAGAAAACCCCAAACAGAAACCAGTGAAATTGGGGAATATCAGCAAAGCCCAAGAGAACAAATTCAATCATTATAGTAAGATTTGTTTCTGTAATTTTCAAATTATTTTCCCTCTGAGGATTTACATTTCTTGACTGCATTTTCTTCTTTTATAATTGGATCAAGACATGAGCTTTTGCTGTAATAAATTCTGAGTTATTTGTCACACTTATGTTCTGTGATTCTGGGAGATTTGATGTGAAACCAGGAGCTATAAACTCATCTGCAGAAAAAAAATCAATTTGATAAATAAATTGCTTAAATTATGTTCCATGTTAGATCTTCATTTTAATTATACCAATATGAGTCAGATGCCTAGATAGTTTAATTTAAACTACGGTATGATAAGGGAGTATGCAGATGACTTATTTCTTTTGGTCAAAACTCAAATTCAAACATTATTTGATCACTACCATGATTTTATTTACCAATCAATATGGTATATAACATAATATCCATCCTCTAACATCTAATGCAATGTCCCACTATTTACATATCTTTTCTACCCTTATTATATGCAATGACTCTATAAAGAATATAGCACAAGACTCTGACCCAATATTTTATTCCATAGATGTTTCTGAATTACATTAAAATTAGAAATTACAATTAGAATTGATATTTTCATTTGTGCTGGATATTAGATTCCAGTTATAAGTCTTCAGAAAAGAAAATCATGGACTTGGAGAAGAGACTTGTGGCTGCCTGATGGGAGGGGGAGGGAATGGGAGAGATCGGGAGCTTGGGCTTATCAGACACAACTTAGAATAGATATACAAGGAGATTCTGCTGAATAGCATCGAGAACTTTGTCTAGATACTCATGTTGCAACAGAACAAAGGGTGGGAGAAAAAATGTAATTGTAATGTATACATGTAAGGATAACCTAACCCCCTTGCTGTACAGTGGGAAAATAAAAAATTATGTAAAAAAATAAAAATAAAATAAAGAGAAATTTTCCTATGAAAAATAAATAAAATTTTAAACCAAAAAAAAAGAATTGATATTTTCCAATAAGGGGGAAAGTATTATTATAACTATACAAATATAAAAGCCAATTTTTTTTTTTTTTTTACTTTCAACACCCTGTAAGTTTCCAGCAATGCTCATTTTAATTTTTTGAATTAGATCACATTGCTTATAAAACACATCTTTGGCATTTAAATAATTTTAATACTAATAATATTTGGGAATAGTGTTTTATTTCAGGCCAAAATTAAATGTTCCTAGGGAAAAGTAAAATCAATAAATAAGAAAGTAGTCCAATATTACATCCAGCACCTTCCCTGCTTATGATCCTATTTGATTGGGTGCCATAAGTAATATTAGAACATGGGCTAAAATGTTGAACCAAATATTCTTTAGCAGGAGATTATAATTTGAAATAAATCCTCCACAAAATCCACAAGAAAAGAAGGTTCGCTAATAAGAGGTTATTCCTTCTCATGGAAATATTTTACCTGTACTGGCAATGTTTACTTTATTATTAATATGGTAAAATCTTTAACTTGAATGCAGTACATCTTCTTTGAGTATATTCTCTTAATAGGTTATTCCTTAAAAATCATAAATTTAACATTATCATTATTAACAACAGACAAATTAGAAATGCATATATTTTAAATGCTTCAAACATTAACTTTTTAATCAAAAAGACAGAAATCCATCTTAAATACTGCTATCATTAATAATGAATACATTTCTGGACCACATATATCCATGATTTTAGTTGTTTAATATTATTTTTTGACTCTTGATCATTAAATAAATAAAATTACCTTGAAGTAAAAAAGAATATCAAAATATTTACCTTTTTCAATTTGGCTGATGTAGCTTTTCTCTTATTGAATAAGTATTTATAACATTTTAAAGTATTAAGTAGTTATGATCTATAAGTTTTTTAAACAAGTAGTGCACTTGCTTTTAAAGAGCAAGAACTCTTTCGGACAAAACAGTCACTTCTTCCTCCTGGGAATATCTCTATTCCCTATTTACACATAATTGTTAGTTAAATGTTTTTATTTGCAATTAAATTGATGTGTTTTTGAAAACAATTCTTCCATGATAGACCAGACTTTGCAGCAGGGTCTCCACAGAATATGATTGAATGTACTTTCCAGTTCCCAAACACAGTCAGAAGTGCATGGATGCCCTAGAAAAAAAAAATACTCATAATTGTCCAAAATTACCTGCATGAAAATGTTCATATTCTTTATCAATTTATTTCTTACCTGTGCTAGTTTATTCTCTATAACTCATTTGAATAAACCTTTTCAGCAGATCATGTGTTGTTATCATCTGGTCACACTCTACTTATTTTTGTAGTTTTAGGGGGAACTAGTTTTCTTTGAAGAAGGAAACATTTGTGGTTGTGGGATAAATTTTGTGAAGACAGACGCAACTCTGTATTATAAATACAAAGATTACTTTATTCAAACTATGGTTTTCTCTCGGATATCATGGGAATCCCTTAAATAGACACACCCAGCTCATTAACAAAATTCTATAAACAAGGATTAAGAGAAACTATTATCTATATTTTTTGGAATGAAAAACCCCTCTGTCTCATCACAACATTTATTAATTTAACACTTTTCAATTGCAACCCTCCTCAAAATATTTAATGGGGAGAAACACTTTAAGCATGAATGTAATTATTTCCAGCCCTGTTCTTGCTGGAACTTGGCCTCTGCTCACTGGTGCCAAATAGAAACACAGAGACAGAGTTTTGGATGAAGGAGAAAAATATCTTTATTGCTTTGTCAGGCAAAGGATGGTCACAGCAGACTAATGCCTTAAAACTGTTCCTCCTCCCTTTCAGAGTGATTGGGAGTTGGTTTTATAGTTTGGGGAGTGAAAAATATGTCTACAGATAAGGATAATGGTGGATGCAGGCTTGCATTGTTTTCAAAGCTGATGTTCAGTGGTCTGGTGGCCTTCTTTCCAGAATAAAGAATGTTAGGGGCTATGTGGGGGCTCATTGTTAAAATGGCTCTTTATGCTGACTCATGAGATTGACCACCTTGCTCAATGGACGACCTTGAGTTTTCACTGCTGGTGCCTACTTTCCCAAGACTGTGAGACCCTCCCCACCTCACCATGGGACACTACACACCTCCAGCTTTCTCAGGATTACAAGACCACCCAATAGTGAGACACCTCTGACTTTCTCATGAAAGTCAGAGTCCAGCTGCAGGTGAAAGATAAATTAACTCCTCCCACTGCAGGGAATCCAATTTCCCATCCACAGGTATAAGAAGGCCTTGTGAGAAGGGCAGGGGGCTGGCTCTTCTCAAGGGTCAGTCACCCTCTCCTTTTTCCCTCTAATAAATTTTCTTCTCTTTGCCTGAACACCCGGCTTGTTCTCTTTTTCTCTATGCTTGCCTTACAAAGAATTCTTCCTTAACATCTTCTTTTTTTTGGGGGGGCGGGGGTTCTTCTGTAGAAGAACTTAGAGATATTTTTATCTACATTCCTTGAGGAGTGTCCAGGACAATGCCCCATAGCTGCACTAATGTTGTAATAATCTGCACAGATTTCTCCTTTCTGGTCTCTGCATTCCCTCCCTTCCCTGATTAGCAAGTGTTTGAAACTGCTTTTTGGAACATAGGGAAGGTCATGGAGGCTGAAATTCATTCCCAAAAAAATAAGAAATGGGGGGCACAGAAAGGCTCATGTGTCCAGGAGCCCACAGGATGCTGCTTGGTTTCAGTAACTGGCTGCTTTATATTTCATCAAGTTTTGCTATTGTTCCTGTAACATTGTAATTTTCCATGCCTGAGTTTCTTCTCATCTTTCCCATATCAGAATATTTCTTCCAACTTTGCTCTTTTCTGTCTCTCTTTCTCTCACTCTATATTTTAATCAACAGGTTATACTCCCTTTTAATTATTTTACTACACTTGCATTCCATGATGCTAGGTACTTTCTTTTTTCTTTTCTTTTTTTTTTTTTTTTTTTTGGAATATAGTCAATTTACATTGCTGTGTCCATTTCTGCTGTATAGTGACCCAATCACCAATCATACATATAGGACCTGGGAAGGCTCCACCCCCCCACCCCCACACTGCTTCCCTGACATATGGATGTTCCCAGGAAAAGGATGGAATCTTGGAATCCAAGAAAGAGCTGTGATTTACAACACAGCTGCAGCAATGCAGAATCATTAACCAGATGCTGGAAAGATGTTACTGGAGTCTGGGTTTTTGTTCACACAGTTGTAGAATGAACTTCACAAACACACAAGCAGCAAGCAAGCAAAGTCTTTATTACAAGAAAGCAAATAGCTCCCAGGGCTGCTGGGAGAGGGTGGAACTGACAGTGCTAAAGTAGGAGAAAAATGTCCCTATAAAAATGTGGAAAGGAAAGACCATGGCCATGACGACTAAGGGAAGTCCAGCCAACTGCCCTTAACCACCCCTCCCCCATGCATCTGCTTCTGTAAACTTGCTTCCACAAATTTGCTTCTACATCTGCTACCTTGCCTGGCCTCACTCCAGTCTGCTAACATGGACCCAAAAAAGCTAGCCCATAAAAGCCTTGTGAAACCCTGCTTCAGGGCTCAGACTCTAGAGAACAGTCTCCTCTGAGTCCAATGGCATAATAAACCTGAGTTCTCCAGCTCTCCGTGTGGTCACTTGGCTTCTCAAAATGTTCCCAATGAATAGTAACATTAATGAAGATTTTCCATCGACTTCAGCAATCAGGATCCATTAACTAGATTCAAGTAATCACTGACCAAAGTATTGTGACTCAAGTGACTTGAAAAGGAAATAAGATATTTTAATTGATATCTTTTTTATGTTCTTTTATCCTGCCTTGGAGTAGCCTTTTCTCAATCTAAGGGAGGAAAGAATGTACAGAGTAGAATTTTGGAAGGAAAATTGAATTAAAATTAAGAGACTATTTATCCTGGGTGGATACGAATGCAGCAAAACCTAGAGAAAAACCAGTCTAACTTACTGGGCTTTTATTTTCAGTTTCTCTCTTATATGTGCCAATCTCTTAAGAGTTGAACTTTGAACGCATAAGAGAAGTAGATTGTGTTAGAGAAATACAAGAAAAATCAAATTTAAAAATCTAAGTAGAATCCTATTGAACACCTGAAAGCATACCCAAAAATCACATTCTATGATTTCTTTTTTGTAATATGATCAATCCTCCATAAATAATTAATGGTCCATTGGCAGTTCTAACCTGTGACTTTCAGTTCTTTCTTTACCAAAATTTCCATTTTAGCAAGATCTAGCCTAGCTATGGAGAGTAGAGAGGCTTTATTATGTCAAACTATTTTTTATTATTAACAATTTTTGAACATTGATGGTGTGATAACATCTCTCTTACTGACTTTATCTCTGTTATATCATTTATTCCATTCTGAATGAAGAAGGTACTGTTATTCACATTTTCCTGAGGAACCAGAGGTACAGAGAGGTTAAGAAACTTGCCCTATTCAGGAAGATAGTATGTGACTTAGGCAACTTCAAATTCTGCAGTGTAATGCCAGAGTCCATATTCTTAATGAAAACACAAAGGGCTTCATAGAATATTCAATAAGAAATAATATTTAATTTTATATTCTGAATATCAATACAACTAATTAATATAAAACTCACAAGAATAAGTTGATCTCACATCCATTTTATATCTCATTTACTATTGTAAAGATGAATGACTGATTTGTTGCAGTTACAGTCTGTGAATTTCAAGTTCTAGAGATTTATCTCTTAATGAGTCTAATTGGAAGTGTTCTTTTATAAGATGTTTGATTATTGAGTTAAACAAGAATTGCACTAAAATTAAAAAGGCAATTTCAATAATTACTGCTCATATTTTTTTATGTTCTGTGGAAATCATTATCTGTTGCTATTATAATAAATATAGGATCTTATCTAAAATAAGTTTCTGGATTGAATTATTCAGGTACAAACTCAGCCATTCTTATTTTTCCTTGAAGAGTATATTTACTTAAATTAATAGTTACACTTAGGTAGAAAATAGTCCCTTATTTTTGTGGAGACAGCTTCTCTGCATGGCATGCTGCACTTTTAAATTCAGTGAACTGTTTATCAAGTGGCAACTTAATAATAACCATGGCTGTCTCTGGGTTGACTAGTTCTTTGTGGAAGTTCTCTGTGAAATATGGTTTGAGGAGCCCTAGCCTCCTGGCAAATCTTCCTTGCCTGTCTCCGCATCATCTCCACCTTTGGAAAGTAGAGTAATTCCCCTCCTGGGAAAGTCTGTATAAAACATTCAGTCTTAAAATTGGTCTTTATGTATACTATCAATAGATATTAATTTTGAAAGTATTAAAACATCTTTTCTTAACCTCACAGAATGTAACTTGGAGAATTCATGCACCATGTTTGTTTATGTGTTAAGGCCATCCTTAAATCTCGTAAGAGTCCTTTTAATATTTCACTCACTTAAATATTGTGATCCTTAGATTCTTTACTACAGAAAATGGTAATTTTATTTTTGATTTTTCCCTTAAATCTAATGATTTTGGTTTTACCTTCTCTACATGATATTGATTATCTCTGTCCTTCTGAATCAAGGTCAGAGTAAGTAATAGCTTATACTTAATATTATTTAAACAGAGTCAAGTAAGTTAGGATTATTGTTTCACTTAATCACACTACTAACACTTTATTGTTGTTTACCAAATATATAACTTATTTTAATAGACCTATGAAAACTCTTTTGTATGTTAGTTTACATTTTAAATTTAAATTAAAAATTAATGTTATATATTAATATCAAACTGTCTTCTGCACATATTTTGCCTAAATTCAAGACTCTGTCTCTTAGTAATAGTGTTTGTTTGTTTGGATCCATGTGATACTTCAATATTGGCCATTTGATTCCTCCAATTTATTTATTTACTCTTTTGACTTCTTTAAAATGAGGCATTCCTAGGTTTTCTAAATCTCTGGTTTATCTTACCAGTCACTAATTAACATTAAGCAAAACAAAGGATAAGGCATACATTTCAAACTTCCTTCATCAATTTTAGTAAGTAAATTACTCAAAGAAATGAAAAAGGCAATATGTGGATTGATAGCTGCATATATGGGGAATGTGGTAACATTAAACAGTGAAGTAAATTAAAATACTTGGGAAATTAGAGAAAGAGGAAACAAGGGAGATAGGCTAGCAAAGAGGCACAAAGAAAGTATGTTCACAAGGGAGGGTTGGAAAATGTGAGACTGTAAATACAGAAGAGAAGGATAAAATCACATGCAGTATAATAACTAGAAGTCTCCTAATGGTTTTGCAATTTAAATTTTTTATTTAAAAAATAAAAAATGTTATGAACATGTTTTACATAAGGGTTTTTAATAATAAACAAGAAAATATGATAATTTAAAAAATACTTTTTACAAAGAATTACAGGATAAACATAATCTAAGTTCATTTATGAAGCATACATTCTATTAATTAAAAATTGCCATTATCATTAAGAGCTAATAGGTCCCAAAATTAAAAATTTTTGCAGACTTTGCAAAAGAGATTAATCAAATATAAAAGACAAAATTGGAGAAGAGAGAATATTGCTCAAAACATGACATGTTTAAAAACCCAAATATTGGAATAACTGGATTTCTTCCCCCATACAATATTTCTATTCCTAAGTTTTACTAGAAGTTAAAGCATTTAATGTCAGGAGTATAATATCAGTATTTACTCATGAAATATCTTGAAATTACTTGCACAGACAACACAAATATCTCCTTGAATATTCATCTGGCCAAGATCAACTACATGAACCACAGAGGGCCCTAGATAATTGATCTGGAGGAACTTTGGTGACCAGTCATAAGGTCTGATTTGCCATATCCTAGAGAACTTGAGCACCGCAGCTTCTATCAAGGCCAAATTCAGTAGAAAGTGCAAGAGAAGGTCCATGGGAAATTTCCTTCCAAAAACCTATAATTGAGGTTGTCATTTTAGCAAGCCCTGAAACCATCTCAATTTCCTTTAGAGTTCTGATTAAACCAGCTCCCATATGACTTTCATCTTAGTGCTAAGGTCTAATATTACAATTAATTTTAATGGCTTTTTATTGGAAATTGATAGAAGATTTCTTTAAGCAGGAAATCCTAGAGCTTTTTGTGAAGAATATGCTTTATTTATTTTTGGAAGTGCCTGTGTCATGTGGAAGTGCTCAGCCAGGGATCCAACCCTAGCCACAGCTGTAACTAGAATTACAGCAGTGAAAATGCCAGATCCTTAACCTGATCAGCCACAAGGGAACTTCCCAATGAATATGTTTTAGATTTATCCATTTAACATTAATCTACCTGCTTTGGAATTATGAACTGATTAAACTCTGAGTAGCTCAATGTGTGTTCTGGTGATATCATCCAGACAGAGAAAGTAAGAGAAAAATAGGAACATTTTGAGAAGAAATGAAGAGAATGGCAGAAAAACTGTTGTAATTGGTGCATTCTAATCAGACAGCAGTTTTTAAATAGCACTCTTTTACAAAATTATTCTTTACTTATTCTTTAATGGATATGTTTGTATTTGCTGGAGTTAAAGGAAATAAAAGTTGAGGAATTCAGTGTTGCAATTAAAACTATACTCCTGAAATTTGATTTATGTATTTTCCTAAGAAATAATTAAATTAAATAATATAGAAATCAAATTTATATTTAAATATTTTTTCATTTGTGATATATAACAATCTCTTACAAATCATAAATGATGAAAAATTAATCATAGAAAATATACATACTGACAATTACAAATATTCTACATGGTTAGTTTCATGTGATATTGTTACTTTTTCTGTAAATACATAATCTTTTATTTCTCTATCCAAGATTACTTTGTAAAGCCCTATTTTTGAGACCCCAATGGAAATATAGAATGTTAAGGTAAAAGTTAAATGTTCTTATATAAATTTGGTAATTTTTGCCTAATTAGATACTGGTACTTGAGTAATGATAGAACAAGATTACTTAGAAAATATCTTAATATATTCTAACTATAAACTCAATCTACTATTTGAAAGTTCACTAAATTCATTAATACACGATTTACAATAAACTAATAAAACAGTAACAGAAAGGAAGGGACAATTTTCATAGTAATTACATCCCATGGAGCCTTCTTTACTTCCTTATTCCTGAGGCTGTAGACAAAAGGGTTCAACATGGGGATCACCACTGTGTAGAACACAGAAGCCACTTTGTCCTGATTCAAGGAGTAGCTGGAAGTAGTTCTCAGATAAACACAGATGCCAGTGGAATAGAATAGAATGATAGCTGTCAGGTGAGAGAAACAGGTTAAGAATGCTTTCTGCCTCTCCTTCCCTGAATGCACAGAAAAGATGGAGAAGATAATGAAGGAATAGGAGGTGAGGAACACCAGCAGAGTCCCGCCTGTATTTATACCAGTAAAAGCTGACAAGTTGACTTCATACAGGTGTATGTCAGAACATGAGAGCTTAAAATTTGGAGGGATGCACAGAAGAAATGATGGATGACATCGAATCTGCAGAATGGCAAACTGCTTATATAATCTGTGTGATCCATGGAGTTCAACAATCCTGCAGTAAGAGGCCCTCCTGCCATTTTTATGCAGACTGTCCTGAAACATGATCAGAGTGTATAGTAGAAGGGTGCATATGGACACATAATGGTCATAAGCCCTTAATCCAAAAAGGATGACTTCAGTTGTGCAAAAGGCTATAAATAAGTACATTTGCAGAAAGCAGCCAGCAAAGGAGATGGCTTTCTTTTCTGGTAATAAGTCGACCACCATCTTTGGCATGATGGTGGATGAATAACAAACATCCACAAATAATAGGTTAGCCAGGAAGAAATAAATAGGTGTGCAAAGTTGGGAATCCATCCTGATTAAGAGGATCCCCCAACATTCCCCAAGACTGTAAGTGCATACATCACCAAAAAAGGAAAAGGAGAATAATCTATATCTCCACCATGTCTGCTAATCCCAACAAAATGAACTCAGTCAGCAAATATAATTTTTTGGCCATTTATTACTTAGAGTACATTTAAACTTGAATTAGGTGTAAACATTTCCCTCTGCAAAACTTATAGGAAACAGTAGAAATGTTAATAACTTTAGTCATACAGGGAAAAAAAAAACACAGGATAATAAGTATAGTAAATAGAGTGACTTAAGCAAGAGCAAAATTAGTGGATTGGAATTTATGAGGAATTTGTATCTGGTTTGTAGGACCCTCAAATCTCTGGTCTAAGTCCACATAGTCCATCTCAATTTCTGAAAATACATCCTATATTTGCTAATATTTCTCATGGTCTAAATTTACTAGAAATAGTAGAAATGTTAATGAGGTTAATGACATCAAAAACTTCTAGGATACTAAAGCATAATAAATAGAGTGACTGAAGTAAGAGTAAAATTAGTGACAAATGAATAAGCATTTGGATTTATTAAATAATTGTATTGAATCTGGGGTGTAGGACTCTCAACACACTAATGGAAGTCTTCATATTTCCGTTCAGTGTCTGCAAATGCAACATATATGTCCTATTCTTTCTCTTCTAGCCCACATCCAAAATGTTGAATTCTCTCTTATTCTCTCTACATGTATGTGTATTTAATTCAGCAATTTTTTCCCTATTCAAGACCACTCTGCATATTCCTTAACTCCATAATCCATGTATTGCCACCCAAAAATCAAAAGCAGAAAAAAATAGCCAGTTTCAGATAACAAATACTTTGATATCCATCGTGTTTTTCATAATGTTTTAGCATTTGTAGCAGTGAACCAATTGTTCTCATTACAAAATATACTATCAAATTAATGTCGCAGTAGCAGTAGCAGACACTGTACCTGTCCAAGTGAATGACAGAAACAGGTACTCAAAACTTCCTCCCAGGGACTTAATTGTATATCCTTTTTTTTTTTTTTTTTTTTAAATGAAAGCTTTTTTTTTTTTTTTTTGTCTTTTTTGTCTTTTGTTGTTGTTGTTGTTGTTGTTGTTGTTGCTGCTGTTTCTTGGGCCGCTCCCGCGGCATATGGAGGTTCCCAGGCTAGCGGTTGAATCGGAGCTGTAGCCACCGGCCTATGCCAGAGCCACAGCAACGCGGGATCCGAGCCGCGTCTGCAACCTACACCACAGCTCACGGCAACGCCGGATCGTTAACCCACTGAGCAAGGGCAGGGACCGAACCCGCAACCTCATGGTTCCTAGTCGGATTCGTTAACCACTGCACCACGATGGGAACTCCTTTTTATTTTATTTTGTATTAGAATCACTAAGTTGAGGAATAGAAATCAAAGAGAAGATATTTTTCATCTTTTCAGTGAAGTGAAAACACCAAAAAATCTATCTTTTTTGTAAAAATTTCAGACACCTTCTGAATAAACACAAATTGCTGCCCTTTTATTTTATTTTCCTTATAGAGGACTGGGAAATCATGATGATTACATTATAGGTTTTAATTGAAGTGTCAATTTTCTAAAGAATGGAAACTCCATTCTCAAAGAGAAATAAGATATAATTACAGGCATTAAATGGAATCAAGCAATAAGTGGGACTTGCATCATGAAGCGGTTCCTGTCTCAGTGCTAATCTAAAGGTTTTGGCCAAAGTTAAAAAAATGATTTTGATTGGCTATTTGTTTGCATATTTCTTTGTAGTTTAATCTTATTCCAAAAAGTTAAAGGCCCACTACCAAGTTATTATTCTCCTCTGTATGTGTGTGTGTGTGTGTGTGTGTGTGTGTGTGTGTATCCCTCCCTTGTCTGTGTTCTTGAGTGAAATAAATGAGAAAGGGATGATAACTACATCTGTTGTTTAAAGCTTATGATACCTTGAGAATATAAGACAATATATAGTAAAACCTAAGGTTTTCTTTTTTTTATTATTTCAGAACTGTGCTGTTTGAATTGTCTGCGATTTTGATCTTACAAGGAGATTAAACTCCAGATTTTCTGTGCCAAATACTGAATGTGCATATGCACAGAGTCTGTATTTGTATTGTGATCTCATAATCCATCATTTCTGTTTTAAATTCTCATTTAGTCTTCTAGATTAGTCTTGGAGAATGACATTATTATTTTACACATTCTGCAGAAGAGAAAAGAAAATTTTAAAGCTATTAGCTGAATTTACCATAGGCAAATTAAGAATTGTTAGAATAGACTTTTTTAAGCTAAAATTAAGAGACAGTCCAACAGTTCTCCAGCAAAGATGAGTTTCTTAGGGATCAGCAGAGAATTGCAATGTAGGGTCTGCAACAATGGCAAGCCACATGGAAATTCCCACAAGCCATGGCAAAGAGAACTCTTTCACAGAAAGGAAGCAAACTTTCAGAGGACTACAGTAAGCACAGGATACATGACTTTCATTGGTTGCATCTTTTTCAGGAAAGGAGAGGAGTCTTTCTTCATGTTGGACTTTACTATAGTCACAAGAATGAGAGTTTAGTTCCCCATTTTCTCTTCTCTCAACTCTATATAATTGAAGTTTGTTTTATTAATATTTTAGACATTGAATATAATTTTTAACCTGAAGAATTAACACCCACATAACTAATTTTCCAGTCAAATTCTATTGTAACTTAGTTACTTTGATTATTACATATGTATATGCAGACACATATATATATATATTTGTAAATGCATACAGATGTTTCTATGTATCTTCTAGTAACTTCAATCTTCCAGTCAGAATAGATATAGTGCCTCTGTACCTAATGAAAGATTCTGTAACTTCAAGCATGACAGTGCTTAAAAACTTGACTTGTAAAGACCCTATCATAATGCCATTGAAAACTACCCCTGCTTGATAATTATCATATATATAATATTTTTTTTTACTAAAGTATGTGAGTTAACTAAACAATTTAAGAAAAGGATGAGCTTAAGTGATCTTGCAGGTCATCATCAATCAGTTGCTTTATCTCCATAAGAATCACGCTTTTAACTGTAATTGCAAAATTACTTTCCTGTGCCTCATTGTTCTCACAAATAAAATTGGTCTAATTATATCAAACTTCTGGGATGTCATAAAAATTAAACAAAATGATGTATGCCAAGTCCTATTCAAAAAGATTGGTACACAGACATCTTTAATAGTGTAAACTCCTGTTACTATCTTAGCAAGAGAATAGACTATCAAATTGACTACCCCAAAAATATAATATTGGCATATTCACATATTCACCTATGATCTGAAATTTATTAGAGTTATCATGGACTTTAACTTTATTCCTCCCTGTGTAAGCACTGAGATTTTTGTAATTTATTTTTTAAATTTTATTGGAATATATTTGACTTACAAAGCTGTGTTAATTTCAAGCCTACATCAAAATTCATCAGTTATATGTATGTATATATATATATGTATGTATATGTGTGTGTGTGTGTGTGTATAATTCCATTTCAGATTCTTTTCCAATATAGTTTACCACACAATACCGAGTAAATTTTCCTGTGCTATACAGTAGGTCCCCTGTTACCTGTCTATTCTCTATATGGTAGTGTGTATATATCAATCCCAGGCCCCTAACTTATACCTCCCTCACCATGTTTCCCCCTTGGTAAAAAAAAAAAAAAAAAAAAAAAAAAGATTTGATTTCAAAATCTTTGAGTCTGTTTCTCTTTTGAAAGTTCAATTGTATCATTTCTATTACATTCCACATATTAGTGATCTCATATGATATTTGTCTGACATTTCACTTAATATAATAAATTCTTTTTTTCTTTTTAGGGCTGCAACCACAGCATACGGAACTTCCCAGGTTAGTGGTTGAATCACAAATTCACCTGCCATCCTATGCCACAGCCACAGCAACATGGGATCCAAACTGCTTCTGTCACCTACACCATAGATCATGGCAACACTGGATCCTTAATCCATTGAGTGAGGCTGTGGATTGAGCCTGCATCCTCATGGATAATTGTAGAGTTTGTTTCCAATGAGCTACAACAGGTACTCCCTCACTTAGTATGATAATTTCTAGGCCCATCCATGTTGCTGCAAATTATGTTATTTCATGCTTTTTGTGACTGAGTGATATTCTATTGTATATATGCACTGCATTTTTATTTTTAAATTATATCTTTTACTTCCTAATGAAATGGATCTTTCCCTATTACCTTTACAATCAGTATTCCAAAGAGGCTGGAGATACAAGTTTTAAGGTTTAACATTGAGCCTAGAATTAATTGATTTGAATAATGAAAGAGAATACTTTGTGTGCTTGATATATTTCAAGGGAAAAGATACAAGGGTATTTAAGCACTTTCTTGGAGAAAAATCATCACAAACCTAAAAACATCAGTGAAAATGGAACTTGAGTGGACAGATAAATCACTTAGAATTTAAAAAATTAGTTTACAAGAGGATGGACTGTGTAAACATCTCCTCTTATCCCACACAAAGTATTCAAGAAAATCTATTTTACATACAAATTCTTAAAAAAAGTAGCTGCTAGCTATTGGATAAAAAGTAATGACACATGGTAAATTGTAAAATCTGAGTTACACAGTTTTCTATATTTTGTAGTTGCTAAAAAGGTCTTAAACAATGAGACTAGATGAATCACTTAACCTTAGTATATATGTTGTTCCTACCCATTACCATGTCCAAAAGCAGAATAGTAGGTCAGAGTGTGCAGCCCAGGTTTAAAGCTTGTTTCTGCCACTTTTAGACCAGTCACTGTTTAAATTTTAATGGACTTTTATTGACCAACAATGTTGTTTTAGTTTCAGGTGTACAGCAAAGTGAGTTAGTGATACATATACATATATGCAGTCTTTTTCGGATTATTTTCCCATATAGATTATTACAGGATATTGAGTAGATTTCCCTGTTCTATACAATAGATCCTATTAGTTATCTATTTTATATGTAGTAGTGTGTATGTGTTAATCCTAAACTTCTAATTTATTTCTTCCCCTCATGTTTATATTTCGGTAACCACAAATTTGATTTTAAAATCTTTGAATCTTTTTCTCATTTGTGAATAAATTCTTTTGTACTATTTTTAAGTGGAGTTCACATATATGCAATATCATATTTTTTCATTTTTTTATTAAAGTACAGTTGATTTACAGTGTTCTCTCAGTTTCTGCTCTACAGCAAAGCAATCCAGTCATATATATATATATATAAAATCTTCTATCATGTTCTATCACAAGTGATTGGATATAGTTCCTGGTGATATCATATGTTTTAATGAATCACTTTACTCACCTGTAAAATAAGGATTATTGATGCTATCTTTCCATGGATTTATATTAATGTAGTAAAACATAAGTGTTCATTACAATTAGTATAAGGGACTCATCAAGACCAAATCACAAATATGAGACTAAGAGACAAAGATAAGGATATCCCTGGTCTATTTGTCTTTATCTTTTCATCCCTGACTTACTCAACACTTAATTCTTTCTCCTGACTTATAAGCAAAATTTTAAACCATTCTTGTTTAAAATGCCTTCATATATATATATATATATATATATATTTTTTTTTTTCTTTTGCTTTGACAGTGACACTTTACAGTGAAAAGGCAACTATTGGTTAGACAATCTTCTGCTCCTATGCTGTGTCAGGGGATCATTAAGTAATGATGGAATATAGGAGTTCCCATTGTGGGACAGCAGAAATGAATCTCACAAGTAATAATGAGGTTGTGGTTTCAAATTCTGCCCTTACTTAGTGGGTTAAGGATCTGGTGTTGCTGGGTGCTGTGGTATAGGTCACAGACAGGACAAAAATCCTGTGTTGTTGTGGCTGTGGTTTTGGCTGGCAGCTGTAGCTCTGATTCTACCCCTAGCCTGGGAACCTGCACATGCTGTGGGAGTGGTTCTAAACAAAAAAAAACAAATGAACAAAAAGAATAATAATGATGGGATATGATCTTATTGTATTGATTTCAGATAAGACAGCTTGTGAATTTTCACTAGATCCATGGTAGTATATATGGTATATATGTAGTATAATGCGGATGAATCATCACACTATAGAGTTGGAGAAATTCTAATGGATGACTGGCAAATTGCTTAAATTATTTTAGCTTCATTGCTTCTTTTTAATGCTATGAAAATTAAATTTGTTTTAATAAAGTGTGTAGCAAAATTCCTGACATTTTGGAAGCATGCAATAATTACTATTCACTCATATTTTAGACCTTATTAAATAAAGTGATAATATGAATAAAGCAATTCAATCAAGATTCCATGCATTGTTGTGTTCAATCACTGAAATATTTTTTAAAAACTAAAAAAAAATGTATTTGAATTCTATAAGAAATAATCAAGGTGGAGTCATTTGCAAACTAAATTTAAAATGTATCTTTTGAGTTCTCACCGTGATGAAGTGGGTTAGGAATCTGACTACAGCGGCTTGGGTCTCTGCAAAGGTATAGGTTCAAACCCCCACCTGGCACAGTGGGATAAAGGATCCAGTATTGCCACACCTTCAGCATAGGTTGCATCTGTGGCCCAGATTAGATTTCAGCTTCATTGAGGCTTTCTCTAGATTACAGGTCACCTCCTATTTGTTGTCCTTTGTCTCCTCTTCACTGTTCTCCCTCTGATTCTGGATCTTTAACACTTTCTATCTCTGCTCCTTTTCTTTGCTGAATTAAATACTTATTGAAGTTGTGAATTTATTTTCACCTTGAGACTGGAAGTTGATTTGAGGATTTGAAATGATAGGGTCCATTGATTAGCAGGACTCCTGAACTCTGAAAAAGTTTTACTCCAGACCACTCCATATACACTGCTTCCTTCCTGGGAGGTGTTCACTTTGGAATACTATATATTCTATCAGTTTCCATTGTGTTAAAGGTAAGAAAATAAAGTAGGGCAGTGGATGTGTGTGTGTGTTCCTACATGTAATATAACATTTTTCACTGAAGAAAACATGTCACAGTCTTATGAATTAAGCATGTATTCAATGTTGAAATAAAATAGAGAAATCTTGCAGGATGATCTCATATAGCTGTTCTCAAGGCCAGTTTTAAATTGAAGCCAACAACTTCCTTCCAAAGTACATATTTTTTCATTATCCCAACCAACCCCCCTCCCCACACACACTGCACATTTTGGTTTAAAAAACAGAGGTATGAAACCTGAGAATGACACCTTTATCCCCAAACTAAACTAAAAATCACATTTTATTTTATTTTTTATTTTACTTTTTGGGGTGTCTTTCTATTCCCCTCTCCACTGACCTTGATTAGATTATCCTTGTATTTAAACTACAATAATTATCCAAATTCTGACTTATTCACCTTGCCTCTACATATTCTGCCCCATAATTTATTCACTGATAATTGCCTCTGGATTCCTATGCCAACTGTTGGCACAAGTCTGTGTTTTGTAAAGAAATTTCATTCTAATATTCCTGGCATTGTTCATACAAGTGCATTTTTACAAGACATCATTGAAATTTCCCTCTAATTTCAGAGGAAAACAGACCTCTTGACTTTCCAGTATGGACCTGGATCTTTAAGAAAAGACATAGATTTTCCAAAGAAACAGTAATATGCAGTGTTAAAAGGCATGTTCAGAGAGAAGTGCCCAGTTATAAGAAGATTTTGGAGCCTAAGTAAGTGCTCAAAACTAGAGAAGATTTGATTTGCATTTTATGTTGAAGGAAATCTCTACAGGAGTGTCCTTGTACCCTGGCAATAAATTAGTTGGCCATTGCTGGAAAATATATCTTTGGCACCAAGTATTGACTAGAACAATGGTCCTTCTTCTATAAAACAATATAGTCTCCTCATGTAGGTGGTATGTATTGAGGTGAATATTATATTCAGAAAAAAATATCTGCTATAAAATTTGGTTGTGATGATTGTACAACAATAAATGTAATCAAGTAATTAATAATGCTATAAAATGTAAAAAAAAAAAGAAACCATTATCTGGAGTTTGGGGTTGGTAGATGCAAATTATTACATTTAACTTGAAACTAAATGTAAACTATTAAATTTACTCAATGCTACAATATAGCACAGAGAACCATATCCAGTGTCTTGGGATAGAACATGATGGAAGATAATATGAGTAAAAATGTGTGTGTGTGTGTGTGTGTGTGTATATACATATACATATATATATATGGCTGTGTCACCATGCTATACAGCAGAAATTAACACAACACTGTAAATCAAATATACTTTTTTTTTTAAAGGCCACATTTGCAGTATATGCAAGTTCCCAGGCTAGGCATCCAATCAGAGCTATAGCTGCTGGCCTACACCGCAATAACAGGATCTGAGCCATGTCTGCAACCTATACCACAGCTCATGTGAATGCCACATCCCTGACCCACTGAGTGAGGCCTCATCCTCTTGAATACTAGTCAGATTTGTTTCCACTGTGCCACAAAGGGAACTCCTCAACTATCTTTTAATAAAAAATAGTAAAAAAATGACAAATCAACATACAAATATAAAGTGTCTCAAACAAGAAAAAAGAAAGAAAGACACTAATATCTGAGGATGCCCAGCCAACATCAATGGTGGCATCCCCAGATTCTGCCCTTCCCAAATTCTGGTAGAAACAGCGGTGTGCATGGGAATCTCTTACATTCATTCTCCTTCCTACAGCACTCATTCAACACTCAATGATGGGAGTTTTTGGAGTTCCTGCCATGGCTCAGTTGTTAATGAACCTGACTAGTATCCATGATGATGCAGTTTGATGGGTTAATGGGCCTTGCTCAATGGGTTAATGATCCAACATTGCCATGAGCTTCGGTATAGTTCGCAGACATGGCTTGGATCATGAGTTGCAGTGGCTGTGGTATAGACCAGCAGCTACATCTCTTGACTTCGCCCCTTGCCTAGGAACTTCCATGTGCTGCAGGTTCAGCCCTAAAAATACAAAAAACAAACAAACAAACAAACAAACAAAATACTCAATGATAATGCAGCCACCGCCTCTTTTCATCACTATTGACAAATCTATACTGAGAGCTTTAGAGGCTGTTGTCTCCCAACAATGCCTAGTTTCTTCATTCTAGAAACTAGTTTCATATGTTATCTTCAAGAATGTTGTTCTACAGGTAAACAACCACAACCTCCTGATCTACCTTGACACATTACACAGGGAAATTTTAGAAAGCCTCCCTCAATTCAAATGCAGCAAGTTATTAGCCTTCTTCCCCTTGATCTGTGGAGCCAGTAGAGGGCAACTGCAAATGAGTTAACATTTTATGTTTCTAAAAATTACATAGTATTTGCAGCTAGGGTGCTCATCTTCAAATGGGACCACCAGTGCCACACTTGCTATGTTTTGCTGTTAGTCATTCTTTTAATCTAATAAAGTTAATTCAAAATTTATTATTTTTTCAGACAATATTTTGGGACTGGAGGTATAAGTATGAATAATCAATTTTGAAACAGAAAATGTAGCAACATTCTGGAATCTTTAAAAGCAACAATAGTAACAACAATCATTAATGACTACTATCTGTTCATTCAGAGAATCCAATACCTTGGCTTGAGTTTGGGATTAATTTTCTATATAAAAATAACAGCAGTCTTTATATTATGTGATACAGAAATGTGAGATTTCTCATCTAGAATCATTAAGATTCATAACAAAATTGGAAAAGGACTTAAATTAGTGTGTGGAGACTGTTATAAATAAGAAATATGGCAACTATTCTTTAATTTAAAAAATATTAAAAAGAAGGCTGTTTTTGAAACTCAGTTCTGCTCCTGATAACTATGTGACCTCAGACAAGTTTCAACTTCCTCACCTGTGAAATGACCATAAAACATAAGATTACTTAAGATTATATAAAAAGATGAAAAAAAATTTTTAAAGTTATGTTTTTGATCAAAGCACAATCCATTTCAGTATAAATTTCTCAAGACCATCATAACGTATTTATTTCTCAGACAATATACCATAGGGCTAAATGTTGGTGTGACAACTGTGTAAAAAATAGAAAGAAATTCGTCCACCCCACTGAATGACTGGAATTTGGTCTCAAATATGTCATGATGCCTAATCCAAAGAGTAAAGCCACAACCATGAAATGGGAGGAGCAGGTAGGGAAGGCTTTGACTCGCCCCATGGCTGAAAGCAGCTTCAAGATGGTCCCAATTATTTTCAAATAAGATCAAAGAATCAACATAAAAGGAATAGTGACAACTATAACAGCAACAACCACATAAATCAACATCTTAATCATAAAAGTGTCCACATAGGCAATCTTAAGGACTGGAGGTATGTTACACACACACACACACACACGCAACTGTTTAGAGCTGCAGAAAGGGAGAAAGAAGATCTGGTAAGTAAATCCTAAGTGCACTGGGATTCCACTGACCCAACAGCCAACTGCAAGTCAGATGAACAGCCTACCATTCATTATGCGAGAGTAGAGTAATAGGTTGCAAATAGCAACATACTTGTCCTAAGCCATTTCAGTCAGAAGAAAACCCTCAGTCACTCCCAACACCAGAAGAGTACATTTGAGTAGCTCAGGCCAGAAAGGATATGTTTCTATTTTGTCTACAAAGATCTATCAACAATCTGGGTACAGTGACTGATATGTAACATATTTCCAAGGACCAAAAGTTCCACAGGAAAAAATAAATGGGGGTCTGGAGGGAAGGATAAATCTTGGTGGTGATGATAATCAGGCTATTTCCCATCAGAATTATCATATAGATGATTAAAAGCACCCCAAAATGTAATCCTTGGAGGCTGGGAACATTAGAGAAGCCAAACAGGATGAAATCCAGCAATGTAGTCTGGTTCCACTGTGGGGGAATTTTGTTTTCTGGTTCCCATCTATGAACAAAAGGTTTGGAAATCACTTCAATATGATTGACCCAGCAGAAAATGGGACATAATGAATTATGATTTTAAGTGAACTGACACAGAATAGATATTCATCTTTTGTGTTTGTTTTATATTTTGGTTAATGATTTCTAATTGCAATTTAAAAACAAAATATTATGAAACTCATTTCTGCATATTAAATATTATGAATATGTGAATAACCTAGCAAAAACAAACAAACAAACAAAAAGAAAACAAAACAAAAAAAAAACAGTGATGTAAGAGCCAATATGTAAAGCAACCTATTCTCAGAAAAAGAACTGCTCTAGGCAACATGGGACATTCTTTCATGGAAAATGTTTCTCCTTCCTGATCATTTTAGTCTCCGTTTGCTTGTTATTTGTATTTTTTTCTGCCTATCCCCTTTTAGCCTGCAATCATTTATATTTTTCATTTACATTCAGTGTGATATTTTCCCTGAGATCTGCATCTTAGATAACCAAAAAGCAGGCATGATCAGTAAGATTCTTCTGCTAGGCCAAGTTCAGGCTAGCCTGACCACTCACTGTCTGAGAAAGAGACTTTCACACTGAACAGTAAAATAAGAAATATTTTCTTGTCTCCATCATAGAAAAATATTCCATTAAACATATCAGAGAAATTTAGTGAGAATTAAAATCTCTTGTGAATCTTATGTTCACCTAACATTTAGAAAATGAAATAAAATGAATAAGATTTTGTAGTAATATGTCCTCAACACTACTAGGACCCTCAACCATCTTAACAACATTACTTATTCAAAATTTTTGTCCTATAATATCAATTAAATATATTTATACATTTTATGGGTTAATTTTTTAAAAGGGAAAATAAAATGTATAAAATAATTTTATCTCAGAAATCATATACTTGATAGCGGACAAAATGTAATATCTGTCTGTGTGTTTATTTACCTTTGAATATGAATTGCTGAATATATATATATATATCTCATATATATTATGGATATGTAATATAATTTAATACATACATATATTCTAAATAACTATATCTGAATAACTATCAGAAAGCCTAGAACTGGAGTTACCATTGTGGCTTAGCTGGTTAAGAACCTGACATGATCTCTGTGAGGATGCTTGTTTGACCCCTGGCCTTGCTCAGTGGGTTAAGGATCTCATGTTGCCACAACCTGATGTGGTTTGAATCTGGTGTTGCTCTGGCTGTGGCTGTGGCATAGGCCACAGCTGCAGCTTTGATTTGACCCCTTGCCTGGGAATTTCCATGTGCTGCAGTGCAACAGTAAAAAAATAATCAAAATTTCAAAAATAAAGAAGGCCTAATGCTAATGGAAGTGTATCATTAGCCTAATAACCTCCTTATACTTAAGCACTTGTAGACAAAATATGTTCAGTCTCTTGTCCATGGTGCTGGATCCTAACATCACTTTTTGTGGTTTCCATCTAACTTTCAGTGATAGTGAGTTGTGACTTTTCTGGCAGACTACCATGCATTAATAAACTCACATTGCCATGAGTTATTTACTTTACCTTAATTCCCCAAGTCTGCCTTCACTTCCTCCTAAGTACATCCTCCCTTTCTTCTTTCAAAATCCCTAGTTCCTCTTCCTTTTCACAAAACACAATCAACTGAAACAACCTAAAATTTCTTTTAGTTTCTTAGTTCTCACTAATCTCACACTCCCCCTTTCTGAGTTCATTAAATTCTCTTTAATTCACTGACTTTAATTTTTCACAGCGCACTCTAAAGGTAAAAGTTCCCTACTGCCTCATTCCTGCTTACAGCTCAGAAATGTCAAGGGAAGGAGCCAAGGACCTGTGGAGTTATAGATTCAGATAATGCATTATTCAAACACAGACATAAGTTACTCCACTAAATCTTATCTTGTAATACCTATCTTTGTATTTTCTGGTCTCTTTTATTTTTATTTATCCTCTTTTTTGTAATTTGGTAGTTATTTTAGCACTTTATATCTTCTTATAATTTTTGAGACTTTATTTCAGTGTATATGTGTTTTCTTTTTCTTCATATCATACTTTATGAAAACAAATTGGAGAAGAAGGGAATTGAATTTTCAGTCACTAACATGTTTGGATGTAAACCAATATTTTGTGTATTTGTATTATAGTTTATAGTTTATTAAGGATAAATACTGAGGTGGTGTTAAATACAAAGTGTGTTAAATAGTATGGGCATTAATGATAAATAACATGAACTCAGTTACTGTCATTAAAGAGCTTAGGGATGAATGGTGACTTCAGACAGGTGAGTCAGGTATTACCCTAAAATGTGCAGTCTATGCAGAGAGAATTATAAGGTGTTACTGGAGAACCAGACAATGATTCATGATGTGATATTTAATATAAGACTTCATTAGATCTTAGAGTATCACAGAATTGTTCTGTTATTTTCACTCTTTTAAAAAAAATGAAGTATAGTTGATTTACAATGTTGTTTTAGTTTCAGGTGTATAGCAAATTGTATCAGTTATACATATATATATATATACATCTTTTCCCCTTATGGGTTATTACAGGCTATTGAGTAGATTCCCTGTGTTGAACAATGGGTCCTTTATAATTATCTACTTTATATACAGTAGTATGTATATATTATTCCTATTCCCCTAATTTATACCTCCCCCTCCCACAGTTTCCCTGTGATAAACATGTTTGATTTTGCACTCTATGAGTTGGTTTGTGTTTCTAAATAAATTTACTTTTAATAAAACATTTTCCAGGATAAAAATACCCTTCTATATTTATTCAATTTTATATTCCTAAGACTAATCAGGTACTTATATGGGTGAGTATCTTATAACTATTTCCTGACAGGTAACTGGTTTAATGTAGATTTTTCACTAATCTCAGTAATCACATTCCATTTAATAGATTCAAGTATCCACTGACCAAATATCTTGACATTGAGTGACAATAAATGAAAATGAAGTATATTCTTATAATGCATCCTTATTTAAATTATCAGAACTTGGAGTTCCCATCATGGCTCAGTGGTTAATGAACCTGACTAGGTTCATAAAGACATGGGCTCTATCCCTGGCCTTGCTCAATGGGTTAAGGACCCAGCATTGCCATGAACTATGGGATAGGTCACAGACAGAGCTTAGATCCAGTGTTGCTGTGGTTGTGGCATAGGCTGGGAGCTGTAGCTCTGATTTGTAGCCTGGGAACCTCCATATGCCATGGTTGCGGCCCTCAAAAGACAAATAAATAAAAGAATATATAAACAAATAAATTGTCAGAGCTTAATTGTTCTTGTTTGAAAATATATGCAGTAATAATAAGATGCAACACGTGGAGTTTTTTGAGGAGTAAGTAGCATAATCTATGTTAACCCCTTGATTTAAATAGGTGGTTGTGGTTGTATAAGGAATTCTTATAACCATCAAACTTACTGTAGCTATCATTATTATGTTAAAAGAAATCTTTTGTTTCTATGTTTTGAAAATTTGTTCTCTTTTTCCTGCCTTGAAGTAGACTTTTCTCAATCTAAGAGGGGAAATAATGTACAGGCTAGAGTGTTATCTGGAATAATGAGCTAAAATTAGTAGACTACTTTATACTGTGTGAGTGCAAATTAACAGTGATATGAAGGGGGGAACACTCTAACTTACTAGGATTTTTATTTTTTTTCTTTCTCTCTTATCTGTGAGTCTTTGACAGTAGTACTTCAAACACATAAGACAAGAAGACTATGTTATAGAAATGTAAGTGAATTTAAACTAATATCTATTTCAAATACTATTTATATCTGAGCCTCCTAGGATATAACCTTTGATTATTTGCTTTCCTGAAGTTGATCTAATTTCTACATTAACAATTAATGGTAGGTTGGCAGTTCTAACATGGGAACTTCAGTTCATCCTTTGGCAATTTTTTTTTTTTTAATTATAGCAGGAATTGGTATAGCTGTGGAGAGTAGAGAAGTCTGGCTATTTGATTTTTTTAAAAATTGTTAACAATGTTTGAACATATTATGTGCTAACACTGCTAATGATTTTGTGTTTTCTCAATTACTGTATTCTGAGAGAAGTAGGTACCGTTATTATGTGCATTTTCACAAAGAGCCAGAGGCATGGAATGGTTAATAAAATTCTCCAGTGTCAAGGAACTAGCAAGTGACTTAGGTGATTCAAATTCAGCAAAACAATGCTAGAGCCCATATTCTTAATCAAATTTCAATGTGTTTCACAGAGCATTCAAGGGTCAATTTTTTTTTTTTTTTAGGGCTGCACTCATGGCATATGGAGTTTCCCAGGCTAGGGGCAGAATCAGAGCTGTAGATGCTGGCCTACACCACAGCTACAGCAACATTAGATCCAAGCCACATCTGTGACCTACACCACAGCTTATGGTGACACCAGATCCTTAACACACTAAGCGAGGCCAGGGATTAAACCTGCATCCTCATGGAATCATGGAATGATACTCAGATTTGTTTCTGCTGAACCATGACAGGAACTCTATATTATTTTGAATTAAATATTCTGTATAATAGCAATAGAACTGAGTACTATAAAACCTCCACAACATCAAGCTGAGAGCACACCCATTAAATACTTTATTTATTATACTAAAATGATGGTATTACTGACAGTGTGTATATTTCAAGTTCAGAAAATTTATCTCATAAATGAATCTTATTGGAAGAAATTCTTTATGTCTTGTGAGTTAAAAAATATTATAATAAAATATGCAGTGTAAAATTACAACTGTTCACCTTTTGATTTTTTATGGAGAAATCACCATGTTTTGCTCTTGTATAGAAAATATGGTCTTGTGAAATACAAAGTCCTGGTTTACATAATTCATATGACAAGTTTAGTCATTCTTATTTTTTCCTTGAAGCTCATACTTGGCTTAAATTAATCAGTACATCTTAGGTAGAAAATAACCTTTTATTCAGTGCAAAGACATCTTTTCTCCATGACATGCTGTACTTTTAAACTCAATAAACAATTTATCAAGTGTTTAGAAAATAATCACAGCTGTCTCTTTTTGAATTAGTGCTGCTTTGAAGTTTCTCTGTCTAAGGACTATGGCCTGAGGAGCACTAGCCTCTTGGCCACTCCTCTTTACCTGTCTCCCCATCCCCTCCACCTTTGAAATGTAGAGTAATGCCCCTAATGGGAAAGGCAGTATAAGACATTTGCAGTCTTAAAATTGGTCTGTATCCATGTATGAATTCTTTAGATACTAACTTTGCAATTGTTTATACATGTTTTTAAACTTAACAAATTGGAACTTGGAAATTTTCTGATGTTTGTGCATCATCTAATTTGTTTATGAGTTAAGTTTTTCTGTTTGTTCCACATATACAAGTTACCTTTAGTAAGAGGGACATACATAAGAAAGACATGAATTTGAACAAGAGTTCATAGTAAAATAAGTTTCAAGTTTTCTATTTCAGTTAGGTCAAGATGGGAAGATGACTTGAGTGCTATAAAACTAATAGGAGAGAGAAGGTAGAATGAATTATTATCATTGCTATGAATATTTGGTAAGCCATGTAGCATAATTAATTCATGCGTTCAGCCTTTATTTATTGATGCATTCAATAAATATATAACCATATCAGATGCTCCTCTATACTCCTCAGGATACACAGAAAACTTTGTACCCTACAAATTGTTCACAGTGTCTGAGAGCCGAACACCTGTTATTTCTTAGATGGAGCTGGTATGTCACATCGTATGGAAAGTAACCCATTATTCCTGTATGCAAAGTCAAATATTTCTATTTCCATTCTTTCATATTTAACTTTTTGTTTGACCTACCATATAATATGTTTTAAAAATTCTTCCATAATTTGACCTTCTCTCTCATCATAATTCTTTCATTCTAGGGCATTTGTCTTATTTACTGATGCACATTCAGCTCCAAGTATGGCATTATCTATCTAGAACATTCTGGGGCTTCTGAGAGATTCAGTAAGTTATACCTGTACCACTGAATCTTTCCAAATGAATAATCATATGTATTGTAATCTCTTCTATTGGCAGTGAGTAAAATTTATAAAAAGTAGAAGAAAATAAGATCGTAGTATACTTTAGGGCAGGGCAGAGAATGGTAGTAGGGACAGTTAGAAAGTGTGTAGGAGATGACAGTGTAGGAGTCATCTCATATGTGTAGGAGATGACAGTGTCCAGGTCAGGGTTGAAGTAGTGTATATAGTGAGGGAAATTGTTACAGGATTTATGTAGTGGTTGTGCCATAAAATTTTCTTTTGCTTTATTTCTCTTTTTATTAAGTATGGTAGATTTATAATTTTATATTACTTTTGAGTGTTCCACATAATAATTTAATAATTTTATAGATTTTACTCCATTCAAAATTTTTATAAAATATTAACTATATTCCCTATGCTATACACTATACAACTGTAATGTGTTTATTTTATAGCTATTAGCTTGTTTCTCTTAATCCCATACCCCCTAACTTGTTGCTTCTCCAACCCCTTTCCACTCTTGTAAAGACTACTTTGTTCTCTGTAACTTTGAGTCTGTTTCTGTTTTGTTGTATTTGTTCAGTTGTTTTACTTTTTAGACTTCAGATGTAAGGGAAAACATAACAGCATTTGTTTTTTCTGAGTCATTTAATTAAGTATAGTAATTTCTGGGGCCATTTATGTTATTGCAAATAGCAAAATTTCATTCTCCTTTGTCCATTCATCTGCTGATGAGCATTTAAGTTATTTTTGTAATGGGGTATTATAAATAATAACTGCTATGAGTATTGGCATGAATACATCTTTTTCCCCCCTTTGGATACATACTCAGAAGTAGAATTAATTGATTGTGTGTAAGTTCTATTTTTAATTTTTGAGGAATAACCATACAACTTTCCATAGGGATTTTACCAATTTACATTACTGGCAACTGTGCATGAGGGGTCCATTTCTCAACAGCCTTGCCAACATTTCTTATTTGTTGTCTTTTTTATGAATAGCAATTCTTACAGGTCTGAAGCCAAATCTTGTGTTTTTAATGTTCATTTCCCTAGTGATTAGTGATGTTAGCATCTTTTCATGTCCCTGCTGGCTATCTCTATGTCTTCTTTGGAAAAATATCTATTCAGATTCCCTGTCTCTTTTTTTAATTGTTTTTTTTTTCTTATTTTCTAGATATTGAGTTACATGTGTTCTTCGTATATTTTTGGATAATAACCCCTTATAGGACATACTGTTTGCAAATATTCTGTCCCATTACATAGGTTACATTTTCATTTGTTATTTCCTTCATTGTGAAAAAGTTTTAATGTTTAAGCCCTGTTTATTTAATTTTGTTTTTGTTGCCCTTGCCTAAGAAGTCAGATCCAAAAATATTGCTAAGACGAATGTCAAACAGCATACTGCCTATATTTTTTTCTAGACATTTTATGGTTTCAGGTCTTAAACTTTAAGCCTTTAATACATTTTGTTTATTTGTCTATATTGTGTGAGAAAATATTAGTTTCATTATTTTACATGTAGATAGATATTTTTCTTCAACACTAATTTTACAAAGTACATTGTACTTTCTCACCTACTTTGTTATAACTTAGTTGATGATATGTGTATGGGTTTATTTCTGAACACTCTATTCTGTTCCATCTATCCATGTGTCTTTTTTTTGTACCCCTACCATACTGGGTTTTTTTTATTAAATGTATTTATTTATTTTTCCTCTGTACAGCATGGGGGCCAAGATAAACTTACATGTATACATTTTTTTTTCACCCTTTGTTCTGTTACAATATAAGTATCTAGACATAGTTCTCAGTGCTACTCAGCAGGATCTCCTTGTAAATCCATTCCAAGTTGTATCATATAACTCCAAACTCCCAATCCCTCCCACTCCCTCCCTCTGCCCCTGGGTGGCCACGAGTCTGTTCTACAAGTCCATGATTTTCTTTTCTGTGGAAAGGTTCATTTGTGCCTTATATTAGATTCCAGTTATAAGTGATATTATATGGTATTTGTCTTTCTCTTTCTGACTTATTTTACTTAGTGTGAGAGTCTCTAGTTCCATCCATGTTGCTATAAATGGTATTATGTCATTCTTTTATATGGCTGAGTAGGATTCCATTGTGTATATATACCACTTCTTCCGAACCCAATCATCTGTCAATGGACATTCGGGATGTTTCCATGTCCTTGCTATTGTGAATAGGGCTGCAATGAACATGCAGGTGCATGTGTCTTTTTCAAGGAAACTCTTGTCTGGATATATGCCCAAGAGTGGGATTGTGGGGTCATATGGAAGTTCTATGTATAGATTTCTAAGGTATCTCCAAACTGTTCTCCATAGTGGCTGTTTACATTCCCACCAACAGTGCAGGAGGGTTCCCTTTTCTCCACACCTCCTCCAGCACTTGTCATTTGTGGACTCATTAATGATGGCCATTCTGACTGGTGTGAGGTGGTATCTCATGGTTGTTTTGATTTGCATTTCTCTTATAATCAGCAATGTTGTGCATTTTTTCATGTGTTGGCCATCTGTATATCTTCCTTGGAGAAGAGTCTATTCAGGTCTTTTGCCCATTTTTCCTTGGGTGATTGGCTTTTTTGCTGTGGAGTTCTATAAGTTGCTTATATATTCTGGCGATTAAGCCCTTGTCTGTCGCATCATTTGAAACTATTTCCTCCCATTCTGTAAGTTGTCTTTTTGTTTTCTTTTTGGTTTCCTTTGCTGTGCAAAACTTTTCAGTTTGATGAGGTCCCATGGGTTTATTTTTGCTTTTATTTCTATTGCTTTGGGAGACTCTCCTGAGAAAACATTCATGATGTTGATGTCAGAGAGTGTTTTGCCTATGTTTTCTTCTAGGAGTTTGATGGTGTCTTGTCTTATATTTAAGTCTTTCAGCCATTTTGAGTTATTTTGAATTAGAATATGATCCAGCATTTCCACTTCTGGGTATATAACAAAAAGAACCGAAAGCTGGGACTTAAAGAAATGTTTGTAAACCCATATTCATAAAATGTTTTTCAGAACAGTCAAAATGGCTAAGGATCCTAAATGTCCAACAGCATGTGGATAGATAAACAAAACATGGTATCCATACAATGCAATATTATTCAGCATTAAAATAAGTAGTATCAGATGCATGCTACAACAGAAATAATATGTGAGCAATGTTAAATTAAGTAAGCTCTTCTTTTAAATAAATTTTATGTTTTATAACTAGTTTATATTTACAGGTAGGTTGTAAAAAATAGCACAGAGAATTTCCATATACCCCACATTCAGTTTCCCCTGTTATTATATTAGCATGGTGCATTTATCACAACTAATTAACCATTATTATTACCACTTTTTTTCTTTGCTTTTTACAGTCACACCCATGGCATTTGGAAGTTCAAATCAGAGCTATAGCTACCAGCCTATACCACAGCCACAGCAACAGGGGATCCAAGCCACATCTGTGACTTATACTGCGGCTCATGGTAATGCCATATCCCTGACCCATTGAGCAAGGCCATGGATGAAACATGCATCCTCATGGATATGAGTTGGATTCATTTCTGCTAGGCCACATGGGAACTCTGATTACACTACTAAAAAAATACTTTAACCAGACTCATTCATTGTTACTGATGCATTTTTCTTCTGCAGAATCTGATCAGGAAATCACATTATATTCAGTTGTTAAATTTTCTTGAGCTCCTCCAGACAGTGACACTTTCTCTGATTTTTTTTTTTTTTTTTTTTTTGTCTTGGATGACCTTTCTAGTTCTAAGGAGGACTAGTCAGATTTTTTATAAAAACCCCTCCACTGAGGTCTGATATTTTACTCAAGATTAGGCTGTGGGTTAGTATGGGTTATTGGAAGAAAGACCACAGAGATCAAGTACCATTTTTATCATATCATATAACTGGGTATATATTCTCAATATGTATTGTCCTAGTTGATCTTAATCTTGATAACCTGAATGAGGTACCACTTGTCATAATTCTCCTGTGCAAATTTACTTTTTTCCCTCATTCCATAGGAGGAATTTTAGGTGTGTGTTCAGCTCACACTTGAGGAGAGAGTATCTACACAAATCATTTAGAATTCTTTCATCTATTCTCTTCTATTCATTTGTTATTTATTCAATTATTTATGTCATTATAATTCATGGATGTTTATTTTTTGCTTTGAGTTATATCTCAATTCTCTGTTATGCACTGTGTTGCTGATTTTTTTTCCACCTTTGGAATTTGGGGGTCTTTCATTTGGCTCCTGCGACCCTTCAGCATATCCTCATCACTATGTGGGGAGGTTTATTTTAGCACTTCCTTAAATGCTAGCATTTCTAGCTGCTCCAGTTCATCTTTACATTCCCTGACCCAGACCTAAAATCAGTCATTTCTTCAAGAGACTCTAATTCCTTTTATTAGAGTACAGTAATAGAAACCATGTCTGGGGTACTAGAAGACTACACTTTCTTATTCCAGTCAAAAGATATAATTTATGACCCACATAATAATCTTTATTTTTAAATAAGCCACCTTTTTTATATGTACTGTGATAAGACAAATTGAAGATTAAAGTATTTTTCACATGTTGCTCATGTCTCTTAACTGGAAGGGAAAGGACACTTTAGGGAATGCCCTTCCCCAGATGCCTATATTTTGCATCAACCATGTTTACACACTCCTCCAGGAAGGCAAAAAGATGCACCTCTCATTCATAATCTTGTGTGAGAGTGGATTTCAGAAAGTGGGGGATGAATCTGGGTCAACTCAGTCTGCCTTCTGGCATGTAGGGGAGAAGCAAGGTCTCCTTGTGAGATCAAAGAGATTCTGCTTCTAGATAATGAAAGAGAATTTCAGGATTTTTTTTTTTCTCATTTGAGTAAAGGGTATCCAAATTGCCTTGGGAAGAAAAGAGAACAACTAAACATCCTAACCTCTGCATCAACTCTTTCAAAACTGGTTAAGATTTGTGCTGGAGATTAACTTAGTTTTATATAATACTCAGAGACTGTGAATCTGGCAATGTGAGTATCTAATTCATACAATGCATTTGTGGAAGGATAGAAAGTTCAGGACATTTTTAGGGGTGTTCTACCTTCTAAAGTGAGATGATGGAAATAAAAGCTGTGCAGACTCTTCTAAAAAAAAAAAAAGCAGGCACTGCTAGGTAAGGGGTATTGGAATGGAGGGTGTGAAAGATAAGAACACAGAAATCATGTCTGTCTACAGGAGTTTCAGGATATGCTTAGGCATGATTTGTCAGTGATATAGTAGATTTCAGACTTCCCTTTTCCTCCATTCATTTCAGTATAGCACAGTGTGGGACACTATTGGGTTGTATCCGCAGGATATTTTCTCACTTCTTCCCCTTCAATCAAAAATAAAAATTGCCTATTTTATTTTGGATGCTGAAATACAGTAGTTTATGGATAAAAACCATTCTTATGATGCTTCACTTTAATGTGTGTTGTTTATATATAATTCTGAATTTTTACATTTCTATATCTACATAGACATATAGATATGTTATGTGAATTATACATATGTGACTATCTTTATATGTATATATATGTATAAATATATGCAAGTAGATAAGTAGAGATATTTCTATAACATTCTTTTTTTTTTTCTTTTTAGGGCCACATTTATGGCATTTGGAAGTTCTCAGGCTAGTGGTCAAACTGGAGCTCTAGATGCTGGCCTACAGCCACAGCCACATGGGATCTGAGCCATGTCTTCTGCAACCTATATCACTGCTCAAGGCAACACTATATCCTTAACCCACTGAGTGAGGCCAGGGGTTGAACCTGCATCCTCATGATGCTAGTCAGATTCATTTTCAGTGAGCCACAATAGGAACTCCTTTAACATTCTTAATTGATATAAACTTCAAATGATTTTTCATGTTTGTTGAAGAGCTTTGTCCAGATATTATTTGGAAAACATCCAGAAAGTCGGTGAACATGTAGTTAAAGGCAGTGTGATGGGATTATGATGGGATTAAAAAGCAGAGTTCATACTCACCTCTATAGCTTACCCTATTTATTGTCTTGAGTCTTACTGTTCCCACACCCACCAAATATTGCTGTCCTTCCTATTTACATCACAGAGCAGTTATTACAGCTCAGGAATATCTCACTGTGAATAACAAACCATCACAGTCTTTAGTTTTACATGATAACACATGATAGTGATGTATTTTCAAATTTGACCAAAGAGCACATTTAAAAAAAAGAAGGGGAGTTGATTATATATTGTTGCCAAGAATGCAGTTTCCCCATATACAGAGTACAAATGCATGTTTTGTTGGCATTCTTCTAAATACAATTCATTTATATATGATTTTGGGGGGCGTAATATATAATATCCTGCTTTTAATTATTTCTTATCAACCTAGCACACAATGCTTATTTTTCACTTTAGAATATACTTTAGATACCCCTGCATATATATCTGCTTCCTTTTCATAAATGCTTTTATCAAAGTGTGATATAAATAAAAACACATTCTTTCTCTCTCTCTTTTTTTTTTATTTTATCACCACACCCAAGACATTGGGAAGTTCTTGGGTTAGTCCAACATTGTCTGGTTGTACACTTAATTTGAATGTATTTAATTGTGAATTAAATTAGCATATTTGTATATTCTTAATTATATGTAAAAAGATAGCCTTTGAAAATCCATTATTTTGCCTATTGTTTATTTCACTGCATTTTTTTAAGATTGACAAGTGAAATCCACTGACTCTTGAAAGTTATGCTTTTGACTGGTATATGAGTCAAATTTATAAATATACTTTATAAATTTGTCTCATAATTTATTATTGACTTTTCTGCTATTTGGGGAACATATGGCACATAAAACAATTTATCTGGTGTTTGGCATACAGCTAGATATGAATAAATAATTATTTTTACTTATATATTTTCTTACTTGAAGTGAGAGTACAGGATATTTCAGATTTATATCACAAAAATTCTACATATTCTAAGTTTCAGGTATGAAGTGGAGCTTCCTGTGTTTATTTTCTAAATCCCTGTTTCTAAACTTTAAATCTGAAATGTAAAAGAATGTTTATTTATGGAAAATGTACTCCTTCTATATTTCCTTCATGTTAGATTCAATGAGTCCATGTGTCTTAAGAAAACATATTGAAAGATTTAGAAAAAACAATGACTAGCCTTGTCAATTTAACTTTGGACAACATAGTATATTTGAAAGTTTATAAATGTTAATAATAGAAGCTGAATTTAACATGAACAACTAGAAAATTTTGAGGAATAAAAATAAAGTTAGTCAAGGCAAAAGATTAAAATAAATCTCATGAGTACTTAAGGACAGTTGTTAAAAGGCATCCAAGTATAGCATTTACCAAATCATTCAGTTCCTTTTTTGAATCCTAGTTGAGCGTAGTCTTCAATCAAAGTAGAAATAGTTCTTACTCAGCTTCTTAGAAGTTATATTACAGCTGTAACCTTCCCTTTGGGTGATGGACTCAGTCTATGAGTCATCTGAGCAGCTACCACAAGGCACAGACTTTCATAATTCTAGTTGACCCCTTGAGACTGATTCTCCACTGACAGAGGTGTTTATCCCTAATGCAGTGATTTTCCAACCTCTTACGTTAATAATAGGGTGTTCCTGGGGTAAAACCATCACTGGGCCAGATCAACCTGCAGAAATATAGATCACAGTATTAACCATTTAATCATTTGTTTCCTGCACTGTGATCTGTACCTCAATTACAGAATGGCCACAAGTGATATTACCCAACAAAGTCATATGCTTCTTAACATGCAGTGCTTTGTTTCCCTCCTGCAGGAAAATTTATTTTGAAAGCTTAAGTAGTTTTTGATAGCAATTGGTATTCTTGAGGAGTATAACTAAAGTGTAAAGCAAGATTTTGTTCCTTAAGAATTCCTAACATAGCAAGATTCTCTATTCTGAGATAGTCAAACTTATTTATATTACCTTCTAGAGTCCTAATACATCTTGATTTACTGTTGCCATTTTTAATTTTTTTAATTATATATATAAAATTATATATATATATATATATATATATATATATATATATATACACACACACCTATATATATATATATAACCTGTGGCATATAGAAATTCCCAGGCTAGGGCTTGATTGGGAGCTGCAGCTGCCAGCCTACACCACAGCCACAGTAATGTGTAATCCTAGTCAAATCTGCAACTTCCAATGCAGTTCATGGCAATGCCAGATCTTTATTCCACTAAGCAAGGCCAGGAATCAAACTGCATTCTCATGGATGCTAGTCAGGTTCTTAATCTGTGGAGCCACCATGGGAACACAGGTTGTTGCCATTTTTTATTGTTTATTTCTCCTTCATAAGTACTTGAGTACCTCACCCACTAAGCTCTTGTCTTTCAATTAATCTCCCATTCATGAGTTTGATATTATTTAAATATTTGCTTATACCCTGGATTAAATGGTATTTTTTTCAATATTTCTGCAGTGCTGAGCTTTGGTGTACCATGGATGTATGCCAGGTTGCTAGGTAGGACAGGACTATCAGATGATCTGCCAGGAATTTGCCATTTTCTTGGTGGAACATACTGCTCAAAATTATGGAGGATGAGTTTCTGCAAGAACTTTGTCATCATTTTTGAACTAGTCAAATTATTTTAATGAGTGGATGTGTAATCAGAGTTGGATTAACAAAAGAGATCTTGCTCATCCAAAATTTTCTTTTAGTACACAGAACAGTGAACTGTGGTTGAAATGTATGAGTTGGAATACTTTAGCTGCTTACCATATGTGGAATATTAGGTATAAAGCAAGTTACTCACCTTCCTCTAGGCTTGTTTTGTGCATATGTTGCCAAGAGCTCTGAAGTATCACCATCCAAGTCCCTCAGGAGTGCATGTATATGTAGGAATCTAATTTTATATGCAGAGACCAGTATCTAGAGAGTATGAGAAACATGGCTCTTAACATTCCAAGATGTTCTGAAGTGAAGGGAAGTGGAATGGAGGTCAAGAGAGCCAATGTAAAGTGTTAAGTGCAAGTGTAAATTACGGACTATAGCTGTTCACTGGGGGAAAAAATCATTCTTTTTTCATACAGGAGATTTTTAAAGGCTTTATTAAAGTGGTAATGGATGAGTTCCCATCATGGCACAGTGGAAACAAATCTGACTAGGAATCATGAGGTTTCAGGTTCCATCCCTGGCCTTGCTCAGTGGGTTAAGGATCTGGTGTTGCTGTGAGCTGTGGTATAGGCCACAGACATAGCTCAGATCTTCCATTTCTGTGGCTGTGGTGTAGGCCAGCTCCAATTGGACCCCTAGCCTGGGAACCTCTATATGCCATGGGTGTGGCCCTAGAACAAAAACAACAACAAAAACAACAAAGTATATATATTGTATATACCACATATATAGAGAGTGGTAATGGAAAAAAGAAGACAGGAAAATATAATAACAAAATGTTCATTTTGTCTAAGGGTCAATTTATCAAAATAACTAAGTAACTGATAAATAAAAATATTTACAGGGTTTACAGCAATTTATATACAATGAGCTATTTTGGAAAAATTTTTTTTCTTTTTTTTTTCTCTTTCTCTCCCTCTCTCCCCCCCTTTTTCATTTCACCTAAGATATTTTTCTCTGCCAACAGAAGTCATATAAATGACAATGTTTCGGAGTTCCCGTCGTGGCTCAGTGGTTAACGAATCCAACCGGGAACCATGAGGTTGTGGGTTTGATCCCTGGCCTTGCTCAGTGGGTTGGGGATCCGGCGTTGCCGTGTGCTGTGGTGTAGGTTGCAGACGCGGCTTGGATCCTGCGTTGCTGTGGCTCTGGTGTAGGCCGGTGGCTACAGCTCCGATTGGACCCCTAGCTTGGGAGCCTCCATATGCTGCAGGTGCAGCCCTAGAAATGGCAAAAAGACAAAAAAAAAAAAATGACAATGTTTCCACAGGGCAGCCAGTAATTAACACTGGCCACTCTTCTGCTTCCAATTTAGTATGGTTTTCATTAAGGACCAAATGATGATGCTCCCTGGCATATTTAGGTACTAATCCAGGCACTGCACTAAATACAGGATTAGGGATATGAATGTTCTTGGTATAGTAAGGAAATGGAAGTCATCAAGTAGAAACTCCTGCTTCTTCCTCTCCTTAAAATGCTCACTTTGCACATCTCAGAAGAGACATGACCAACCCAAGCTACAAACATAGATACCTTTCCTTGATGCCATAAAACTCTACCTCTCCTGCAGCTCTTCCCTAAATTGTCCCTCACAGTAAAGTGACCCCTCGCTGCCTCCACCTTTGGAAGAGTCTACAAATACACACAGGTTCCTCCCCACTGAAAATAACCTTTGCTCAAACTTGCACTTCCTTCAAGCTATAGGCTAACACCAGATTTTTCTATGTTGGCAAAGAGTTCCAAAAAAGTAGTTTCTCAGTGCCATCTTGACTCCCTTAGAACTTGTTCTTCTAGACATCATTTCTACCCTCAAGGACTCTTCATGACCTCAGATCCACCCTGGCACTTCTGGTGACAAAGGCTAATGTAAAACCAAATGACCTTTTCTTAGTATTCAGCTTCATTGACTTAATATTGCATTAGATACTACTCCCCTTTCTCCCCATTGTGTGTCCTTCCTACTGTCACAAACTGCCTAAAACAAAGAGGCAATTCACAGAGAATGCGTGAAGGGTGGACAACACTACATTTCCCTGATTCTCTTCAATACTCTTCAGTACTCTGCACTGACTTTTTCACCTTCAATTCTGTCCCTATGGACTCCTACTTCCAACACTTTTGACACATGCCCATATCATCACCCTTACAGACCCCATCTGCTATGCCCTAATCATAAAGGATCACAGCAGAATCCCACATTCCACCTTAACCTCCTTCAGGTGCCACTAACACCACTCCTGAGATCACTTCAGACCAAGGACAGAGTGTTTTTTCCCACTCTCCACTGCAAAATAACAGCTATTCCACTGAAAATACTTGGTATTTTACCACATCCATGAAAAGTTTCACCACTTTCCAAATCACTCAAGTTTGCAATCTAAGAAATTCAATAAAAATGAGGTTGGGAGACAAAACCTGTGATATGGCCCTGGCTTTGTCACAAATTAACTGTGTGAATTCAAGGAAGTTAATTAACCCCTGAATTCTATTTCTTTATTTGAGAAAATAGACTGGACTAAAGTCTTTACAGCCTCCTATCCTCCACAGATACACATTATTTCCCTCTTTTGCCTCTATCTCTTTCCCTATACATACATCACACACACACAGAGAGTACAGAAATTTAGGATTTATATGATCTTTTATTCTTAACTGCCAAACCTCCATATTTAAAAGTTACCTTGGAGTTCCCATCCCTGGTGCAGTGGAAAAATATCCAACTAGGAACTATGAGGTTGTGAGTCTGATCCCTGGCTTTGCTCAGTGGGTTAAGGATCTGGTGTTGCTGTGAGCTATGGTGTAGGTCATAGATGTGGCTCAGATCTGGTGTTGCTGAGGCTGTGATGTAGGCTGGCAGCTGAAGCTCTGATTAGACCCCTAGCCTGGGAACCTCCATATGCCCTGGATTCAGCCCTCAAAAGACAAAAGACAAAAAAAAAAGTTACCTAGACTTTTTATCTTTCTCAATTTCTCAAAATTGTTCCATTTCCATTTCTGCTGCTGCCACTTAATTCTCACATGTATTTGTTTAGACACAACACTTGAGCCACCTTTCATTGTTTCTGCTTTCTTGCCCCCATACAATTTAGCCAATATACTGCAATCAAACTAATCTCATTAAAACTTATTTGTAATATATTCCCTCATTTGCAAATATTCAGTATTTCCCCTTAGCTTGCTAATTAAGTATCTTTGTAGTCTTCTAATAAAGATCTTTGATAATCTGACCTCTACCTACTTTCCTGATTTAAACTTCAATACTATTTTCTATTTCAAACCAAAAATGTAGCCTTCCCACAGGTTGAAACTACCAAGCTCTCCCAGGCCAATGACACCACCTTGTGTTGGAGGCTCTAAACTCATATTATCTCCTCCCCTTCACTTTAAAAAATAATGTAAACATTTTTCTCCCTGCCCCTCACTCCTCAAATACAGTTTATTTATTTTCATCTTTCTCTTCAACATTTCTTTCTTCTCTTCTTAACCCACATACAGGTTACCTTCTCTGTCTTTATGAGTCAATGTAAGGTCATAGATTTTCTAATGTTCTGTAAAAAGGAAAAAGGCAAGTCCTAAGTCTAAAAAAGAAAAAGGCAAATCCTGTCATGTTAAAACAGAATTAAAGAAACACTGATGATAAACCAACCATCTCCTCAATGATGAAATGGGATGCTTATGTCTCTTTTCTTATTCATCAAACCACAAATCATGTAACATCTAAGGTTTGTACAACTTGCTTTACATATATTTGCTAACCCTTAATCATCCCCTCCTGATTCTTCTCTCAGACCTCACCCAATCCTGTTACCTACCCACCTCAGATCCCCAGCTCACCAAGGTACAATGATGAAGCATCCAGTCTGTACAGACCATCCTGTCTGTACAGATGAGCCAGTGTATGCCCCATGTTTCACATGGAGGAGATCCACAGTTGTTGGGTTCATTAGTGGACAGAGGGATGCAGATTAAGACTGGAAGGCAGGACTGAAGTAGGAACAGGTAGGTAAAGAGCAGTAACATGTGAACATCCATCCATCCTTGTAAACTTAACAGAAAATCCAGGGGCAACCACCAGGCCAGTGACAACATGGGAGATGGATGCCCTGGAGATGGCTCTAATTCCCAGTAGCTGAAAAAGATGTCACCACCCACCTCAGAATGCTTCCAGTTTGGCTACAGCTGACGTCAGATCAGTGATCCTACTGTAGAGCTTATGTTAAGAACTATGCTTGCATATCCTAGCAAGGTAAGAATTAAAGAATGGTTGATTTTCCTACATGGTCTGTAGAAGACACTTCATCATAAATTTAGCTCCCCATATAAAATAAACCTTTGGAATTAAGCAAGAATTTTGGCAAAATATTTACGTATTTGTTGCTTTTTAGGGCCCTACCATGCCATATGGAATTTTCCAGGCTAGGGGTTGAATCAGAGCTACAGCTTCTGGCCTATGCCATAGCAACTTGGGATCTGAGCTGTGTCTGTGACCTACACCACAGCTCATGGCAATGTCAGATCCCCAGCCCACTGAACGAGGCCAGGGATCATATCAAACCTGCATCCTTATGGGTAGTAGTCAGATTCTCTTCCACTGTGCCACAACAGGAAATCCCTGGCATAACATTTAAATCTGTGACTTAGACATTTAAAAAAAATTAAAAATGTGAAATATGGAGTTCCCATCCTGGCTCAGTGGAAACAAATCTGACTACCATCTGATGTAGTTTTGATCCTTGGTATTGTTCAGTGGATTAAGGATCCAGTGTTGCTGTAAGCGGTGGTGTAGGTCACAGATGCAGCATAGATCCCATGTTGCTGTGGCTGTGGCATAGTCTGGCACCTACAGCTCTGATTTGACTCCTGGCCTGGGAACTTTCATATGTGTTGGAAGACATGTTTCTACAATCTTTTCTTAGCCTCTCTGCTTCTATTTTCTATGCTGAAAACGCCATTTTGTCCTGCTTTACCTTTACCTTATATTCCTGCTTGAAAAATAGTTGCAGTGCAGGTAAATAACTTAAGCTTAAGAACAAATACCAAAAGGCATAAGTTATTCATGTGGTCATCTGAATGAGGACATAATGTGTTGGTCTAGGCATGCTGCACCTATGCAGACAGGCATGCCACTTGCACAGCACGGTATGTCCTGTTAAGATAAGAGGAAGATGAGCCTCGTGACCCCCAGGATATGCATAAGCAAGGAGAATGAGGTGCAAACCTGATCATGCAGTGTTGCCACAGATAGGCAAGCTGTCTGTGGAAGCACAATGGTGATTCTCTAGATGCTATGCATAGATAGCTGATGGGTTATGGGTTAGCTGATGCCAGGCTTCCTCAATGCTAATGATTATTAAATGCCTAAAGGTTCGAGTAAAGACTTAACCAGCTACCAAGCTATGTGACTTTTAAAAAAATTTTAAAAAGCCTATGGTATGCACCTACAGCCCTCTCCTCACTTGACATAAATATAAAGAGCACAATAAAACAAGTGCAGCTTCATAAGCCGGGTCTCTTGGTCCCTGAGACCTTGAGTCCTCCCTGTTCCCACATTTGATTAAAATAAATGTCTCTATATCTTATTTTATGTTAACCTTTTCTTCAGTTTCACAGTGACTGTTCTTTAGCCCTCACCTGTTGAGCTGGTCTCAGCACATAACCCATGGGTGTGGCCCTAAAAAAAGCGGGGGGGAATATACAGAGTCTTCATATGCTTGAAAACATTTTTGAAATAAAGAGCTCCTCTCAGTCAGGAGAGAAAAAGAAAAAAGACAACTTTCAGATCTTAGCTATTACCTACATCACAAAACCTCCCTATTAGTACCTCAGGATAAGCAGTTACAATTTGAACAATTAAGTTAGAGCAAAAGACACAGTTTGGTTTCATCATCTATATAATTTTGTCAAAATTAAGCTTACCTACAGCAATTTCCCACTCATAAAGATTAAATAGACACCTAGGCTTAAATCAGGTCCTTTATGCCACAAATTAGGCCTACTTTGTTTAGGTTTATTGATTCTATGTAAAACCACCAAACTTGGTTTGGAAAACAGGTGCTGGTAGACTTGACAATGGAGTTAAAATAATCCATAATATCACTTTCCCTTCTAACACTCAAAGAAATGACTGCTTCAGAGATGACTTAAGAGCTATGTCTAAAGTCATACACTAGGAAGGCATGAGATCTGGGCAATAAAAGCAGTATTACTTTGCACATAATTTTTTTAATTTATTTCTCTTTTAGGGGTCACATCCATGGCATATGGAGGTTCCCAGGCTAGGAGTGGAATCAGAGCTACTGCTGGCTTAGGACACAGCCATAGCAACACAGAATCTGAGCCACATCTGTGACCTACACCACACCTTACAGAAGTGCCAGCATAACCCACCAAGTGAGGCCGGGGGTACAAGCTGCATCCTCATGGATACTAGTTAGGATGTTAACCACCATGACAGGAACACATGTACATAATTATTAGACTCCTCTTTGGGCACCTGTCCATAATGTGCATTTAAATGATCTATTAACATGATGAGAAACCCACTAGGCATATTCTAGTAACTAATTAAAAGATACATTTTCTCAAGTTTTCTAAAAATCTCACTTCCTTTCAAAGTGACAAAGAATTTGGCTCAATTAAGATATTCATTCTTCAAGGAATGAATACACAAATGCACATTTTATGCAAGTAAAAAGCTCACAATGAATGTGTTAATTGCCATATTTGACATAACTTAAGGTTTCATTTTTTGCTTTTAAAAATTATGTAATATTTTAAGCAGTTTTACAGTCATCTTAAAGCTTAAATACCCAGCAAAGAAAGGAGGATAATCATTCTACTTGTGGAACCAGAGTTGTCCTTCTACAGCCCAAAGTCAAACATCAGAACTAATCTACAGACCTGGAGAAACACATTTTCTGAGTAACTGCAGTAACTGGATGTGTTGGAGCACCACAACTCTAAGAGTAACACGGAAAAACATCACCATTACCTACTTTTAACACATGCAGACAGACATCTTCTTAAATTACTGAGACCTATTTTGAATATATAAAGCCTTAAGAATTGGTTTTACAAAAGATATAAAAATAACTGAAGATCATTTGTCTTTTAAAATCTTTATTTTAATAGTAACTATAAATATCCAATCAAAAAACAACAAACAAACCAACAAACAAAAAACTTCTCTACCAGAAACCACGGAGTTGCTTAACAAAAGCCAATTAATAAAGCCATAGTTTGGACACATTAAAAAAAAAAAACCTTAACTGCATAGAAAATACTTATGAGTTTACATTCATAATGGATACAATTGGTCCTTGTTTTCAAAACCCCACCACTCGCATCAGTGGGAACAAAAAAATCTTACAAACACGACAGAAAGTTAACTTCCTAGAGGAGACCACTTGGAGTAAGAAAAAGCACTGAAAGAGAACCAAAATCTCTCTTTTTTAAAAAAGACTGTGTAAGTTTCTGTTCCAAAAAAAAAAAAAGACACAAACTGATAGCACAGTTTCAAATGTTTAGCCCCAAGATTTACCAACCACATCTATCCCAAGTACTTTCAACCAGTTACAACTCAATCCTCAAGGCAGCACTCCATCAGGGTACAAAACATTAAGAAAACTTGTTGATTCCAGTGCAAAGACCCTATCCCTTAGCAGTTGGCCTCTCTTTACATCACAGCTATGCTGTAAATATCTTACAAATCAGAAGAATTAATTGTGGAGCTAAATCAGTGGAGTCTTTAGCAAACTCGCCTATTACCAAAGAAAGCAAGGTGCTCATGTGAAGTTTCTGAGCTACTCAGTACAGCAGAAGTTCTCATGTGTGAAAGCCACAGTGCTGCTTTCCAGCAATGGCTCTGGGGGCCAAATCTGGTGCAGCTTGGGCAGCCTCTGCTGCCTGCTCCTCACTGCAGCTCTAAGGTGAGTAATTACCATTCTAGCCACTCTGCAAATTATCCACTCTGGCCCATCCACCTCTTGCCCCATCCTGTCCAAATCCAAGTGCAACCCTGAACTTTCCAAGTGGGCCAGTGCTTCAGCACCCCTCAGTTCAATGGGATGCTTCCTTTCCATTCTGTTCCCAGACAGCCAGTGGTGCACCATCCACAGCTGGGTAGAAGCAAGGTCCCAAGGAGCCAAAAGCCCACTACCTTGAAGCAGCAAGTTCCTCCATCTTGTGGGCTCAGAGATCATGGCTCAGCTGGACATTGGCAGGGAGTATGCAGCTTACCCTTGCCCACCATACTCAAGCCCCAATTCGGCTTCCCTCAAACTTACTGTGAAGTTGGCCTGAAGCAAAGACAGGGCTCTGGAGGGAAGGCACGCCTCTCCCCAGCATGCCTCTCCTCAGCATGCCTTCAAGCAGGGGCCTGGTTGCCTGGGCTTTGCAGGTCCCCAGTGTCTCTCTGCATTCCTCATTCTAAGGCTGTGTCTTGATGCCCTCTCCAAGGCCACCAGCTAAGCCTCATGATCTCACAAGCCTGGCATGGTGTATATCCCTCTGCTGGCGGCCATGCCTTTGAGGGCAGGCTTTCTTTTCTCCAGAGTGGTAACTCACCCTGGGTTTCCCTGGCAGCCAGGCTACCACTCTGGGGTTTGGGCTAGGACTACCTACCTTAGGTCAGGGATCTCTCTGCAGCTACATCAGCCAACTGGAAGCAAGGAGGCTAGCAAGTGGCCAGAATGATCTAGCCATGCTGGAAGAGCAGTCTGGGCCTCACTCTAGTGCCCGAGTTTGATTATGGCCAGCACATGAATTGTGCAGGAATTAATGTAGAATATGTTCTCTTCTAAGACTTTAATAGTGTCTGGGATTACAGCCATTTTGAGTTTTGTTTTGTGCATGGTGTGAGGGTGTGTTCCATTTTCACTGATTTACATGCAGCTGTCCTATTTTCCCAGCATTACTTCTTGAAAAGACTGTCTTTTTCCCATTTTATAATCTTGCCTCCTTTGTTGAAGATTAATTGGAGGAGTTTCTTTTGTGTTTATTTCTGGGTTCTGTATTCTGTTCCATTGGTCTGTGCATCTGTTTTGGTACCAGTACCATACTGTCCTGATTACTGTAGCTTTGTAATATTGCCTGAAGTCTGGGAGAGTAATGCCTCCTGTTTGGTATTTGCTCCTCAGGATTACTTTGGCAATTTTGGGTCTTTTATGGTTCCATACAAATTTTTGGATTGTTTGTTCTAGTTCTGTAAAAAAAAAAAAAAATTGGTATTGTTACTTTGATAAGGATTGCATTGATTCTGTATATTGTTTTAGGAAGTATGCCCATCTTTATGATATTAATTCTTCCAACCAAAGAGCATGAGATATATTTCCTTTTCTTTGAATCCTCTTTAATTTCCTTAATGTTTTATAGTTCTAAGCATATAAGTCTTTCACCTCCTTGTTCAGGTTTATTCCTAGGTATTTAATTTTAGGGGTGTGATTTTAAAAGGTGCTGTATTTTTGTATTCCTTTTCTAAGATTTCATTGTTAGTATACAGAAACATGACTGATTTCTGAATGTTAATCTAATATCCTGCTGAATTTGTTGATCAGTTTGAGTAATTTTTGTGTGGAGTCCTTAGGGTTTTCTCTATATAGTATCATGTCATCTGCATACAGTTACAATTTTACCTCTCTTCCAATTTGTATACCATTTATTTCTTTTGTTTGTTGTGGTTAGGACTTCCAATGTTGTGTTGAATAAAAGAGGTAAGAGTAGGAATTCTTGTCTTGTTCCAGATTTTAGTAAGAAGGTTTTCAGCTTTTCTCCACTGAGTATTATATTTGCTACGGGTTTGTCATAAATGTCTTTTATTATGTTAAGGTATGTTCCCTCTATAAGCGGTTTGGTAAGAATTTTTATCATGAATTGATGTTGGACTTTGTCAGATTCTTTTTCTGCATCTATTGAGAGGATCATATGGTTTTTGACTTTTCTTTTGTGACTGTGGTGTATGATGTTGATTTATTTGCATATGTTGAACCATCCTTGTGAACCTGGTGTGAATCATACTTAGTCATGGTGTATGATCTTTTCTATATGTTGTTGGATTCAGTTGATTAAAGCTTTGTTGAGGATTTTTGCATCCATACTCATCAAAGATATTGGCCTATAATTTTCTTTTTGGTAGTATCTCTGTCTGGTTTTGTTATTAGAGTGATGGTGGCTTCATAGGATGTCTTTGGGAGAGTTCCTTCTTCTTAAAACTTTTGAAAAATTTTAAGAAGGATGGGTATTATTTCTTATTTGTATGTTTGGTAGAATTCACCTGTGAAGCCATCTGATCCAGGACTTTTATTTGCAGGGAGTGTTTTAATGACATATTCAATTCTGTTTCTATTAATCAGCCTGTACAGTCTATATATTTATTAATTATTAAGTTTTGGAGGGCTATAAATCTAGAAAGTTGTCCATTTCTTCTAGGTTGTCAAATTTGTTGGCAAATAATTGTTTATAGTATTCTCTTATGATTTTTTAATTTATGCAGTATCCATAGAGATTTCTCCTTTTTCATTTCTTACTTTGTTTATTTGGGTTATTCTCTCTCCTCTTCTTGGTGTGTCTGGCAAGAAATTTGTCAATTTTCTGATGTCAAGCAAACCTACAAAATTTCTGAGTGAAATTTGAAGGTGCTGGACTTAGCCTACTATTTTTCTTGAGTGCCACATAGTGGGGAGATAGACTAAGTGCCACATTAACCAAAGGTGCCAGAGGCCAGCTCCAGCAGCCAGGGAGTGTACACTGAAGGAGATGAACAGTGTCGGTGTATGTACACATAAACAGCCACTTTGTCCCTTCTTTCAGGGTGCTAGATTGCTCAAATTTTATTGACATAAGTGGGTGATTATATAGACAGTTTTTCACTACAGATTACATCACAGTGTTAAAAGTACATTGGTTAACTATTACATGGTATAGTAGCTATACATCATGTTCTAAGATCTTTATCTTTTTTTTTTTTTAAAACTTCAAAGTATGTGTTTAGCATTTTATTTTTATTTATTTATTTTTTATTTTTATTTTATTTTTTTTGTCTTTTTGTCTGTTGTTGTTGTTGTTGCTATTGTTGCTATTTCTTGGGCCGCTCCCGCGGCATATGGAGGTTCCCAGGCTAGGGGTCCAATCGGAGCTGTAGCCACCGGCCTACGCCAGAGCCACAGCAACGCGGGATCCGAGCCGCGTCTGCAACCTACACCACAGCTCACGGCAACGCCGGATCGTTAACCCACTGAGCAAGGGCAGGGACCGAACCCACAACCTCATGGTTCCTAGTCGGATTCGTTAACCACTGCACCACAACGGGAACTCCTAAGATCTTTATCTTAACTAAACTTAGTGAGTACAATTTAAGGGCAATTAGGTACAATACATCATGTGGAAAGGAGGAGACTCAGTACAAATCATCCCATGGCCAGCCAGTCTTTACAATTTGAAGAGGTCACAGACACAAGAATTTGGCATTAACAAATCTTGTTTTTAGACTAGTGCTTATCTTTAAAGCATTATGCCAGGGAGACAGTGTAAGAAAATATAAACCAACTTAACTAGCTATCACTTAAAAGCTTTTAAAATCAAGGACAAAACTCACAGCTAGGTTTCATGGATAATATATGTCTAACTTCTATTAATCTCATTAAAATCCTAATGCTAAAGTTTACTATATAACTAGTTAGTAGATAAACACTATGTTTTAACTAAGTTGGATTTAAATAGGGGAAAGTCCTTCAGGATGAAATTCTTATTATATTACTGTTGTAATTTTGTTAAATCACAAATCACCACAGGAAAATAAGAATGGTAAATAAGAGTAATAAGCAAATAATCAGGAAAGACTGAGGAAAAGTGAATAACAGAAAAGACTAAGTCATCCATTGAAAAATCCCCACTCAGCAACACAAAATGGAAATTTTTTCCTGGAAAATTCAGTCCCCACCAATGTCAGCAGGTGAGACTTATTGTCTTCTGGGGTCTGTTCTCGGAATTGCACCGTACAGGCAGACATCTCCTTGTTTAGGAATCTGTCCTCAGAATTGCACCCTTCAGACAGGCCCCTTTTCTTGATTAGGAGCTTATCCTCAGAACTGCACCATTCAGGCAGGCCCCTTTTTCTGATTAGGAGACTGCCCTTGGAATTGCACCATTCAGACAAGCTCCCTTCCTCAGCTCCTTGTATCTTCTCAGCTCCCTGCACGAAGGGTTGTAGAAACTACAGGAATTATCATTAACAAAGTTGCACTTATCTGTGCAGGGGATGGTATTGTGTTGCTTGCCCCCCTACATGTTTAGGAAATCATTCTGAGAAATGACCTTTATCTGAACATTTTTCATAGCATTGAATGAGCTTATTTGTCCACAGATATGACAAATTCCCAACTTAAAAAAAAAAAAGTATTTACAACTATCTTTAGTAACTAGCTTTTGGGTTGAGTCTTTGAAAAGACTCATTTTCCTCTGAAAAGTCTGAGCAGCAGTGTTATGCTTCAGTTTAGAATTCTGTGTAAGTCAACAATACTCCAATAAAATCTATTAATAAAGCAGTCTGTGAATGGTATATTTGGCATCTTCCCCAAATAGATTTCAAAATAATTTTAAATCTGGGAGAAAGCTGCTACTATTGCCCCAGGAACAGTCTCTAAAGCACCATGTATTTCTAATTTTATCCCAAATATTTCTTGCTAACTCCTCCTAGAATAGCAAGATTATCCCACTTTGTAATACCTATAATTGCAGATGTGGTTCAAATTAGTTTTAATGGGATAGATTGCTACAGTCATTTTTCTTCCATGGTTTCATTTTCCACCTCAAACATGTTACCAATACCTTAGGGTTGGTACATTAGCTTCTGCTTTTTGGCTGACATTTCCAATCTCAGAGGGCAGGACAGTTACGCAAAGGATAAATAATCCCACAAAGTAGAATTCTGACAGTTCTCCCTAAAAGATGAGGGCATTTTTTGAAACATTTCTCATACTCCATGATAGCTCTTGTGGCCATCCCTCTCCTGCCCCAGGTGGGATCTGAACCTGCTTCTCCTCCTGAGTGACCACTGTTTCCATGTGTCATGTGTACAGTGCGACTGCAGCATTGATGCTTAGGGGGTGAACCTCAGTCAGTGCTGACCCCCTTCTAGGAATGCTCTGCTCACCCACTGCTACAAAGAGTTTCATCTCCTTGTAAGATCAGAATCACAGACAAGTCAACCAACATAATTATGAAATGATTAAAAAAAAAGGTTTACATCAATGTGGTGATGTGGCGCTCTCCTGGGCTTGGGCCTAAGCCACGCCAGATGAGGGACAGCCTCTCACTCTCATTCTGTCCGCGGGCCCCTCGCTGCTCCTCCCCCACCTGCGGGTGTTGTGGGGGAAGATAGGGGTGCGGCCTCTGGCCTGACCTCTGGTCTCCCGCCCTGCTGCCTTCTGGTGTCAGTCGGGGGGGGGGGGGGGGGGGGGGGGGGGGCTGGGTTCTTTGGGCCGCAGCAGCAGGCATTCTCGCTTTGCCTCCTTGGCGTGTGCCTTGTGGGCGGTCCCTCCCCGAAGTGGGGGAGGCCTCCCTCGCTGCCATGCTTTGCATCTCTGCGGGTGCATGAGTGTGCCTCCCCTGGTCCTCTGTGGTGCCCCTGGAGTACTCGGGGTTGCCTGTCAGATGCCCGAGGCCGAGCGGTAGTGTCGTTTTCCTCTCCCAGCGGTGAGTCCCCTCGGGTCCCCACTGTGGTGGTGGTGTGGCCCACGAGCAGCTTCCTAAAGCTCGGGGGAGGGGGTCGAGATGGTAAGGCAGGGGAAGCTTGTATCCCCCTCCCCGGGAGGGGCTCAGGTGGACCCCGTGTCATGGGTCTCCCTCACTGTGTGCCAGTGAGGGCAGCCCTTGGCCCTTGAGCGGCACACCCCATGCTTCTCCCTTAACCGGGAAGGCTGCATGTGGTCGTGAGAGCGACAGAGCGACCGCGGTGGGCCGGGAGATGTGAAGTGGGGGTCCCCGTCTGGCTTTTTGGAGATGGCACCCCTCCACCCACGTGGAAAAGTCTGAAAGGCAAGCCTGGTGGCAGCACAGACTCTTGCCCTCCCGGCTCTGACCTTGGACGCTCATGGGCTGTGTGCTTTACCCATACCGCAGACCCCCCCCTTCTGGCTTCCCACTTTTTGGGAGTGTGTTCCCACTCCTGTGGGTCCCCGAAGGGGCGAGCGATGGTGTGTGGGGCACGACGCGCCCTCGGTGAGAAAGTCTTCTCTAGCGCTCTCAGAGGGGGGCCTTGGGGTACCTGGACTTCAGCTACTCCTCTGAAGTCTGCAGGCAGTAGCTGCCTACTTGCCACAGTGTGTGGGCAAGAGCCGCCTTTGTGCGAGGTGTGCGCTGGCCCCCCCATGGTGGGGGCCAAGCGCTGCTCTTTTGCCTAATGCGGCCTGTGCCTCCCCCCTCCGAGTTGGGGGAGGGTCACGCCGGCCGGGCCGGGTTTGGCGTCCAGCGCCAGGCTGTGTGCTGCGTCTCAAGTGGTGCCCCTCCCCTTGGAATGAATCCCATGTTGCCATGAGCTGTGGGTAGAGGAGAGTGAGAAGGAGAGGGAGGGAGAGGGAGGGAGAGGGAGGGAGAGACCCTCCATTTCATGGAACTGGTTTCCTTGTTTTGAGACGACGTCGCTTTGTTGAAACAGTTGTCAGATGGCCTCTCAAAAGGCGGTGATGTGGATGGGCTCCCCGAACCAGGCCCACAGAAACCAAAGGAACAAAGGGGTTAATTCTTGGAGCCACAATTCCCTCCTCTGAAACTGAAACCAAGCTCAAGCCCTGGAGTGCTGGTGTGTTGGAGCCGGAGACATTGTTACAGCTAAAAGCTACTTTGAAATAGTCTCCGTTAGGTTACGGCTTGCCTTGGCCCACGAACTTATGACTAATGACTACTGTCGAGTCAGAGTTGTAGTGAACCTGGTGTTTTCTCTACCCTTGAAACACTCCCTAAGGATGCCCCGCCCCCCCCCCCCCCCCCCCCCCCCCCGCCCTGTGGATGAGCAATCTTCACTCCAGAGAGAAGGTCAAAATGCCATAACCCCAAAGACACTAGAAACATTCCATGGACCACCTGACTCCAGCCTTGATGACTTTGAAATGGTCTATCCTATCTCCTATCCAGGGAGAAGAATGCAAGCACCCTGATGCTTCTAGACAGCTCCCCCACTCCCACGCCCACCATTAAGCTAAACCTATAGAACTCCTTGCTATCCCCTCTCAAGGGAGGACACAGTTTTGAGGTCCTTAGCCTGCTGTGGCCTCCTTAGCCTGGCAAAGCAATAAAGCTGTTCTTTATGCTTCACCCCCGCCAAAAAAAAAGGTTTAGGTTTTCTTTCATATTGTCATATTTGCTCGTTACCATATTTAAAAAAAATGGATGTAATTAGCATCCCTTTTCATTTATTTCACTCAAGCACAGAGCTGGATAAGAGATTAAATTTACCTAGACAAGGGAGGGGTACACACACTTCTAATAAAAAAGAAAATAAAAGGCTACACAAGTAAGACCTGGGGAGAAGTTTTGAGCATTTGTTGCTGTCATTCACTGCCTTGCACAGGTACAATGTCTGCTACTGCCTACTGTGACATTAATTTGATAGTTTATTTTGTAATGAAAACAGTTGTTTGGTTCACTGTTAAAAACATTACAAAAATATCCTGAAAACAATAGATGTTATAGGACAGATATTATGTTATTGACCAGATTGATTGGGAATTAAAATCATGGAAGTGGTCAAGTTGAAATAAGAGTTTTAACTAAGGAACAACTCCCCCAACCCTTTGGCTAAAAAGGCAGCCACAAGCATTTTCAGCTATGCTCAGCTCATACCACCCTTCTTGTAATAATGTAACAACTATGTACCCTATGCCCAAACCAGCAGCCCTGCTAATCATGTTCCCAGTATTGCTTATCAGTTTCACTTCTGTAACCTTGCTTGCTCAGTTTCTTAGGGAGGAACACAGTCAGCTCAGGAAGGGGGGAGGTCTGGGATGCTTACATGGGAAAATTGAGAGCTTGTAATGTGTAAAAGTTGCTGAGAACAAAGACCTGGTGCTCAGACTCTGGAGGTGACACTTCTGAGCCTGCACCTGTGCTGAATAAACCTTGCTTTTCCATATCTCTGAATGCCATTTTTCTCCTTCCTCTGCCATGGTTTTTGCAGTTTCTACAACAAAGTAATTGTTGAATTTGAGTTTTGATCAAAAGAAATAAATCATCTGCATACTCCCTTCTCATACCATAATTTAAATTAAAATATCTAGGCATGTGGCTCATATTCATATAACTAAAATGCAGATATAACATGGAATATAATTAAAGCAATTTATTTATTGAATTGATTTTTTTCTGCAGATGAGTTTATATTTCCTGTTTCACATCAAATCTCCCAGAATCACAGAAAACAAATGTGACAAAGTAACTAAGAAATTATTACAACCAAACCTCATGTCTCAATTCAATTATAAAAGAAGAAAATGCAGAAATGTAAATCCATAGAGAGAAAATAATTTGAAACTTATAGAAACAACTCTTACTATAATGATGGAATTTGTTCTCTTGGGCTTTTCTGATATTCCCCAATTTCACTCATTTCTTTTTGGGATTTTCTCAGTCATCTATTTGATTATCCTATTGAGGAATAGTATCATTATTATAATAACGAAAGAATATGCCACTCTTCAGACCCCCATGTATTTTTTCCTCAGAATTTTTTCCTTCCTAGAAATATGTTATGTATCTGTCACTCTTCCCAGGATGCTCATGGACATTTGGACCCAGAAAAGAACTATTTCTGTTTTTACCTGTGCTGCACAAATGTGTTTCTCCCTTATGCTGGGAGGCACAGAATGTTTCCTTCTGGCTGTGATGGCCTATGACCACTATGTGGCCATTTGTAACCCTCTACACTACCCTCTAGTAATGAACCCCAAGGTCTGTGTCCTCCTGGCTCAGTGGAGCTCCAGTTGAGAAAGGACAAACATGCCAGATTTTCTCTTTCCCTTTTTGTGGTTCTAACCAATTTGATCACTTCTTATGTGATATCCTGCCAATACTTAATCTGGCTTGTGGAGACGTCTTTGTGAATGAGGTGGTGGTCTATATATTTGCTGTATTACATGTTACTCTTCCTCTTATGCTGATTCTTGGGTTCTATTTCAGAATTATCTCCACCACTTGAAGTTGCCATCAAAAACAGGGCAAGCCAAAGCATTTTTCACTTGCTCTTCCCATATCATTGTTGTTCTTTTATTTTATGGATTAGCCAGTGTCACCTATTTAAAACCTACATCCAATAAGTATGAGGGAATAGACAAACTGCTCTCTCTTTTTTATACAATTTTCACCCAGTGTTTAATCCTATGATATAGTTTGTGGAACAAAGACATTAGAAAGGTAATGAGAAAATTTCTTCCCAAATTATCAAGATTGTGAGACATATGAAATAACACAAATTATTCTTTCATGTATTTAATTTTTATGTATGCTTAATTGAAATCTACTTTTCTGTAATGTTCTAAAATTTTTAATAAGATAATGATGTAATTTCCTTCTAGTAGATACATATGTCTTCAGATCTAAGGCAGATGTATTCATTTATTTAGCAATATTTGACTTTTAAAGATCAGTTTTCACCCTCACTGTAAACTAGTGAATAGAGATGTGTAACTAAACCAGAAGGTATGGAATGCAGTATGTTCTATGATTGAAATTATGCCATTTTCCTGTTTTATTGGTGCCTTTCTATACATTACCCTAACATTATTAAAGAAATAAAACACTCTTAGATGCCACAGAGTCATTACTAAGTGATTTTCCTCACAGGCCAAAAAAAAAAAAAAAAGCCTAAATGTGTAAAGACGTAAGTATAAAAAGTAGTAATACAAATAATTTTTGTGTATTATAATGTTTATAAGAGTACTATTTTTAAGCAAAAAAAGGAAAATGAAGCTCATATTGAGAAATATTTTAATAAATATTGTGTATAAGTGTAATAGAAATTTATGGAGTAATTAAAAAATCATGTTACATCTATATGACAATGACCCCCAATAAAACATTCCTTTTTATATCCATTTTTTTGTTATCCTTCCTAGACTGACTCTTGATCTATTTATGTGATTACCTTTGGCCAGGGGAACATTAATACACATGAATCACACTTCACTATTCCAACTTGTCCTCTCCAACAATGGAAATCTTTCTGTCCCTTTGTCAGTTCTAATGGTTTCAATTTGGACTATCCCACCATAATAGCCCTCACTTCACAGTTCAGTGATCCAGTGTGGGGTGTCTGCCAACTTTTAAGTGTATCTATTCCAATTATGCATTCTGGGAAAACAAGTTCGGGGGGTTCAGGGACCCACCAGACTCACTGTGAGATGGACTTGAGATAAAACTCTATTGATCACTTGCCCTCCATAAAGTTCTACCCAGACTGGAAGGCCATAGTGATATTTTGGGTCTAGATTGGAATCAATGCCAGTTCAGCATCAGTGTTCAGTAGCTCCAGAAAATTGCAACTATTTCCTTTCCCCAGTGCAGAACCCTGGAAAAATCTTTAGGTCCCTTTGGGAAGGGTTGGGGTAAATATTACAAATATAAATTCTGGATATATTACCAGGTGATTCCTTAAGGGAAACCATTTCATTGAAAGGATTCTGGGTCTGTAAACTGGCTCAGGTATCGGAATTAAGCAACTGTGACTATCTGTTTCAATGACTTTAGTTAGACTTTGGTTCCCTTGATCTAATTTTTCTGCTTCTGTGGATCAAGTAAGAATTTAATAGGTTTCCTATCTATTTTACTTCTAAAAAGTCATCATAAACTAGCCAATGTCATAGGTATGTATGAATGAAATTATTCTGACTCTACTCTCCATTTCAGTAACTAGGACCACCTCACTTTTCTTTCTTTCTTTCTTTCTTTTTTTTTTTTTTGGCTGCACCTGTCACATGTGGAAATTCCCAAGCTAGGGATGGAACTCATGCCACAATGGTAACCAGAACAACAGTGGTGACAACACTGGATCCTTAACCTGCTGAGCCACAAGGGAACACCAATGACCACCCAACTTTTGATGGTTGAGTGCTGCCAGGTGGCTCCTGCCACTCTGGGATCCAAATCATATCACTGCATTTACAATTCCCAGTATAGCAACCTCAGACTTTGTAAAATCTGGCCTATAGAGAAGACCAATCATGGATATTTTCAAGAATGCTGGATCTCCCTTTACAAATCTATGTCTTTCCTTGCTGGTGAAAGGTACATCTTTTGCACAATCCCATTGTGAGTGAATACACCTTAAATGAGAAATCCTCTCTATCTTTCCAGTCTCCCTAGGACATTGAGTCACTTTTCCTACATTAAACCAAGGCAGGTTCTCCATTAAAAATTAGCTCACATTTTTGCTCCATGTTTTAGCAGACTAGCCAATCAAACCTGTTAGAATTCTTTTTAACTCTGCCATCTGCAACATGAAAGAAGGATCTTGGCTAAATAGGCCCCTAGCAATCAATTTGGACTGATCTGATCTTATGATCGTTCTGCCACTCTCCCTCATCCTTAATGGCTGCACATGTTCCCAATATTAGTCTATATAAATTTGGAAAATCAGTTGTTTCAAAGTGCAGTGTACCTCTACATGGGTCATACTTCCTGCCTCACCTTTATGGATTGTGGGACTCCTATCTAGTCATAGGTCCAGAAGCAAAGAAAAGTGGAGTGTGTGGGTCCTGATGAGAATCAACATTGATTTGCACAATGACAGCCTCAGAAGAGGACACAACACTTCTCTCAGCCAGTGCAGAGTTATCTGCATTATCTTCAGAGTTATCTCCAACAAAGTGATCAGAATGGTAACACTACTTCTATTGGCCATGTAGACTTAGCAAAATTTACAGGATCAATTTCCCAACTTCATCAGGGACTTCTCACATAATTTTGTTGCAGTTTTAAGGGTTCCTTTTTTTCCCCCTACTATCAGTGCCCTCATTTAATGGTATAAATACTCTGTGAGGACACTCTGTGAGGATTAGTGATTCTGGGTTGTGTTTTCAGAAAACTCATTTCTGCAGCTACTGGAAATAAGGGCAGGCAATGAAACTTTAAAGCCATTTATATGGCTCTCAAGTTGGGAATTTGAATCCATTAGTTTATCCTTTCCATTCCCTAATTTGCCCAGTGATATTAGAAGCGGCAAATCAACCTAATTATATTCATTAGCCAGATAAAAAATACATGAAAATATCATACACCTAGCCACTCAGATCCTTGCTCCTTAAACTTTATTATGAGAAGCCAATTGTAATAATTGCATATCTCTTTTATAAAACCATGCCACAGACTATCAGTGAAGACTATTAGAATATTACTAGAAATAATCATTAGTGTCTTTAGATAATGCTAATGCTGAATCATCTGAGGTAGCCAACACCAGAGATGCCAGAACACATTTAGATGATTAACCCTTAAAATTCTGACTCTCTAGAGCTATTCTCAGTAGCAAATTCTGCATTAGGCAGGGTTCTCAAGAAAAGCAGAACGAATGAAAGTGAGCCAAAAAGTCATCAGAACCAGAAAGAAAACCCATGATGATTGAAATTGTCATACTCAAATTTAAATATTATCTTGATAAATGCTAATGCTTAACCTCTGTGTGCAGTGAAGAAATACAGAATGGGTTTAGTGCCCATGCTCTGATTGAAAGAATAAAAGCAAATTGTTTCTGAATGTTAATCTTGTATCCTGCCATTATGCTGAATTTGTCGATCATTTCAAGAAATTATTGAGTGGAGTCCTTAGGGTTTTCTATATATAGTATCATATCATCTGCATACAGTGACAATTTTACCTTTTCTCTTCCAATTTGTATACCTTTTTAATTTCTTTTGTTTGCCTGATTGTGTTGGCTAGGACTTCCAATACTATGTTGAATCAAAGTGGTGAGAGTGGGAATTCTTGTCTGGTTCTAGATTTTAGTGGGAAGTCTTTCAGCTTTTCTCCAATATTTGTAGTGTGTTTGTCATAAATGGGCTTTAGTTTGTTATGGTATGTGCCCTCTATGCCCACTTGGGTAAGAGTTTTTATCATGAATGAATATTGGATTTTGTAAAATTCTTTTTCTGCATCTATTGAGATGATCTGTGGTTTTTTATTTTTCTTTTGTTAATGTGATGTATGACATTGATCGATTTGTGTATGTTGAACCATCCTTGTGCACCTGGGATGAATCCCACTTGGTCATGGTTTATGAAATTTTTTTATATGTAGTTGGATTTGGTTGGCTAAAATTTTGTTGAAAATTTTTGCTTCTTTATTCATCAAATATACTGGGCTATAATTTTGTCCTTTGGTAGTATCTTTATCTGCTTTTGGTATTAGGGTGATGGTGGCTTCATAGAATGTCTTTGGGAGTGTTCCTACTTCAACATTTTGGAAAAGTTTAAGAAATATGGTGTAAGATCTTTTTTGTATGTTTGATACAATTTTCCTGTGAAGCCATCTGTTCCTGGACTTTTTTTTTTTTTTTGTATGGAGTGTTTTTATTACATATTCAATTTCATTTCTAGTGATCAGTCTGTTCAGTTGATCTATTTCTTCTTGATTCAGTTTTGGCAGGCTGTAATCTCTATAACGTTGTCCATCTCTTCTAGGTTGTCAAATTTGTTGGCATATAATTGCTCATAGAATTCTCTTTTTTTTTTTTTGTATTTCTATAGTACATGTTGAAATTTCTCCTTTTTCATTTATTTTGATTATTTGTTTTTATCAAGATTAACATTCAGAAATCAGTGGCATTTCTATATACTCACAATGAAATATTAAAAAGGAAGGCAAAAATAAAATACCTCTTAAAATTGCACCCACAAAAATCAAATGTCTGGGAAAAAACATGACCAAGGAGGTGAAATACTTATATGTTGAGAACTATAAAACATTAATCAACGAACGTTGGATGCAAAGAAATGGAAATATATTCCATGCTCCTGGGTTGGAAGAATTAACATCATAAAAATGGATTAGCAATGAGATCCTGCTGTATAGCACTGGGAACTATGTCTAGTCACGTATGATGGAACATGATAATGTGAGAAAAAAGAATGTATACATGTATGTATAACTGGGTCACCATGCTGTACAGTAGAAAAATAAATAAATGGTAAAAAATAATACTAATTAAAATTAAAAAAGAATGGTCATACTACCCAAAGCAATCTACAAATTCAATGTAATGCCTATCATTATCCATGCGTTTTTCACAGAAATAAAATAAACAATTCAAAAATTTATGTGGAACCATAAAATACCTGAATAGACAAAGCAATTCAGAGGAACAAAAACCAAGCAGGAGGCATAACTTTCCCAGACTTCAGGCAATATTATAAATCCACAGTAATCAAGAGAGTGTGGCACTGGCCTGAAAACAGACATACGGGCTGATGGAAGAGAATAGAGCATGCAGAAATAAATTCAGACACCTCCAGTCAAGTAATCTTTGACAAAGAAGCCAAGAATATAAAATGAGAAAAAAGAGACTGGTGCTGGGAAAACTGTACAGCAACTTGTAAATCAATGAATTTGGAACACACCCTCACACCATGCACAAAAATAAACTAAAAGTGGCTTAAAGATTTAAACATAAGACAAGACACCATCAAACTCCCAGAAGAGAACATAGGCAAAACATCCTCTGACAAGAGCCATACAAATGTTTTCTTAGGTTAGTCTCCCAAGGCAAAAAAAAATAAAAGCAAAAATAAACCAATGGGACATAATCTAAACTGACAAACTTTTGGACAACAACGGAAACCATAAAAAAATGACTACCTATGGAATGAGAGAATATAGTTTCAGATGAAGCAACTGACAAAGGCTTAATCTCTAAAATATTCAAACAACATATACAACTCTACAGAAAATGATAATAATTAATAATAATAATAGAAAAATGGGCAAAATGCATTTCTCCAAAGAAGATATACAGATGGCCAATGAGTACATATAAAAATGGTTAACATCACTAATTATTAGAGAAATTCAAATCAAAAATACTATGCAGTACCATGTCACAGCTGTCAGATTGGCCATCATTAACAAGTCCACAAATAAATGCTGGAGAGGGTGTGGAGCAAAGGGAATCCTCCTTGCACTGTTGGTGGGAATGTAAATTGGTACAACTACAATGGAATACAGTATGGGGGTACCTCAGAAAACTAAATCTAAAACTACCATATGGCCCAGTCATCCCACTCTTGAACATATATCCAGACAAAAAAATTTTTTTTCCTTGAAAAAATTACATGCACCTGCACTTTTCACAATAGCCAAGACATATATATATAATACTACTCAGCTATAAAAAGGGCAAAATAATGCCATTTGCAGCAACATGGATAGAGGTAGAGAGTCTCATACTGGGTGAATTAAGTCAGAAAGAGAAACTCAAATACCATATGATATCACTTATATCTGGAATCTAATATGCAGGACAAGGGAAACTTTCCACAGAAAAGAAAACCTTGGTCTTGTGATTTCTAAGCGGGAGGTGGAGGGATTGGGATAGACTGGAGTCTGGGGTTAATAGATGCAAACAACTGCATTTGGAGTGGATAAGCAATGAGATTCTTCTGTCTGTCACAGGGAACTCCATCTAGTCACTTTTGATGGAACAATATGAAGGATAATGTAAGGAATATATATATAATCACTTTGCTGTGCAGTATAAATTGGCAGAACACTGTATACCAACTATATTGGAAAAAAATAAAAATCTTTAAATTAAAAAAGTGTAAAGAGAGAACAAAAACTTAAAAAAATTAAAAAACAAAAGCAAAAGAAATGTATCCTCTCAAACAGCATGGTCATGATACTGGGAATTTGAGCACAGACTTTGTGGTCTCTGAATTCAAGGCTGGGATTCATTGCTGTAAATGTGTAGATATAAGGTAAAAGCAGAGTGATTTATTCTGGAGTCAGAGGCCAATGACTCCATGCAAAGTGGATTGGGAATATATGAGCTGTGATTTTGCTATACATGAGATGGTAATTACTCAGACTTGTCAAATATAATTGTTAAGTAACTTATGATTGCAGTTGGAGCCTATCCAATTGGAGTTATATAGATATGAAAGATAACGTTATACATTTAATGTGAAGATTGCATGTGCATATGCCTCTGTGTGTGTCATATGTATGCATGTGAAAATGTGTGGATGTGTTTGTATATGAATAAATCCAATAATTGCAAGATAAAGTCTTAAACCCCAATAACTCAGAATGTAACTGTATTTGGAAATACAGTTTTTGAAGAAACAATTAACTGAAAATGATGGCTTTAGAATGGGTCTTGTGCAATATAATTTTGACCTTGTAAGAAGAGTTTTGGGCACTGAAATTTAAAGAACTAGTGTTAACTTGATGACAAAGGGTAAGGGTGTGATCTATAAATGAAGAAAAGAGGCATCAGAAGAGATCAATAGTGCCATTACACTGACTTCAGACATCTAGACTCCAGGTCAGTGGGAAAATAAATTTCTGTTCTTTTTGTTTGTTTTTGTCTTTTAGGACCCCACCTGTAGCACATGGAGGCCCCCAGGCTAGGGGTCCAATAGGAGCTACAGCTTCTGGCCTATGCCTCAGCCACAGCAATGCCAGATCCGAGTCACTTCTGCAACCTACACCACAGCTCATGACAATCCTTAACCCACTGTGTGAGGCAGGGATCAAACCTGCATCCTCATGGATACTAGTCAGATTTGGTTTCCCCTGAACCATGATAGGAACTCCTAAATTTCTTTTAACAACCAGTCTATGGTAATTTATGACAGCCCTAGCAAATTAATACTACCTGTATCAGCATATATACGTGTGTGTGTGTATATTTTTTACATATGTATGTATATGTCTGTATACACATGGTCTTTATATATACATATATATATATATGTATAAATATATATGTATAGGAGTTCCCACCCTTGTGAGGTGGGTTAAGGATCCCACTCAGTGGCTCTGGTCATTGCGGAGGTGTGGGTTGGATCCCTGACACAGCACAGTGGGTTAAAGGATCCAATATGGTCACCACTGCTGTATAGGTTGCAGGTACTGCTCAGGTTTGATCTCTGGCCCAGGGATTTCCATATGCTACAGAGGCAACCAAAAACCAACAACAACAAAAACTGCATAGGAAATAGGTTGACTATGACATTTATTTTAAAATATATAAGAATGACAGGAATACAGTAATAAACTAAAAGAAAACACTTTAATTATAACTTTTTGATATGAAGACAATAAATAGCAGTCTCAGTTTCTTTCAATTTTATGTTTAACATGAAAAATGTATTTTATTAGCAAACCAATTTTTCCCAAACACTCTCATCACTGCCTCTTTTACATCTTGGTTCCTCAAACTATAGATGATGGGATTCAGCATGGGAGTCACAATGGTGTAAAATACAGACACTGTCATGTCATGATCCAAGGCATAGCTGGAACTTGGTCTTAGATACATGAAGAGAACAGTACCAGTTAGATGACAGCCACATGTAGTGAAGATTTTCTTCTCCTTTCAGCAGAAGCCATCCTCAGAATGAAACCACAAGAGTTTGGGATAATCAATGTAGTAGGTATCTCAATAGAGTGAGAAAAGTAGAAGATGAGAAACAGGTTTGGGGAGAGTAAAAATTTCTATACTTAGTATTATTGTCAGGTGATATATATATAAAGAAAATATATTACAAAATCTAAAGTGAAGTTAGATTTATAATTAGATTATAATTATAAACTATATAATATATAATTATAAATTATATAGATTATCAATGAGCTTAATGTGTTTTCTAATACAGTGAATAAATAAAAACCAATTGGTTTCCATATTAAAGAGATGAATATAGGTGGATATTAAAAATACAATGTAAGTATGATTAAATATATAAATTACTTAAGACTAATTCTAATAAAAATGTGTGGGAAGTCTATTTTTTTTAAATAAGAGCCATAGTACAAATTGAACTGCATTGATTAAGAAGTAATCTTTATCCAAATACAGTATTCAGAGTGAAATTTTTCAGCACAAAGTGTTTGAATATACAATTTACAAATAAATTCTCCAAATTAAAACCTTAGAAAACTCAATATAAAAAATTGACAAGAAATTTGAGCAGGCATCTTATTAAAAATAAAATTCCAATGATTAAAAAACAACAGAAGATAAATAGGAAAATGAAAATGACATTCATAAGTAAAATCCGTGATTGAGAAAAAAGCAAACAAAACCCAACACCAAGGTCATGATACACCCATTAATGTTACACAAACTTAAAAAACCTGGTCATAGAAAGTATATAAAAGATGTGGAGTCCCAGAAACCCTTATTCAATGCTACTCTATGAATAGGTACTCAATTAAAAAATAGCCTGCCTTCATCTGGAGAATCTTTTCATAGATTTGTATTCAGTAGAATACCATGTACATATGCAAGAATATTCATCTTAGCATCATTCATATTGGTAAACCCCTAACAAATTAAAATAGAAAAATGATTGTGTTAATTTCACATAAAGGAAAAGAAGTGATTGAAATGGACAAAACGCAGGTACATATGAGATAAATGAAACATGAGACTGTACAAAATAAGGCACAAATACACTGTGCATGTCCTTTAGATAAGGGTAGAAGACAATATTTAGGATGCCTACTGATTCAATGACTCTTACTGGGAAGAGAATGAATAGGGTATCTATATCCTACTAACTTGATCAGGAGTTACAGAACATTTGCTTTATGTAGATTTACATTGCTGACAATTTGTAAATTTTTTCTAGAGGGCATAGGATTTTTTTTAGGGCCACACCCCTGGCACATGGAAATTCCCAGGCTAGGGGCCAAGTTGGAGCTACAGTTGTGGCCTACACCACAGCCACAGCAACAGAGAATCAAAGCCATGTCTGCAACCTACACCACAGCTCAAGGCAAGGCTGGATACTTAACCTACTGAGCAAGGCCAGAGATTGAACCCACATCCTGATGAATGCTAGGCAGGTTAGCTAACCACTGAGCCAGTATGGAAACATCTATCTCAGATAATAATAGTTTCTGGTAGGCCTTTCAGTTACTCTCCTAGGGGCAGCCACTCACCACATCCATGGGGGAGCCCAGTAGAAACTGTTCATCCAGGTGGTCACTCTAAGAAAAATCCCAGGGTGAGGGCAAGCTCCCTGAGGTTGTCTATGGATGGTTCTACTCTCCCCATCCTCTGAGGTGGGAGTATTCCCATTCCCTCACTCACCTTAACATTCCCAGGACAGGTCACCCACCAACCAGTGCCCTCCACACAAATGGGGCTCAGGCTTCCAGGCCTCCTCCATTGGGGTGACCTTCCAGAGCCTCCTGGTGACTCCCAGGGCTTATTCAGTCAGTGTTTCAGTACCAGTTATGCCCTGATGAGGCAGGACCACACAGAAACCAAAGCCCCCTTGGAAATGAATTTCTTCCTCCCTTTTCCAGGTTAGCCCATAGGATCACAGTGAGGGTCACAGTTTCAGAGGATGGCTCTGGTGGGACCACCTCTGCGGAGACCACCAGGCATCTACCAAGCATGTGAGAGGGCAGACATAGTGAGGGTTGGCAGTGCCTCCCTTTCTTCTGACAATCTCTGGTTGCTCCCTGCTTTTCCCAATGGTATGGCTTTGAGGGCCACCCCTTTATGCCTGACTCCAGTCTTGTTTCAACCACAGAGTGGGCAGATCAGTGCAAACCTATGGTGTACCCTGGGAGGATCCCTCCACTTCTCCCATAACACCCACAACATTGTCTCACAGCCAAGTGTGAACAAACGGTATGATTGCCAACCTGGAGGGTTCCTTCTCCCTCCTTTAAGCCAAGCTCCTCCTCAGGATGAATTTCCAGCTGAGTTTGAAGACCTTAGGAAATTTCCCAGGCAGAGTATGTGGACCAGAGAACACAATCATCTGGGTGATGTGTGAGTGGACATTTTTAAATTTTAATAATCATGTATTTATCTTCATGTATTAAATATATTTAACTCATTGAAAAAATAAAATAAAATATTTATAAATTAAAATAGTATTTTTCATCAGGACATTTACAACTACTACTTGTGCAGAACCCTGAATACTGACTAAAGAATCTATTATAGAGGTGAATGTAAGGAAAACATGTTTAGGAAATTGTGATAGGATCTCAATTTAATAGAACAGAGGCTCTATAAGGAGTGTTCACAATGGAGTGAATTGGATGTGTGTCAATTTTTTGACGCTCTCCAATTATATTGCTCAGCAACATGCCCATGCCCAAGAAATAAAATGTGCTTTTCATACTATTAGGTGGAGAGGCTAAAGAGGAAGTGTCTGGCAGAGTGAGAGCTGTCTGGGAAAATTTAAATGAAACAAATAAGAGAGTGCCAAATAATGACTTTAATGGGAAACATAAATTGTCTGGTCAAAGAGATCCCATGGGGTAGAAACAACTATTCATTAAGAAGCTCTTTATTTTTGGAAAGGGCAAACTATTTTAAAAGTAAGTTGAATGTCTTTGATGAAATTAGATTTTTGTTTAAGATAATATAAATATTTAAACCCTTTTCAGTGTGAAAAAACCCAGCATCCTCTCAAATAAAAATGGTAAATAGGAACCAATTTATACTGATATAAGGTTAGTTAATAATTTTAATATAAAATTTTAATATTTAATAGTATATTAAAGTAGCCTCTACATACTTTAGATTCAATAAAATATAATTTAAATAAAATATAATTTAAATAATAATATGAAACTATTTAGAAACTTGAATAACTATTATATGTTATGTAAGTATGATAAATAATAATGGAGATAATCTTGATTTTGAGCCAAGGTATGGTAACAAGCATTTTCAAATTAATTGCAGTATTGGTGACATTTTAATAACAGATTTAATATAAAACAATTGAGTTAATATAATTCCAAATTTTGGGAAATTCAAGAAACACTTATTCTAAAGAAAAAAAATGCTTTTTAATTTCGAATGTATGATATAATGAAAAAAATGTAGTTCAATGTTAAATTTTAGGTTACAGTGTTTAACTTGTTAATATTAAATATGCAGATGTAACTGAATGAGGTAGAATTGTTGATATCACCAACAGCAAAATGATGTAGCAATATTGTCGTATATCTCTTACATCATTTGGACTTTTCCAGGGAATGGATACTTTTGTTTAAAAAAAAACAATATTTGAACATTGTTTTATTTTCCTTGATTAATAAGTACTTGAGCATTTATAAGAAAGAAGTATAATGTAGATAATTTAGTGTGATCACAGAGAGTAAATATTGGCTTTTTTTACTTTGCTGTTGAGAATAACATACACACATCATGTGTTTCATAGCATATGGTGATAATTATAAAAAGTTAGGTGTGTAGAGTTAGACATTATAATTTATTTAGTAGTGAAAGTTCCTATGTTCATGTAATAGGAGCAAAATTATTTAAAATAAATGTAGCCATTCTTAAAAATGATAATAAATATTGAATTTTAAAAATTCTCTCGTATTAATTTTTCCTCCCTTTTAAGAGTGATGGTTTCAGTTAAATACTGTCTAGTGTTTTAGTTCATTGTAGCATCAAATACTAAGCACTGTATTAAGTGTACTGTAATTTTCTTAATCTAAATGGGTCCCAAGAAGGAAGAGTCATAGCCCTTACCTCTCAGATAACTTAATATCCATTAAAGGTGAAAAAAAAATGAATCAGGAAAATTGCAACACTGAATGGTGATGCATAGTGTAGGTGTTAGATTTCACAGAGTAAAGATAATACTACAACAATCTTGTCAGCACATTCATAGATAATTTGCCCCTTGAATGTTTAATTGGGATTTTCATAATACTTAAAAATTGTTTTAAATCACACTCCATTCCCATAGTAACCACATGATACAAAGAAAAGCTATTTTAGGAGTTGTATTTCATGTTGTGCAGACCTCTGATTAAAATTCAGAAGAATTAAACTAATTTTTTCAGTGTAATAACAGTAACTAGCATGTACATAGACTTATAAATGTCAGAGCTTGTATAAGTCATTTTACCTACACTAAATGATATAAAGTCACAAAAAAAATCAGAGTGTTGGAGCAGCAGCTGGTTCACATTTAGCTGAAAGAACTGTTATCCTGGAAGAATGTGTAACTTGCATGAAACCATACAAAAAGCGGCTGATAATAATTCCATTCAATCCATCCAGGGAGGGCCATGTTCATTACATTACACCTAGCATTAAACTTGGTGGACAAAGTCCAATCTCACCAGGACAGAGAGTTGAAAACAGGCTGGAGCAAGTGCTGAGCCAAGAGATGCCCGGGGGAAATATGGAACAGGGAAACCACATTAAGATCAGTGAGGTCCTACTGCACAGGGAGTTATATCCAATCTCTTGGGATAGAACATGATCAGAGATATTATGAGAAAAAGAAAATTTATCTGTGCGTATGTGTGTGTGTATATATATATTTATACATCTGATATATGACAAGGTCACTATGCTGTATGGCTGAAATTGATACAACATTGTAAATCAACTATAATTTAAAAAATTAATTTAAAAAAAACTATTGTAAAAGCAAATAAAAAAAAATCTGTGTAAGACCAGGATCAGGCCTGAACAGGACTGAGGAGAGCCTCAGAATATTTGCTGTCTCAGAGCCTCAATCCCTCACCCTAGACCTGACCCCAATGAAAGGGGAGAATGGAAAAAATTGGTTACCAAGAGATGACCCAATAATTCAATTAAATATTTATTAAATTTTCCTAGATTGAGTGTTATAAACCTGGGGACTACACATAATGTAATATAATCATAGTTATAGTTATATAACCTCACTAATAATCAGTTTAAATTAGGTAGGTCATGATTTTATCAACATTGTCCTATTCAATTCTCACAAATGAGGAAGTAAACTTTAGAAAGTATATGCAATTGCTTAACATCACATGCATAATCAATCAAGTAAAGAGGATTCAAACTTAAAAAGAAAATTATAAAGCACTGGCTTGCAATCACAAATCCAGTGTAATTAGACAAATTATCCACCTTTTATTAAGCTCAATACACTTATCTCTAAAGAAGCATCAGGTTAGAAATGATCACTTAAGATTTTTTTATGAGGATCAGCAAAGATACTGGAGGTTCACACAGCACACAAGGTAAAATGAAAAGCCAACATCTCTTATCCTTCTGTCAACACACATATACAGATATTAAACAATCTCCAGGCTGTCTCTATTTTCCCAGCTTTAAAATGTATTGTTTCTGAATCAACGTTCTCAAGATAATGTCTTTGAGTAAAAACCTATTAGACTTTCCACCTAGTATCCCTCCAAAAGCTGTTTAATTCTCATGTACACAAAAACCATTCTAACAATCTTTTAACTGAAAAATACTGCAGACAGAAAAACAGGGACATGTATGCTCAAGATAGACTGATGAGGGGAAAATGAAGGATTCAAATAGGTAGTGGAAAATGTGTGAGAAAAGACATTTTATGATCTAGAACTACTGAATTAGAAATGCATAGAGAAGCACAATAAAATTGTCAGGAGGAACAATTCATTAAATATATGATAATAATGCAAAGCTCTGAGTCTTCATAATTGCCAGTGATGTTCCAGTGTCTGTGGTGAGTAGGATAATTTTTTTTTATAGTATATGGAATGGCTCTAAAGGGAATTCCAGTGGAGATTTTACATGGGATCTAAATTGGGAAACTGGGAAATACATAGATAGTAATATTCTTATGTCAGAAATAATTGAGGACAAGATGGCGGAGGAGTAGGGGGACACGCTCACCCTCTCCCACAAACACAACAAAAAAAGCACATCTACAGAAGAAATGACTCGCACAGAACAGCAACCAATCGCTGGCAGAGGAACCTAAACTCCAATAACGGCAAGAAGTTCATGACATTATTGGGCAGAACGGGAGAAAAGAGGAGAGTGAGAGAAGGTGAATCCCAGCGGGACGGGCGCTCCCGAAAGGGAACTGCAGAGGAGAAAGGGATCCCGCACCCTGGAAAGTCACCTACCGGGCGAAAGATCAAATGAACAGGAGGAATCCCCAGATGCAGAGAAGAGTGTAGCAGTAAGTCAGAGTACGGAAAAACGGATCAAGATCCCAACGGACCATCTGAACTACGGGCACAGTCACCAAAAATTGAGACGCCTGGGTGGGGGCTGGGCACCGAGACCTCGCCTCTGAAGGTTGGTCCCCGAGAGGGGGCCGGGGGACGCCTGGGTGGGGGCTGGGCACTGAGACCTCGCCTCCGAAGGTTAGTCCCCGGGCTAGGGGGGCGGGGAAGAGCGGAAACTGCTTGGGAGGTCTCTAAACCATTTGACGGGGCAGAGACTGCCTGGGAGACTAGAAAACAAAGCTGTAGCAGAGGAAGGGAGCAATACTCTAGGGACGGGGAAGTGGAAAGCCGCCTCAGAGGGAACCTGGGAGAAGAGCCTGGTCTGCGCCCGTGCTGGGGAGGGGAGAGAAGAAGGGGTGGGTTCCCATAGAATACCCCCCATGCCACAGCAAGCTTACAGGCCCCCTAGCTAGCAGAAAGCTGTGCTTCCCAGTGCATTCCCTCCCCCCACCCCTGCCACTCCCTACGCTCTCGCGGAACCTGGGGCTGCCTGCCATCCAGGAGGGCTGGCCTCAACAATTGCCTGAAGCCTACCACCACAGGGGCTCTCCCTGCACAGTCCTGCTTGCCCTTTGGAGGGGCTACACTTCCACAGAGCAGCACCAAACACCACCAGCCCCCTAGAAAAGGCCTGCAGCCCAGAAAAGCTAGAACAAGCCTAGCCAGGCCGTGAATAGATCGGCCTAATTCTCCAACGGTTTTTCTGAGACGGGCTCCCCCGGGGAGGAGCCTCTTGGGTCTCCAAGTGCCTTGCTACCCGCCCAAGACCCCAGGGGGTGCTAAGACCTAGTGGACCAGCTGCATAGGACTGCCAGCTCCAGGCAGGACCCCCTGCAGCCCAGAAAAGCTGCAACAAGCCTGGCCGAGTTGGGAAAAGATCTCAGACAGTCTTTCTGAATCGGGCTGCCCTGGGGAGGAGCCGCTTGAGTCTCCAAGGGCCCTGCTACCCGCCCAAGCCCCCAGGGAATGCTGAGACCTAGTGGACCAGCTGCATAGGACTGCCAGCTCCAGGCAGGACCCCCTGCAGCCCAGAAAAGCTGCAACAAGCCTGGCCGAGTTGGGAAAAGATCTCAGATGGTTTTTCTGAATTGGGCTGCCCTGGGGAGGAGCCTCTTGAGTCTCCAAAGGCCCTGCTACCTGCCCAAGACCCCAGGGGGTGCTGAGAACCAAGTGAAATCTGCTACCATCGTGGGGTGGACCTCCCAGTCCTGTCTGCCCTCAGGAAGTCCTCCTTTGCTTCAAAGAAACACTGTTAGTCCCATCAACACTCCAGAAAAGCCACACTGCCTCAAAAAAGATTGACCAACAACGCCAGCCCTCAGGAAATATTCCACGGCAGTGACAAGGCAAACACTACCCGATAACGGAGAGTACAACTCCCTCAGTAGAAAGAAGACAACAAGCAAGATGAAGAAGCTGAGAAACTACCCCCAGTCAAACCAACAGGAGAACTCACCTAAAACAGTCAACAATGAAACAGATCTCTGCAGTCAGACAGACCTGGAATTCAAAAGAGAAATAGTGACAATACTGAAGGAATTAAGAGAAGATATGAACAGTAATGCAGATACCCTCAGAAAGGAGCTAGAAAATATAAGGAGGAGCCAAGAAAAACTAGAACATTCATTTGCAGAGATGCAAACTGAACTAGGGGCAGTAAAAACCAGAATGAATAATGCAGAAGAACGAATCAGTGATATGGAAGATAGAATAATGGAAATCACTCAATCTGGTCAACAGACAGAAAACCGAATCAAAAAACTGGAAAGCAATATAAGAGACCTATGGGATAATATAAAGCGGGCCAATCTACGCATAATAGGAATTCCAGAAGGAGTAGAAAAAGATAAGGGAATGGAAAATATATTTGAAGAAATTATCACTGGAAACTTCCCAAATCTAAAGGATACTGGATTCAGGATACAAGAAGCACAGAGGGCCCCAAACAAACTGAACCCAAACAGACCCACACCAAGACACATCATAATAAAAATGGCAAAAGTTAGTGATAAAGAGAGGATCCTAAAGGCAGCAAGAGAAAAACAGAATGTTACCTACAAGGGAACCCCCATAAGAATATCAGCTGATTTCTCTACAGAAACACTACAGGCCAGAAGGGAATGGCAAGAGATATTTAAAGTGCTAAAAGGAAAAAATATGCAACCTAGAATACTTTATCCAGCAAGAATATCATTTAAAATAGAAGGGGAAATAAAAATTTTTCCCAACAAACAAAAACTTAAAGAATACAGCAACACAAAACCCAGGTTAAAGGAAATATTGAAAGGGCTTCTCTAAACCAAAAAGAAAGGAAGGAAAGGGAAGAAAAAAGAAAAGAAAAAAAAAAAAGAAGAAGAAGAAGAGGAAGAACTAGGACTGAGGAAACCGCAATCAGAGAGCAGTCACTCAAATAAGCCAGCATACAGATTTAATCATGAACATGCTTCAAACAAAATAAAATTAAAAAGAAAAAAAGAAAAGAGTCATCAAAACCATAAAATGTGGGCAAGGGATGTTAGGAGGTAAATAATCCTTTTTGTTTGTATGTATGTCTCTCTTCTTAATTTTAATATAATAATGAAGTGTTTGAACTTACAGGACCATCAGGCTAAAACACACAATTATGGGAAGGGGTTAGCATACTGAAAAAACAGGGCAACCACAAGCCAAAACCAAATATTGCATTTGCAAAAAATGAAAAAAAAATAATACACTCAAGCAGATAATAACAGGAGACCATCCAACCAAAAAAAAAAAAAAAGAAGAATGGAGAACCATAGAATCAACTGGAACACGAGGATCAAATGGCAATAAATAATCATCTATCAATTATCACCTTAAATGTCAATGGACTGAATGCCCCAATCAAAAGACACAGAATGGCTGAGTGGATAAAAAGGCAAAAACCTTCAATATGCTGCCTACAAGAAACTCACCTTAGGACAAAAGATACATATAGATTGAAAGTGAAAGGCTGGGGAAAAGTATTTCATGCCAATAGACATGACAGAAAAGCAGGAGTCGCAACGCTCATATCAGAAAAAATAGACTTTAAAACAAAAGACATAAAGAAAGACAAAGAAGGACACTATTTAATGATTAAGGGATCCATCCAAGGAGAGGATGTTACTATCATCAACATATATGCCCCAAACATAGGAGCACCCAGATACATACAACAAATATTAACAGACATAAAGGGAGATATTGATGAGAATACAATCATAGTAGGAGACCTTAATACCCCCCTCACATCAATGGACAGATCCTCTAGACAGAAAACCAATAAAGCAACAGAGATCCTAAAGGAAACAATAGAAAAGTTAGACTTCATTGATATCTTCAGGACACTACATCCAAAAAAATCAGAATACACATTCTTCTCAAATGCTCATGGAACATTCTCAAGAATCGACCACATATTGGGACATAAAGCGAATCTCAATAAATTTAGGAGCATAGAAATTATCTCAAGTATCTTCTCTGACCACAATGCCATGAAATTAGAAGTCAACCACGGGAAAAGGAAAGAGAAAAAACCTACTCCATGGAGACTAAACAACATGCTACTAAAAAACCAATGGGTCAATGAGGAAATCAAGAAGGAAATTAAAATCTACATTGAAACAAATGATAATGAAGACACAACCTCTCAAAATCTATGGGATGCTGCGAAAACAGTGCTCAGAGGGAAATTTATAGCAATACAGGCCTTTCTCAAAAAAGAAGAAAGATCCCAAATTGACAACTTAACCCTCCACCTAAATGAATTAGAAAAAGAAGAACAAAGAAGTCCTAAAGTCAGCAGAAGGAAGGAAATTATAAAGATCAAAGAAGAAATCAATAAAATAGAGACTCAAAAAACAATAGAGAAAATTAATAAAACCAAGAGCTGGTTCTTTGAAAAGGTGAACAAAATTGATAAACCCCTGGCCAGACTCACTAAAAAGAGGAGAGAAAGAACCCAAATCACCAAAATTATAAATGAAAAAGGAGAAATCACAACGGATACAGCAGAAATACAAAAAACCATAAGAGAATACTATGAACAACTATATGGCAATAAGTTTGACAATCTGGAAGAAATGGACAATTTTCTAGAATCTTACAGCCTGCCAAAACTGAGTCAAGTAGAAACAGACCAACTGAACAGACCGATCACTAGAAATGAAATTGAAGAGGTCATAAAATCACTCCCTACAAATAAAAGTCCAGGACCAGATGGCTTCACAGGTGAATTCTATCAAACATATAAAGAGGAATTGGTGCCCATCCTCCTTAAACTCTTTCAAAAGGTTGAAGAAGAAGGAACACTCCCAAAGACATTTTATGAGGCCACCATCACCCTCATTCCAAAACCAGGCAGAGATACCACCAAAAAAGAAAACTATCACCCAATATCTTTGATGAATATAGATGCAAAAATTCTCAACAAAATCTTACCCAACCGAATCCAACAACATATCAAAAAAATTATACACCATGACCAGGTTGGGTTCATCCCAGGTTCACAAGGATGGTTCAACATACGCAAATCAATCAGCATCATACACCACATTAACAAAAAAAAGTCAAAAATCATATGATCATCTCAATAGACGCAGAAAAAGCATTTGACAAAGTTCAACATCCATTCATGATCAAGACCCTCGCCAAAGTGGGCATAGAGGGAACATTCCTGAATATAATCAAAGCCATTTATGATAAACCCACAGCAAATATAATCCTCAATGGGGAAAAACTGAAAGCCTTCTCACTCAAATCTGGAACAAGACAGGGATGCCCACTCTCACCACTGCTCTTCAACATCGTTTTGGAAGTCTTAGCCACAGCAATTAGACAAACAAAAGAAATCAAAGGCATCCATATAGGAAGAGAAGAGATCAAACTGTCACTGTATGCAGATGACATGATTCTATACCTAGAAAACCCTAAGGACTCAACCCCAAAACTCCTTGAACTGATTAATAAATTCAGCAAAGTGGCAGGATATAAGATTAACATTCAGAAGTCAGTTGCATTTCTGTATACCAGCAATGAAACATTAGAAAAGGAATACAAAAATACGATACCTTTTAAAATTGTACCTCACAAAACCAAATACTTCGGAATACACCTGACCAAAGAGGTAAAGGACCTATATGCCGAGAACTATAAAACCTTAATCAAAGAAATCAAAGAAGATGTAAAGAAATGGAAAGATATTCCATATTCCTGGATTGGAAAAATCAATATTGTGAAAATGGCCATACTACCCAAAGCAATCTACAGATTCAATGCAATCCCTATCAAATTACCCATGACATTTTTCACAGAACTAGAACAAACAATCCAAACATTTATATGGAACAACAAAAGACCCAGAATCGCCAAAGCAATCCTCAGAAACAAAAACCAAGCAGGAGGCATAACTCTCCCAGACTTCAAGAAATACTACAAAGCCACAGTTATCAAAACAGTGTGGTACTGGTATCAAAACAGACAGACAGACCAATGGAACAGAATAGAGAATCCGGAAATTAACCCTGACACCTATGGTCAATTAATCTTTGACAAGGGAGGCAAGAACATAAAATGGGAAAAGGAAAGTCTATTCAGCAAGCATTGCTGGGAAACCTGGACAGCTGCATGCAAAGCAGTGAAACTAGAACACACCCTCACACCATGCACAAAAATAAACTCCAAATGGCTGAAAGACTGAAATATACGACAGGACACCATCAAACTCCTAGAAGAGAACATAGGCAAAACACTCTCTGACATCAACATCATGAATATTTTCTCAGGTCAGTCTCCCAAAGCAATAGAAACTAGAGCAAAAATAAACCCATGGGACCTCATCAACCTGAAAAGCTTTTGCACAGCAAAGGAAACCCAAAAGAAAACAAAAAGACAGTTTACAGAATGGGAGAAAATAGTTTCAAATGATGCAACGGACAAGGGCTTAATCTCTAGAATATATAAGCAACTTATACAACTCAACAGCAAAAAAGCCAATCAATCAATGGAAAAATGGGCAAAAGACCTGAATAGACATTTCTCCAAAGAAGATACACAGATGGCCAGCAAACACATGAAAAAATGCTCAACATCGCTGATTATAAGAGAAATGCAAATCAAAACTACCATGAGATACCACCTCACACCAGTCAGAATGGCCATCATTAATAAATCCACAAATAACAAGTGCTGGAGGGGCTGTGGAGAAAAGGGAACCCTCCTGCACTGCTGGTGGGAATGTAAACTGGTACAGCCATTATGGAGAACAGTTTGGAGATACCTTAGAAATCTATACATAGAACTTCCATATGACCCCACAATCCCACTCTTGGGCATCTATCCGGACAAAGCTCTACTTAAAAGAGACACATGCACCCGCATGTTCATTGCAGCCCTATTCACAATAGCCAGGACATGGAAACAATCCAAATGTCCATCGACAGAGGATTGGATTCGGAAGATGTGGTATATATCCATAATGGAATACTACTCAGCCATAAAAAAGGATGACATCATGCCATTTGCAGCAACATGGATGGAACTAGAGAATCTCATACTGAGTGAAATGAGCCAGAAAGATAAAGACAAATACCATATGATATCACTTATAACTGGAATCTAATATCCAGCACAAATGAACATCTCCTCAGAAAAGAAAATCATGGACTTGGAGAAGAGACTTGTGGTTGCCTGATGGGAGGGGGAGGGAGTGGGAGGGAACGGGAGCTTGGGCTTATCAGACACAACCTAGAATAGATTTACAAGGAGATCCCGCTGAATAGCATTGAGAACTATGTCTAGATACTCATGTTGCAACAGAAGAAATGGTCGGGGAAAAACTGTAATTGTAATGTATACATGTAAGGATAACCTGACCCCCTTGCTGTACAGTGGGAAAATAAAATAAAAAAAAAGAAAAAAACAAAAAGAAATAATTGCATTTGCAGTGATTTTAGAAGCCATCTGGCCACCCTGAGTCAATCTGAAAAACAAGCAATTTTCAGGAAGGAAGAGTGAAAACAGATCCTACACACACACACACACACACACACACACACACACACACACACAGAGAAAGAGAGAGAGAGAGAGAGAGAAATCCACTGGAAGAAAATCTGACTAAATTAACGAGATTTCTGGGAATCCTCACAGACTGGAAAGTAACCGTATCACAGAGACTCACCTACAGAAATGAAGTTCTGAGCCCCACATAAAACCCCCATGCATGGGGATCTGCCACTGGGAGAAAGAGCCCCTGGAGCAGCTGTCATTGAAAGCCAGTGGGGCTTGTGTGCAGGAGCTCCACATGACTGGGGGAAACAGAGAATCCATTCTTAAAAGGCACATATGGTCTTTCACGTGCACTGGGTCCCAGCGCAAAGAAAAGTGTCCATAGGAGTCTGGGTCAGACCTGACTGCAGTTCTTAGAGGACCTCCTGGGAAAAAAGGGGTGAATGTGTCTTGTTGTGAGGGAAGGACATTGGGACCAAAGCTCTTGGGAATATTCATCAGCAAGCCTTTCTCTGGATGTGGCCATTTTGGGAAAATCTGGCCCCACCCATCAGAGCTGAGAAGCCCCAGGCCAAACAACCATCCAGGTGGGATCACAGCCCCCATCATCAGTAAACAGGATGCCTAAAGACTCCCCAAGCACACAGACACCTCTAATCTCACCCAGAGACAAAGCCCCACCCACCAGATAGTAATCAGTTCCACCTACCAGTGGGCAGGCATCAGTCCTTCACATCAGGAAGCTGAGAACAAGCCACATACTGACTTCATCCACAAGGGGGAGCAGACACCAGAAGTAAGAGAGGCTACAACTCTATTATCTATAAAAATGTCACAACAGCAAAAACCTATAAAAATGAAAAGACATAGAACTATAACTCAGATAAGGAAGAAAGAAAAAACCCCAGAAAAACAGCTAAGTGATCAGGAGAATCTCAGCCTCCAGGAAAAAGACTTTAGACTGTTGATGCTGAAAATGATGCAAGACATTGGAAATAAGTTGGAGGCAAAGATGGATAATTCACAGGAAACACTGAGCAAAGAGATGCAAGATATAAAACATAAAAAGGAAGAGATGCAAAATACAATAACTGAAATAAAAAATTCATTTTTAGAAGAAGACGACAACAGCAGAACACAGGAGGCAGGAGAACAAATAAGTGAGGTGGAGAACAGACTAGTGGAAATCATGAATGCAGAACAGAATAGAGAAAAAAGATTGAAAAGAAATGAAGAGAGTCTCAGAGAACTCTTGGACAATGTTAAATGCACCAACATCTGTATTATAGGGGTGCCAGAAGGAGAAGAGAGAGAGAAAGGGACAGAAAAAATATTCCAAGAGATAATAGCCAAAAACTTCCCTGACATGGGAAAGGAACCACTCACTCAAATCCAGGAAGTGCAATGAGTACCATTTAAAATAAACCCAGGTAGGAATACCCCAAGACACATGTGAATCAAACTGACCAAAATTAAAGACAAAGAGAAAATCCTGAAAGCAGCTTGGAAAAGAAATAAATAACATACAAGGAAACCCTGATAAAGTTATTGGCAGATTTTGAAGGAAAAACTCTACAGGATGGAAGGGAGTGGCATGATGTACTTTAGGTGATGAAAGGAAAAAACCTCCAAACCAAGATTACTTTACACAGCAAGGCTGTCATTCAGATTTAAAGGAGAAATCAAAAGCTTTACAGAGAAGCAAAACCTAAGAGATTTCAGGAGCACTAAACCAGCTTTATGACAAATACTAAAGGAACTTGTCTAGGCAGAAAGAAAAAGCCACAACCAGCAACAAAAATACCACAAATGACAAGGCTCACCAGTAGAGGTATATATACAGTAAAGATAAGAAATCATCCACACACAATTCTGCCACCAAAATCAGATATCATGAGAAGAGGAGGGTACAAATGCAGTACACTGGACATGTAATTGCAATTAAGAGACCAACAGCTGAAAACAATCTTGTATATACATAAACTCATATCAAAACTTCAGAATAACTGCAAACCAAAAATCTACAATTGATACACAAACAAATAAAAAAATCAACTCAAATACAACACTAAAGATAGTCATCAAACCACAAGAGGAGAGAACAAGAGAAGAAGGGAAGAAAATGAGCTACAAAAACAAATCAAAGCATTTTAAAAAAATGGCAATAAGAACATACATACCAATAAGGTTAATAGACTAAATATCCCAACCAAAAGACATAGACTAGCTAAATGGATAAATAAAATAAGACCCATATATATTATGTCTTCAAGAGACACATTTCACTTCTAGGGACACATATAAATTGAATGTGAGAGGATGGAAGAAATATTCCATGCAAATGGGGATCAAAAGAAACTGAAGTAGCAATACTCATATCAGACAATATAGACCTTCAAATGAAGAATATTTTAAGAGACAAAGGAGAACAATAGATAATGATCAAAGGATCAATCCAAGAAGATATAACAATTTGAAATATCTACACACCCAACATAGGTTCACCACAATATGTAAGGCAACTGCTAACAACCTTAAAAGGAGAAATTGACAATAACACAATAATAGTGGGGGACATTATCACCCCACTTACAGAAATGGACAGATCACCCAGATAGAAAATCAATAAAGAAACACAGGCCCTGAGTGAAGCATTAGACCAGATGGACTTAATAGATATTTATGGGAAATTCCATCCAAAAGCAACAGAATACACATTCTTCTCAAATGCACATGGAACATTCTCTAAGATTGATCATATCCTGGGTGACAAATCAAAACTCAGTAACTTTAAGAAAATTGAATTCATATCAAGCATGTTTTCTGACCACAACACAGTATGACTAGAAATCAACAACAAAAAAAACTGCAAAAAACACAAACACATGGAGACAAACAACATGCTACTCAAAAACAAATGATTCAATGAAGAAATCAAGGAGGAAATTAAAAAATACCTAAAGGCAAATGACAACAAAGATAGGACACTCCAAAACCTATGGGATGCATCAAAAGCCATTCTAAGAGAAAAGTTTATAACAATGCAAGCACACCTCAGAAAACAAGAAAAAGCTCAAATAAATGTCCCAACTTTATATCTAAAGGAGCTAGAGAGAGAAGAACTAAGAAGACATAAAGTTAGTAGAAGGAAAGAAATCATAAAGATCAGAGCAGAAATCAATGAAACAGAAAAAACCATATAAGAGATTAATGAAATAAAAAGCTGGTTCTTTGAAAAGATCAACAAAATTGATAAAACCTTAGCCAGACTTATCAAGAAAAAAGATAGAGGACTCAAATCAATAAAATTAGAAATGAAAAAGGAGAAGTAACAATGGACATCACAGAAATACAAAGGAGCATAAAAGACTGCTATATGCAACTATATGCCAATAAAACAGAAAACCTAGAAGAAATGGACAAATTCTTAGAAAAGTACAATCTTCCAAGACTAAACCAAGAGGAAATAGAAAAAAGAATGGATCAATCACAAGTACTGAAATTTAAACTGTGATTAAACACTCCCAACAAACAAAAGTCCAGGACCAGATGGCTTCACAGGCAAATTCTATCAAACATTTAGAGAAGACATAACACCTATACTTCTGAAACTATTCCAGAAAATTGAAGAGGAAGGGACACTTCCATACTCATTCTATGTGGCCACCATCACCCTCATACCAAAACCAGACAAATATACCACAAAAAAAGAAAACTACAGGCCAATTTCACCAATGAATAGAGATGCAAAAATTCTCAACAAAATACTAGCAAACCACATTCAACAATATATTAAAAGGATTGTACATCATGATCAAGTGGGATTTATGTCGGGGATGCAAGGGTTCCTCAATATCCACAAATCCATCAGTGTGATACACCACACTAACAAACTGAAGAATAAAAACCATATGATCCTCTCAATAGATGCAGAAAAAGCCTTTGGCATAATCCAACACCCATTTCTGATAAAAACCCTTCAGAAAGTGGGCATAGAGGGAAGCTACCTCAACATAATAAAGGTCACATGGGACAAACCCACAGCTAACCTCACTCTCAATGGTGAAAAGCTGAAAAAATTCCCACTGAGATCAGGAACAGGGCAAGTGTACCTGCTCTCACCCCTACTATTAACATAGTTTTGGAAGTCCTAGCCATAGCAATGAGAGAAGTAAAAGATATAAAAGGAATCCAAATTGGAAAGGAAGAAGTAAAACTATCACTATTTGCAGATGACATGATCCTATACCTAGAGAATCCTAAAGACTCTACCAGAAATCTGTTAGAGCTCATCCATGAATTTGGCAAAGTCACAGGATACAAAATTAATACACAGAAATTGATGGCATTTCTATATACTAACAATGAAAAATCAGAAAGAGAAATTAGGGAGGCAATCCCATTTACGATCACATCCAAAAGAATAAAATACCTATGAGTAAACCAACCTAAAGAGACAAAAGACCTGTACTTTGAAAACTATAAGACACCAAAGAAAGAAATCAAAGGTGAAACAAATAGATGGAAAGACATAACATGCTTTTGGATTGGAAGAGTCAATATTATCAAAATGACTAGACTACTCAAAGCAAGCTACAGATTCAATGTAATCCCCATCTTTTTTTTTTTTTTGACTTTCTGCCATTTTTCAGGCTGCTCCCATGGCATATGGAGGTTCCCAGGCTAGGGGTCAAATCAGAGTTGTAGCCACCAGCCTATGCCAGAGCCATAGCAACATAGGATCCTTAACCTACTGAGCAAGGCCAGGGATTGAACCCACAACCTCATGGTTCCTAGTCAGATTCGTTAACCACTGAGCCATGACAGGAACTCCTGTAGTCCCTATCTAATTACCAAGGACATTTTTCACAGAACTTGAACCAAATATTTTAAAGTTTGTTTGGAAGAACAAAAGGCCCAGAATAGCCAAAGACATCCCGAAAAAGAAAAATGGAGCTGGAGGAATCAGACTCCTGGACTTCAGACTATACTACAAAGCAACAATCATCAAAACCATATGGTACTGGCACAAATACCGACATATACATCAGTGGAACAGGATAGAAAGCCCAGATTTAAACCCTTGAACCTACAGTCAACCAGTCTATGACCAAGTGGGTAAGAATATACAATGGAGAAAAGACGGCCTGTTCAATAAGTGGTGCTGGGAAAACTGGACAGCCACACATAAAATAATTAAATTAGAACACTCCCTATTTTTATACACAAAAATAAACTCAAAATTGGATTAAAGACCTAGATATAAGACCAGATACTATAAAACTTTTAGAGGAAAACATAGGCCAAACACTTTCTGACATAAATGACAGCAACATCTTCTCAGATCCACCTCTTAGAGTCATGACAATAAAAACAAAAATAAATAAATGGGACTTAATTAAACTTAAGGTTTCTGCACAGCAAAGGAAACCCTAAACAAAACAAAAAGACAACCCACAGAATGGGAGAAAATCTTTGCAAATGAATTGACTGACAGCAAACTAATCTCCAAAATTTATAAATACCACCTGCTGTTCAATACCAAAAAAAAAAAAAAACCACCCCATCAAAAAATGGGCAGAATTTCTAAACAGTCAATTCTCCAAAGAATACATATGGATGGCCAAAAAACACATGAAAAGATGTTCAACATCACTCATTATTAGAGAAATGCAAATCAAAACCACTGTGTGGTACCACCTTACACCAGGAAGAATGGCCATCATCAAAAAGTCTACAAACAATAAGTGCTGGCGAGGATATGGAGAAAAAGGAACCCTATTACACTGTTGGTGGGATTATAAATTGGTGCAACCACTGTGGAAAATGGTATGAAGATTCCTCAGAAAACTAAAAGTAGAACTAACATTTGACCCAACAATCCCATTCCTGGGCAACTATCCAGAGAAAACCATGACTTGCAAAGACACATGTACTCCAATGTTCATTGAAGCACTCTATGCAATAGCCAAGACATGGAAACAACCTAAATGTCCATCGACCAAGGAGTGGATCAGGAAGATGTGGTACCTATAAACAATGGATATTACCCAACAATTAAAAGGAAAGAAATAATGACATTCTTAGCAACATGGATGGACCTAGAAATTATCATGCTAAGTGAAGTCAGCCAATGAGACACTAACGTCAAATGGCTTTCACTGACACGTGGAATATGAAAAATAAAATGACAGAATGAACTTCTTCGCAGAACAGATACTGACTCACAGACTTTGGAAAACTTATGGTCTCCAAAAGAGACAGTTTGGGGGGTGGGGTGATGCACTGGGGTTGTGGGTTGGAAATCCTATAAAATTGCATTGTGATGATCATTGTACAACTATAGATGTAATAAATGCTTTGCATAATTTAAAAAATTCTCTAAAGATTGAAACTCTAGTCTCAAAAGGAAATAAGATATTATCACAGGCATTAAATGGAATCAAGCCTTATGTATGTCTTGCATCATAAAGCAGTTCCTGATCTCTGCATTACATTAAATTTTTTAGCTAAAGTTAAAAAAATAATAATTTCAGTTGGCTATTTACTTGCATCTTTATTTGTAGTTTTTTTTTCTTCCAAAAAAGTACATAGCCCACTATTAAGTTCTTATTCTTCCCTTTGTGTGCATGAGTGTGTCTGTGTGTGTGTGTGTGCACACCTCCCTTGTTTGGGTAAATTTAACCTCCAATCCAGCTATGTTCTTGAATGAAATAAATGAGAAAGGTAAGCTAACTACATTTATTGTTTAAAGAAATATGAACAATAAATATTAAACCTTGAACAAATAAGAACATATGTAAGAAAATCTTTATTTTATGATTTCAAATTGTGTTGGTTGAATTGTCTATGATTCTACTGACAAGAAGATGAAACTCAAGATTTTCCATGTCAAATACTGAGTGTCTATATGCACAGAGAGTCTATATTTGCATTGGGATCTCATAATCCATCATTTCCCCTTTGAATTCTCAATTAATTTTCTAAACTAGTATTTAAGATGGACATTATTATTTTACATATTTTGCAGATGAGAAAAGCAAATTTTAAAGCTATTAACTAAACTTCCAATAGACAAACTTTTAGGGGTTCTTAGAATAGACTTTGTTGACCTAAACTTAAGAGATTGTCAAACAATTCTCCAGCAAAGCTGAGTTTATTCAGGATCAGCAAAGAATTGCAAAGTAGGGTCTACAAACATGGAGGTTCCCACAAGCCTAGGGAAGGAGAACATTTTCATAGAAAGGAAGCAAAATTTCAGAGGAATATAATGAGCAGAGAGTCCTTGAATTTCGTTGGTTTCATCCTTTGCAGGAAAGGAGAGGAATCCTTCTTCTTCCTGTTGTGTTTTACTATAGTCACAAGCATGAGAGTTCCCTCTTTTCTGTTCTCTTAACTGCATTTAATTGAGATTCATGTTAATTAACTTTTTAGAAAGTGAATGTAATTTTGAGCAGAAAGAATTAATTAATTTTCCTGTCAAGTTCAATTTTATCTTAGTCACTTTGATTATAATGTGTACATATACACATACAGACACATATATTTGTGTGTATGCATGAACATGTTTGTGTGTATTCATCTTCTAGTAAATTCAATATTCCAAACATCAGAATATATATATTCACAAGATATAGATATAGATATGTATATATATATATATAGCCATTCCTTTTCAGATTCTTTTCCCATACAGGTTACCACACAGTACTGAGTAAATTTCCATGTGTTATAAGCAGGTCTCCTGTTACCTGTCTATTCTCTATGTAGTAGTGTGTATATATCAGTCCCATCCCCCTAATATATCTCCTACACCATGTTTCCCCCTAACCTAAGTTTGGTTTAAAAATCTTCAGGTCTGTTTCTTTTTTGTAAGTTCTATCATATCATTTCTATTACATTCCATATATTAGGGATCTCATACAAAATATGTCTTTCTGACTTACTTCACTCTTTTCTCTCTCTCTCTTTCTTTCTTTCTTTCTTTCTTTCTTTCTTTCTTTCTTTCTTTCTTTCTTTCTTTCTTTCTTTCTTTCTTTCTTCCTTTCTTTCTCTCTTTCTCTCTTTCTTTTGTTCTTTCTAAGGCTGCACTCAGGACATATGGAAGTTCCCAGGCTAATGGTCAAATTGGAGCTGCAGCTGCAGGCCTAGGCCACAGCCACAGCAACATAGGATCCAAGCTGCATCTGCAACCTACACCATAGCTCATGGCAATTCCAGATCCTTAACCCACTGAGTGAGACCAGGGATTGAGCCTGCATCCTCATGGATAATAGTTGGGTTTGTTTCCACTGAGCCACAATGAGAACTCATTCACTTAGTATGATAATTTCTAGGTCCATTCATATTGCTGGAAATGGCATTTTTTCCATGCTTTTTATTACTGAGTAATACTGCATTGTATGTATATACCACATGATTTTATTTTTTAATTTATATCTCTTATTGCTTACTGAAATATCTTTCCCTATTATGTTTATAATCAGTGTCCCAAAGAGGCTGGAAATACAAATTTTAAAGTTTAACATTGAGCATAGGATTAATTGATTTGAATAATAAAAGAGAGAATACTTTGTGGGCTTGATATATTTTAAGGAAAATATATGAGGGACTTTAAGCACTTTCTTGGAAAAAATCAGCACAAACTTAAAAACAGCAGGGAAAAAGGAACTTGAGTGGACAGATAAATCACTTGAGGATTTAAAAATTAGTTTACAAGAGGATGTAAATGTCTCCTCTTATCCCATACAAAATATTTAAGAAAATCTGATTTAAATAGAAATGCTAAAAAAAAAATAACCTGATAGCTGATATTGGATAAAAAACTAATGATATGTGTAAACTGTCAAATCTGAGTCACACGTATTCTATAAATTGTAGTTGCTAAAAAGGACTTAAACAGTGAGACTAGATGATTCACTTAATCTTAGTATGCATGCTGTTCTGGCCCATTACTATGCCCAAAAGCAGTATAGTTGGTCAGAGTATGACAGCCCAGGCTTCAGGATTGTTTCTGTCACTATTAGACCAGTCACACTTTAAATTTTATTGGAGTACAGTTGACCAAAAATGTTATGTGAGTTTCAGGTTACAGCAAAGTGAATCGGTGATACATATACATATAGCCATTCATATAGATTCTTACAGAATATTGAGTATGTTTCCCTGTGCTATATAATAGATCCTTTAATTTATCTATTTTATATACAGTAGTATATATATGTTAATCCTAAATTCCTAATTTATCTCTTATCCTCACATCTCCTCTTTGGTAACCATAATTTTGATATCAAAAACTCTGAATTGTTTATGTTTTGTGAATATGTTCCTTTGTATCATTTTAATTAGATTTCACATATGTGATATCATATTTTTTCATTTTTTTATTAAAGTATAGTTGACTTAAAATGTCCTGTTAATTTCTGCTGTACAGCAAAGTGACCCAGCCATGCATATATATACACATACATATATATATATATATATATATACACATTCTTTTTCTCATATTTTCTTCTATACTGTTCTATCATAAGTGTTTGGATATAGTTCCCTGTGATATCATATGTTTTCATATGTTTTAATGTCATTATTCTCATCTGTAAAATAAGGGTCTTTGATACTATCTTTCAGTAGATTTATGAGAATTTATATTAGTATAATAAAACATAGATGTACATTATAATTAGTATAAGTATACAGGACTCATCAAGACCAAATCACAAATATGATGCCTAGGAGGCAAGTGTAAGAATATGTCAGGTCTATTTGTCTTTATCTTTTTATCCCTGATTTAGTCAACACTTAATTCTTTCTCCTGACTTATAAGAAGAATCTTAACTGATTGTTTAAAATGACTCTCCATATTTTTTTTTGCTATGATAGTCACATTTAACATTACAGTGAAAAAACAAATATTGGTTACACAGCAATTTTCTGTTCCTATGTAGTGTAAAGGTATCAGTTAATGTAGGGAACTCAGATAACAGGGATTGTGAATTTTTACTGGATCCACAGTAGTTAATATGGTCTATAGGTGGTATAATGTAATATGCATAAGCATGCTATAGTGCTAGAGAAATTCTTAGGGGTAACTGGTAAATTGTGTAAAATATTTTAACTGAATTGTTTCTTTTTCAATTTTATTTCTTTAATTATTTACCCAATACAATTTTTTAAATGTACAGCATGGTGATCCAGTTACACATACATGTACACATCCTTTTTGCTCAAATTATAATGCTCCATCATAAGAGACTACACATAGTTCCCAGTGCTACATAGCAGGATCTCATTGCTAATCCATTCCAAAACAAGAGTTTGCATCCATTAACCACAAGCTCCCAATCCATCCCACTCCTTCCCCCTCCCCCTTGACAACCACAAGTCTATTCTCCAAGTCCATGATTTTCTTTTCTGTGGAAAGGTTCATTTGTGCTGTATATTAGATAGCAGAAATAAGTGACATCATATGATATTTGTCTTTCTCTTTCTGACTTAATTCACTCAGTATGAGTCTCTAATTCCATCCATGTTGCTGCAAATGGTATTATTTCATTCTTTTTTTATGGCTGAGTGGTATTCCATCATGTATATATACCACATCTTCCTAATCTAATCATCTGTTAATGGACATTTGGGTTGTTTCCATGTCTCTATTATTGTGACTAGAGCTGCAATGAACATCAGGCGCATGTATCTTTTTCAAGGAAAGTTTTGTCCGGATCTATGCCCAAGAGTGGGATTGCTGGATGGTAGTTCTATGTATAGTTTTCTAAGGTACCCCCATACTGTTATCCACAGTGGTAGTACCAGCTTACATTATCACCAACAGTTCAGGAGCATTCCCTTTTCTCCACAACCCCTCCAACACTTGTTACTTGTGGACTTATTAATGATGGCCATTCTGACTGGTGTGAGGTGGTATCTCCTGGTAGTTTTGATGTGCATTTCTCTAATAATCAGGGATGTTGAGCATTTTTTCATGTGCTTGTTGGCCATGTGCACATCTTCCTTGGAAAAATGTTTATTCAGGTCTTTTGCCCATTTTTCAATTGGGTTGTTGACTTTTTTGCTTTTGAGTTGTATAAGTTGGTTTTATATTCTAGAGATTAAGCCCTTGTCAGTTGCATCATTTGAAACTATTTTCTCCCATTCTGTAAGTTGTCTTCTTGTTTACTTTTTGGTTTCCTTTCCTGTGCAAAATCTTGTCAGTTTGATTAGGTCCCATTGGTTTATATGTGTTTTTACTTCTGATGCTTTGGAAAACTGACCTGAGAAAATATTCATAAGGTTGATGTCAGAGAATGTTTGCTTATGTTCTATTTCAGGAGTTTGATGGTGTCTTGTCTTATATTTATGTCTTTCAGCCATTTTGAGTTTATTTGCATGTCTGGAGTGATGGTATATTCTACTTTCATTGATTTGCACGCAGCTGTCTAGGTTTCCCAGCAATACTTGCTGAAAAGACTGACTTTTCCCATTTTATGTTCTTGCTTCCTTTGTCAAAGATTAATTGACCACAGTGACTGGGTTTATCTCTGGGTTCTCTATTCTGTTCCGTTGATCTGTCCGTCTGTTTTGGTACCAGTGCCACATTGTCTTGATGACTGTGGCTTTGTAATATTTTTTGAAGTCTGGGAGAGTTATGTCCCCTGCTTGGTTTTTGTTGTTCTGAATTGCTTTGGCAATTCTGGGTCTTTTGCGGTTCCATATAAATTTTTGGATTGTTAGTTCTAGTTCTGTGAAAAATGTCATGGATAATTTGGTAGGGATTGCATTGAATCTGTCGATTGCTTTGGGTTGTATGGCCACTTTTACAATATTGATTTTTCCAACCCAGGAGCATGGAATATCTTTCCATTTCTTTACATCTTCTTTAATTTCCTTGATGAATGTTTTATAATTCTTTCCATATAAGTCCTTTACCTCCTTGGTCAGGTTTATTCCCAGGTATTTGATTTTTTGGGGTGCAATTTTATAAGGTAATGTATTTTTGTATTTGTTTTCTAATATTTCATCATTAGTATATGGAAATGTGACTGATTTCTGAATGTTAATCTTATATCCTGCTACTTTGCTGAATTTGTTGATCAGTTCAAGTAGTTTTGGGGGTTGAGTCCTTAGGGTTTTCTCTACATAGTATCATATCTTCTGCATGCAGTGACAGTTTTACCTCTTCTATTCCTATTTGGATGCCTCTAATTTCTTTTGTTTGTCTGATTGCTATGGTTAGAATTTCCAATACTATGTTGAATAATAGTGGTGAGAGTGGGCATCCTTGTCTTCTTCCAGATTTTAGTGGGAAGGCTTTATGCTCTTCTCCTTTGAGTATAATATTTTCTGTGTATTTGTCATAAATGGCTTTATGTTAAGAAATGTTTCCTTTATACCCACTTTGGTAGGATTGTTTATCATGAATGGATGTTGGACTTTGTCAAATGTTTTGTCTGCATCTATTGAGATGATCATGTAGTTTTTGACTTTTCTTTTATTAATGTGGTGTAGGACATTGATTGATATGTGTATGTTGAACCATCCTTGTGAACCTGGGATGAATATCACCTGGTCATGGTGTATGATATTTTTTATATGTTGTTGGATTTGGTGGGCTAAAATTTTGTTGATAATTTTTGCATCTATATTCATCAAATATATTAGACTATAGTTTTATTTTTGGTAGTATCTTTGTCAGATTTTGGAATTAAGGTGATGGTGGTGTCATAGAATATCTTTGGGAGTGTTCCTTCTTCTTTAACCTTATGAAAGAGGTTAAGGAGGATGGGTATAAATTCCTCTTTGCATGTGTGGTAGAATTCACCTGTGAAGCCATCTGGTCCTGGAGTTTTATTTGTAGGGAGTGTTTTCATGATACATTCAATTTCGTTTCTAGTGATCAGTCTGTTCAGTTGATCTATTTCTTCTTGATTCAGTTTTGGCAGGCTATACATCTCTATAAAGTTGCCCATTTCTTCTAGGTTGTCAAATTTGTGGGCATATAATTGTTTAGAGTATTCTCATATGGCTTTTTGTATTTTTGTAGTATCAGTTGTGATTTATAATTTTTCATTTCTTATTTTGCTTATTTGGGTTTTTTCTCTCCTCTTCTTGGTGAATCTAGCCATAGGTTTGTCAATTTTGTTAACCTGTTCAAAAAACCAGCTCTTGGTTTGAATGACATCATCTCTTGTTTTTTGAATCTCTATTTTATTGATTTCCTCTTTGATATTTATGATTTCCTTCCTTCTGCTGACCTTAGGTTTTGTTTGTTCTTTTTCTAATTCATTTAGGCAGTGGGTTAAGTTGTGAATTTGAGATATTTCTTCTTTTTTGAAGAAGGCCTATATTGCTATTAACTTCCCTCTGAACACTGCTTTTGTGGTGTTTCATTGATTTTGAGTGGTTGTGTCTTCATTATCATTTGTCTCCATGTATTTTTTAATTTCCTTCTTGATTTTCTCATTGGCTCATTGGTATTTTAATAGCATGTTGTTTAGCCTTAATGTAGTATGTTTTTTTCTCCTTTCTTTTCCTGTGGTTGATTTCTAGTTTCATGTATTGTACTCAGAGAAGACACTTGAAATAATTTCTATACTCTTAAATTTGTTGAGGTTAGCTTTCTGCCCCAATATGCGATCAATTCTTGAGAATATTTCATGTGCACCTGAAAAGAATGTGTATTCTGATTTTTTTTTGATGTCATGTCCTGAAAATGTCAATTAAACCAAACTTTTCTATTGTTTCCTTTAGGATCTCTGTTGCTTTATTGATTTTCTGTCTAGAGAACCTGTCCATTTCTGTGAATTTAGGGAAGCCAAGCTGTAGTTTGTCACAGTCCATGGTGGTCTGGCAGGGCCAGTTCTGTTAGGGTGGGGCATGGTTGCTGAGAGTGCACAAAGATGCCAGTGGGCCAGATCCATGAGGGCTGGGCATGGGCACCAGGAGTGCACAAGGGTGCTGACAGGGTTGAATCTACATGGGCGGGCCTAGTTCCATGCTGGCTGGGTGCAAGCACCAGGAAGGAGTGCTCAGCTCTCTGCAATCCTGTGGACAAGCATGCACACTGGGGCCCAGGGAGTTTTATATGGTGGCCTGCCCCTCCTCTTTTCCCCTTCCCAACAGTGGTGCCTTGCCTCTCCTGTGGGTCCAGATGTTTTCTTGGGTTCCCTCTGCTGTGGCTTTCCACTCCCCAGCCCTTAGCATACCACTCCCCCTGCCAGCAGCACACCACTCTGCAGTCCCTTAGGTATCTCCACACCACCAACCCCAGCCTGCACCCTAGGACTGACCTAAGTCTCAGTGCCCAGCCCCCACTGAGTGTCTCAGTCTGTGGTGTCTGGCCAGTGGTTCAGATGGCCTGTGCATCTCTCAGTCTGCTTTTTGGATCTCAGATCTACTGCTGTGCTTTTCTTGGCTTCTCAGAATTCCCTCCAACTTTGCTGATCTTTACATTGATTAGGTGGCTTCCCAGAGTGTAGGTTCCCTTCCTCCTTCACAGCTCCCCCATGGGAGTGCTAGACCCATCCTGACTCATTTTCTCTCTCTCTTTTTTTCTTTATTCTACCTAGATCTGTCAAGAGTTTCTTGCCCTTTTTGGAGGTTTAAGTTCTTCTGCCAGATTCAGTTGATATTCTGTGCAAATCATTTTACATGTAGATGTGTTTTTTTGATGTGTTTGTGGGAGAGGGTGAGCATGTCGTCTTATTCTGCCACCATATTGCAAGACTCTCCATTGTTTCTTTTTAATGCTATGATTTTTAAATTGTTTTAATAAAGTGCGTAGCATAATTCCTGACATTTAGGAAGTATTCAATAATTACTATTTACTTATATTTAAAACTTACTAAATAAAATGATAATATGTATAAAGCAATCCAGTCAAGAGTCCATGCATTGTTATATTCAATCACAGATATATTTGAGAAAAAAAATAAAAAAAATATATTTGAATTCCACAAGAAATAGTCAAGATGGAGTGATTCATAGACTAAATTTAAAATGTCTCTAGAGTTCCCATTGTGGCTCAGTGGTTAACGAATCTGTTTAGGAACCATGAGGTTGCAGGTTTATCTCTGGCCTTGCTCAGTGGGTTAAGGATCTGGCATTGCCATGAGCTGTGGTGTAGGTTGCAGATGAAGCTCAGATTCCGCATTGCTGTGGCTGTGGTGTAGGCCGGCAGCTACAGCTCCAATTAGACCCCTAGCCTGGGAACCTCCACATGCCAAGGGAGAGGCCCTAGAAATGGCAAAAAGACAAAAAAAAGTGTCTCTTTGGGGTTCCTGCTGTGCTTCAGTGGGTTAAGAATCTGACTCCATTGGTTTGGGTCACTGCATAGGTACTGATTCAAAACCCCTCCTGGTCAGTGGGATAAAGGATCCAGCTTTACCGCAGCTGCAGCATAGTTTGCAGCTCTGGCTCAGATTATATTTCAGCTTCAGTGGTGCTTTTTCTAGATTACAGGTCACCTCCTGTTTGTTGTCCCTTGTCTCCTCTTCATTGCTCTTCTCCCTCTGATTCTGGAACTTTACCAATTATTCTCTGTTTCTGGTCCTTTTCTCTGTTGAATTAAATACTCATGGAAATTGTGATTTTATTTTTACCTCAAGACTGGAAGTGATACACTCAATTGATCAGCTGGACATCCAAACTCTGAAAAAGTTGAAGTCCAGACCACTACATAGACCCTGCTTCCTAATTGGGAGGTGTTTGCTTTGCTTTGGAATATTATATACTTTTTTTTGTCTTTTTGTCTGTTTACGGCTGCACCCATGGCATATGGAGGTTCCCAGGCTAGGGTTCAAATTGTAGCCACCAGCCTATGCCATAACCACAACAATGCTGGACCCAAGCTATTTGTGACCTATACCAAGCTCACAGCAACACAGGATTCCCAACCCACTCAGTGAGCCCAGGGATGGAACCCACATCCTCATGGATGCTAGTTGGTTCATTAACCACTGGGCCATGACAGGAACTCTGGAATATTATATATTCTTTATCAGTTTCCATCATGCTAGAGGTAAGATGATAAACCAGGTCAATGGATTTTGTGTTCATACATGTACATATAACCTTTTCCACTGAAGAAAACGTGGCAATCCCATGATATAAGCATGTATCCAATGTGGAAATGAAATACAGAACACTTGCAGGATGATCTTATTTAGTTATTTTTATGGCCAGTTTTAAACTGAAGCTGTCAACTTCTTTCCAAAGTACATTTTTTTTCATTATCCCAAGCAAACACACACACATATGTACACACACACACTGCACATTTAGGTTTAAAAAATAGAGGTATGAAACATGAGAATGACACCTTTATCCCCAAATTAAACTAAAATCAGATTTTTTTTTTTACTTTTTGAGGTGCCTTTCTACTTCCCTCTCCACTGACCTTTATTAGATTCTCACTGTTTAAAACTATACTAATGATCCAAATTCACTGATCATAGCCTCTGGATTCCTGTGCCAACGATTGACACATCTCTGTGTTTTGTAAAGAAATTTCATTCTAATATTCATGGCATTTTTAAAACAAGTTCATTCTTACAAGGCATCATTTAAGTTTCCCCTGGAATTTCAGAGGAAAATAGGCTGCTTAACTTTCCAACATGGACCTGGAACTTTGAGGAAGGAGATAGATTTCCCAAAGAAACCATAATGTGCAGACTGTTAAAAGGCATGTTCATAGAGAAGTGCCCTGTTAAAAGAAGACTTTGGAGCCTAAGTAAGTGGTCAAAACTAGAGAAACAAATTTGGAAAGATTTTGTCTGCCTGTTATGTTAAAGGAAATCTCTATAGGAGTGATCTTGTACCAGGCAATAAATGAGTTGGCCATTGTTGGAAAATATCTCTTTGGCACCAAATATTGACTAGAACAATGGTTCTTTTATAAAACAAGATAGTCTCATCATATGGGTGGTATGTACTGAGAAACCAGTATTTTCAGTTTGTGGTTGGTAAATGCAAAATTCTACATTTAGAATAGATAAGCAATGAAGTTCTACTGTACAGCACAGAGAACCATAACAAGTTTCTTGGGATAGAACATGATGAAAGATAGTATGAGAAAAAGAATGTATATATGTGTATGAATGGGTCACTATGCTGTACAGCAGAAATTAACATGACACTCTAAATATCCTTAAATAAAAAAATAATAGAAAAAGACTAAACAAAATAAAAAATAAAGTGACTGAAACAAGAAATAAAGAATGACAGACACCAATATCTGAGGATGCCCTGCCAGCATCAATGGTGGCATCCCCAGATTCTACCCTTTCCTAATTCCTGTAGAAACAGGGCGGGGGGGGAGTGTCTCACATCCATTCTCCTTCCTGCAGCACTCACTGCTTTCATCCAACACTCTATGATAATACAGCTACCACCATTTCTCATCACTGTAGACAAATCTGAGAGCTTTAGAGACTGTCATCTCCTAACAATATCTAGTTTCTTCACTCTAGAAACCAGTTTCAAATGTTATCTTCATGACTGTTGTTTTATAGGTAAATAACCACAACTTTCTGACATATACTGACACATTATACAGGGAGATTTTAGAAAGCCTTCCTAAATTCAAATGTAGCAAGTTTTTCTTTTTCCCCTTGTTCTGTGGAACCAGCAGAGGGACACTGCCAATGAGTTAACATTTTATGTTTTAAAAATTATGTAGTATTTGCAGCTAGAGTGCTCATCTTCAAGTGGTACCACCAGCCCCATGCTTGCTATATTTTGCTATTAGGTCATTCTTTTAATCTAATAAAGTTAATTCAATGTCTATTAGTTTTTCAGACAATATATTTGGACTGGAGATATAAGTGTGAATAATCAATTTTGAAACAGAAAATGTAGGCATCATTCTGAAATCTTAAAAAGCAACTACAGTCGTTAATGACTTTTATGTGTCCATTCAGAGAATCCAATACCTTGGCTTGGGTTTGGGATTAATTTTCTGTGTAAAAATAACAGCAGACTTTATTTTATATGATATGAAAATGTGAGACCCCTCATCTATATTAACTAAGATTCATATTAGTTCCCATCATGGCTTAGTGGTTAACAAATCTGACTAGGAAACATGAGGTTGCAGGTTTGATCCCTGGCCTTGCTCAGTGGGTTAAGGATCCAGCATTGCCATGCGCTGTGGTGTAGGTCACAAATGTGGCTCAGATCCTGCATTGCTGTGGTTCTGGTGTAGGCCAGCAGCTACAGCTCTGATTGAACCCCTAGTCTGGGAACCTCCATATGCCATGGGAGGAGCCCCAGAAAAGGCAAAAAGAGAAAAAAAATTCATAGCAAAATTGGGAAAGGACTGAAAGTAGTGTGTGAAGACTGTTATAAATAAGAAACAATTCAACTACAATTTTAAAAAAGTTAAAAAAGAAGGCTGGATTTGAAACTCACTTCTGCCCCAATAACTATGTGACCTCAGGAAAGTTTCTTAAGCTTCCTCATTTGTGAAATGACAGTAAAACATCAGATTATTTAAGATGATATAAAAGATGAAACATTTTATAAAGTTATCTTTTTGAGTCATCACATAATCCATTTCAGTAGAAATTTTCTCAAGGCCACCATAATATCTTTGTTTCTCGGACAATATATCATAGGGTTATACACTGGTGTGACAACAGTGTAAAAAAGATAAAGAAACTTGTCCATACCTATCAAATGACTGGAATTTGGTCTCAAATATGTGGTGATGCCTGATCCAAAGAATAAAGCCACAACCATGAGATGACAGGAATAGGTAGAAAAGATTTTGGCTCGCCCCATGTCTGAAGGCAGCTTCGAGGTGGTTCCAAGTATTTTCACATAAGATCCAAGAATCAACATAAAAGGAATAGTGACAACTAGAACAGCAACCACATAAATCAACATCTCAATCGTAAAAGTGTCCCCACAGAGCTTAAGGACTGGAAGTGTGTCACATAAAAAGTGATTCAACTGGTTACAGCTACAGAAAGGGAGAGAGAAAATCTGATAGATAAACCCTACATGCACTGGGATTCCACTGACCCAACAGCCAGCTGTCAGTTGGATGCACAGCCTACTGTTCATGATGAGAGGGTAGAGTAACAGGTTGCAAATGGCCATTGCAGTCAGAAGGAAACATTCAGTGGATCACAGCACCAGAAAAAAAAGTGCATTTGAGTAGCACAGGCCAGAAATGATGTTTCTATTTTGTCTACAAAGATCTATCAATAATTTGGGTACGGTGACTGATATGTAACATATTTTCAAGGATGAAAACTTCCCCAGGAAAAAAATACATGGAGGTCTGGAGGGAAGGATAAATCTTGGTTATGATGATAATTAGGCTATTTTCCATCAGAATAATCATACAGAAGATCAAAAACACCCCAAAAAGAAATCCCTTGAGGATGGGAACATTAGAGAAGCCAAGCAAGATGATATCCATCAACATAGTGAGGAGGATTTTGCCCTCTGGTTCCTATCTATTAACAAAAGGTTCAGAAATCACTTCAATTAGATTGGCCCAGCAGAAAATGGGGCACAATAAATTATGATTTTTAAATGCACTGATACAGGATAGATATCCATCTTTTGTATTTGTTTTATATTTTGGTTAATGATTTCTAAACCACAATTTAAAAACAGAAAATAGTATGAAACTCTCTCATTTCTGCCCATAATGAAGATTATGAATATGTGAATAACCCAGCAAAAAAAAAAAGGAAAAACAATGATGGATGAGCCAATATGTAAGGTAACTTATTCTCAGAAAAAGAACTGCTTTAGGCAAAATGGGATATTTTTCTCATGAAAAATGTTTCTCCTTCCTGATCATTTTAGCCTCCATTTGCTTTGTATTTTTTCTGCCTACTTCCTTTTAGCCTAAAATAATTTATATGATTCTTTCACATTCAGTTTGATATTTTCCCTGAGAGCTCCATATTGGATAACCAAAAAGCAGTGGTGATCAGTAAGATTCAACTGCTAGGCCAGGTTCAGGCTAGCCTGACCACTCACTATCTGGGAAAGAGACTTACATACTGAACAGTAAAATAAGAAATATTTTTTTGCCTCAATCATAGAAAAATATTCCATTTAACATATCAGAGAAATTTACATGAGAATTTATGAGTCATGTGTTCACTTCACATTTAGAAAATGAAATAAAATGAATAAGATTTTGCAGTAATATATCCTCAACCCTACTAAGACCTTCAATCACCTTAACAACCCTACTTATTCAAAATTTTGGACCTGAAATATTAATTAAATATTTATACCCTTTTGCATTAATTTTTTAAAAAGGTAAAATAAAATGTGTAAGAAAATTTGTCTCAGAAATCATATACCTGATATCTGAAAAAAATGTCATATCTGTATGTTTTATTTACTTTTAAATATGAATATCTGAATATATATAAAATATATACATGGTGATATATAATATAACTATATACATAATATATATTCTAAATATCTATATCTGAATAACTATCAGAAAGCCTAGTGCTGGAGTTCCTACTGTGGCTTAGCAGGATAAGGACCCAACATAGTCTCCGTGAGGATGAGGGTTAGAACCCTGGCCTTGTTCACTGGCTTAAGGATCTTACATCACCACAACCTGATGTAGTTTGAATCTGGTATTGTATTGCTCTGGCTGTGGCTGTGGAATAGGCCACAGTTGCAGCTCTGATTTGACCCCTAGCCAAGGAACTTTCATATGCCACAGGAGTAGCAGTAAAAAAAAAAAAAGAAAAAAAAACCTAATGCTAATTGCAATGTAGCGTTAGCCTAATCAGCTCCTTATAATTAAGAATTTGTAGACCAGATAAATTCACTTTTTGAGGTTTCCATCTAATCTTCATTAATGCTGAACTGTGACCTTTTTCAACAGACTTCCATGTATTCCCAAAGTCACATTGCCATGAATTATTTAATTTTTCTTTAATTTCCCAAATCTGTCTTCACTTCCTACACAATACATCTTCCCTTTCTTCTCTTAAAATCCCTAGTTCCTCTATCTTTTCGCAAAACACAATCAACTGAAACAACTTAAAATTTATTTTAATTTCTTAGTTCTCACTACTCTCAAACTCTCCCCTTCTGAGTTCATTAAATCCTCTTTAATTCACTGACTTTAGCTTTTCACAGCACACTCTGAAGGCAAAAGTTCCCTACTGGCTCATCTCTGCTTACAGCTCAGAAATATCAAGAGAAGAAGCCAAGGACCTGGGGAGTTATAGATTCAGATAATACATTATTCAAACTCAGACATAGGTTACTCCACTAAATCTTACCTTGTAATATCTATCTTTGTATTTTCTTGTCTCTTCTCTTTTTATTTATCCTCTTTTTGTAATTTATTTTAGCATTTTATATCTTCTTACAATTTTTGAAATTTTATGTCTATTTCAGTGTATATGTGCTTTATTTTTCTTTGTAACTTATACCTTAAGAAAACAAACTGGAGAAGAAGGGAATTGAATTTTCAGTCACTAACATGTTTGAATGTAATTCAATACTTATTTTGCTGTACATATTATTGAGGTTTATTATGGATAAATACTAAGTTTGTGTTAAATACTATGGACACTAGTTATAAATAATATGTATTCAATTATTGTCATTACAGAGCTTATGAAAGAGTAGTGACTTTATACTGGTAGGTCAGGTTTTAACGTAAAATGTGCAGAGTCTATGCAGAGAGAATTAAAAGGTGTCACTGGAGAACTGGACAATGATTCAAGGATGTGATATTTAATCTGATTTTGTCAGATCTTAGGGTATCACAGAATCATTCTGCTATTTTTTCTTTAAAAACATTTATTGAAGTATATTTGATTTACAATGTTGTATTAGTTTCAGGTGTACAGCAAAATGAATCATTTATACACACACACACACACACACACACACACACACACATACACACATCCATTTTTTCCCACATGGATTATTACAGACTATTGAGTAGATTCCTTGTGTTGTACAGTGAGTCCTTCAGAGTCATCTATTTTACATGCAATACTGTGTATATATTATTTCCATCCTCCTAATTTATATGCAAGGTTTCCTCTATTATAACAATGTTTGATTTTGAAATATATGTGTTTGTTTCTCTTTTAAAAATAAGTTTACTATTAAGAAAACATAATAAAACATTTTCCAGGAAAAAATAACCTTCTATATTTATTCAGTTTTACATCCCTAAGAGTACTCAGGGGCTTATATGGGTGAGTAGCCTATAAGTATTTTCTAACAGGTAACTGGTTGAATGTAGATTTCCTACTAATTTCAGTAATGACATTCCATTTAACTAAATTCAATTATTCACTCACCAAAGATCTTGACATTGAGTGACTGTAAATGAAAATGAGATACATTCTTATAATATGTCCTTATGTAAATTATCAGAGCTTAATTTTTCTTGTCTGAAAATTATGCAATAATAATGAGATGCAACACGGGGAGTTGTTTTGAAGAGTAAGTACCATAATCTATGTTAACTTGATTTAAATAGGTGGGTGTAGTTCTATGAGGCATACTTATAATCATCAATATAATCATCAAACTTACTGTATTTATCATTATTATTTGAACAGATATCTTCTTTTTGTTCTCTCTTTTGAAAATATTCTCTCCTTTTCCTGCCTTGAAGTCAACTTTTCTCATATAGGGAGGAAAGTATGTATGGGATAGAGTTTTGTCAGGAATAATGAGTTAAAATTAGTAGACTACTTTATACTGTGTGAGTGAAAGTCAGCAGTGATACTGGGGGGTGGGGATGGGGAGGATACTCTAACTTACTGGGATTTTTATTTCTCTCTCTCTCTTATCTGTGCCAGTCTCTGAGATTTGTACTTTGAACACATAAGACAAGAAGACTGTGTTATAGAAATATAAATTAAACAAAAGTCTAATTCAAATCCTATTTAATATCTGAGCCTCCTCAGATAACTTTGATTATTTGCCTTCCTGAAGTTGATCTAATTTCTACATTAACAGTGGTAGGTTGGCAGTTCTAACATGGGAACTTCAGTTCATACTTTGGCAATTTTGCTATTTTAGCAGGAATTGTCATAGCTGTGGAGAGTAGAGAAGTCTGGCTATTTGATTTTTTTTTAAATTGTTAGCAGTGTTCAAATATATTGTGTACTAAACCTGCCAATTATTTTGTGTTATCTCAATTATAGTATTCTGAGTGAAGTAGGTCCTGTTATTATTTACATTTTCACAAAGAGCCAGAGGCATATAGAGGTTAATAAACTTCTCCAATGTCAAGGACCTAGCAAGTGACTTAGGTGATTCAAATTCAGCAAAGCAATGCTATATCCCATATTCTTAATCTAAATTCAATGTGTTTCACAGAACATTCAATGATAAATATTATTATTTCTATTATTAGTTTTTAGAGCTGCACCTGTGGTATATGGAGGTTCCCAGGCTAGGGGTAGAATTGGAGCTGTAGCTGCTGGCCCATGCCACAGCTACCACAAAGTCAGATCCCAGCCATGTCTGAAACCTATACCAGATCTCAGGGCAACACCAGGTCCTTAGCCCACTGAGTGAGGACAGGGATCAACCTGTGTCCTTATGGATGATAGTCAGATTTGTTTCCTCTTATCCATGACAGGAACTATGTAAATATTATTTTGAATTTAATACTCCAAATAATAGCAATATAACAGTACTATAATGCTCTCCATAACTCCAAGTCGGGATCACACCCATTTAATATTTCATTTACTGTTTTTTAAAATGAACACCATTACTGACAGTGTGTATATTTCAATTTCAGAAAATTGATTTCATAAATGAATCTTATTGGAAGAAATTCTCTTTATGTATTTTGGCTTTTGAGTTAAAAATTACTATAATAAAATAAGCAAGGTAAAATTACAACTGCTTGACTTTTGATTTTATGGAGAAATCACCATGTGTTGCTCTTTTATGGAAAATATGGTCTTGTGAAATACAAATGCCTGGTTGGAATAATTTAACAAGTTGAGTTATTCTTATTTTTTCCTTGAAGCTCATACTTGGCTTAAATCAATCAGTACATCTTAGGTAGAAAATACCCTTTTATTCAGTGCAAAGACATCTTTTCTCCATGACATGCTGTACTTTTAAACTCAATAAACAATTTATCGAGTTGTTAACTTAGAAAATAATCACAGCTGTCTCTCATTCAATTAGTGCTACACTGAAGTTTCTCTAAGGAATATGGACAGAGGAGGACTAGCCTACTGGCCACTCCTCTTCATCTGTCTCCCCATCCCCTCCACCTTTGGAAAGTAGAGCTTCCCCTACTGGGAGAGGCTGTATAAGATATTTGCTATCTTAAAGTTGGTCTGTATCCATGTATGAATTCTTTATATACTAAATTTGCAATTTTGTATACATTTTTTTTAACCTCACAGACTGGAACTTGGAAATTTTCTGGTGTTCATGCATCATCTAATTTTTCTATGAGTTAAGGCTCTATATTCATGCCATGTACACAGGTTATCTTTAGTTACAGGTACATATATAAGAAAGACATGAATTTGAACAAGAGTTCATAGTACAAGTTTCAAGTTTCTATTTTAGTTAGGTCAGGATGGGAAAATAAATTGAGGGCTGTAAAACTAATAGAAGAAAGAATGTAGAATGAATTTTTTATTATTGCTATGAATCTGTTAAGCTATATAATATAATTAATTCATGCATTCAGGCTTTCTCTATTTATTTTGAATCATTCAATAAATATCTAACCATATCTGATGCTCCTCTATACTCTTCAGAAGGCACAGAAAACTTTGTACCTTACAAAGTGGTCACAGTCTCTGACAGCCAAACACCTGTTCATCTCTTAAATGGAGCTGGTAGGTCACATTGCATGGAAAGTAACCCATTATCCCTGTAAGCAAAGTCAAATATTTCTACTTTCATTCTCTCTTATTTTCCTTCTAGTTTGGCCTTCCTTATATTATGTTTTAAAATTTCTTCAGATGGGAAGACAAGATGGTGGAAGAGTAGGGGGACACACTCGCCCTCTCCCACAAACACAACAACAGCAAAAAAACACATCTACAGGATAAAAGATGAACACAGAATAGCAACCAATCGCTGGCAGAAGAACCTAAACTCCAATAATGGCAAGAAGTTTGTGACATTACTAGATAAAAAAAAAGAGGAGAGTGAGAGAAGGTGAATCCGAGCTGGACAGGCGCTCCTGAAAGGGAACTGCCGAGGAGAAAGGGATCCCACACCCTGGAAAGTCACCTACTCGGGGGAAAGATCAAACAAACTGGAGGAATCTCCAGATGCAGAGAAGAGTGTAGCAGTAAGTTGGAGTTCTGAAAAGCAGATCCAGAACTGTACGGACCATCTGAACTAGGGGCACAGTCACCAAAAATTGAGATGCCTGGGTGGGGGCTGGGTACCGAGTCCTTGGCTCTAGAGGTTAGCCCCCTGGGAATGGGCTGGGGGGTGGGGCGGAGCAGAGACTGCTTGGGAGGTCTAGAAACTGGTCTGTCAAGTTTGACGGGGCAGAGATTGCCTGGGATACTAGAAAACAAAGCTGTTGCAGAGGAAGGGAGCAATACTCTAGGGGCGGGGAAGTGGAAAGCCACATCAGAGGGAACCTGGGAGAAGAGCCTGGTCTGCGCCTGTGCTGGGGAGGGGAGAGAAGAAGGGGTGGGTCCCCATAGAATACTCCCCATGCCACAGCAAGCTTACAGGCCTGCTAACTAGCAGAAAGCTGTGCTTCTGAGTGCATCCCCTCCCCCCACCCCCACCACCCCCTACGCACTCGCCGGACCTGGGGCTGCCTGCCATCTGGGAGGGCTGGCCTCAACAATTGCCTGAAGCCTACCACCACAGGGGCTGTCCCTGCACAGGTCTGCTTGCCCTTTGGAGAGGCTACACCCCTCCAGAGCAGCACCAAACACCACCAGCCCCCGAGAAAAGGCCTGCAGCCCAGAAAAGCTAGAACAAGCCTAGCCAGGCTGTGAAAAGATCTGCCTAATTCTCAGATGGTCTGTCTGAGTTGGGCTGCCCTGGGGAGGAGCCTCCTGGGTTTGCAGTGGCCCTGCTATCTGCCCAAGCCCTCAGGGGGAGCCAAACTCTCGTGGATCAGCTGCATAGGACTACCAGCTCCAGGCAGGAACCCCTGCAGCCCAGAAAAGCTGCAACAAGACTGGCCAAATGTGAAAAGATCTCAGACATTCTTTCTGAGTTGGGCTGACCTGGGGAGGAGCCTCTTGGGTTTTCAGTGGCCCAGCTAGCCGCCCCCGCTCTCAGGGGGTGCCGAGCTCTAGCATATCAGCTGCATAGGACTGCCAGCTCCAGGCAGGACCCCCTACAGCCCAGAAAAGCTGCAACAAGACTGGCCAGGTCGTGAAAAGATCTGCCTAATTCTCGAATGGTCTTTCTGAGTTGGGCTGCCCTGGGGAGGAGCCTCTTGGGTTGGCAGCAGCCCAGCTAGCTGCCAAAGCCCTCAGGGGGTGCCGAGCTCTGGTGGATGAGCTGCAAAGGACTGCCAGCTCTCTGCAGGACCCTCTGCAGCCCAGAAAAGCTGCAACAAGCTTGGCCAGAGTGAGAAAAGATCTGCCTACATTCTCAGGCCGTCCTTCTGAGTTGGGCTGCCCTAGGGAAGAGCCTCTTGGGTTCTCAGGGACCCAGATAGCTGCTCCAGCCCCCAGGGGGTGCTTCACTCCTGAGGAATAGCTGCCCAACACCACCAACCCCCTGCAAGAACCCCACAGCCTAAAAACACCAGAGAAAGCTCTGCCTGATCGAGTGAAATCTGCTACCATCGTGGTGTGGACCTCCCAGTCCTGTCTGCCCACAGGAAGTCCGCCTTTGCTTCAAAGAGACCCTGTTAGCCCCATCAACACTCCAGAAAAGCCACACTGCCTCCAAAAAGACTGACCAACAACGCCAGCCCTCAGGAAACATTCCATGACAGTGACAAGGCAAACACTGCCTGGCCACGGAGGGTATACTCCACCAAGAAAAAGAAAAGAGCAAGCAAGATGAAGAAGCTGAGAAACCACCCCCAGTCAAACCAACAGGAGAACTCACCTAAAGCAGTCAACAATGAAACAGATCTCTGCAGTCTGACAGACCTGGATTTCAAAGGAGAAATAGTGACAATACTGAAGGAATTAAGAGAAGATATGAACAGTAATGCAGATACCCTCAGAAAGGAACTAGAAAATATAAGGAGGAGCCAAGAAAAACTAGAACATTCATTTGCAGAGATACAAACAGAACTATGGGCAGTAAAAGCCAGAATGAATAATGCAGAAGAACGAATCAGTGATATGGAAGATAGAATAATGGAAATCACCCAATCAGGTCAGCAGACAGAAAACCAAATCAAAAAACAGGAAAGCAATATAAGAGACCTATGGGATAATACAAAGCGGGCCAATCTACGCATAATAGGAATTCCAGAAGGAGTAGAAAAATATAAGGAAATGGAAAATATATTTGAAGAAATTATCGCTGGAAACTTCCCAAATCTAAAGGATACTGAGCTCAAGATACAGGAAGCACAGAGGGCCCCAAACAAGTTGAACCCAAATAGACCCACACCAAGACACATAATAATAAAAATGGCAAAAGTTAGTGATAAAGAGAGGATCCTAAAGGTGGCAAGAGAAAAGCAGAATGTTACCTACAAGGGAACCCCCAAAAGATTATCAGCTGATTTCTCTACAGAAACACTACAGGCCAGGAGGGAATGGCAAGAGATATTTAAAGTGCCAAAAGGAAAAAAAATATGCAACCTAAAATACTCTATCCAGCAAGAATATCATTTAAAATAGAAGGGGAAATAAAAATTTTCCAACAAACAAAAACTAAAAGAATACAGCAACACAAAACCCAGGCTAAAAGAAATACTGAAAGGGCTTCTCTAAACCAAAAAGAAAGGAAGGAAAGGGAAGAAAAAGAAAGAAAAAAAAAGAAGAAGAAGAAGAGGAAGAACTAGGACTGAGGAAACTGCAATCAGAGAGCAGTCACTCAAATAAGCCAGCATACAGATTTAATCATGAACATGCTTCAGACAAAATGAAATTAAATAGAAAAAAAAGAGTCATCAAAATCATAAAATGTGGGCAAGGGATGGTAGGAAATAAATTGACCCTTTTTGTTTGTTTGTTTGAATGTTTCTCTTCTTAATTTTAATATAGTAATGAAGTGTTTGAACCTCCAGGACCCTCAGGCTAAAACACACAATTAAAGGAAGGAGTTAGCATACTGAAAAAACAGGGCAACCACAAGGCAAAACCAAATATTGCATTCGCAAATAATTAAAAAAAAAAAAACACTCAAGCAGATAATAACAGGAGACCATCCAACCAAAAAAAAAAAAAGAAAGGAAGAGTGGAGAACCATAGAATCAACTGGAACACAAGGTTCAAAATGGCAATAAATAATCATCTATCAATTATCACCTTAAATGTCAATGAACTGAACGCCCCAATCAAGAGACACAGAGTGGCTGAGTGGATAAAAAGGCAAAAACCTTCAATATGCTGCCTACAAGAAACTCACCTTAGGACAAAGGACACATATAGATTGAAAGTGAAAGGGTGGGGAAAATATTTCATGCCAATAGACATGACAGAAAAGCAGGAGTCGCAACGCTCATATCAGACTAAATAGACTTTAAAACAAAAGACATAAAGGAAGACAAAGAAGGACACTACTTAATGATTAAGGGATCCATCCAAGGAGAGGATGTTACTATCATCAACATATGTGGCCCAAATACAGGAGCACCCAGATACATACAACAAATATTAACAGACATAAAGGGAGATACTGATGAGAATACAGTCATAGTAGGAGACCTTAATACCCCCCTCACATCAATGGACAGATCCTCTAGACAGAAAACCAATAAAGCAACAGAGATCCTAAAGGAAACAATAGAAAAGTTAGACTTAACTGATATCTTCAGGACACTACATCCAAAAAGATCAGAATACACATTCTTCTCAAATGCTCATGGAACCTTCTCAAGAATCGACCGCATACTGGGACACAAAGCTAACCTCAACAAATTTAGGAGCATAGAAATTATCTCAAGTATCTTCTCTGACCACAATGCCATGAAATTAGAAATCACCCATGGGAAAAGGAAAGAGAAAAAACCTACTACATGGAGACTAAGCAATATGCTACTAAAAAACCAATGGGTCAATGAGGAAATCAAGAAGGAAATTAAAAAACACCTTGAAACAAATGATAATGAAGACACAACCTCTCACAATCTATGGGATGCTGCGAAAGCAGTGCTCAGAGGGAAATTCATAGTAATACAGGCCTTTCTCCAAAAAGAAGAAAGATCCCAAACTGACAACTTAACCCTCCACCTAAATGAATTAGAAAAAGAAGAACAAAAAAGACCTAAAGTCAGCAGAAGGAAGGAAATTATAAAGATCAAAGAAGAAATCAATAAAATAGAGACTCAAAAAACAATAGAGAAAATTAATAAAACCAAGAGCTGGTTCTTTGAAAAGCAGAACAAAATTGACAAACCCCTGGCCAGACTCACTAAAAAGAGGAGAGAAAGAACCCAAAATAACCAAAATTATAAATGAAAAAGGAGCAATCACAACGGATACAGCAGAAATACAAAAAACCATAGAGAATACTATGAACAAGTATGTGGCAACAAGTTTGACAATCTGGAAGAGATGGACAATTTTCTAGAATCTTACAGCCTGCCAAAACGGAATCAAGAAGAAACAGACCAACTGAACAGACCCATCGCTAGAAATGAAATTGAAGATGTCATAAAAACACTCCCTACAAATAAAAGTCCAGGACCAGATGGCTTCACAGGTGAATTCTATCAAACATATAAAGAGGAATTGGTGCCCATCCTCCTTAAACTCTTTCAAAAGGTTGAAGAAGAAGGAATACTCCCAAAGACATTCTATGATGCCACCATCACCCTCATTCCAAAACCAGACAGAGATACCACCAAAAAAGAAAACTATCGGCCACTATCTTTGATGAATATAGATGCAAAAATTCTCAACAAAATCTTACCCAACCGAATCCAACAACATATCAAAAAGATCATACACCATGACCAGGTGGGGTTCATCCCAGGTTCACAAGGATGGTTCAACATACGCAAATCAATCAGCATCATACACCACATTAACAAAAAAAAAAAGTCAAAAATCATATGATCACCTCAATAGACGCAGAAAAAGCATTTGACAAAGTCCAACATCCATTCATGATCAAGACCCTCGCCAAAGTGGGCATAGAGGGAACATTCCTGAATATAATCAAAGCCCTTTATGATAAACCCACAGCAAATATAATACTCCATGGGGAAAAACTGAAAGCCTTCTCACTCAAATCTGGAACAAGACAGGGATGCCCACTCTCACCACTGCTCTTCAACATAGTTTTGGAAGTCCTAGCCACAGCAATTAGACAAACAAAAGAAATAAAAGGCATCCACATAGGAAGAGAAGAGATAAAACTCTCACTGTATGCAGATGACATGATACTATACCTAGAAAACCCTAAGGACTCAACCCCTAAACTACTTGAACTGATTAATAAATTCAGCAAAGTAGCAGGTTGTAAGATTAACATTCAGAAGTCAGTTGCATTTCTGTATACCAGCAATGAAATATTAGAAAAGGAATACAAATATATGATACCTTTTAAAATTGCACCTCACAAAATCAAATACCTCAGAGTACACCTGACCAACGAGGTAAAGGACCTATACGCCGAGAAGTATAAAACTTTAATCAAAGCAATCAAAGAAGATGTAAAGAAATGGAAAGATATTCCATGGTCCTGGACTGGAAAAATCAATATCGTAAAAATGGCCATACTACCCAAAGCAATCGACAGATTCAATGCAATCCCGACCAAATTACCCATGACATTTTTCACAGAACTAGAATAAACAATCCAAACATTTATATGGAACCACAAAAGACCCAGAATCGCCAAAGCAATCCTCAGAAACAAAAACCAAGCAGGAGGCATAACTCTCCCAGACTTCAAGAAATACTACAAAGCCACAGTCATCAAAACAGTGTGGTACTGGTATCAAAACAGACAGACAGACCAATGGAACAGAATAGAGAACCCGGAAATAAACCCTGACACCTATGCTCAGTTAATCTTTGACAAGGGAGGCAAGAGCATAAAATGGGAAAAAAGAAAGTCTATTCAGCAAGCATTGCTGGGAATCCTGGACAGCTGCATGCAAAGCAATGAAACTAGAACACACCCTCACACCATGCACAAAAATAAACTCCAAATGGCTGAAAGACTGAAATATACGACAGGACACCATCAAACTCCTAGAAGAGAACATAGGCAAAACACTCTCTGACATCAACATCATGAATATTTTCTCAGGTCAGTCTCCCAAGGCATCAGAAATAAGAGCAAAAATAAACCCATGGGACCTCATCAAACTGAAAAGCTTTTGCACAGCAGTGGAAACCCAAAAGTAAACAAAAAGACAACTTACAGAATGGGAGAAAATAGTTTCAAATGATGCAATGGACAAGGGCTTAATCTCTAGAAAATACAAGCAACTTATACAACTCAACAGCAAAAAAGCCAATCAATCAATGGAAAAATGGGCAAAAGACCTGAATAGACTGTTCTCAAAGGAAGATATACAGATGGCCAGCAAACACATGAGAAAATGCTCAACATCACTGATCATAAGAGAAATGCAAATCAAAACTACCATGAGATACCACCTCACACCAGTCAGAATGGCCTTCATTAATAAATCGACAAATAACAAGCGCTGGAGGGGGTGTAGAGAAAAGGGAACCCTCCTGTACTGTTGGTGGGAATGTAAACTGGTACAGCCACCATGGAGAACAGTTTGGATATACCTTAGAAATCTATACATAGAAGTTCCATATGACCCCACAATCCCACTTTTGGGCATCTATCCAGACAAAACTCTACTCTAAAAGAGACACATGCACCTGCATGTTCATCGCAGCCCTATTCACAATAGCCAGGACATGGAAACAACCCAAATGTCCATCGACAGATGAGTGGATTCGGAAGAAGTGGTATATATACACAATGGAATACTACTCAGCCATAAAAAAGGATGACATCATGCCATTTGCAGCAACATGGATGGAACTAGAGACTCTCATCCTGAGTGAAATGAGCCAGAAAGACAAAGGCAAATACCATATGATATCACTTATAACTGGAATCTAATATCCAGCACAAATGAACATCTCCTCAGAAAAGAAAATCATGGACTTGGAGAAAAGACTTGTGGCTGCCTGATGGGAGAGGGAGGGAGTGGGAGGGATCAGGAGCTTGGACTTATCAGACACAACTTAGAATAGATTTACAAGGAGATCCTGCTGAATAGCATTGAGAACTTTGTCTAGATACTCATGTTGCAACAGAACAAAGTTTGGGGAAAAAAATGTAATTGTAGTGTATACATGTAAGGATAACTTGATCTCCTTGCTGTACATTGGGAAAATAAAAATAACAAAATTAATAAAAATAAAATGAAGAAATACCAAGAATAGTGTGACTCTGAGAGGTAGATAATCAGTAAATCCAACAAGTAGGAATTCAAGTGGCATAGTCTAATTATTAACGTCTTGGTTTTCTTGTTTTTCTCATCCAAATGAGCTGGTATCATTACATGTGAGTTTACTTGAGTAGTTGATGAACCAAGAATGTGTTCATTCTCCCTTCTAAGGAAGCAATTAAAAGGATTATAAAATCACAGAAAAGACATTTTCTGTGACATACTTGGTTGATTTAATTTTTTTGTCATTTTATTTAAAAAAAGTTAATTGGGAGTTCCCATTATGGCACAGCAGAAATGAATCCAACTAGGAACCATGAGGTTGCAACTTCGATCCTTCACCTTGCTCAATGAGTTAAGGATCTGTCATTGCCATGAGCTGTGGTGTAGTTCGCAGATGTGGCTCAGATCCCGACATGCTCTGGCTCTGGTGTAGGACAGCAGCAACACCTCCAATTAGACCCTTAGCCTGGGAAACTCCTTACTCCATGGGTGCAGCTCTAAAAAGATAAAAGGCAAAAAAAAAGATAATTGAAAAATATTCATTTATAGCAGAGAATGTTTTTCAGGAATGATGTTTCAAGATGCAACGAATATTTAAAAGCTCTGAACATTAAGAGATGATGCTAATTCCTTTAAAGATAGAAGGAACGGAGTACTTTGTTGTGGCTCAGTGGGTTAAGAAGCTGATTAGTATCCAGGAGGATGTGGGTTCAGTCCCTGGCCTTGCTCAGTGGAATAAGTATCTGCCATTGCCATGAGATGCAGCATAAATCACAGACATAGGTCAGTTTCCATGTTTCTGTAGCTGTGGTGTAGGCCAGTACCTGCAGCTCCAATTTGAAATAGCTTCCAGTAGGTTCCCTAGCATGAGACCTTCCATATGGCACAGATGAGGCCCTAAAAAAAGAAAAAAAAAAGGAATAAATGTGGCTGAGTTAATAATTACTGGTAGAACTATGAGAAGTGGCAAAATTCTTATAGGCAAAGCTCTATTTTTTCCAATCCTAAAATCACATTCCTCTGTGTAAAGTAAAGTAGAGTTGAGAAAATTATATCAAGAAAGTATCAATGACTATACTAGATAAATCTGCAGAAGAATATATGTGACCTTGGGAGATAGTTTTGTTAAGAGCACTGCAATTATCCAAAAGATGACTAGGTTCAAATCTTAGCTTTTCTATTTTTTGCTGTGTGACCTTGATACATTTATTTATCCCACTCTATGTTGGTTAGAGGAATAAACATGTAAATATTTATAAAACACCTATGTAACTGGTACATAATAAACCCTAATATGTGTATTAATTAAATAAAATTTATGAAACCAAAAAACCTACCCTTCTATTTATTTGTTTATATTTGACACACTACCCACATTGTGAGTTTGTTTATTGATTGATAATTTTTTTGAGCCCTTCCTTAATTTTTGAGACCACTAGACATCCAGGATCATATTGTATTTTCCAGTTCTAGAATATGCCATTTCTCCAAGGAGGCTTTTATTAGAGAAAATTTTTGTTGGTGGTGGTGGTTGTATGTTTGTTGTTTTCTGATTTTTTAGGGTGGTACCTGCAACTTCCAGCTTATGTCACAGCCACAGCAATGCCAGGTCTGAGCTGTGTTTTTGACCTACACCACAGTTGACAGCAACACCACTAAGTGAGGCCAAGGATTGAGCCCGAATCCTCATGGAAACTAGTCAGATTCTTTACCACTGAACCACAATGGAATGTCCCCCTTTCATTTCTTTTAATCATTTACTCAATAGCTTGAAATAAATAGATAGTTGTCTCCAAATTCATCTTATCTTTGGCATCACGGGTATGTGATTTTCGTCTCTTAAAAAGAAAAGTCATCATGTGCTTTTGTGTGTGTTCTATGCTAATGAATTATTTGGCAGCAGTGAATCTTTTACATGTCCCTATAATTGTTGCTTTCCTTTCACTGGGTTTATGCTCTTTCTTATCTCTGGAGTATGGCTATAACAATATCTGGTGTGAGGTCACAGAAACATTGTTTTGAAGGACTTATTAATGGACTTCTAAACTGAAGCTATATAGGAAAGATGTAAACATATCCAGAAGGAGAAATCATCAAGGAAAAACAAATTATGATAGATGACAATGAAAAATAAATGATAGTGAGATGGAATATTCTGCAGGAAGTTAAAGACAGGTAATGTTGTAAGTGGCTTAAGTCAGCAAAGATTTAGTTAGTAATAAGACAAATAAATAATCTCTATTTTCTCTGCCATATATAGGAGGCTCAGAATTTCTTCTCCTTCAAGAATACGACCTTCAGTCATCTAGACACATTGAAAAGAGAAGTTAATCTCCTTTGAGAACTAGATCTTTAAAAGGAAGAGGTTGACTGGAAAAATTTGGAAGGCAGGTATCTGAGACTGTATTGAAGGAATCCAAACTTTTGAAACAAAAGGGACAAAATTTTACTTGTCTATGTTGCACAAATGCCATTTATAAACTTTATACAATATTCAGATTCTCATTAAAAAAACTCCTCTTCTTTTATCTTTTATCTAAGGAATTAATTAAATAATCATAAATTTCTCCAGGTTATTTTTGTCAAACCTCAACAACCAAAGATCCTACTCAACTTGGTGGCACTGGTACAGAAGAGGCCACAGCAAGGAAAGATTGGGAAAAAGTAAGTGTCTGGAGATCTGGGCTCTTATCCTTGTTCTACTACTTCAAATTATTTCATCTTTATTTGTGTCATCATACTCTCATTTATAAAATCAGACCTACTCTATTTATTATGTAGACCTGTCATCTAAGGCTGAAAAAAAAACCTATGCATATTCAAGAGCTTCATTAACTGCTTGGTAAACTTTTACATTTGTTTATAGATTATTAATAGAAATTGTTAAAATCAGGCACATTTATCAAAATGTTTATCCTCACTGGAAAAAAACAATGAACAGATATGTGAAAATAAAAATTATAACAACTCTTACCAAACATAAAGGAAATAGATCTACTTACCACCATGAGGAAACAAAAGCAAAATGTAACTGTTCTTTTCTTGAAGTTTTAATTTTGGTTTTCTATGAACTAGAAACCTAGTATATTTTGCTATGATATTTTGTTTGCATTCACGAGAGAGCTGATGGTGATGAAAGTAATAATTGCTAAAATTATTGAGAGTGGGCATTTTCAAATCACTTGACATGCATACTTTTGTTTACTTTTTACATTATTCTATGAGATATCATTTCTGTCTTTACAAATGATAAGACTGAAGCATAGAAATGTAATATATACTGCAATACTAAATTGTCTAAGTATATATTGACAGAATCCAGTTCTCACTTCTTAACCAAAATACAACTGTGCCTCTGTTGTTCAAATATTTTCTCCTGCTGTAGGATCTTATGATATATAATTTGAATATGGAATCTCAGTGCTGGAAAGAATCTCAGCAATTATGTTATCCACATCCTATTTTTTTACATAGGATGGATATGTCATATTACAATATCATACAACATGTTGCATATCCACTAGCGACTTTAGTGAGTATATATCTGAAAACATGTTATGAGATCAAAGTCTGACTTTGCTTCCTTGAGTCCCCATGAAACTTGAAAAACTGTCCAGAAGTTTTCTCTATTCAATTGTTGTCTGAGAGACTGATTGTCCCAGAATAATGTCACTTCTCTTGAAGAACTGATCTCATACTACTTTGAACTGAGATCATGATAATCTCCTAAAATAAACTGAACACACTGATCTTCAAGGACTTCTTATCAGAAAGCTAATTCTAAAAGCTGTCAGTGGATGCATTTTCATTTGCTGTTCTGATTGAAGTATTAATATAGAATTTGTCCTCTCCTTTTCAAAGGGTATTGTGTGATAATCATTAAATACACAGGATATGGAGCTAAGCAAAATTTAGTTTAACCTCAGATATGATATCCAATGTTGTCTAGGTCATTGAAATTTGCCTAAACTTTTTTGTTCATTTAGTTAGCATAATAATATACTTAAAAGCTGAAACCAGGATTGAAGCGAGTAATTTATAGCTCTTTATGGGACTTGTTATATTATAGACAGATACATAAAAATAGTTTCATTATTATCTATTGTTACTGTTAATGCCATTGTGATTATTTAAGAATTCAATAACTGACTTCAAAATCATAAGTTCCTTCAGTTGATAATTATGGTGATAAGCATAGAATAGTCATACTCTATGTGAATACATGTATGTGCTCAGAGAAACAGGTATGGTGTACTGATGAAGTTCAGTTTACTTAATCAATACTTACTCAATCTATTGGGTTTTTCAAATTTTCCAAATAGGCTTAATCAGCTTTTCCATCAAGGAAGGAAGGAACACAATGAATTAGGTAGTGACTTGTGGAAAATGTACCTCTATTCATTCCTCTAGCCCATATACATACAGTTAGAGCAGATACATTTTATTTAAGGAAAAACTGTGTTTGCTACATTCACTCCAGGTATTTTGTTGCTGCTTTAGGGAATCTCTCACTTACCTTAGCACCATATGGGATTTTTGAATTGTAGAATTTATTTTGTCAAGAGGCTGACACCATTTCTCTCCAGATTTTACATATAGGTCTTACAAGGGGTGAGTATCTATATTCTAGTCTGTGACAAGTGTGATATCATCCCAAGATAATTCCCAGCCCCAAGGGTATTTCAGGTTGTAAATGACCTTTCCAGTGGCATGGCATGAATGATTTTGTAAGAGAAAAGTGAACAATGATAACATAATTCACTATCATGTAGCCAAATACAACATAACAAGTGTCCTTCAATGGCAGATCTAAGATTAAATAAAAAAAATCCTTTAGTTCTACCAAGCAATAAAAAAAAATTTCTGTAAATTCTATGATTTCTATGAGATACTTAAAAACACTTTAAAGCATTTACTTACATGCTTTTAGAATTTAGTATTCTAAAGTGCAAGCTCAATGTTACTGAGAAGAACCCCAGGCACCCTCATTTTAGTTTGTTTCTCAATTTTCTCCCTGACTAGGAGGAAATATGCCTTGAATGATGAAAAGTGAGTGATTTTCACTCAGGCAAACTGGATTTGAGTATTAGATTTTCCATTTTCCAACTGTGAGGTGTTATTTAATGTTATTGTTATCATTTCATGTCATTGTTTAAGGTTTATTATTATAGATTATTTAATGTTGTTATAAATTTTTAAATTATGAATAATTATTGCCCACTACACCAGATTCTTTTTTTTAATTTTATTTTTTGCTTTTTCTAGGACTGCTTCCCACAGCATGTGGAGGTTCCCAGGCTAGGGGTCTAATCAGAGATGTAGCCGCCGGCCTATGCCACAGTCATAGCCACACAGGATCTGAGCTGCATCTGCAACCTACACCACAGCTCATGGCACATCGGATCCTTAACCCACTGAGCAAGGGCAGGGATCAAACCTGAAACCTCATGGTTCCTAGTCGGATTCATTAACCACTGCGTCACGACAGGAACTCCTACATCAGATACTTATCAAAATTGGGATAACATATATAAAGACCTAACCCCTTCTGTAGTGGACTGTACTCATTTAATGATGCTTAGCTTTCTTTTGTAATTATATCAATATCTACAGTGATATTTTTTAATTTTCTAATGTATAATTCTAGATTTTAACTTTCTTTAAATTATGAAGAATGGCATGGAATCTATGTCTTAAGCCTTTTACGATGGACAGATTGGAGAATGGGTAAATATAAGATGCAAGTCATACTGCGAACATTGGCCTCTATCCCAATTCTGGTGAGAAAACTAAAATGAGTTTTGTTGCTGTGAGAAGAGTGTCATTTAATAGATGAAAGACCAGTGTATTCAAAGAAAAAGGCCATCTTTCCTCAGTCAAAATTGCCATGTGTATGAAAAATTAGGAACTGAAAAAGATACAGCTGAGAGATTTTTTCAGAGTGAGAGAAATTGCCCATATTATTTTTCTTTCTTTTCTTTCTTTCTTTTTCTTTTCCATGTAATAAACCCTACCAGTCTGGTAAAAAGAAAGTTCTGTGGAACTCTTGGCCCAGTCACTTTAGAGACTTTCATATGCAGAGGACTTTTCCTCTAAGATACCAATGGTGACTACACAGAATTGGGCAATATCACAGGGCCTTTTCATGCTCCATGACTGAGCCTAAAACTATATTCCCTTTTCTAGCTCCATAGAAATGAAAGCTTGGTCATGTGCACTAGGCTAATCAGAAATCCCATTCTGGACCAGGAGTTCCATAGAAGAGGGCAAAATTTTTGGGGGAATACCATAGATTGAACACTAAGTCATACCAGGAAATCTATCTGTACACAACTTCCTTGAACTTTCCCTTTCTTAACACTGGAATTTGTTTAGGTCCTGGTCCTCTAGACAAACCAAAGCAGATGTCTCCTACCAGGCACTGTGGACAAAAGTGTTTATTTCTGGAAGTTCTGCTTATTGATGACATTCTCCAATATTCTCTAATACTGTTTAGATCATAATATTGCAGTTATCCATTCTTGGCAGTAACCACAATAGCATGAAGAGCCAACTATAAGTCAGGGTAGTGTTTTGTATTTTTGACTTTTTTAAAGCTCTTTTTTAAAAATAGAGACATCCTAGAGATGTCACAGAGAGGTCCCTAGGCACACATTTTGCTAGAAAAGCAAGAGAGGTTCTCCTGAAAATTACCTGGACCTTCAGGATTTGCTGAGGCCTGGCTCCATATATGCACATTCTAGGAAATAATGACATTATCCATAGAATGCCCAATTTTATCACTAAAGAGACCTTATAACTTTATGTTCACAACAGAGAATTTAGGATATAGGATAACCTGATGTTTCCTGCTCAGATATTTCATCTCAACTAGATCCTTGTAGCAACATGATGCTTATTTCTCAAATTTAAAAAGGTAAATTTGCTGAAGGAATAATGTGATCTACTTAAAATAGCTAAAGCCTTCTGATGCTGCATATAGCACCTTGATGTGCCAGAGTCAATTTTGATACTGCTGTATGAAATGGACTGAAGTCTAGAATTGCTTGCATTATAGCCTGAAGAGCCCTCTCTGGGTATGCATCCTACACAAAGTTATCAACCTTTAAGAGGATTCACTTAGTAGGTCCAAAGTACACTCACTCGTATATAAGATGTAGCCTCTATAACTGAAAAAAACATTAATATATTTGTATCTTTTATGTGGTAGGGAACACAAGGTTTAGAAAAGTATGCTTCCATTTCCAGGGTATATCCCAGCAAGTCCCTTGTGACTGGACCCATGGAAACTACACATCTAGATTGCTGACATTTCCAGTTGTCCATGTTATGGTCTATCTTCAATATTGTGGGTATTTGTGTACTTCCTGAGAGGGTGAGAGATGGACTTGTAGATTTGTTTGTTTCCCCAGAGATTGAGCTGTACACATTTAGAGAAAAAATGCTGAAAGTTCTTGGTTTGCCCTACAAAGAAAAAGTAAAATTATATGGGAAGTTTATTTTCCATTTGTCAGGCAGGGAGGTGGATAAAGCACTATACACATTAAAAGCTACATAGAAGTTACTGATCTATGTAACTTGTAACTATGTAACTGGTAAGATGTTCAGATGTGGAATAGTGCTTATAAATAGAGGAACTCAGCTGATTACATTCTTAAAGAAATATTAACCCAGGAGTTCCCACTATGGCTAGGGCATTTAAGAATCCAATTTCAGCATCTTGGGGTACTCTGGAGGTGCCAGTTCAATCCCTGGCCTCGTAGAGTGGGTTAAAAGAACTGGTATTGCCACAGGTTTAAGCTGCAGCTTGAATTCAATTCTTGGCCTGGGAACTTCTATATGTTATGGGTGCAACCATTAAAAAATAAAGAAAAAAATAATAATTAACTCATTTTGAAGATTCAATCATTTTCTGTGCTTGGAAAATTAAAAAGTCAAATTACAATTATTGATGAATCATGGTCACCATGTTATATTGTTATTAGGTAGCAAACACTTAACATCATCCTGGGCAGCACAAACACTGCATATTCCAAAGGTCTTCAAGATTAGCTCTTGACTAGATCCTGGGAGATAACCTCTAGAACCTTGGGATAGCCTGTCTGATAAATTGCACACCAAGAAATTTATGCTAATAATGTTGCTAATGGAGAATGCCTATTTTTTATACTCGTGAGATTTTGGAATAGGCTGTAATCATTTTGCCTCTGGAGTGGATTAGTTCAAGATGAAGTAACTAGGAACAGTTTTGTGGATTATTCATGCCAATGAACTGACCCCTAATAAAATCTTAGGCCCCAAGATTTGGTTAAGATTTTCTGGTTGACAATACTTCCTAAGAGTTGACAGACAGCACTGCTGGGAGAATTACATTGTCTGTGTGACTCTACCAGGAGAGGACAATGGAAGCTCCTTCTTGGTGTCTCCTTGACACTGTTCTATATAAACTTTTCTTTTGCTAATTTCAATCTATATCTTAGCTGAAATAAACCATATCCATAACAGCTTTTCTAAGTTTTTTGAGGCCTTCCTTCTAGTGAATCTCTGAACCTGATGGTGATCTGGGGCACGTCTGACACAAGTGCTAAATTTCCTGGGGTGATTTTTTCCCTCTTTTTAATTAAAATTTTAAACTTATTTATTTTTACATTACATTGAATATTAAATTTTATTGTAAAATACGCAAATTATGGAAATGAATACATATAAACTTAACTCCTGGATTAAATACAAAACAAAAAACTTTGAATATTGCCAAAATCATAAGTTCTCTGTGATCGCCCCCACTGTCCTATTTTCCTTAATGAAAACCACAATATCACCTCATACCTGTCAGAATGGCTATCCTTAAAAAGACCATAAATAGCAAAAGTTGCTGAGGATGTGGAAAACAGGAAACTCTTGTGCACTGTTTGTACAAATTTAAATTTGTGCAGCCACTATGGAAAACAGCATGCAGATTTCTCTAAAAACCTAAAGGTAGACCTACAAGATGATCCAGCATTCACACTCCTGCTTATATATCTGAAGAAAATGAAAACAGGGATTCAAAAACATACATTCACTCTAGTATGTACATTGGCCCTATTTACTATAGCCAATGTACAGAAGCAACCTGTGTCCATCAACAGACAAATGACTACATTTTTTTTTCTTTTTTGGCCACCCCATGGCATATGAAGTTCTGGGGCTAGGGATCAGATCTGAGCTGAAGCTGCAACTATGCACTGCAGTGACACCAGATCCTTAACCCACTATGCCAGGCCAGGGATCAAACCTGTGTCTCAGTGCTTCAGAAATGCTGCCAATCCAGTCATGCCACAGTAGGAACACCAATCTATAGACAAATGGATAAAGAAGATGTGATACATATGCACAATTGAATACTACTCAGCTATAAAAAAACACACCCACAAAATTTTGCCATTTGCAACAACATGGGTGGACCTAGAAGGTATTATACTTGTGAAATAACTCAGACAGAGAAAAATAATTACTGTTATGTTATCACTTATATGTGGAATCTAACAAATAAAATGAATGAATATAACAAAACATAAATAGAATCAGAGATATAGAGACAAATTAGTGGTTACCAGTGGGAAGAAGGAAGGGGGCAGGAGCAAAATAGAAGTAGAGTGTTAAAAGTTACAAACTAAATAAGCCACATAGATATATTGTACAGAACTGGGAATATATCCAATATTTTATAACTTGAGATAGAGTATACTCTATACATTTTGAAACACTGTATTGTACATTTGAAACATATAATATTACAAATCAAGTATACCTCATTTTAAAAAATAGTAAAAAAAACTTTTGTATTTTTATTATTCCCTCAGTTTCAATTTTAAAAATAAAATTTATCCATATCTCTAAAACTATCTTTTTAATAAATCTATTTTTAATTTTTGAATATTATAAATGTGATGTCATACAATTTCCCTTTTTCTTCTATTTTGCTTGTACTTTTCTTTGATACTATATTTGTAACATTCTCCCATGTTTGTAAGTGTTTCTGTGCTCTTAATTTCAAAATTTTAATGTATTATTTTTCCTTCATGTGTTTTCATTTAATGTCCATTTTTTATCATGACCAAGTCAGTGTTACTTTGAGTGTCACTCTGTGTGGACGTACAAGACTTTGTCCTGGTACATCCCTAGAGGTGTCATTGATTGGATACAGTATACGTATGTATGTTCACCTTTAAAATACAACAAAAATGTTTTCTAAATTTCTGTCTCACATTTATAGTCTCAAGACAAGCACATCTTACCTTAGTTTCTACATCCCTGTGAATATTTGTTATATGTTTAACATATTTTTGCCAATATAATGGAGGGGATAGATATTTAAATCTTTAACACATATGTATTTTTTGTCCATTTTATTAGGTTGGGGATCTTTTCTTTTTTGAATGCAGATAGTGTGTTTTCCCCACTGATTTTCTAAAATGTATGTTCTCCATTTATTTTCAGTGCCACCCTATGGTGTATTAAATTTCTATTTTTATATGTATCTGTTTCTGGACTCTATTCTGGTCATGAGTCTATTGGCAAACTTTTCTTCCTATGATGTCATTGAATTCTGCTAGATACCTGTAAAGGAGTGGCTTAATTTTTGTGTATTGGTAGGTTTAGTCCACCAAAACTGTACAACCAGATTTTCCCTATTAGAATATTTTTCAAATTTTGTTTGGAATTGTGTTATATTTATAGACCCATTTTGCAAAACTTATATCTTTAAAATATTGAGTCATTCTCATAAAAATGTTGTCACTATTTATTTTATTTAAAATATTTTAATGATGTTTTATAATTTTCTCCAAAAAGTTTTGAGTATTTGTTGTTGGATCTATTTTTTTTTTTGTCTTTTTTGCTATTTCAGATCATTAACCCACTGAGCAAGGGCAGGGATCAAACCCATGACCTCATGGTTCCTAGTCAGATTCGTTAACCACTGCACCACGACGGGAACTCCTGGATATACTTTCTTAAGGAAAGTGTTTTGTCGTTCTTTGAAAAATTGTGTTCTAAGTATTTTAGGCAGGGATGAGTAATGCAATTCATTTTCAGATCAAATACTGATTCTATATTTAGCAACCAGAGAAACCATTTTATTAATTCCCATAATTTGTCATTTTACCCCTTAATATGAGTCTATTCCCTATACATTTTAAACATGTGTATGCTACTTATTATTTTGGGTGTCTTTGTCTGCTAGCTTCACCCTCTAGTAAATTGTTAGCTGGAATTGGCAACACTGGGCATGGTTTTCTTTTATATAATTTTAAACTGAATATCACTAAACGTCAGTTTATCAGCTTGGATCATGATATATCAATTCAATCATAAGTACTAATTTAAATTATATTTGAGCCTCCAAATGCAATTTATCTAGCTTGCTGTGTATTATTATTGGCATAAAGCAAGATAAGTAAAACCAACCAAACCAAACAAAACAAATAAACAAAAAACATTTGGAGTGATAAATCTTTTGGAAAAAAACTCAAGCAAAAATTATAAACATTTAACCATTAATTTGTGAAAGAAAATATGACATTTAACATAATTGTCCAATATTTTTGAAAGCAATTTTATTTCACATTTTTAATACCCATATTTGCAGTGTTTATGCTGCCACCTTTTGAGATAGACTAACCCTAATCATACAAACTGAATGCCCAAAGATTCTCATTAACTATAATCTTTGGTACATTTTTTAGCTTAAATTTAAAGTCTATGCGGAGCAATTATTATTGAAGAGATAAGTACTGTAAGTAATGCTATTCTAAGAAATAATTGATGAATAACTGGTAAAGAAATGAGGACTCCTTTCTAAGTTTATTTTTTCTTTACTGTAATGAATCCCTTTGAAAATTGTGAATTGCTACTTTTGCACTGGGGAAAATATAGGGCTCAGAATCAGAATGTCCCCTAATTGTGCTGTTTCTTATTGAATCTCAAGAGAAATCAACATACATTACAGTCATTTAATGAATAAACATATTTATCATGCTTCTATATTAACAAAAAACCACACATGCATTTTAGCAACAGAAATGCTGTAAAGGCCCTGTGTTTCTTACATTCTTAAATTATAATTTTATTATATGTATTTTCTTTATTAATCTGAATAAATTTATTAGAGTAAAATATTTACATACTTAGACTATCCTTAGAGAAATGACTTGCATAAAAATGTTCACAATCTAAGAAGTGATGAATCATTAGTCATTTATAAAGCTGACAAAGATTTATAAACCAACATTTTAAAATATAATGACATAATGGGTACTATATAACAGACACTGTTCTATTAGTTTGGCCAATAACTATAAAAATTTGTCTTTAAAAAGTTTATTATAAAAGTAAAAAAAGAACAAAAAAATGAAAACACATTCAGTTATTAACATGTTTTACAAATACAGTTGAGTGGATTTTTACAGTTAAGGATTTCATTCTATCTGATGTTGAAGTCTTTGAAAATGTTTAATTCAGACACATATGATAATCTTATCTAAGAAAATCAATATATGTGGAAAACTGAATTGAAAAAATATATGTATCATCTCTATCAGATAAATCAATAATTAACAAAAATATCTCATTTTAAAACTATCTTTCAAATTACCTTTTCATAGAATTTCTCTAATTTATAGCTGGTCAAAAGACTACAATTATCAGAATATGAGTTTATTTCTTGTGCACCTTCCATGAAATCAATTTCTATATCACTTCATAAGATAATCAGAAGGAAAAATAAATATATTCATACAGAAATAATAGAAGATTTCATAGGTATGTGAAATTCTTAAGAAATATTATTAAATTAAAGAATAAAATAAATCCATTAGTTTTAACACAAAACTAGTCAGTGATCGCATTGAAGGAAAGATCTTATGGAAGTCCAAACTCCATGATGTCTCTACACAAAGGTATATTTCACAGGACCTCTCTTTGTGGAAGATAATTCTCATAATCTCAATATTTAGCCCTTACAATATATATGTCTATATAATATGAATTATTACATTATATAAGAAATGATAAGATACCACTTATAACTGGAATCTAATATCCAGCACAAATGAACATCGCCACAGAAAAGAAAATCATGGACTTGGAAAATAGACTTGTGGCTGCGTGATGGGAGATAGAGGGAGTGGGAGGGATTGGGAGTTTGGGGTTATCAGATACAACTTAGAATAGATTTACAAGGAGATCCTGCTGAATAGCATTGAGAACTATGTCTAGATACTCATGTTGTAACAGAACAAAGGGTGGGGAAAAAATGTAATGTATACATGTAAGGATAACTTGATCCCCTTGCTGTACAGTGGGAAAATAAAAGAAAAAAAATTTGGATTCAAATGAAAAAAAAAAAGAAATGATAAGAACCTAAATTATTGTCAAGGCAATCTTCCCAGCTGAATTTTAAGCATGTATGATCATTTAAATTTTTTCTATTAGTGTAGTAGCCTATACTGTTTTCTATTTCTCCTGTATTGTCACAAGAGGAGTCATTGGTGGCAAGACAGTAATATTTGAACCTGTGAACATTATACTCTCATTTAGAAAGCAATATTTTCTCCAAAGTCTGACAAAGTCATAGGAGTCATATTTACTATAATAAGTTATTGTGGGAGTTCCCATTGTAGTGCAGTGGAAATGAATCCAACTAGGAACCATGAGGTTGCAGGTTTGATCCTAGGCCTCTCTCAGTAGGTTAAGGATATGATGTTGCATGAGCTGCGGTGAAGGCTGCAGACCTGGTTCAGATCATGCATTGCTGTGGCTGTAGTGTAGGCCAGCATCTATAGCTCTGATTCGCCCTCTAGCCTGGGAAACTCCATATGCCATGAGGCCCAAAATAGCAAAAAAAAAAAAAAAAAAAAAAATTGGTTACTGTGGTAAGGAAGTTGAATGAAAACACCACACTACTTCTTTTGGATGATGGATCAAGATTTGGGGATGTTTATAAGCCAGAAGTCTTCTAAAAAAGACATACATCTTCCTCACCTCTTCATTATTCTATGGAAACCTTGAAACATTGTGTGAAGGGGAATAAGTTTACATTCTAGAAGACAGCCCTATCTCTGTTACATACTTATTGTTCTTCTTTATCTTTTTTCTAAATGGCAGTACCCACACCATACAGAAGTTCCTGGGTCAGGGATTGAATCTAAGCCACAACTGCAAGCTATGCCTCAGGTGCACAAATACCAGATCCTTTAACCAACTGTGCCAAAGTGGGAACTCCTATTATTTTTATGGAGAAAGTTGAAGTGTATGGCCTTATCAATGAAGGACAAATATTAGGAACTCAGATATCTAAGCCTAGATTTGGGTCAGTTTTTTACAAAAGCATAGAGAAATGCTGGTGGCCCAGAGAAACCTAGAGACAGATTCAACCATCCAGTAGAGAAAGGTGTAGATGGGATAAAAAGCCACTGGTTTTCTGGGAAACTTTGAAATGATTTCTAGGAAAATAATCACAAAATCTTGCCTGTTTATAGTTATTGTGGGTATTTGAAAGAGTTGAATGATCTGGAAAGTACAAAAAATATAAGATTTTATTAAGTTTAAAATATTTAAAGTTAAATAAAAATTTTATATACCAGTTTCCATCAATCTCACAGCCTTTATCATTTGCTCAGAAATGTACCTACCTAAAGGGGAAATTACTTGATATAAGCAACCCCATACCTCCCAGGTGGGAAGCCACACAGACTGGAAACCAACTGTATCACAGAGACTCACCTTCAGGAGTTAGAGTTCTGGGCCCCATGTCAAATCCCCATGCCTGGGGATCTGGCACTGAGAGAAAGAGGCCCTAGAAAATCTGGAATTGAAGGTCAGTGGGGCTTGTGCACAGGAGCTCCACAGGACTGGGGGAAATGGAGACCCCCAGTCTTGAAAGGTGCACACAGACTTTCACGTGCACTGAGTCCCAGGGAAAAGCAAAGTCTCCATTGGAATCTGGGTCAGACATGATTGCAGTTCTTGGTGGATCTCCTGGGAAAACAGGGGGTAAATGCAGCTTATTGTGAGGGAAATGAATTGGAGACAAGTTCTTGGGAGTATTCTTCAGCATGCCTTTCTCTGGAGGTGGCCATTTTGGGAAAATCTGGCACCACCCATTAGTGCTGAGAAACCCTAGGGCAAACAACAATCCAGGTGGGATCACAGCTCCACCCATCAGTAAAAAGCCTGCCTAAAGACCCCCAGCCACACTGCCACCTCTAATTTCACCCAGAGACAAAGCCCCACCCACCAGAGGGATTAGAATCAGCTCCACCTACCAGTGGGTAGGCACCTGTCCCTCCCATCAGGAAGCCTATAGCAAGCCCCCATAACAACTTCAGCTGTGAGGGGGGCAGATACCAGAAGTAAGAGAGGCTACAAATCTATTGTCTGAAAAAAGGTCACCACACCAAAAATCTATAAAAATGAAAAGACAGAGAACTATAACTCAGATGAGGGAGAAAGAAAAAAAAAACACAGAAAAACAGCTAAGTGATCAGGAGATTCACAGCCTCCAAGAAAAAGTCTTTAGACTATTGACCCTGAAGATGATGCAAGTAATTGGAAATAAGTGGGAGGCAAATATTGATAATGTACAGGAAACACTGAGCAAAGAAATACAAGATATAAAACTTAAGCAAGAAGAGATGCAAAATAAAATAACTGAAATAAAAAATTCATTAGAAGCAGCCAACAGCAGAGTACAAGAGGCAGAAGAATGAATAAGCGAGGTGGAGGACAGACTAATGGAAATCACTGATGCAGAACCAAAAAGAGAAAAAAGATTGAAAAGAAATTTAAAGAGTCTCAGAGAACTCTGGGACAGTGTTAAACACACCAACATCTGTATTATAGTGGTTCCAAAAGGAGAAGAGAGAGAGAAAGGGACAGAAAAATTATTCAAAGAGACAATAGCCAAAAACTTCCCTAACATAGGAAAGGAACCACTCATACAAATCCAGGAAGCACAACAAGTAACACATAAAATAAACCCAAGGAGGAACACCATAAGACACATACTAATCAAACTGACCAAAATTAAAAACAAAGAGAAAATATTGAAAGCAGCTAAGGAAAAGAAACAAATAACATACAAGGGAACCCCAATAAGGTTATCAGCAGATTTTTCAGTAGAAACTCTGCAGGCCAGAAGGGAGTGGCATGATATACTTAAAGTGATGAAAGGAAAAAAAATATCCAACCAAGATTACTTTACCCAGCAAGGCTCCTATTCAGATTTGAAGGAGAAATCAAAAGCTTTACAGATGAGAAAAAGAAAAAATAATTCAGCAACATTAAACCAGCCTTACAACAAACACTAAAGGAATTTCTCTAGGCAGAAAAGAAAAGGCCACAATGAGAAACAAAAATAAATGACAACTCTCAGCAGTAAAGGCATATATACAGTAAAGATATGAAATCATCCTTGAACAATTGTGCTACCAATATCAGAAATCATGAGAGGAGGAAGGTACAAATGCAGGACACTGGAGATGAACTTGAAATTAAGAGACCAACAACTTAAAACAATCTTATATATATATATAGACTCCTATATAAAACTTCAGGGCAACTGCAAACCAAAAATCTACAATTGACACAACTCAAATACAACACTAAAGATAGCCATCAAACCATAAGAGGAGAGAACAAGAGAAGGGAAGAAAAAAGAGCAACAAAAACAAATCCAAAGCAACTAATAAAGTGCAAAGGAAAACATACATACCAATAAGTACCTTAAATGTGAATGGACTAAATACACCAACCAAAAGACATAGACTAGCTAAATGGATACAAAAACAAAACCCATATATATGCTGTCTTTAGGAGACCCACTTCACTTCTAGGGACACATACAAATTGAAAGTGAGAGGATGGAAGAAAATATTCCATGCAAATGGGAATCAAAAGAAAGCTTGGAGTAGCAATGCTCATACAGAAAAAATAGACTTTAAAATGGAGAATATTTAAAGAGACAAGGAAGGACACAACATAATGATCAAAGGATAACTCCAAGAAGAAGATATAATAATTTTAAATACCTATGCACCCAACATAGGTTCACCACAATATATAATGAAAATGCTAATAACCTTAAAAGGAGAAATCAACCACAACATAATAATAGTGGGGGACAATGACAACAAAGATAACACCCCACTTATAGCAATGGTCAGATTATCCAGACAAAATCAATAAGGAAACACAGGCCATGAATGAAGCATTAGCCTAGATGGACTTAATAGATATTTATAGGACATTCCATCCAAAAGCAACAGAATACACTTTCTTCTCAACATCACACAGAACATTCTCTTATATTGATCACATCTTGGGCTACAAGTCAAGCCTTTCAATTTAAGGAAATTGAAATCATATCAAGCATCTTTTCAAACCACAATGCTATACGACTGGACATCAACAAGAAAAAAACTGCAAAATCACAAACATGTGGAGACTAAACAACATGCTACTAAACAACCAATGAATCACTGAAGAAATCAAAGAGGAAACTAAAAAATACCTAAAGGCAAATGACAACAAAGATAAAATACTTCAAAACCTATGGCACATAGCAAAAACAATCATAAGAGGAAAGTTTATAGCAATACAAGCCTATCTCAGGAAACAAAAAAGTCTCAAATAAACAAGCTAACTTTACATCTAAAGCATCCAGAGAGGGAAGAACAGACAAAACCTAAAGTTAGTAGAAGGAAAGAACTCATAAAGATCAGAGCAGAAATCAATGAAATAGAAATGAAGAAAATGAGAGAAAAGATCAATGAAATGAAAGTCTGGTTCTTTGAAAAGATCAACAAAATTGATAAAACCTTGGCCAGACTTATCAAGAAAAAACAGAGAGGACTCAACTCAATAAAATTAGAAATGAAAAAGAAATAACAACAGACACCACAGAAATAAAAAGGAGCATAAGAGACTAGTATATGCAAATTTAAGCCAATAAAACAGAAAACCTAGAAGAAATGCACAAATTCTTAGAAAAGTACAATCTTCCAAGACTAAACCAAGATGAAATAGAAAAGATGAATGGACCAATCTCAAGTACTGAAATTTAAACTGTTATTAAAACACTTCCAACAAACAAAAGTCCAGGGCCAGATGGCTTCACAGGCAAATTCTATCAAACATTTAGAGAAAAGCTAATACCTCTCCTTCTGAAACTATTCCAGAAATTGCAGAAGAAGAAACACTCCCAAGCTTATTCTATGAGGACACCATCACCCTGATACCAAAACCAGACAAATATACCATAAAAAAAGAAAATTACATGCCAATTTCACTGATGAACATAGATGCAAAAATCTTCAACAAAATACTAGCAAACCACATCCAACAATATGTTAAAAGGATTGTACATCATGATCAAGTGGGATTTATCCCAGGGATTCAAGGGTTCCTCAATATCCACAAATCCATCAGTGTGATACACCATACTAACAAACTGAAGAATAAAAACCATATGATCCTCTCCATAAATGCAGAAAAAGCCTTTGACATAATCCAACACACATTTTTGATAAAAACCCTTCAGAAAGTGGGCATAGAGGGAACCTACCTCAATATAATAAAAGCCATATATGACAAACCCACAGATAACCTCATTCTCAAGGGTGAAAAGCTGAAAGAATTTCTGCTGAGATCAGGAACAAGACAAGGATGTCTGTTCTCGCCACCACTCTTTAACATAGTTTTGGAAGTCCTAGCCACCTCAATCAGAGAAGTAAAAGAAATAAAAGGAATCCAAATTGGAAAGGAAGAAGTAAAACTATCACTATTTGCAGATGACATGATACTTACAGAATCTTAAAGACTCTACCAGAAAACTGTTGGAGCTCACCAAATTATGGCAAAGTCGCAGGATACAAAATTAATACACAGAAATCAACTGCATTTCTATATACTAACAATGAAATATCAGAAAGAAAAATTAGGGGAGCAATCCCATTTACCATTGCATCAAAAAATAAAATACTTAGGAATAAACCTACCTAAAGGGACAAAAGAAATATATTCTGAAAACTATAAGATGCTGATGAAAGAAATCAAAGACGACACAAACAGATGGAAAGACATACCATGCTCTTGGATTGGAAGAGTCAATATTATCCAAATAACTATACTACCCCAGGCAATCTACAGATTCAATGCAATTCCTATCAAATTACCAAGGACATTTTTCACAGAACTCAACCAAAATATTTTAAAATTTGTTTGGAAGAACAAAAGACCCAGAATACCCAAACACATCATGAAAAAGAAAAATGGAGCTGGAAGAATTAGGCTCCCTGACTCAGACTATACTATATAGCAACAGTCCTGAAAACCATACGCTACTGGCACAAAGTCAGACATAGAGATCAGTGGAACAGGATAGAAAGCCCAGAATTAAACCCATGCACCTACAGCTAACTAATCTATGACCAAGGAGGCAAGAATATACGATGGAGAAAAGATAGCCTGTTCAATAAGTTGTGCTGGGAAAACTGGACAGCTACATGGAAAAGAATGAAATTAGATCACTTCCTAACACCATTCACAAAAATAAACTCCAAATGGATTAAAGACCTAGATATAAGACCAGACACTATAAAACTCTTAGAGGAAAACATAGGCCAAACACTCTTGACATAAATGACACCAACTCTTCTCAGGTCCACCTCTTAGAGTCATGATAATAAAAACAAAAATAAACAAATGGGACTTAATTAAACTTAAAGTTTCTGCACAGCAAAGGAAACCCTAAATAAAATGAAGACAACCCACAGAATAGGAGAAAATATTTTCAAATGAATCAACTGACAAGGGATTAATCTCCAAACAAAAAAAACAACCCCATAAAAAAATGAGAAAATCTAAACAGGCAGTTCTCCAAAAAAGACATATGGTTGGCCAAAAAACACATGAAAAGATGTTCAACATCACTCATTATTAGAGAAATGAAATCAAAACCACTGTGTGGTATCATCCTACACCAGCCAGAATGGCCATCATCAAAAAGTCTACAAACAATAAGTGCTGGAGGGGGTGTGGAGAAAAAGGAACCCTATTACACTCTTCGTGGGATTGTAAATTGGTGTAACCACTGTGGAAAACGGTATGGACATTCCTCAGAAAACTAAAAATAGAATGACTATTTGATCCAGCAATCCCATTCCTGGGCATCTATCCAGAGAAAACCATGATTGCAAAGATGCATGTACTCCGATGTTCACTGCAGCACTATTTTCAATAGCCAAGACATGGAAACAACCTAAATGTCCATGGACAGAGGGATAGATAAAGAAGATGTATATATTCACAATGGAGAATTACTCAGCCATTGAAAGGAAAGAAATAATGGTATTTGCACCAACATGTATGGACCTAGAAATTATCATGTTAAGTGAAATCAGTCAGACAATGAGACACCAACATCAAATGCTATCACTTATATGTGGAATCTAAAAAAGAACACAATTAACTTCTTTGCAGAACAGATACTGTCTCACAGACTTTGAAAAATTTATGGTTTCCAAAGGAGACAGGTTAAGGAGATGCACTGAGGGTTTGGGATACATTGTTTGTGATGATTGCTGTACACCTATAAATGTATTAAAATTCATTAAGTAATTTAAAAAGTGTACCTACCTATAGTGTTATTCCATTAGCCTCAAATATTATACACTCCCATACATTAAAAATAAATAAAATTGTAATTATTCAAGTTTTCCCAGAAAGCAGATTATGACTAGTTTTGTGTGTGTATATGTATTTACCAGATTTGGGTAAAAGACAATTAAATCAAACCCCATTTTAAAGTTTCTAGTTATGCATAGTATTACCTATCTGGTATGACAATATTATCTTATGTGGGTACACTGCTTCAACATTGTAAGAAGTAAAATTGTCAAAAGCTTTAAGAAAATTATGATCATATTACTAGGCTTGTGTATATATTAAAAAGGAGTTTGTGCATATCTTGTGGTATTTGTACAGGTGTTATTTAACTGAATTTCATTTATTGCATTAAGAGCCTGGATACCACTCTGTGAATCTGTAGTGAATTGATTTAGACTGGAAAGTATAACTGGGAACTGGGAGTGAGCACTTCTGTGTGCATGTTCCTCAAGAGCAGAGTCTTGGCTTTCCACAGCCCTCTGGTAGGGCCCATGATTTTCAAAAGAAGCCAACAGGGCCTGTCTTCTTGTTGCAGAACACCAGGTCGGGGTGAGCAATGTGGATCTTGAACCCCTTGTTATTTCAGGAAGATGTCAGAGCCTGGGATATCCCCACTCTCTTCTGGGTCACCCAGCAGGTGTGTTTGTCTCCATGAGATCATTTCTTTTCCCCCATCTCTGTGTAGTTCTTGGAGGAATTCTGATAGTCTCCAGGTCATTCTGAGAGAGTTGTTCTATATGTGGTTGAAGTTATGCTGTGTTCCTAGGAAGAGCAGAGACCAGGATCCTCTTCCTCTCCCTTGAAGTTTAGGTTGAAATTGTAGAATTTAAGAATTCCTTTTTTTTTAGGGTTTAATAATATTGACCTGTTCTTCATAACAATCTCTTCTTCCCTTGCTTCCAAGATAACTCACTGTGCTGATTCTCCTCCTATTCCTCTTAATTTACATTTTGATTCCTCAATTATGGATTATTTTTAAGCATTGCTATTATTAAGTTGTTGATTGTTTCATACAGGTAAATAAATATTATGTATTTCATAGGTATCAATCAGGTTGTAGTATTTAATGGCATGATGATAGGATTTTTATGAGTCAAGTTCTCAAGAAGTATCTTGCATCATGCTGCACAGATCTTTAGGAACAGAACTACTCTACCTATTCTGATGACTGGGAGATTGGATTTACTAGAGGATAAGACACACACATAAGTATATGCATATGCATATACACACACGCACACACACACACACACACATATAGATAGATAGATAGATAGATAGATAGATAGATAGATAGATAGATAGATAGATAGATCCTAAGTGATTAAGATAAAATGGAACTCGACAAGAAAATCAGGTACATGGGTAATAACTATTTCTGTTGAAGATTATGTTCAAGTTGTAAAAAAAAATAAACAGAAACCTCAGCTAAATAGAGTTCAGAGACCAGAACAGGGACTCTCATGCCTTCTGATTAGAGCAGAATCCAAGAGAAAGAAGAAAGTCTCCTATTCTTTCCTGGAAAAGGAATCATCCAACAACAACAACAACAACAACAACAAAAAACAGCAACTCTTTGTTTTTTTCTGCAGCCCACCCAAATTCCTTTTCCTCTCTCTAAAGGAGTTCTCATTCCTTTGCCTTGTAGGAATTTGCAAGTGGCTCACCATAGTTACAAAGCCAGAACCACAATTCTCTGTGTATCCTAAATAGACCTAAATTTCTAGAAAACTAACTATCTGGCAGTCTATTTCACATCAAAAAAAGTTGATAATTCCACTTTCTAAGAGTTTGTCTATTGCAAAGTCATTTAATAACTTTAAATTTTGCTTGTCTTAACTGCAAGATATGTAAACTATCAAGGTTAAATTCAAAGACTAGTGTAGAAAATTAATTGAGAATTTAAATGGAAAATTATAATATACTGCTTAATGCATTATGAGTTCCCTGTGCCAAGGGATTCCCCATGATTTGGGCACCCAGTGTGATTTGTTTCACCACTTGTACTTGTGTAATTTGATCTGTAAAAGCTGTAAGTTTGTCTCCTTGTAAATCAGAATCACAGGTAATTGAACAAGCCAACACAGTTCTTAAGTCATAAAAATAACTTCAGTTCTTATTTTTCAAGATTTCTTTGGCAGTTAGGGGGTTTTGTGGTTCCATGCAAATTTTAAGAGCTTGAGGTGTCACCTTCCCAGACTTCTAGACCATATTATGAAGTTACAGTAATCAAAAACAGCATGATACAGAATAAAAACAGACACATAAGTCAACTGAACAGAATAGAGACCCCAGAAATAAACCTATGCACTTATGGTCAATTAAGCTAAGGCAAAGAAAACAAGAATATACAGTGGTGAAAAGACAGTTCCTTCAAGCACTGCTGGGAAAATTGGACAGCTACATGTAAAACAATGAGATTAGAACATTACCTCACAAAAATAAGCTCAAAATAGATTAAAGACCAGAAACCTTAAAATCCCTAGAGGAGAACATAGGCAGAACACAATTTGCCATATATCATAACAATATATCATAACAGATATGTCTCTGAAGCAAAATGAATATGAGGAAGAGTGAAAGGCAAGGAAATTAGGGGTATGTAATTAAGATGTTATGTATAAAATAGTTAACCAACAAGGATATACTGCATAGTGCAGGAAGTTATAGTCATTATCTTGTAATCATTTTAATGGAATATAATGTGTAGAAATACAAATCACTATGCTGTGAACTTGAAGCTAATGTAATATAGGAAATCAACCATGTCTAAATTTAAAAATATAGGTTTTCTTAATCAACTGTCTTTTTTATTAAAGTATAATTGATTTACAATGTTTCATCAAGTTCTGTTGTACAACAAAGTGACACAATAACACATTTCTCTGTGCTGTACTGTAGGATCCCATTGCCCATCATTCCAGATATAAGAGTTTGCATCCAAAAAAACTCCCAAATACCCATCCATCCCACTCCCCCCCTTTCCCTTTTGGGAACCCTGAGTCTGCTCTTCTTGGCCATGATCTATTCCTGTTTTTTGTTTGTTTGTTTTTATTTTTAGATAGGATCATCTGCTCCATATTTTAGATTCCACAAGAAAGTGATATAATAATCCACTGTATTAATTGCCCAGGCAATAGTATTTCTTTAAACAGCAGATTTAGTTAGTATCCTCTTTTCATTTCACTCAAAATAGAGTTAGAATGAAGGTTAAACTTACTCAAATAAGAGGAGGGGCACACACAGACACACACACACACACACACACACACACACACACACACACACACAAGAAAAAGAAGAAATTATGCTTTTGGTAAACTTAAACTATAAATGAAGAGGAAATTCAACAGCCAATTAAAATTATTTTTTACTTTGATAGAAACTTAATGTAGAGATCAGAAACCAATTTAGGAACAAAAAGCCACATAATATTTTATTTCATTTATCTGCATGTTATCCTATTTTAATTTCCTTGAGACTGGCATTTCTCCCTGTAGAGAATTGACCCCATAATTAAAACCTGTAATCTAGTCCCCATAGTTACCCAACCATCTTTACAGAAAACAAAATAAAAGGGCAGCAATGTGTGTATACTCAGGTGTCTCTCTTTTTTTTTTTTTTTTTTTTTTTTTGTCTTTTTGCCATTTCTTGGGCCGCTCCCATGGCATATGGAGGTTCCCAGAGGGGAACCTAGGGGTCGAATCAGAGCTGTAGCTACCAGCCTATGCCAGAGCCACAGCAATGCAGGATCCAAGCCACGTCTGTGACCTACACCACAGCTCACGGCAATGCTGGATCATTAACCCACTGAACAAGGGCAGGGATCGAATCTGCAACCTCATGGTTCCTAGTCAGATTCGTTAACCACTGCGCCACGACGGGAACTCTGGTGTCTCATTTTTAAATAAAGAATTAATTCAAAGTTTCTCTATTTTTTCTTTCATTTTCTTTTTTAAATTTTTTATTGTTATTTCCCCAGTACAATTTTTTTTATACTGTACAGCATAGTGACCCAGTTACACATACATATATACATTTTTTTCTCACATTATGATGCTCAGTCATAATTGATTAGACATAGTTCTCAGTGCTACACATCAGGATCTCATTGCTAATCCATTCCAAAAGCAATAGTTTGCATCTGTTAACCCCAAGCTCCCAGTTTATCCCACTCCCTCCTCCTCCCCCTAGGCAACCACAAGTCTATTCTCCAAGTCCATGGTTTTCTTTTCTGTGGAAAGGTTCATTTGTGCTGTATACTAGATTCCAGATATTAATGATATCATATGGTATTTGTCTTTCTCTTTCTGACTTACTTCACTCAGCATGAGAGTCTCTAGTTCTATCCATGTTGCTGCAAATGGCATTAATTCATTCTTTTTATAGCTGAGTAGTATTCCATTGTGTATATATACCACATCTTCTGAATCCAATCATCTGTCAATGGACCTTTGGGTTGTTTCCATGTCTTGGCTTTTGTGAATAGGGCTGCAATGAACATGCGGGTGCATGTGTCATTTCATTTTAGAAATGAAAATGTTCTTCTTATGTTAAGCTTTGCCTGAGCTTTTTAAGGATAGTGGTAAAATAGAAAGACAAGTAGGATGCTGAGAAGGAAGCTGTAAGTATCTGGTTCTGTCATTCACTGCTGTGGACAGGTATAGAGTCTACTACTAAATGACATTGATTTGATAGTGTACTCTGGAATGAGACTACTGTTAAAATACTAGAAAATCATTCTTCACAATATAGTAGGTGTCAAAAAATAGTTATTTGAAATGGTCACTATGTTTGCTGCTTTGGGAAGAACAGAGTGATTTCTGGATGGCATTGCATGGATTTTGGAGTTGAAGGATATACAGAATGGTCTTAATGAGAAAAAAACGAATTTGAGTTAAAACCGCATGCTTGTTGAGAGAATGAGAGACTTCACCAAGGATAATTCTGTGCTTTGCATTTTGTATGTGGGCTAGAAGAGAAAGAATATATATGTTGCATTTCAGTCCAAGCTGCAATAGACTATATGGATTTAGATTAGTTATTTGAGAGTCCTTTAAACCAGATACAGACAATTGCTTAATAAATCTCAATACTTATTCATTTGTCTACTAATTTTCCCATTACAACAGTCTATTTTCTATGCTATATTATCTCAGGGTTTATTTTTTCCCATGTATACTGACCTCATCAGCATTTCTACTATTTCCTATTAAGTTTGGGTAAGGAAGTATTTACAACTAATACAAAGTTAAGTGTACTCTAATTATAATAAATGGCCAGAAAAAAATATGCTTTTCTGACTGAGTTCATCCTGTTTGGATTAGCAGACAAGGCAAAGCTACAGATTACCCTATTTATGCATTTTTTATTGTTATTTACACACTAACAGCTTTGGGGAATGTTGGAATGATCCTCTTAATCAGGATGGGATCACAACTTCACACATCCATGTATTTCTTCCTGGCTGTCCTATCAGAAGTGGACTTTAGTTATTCATCCACCATCACTCCAAAGATGCTGGTAGACTTATTATCAGAAAAAAAACCCATCTCCTTTGCTGGCTGCTTCTTGCAGATGTACTTCTTTATAGCCTTTGCCACAGTATAATGCATCCTTTTTGGGTTAATGGCCTATGACCGTTATGTGGTCATAGGCCATTATGAATATAGGCCACTATGACCATTATGAAAATCTCTACTTTACTCCTTGATCATGTCCAGGACAGTCTGCCTAAAAATGGAAGGAGGGGGTCTTACTGCAGGACTATTGAGCTCCATGGTCAATACAAACTACGTAAACAGTTTGCCATTCTTCAAGTCCAACGTCATCCATTATTTCTGTGACAGTCCTCCAATTTTTAAACTGTCATGTTCTGACACATGCCTGAATGAAAGCATCATTGTTGCTGGTCCACTGTTGCTGGTGTGAATATGGTTGGGACACTGCTGGTGATCCTCACTTCTGGCACCTACGTTCTCTTCTCCATCTTTCGTATGCATTCAGGGAAGTGGAGACACAGAGCATTCTCAACCTGTGCCACTCACCTGGCAGCTATAATTCTGTTTTATCCCACTGCCATCTATACTTATCTGAGACCTACTTCCAGCTACTCCTTGAATCAGGACAAAGTGGTTTCTGTGTTCTACACAATGGTGATCCCCATGCTGAACCCTCTGATCTACAGCCTCAGGAATAAAGAAGTAAAGAAGGCTCTTTGTAATGTAATTAATAGGAAAAGAGTCCCTTCATTTCTATGATTGTTGGCTTAATTTTCTTAACTAAATAGTGTATTTAATTAGTTTTAAAATGCTATTACAAGCTTTCTGCCTTTCATTAGAATAGTTTCTAAGTAATCATTTTCTTTTAATACTGAAAGTTTTGTATCTAATTAGGTATAACATAAGTTATCAAACATAAAAAACTATGGAAATTTCACCTAATCATTCTATATTTCCATTAAGTTCTCAAAAATAGGGCTTATTCATAATGAAAGCTTGGTTAGAGAAGAAAATAATTAAGCATTTAGAGGCAAAAGTTATATCACATGGCTGTAGCCATATAAAATATTTGTAATTGTCTGTTTGTTTTTTCCTCTGGGCCTTCTTTTTCACCATTCATGATTCATAAATGATTGTTAATGATTTATTAAAAATAAATTTCATTGATTTATTAAAAATTGGAAACCTTACATTTTATAAACAACAATCATCTGTCAATAATATTTTAAATTTACAATAGATTTCCATTTTAATTTATTGACTTATATTTCCTGGGGAGATGCCTAAATTATATTTTGGACTCTCCACCTTTTATATCCCTTCTCCCTCCTTCAGAACACACATATATTCATTAAATAATAAGGGTGAGTTTGTACAAACATATACTATCAAGTAAACTGCTGTCTGGTTAGAATGTACCAACTACAGAGCTCCCTTCAATTCCCTTCCTTTCTCAAAATTTTGTTTCTTCTCTCCCTTTCACTCATTCAGACTGACAAATATACACAAAACCACAGACACACACATTCAGCCACTGCAAAGTTTAATCAGTGCATAATTCCAAAGCAAGTATATCAATGTTTAATGGATGAATCTGACACACATATTTTGCAATAGGCTCATGGATTCCATGCTTATGGAAATCTTTTATCAATTGACAGTAAACATCAATTAAAATGCATCTTAATGTTAAAACCAAGCATTAATATGGAGGTAGATGTAGCTGGCTTCATAGAACTCTGGAGGAAACTGAGTGTGGGACAGGGCTTGCTAAGGAGACAGCACACCCTTAAAGTTTTTGGAAGGAATTTCCCCACACCCCTTCCCTTTCTCTTGCTGCTGAAGTGTCACATGATGAAAGCTGTGATGTTTGAGTCATCTTGGAGGTGGCAAAGCAGATCTTCTGACTTACCACTAAATATAATCAAGTTTTAACATCCCTTGTCCTCAATGGTGCACATAGTGGACCTTCATCTTGGGGATGTTCATAAAGTCATCAGTGTTGTCCGCACACCATGGGTCATGCTCTTACCCCACAGGTGCAGTTTATTACCTGGCCCTAGAGGCCCTGAAGCAGGCTGATCAGGTTCCACAGGTGCAGGTCTAAAAAGAAAAAAAAAATCTTTTATTTAGTTTGTTAATTCTAAACTGACATGTACAAAATAAATTTCATTGATTTATGAAAAATTGGAAATCTTACATTTTGTAAACAACAATTAGGTAAAGGGTAGTTGTGAGACTAAGATAAACAACAATGATAATGTGAGAACAAAGGATGTATATATGTATATGCAACTGGGTCACCTTGCTGTACAGCAGAAAATTGACAGGACACTGTAAACCAGCTATAATGGAAAACAATAAAGTCAATATAAAAATAGATAAGCAACAATTTTATTTACCTTCATGGGCTCAGATAAAATCAAACATAGTGTATCAATTAATAATCATGTTTTAAAAAACAAACATAAATGCTATTATTTCAAGAAGGCAAAACTTAAATGGTCAGGTGTATGGGAAAAAGTCAAATATAAAGTATCTGAATCAATTTAAGAAGAAAAAACAAAGAACGTTATTGATGATATATAAATTTATTGAAATACACAGCTTTTTAAAACAAATAGTTTTATATAAATTATAAAGAATGTATTCTAAATGCAATGTCTGGTATCAGAAAGCAGAAATATGGTCATTTGTTGCTAAACATAGATGTCATTTACTGCTTTGGCCAGGAAACTGGTGTGTACTATCTTTAATATTCTCTTTAAACTTTGCGATTTTAATACTAATGTGAATTGCATATACCTACACTCTATCCTTAAGTCTCAGAATATTCTTTGGGATGTTTCAGCCACTTAAGAAAAATTATTATGGCCTACATCTGTTACCTAAGAGGGGGGTGATGGATCTTGGCAGTGGAATTTCAAAGTTTTGCAAATAGGATATCAGTCTCCTAAAAAGTTATGTCAAAAACTCGAGTTTCTGAATTCAGTTCCAAATCTTGATCTCCCAAAATTGTATGATCATTTAACATTGTGTTATAAAACAAACTTACAAAATATAATTCATTATCCATGTTTGTGTTGAGTGTGTGTGAGATTCATTAACACACTGGTAAAATAAAACAAAGATGAAAAGAACAAGCAGGCCAGGAAAGGCTATGGAAATACAAAGCGTATTTAGCTGCAAAAGAGAAAATCAGCATGAAAAGCGTGAGAAATAAAAATTGAGGTTTTATTTCACATGACAGAAAATATCATGCCTAAGTTGTATGTTATAGGCGAGGACATAGGTGAAAGTCAGTCAAAAGCAGCTAACAGAACATTTAAAAATCAAATGCTAAAGACATTTCTATGGCTGATTGTAGTGACATAGATTTATCCCTTGATAGTAGTGCCCAATAGAGAAAACTAACTAGGGCTCATAGAATGGTATTAACAGAGGCAGAAGCAAAGTGAGAAGAAACAATTTCTAATCTTAAAGGGGCCACTGCATAAATTTTTTTCCACAAAATGAGACCACAACTGCTAAATGGATTTTTTTCCTACTTATTCATTGTTTTTCCCTTTAAAAGTGCATACTTATTACATTTTCCCCTAATGGTTAGGAAGACAACTTCATAAGAAGCTCGTAAGAGGTAAATATTTACATAGCTCTGCTCTATGGCATGGTATATTTGATGTGAGATATAACACACATGGGATTTTAAAGACATTAGCACACTGTAGAGAACCTTCATACTAAAGTCTGAGTCACTGACATCAGACTCTGTCCAAGAGATTGTTTCCTGCATATACATCAAAATTGTCTTGTGATCTTTTTCTCCATTTCACTTTCTCTTATTAAAACTGTAGTTTGTGCTTCCATTTTCCCCATCTTCTTTGTCAGTGACAATATTGCCTACCTTGGAGATCTTTATAGCATCACTAAATCCACTCTCTGCTGGTTTCAATGTTGCAGTTTTGATGTAAACCTTTATTAGTACCAGCAAAAAATAAATTACATATTGCTATTATGAGACCTGTAATTTACTAAACTATTTAAAAAGAAATTCTGTATTAATTTTCAGTCAATTATATTTGACTTAGGCATTAAGCAATGTAAAACATCCTTATAGCTAAGGAATTTTAAGCAGAAAGAGAAAATCTAGAGGCACCAGCAAACTATATTGCAAAACTATAGTTATTGAAACAGTAAAGTATGCATTCATTCATGTATTCATGCAGATGAATGAAGTTGGGCACCAATCTTAAACCACACACAAAAATCAACACAAATTGATTAAGGACTTAAACATAAGGTCTGAAAATATAAAACACTTAGAAGAAAATATAAGGCAAAAGTCCCCTTAGAATTTGTCTTGGCAATGATTTTTTTAATATGAACCAAAATTACAAGCAACAAAAGCACTAATAAACTATTGAAATTACATGAAACAAACAAACAAAAATCCCCCAAAACAAAAGAAAACAACAAAAAACTTCTTCACAGCAAAGGAAACTATCAACAAAATAAAAAGACTACCTTTTAATTGAGAAATACATTTTTAAACCTGTATCCTATATTTGATAATATCCAAAATATATAGTAAACTCATATAACTCAGTAGCAAAAAAATTATTTTTTAAAAATAGATTAAAAGCTGGCAAAGGACATAAATAGACCTTTTCCCAATAACATAGAAATGGTCAACAAGTGTTTTAAAAAAGCCAAAATCACTAATTATTAGGGACTTTCAAATCAGAATCACAATGAGCTATCACCTCACACTTGGTAGGATTTCTACTACCAAAGGAAAAGAGATAACAATGTTGTCAAGGATCTACAGAAAAGAATCCTAGTACACTCTTGGTAGGAATGTAAATTGGTGCAGCCACTATGGAAAACAGTATGGAAGTTCCTCAAAAAAATTAATAAGAACTGCAACATGATCCAGCAATCCCTTTTCTAAGGAGATATTCAAAGAAATAACATCACTGTCTCAGAGAGATATACTATGTTCATTGTAGAATTTTTCACAATAGCCAAGATATGATAACCCCCTGAGTGTCTGTCAACAGATGAATGGATAAAGGTGATATGGTTTTATATGCATTGGGATATTAGTCAGTGTTAAAAAATTAAGGAAATCCTGGAATAAAAGAAAACATGGATGAATCTGGAGGGCAATATGCTAAGTGAAGTAAGCCAGATGCAGAAAGACATATTCTGCATGCACCATTTATATGTGGAATAAAAAAATAAATAAAAATAATAGAAACAGATGCAGAAAGACTGATTTCTAGAGTGAGGGGAAGTGAGGAATATTGTTTAAAGAATACCATCTTTCTGTGATAAAATGAAAAGTTTTCATGAATCTAATGTATACATGGTTAATGGCATTGTATTATGTAGTTAATAATGTTATAGTTAATAACATTGTATTATATACTTGAAATATCCTAGGATAAAAGATAGCTATGTGATATGATAGATGTTTTAATTTGTTGCAGTTGTCATTATACAATTTATGCATATATCAAATAACCACTTTGTACACTTCAAATATGTTACAATTTTATACTTTACATTAAAATTTTGTCAACTATAGCTCAATAAAGCTGGAAATGAAACAAAAAACAAAAACACCAAATTCCATTCCACTAATTTCTACCATGACTCTCAAAAATTCAAATTATATGTAAATATCTTAACTGATCAAGGTAAAATTAGCAAAATTATTGTGCTTTTCTGTCTCTTCAATGAAATCAAAAGTCAATGTACATTGTTTTATCCTTTACCTATGTCATCACTAGCTTTGAATTTTCATCCCATATACCTTTGATTAGAAATGCCATCAGTGCCTGAGTCAGATTTAGTAGATCTATAATGAGCTCTAGGACACTTCTTTAACTTTCACAAGAAAGCAGTACAAAATGTTTGTCTAGACACAATCTAAAATTTATGGATTTTTTATCATCTTCAACAATAAAATTTTGACATTCTTTCATGAAAAAGACAAAGCAATGATTTTTTAAAAATTTTATCCCCAAATGGTCCTATAGAAAAACCATATATATTAATAATACAAATATAAAAACTTTTCCACTGATCCAGATTACTGACTGAATTACCTTTCTGCCTATTGGTTCAAAGACATATGGATCTGTGTGATATTTAATACTCCTAATAAGTGATCTTTTTGGTAAGAATAACAGTGTTTGTGGTGTCATAACTTAAACTAATGGGATCACAGTTGCCACAACTATGCGGTAGTCATGAAAACTGGCAGATTGACAAGAAAAGGTAATTGCAAACCAGCAACCTTGTAGACATGGATTGTGCAGACTAGGTTTGGAGCTCCTAAGAACATCACATCTTCTGATCAATCACTAATACATTCTATAAAACATAAAAAATAATGCAAACTTCTACACTGGATCATAATTCAATAAAAAGACATTAGTAAAAATGAAAAATCACATCTCAATAGAAATTAAGAAATTATTAAAATTGAAGAAACACTGTAAATCAATCATACCTTAATAAAAAATTTTAAAAATAAAATACCAAAAAAAAAGAAATTATTAAAAGAGCGTGTCACTAAAGGAAAAAAAACTGTAAATATAAGGTAACTTAAAAGGGACACTGCATACTAAAAGTGATATAATTACCACATAAGTCGTTAAAAAAGTCTATGTGTTAATATTAACTAAAACGTAATTAAAATTAACAACTTATGTGTTTGCCTTAAATAACCAAGAAAATATTAACTAGAAACCATATGAAAAGCAGCATGAAAAAATGACAAAGAGACATCAGACAAGATTATTAAGATTATGTGTGTGTGGTATATATATATTTCCATGCATCTACAATATGCCAGTGGAAATTTAATCTAAATAAAGGAAATTATATGACTATATATCTGATGATCATAGATGTAAAGATCCTCTACCAAACATTAGCCAACCAAATTCAACAATGTGTAAAAAAGGATCACACATCATGATCAATTGGGATTTCTTCCAGGGATGCAAGAATGGTTCAATATCTGCAAACCAACAAATATGATTAACCACATTAACAAAACAAAAGATAAAAATCACATGAACATCTAACTAGTTGCTAAAAAAGCATATGAACATCCATTCATGATAAAAATGCTCAACAAATGTGTATAAAAAGAACATACCAGAGCTTCTGTTGTGGCTCAATGGGATAAGGGCCCAATATTGTGAAGATGCAGAATGGATCTCTGATCTAGCATACTGTGTTAAAGATCTGGTATTTCTGTAAGCTGCAGCTCAGGTCATGGATGTGTCTCAGATCTGGTGTTGCCCTGTCTGTGGCACAGTCTGCAGCTGCAACTATTATTTGACCCTTGCCCCAGGAACATCCATTTACTGGAGAAGGGGCCTAAAAAATTTAAAAAAAAAGTACTTCAGCATAATATTGATCTTTTATTACAAACCCAGAGCTAAAATCAGAATTATGAAAAGTTGAAAATCTTTTCTTTAAGATTAGGAACAAGACAAGAAGGCTCATTATTGTCACTTCTATTATCATAGTGCTGGAAGTCCTCGCTGCAGAAATCAGACAAGAAAATGAAGTAAAGTGCATTCAAACTGGAAAGAATGACATAAAACTACTATATTTGCATATAATAAGATACTATATGTAGAAAACTCTAAAGAATCCACCAAAAACATTAAAACTAATACATGGATTCAGTAATGTTGCCATATATAAGATTAGTATAGAGAAAACTACAGCTTTTCTCTATACTAATAATGAATTTTCAGTAAGAAAATTTTTAAAATTCCATTTACAATTGAATCAGAAAGAATAAAATATGATTAAATTAATCAAGGGGTTAAAAGATCTGTAATCTGAAATCTACAATACATTGAAGGAAATTGAAGGTGATACAAAGAAATGGAAATATATCCCATGTTCATGAATTGTAAGGATGAATATTTTTAAAAAGTCCTTACAACCCAAATCAATGTAAAATTTCAATGTAACAAAATACCCGTGACATTTTTCATAGGGCTGGAAGAAATAATCCTAAAATTCATATGGAACTACAAAAGACCCAGAATAGTCAAAGGGGTTTTAACAAAAAGGACAAATCTGGATCTATCACTATCGCTGGCTTCAGACTATACTACAAAGCTATGGTAATCAAAACTGTATGGATATACCACACTTCAATTTAAAAAAGAAAACAGAGGAACATTTTAGGGCACAACCACTACACAAATCCTGTAATCACTTCTCACTATATATATATATATATATATATATATATATATATATATACTACATCAACCCTGACCTGGCCACGGTCTTCTCCTACACAATTCCTAACTGTCCCTACTTCTACTATATGCCCTTCCCTAAGGTATATTATAATCTTAATTTTCTCCACATTTTAGATACTTTATTCACATCCAACAACAGAAAAGATTACATTGGAAAGATTCAATGGTACATGTGTAAATTATTGAGTCCATGAAGTGTTCTAGGTAAACAGTGTCATATTTGGAGCTGGATGTGCATCAGTAAATAAGACATGTGCCCTAGAGTCAAGGAATTATGACAAGATACAAAGGCAAATTATGAAGAAATTTTATGTTTTCAATTTTTATTATTTCATTTTATTTTATTTTATTTTCCCACTGTACAGCAAGGGGATCAAGTTATCCTTACATGTATACACTACAATTACATTTTTCCCCCACCCTTTGTTCTGTTGCAACATGAGTATCTAGACAAAGTTCTCAATGTTATTCAGCAGGATCTCCTTGTAAATCTATTCTAAGTTGTGTCTGATAAGCCCAAGCTCCCGATCCCTCCCACTCCCTCCCTCTCCCATCAGGCAGCCACAAGTCTCTTCTCCAAGTCCATGATTTTCTTTTCTGAGGAGATGTTCATTTGTGCTGGATATTAGATTCCAGTTATAAGTGATATCATATGGTATTTGTCTTTGTCTTTCTGGCTCATTTCACTCAGTATGAGATTCTCTAGTTCCATCCATGTTGCTGCAAATGGCATGATGTCATCCTTTTTTATGGCTGAGTAGTATTCCATTGTGTATATATACCACTTCTTCCGAATCCACTCATCTGTCGATGGACATTTGGGATGTTTCCATGTCCTGGCTATTGTGAATAGGGCTGCGATGAACATGCAGGTGCATGTGTCTCCTTTAAGTAGAGTTGTGTCCAGATAGATGCCCAAGAGTGAGATTGCAGGGTCATATGGAAGTTCTATGTATAGATTTCTAAGGTATCTCCAAACTGTCTCCATAGTGGCTCTACCAGTTTACATTCCCACCAACAGTGCAGGACGGTTCCCTTTTCTCCACAGCCCCTCCAGCACTTGTTATTTGTGGACTTATTAATGATGGCCATTCTGACTGGTGTGAGGTGGTATCTCATAGTAGTTTTGATTTGCATTTCTCTTATGATCAGTGATGTTGAGCATTTTCTCATGTGTTTGCTGGCCATCTGTATATCTTCTTTGGAGAACAGTCTATTCAGGTCTTTTGCCCATTTTTCCATTGATTGATTGGTTTTTTTGCTGTTGAGTTGTATAAGTTGTTTATATATTCTCGAGATTAAGCCCTTGTCAGTTGCATCATTTGGAGATTAAGCCCTTGTCCATTACATCATTTGAAACTATTTTCTCCCATTCTGTAAGTTGTCTTTTTGTTTACTTTTGGGTTTCCACTGCTGTGCAAAAGCTTTTCAGTTTGATGAGGTCCCATGGGTTTATTTTTGCTCTTATTTCTGATGCCTTGGGAGACTGACCTGAGAAAATATTCATGATGTTGATGTCAGAGAGTGTTTTGCCTATGTTCTCTTCTAGGAGTTTGATGGTGTCCTGTCGTATATTTCAGTCTTTCAGCCATTTTGAGTTTATTTTTGTGCATGGTGTGAGGGTGTGTTCTAGTTTCATTGCTTTGCATGCAGCTGTCCAGGATTCCCAGCAATGCTTGCTGAATAGACTTTCTTTTTTCCCATTTTATGCTCTTGCCTCCCTTGTCAAAGATTAACTGAGCATAGGTGTCAGGGTTTATTTCCGGGTTCTCTATTCTGTTCCATTGGTCTGTCTGTCTGTTTTGATACCAGTACCACACTGTTTTGATGACTGTGGCTTTGTAGTATTTCTTGAAGTCTGGGAGAGTTATGCCTCCTGCTTGGTTTTTGTTTCTGAGGATTGCTTTGGCGATTCTGGGTCTTTTGTGGTTCCATATAAATGTTTGGATTGTTTATTCTAGTTCTGTGAAAAATGTCATGGGTAATTTGGTCGGGATTGCATTGAATCTGTCGATTGCTTTGGGTAGTATGGCCATTTTTACGATATTGATTTTTCCAGTCCAGGACCATGGAATATCTTTCCATTTCTTTACATCTTCTTTGATTGCTTTGATTAAAGTTTTATACTTCTTGGCGTATAGGTCCTTTACCTCGTGGTCAGGTGTACTCTGAGGTATTTGATTTTGTGAGGTGCAATTTTAAAAGGTATCATATATTTGTATTCCTTTTCTAATATTTCATTGCTGGTATACAGAAATGCAACTGACTTCTGAATGTTAATCTTACAACCTGCTACTTTGCTGAATTTATTAATCAGTTCAAGTAGTTTAGGGGTTGAGTCCTTAGGGTTTTCTAGGTATAGTATCATGTCATCTGCATACAGTGAGAGTTTTATCTCTTCTCTTCCTATGTGGATGCCTTTTATTTCTTTTGTTTGTCTAATTGCTGTGGCTAGGACTTCCAAAACTATGTTGAAGAGCAGTGGTGAGAGTGGGCATCCCTGTCTTGTTCCAGATTTGAGTGAGAAGGCTTTCAGTTTTTCCCCATGGAGTATTATATTTGCTGTGGGTTTATCATAAAGGGCTTTGATTATATTCAGGAATGTTCCCTCTATGCCCACTTTGGCGAGGGTCTTGATCATGAATGGATGTTGGACTTTGTCAAATGCTTTTTCTGCGTCTATTGAGGTGATCATATGATTTTTGACTTTTTTTTTTTGTTAATGTGTTGTATGATGCTGATTGATTTGCGTATGTTGAACCATCCTTGTGAACCTGGGATGAACCCCACCTGGTCATGGTGTATGATCTTTTTGATATGTTGTTGGATTCGGTTGGGTAAGATTTTGTTGAGAATTTTTGCATCTATATTCATCAAAGATAGTGGCCAATAGTTTTCTTTTTTGGTGGTATCTCTGTCTGGTTTTGGAATGAGGGTGATGGTGGCATCATAGAATGTCTTTGGGAGTATTCCTTCTTCTTCAACCTTTTGAAAGAGTTTAAGGAGGATGGGCACCAATTCCTCTTTATATGTTTGATAGAATTCACCTGTGAAGCCATCTGGTCCTGGACTTTTATTTGTAGGGAGTGTTTTTATGACATCTTCAATTTCATTTCTAGCGATGGGTCTGTTCAGTTGGTCTGTTTCTTCTTGATTCCGTTTTGGCAGGCTGTAAGATTCTAGAAAATTGTCCATCTCTTCCAGATTGTCAAACTTGTTGCCACATACTTGTTCATAGTATTCTCTATGGTTTTTTGTATTTCTGCTGTATCCGTTGTGATTGCTCCTTTTTCATTTATAATTTTGGTTATTTTGGGTTCTTTCTCTCCTCTTTTTAGTGAGTCTGGCCAGGGGTTTGTCAATTTTGTTCTGCTTTTCAAAGAACCAGCTCTTGGTTTTATTAATTTTCTCTATTGTTTTTTGAGTCTCTATTTTATTGATTTCTTCTTTGATCTTTATAATTTCCTTCCTTCTGCTGACTTTAGGTCTTTTTTGTTCTTCTTTTTCTAATTCATTTAGGTGGAGGGTTAAGTTGTCAGTTTGGGATCTTTCTTCTTTTTGGAGAAAGGCCTGTATTACTATGAATTTCCCTCTGAGCACTGCTTTCGCAGCATCCCATAGATTGTGAGAGGTTGTGTCTTCATTATCATTTGTTTCAAGGTGTTTTTTAATTTCCTTCTTGATTTCCTCATTGACCCATTGGTTTTTTAGTAGCATATTGCTTAGTCTCCATGTAGTAGGTTTTTTCTCTTTCCTTTTCCCATGGGTGATTTCTAATTTCATGGCATTGTGGTCAGAGAAGATACTTGAGATAATTTCTATGCTCCTAAATTTGTTGAGGTTAGCTTTGTGTCCCAGTATGCGGTCGATTCTTGAGAAGGTTCCATGAGCATTTGAGAAGAATGTGTATTCTGATCTTTTTGGATGTAGTGTCCTGAAGATATCAGTTAAGTCTAACTTTTCTATTGTTTCCTTTAGGATCTCTGTTGCTTTATTGGTTTTCTGTCTAGAGGATCTGTCCATTGATGTGAGGGGGGTATTAAGGTCTCCTACTATGACTGTATTCTCATCAGTATCTCCCTTTATGTCTGTTAATATTTGTTGTATGTATCTGGGTGCTCCTGTATTTGGGCCACATATGTTGATGATAGTAACATCCTCTCCTTGGATGGATCCCTTAATCATTAAGTAGTGTCCTTCTTTGTCTTCCTTTATGTCTTTTGTTTTAAAGTCTATTTAGTCTGATATGAGTGTTGCGACTCCTGCTTTTCTGTCATGTCTATTGGCGTGAAATATTTTCCCCACCCTTTCACTTTCAATCTATATGTGTCCTTTGTCCTAAGGTGAGTTTCTTGTAGGCAGCATATTGAAGGTTTTTGCCTTTTTATCCACTCAGCCACTCTGTGTCTCTTGATTGGGGCGTTCAGTTCATTGACATTTAAGGTGATAATTGATAGATGATTATTTATTGCCATTTTGAACCTTGTGTTCCAGTTGATTCTATGGTTCTCCACTCTTCCTTTCTTTTTTTTTTTTTGGTTGGATGGTCTCCTGTTATTATCTGCTTGAGTGTTTTTTTTTTTTAATTATTTGCGAATGCAATATTTGGTTTTGCCTTGTGGTTGCCCTGTTTTTTCAGTATGCTAACTCCTTCCTTTAATTGTGTGTTTTAGCCTGAGGGTCCTGGAGGTTCAAACACTTCATTACTATATTAAAATTAAGAAGAGAAACATTCAAACAAACAAACAAAAAGGGTCAATTTATTTCCTACCATCCCTTGCCCACATTTTATGATTTTGATGACTCTTTTTTTTCTATTTAATTTCATTTTGTCTGAAGCATGTTCATGATTAAATCTGTATGCTGGCTTATTTGAGTGACTGCTCTCTGATTGCAGTTTCCTCAGTCCTAGTTCTTCCTCTTCTTCTTCTTCTTTTTTTTTCTTTCTTTTTCTTCCCTTTCCTTCCTTTCTTTTTGGTTTAGAGAAGCCCTTTCAGTATTTCTTTTAGCCTGGGTTTTGTGTTGCTGTATTCTTTTAGTTTTTGTTTGTTGGAAAATTTTTATTTCCCCTTCTATTTTAAATGATATTCTTGCTGGATAGAGTATTTTAGGTTGCATATTTTTTTTCCTTTTGGCACTTTAAATATCTCTTGCCATTCCCTCCTGGCCTGTAGTGTTTCTGTAGAGAAATCAGCTGATAATCTTTTGGGGGTTCCCTTGTAGGTAACATTCTGCTTTTCTCTTGCCACCTTTAGGATCCTCTCTTTATCACTAACTTTTGCCATTTTTATTATTATGTGTCTTGGTGTGGGTCTATTTGGGTTCAACTTGTTTGGGGCCCTCTGTGCTTCCTGTATCTTGAGCTCAGTATCCTTTAGATTTGGGAAGTTTCCAGCGATAATTTCTTCAAATATATTTTCCATTTCCTTATATTTTTCTACTCCTTCTGGAATTCCTATTATGCGTAGATTGGCCCGCTTTGTATTATCCCATAGGTCTCTTATATTGCTTTCCTGTTTTTTGATTTGGTTTTCTATCTGCTGACCTGATTGGGTGATTTCCATTATTCTATCTTCCATATCACTGATTCGTTCTTCTGCATTATTCATTCTGGCTTTTACTGCCCATAGTTCTGTTTGTATCCCTGTAAATGAATGTTCTAGTTTTTCTTGGCTCCTCCTTATATTTTCTAGTTCCTTTCTGAGGGTATCTGCATTACTGTTCATATCTTCTCTTAATTCCTTCAGTATTGTCACTATTTCTCCTTTGAAATCCAGGTCTGTCAGACTGCAGAGATCTGTTTCATTGTTGACTGCTTTAGGTGAGTTCTCCTGTTGGTTTGACTGGGGGTGGTTTCTCAGCTTCTTCATCTTGCTTGCTCTTTTCTTTTTCTTGGTGGAGTATACCCTCCGTGGCCAGGCAGTGTTTGCCTTGTCACTGTCGTGGAATGTTTCCTGAGGGCTGGCGTTGTTGGTCAGTCTTTTTGGAGGCAGTGTGGCTTTTCTGGAGTGTTGATGGGGCTAACAGGGTCTCTTTGAAGCAAAGGCGGACTTCCTGTGGGCAGACAGGACTGGGAGGTCCACACCACGATGGTAGCAGATTTCACTCGATCAGGCAGAGCTTTCTCTGGTGTTTTTAGGCTGTGGGGTTCTTGCAGGGGGTTGGTGGTGTTGGGCAGCTATTCCTCAGGAGTGAAGCACCCCCTGGGGGCTGGAGCAGCTATCTGGGTCCCTGAGAACCCAAGAGGCTCTTCCCTAGGGCAGCCCAACTCAGAAGGACGGCCTGAGAATGTAGGCAGATCTTTTCTCACTCTGGCCAAGCTTGTTGCAGCTTTTCTGGGCTGCAGAGGGTCCTGCAGAGAGCTGGCAGTCCTTTGCAGCTCATCCACCAGAGCTCGGCACCCCCTGAGGGCTTTGGCAGCTAGCTGGGCTGCTGCCAACCCAAGAGGCTCCTCCCCAGGGCAGCCCAACTCAGAAAGACCATTCGAGAATTAGGCAGATCTTTTCACGACCTGGCCAGTCTTGTTGCAGCTTTTCTGGGCTGTAGGGGGTCCTGCCTGGAGCTGGCAGTCCTATGCAGCTGATATGCTAGAGCTCGGCACCCCCTGAGAGCGGGGGCGGCTAGCTGGGCCACTGAAAACCCAAGAGGCTCCTCCCCAGGTCAGCCCAACTCAGAAAGAATGTCTGAGATCTTTTCACATTTGGCCAGTCTTGTTGCAGCTTTTCTGGGCTGCAGGGGTTCCTGCCTGGAGCTGGTAGTCCTATGCAGCTGATCCACGAGAGTTTGGCTCCCCCTGAGGGCTTGGGCAGATAGCAGGGCCACTGCAAACCCAGGAGGCTCCTCCCCAGGGCAGCCCAACTCAGACAGACCATCTGAGAATTAGGCAGATCTTTTCACAGCCTGGCTAGGCTTGTTCTAGCTTTTCTGGGCTGCAGGCCTTTTCTCGGGGGCTGGTGGTGTTTGGTGCTGCTCTGGAGGGGTGTAGCCTCTCCAAAGGGCAAGCAGACCTGTGCAGGGACAGCCCCTGTGGTGGTAGGCTTCAGGCAATTGTTGAGGCCAGCCCTCCCAGATGGCAGGCAGCCCCAGGTCCGGCGAGTGCGTAGGGGGTGGTGGGGGTGGGGGGAGGGGATGCACTCAGAAGCACAGCTTTCTGCTAGTTAGCGGGCCTGTAAGCTTGCTGTGGCATGGGGAGTATTCTATGGGGACCCACCCCTTCTTCTCTCCCCTCCCCAGCACAGGCTCAGACCAGGCTCTTCTCCCAGGTTCCCTCTGATGTGGCTTTCCACTTCCCCGCCCCTAGAGTATTGCTCCCTTCCTCTGCAACAGCTTTGTTTTCTAGTCTCCCAGGCAATCTCTGCCCCGTCAAACTTGACAGACCGGTTTCTAGACCTCCCAAGCAGTCTCTGCTCCACCCCGCCCCCCCAGCCCATTCCCAGGGGGCTAACCTCTAGAGCCAAGGACTCGGTACCCAGCCCCCACCCAGGCATCTCAATTTTTGGTGACTGTGCTCCTAGTTCAGATGGTCCGTTCAGTTCTGGATCTGCTTTTCAGAACTCCAACTTACTGCTACACTCTTCTCTGCATCTGGAGATTCCTCCAGTTTGTTTGATCTTTCCCCCGAGTAGGTGACTTTCCAGGGTGTGGGATCCCTTTCTCCTCGGCAGTTCCCTTTCGGGAGCGCCCGTCCAGCTCGGATTCACCTTCTCTCACTCTCCTCTTTTCTCTTGTTTTATCTAGTAATGTCACAAACTTCTTGCCATTATTGGAGTTTAGGTTCTTCTGCCAGCGATTGGTTGCTGTTCCCTGTGAGTCACTTATCCTGTAGATGTGATTTTTTTGTTGTGTTTGTGGGAGAGGGCGAGTGTGTCCCCCTACTCTTCTGCCATCTTGTCTCCTCCCCAGTGTTTCTTATATACACTAACTGTGGTGTGGAATATACCTTTAGTAATTCTAGTTAATATCATCTCAAGCCTTCAAACCCACATTTATTATTTTCTCAGCAACTTTTCTTTCTTGGGCATCAGCTATTCTATAGCAATCACTCCTAAAATGCTTGTGAATTCCTTAGCATCCATAAAATCATTTCTCCCTATGACTGTGCACTGCAAATATATTTCTTTGGTTGTTTTGCTAATGCTGAGTGTCTTATCCTGGCAGCCATGTCATTTGACTGCTATGCAGCCCTCTGTAATCCATTGCTCTATTCTACACTTATGTCCAGGAGAGTCTGTGTAGTCTTCATTGTGTTGGTATACTTCAAAGGAAGTATGACTTTGATGGTGCCTGTCTCCCTCATATTAAGGCTGCCATTTTATGACTCCAGTAACATCAACCATTTTTTTATGTGATATCCCACCTCTCCTGGGTTTATTGTGTGCAGATACTCATGTCAATGAGCTTCTGTTCTTTCCCTTGTGTGGCTTCATCCAGACCAGCACTTATGTGGTCATATTTATCTCTTACTTCTGTATTCTCATCACTGTTTGCACATCAAGTCCTCAGGTAGTAGAAGCAAAATTTTCTCTACCTGTGCCTCTCATCTCATAGCAGTCACCTTGTTCAATGTAACAATTCTGTTTATGTACTTACTTCCCACAGCCAGCTACTCCCTAGACACTGGTAAAGTGATTGCAGTGTTTTACACTGTTGTCTTTCCCATGTTTAATCCAAGTATCTACAGCTTCAGAAACAAGGATATATCAAGCACTCTCCAGAAATAAAGATAACTTTAAAATGTTTTCATTCTCTTATAGATGTATTCTCTCCAAAATTCTGCTCTGTGAAACATTCCTGAAAGAAAATAAATAATAATAATTGTTGTCTAAATAGTGTTCTCAAAATATTTTGTGCATTGATTCATTATGTGCTTTGTCATTTTTATTGAGGCTATATGTTGATTTTCTATCAACCCACCCACAAGAAACTCCTTGCCAACTGGGAATATGAATCTTGGTTGATTTCTCTAACCTCTATGCAGAACCTGGTATTTAGCACATCCTCAGTATGAATGTGTGTAATTAATAAATTAATTAATAAATACAGCTGTCTGTATTTGGGAAAATAATTCTAGATTCTACACTTACAGAACATTTGCCACCAGGGAAGTTTGACACAACCCCTAATGGATGATGATGCTTTCACTGGCTCTCAGGAAATCAGTTATAAGGTGCATATATCAATAGTATTTTTAGTATTAGAGTAGAGTGAAATTATGGCATATTGTTTTACATTTGGCTAGACTGGGTACTGTAATAAATCCTCTAATTCTTCACTCACAATGGGTATATGTGAACACCAAACAAGCTTGGGAGAATCCAAAATATTATAAACTATATACATTACTAATAATTTGCATAAATATTATTGACATAATCTTCAAGGCTCTGTTCTCAGGAAGAGGTGAACAATGGCACTGACCTTGGCATTCTGTAAATTGAAAATGCAAACTAATTAAAGTATGAAAACTTCTCTCTCTGGGATAAATTTTGATGCTTAAATCATGAGGCATTTTCTGTGGTTTCTTTTATTTATTTATTTACTTATTTACTTATTTGATTTTGCTACTCCCTTGGCATGCAATGCTATGGGGCCAGTAATTAAACCTGTGCCACAGCAGTGACCTGAGCCACAGAAGTGACAACACTAGATCTTTATCATGATGAGCCACTAGGTAACTCTCCTATGATTACATTTAATCCTTGAGTCTTCATTTCTTTTTTATTTCATCTTGACAAGCTTGAAGGAATAGATTATGTATATGTGAATATATAATATTGTGCATTTTGCAGTAATTATGAAACTATAAAAGATTGGATTTGTTACAGGAATTCAATCCTGTAAATTAAGACCATAAAATACTGCACGCAGAAATGGATTATTCTGAAGTATAAATGAACAAATCTATGTAAATCTACTAGTATATGCATAATTTGAGAATTACATGACCTAAAAATGTATAAAAATTTATAAATGTGTAATTCTCCCAGGCTATATGTAAAACTCTTTGTGACTGTCATATTGCAACTACATATAATTGTTTGTTATTTTATCATTACTGTATTACTATTTGATTTTAAGACAACAGTCAGGATTTGATTTCCTAGAAGAAATTAGAGAACTGTAAAAATATCTATGAAGCATTCTAAGTGTTCTGAGATGCTGTCAAAGAGCAAAAAAATAAAAATAAAAAACTGGAACATAATGTTCAGCTGATGTCCATTCACAATGTGAAAACATTTGCCCTTGATGAATACTTTGTCATAGTACGGAATATAATGCTCTTTACTTGTTCTTATTTTTGAGTGGTTTCAGAAATGTATGAGTTATTTTGCATAGTTATTTTACTTTTAGTGTACTTTTCCAGTAAAAAAAAATATTGACAGTTATCACAAAAGGAGAAGATTTCTTATAATCATCCATTCACTGTGTTAATGGGACATAAATTTTATATCAAAAGCTATCAGCTTCCTTATAGGAACCTATCAAATTTAAGCCATCAATAAATAAATAAATAGAAATAAATGTAATAATTACAAATATACAGCTTTCATTTTGTGTTTGTTAAAAAATATGTGTTAACTCTCTGGGTTGATGCATATTATTAAAGCAGATTTTAGAGATTAGGGAAATAATGCTGAAATGCTGAACAAAATAAATAAAATCACATCTGAGTTGTTCTTACCAAAATTATTATTCTGAGTTAAGTTCAAGCAGTGACCCTGTTCTGCTGGGAGCTGAGAAGATACAAAGAGCCAAGGAAGGGAGCTTGCCTGAACAGTGCAAAATGCAGGGCAGGCTCCTAATCAGAAAAATGGGCCTGCCAGAATGGTACAAGCAGAAGGTGGGCTTCTGGTCAGGATAGAACCCTGTCTGTATGGTGAAAAAACGAAGACAGGCTGAGGCCTGCCTGTATGGTACAATCCGAGGGCCAGCCTCAGGTTACATGGCTCTCATGCTGATGTTGATGGGGAAGAATTGGGACTTTCCTGGGAAAACAATTTCCATGTTTGTGCCAGAGAACATGGATTGTTTCTCGGGTGACCCAGTCTTCCCTGTTGTTTTATTTGTTATTTAGGTTTCCTCAGTCTTTCCTGATTATTTGCTTATTATTCTTATTTCTCATTCTTATTTTCCTGTGGTGATTTGTGATTTAACAAAATTACAACAATAATGTAATAAGAATTTCATCCTGAAGGACTTTCCCTTATTTAAATCCAATTTAATTAAAACATAGTGTTTATCTACTAACTAGTTATACAGCAAACTTTAGAGTTAGGATTTTAATGAGGTTTATAGAAGTTGCACACATATTATTCATGATCAAAATAAACCTAGCTGTGAATTTTGTCCTTGATTTTAGAAGACTTTAGTGACATCTGGCTAAGTTGATTTATATTTTCTCATACTGTTTCCCTGCCAAGGACACTTTGAAGATAGACACTAGTCTGAAGACAGGATTTTTTGTGTCTGTAACTTCTTCAGCTTGTGGGAACTGGCTGGCCATGAGATGGTTTGTGGTGGGTCCCCTCTTTCGACATGATATGTTGTGCCTGTTTCTCCTTGAATTGTACTCACTAAATTTAGTTAGGCTGAAGATTTTAAGACATGACTTATTGCTACTGTACCATGTGATCAAAAAACAAAGCCTAATAGTTAACCAATGTACTTTTAACACTATGATGTAATCTGTAGTAAAAACCTGTCTATATAATCAACCAGTTATGCCAATAAAGTTTGAGCAGTCCATTGCCCTGAAAGAAGGGACAAAGAGGCTGTCTCCGTGTACATACTCTGACACCATTCATCTCCTTTCGGGACTTATACACCCTGGCTGCTGGACCTGGTTGTTGGAGCTGGACTCCGGCACTGTTCTTATGTGTTTCATTTGCCTTACAGAAAAAAACATAGTATGGAGTAAGTTAAGTGGTTCTCATTCAGGGATAATTATTTGACTTCCGGAGATATCTGGAAATCTTTGAAGCTTTTTTTTTTTTTTTTTTTTGCTTTTTAATGGACACCTGCAGCATATAGACTGAGGATCAAATTGGAGCTGCAGCTTCCAGCCTATACCACAGCCACAGCAACTCAGGATCTGAGCCATTTCTGTGACCTACATCACAGCTCATGGTAATTCCAGATACTTACAAAGTTTTGCCCTTTAGCATTGAAGCCAAAGTATGACAGTGAAGCTGGAAAGACCTGGTAAAATGACCAACTCTAGAATAAGACAATGTTCATATGTGGCTAATAATGTTAGACTTTTGTTCACTTATGAAGACTAGCCTTGTCTGCCATTGAAGGCATCATGTGAATCAAACATGCAGTGGTTATTATTTCCATAATGGATGTAAATATTGCAGAACAAGGCTGAAAACTGTGGCTACAACATGAGGACCTGCATCATTGCTCAGAAGCCTCTTCCAGTGACCAAGTTCTCTATTTAAATTTAGGTGGCTGTGTAGGCAGAATGGTGCCCCAAGGTGCCACCTCAACATTTATAAATGGGAAAACATCAGCCCTTCCCATGACCTAGCAAAGATCAAGAACCTATGGTCCAAACCTTACAATTGCAAATATGTGACTTTGGTCAGGGGGCTGATCGACAACCTTAGTCTTCATGGTTAAGGTAACACCCTCTTCTTACTTGGATAAATCAGGGAAATGGTGTTCAACTGATGAGGCTGAAGTTTATGACATGCAGAACCTGCAGCCTTCATCACCTCAGTATTTTTCCTGCATTTGGTACCTTAATTTTGATTTGAAGCTGGTTTTCATGCAATTTTGAAATAGCTCAGCATGTTAGGAATCACTCTTGGATAAGATAATTTCTACCTTTCTATCATTTGTGAGAAGAAGCCCATATGACTTGGCTTTTTAATTAACAAGTCTTACTTCAAATTTCATTAGCAAGTATATTTTCACAGAATTTCATCAGCCAGGACTTGATTGGCACTGTTCATCTGGCTTGAAAGTTGGCATCCATTTATAGAGGCATAGACAATCAATCATTCTGCTTGTAGTACATGTTTTCCTTGATATTTCTGAAATTAAACTCATTTATATTCATGTATATCAAGCATTTGCAGTTAACCACAGGTGCACAAATGTCTTAAGGTATCCCAATTATATTTTATAATTGTCATTACTGCTGTTTCTACCTAAAACTGTGAAGATATTAAAAATAAATAATAAAAATATAAATAAATAATATATTAAAATATGTAAAGATATAAAGAACAACATAAAATATAATATTCAGTTTTTTAACTAATAGTTACAACTTTTTTTGTTAGGGTTGCACCTGCATCATATGGAAGTTCCCAGGTTAAGGGTTGAATTGGAGCTGCAGCTGCCAGCCTACACCCACAGCCACAACAACAAATGATCTGAGCTGTGTCTAGGACCTACACCACAGCTCATGCAATGCCAGATCCTTAACCCACTAAGCAAGGCCAGGATTGAACCTGTGTCCTCATGGATGCTAGTCAGATTCATTTCCATTGAGCCATGACAGGAACTCCACATTGCTCTATTTTTCAGAGACATCCACACAAAAATTCTAGAGTGCATCTCCTCTATTTTTAGCCTAATTTTCCTGGTTCTGTTTCCTGAATTGAGTTGAACATTCATAAGGCAGTCAGTGACCTGCAACTGTGGATAAGGAAATAGTTTTGCTGAGGCCTAAGAGATGTATAAGTTTTCTTTCCCCATGATTTAGTGACTCTGAGTGTGGATGCTGGGGTCAGATAACCCCACTGATTATCCAGTTCTTGTACTAACTAGATCATCTCTCTACTGTACCTACCTATGAAATGGGAACTAATAATATTATTGATATCATAACAGACTTGTGAACATTAAATGAAATGATATGTTAGTCATAAAAGGTCACCTACTGTATGATTTCATTTATATGAAATATCCAGAGTAGATAGATACAAGGAAATAGGTAGATTGGTGATTCCCAGGGCATGGGGAGAGAAGGGAATGGAGAATACTTGTTTAATAGGACTGAAGTTTTATTTTGGGATGACAAATTGTTTTGCAATCATATAGATGGAGTGATTGTGCAATGTGGTGAGCAAATGTAATGACACTGTGTTGTTCACTTGAAAATAATTAATTTTGTTTTATGTGAATTTCTTCTAAAAAAAAAAAACCTAGTTCTAAATTTAAAATACACACACACAAACAAACACATGAACACAAATGGGGAATTTCTAATGTCATTCTAGGCTGCCATTGTCTTATAATTTATCTTTAAATACACATTTAAATCTTTTTTTCTATCTTTCTTTCACTCCCTCCTTTCTTCTTTCTCTCCCTTTCTGTCTCTATTTCTCCTTTTCTTCTTTAGTATTAGAAATTCAAGGAGGGCACAAATGCAATTTTAAATCCAATATCAATAGAATTCCATGAATGATATGTGGGACTCTGAATATAATGTCTATATTAATAAGCCAAAAGGAAGGCATGCACTTTAATTCTGTGTGTGTGTCTATGTAATCACTCATAAAACTTTAATGTGAATGATTATTAAAGGTTTAGAAGTATAATGCCATGGATTAATTTTTATCAATTCCATAATGAATCAATGAGGTAGATATAGCATGTATAAATATTCCCATTTTATAGGGAAAAAAAAAACTTTAGTTGCTTCCTCATTAGAACATTTGAACAATTGTCTGAGTAATGTCTATGTCATTGGAACACATTTCTCTAATTCCTGTAATTACATTTATTCTGTGTTGTGTCTTATCCCAAAACTATTGAGTTTTAGAAAACATATCCATTATAAAAATTGTTTTATTTATAAAAGAAAGTATATTTTATCAGAGAGAAGGCAGAGGCACCTACTGAACAGCTTTTGAGAAGACCTGCAACTCTGATTACTTTCAGTCTCAAGAGAACAAAAAACATGCTAATGATCCAACCAGTGGACATCAGCAATTCACACCTTCTCAAGGAGCTACTGCTCCTGTCCCCAAGAGAAAAAGAAGCAATGATAATAAAAGCTCTACTCTCAATGATAAGTCCTTTAAGAATTGTGAAAATTTGGTCTTCTCTGAATATTCTGCTTACTCAACTTGGCTTAATTGTGAGTATATTGAGGAAGTAGTGATAGAGGTTTCTTTTTAATTTTTTTTTTTGACTTTTTAGGGCTGCACCTGAAACATATGTAAGTTGCCAGGATAGGGGGTGAATTGTAGCTATAGCTGCCAGCCTATGCCACAGCCACAGCAATGCATGATCCAAGCTGCATCTGCCATCTACACCACAGCCTACAGAAATTGTGGCTCCTTAACCCACTGAGCAAGGCCAGGGATGGAGCCTGCACACTTATGGATACTAGTCGGGATTGTTACCACTGAGCCATGACAGGAACTCCAGGTTTCTTTAAAATTTTGACATTTCCTGCTATCTCCATACTAAAAGCATCTATTACCAGCTATATGATTTCAGCACTATTCCCAAACTGCCAGAAAACAATTCCCTAACCTGTGTTTAATTTATCTTTCAAAGTCTTTTTATCTCCTTTTGTGGAAAAAGGACACTTTATAATATCTATGTTCAATATTTTCATGTGTGTGTATGTTCATGGTAATTTATATATGGTTTATATAGTCACTTAAAGCCATTTGCACAGGTATGGAAAATTGGAGATGTTTTATGGAAAGCAGAATATCTTAGAATTGCAACATATATGGCTATAGTACAAGGAAAATTATTTATTCCCTAGCTTATTAATAGCAGTTTCTAATATGTGGAATCTAATAAAAAATGATACAAATGTACTTATTTGCAGAACAGAAACAGACTCACAGACTTTGAGAAACTTATGATTATCAAAGGGAACATGTTGGTGGGGGTATTGGATTGGCATATGCACACTGTTTTTTATGGAATGACTGGCCAAAGGGGAGCAGCTACATGGCACAGAGAACTCTACCCAATATTCTGTGATAAACTATGTGCAGAAATAATTTTAAAGAGAATAGGTGTGTGTGAATATATAGCTAAATCACTTTTTCCTACCACAGAAATTATCATACCATTGTAAATCAACTATATTTCAATAAAACTTTAAAATAAATACAATTACAAAAAAACAGTTACTGGAAATCTTGTAGATCTACATTTATTTTATAGTTCCAATATAATATTTAAATAAGTATTTTCTGCTTTCCATCTGCTTGTCTTTGCAAGCTGTCTGAAACAAAACCTGAGCATGAACACATAATGATTTACAGAGCTCAAGACTGCTTTTACTGCCATAGCTCCTACTTCTTCCCAATTCAACTCCAGTGTGTCTAAATAAAGTAGTCTACAAATAAATGGATTATTTAAAACTAGACTACCTAAGCTATATAAGTGTGGGTTTTTCATTGTCAAAGTGATTTTTGTTGGTAGTTTTCTTTGCCTTTATTTTTAGTTTTTATTTATGATTGTTTAAGTTTTGTGTGTGTTTGATGTTTTTATTTCTTTTTGTCTTATAAAAGGTTTTTGCAATAAATCATTCAGTTTAAGAGTTCCTGTTGTGTCTCAGTGGTCATGAAACTGACTAGTATCCATGAGGATGAAGGTTCAATCCCTGGCCTCATTCAGTGGGTTGAGGATCCTGCATTGCCCTGAAATGTGGTATAGATCATAGACATGGCATGGATCCTCGGTTGCTGTGGCTGTGGTGTAGATGGAAGTTGCAGCTCCAAGTTGACCCCTAGCCTGGGAAACTCCACATGCTGCAGTTACAGCCCTAAAAAGCAAAATAAATAAATAAATAAATAATTCAGTTTATGTTACTTTAAAGTATAATTTCATTTATACACTTAGGAATGCATGTACTTATGAATTTACAAATAACATAGTAGTTCATAAATAATGTAATCAGTTATATATTTGTATATAATATTCTGTAGCAACATGTACAATAATAGAAATTATAAATGAAATATAATATTTACACATAATTTTATAATTATTTCAATTATAAATATCATGAAAACAGTCGTATTTGGAGAGCAAATCTCCATGAAACAGTGAAATAGTTCAGGTTTGGTTTATAGCATAAAGAGAACATTGTTTTGCAAATTAATGATTCCTTGGATAGGCATTTGGCTAGAATCACTTTATTTAATGATAAATGTTTTAACTTGTAACTTCTCTCACCAATATCCTACTTGCTATGTCCTTGATCCTTCATGATAGTATATTTCTAATGTCCTTTTGGACTCACAAGCCAAAACCAAATTCCTGTGAAAGGATTTCATATTTTTTGAAACAAACAAATACCAAGTCCTGCATTTAGTGACAGAATGAATCTATGTTCTAATTTCAAATTCGAACAACAGGAAAGAAAATCATACCTTGATCATTGGTAACACTTTTCTCTATTTACAGTTTTCTCCTGTTATTCAGTAGATAAAACTGTTGTTAGAACTCTCACTGCTAATTCATGGGACTTGCACTTGGCTTTTTTTGTGTCCTGGTGTTGAGACATGCCCATCAATATCATGTATTATGTCATTGTTACATCTTCCACATGAAACCTAATGTTAGTTACACTGACAAATGTACTCCATTTTTCCCTCTCTTCTCTAAATGATAAGTAGGAAATTTATACAAACTCTCTGGTCTTCATTTCTTTTTATGATTTGCTGTGGATAGGCAGAAAACACAACAGCTCAAAGGAAGAGCTATATTGGAACTCAAGCCATCATAATTCTACTATACTGCAGGGATGTGAAGTTCCCATTACACTAACCAGGCTTGCAGAAGAAAAATTTTGCCAACACAAAACATATAAATGTCCCTCACTTCCAATTTTTTTCTTTAATTGAGCTTATTTGTGAGTTTTTCTAACCCTGATTCTGTATTTTATGCCCTGGGTTTTATTAACAGAAAAAAAATGTTTGATATTTCCAACAATTATTTCCTCTTTTTTCCAGAGTAAGTTAGACTTGGATCCATGTTTCTTCCCAAATCCATTGATCTAAAACATAGATGGGATCTAATTTATCATCTCAGTCCATGGGTGATGGATGAACCACACTACTAATAGAATGAAGATTTTGAATTATAAGACCCTGAGGATTGCATCCCAAGCTCACCCAAGTCCTGGTTTCCATAGACTTCGAGTTCCATGAGAGCACAACTCAAATATCCTTCCCGTGATTTTTAATGCATAACATGGCACCTTGCATAAGATGCATATTTGTTATTTGAAGCCACCAATTATTGGAAATTTATTACAGTGGCAAGAGGAAACTAACACTGTATATAATATATTATGTCCCTTCTCTTTCTATTCACACTTTCCTTTCCTTTTCTTCCTGGTACTTATTACCATTGTAATTGGAATATCAATAGGGGTTTTGTTTTTGTTTATTTCTCTAATAACATGTAAGCTTCTGGACAATATGACATTTTTCTTATTCACTGCCTCACCTCTAGCAAATACAGCATTTCTTGGCACAGGTAGTAAATAATACATATTTATTGAATGTTTGAGAGAATACACAAATGGATTATTTTATTGATATTGCAACACAAATATTGTTGAATTAGTATTACATCATGTAAAAAAAAAAAGAAAGAAACTTAGTGGCAGCCTGCATTTGTGAAAGCAGGACATATCTGACCAGTATAGATATTTTAAAGGTTCAATGTTCCTCTTTACAGTGAGTTTTGGGTTTTTTGTTTTAATGCTAATAAAACCCAGAGATGTGAAAGTACAGACACAGATACAAAAGGAAGGGATTTTCAAGTGAAATTGCACTGATGTTTTTTGTTTGCCTTTAATACTAAATAGTAAGTGAAAAACTTGCTTTATCTCTTCCTCCTGACTCACCTTTTCCAGAAGGCTCAGCCACTGCTCAATTGTCCATGTGGGGAAGCTGAGCATAAGATGAAGCCCCCCAACCCCAAAAATTAGATTTATAAAGGAAGGGAGCTGAATATTATGAAAGACAGTGTCATGAGTTAACAGTGTGTAAAAACACAAGAGGTGGTCAGCCACAGATAGGAAATCTTTTCTATCACCATGGGTCATATTTTGTAACCCATGTAAACAGAGCATGTGCATATGTAAGACTGGGTCAGGGGTTTGGCAGGAGGCATTAGAATGTCAGTGCTACCTACTAATACTTCATGATATAGGAGAATCCCCATATCCCAACTTCAGTAATATGGGAACTGAAAAGAAAGGGATAAAATAATCTCTCATTCCAAAATTTGAATGACTGTAAATGAATTGTCTAGGACACATATGATACACTTCTGATGTTAATTTCTTTTTTCACCAAACTACAGGGTAAATCTAAATGTCCCCTGCTATTATGGATACCATATTATGATGAAATATATATATATTATCTCGTTCTGCAGCTACAGTGCTATCCAAACCTGAATTCATGACAGGCTGGAATCATACAGGTGTGAAGGAATTACTTCTGGTAGGTTTAACTTAAAATCCTAATTTGCAAATTCCTCTCTTTTTGCTTTTTATTCTTATTTATCACTCTGGTAGGTAATGGGGGCATGATCATGTTGATCTGACTAACCACCCAACTTCATATGCCATTGTACTCCTTCCTTAGCAACCACATTTTTTTTGTGACATCTGCTACTTTACTGTCTTTGCTCCTAAAATATTGGTCAATTTCGTTTCAAAACACAAGTCCAGCACATTTTCTGGCTGTGTTCTAGAGTTTCTTCTTTTTTTTTTCTTTAATTTTATTTTTTAATTATTTACTCAATATATTTTTTTCTACTGTACAGCATGGTGACCCAGTTACACGTACATGTATGCATTATATTTTCTCACATTATTATGCTCCATCATAAGTGACTAGACATAGTTCCCAGTGCTACCCAGCAGGATCTCATTGCTAATCCATTCCAAAGGTAATAGTTGCATCCATTAACCCCAAGCTCCCAATCCACCCTGCTCCTTCCCCCTCCCCCTTGACAACCACAAGTCTATTCTCCAAGTCCATGATATTCTTTTCTGTGGAAAAGTTCATGTGTGCCATATATTAGATTCTAGATATAAGTGATATCATATGGTATTTGCAGTGTACATCACCACAGAATTCACCCTCCAGTCTATAATGGCTTATGATCCCTAGGTGGCAATTGCCAAACACTTGTTGTATACAGTTGTTATGACCGAAAAGGTTTGTATTCAGATGGTTCTTGCATCTTACTGGGGGGGAGTCATTAACTCTCTGACACGCATAATAGGTTTGCTCCAACTAGATTTCTGTGGTCTTAACGTTGTGAATCACTATTTCTCTGACATTTCCCTTCTTCTGAGACTTTCCTGTTCAGATGCCCATAGCAATGAACTGCTGCTTTTGATATTCTTTAGGGTCATTGCAATTTTCACTTTTACTATCATCATGGTCTCTTATATCCACATAATCCCTGCAATCCAGAGAATGCACTCAGCTGATGGGAGGCAAAAGGCCTTCTCCATGTGTGCCTCCCATCTGACTGCTGTGACCTTATTATTTGGGTCTGTGACCTTCAGTTATATCCAGCCAAGCTCTCAATATTCCCTGGATAATTAGAAGGTCTCTGCTGTGTTTTATATATTCATTATCCCCATGCTAAACCCACTGATTTATAGTCTGAGGAATAAGGATGTGAATGATGCAACAAAATGCTCAGTATGGCAGAAGAGAACCTCAGCTTGACTTAATCTTCTCCATGGCTTTGCCAACCTAACATTAAGCTGAAAATAGACTTTCTTTAAAATTGCATCACAGAAATGATCACAAAGTTTGATCTGAAGACTGAAAATCATACCATTTCACCTTTCATTATTTTGTGACTTAAAAGTTTCATTCTAAAAAGAGCTGATATATATATATATATATATATATATATTTTTTTTTTCCTAGACATAGCTCATGACAAACTCTGAAAGTGCTCACCGTGGATTAAAAGAATCTGACATTGACTCAAATCAGAAGAATGCCCCATCAATAATTATGTATCAAATGCAATGTTATCTCAGAGAAAAATGGAAATGTTTCCTTAGTATGGTTTTCATTGAACATATCGTTATTTTCTTTAAATCCCATCACTCAAGTAAAAATCTATTATCAATTATGTACTTAATTTACATATTTCAATAGTATCTTAGAAAAATGGCTATAGAAAAAACAACTCTCATTAGTTATACTTTTTTCATTCAACAATTTTTTAGGGCCACTGTTGCAGCTTATGAAAGTTCTCAGGCGATAGGGGTCAATTCATAGCTACAGCTGCTGATCTACACCACAATCACAGCAAAGCAAGAGAGGAGCCATGTCTGTGACCTACACTGTAGATCAAGGCAACACCAGATCCTTAACCCACCGAGTGGGGCCAGGGATAGAACCCACATCCTCATGGATACTAGTTTAGTTCATCACTGCTGAACCACAATGGGAACGCCTCAACACATTTTTATTGACAAATTATTGCACAAATTACTCTGCATTTTCCAAACCTAAATAGATTTAAGGTATGGAGCAACAATCTGTTAAGAGGATCAGGCAAAAGAGGAATATAGTAAAGGGAAAGGACTATTAAAATATAGGAAAATAAATAAATAAATAAATAAATAAATAAATAAATAAATAAATAAATAATTTATATAGGAATATAGTAAATATAGGAAAATAAATAAAATAAATAAATATATTATTATTAATTAGACTCTAACATGGAATTTTAAAGCAAAAACAGTCAAAAATAGGTCTCCCAAGTTATTTAGTGCCATATTTATGAAGGCCTATTAATGACAGTATAATATATTTTAGACTCTCTCAATGGCTAATAAATGAAACTATAAATGAAATGCAAACATATGCTTTAAGAAATTTTCCACAATGTCACCGTTATCGACATTTTAGAAAATCAAACATATTAGGAAAAAGTTACTCCAAGAGTCAATGGATAGTTCATGAAAATTATCCATGAGAATTGAGAAATTATTAAGGTTTGGGGCTTCTTTTTCCTTTTTCTATCCTTTTTCTTTCTTTCTTTTTTTTTCTTTCATTCCATTTTCTTTTGGAGTTTTTTAAAATAAAAGTTTTACATTATTGGGATGTTTTAAGCCTGTGTCATTAGTCAGATATATTGGATAAGAGAAAAAATAGATGTAATACCTGCCTATCATTAGAATTTCTGAAGGAAAAATTCTAGGAAGTGTATATAGCCAAGAACAATGAAAAAGAGATGAGAGCTTTCCTAGAATGTTAAAGAGATAATAGAAAGCTCAGAACTGTAAGAGAGAAAAAAAGCTGAAGCAAGAAATGTTGCTAGAGAGGAAAGCAGGTCCAGACTATGACTGGTATATGCATGGGGTTTGAATCTGAGTGAAGGAAAATAAAGCACAGGAGAGAGTCAGACAGAATAGAGACAGGATCCAACTTACATCTCAACAAGCTTACTCTGGTTGAACTATTCATAATACATGAGAAAATGGCAAAAGTGGCAGACAGAGGTTCAGGCAGGTTTCACAACAAGTAAGCCAGGAATTGATGGCTTGTTAAACCAGATCAGTCATAGAGAAGCATGAGAAAATCACACACAAGATTTATTTTGATGTGCCTGACAAGATGGTGAGGGAAAGAAAGAAAGGAGTGAAAGGTGATGCCAAGTTTGTTTCAAAAGGAAGTAAATGAAACACAGTAATACATTCAGAGACCTATGATATATGTATTATTTTCAAGCACACACAATGTTTCCAAGGTTGAACATAGGATGGGACCAATAAAAGTTCTCAAAACATATCAAAAGAGAGTATGTACAAATTCTATAAGAGTGAAAACAATACTTAAACTCCCTAAACCCAATTTCTTTACTGGTAGAGAGAGAATAAATATACCACTTCAAAGTTTCATAGATAGATAGGTTCATAAATGAGATAGATAATGATAGGTAGATGGTTATACATACATACATTTAGATACAGATTAGATATAAATATAGTGTTTATTACAGTTTTAGCATATGTTAAGAGCTGAAATTTTATAAGAAAGAAAAATATATAATGATCTTTGACTTTAAATAACAGGAGCCAAAATACTGCAAAGTACAACCATGTGATATAGCTCATTGACTAGAGCTTGTAGAGTATTAGGAGAAGATGAATATGCTACCTAACATTAGCTCTCAAAATGAGAAAGCATGAATACCTATTATGATATCATTATTATGCTTAAATACATGTATATATATATATATATACATTTATTTTCCATTTACAAAAATATACATGTTTTAAAAAGAAAGGGTTTATGTGAGTGGGGACTTTTGTACCTGTGTCACTAGTAAGATAAATTAAAAGGAAAAAAAATAGATATTAATTTCTACATTTCATTAAAATTTTCTGTCTATATATAAATGACATGAGAGAAAGAGATTGAGAGAATGATAAAGCAAATGTAGTAATTGCAATTGGCATTTATAGATAAATGGTACAATTGAGTGATGGTTTACTATTCTTGCCAATTTGTATTACCCTTCAATCTCTTCTGTAAGCTTGATATGTTTTGAAATAAAAAGTTTTGAAAACATAGGGAAAATTTCTTATTAGATGAGAGACCACATTTACTTCTGGATGGATGTGTGTGATTAAAACAACATTTGTACAAAAATCACAAGAAAAACTAGATAATTTGGAATTTGAATAGGTGTAACCTTAGACAGGTGAGCTGATTTTTATATTATTGACTCAGGGCACACATTAAAATGCAGTCTTGTGTTGTAAGGAATATTCTGCAAGTGTTCAGAGGAACCAGTCGAACTTTTAGCAGATACTTTGCAGGTTTGCCAACACATGGTTGTATCTCCTCTCTGAGAATTAGCAGTACTGTAGGGGCCTTATGGGCCAGGAAACCAAATAAGTAAATAACCAGATAGAAGCACAGATAGGCAATAGACATTAGATATAAAGCCTGACTTAAAAGAACTTCACTGTGATAATTTATATGGGAAAAGAATCTGAAAAAAGTGGATGTCTATACATATATAATTCAATCACTTTGCTGTACAGCAGAGATCATCACAACATTGCAAATCAACTATACTTTAAAAAATGAAAAGCAAAAGAAATAAAGAAAAAAACAAAAGTGACAGAAAAGAGGAGAATTTCAGAAAAGCAGAGGAGTAAGTTTTGGTAGTGTCCCAAACAATACAAATATTAAAAATTGTGATCCACAAGGGAGAGACTCCTGATTCTGAACCTGTGGCCCTGTGACTTATCTGGGGGAAAAGATCAATAGTGGGACTCTAAGCAGTCATGTGGCCTGACAAGATGAACTGAACAATGTTGGTGATTAACTACACAGCTGCTTTTCCCCACAGGAAGTTCAATGTGATGGGGATGGAGGAGAGAGGATAAGAAGCTAGTTCTGGGCCACAGAGGCAGATTGAAATCTCTTATGTTCTTGAGGTGTTTAGTAGACACCAAGGCCAGCTAGAGCAGAGCATCAGCCCCAAATGTAATGTAAGGCTTATCCTCAAAACATCTGCCACACTTGGATCCTGCTTTAAGCCAGGCAGAGAAGATCTAAAAATTTTTTTCTGAAGCACAAGGAAATTCAGACTCTGGAGATTTAGACTATTCTGGAAAGACAAGGTGAAATCTTTCTCTGTCTCTAGGTTCTTGGTTGATAACATCCCACATGAGATAGACACAAGGCAGTAATCCCTCAAAATACTTTCAAGATACTTCATGCAATTTCAAGTTATATAGGGAAGGAGGCTAAGTTCCCAGCTCCAAAAAGTTAAAACAAATTATCTACTGTGTTTAAGGACTGGAAATAAATGGGGTAATGGGGAGAGAGAGACATAGAAAGAGGGAGGCCCATCTCACACCTTCTAATCAACACCTTGGAAATCTACACCCTTAGACAAGGGAACACACCAGAGGAAAAATATTGTCTAACTCCAAACCAATCCAGTTCTGTCCAAATTAACATTAACTTTTCATTCTTTATGCCTCTCCTGCCCATGTAAAGTAATGTCATCTCTGGTTTCTCTGAACCTTTCATTCACATACAAAAAAGCCAGAAAAGTATGAAAAAGAGTTAAAAAAAAACTCAAAAAAAACCCCCACAAAATGCAAGCTAGATCACATGACATCTAAAAGTTGGAGAGAGAAAGGGGCTACCAAAAATATAATGATTGAGAATTCTCATGTGGCTTAGAGGGTTAAGAACCCAACTCAGTATCTGAGGTAATGTAGTTTCAATCCCTGGACTCTCTCACTGGGTTAAGTATCCTACATATCCAAAAGCTGCAGCTTCAGTCACAGATACAGCTTCACAGACAGCTTGGATCCAGTGTTGCTGTGACTGTGGATTAAGCCTCAACTCCAGCTCTGATGCCACCCCTAGCTGAGAACTTCCATATGCTATAGGTGTGGCCTCGATAAAACAAAACAAATACTATGATTAACATATTAAAGAAATAGAGAAAAATCTAGAAAAACTGTTTGAGGTGAAATATTTCTAAAGAGAAATAAATTTAAATGAAAACATTCTATTCTCTGTGTCAATAAATTTCTATTTTAAGATACCTCTCATAAGGAGAAGGTACATAGTATTTGTCCTTTCAGGACTGGCTTATTTCACTTACTATAGTGGCCTTCATGTTAAACCATGTTATTATCCATGTTATGCAAAGGGCAGGGTTTCCCTCTATTTGAAGGCTGAATTATACACCATTTTATGAATATATGAATATATCACATTTCCTTCACATCCTCTTTAGTGATTTTGAACATTTGGGTGCTTTTCACATCTTTGCTTTTTTGAATAATGGTGCATTGGACCTGGGAATAGAGGTATCTCTCTGGGGGAGAGGGAAAACTGGGAACTCTTGTTCAATGGGTGTTGAGATTTGCAAAATGACAACATTCTAAAGTTCTGTTGTATAATATACAGCTTATAGTTAACAATTCTGTTTTGTGTACTTAAAAATTTGCTAAGAGGTTAGATCTCATATTAAGTGTTCTGGGAGCACACCCACCCTGCAGCTGCCAATGCCAAATGTTCTGGACAGTGCCCAGACACTTGATCACTAGCCCTTCCTAGGAACCTGCAGATAAGAGTGCCTTGTGCAGCACATCCTGAGGGGTTAAGCAAGACCAGGTGCTTCTTGTGTGATCTACAGGTGGTGGGGTAAAACACCACAGTTACCTCTGGCTCCAGAGGTTTCAGTGGGCCAACACCACTAGGGGTTGGTAAACAGGCACCACTTGCAGCTCCAATAACCTCAAGGGCATCACAAAGAAAGTCATTGTGACCAAATCAACTATTGGTGCTCTTGCACCCTTAGGAACACACCTGCTATGCTGCTGCCACTGCTGAATGTTCAGGACAGTACCCATAAGCCAGATCTCTGTCACTTCCCAGGACCCTGCAACTAGGAACAGCTTGTGCAGTAAGTAAATAAGACAGATCACTTCATGCATGGTCTACAGGTGTTAGAGGCAAACCACTGCAGTTACCACTGACTCTAGAGATGATCATGGCCCACTCCCAATAGGGGTCCCTGAACAAGAACCACCTGTGGTTCCAATCACCTCAGAGGAGGGTTGCAATCAAACACAAGCTGCTGTTGCTCCCACCACCCTGGGAACTCATGCACCCTACTGCTGCTACTGCCAAATGCTCTGGCCCTTTTCATATCCTTCTAGAGCTCATTACCACTTCTCAGGGCCCTGCAAATAGGAGTAACCTGTGCCACCTTCCTTCAGGTCTTTACTTCCATTGGCCCTATCCATTGCCTCCTTCTCCCTGAAAACACCCTGAACATCCTGGGGATAACAGCCTGCTAACACTGAAGAAAGAGAAAGCAAAGATTCAAACTCCCACACCAAAAATAAATATTAACCCCCCCAAAAAATACAAAGATGTATTCTTGCATAGAAATATATTTACAATACTACAGTTTAGCTTCCCCAAATTCACAGAAAAAGAAAAACAAGGAAGACGTAGAAGCTGAGAAACAATTCCCAGTTAAAGCAACAGGAGAATTCATCTAAAGCAGCCAACAATGAAACAGACGTGTGCAGTCAGACAGACATTGAGTTCAAAAGGGAGATAGTGAAAACGCTGAAGGAATTAAGGGAAGATATGAACAGTAATGCAGACTCCCTCAGAAAGGAACTAGAAAATATAAGGAGGAGCCAAGAAAAACTAGAAAATTCATTTGCAGAGATACAAAATGATCTAAAGGCAATAAAGACCAGAATGAATAATCCAGAGGAATGAATTGGTAACTTGGAAGATAGAATAATGGAAATCACCCAAACAGGACAGCAGACAGAAAGACAAATGAAAAAAAATAAAAGAAGTATAAGAGATCTATGGGATAATATAAAGCAGGCCAATCTACGTGTAATAGGAATTCCAGGAGAAGAAAAGGGAAAGGGGATTGAAAATATATTTGAAGAAATTGTGGTTGAAAACTTTCCAAATCTAAAGGATACTGATATCAAGATACAGGAAGCACAGAGGGCCCCAAACAAGATGAAGCCAAACAGGCCCACACCAAGACATATTACAATAAAAATGGCAAAAGTTAAAAATAAAGAGAGGATTCTAAAGGCAACAAGAGAAAAGCAAAGCATTAATTATAACAGAACCCCAATAAGGCTATCAGCTGATTTTTCTACAGAAACACTACAGGTCAGAAGGGAGTGGCAATATATATTTAAAGTGCTGAAAAGAAAAAAAATATGCAACCTAGAATACTCTATCCAGCAGGAATATAATTTAAAATAGAAGGAGAAATAAAGAAGTTCCCCAATAAACAAAAGCTAATAGTCTACAGTAATACTAAACCCATTCTAAAAGAAATACTAAAAGGGCTTCTCTAAATTAAAAAAAAAAAAAAAGGGAAGAACTAGAATGAAGGAAACCACAATTGGAAAGCAGTTACTTAAATAAGCCAGTGTACACAATTAAACATAAAGATGTTTAAAAAAAGACATCAAAATCAAACAATGTGAGCAAGGGAAATATGAAAAAATAGATTCTTTTGTTATGTTAATGTTGTGTTTGAGCCTATATGACTACCAGGCTAAATTAAGCAGATATAGGAAGGGTTTAACATACTTAAAAAACAGGGAAACCACAAATCAAAATCAAACATTACATACACAAAAATTGAAAATAAAAGTACTCAAGCATAAAATAAATGGAATTCAAAAAAAGAAGAGAAATAGAATCAACTGTGAAACAAGGTTTAAAATGGCAATACATAATCCTCAATCAATTATCACCTTAAATGTCAATGGCTGAACACTCCAATCAAAAGACACAAAGTGACAAATTGGATAAAAAAGCAAAACCTTCAATCTGCTGCCTACAAGAAACTCACCTTAGGGCAAAGGACACATATAGATTGAAAGTGATGGGGATGGGAAAATATATTTCATGCCAATGGACAAGATATGAAAGCAAGAGTTGCAATGCGCATATCAAACAAAATAGACTTTAAAATGAAGGCCATAAAGAAAGACAAAGAAGGACACCATTTAAAGGTTAAAGGACCCATTCAAAAAGAGGAGAGTACAATTGTCAATATATATGCCCCTAATATAGGAGCACTCAGATATCTACAACAAATACTAACAGACATTAGAGGGGAAATTGATGGGAACACGATCATAGTAGGAGACTTTTAACACCCCACTCACATCAATGGACAGATCCTCTAGACAGAAAACCAATAAAGCAACAGATATCCTAAATGAAACAATAGAAAATTAGACTTAATCAACATTTTCAGGACATTACATCAAAAAGAATCAGAATAGACATTCTTCTCAAGGGCACATGGAACATTCTCAAGAATTGATCACATATTGGGGCAGAAAGCTAACCTCAACAAATTTAAGAGTATAGGAATTATTTCAAGCGTCTTCTCTGGCTACAATGACATGAAACTAGAAATCAACCATAGGAAAAGAAAGGAGAAATAAACATACTACATTAAGACTAAACAACATGCAATTAAAATACCAATGGGCCAATGAGAAAAATCAAGAAGGAAATTTAAAAATGCATGGAGACAACCACTCAAAATCTATGGGATGCTACAAAGCAGTGCCCAGAGGGAAGTTCCTAGCAATATAGGCCTTCTTCAAAAAAGAAGAAAGATCTCAAATCGAAAACTTAACCCACCAGCTAAATGAATTAGAAAAAGAACAACAAACAAAACCTAAAATCAGCAGAAGGGAGGAAATGATAAAGATCAAAGAGGAAATAAGTAAAATAGAGATTCAAAAAACAATAGAAAAAATGAATGAAACCAAGAGCTGGTTCTTTGAAAAGGTAAACAAAATTGACAACCTTCTGGCTAGGCTCGCCAAGAAGAGGAGAGAAAAAATCCATAAAATCAAAATCAGAAATGAAAAAGGAGAAGTCACAATGGATACTACAGAAATACAGAAAACCATGAGAAAAACACGATGAAAAATTATATGTCAACAAATTTGACATCCTAGAAGAAATGGAAACTTTCTAGAGACTTCAGCCTGCCAAAACTGAATCAAGAAGAAATAGATCAACTGAACAGACTGATCAATAGAAATGAAATTGAATATGTCATCCAAACATTCCATACAAAGAAAAGACCAGGACCAGATGGATTCACAGGAGAATTGTACCAAATATTCAAAGAGGAATTTATACATATCCTCCTTAAAATTTTCCAAAATGTCAAAGAAGAAGGAACACTCCCAAAGACATTCTATGACACCATCACCCTAATTACAAAACCAAAGATAACCCCCACCAAAAAAACAATTATATACAAATATCTTTGATGAATAGAGATACAAAAATGCTCAACAAAATTTTAGCCAACTGAATCCAACAACATATAAAAAGGATCATACACCACAACCAGGTGGGATTTATCACAGCTTCACAAGGATGGTTCAACATATGCAAATCAATCAACATCATACACTGCATTAACAAAAGTAAAGTAAAAAAACCACAAGATAATCTCAATAGATGAAGAAAAAAGCATTTGAGACAGTCCAACACCCATTCATGACAAAAACTCTTATCAAAATGAGTATAGAGGGAACATTCCTTAATATAATAAAAGCCATTTATGACAAAGCTACAACAAATATAATACTCAAACCTTACAAATATTTTATCAGGTTAGTTCCCCAAAGCAACAGAAATAAAAGCAAAAATAAACCAATGGGACCTAATCAAACTGACAAGCTTTTGCACAGCAAAGGAAACGAAAATGAAACCCAAAAGACAACTTACAGAATGGGAGAAAATAGTTTCAAATGATGCAACTGACAAGAGCCTAATCTCTAAAATATACAAACAAATTATACAACTCAACAGCAAAAAAAGCCAACAACCCAATGGAATAATGGGCAAAAGACCTGAAAGACATTTCTCCAAGGAAGGTATACAGACGGCCAACAAGCACTTGAAACAATGCTCAACATCACTGATTATTAGACACATGCACATCAAAACTACCAGGAGATACCACCTCACACCAGTCAGAATGGCCATAATTAATAAGTCCACAAATAACCGAATGCTGGAGGGGGTGTGGAGAAAAGGGAACCCTCCTGCACTGTTGGTGGGAACGTAAGCTGGTACAAAAATCATTAAATAAATTATTAAATAAATTATTAAATAAAAATAAAACTAAATCTACTATTTCTTTGAGTTCCCTGGCTGCCTTGCAGTTAATGTTCCAGCATCCTTACTGCTGTGGCTGTGGCTGAGTTTGATCCTCTGCCCAGGAAATTCCACATTTCCTTGGCATTGCAAAATACAAACAAAAAAATGACAACTAATACTTCTTAAAAGAACTAACAACTAATACTTCTTAAAAGTTTTCCTTGCAATGAACACAGCCACCTATCTCTTGAAAGTTGATTCCTCCAATCTAACCTGTGTCTGCTAATAGACAATTTGGTGGGTTTTTTTTGCCTTTTTGTTAAAATGAATTATGATGGATTCTTTAATAAATTAGCAACATTTCACATTATCTCTTTACATATATGTCTAAAGTATAATTTTTCTTTATAATTTATTCCAAAGACAGTTACATTTTTTTCTTCCTCAATGCAATACAAATTTCCTGAATCTCTAAATTTAAACCTGAGGGTGCAAGTGATAGGAGTGGGAGTTAGGGAATATTGTAAGCTTGAGTTAGGCCAGAAGATAATCCATTATTTTAGCAAGTCTGGAACATTTTTAGTACCTGAGCCATTCTCTCTTTTATATATATATATGTAATCAATTTCCATTCCATATATGAAGTAATTATATGAGAAATTCACGTTTGACCCTCGAGTAATGTGGGTGTTAGGGGTGCCAACATTTCTGGGCAGTCAAAAATACATGTATATAGTCCACCATCTGCCTATAAGGTTTATCCAGTTCCTTGGATTACCCTGAGGATGCTGTGGTCTTGTGGTATCTACTATTGAAAACAATCCATGCTTAAGTGGACCCTGCAGTTCAATCCTGTATTGGTCAAGTGTCAACTGTGTATAAAAAATATAAACAAATTAACTTTCTCATACCAATATTCTTTTTCCCCTAGGAAATTAGAGATTAAGAACAACAAAAAAAGTATCCGAAAAAAACTCTTTATAATTGTTAGTATTTGCAGGCATTAAATGAAAAAGAAAATGACCGATAATTGCATTCTGAAAGTCCCTATTGTATCTCTGTGTTCTGTAAGCCTATTAACCTATTGAAGTTATATGCAAAATTATGTTTAAAAAGCACATATTTCTGGGAGTTCCCATCATGGCTCAGTGGTTAACGAATAATACTAGGAACCCTGAGGTTGTGGGTTCGATCCCTGGCCTTGCTCAGTGGGTTAAGGATCCGGTGTTGCCGTGAGCTGAGGTGTAGTTTGCAGATGAAGTTCAGATCCCATGTTTCTGTGGCTCTGGCATAGGCTGGTGGCTACAGCTCCAATTTTACCCCTATCCTGGGAACCTCCATATGCCATGTTCAGTTGATCTATTTCTTCTTGATTCAGTTTTGGCAGGCTGAAGTCTCTAGAAAGTTTCCATTTCTTCTAGGATGTCAAAATGGCAAAAAAGACAAAAAAAAAAGAACATATTTCTGGCAAGTGGCCCCATATCAGTCACTAGATATGCCAATGGATCCTCAACCTAAAATCTAGCGACCTTATTAGCAATAAAGACTGATATTACATTTAAAAATATTTATATTTACAAATTACCCAGGACATTTTTCACAGAACTAGAATAAACAATCCAAACATTTATATGGAACCACAAAAGACCCAGAATCGCCAAAGCAATCCTCAGAAACAAAAACCAAGCAGGAGGCATAACTCTCCCAGACTTCAAGAAATATTACAAAGCCACAGTCATCAAAACAGTGTGGTACTGATATCAAAACAGACAGACAGACCAATGGAACAGAATAGAGAACCCAGAAATAAACCCTGACACCTATGCTCAGTTAATCTTTGACAAGGGAGGCAAGAGCATAAAATGGGAAAAAGAAAGTCTATTCAGCAAGCATTTCTGAGAATCCTGGACAGCTGCATGCAAAACAATGAAACTAGAACACACCCTCACACCATGCACAAAAATAAACTCAAAATGGCTGAAAGACTGAAATATACGACAGGACACCATCAAACCCCTAGAAGAACACATAGGCAAAACACTCTCTGACATCAACATCATGAATATTTTCTCAGGTCAGTCTCCCAAGGCAACATAAATAAGAGCAAAAATAAACCCATGGGACCTCATCAAACTGAAAAGCTTTTGCACAGCAGTGGAAACCCAAAAGTAAACAAAAAGACAACTTACAGAATGGGAGAAAATAGTTTCAAATGATGCAATGGACAAGGGCTTAATCTCTAGAAAATACAAGCAACTTACACAACCCAACAGCAAAAAAGCCAATCAATGGAAAAATGGGCAGAAGACCTGAATAGACTGTTCTCCAAGGAAGATATACAGATGGCCAGCAAACACATGAGAAAATGCTCAACATCACTGATCATAAGAGAAATGCAAATCAAAACTACCATGAGATACCACCTCACACCAGTCAGAATGGCCATCATTAATAAATCCACAAATAACAAGTGCTGGAGGGGGTGTGGAGAAAAGGGAACCCTCCTGTACTATTAGTGGGAATGTAAACTGGTACAGCCACAATGGAGAACAGTTTGGAGATACCTTAGAAATCTATACATAGAACTTCCATATGACCCCACAATCCCACTCTTGGGCATCTATCCAGACAAAACTCTACTCTAAAAGGGACACATGCACCTGCATGTTCATCGCAGCCCTATTCACAATAGCCAGGACATGGAAACAACCCAAATGTCCATCGACAGATGAGTGGATTCGGAAGAAGTGGTATATATACACAATAGAATACTACTCAGCCATATGAAAGAATGACATAATGCCATTTGCAGCAACATGGATGGAACTAGAGACTCTCATCCTGAGTGAAATGAGCCAGAAAGACAAAGACAAATACCATATGATATCACTTATAACTGGAACCTAATATCCAGCACAAATGAACATCTCCTCAGAAAAGAAAATCATGGACTTGGAGAAGAGACTTGTGGCTGCCTGATGGGAGGGGGAGGGAGTGGGAGGGATCGGGAGCTTGGGTTTATCAGACACAACTTAGAATAGATTTACAAGGAGATCCTGCTGAATAGCATTGAGAACTATGTCTAGATATTCATGTTGCAACAGAACAAAGGATGGGGAAAAAATGTAGTGTATACATGTAAGGATAACTTGATTCCTTTGCTGTACAGTGGGAAAAGAAAATTTAAAAAATTGATATTTAGACAACTTAGAGGGCTATATTTCAATTAGGCATACAGAAAATTTAATAGCATTACTGCAAACAAATTTAGCAGATATTTGTTAATGCAATATTTGTCATTAAACAAGTCTTTCTGTGAAAAGCAGTATTCAGAAATTACATTCATTAATGCAGTAAGTTGAAGTGTTATATTTTAGACAATAATTACTTTTTTCAAATCAAAGTTATTGAGGAACAAATTACATACAATAATTTGTGGTCATTTTAAATTGTTCAATTTAATGAGTTTTTACACATGTACACCAGGACAATTACTACCACAATCAAAACATAGAAATCTAGAACATAGGCCATTTCTATAACTCCCCAAATCTCATTTCTCTTTCTAAGAAATACTTATTTCTTATCTCCAACCCCAAGGAAATGCTGATCATCTATATGTCTATAAGTGAGATTTGCTTTAGCATATCTGTCACACGTTTAGATTACTACGGTGTATGTCCTTTGGGGTCTTTCTTTTTCAATAAGAATAATATTTTCAGAAACACCCTTTTTGTTACACAAAGTATTTATTTTTATTTAATGATTTTTATTTTTATCTATTATAGCTGGTTTATAGTGTTCTGTCAATTTTCTCCTGTACAGCAAGGTGACCCAGTCACACATACACATATACATTCATTTTTCTCACATTATCATAATAATGCACTTATCCATCATAATTGACTAAATGCACCTCCCAGTGCTATACATAGGATCTCATTGCTTATCCATTCCAAAGGCAGGAGTTTGCATTCATTAACCCCAAATTCCCAGTCCATCCCACTCCCTCCCCCTCCTCCTTGGCAACCACAAGTCTCTTCTCTGAGTCAATGAGTTTCTTTTCTGTGGAAAGTTTCATTTGTGCTGTGTATTAGATTCCAGATATAAGTGATATCATATGGTATTTGTCTTTCTCTTTCTGACTTACTTCACTCAGTAGGAGAGTCTCTAGTTCCATCCATGTTGCTGCCAATGGCATTATTTTTTCTTCTTTATGACTGAGTAGTATTCCATCATGTATACATACCACATTTTCCTAATCCAATCATCTGTTGATGGCCCTTTGGATTGTTTCCATGTCTTGGCTATTGCGAATAGTGCTGCAATGAACATGCAGGTGCATGTGTACTTTTCAAGGAAAGTTATATCTGGATATTTGCCCAAGAGTGGGACTGCTGGGTCCTATGGTAGCTCTATGTATAGTTTTCTAAGGTATCTCCATACTGATGTCCACAGTGGTTGTACCAGCTTACGTTCCCACCAACAGTGCAGGAGGGTTCCCTTTTCTCCACACCCCCTCCAGCATTCGGTTATTTGTGGACTTATTAATTATGGCCATTCTGACTGGTGTGAGGTGGTATCTCCTGGTAGTTTTGATGTGCATGTGTCTAATAATCAGTGATGTTGAGCATTGTTTCAAGTGCTTGTTGGCCGTCTGTATACCTTCCTTGGAGAAATGTCTTTCAGGTCTTTTGCCCATTATTCCATTGGGTTGTTGGCTTTTTTTGCTGTTGAGTTGTATAATTTGTTTGTATATTTTAGAGATTAGGCTCTTGTCAGTTGCATCATTTGAAACTATTTTCTCCCATTCTGTAAGTTGTCTTTTGGGTTTCATTTTCGTTTCCTTTGCTGTGCAAAAGCTTGTCAGTTTGATTAGGTCCCATTGGTTTATTTTTGCTTTTATTTCTGTTGGGAGACTGAACTGAGGAAACTTTTGTAAGGTTAATGCCAGAGAATGTTTTGCCTATGTTCTTATCCAGCAGTTTGATGGTGTCTTGTCTTATGTTTAAGTCTTTAAACTATTTTTAATTTACTTTTGCACATGGAGTGAGTGTATGTTCCAATTTCATTGATTTACATGCGGCTGTCCAGTTTTCACAACACCACATGCTGAAAAGTCTGTCTTTTACCCACTTTGTATTCTTGCCTTCTTTGTCGAAGATTACTTGACCATCGGCGTCTGGGTTTATTTCTGCATTCTCTATTTTGTTCCATTGGTCTGCATGTCTGTTTTGGTGCCAGTACCACACTGTCTTGATTACTGTGGCTTTGTAATATTTCCTGAAGTCTGGGAAAATTATGTCTCCTACTTTGTTTTGTTCCTCAGGTTTTCTTTGGCAATTTTGGGTCTTTTGTGGTTCCATATAAATTTTTGGATTTGTTTTAGTTATGTGAAAACTGTCATGGTTAATTTGATAGGGATTGCATTGAATCTGTAGATTGTTCTGGGTAATGTGGCCATTTATACAATACAAATTTTCCAACCCAGGAGCATGGGAATATCTTTCCATTTCTTTGAATCCTCTTTAATTTCCTTGATTAATGTTTTATGGTTCTCAGCATATAAGTGTTTCACCTCCTTGGTTAGGTTTTTTCCCAGGTATTTGATTTTTGTGAGTGCAATTTTAAAAAGGATATTGTATTCCTTTTTCTAATATTTCGTTGTTAGTATACAGAAATGTGACTATTTATGAATGTTAACCTTTATCCTGCTACTTTGCTGAATTTGTTGATTAGTTCAAGTAAAATTTGGGTTTAGTCTTTAGGGTTTTCTATATATAGTATCATGTCATCTGCATAGAGTGACAATTTTACCTCTTCTCTTCTAATTTGGATACATTTTATTGCTTTTGTTTGATTTCTGTGGCTAGGACTTCCAAAATTATGCTGAATAACATTGGTGAGAGTGGGCATCCTTGTCTTGTTCAAAATTTAGTGGGAAGGATTTCAGCTTTTCTCCATTGAGTATTATATTTGCTGTGGGTTTGTTGTAAATGGATTATATTATGTTAAGGTATGTTCCCTCCATACCCACTTTGGCAAGAGTTTTTTTTTTTCATAAATGGATGTTGTACCTTGTCAAATGCTTTTTCTGCATCTATTGAGATGCTCAATTAGTTTTTGAGTTTTCTTTTGTTAATGTGATGTATGACATTGTTTGATTTGCATATGTCGAGCCATCCTTGTGAACCTGGGATGAATCCCACCTGGTCATGGTCCTTTCAATATGTTGTTGGATTCAGCTGGCTAAAATTTTGTTGAGAATTTTTGTATCTATAGTCATCAAAGATATTGGCCGATAGTTTTCTTTTTTGGTGGTATCTTTGGTTTTGGAATGAGGGTCATGGTGGCGTCATAGAATGTCGTTGGGAATGTTCCTTCTTCTTCAACATTTTGAAAAAGTTTAAGGAGGCTGGTATAAGTTCCTCTTTGTATATTTGGTAGAATTCTCTTGTGAAGCCATCTGGTCCTGGGCTTTTATTTGTATGGACTGTTTTTATGACATATTCAATTTCATTTCTAGTGATTGGTCTGTTCAGTTGATCTATTTCTTCTTGATTCAGTTTTGGCAGGCTGTAAGTTTCTAGAAAATTGTCCATTTCTTCTATGTTGTCAAAAATTTGGGCATATAATGTTCATAGTATTCTCTTATGTTTTTTTGTCTTTCTGTAGTACCTCCTATGATTTCTCCTGTTTCATTTCTCATTTTATTATTTGGGTTTTTTTCTCTCCTCTTCTTGTTGAGTCTGCCCAGAGGTTTGTCAATTTTGTTTACATTTTCATAGAACCATCTCCTGGTTTTATTGATTTTTTTTCTATTGTTTTTGAATCTCAATATTGTGATTTCCTCTCTGGTCTTTATGATTTCCTTACTTCTGCTGATTTAGGTTTTGTTTTTTCTTCTTTTTCTAATGCATTTAGGTGGTGGGTTAATTTGTCAATTTGAGTTTTTTTTTTTTGTTTTTTTGAGGAAGGCTGTATCACTATGAGTTTCCCTCTGAGCACTGCTTTTGCATCATCCCATAGATTTTGAATGGTTTTGTCTTCATTATCATTTGTCTTGAGGTATTTTTTAATTTCCTTTCTGATTTCCTCATTGACCCATTTGTTTTTTAGCAGCATATTTTTTAGTCTCCATGTGGTAGGTTTTTTCTCCTTTCTTTTCCTGTGGTTGATTTCTAGTTTCATGCCATTGTGGTCAGAGAAAATACTTGAAATAATTTCTATACTCTTAAATTTGTTGAGGTTAGCTTTATACCCCAGTATGTGATTGATCCTTGAGAATGTTCCATGTGCAATTGAGAAGAATGTATATTCTGATTTTTTGGATGTGATATCCTGAGAAATGTCAATTTAGTATAACTTCTCTATAGTGTCATTTAGGGTCTCTGTTGCCTTATTGATTTCTGACTAGAGGATCTGTCCATTGATGTCAGTGGGGTGCTAAAGTCTCCTACTCTTATTGTAGTCCCATCAATTTCTCCTTTTATGTTTGTTAGTATTTGTTGTATGTATCTGGGTTCTTCTATTTTAGGGGCATGTATTTTGATGCTTGTAATATCCTCTTATGAATGGATCATTTTAACATTAATGTCTTTCTTTTTCTTTATGGCCTTCATTTTAAAGTCTATTTTGTCTCATATGAGTATTGCCACTCCTGTTTTCCTGTCTTGTCCATCGGCATGAAATATCTTTCCTATCCTCTCCCTTTCAATCTCTATGTTTCCTTTGCCCTAAGGGAGTCTCTTGTAGACTGCAGATTGTAGGTTTTTGCTTTTTTATCCAATCTTCCACTTCATGTCTTTTGATTGGAGCATTCAGTCCATTGATATTTAAGGTAAATTTTTTGGTCTTTTTTTTTTTTTTTTTTTGCCTTTTCTAGGGCCACTCCTGTTGCATATGGAGTTTCCAAGGCTAGGGGTCTAATTGGAGATGTAGCCATCAGCCTATGCCAGAGCCACAGCAACACAGGCCACGTCTGAAACTGACACTACAGCTCATGGCAACAACAGATTCTTAACCCAATGAGCAAGGGCAGGGATCGAACCCACAACTTCATGGTTCCTAGTTGGATTTTTTAACCACTGTGCCACGAGGGGAATTCCTATTTAAGGTAATTATTGATAAATATGTATTTATTGCAATTTTAAACCTTGATTTCCAGTTGATTCTACTTTTCTCCATTCTTCCTTTCTTTTTTTCTTTTTTTTTTGATTGGATTATTTCTATTCATTTTATGCTTATCTACTTTTCATTTTAGTCTTTGTGAATGTAATGTTTGGTTTTGATTTGTGGTTACCCTGTTTTTTAAGTATATTAACCCTTTCCTATATCTGCTTGATATAGCCTGATAGTCATATAGGCTCTAACATATTATTTTTAAAAAAGAGTCTATATTTTCTTACTTTCCTTCCCCATATTCTTGGGTTTTGAAGTCCTTTTTTTTAACATCTTCATATTTGTTATTTGCTGTTCCTTGTTTTTGTCATCATTTTTACAGTAGGTTTTTTTTCCCCACTTTTAGATCTCTATGCTGTCTTATTTAAGTGATTGCTTTGCAATTTTGGTTTCCTGCACCCTATTTCTTGTTACCTCTTTTTTTCATTTTTATTTTTATTTTTTAGAGAAGCCCTTTCAGTATTTCTTTTAGAATGGGTTTAGTATTGCTGTACTCTTTTAGCTTTTTTTGTTGTTGTTGGAGAAATTCTTTATTTCCCCATCTAATTTAAATGATATTCTTGCTAGATAGAGTATTCTAGGCTGCATTTTTTTTCCTTTCAGAATTTGAACATATCTTGCCACTCTCTTATGGCCTGTAGTGTTTCTGTGGAGAAATCAGCTGATAGCCTTATGGGGGTTCCCTTATAATTAACGCTTTGTTTTTCTCTTGTTGCTTTTAGAATATCTCTTTATCTTTAACATTGGCCATTTTTGTTATAATATGTCTTGGTGTGAGCCTATTTGGGTTCATCTTGTTTGCGCCCTCTGTGCTTCCTGTATCTTGATATCTGTTTCCTTTATATTTGGAAAGTTTTCAGATGTGATTTCTTTAAATATATTTTGAACCCCCTTTTCTTTCCTTTCTCCTTCTGGAATTCTTATTATGTATAGATTTGCCCACTTTACATTATCTCTAAGATCTCTTATATTGCTTTCTTTTTTTAATTTGGTTTTCTGTCTGCTATCCTGATTGGGTGATTTCTATTACTCTATCTTCCATGTTACCAGTTTGTTCCTCTGCATTATTCTTTATGCTCTTTAGTGACTTTAGCTCAGTTTGTGTCTCTTCAAATGAATTTTCTAATTTTTCCATGTTCCTCATATTTTCTAGTTCCTTTCTAAAGTAATCTGCATTATTGTTCATACCCACTCTTAATTCTTTGATATTCAGCTTTAATTCTATCAATATTTTCATTATCTCCCTTTTGAACTAAGTGTCTGTTAGACTGCAGAAGTCTGTTTCATTGCTGGCTGATTCAGGTGAATTTTCCTATTTTTTAGCTGGAATGGTTCCTGAGCTCCTTTATCTTGGTTATGTTTTTCTTTTCTTTTCTTTTTTCTCAGTTTAGGGAAGCCAAACTGTAGTCTTTGAGGGCTACTTCTATGCAAGAGCACCCCTTTGTATTTGTGTGTGTGGTTGCTATATATTTTTGGCATGGGAGTTTGGATATTTGCTGTCTCTTTCTTCAGTGTGAGCAGACTGTCATCCCCAGGTTGCTGAGTGTGTTTCCAGATAGAAGGAGTCCAGATAGAAAGAGTCAATGGGTAGGGCTATCAGTCAATGCCTTGTTGTTGGACTCTTAACAGCAGCAAGGACCTGCAGGAAGATGGTGCAGCCTACTCCTAGTTGCAGGGCCCTGGGAAGTGGTAATGAGCCTTAGACAGTTTTATGAAGTGCCCAGAGCATATGACAGTGGCAGCAGAAGGGTGTGTGAATTCCCAGGGGAGTGAGAGCAATGAAAGTTAGTGTTTAATTGCAATGCCCTCCTCTGAGTAATTGGAGCTGCAAGTGGTGCCTATTCAGAGACTCCTAATGTTAGTGGGCCATGGCCTCTGAAATCAGTGATAATTACAGTGATTTTCCCTCACCACCTGTAGACCTTGCAAGGAGCACCTCTCCCACTTAGCCCATACAGGAGTTGCTAAAAAGTCTTCTCCTAGTTGTAGGATCCTGGGAAGCATCACTGATCAATCGTGTGGGCAGTGCCTGGATCATTTAGCACTTGTAGCAACAGGGCAGGTATGGTCCCAGGAGAGTGAGAGAAACAACAGGTAGTGTTCAGTCACAATGTCCTCCTCTGTGGTGCCCTCTGAGGTGATTGGAGATTTAAGTTGTTCCTGTTCAGGGACTCCAAGTGGTGGTGGGCCACACCTACCTCTGGAGTCAGAGATAACTGCTGCAGCTTGCCCCCACCACCTGCAGACCATGCAAGAAGCACTCTGCCCCACTTAGCCCATATAGGAGTTGCTGCATGAGATGCTCTAGATGTAGGGTCCTGGCAAGTGACAGTGATCAAGAATGTGGGCACTTCCTGGAGCATTTGGCAGTGGCAGCATCAGCTGTCTTGTTGTGTTCCCAGGGGAGTGAGAACAACAGGTGGTGTTCATTTGCAGTGCCCTCTTTTATTTTTTTTTTTTGGCTGACCCCTGAGGTGACTTGGGCCACAGGTGGAGCCCATTCTTGCCAACAGTGGTGGCAGGCCTCTGGCCTCTGAGATGACCACCGACATCAGTCCCTGCTGCCTATAGATCACATAAGAGGCAGCACATCACACTTAGCCCCCCACTGCCCTTAGCCCACACAATAGGTGCCTGGCCATCAGTAACCCACAGAAGAAGTGCAAGGTCTCCCATAGCCTGAGCTATTGGCTTCTCACCAACTATAGCCAGGACCAGAGGCTCCCCACCCTCTGAGAGTACACATGTGCACAGGGAGAGTCCTATGATGATCCACCCCTCCTCCTCTCAACCTCCCCAACAATGGTGCCTTGCTTCTGTGGGCCCAGACCTCCCTCCAGGTTCTCTCTGTCTGGGAATTCCACTCCCCAGCCCAGAGCACACTCTTCCCCTGCCCATGGCACACCACTCCTTAACCCCTCAGGCTGTCCCTACATAGCCAACCCTAGTCTTCTCCCCATTAGATGTTCTATGTGAATTGTTTTACATGTAGATGTGTTTTTTTGATGTGTTTGTGGGAGAAGGGGAGCATGACCTCTTGCTCATGCACCATCTTGATCCTACCTCCCACCAGAATCAGTAGTTTTAATTTTAATTTTCTTGATGGCATTGTAATCCAAGGAAGTACAGGGATAGATTTTTTTCCACTGTACAGCATGGGGACAAATTTACACATACATGTATACAATCTTTTTCTTTCCATTATTCATTTGAGATGTAAGTATCTAAACATAGTTCTCAATGGTACACAGCAGGATCTCATTGTAAATCCATTCTGAGAGCAATAGTTTGCATCCAATAACCCCAAGCTCCCAATTGCTCCCACTCCATCCCTCTCCCCCCAGGCAGCCACAAGTCTATTCTTCAAGTCCATGATTTTCTTTTCTGTGGAGATGTTCATTTCTCCTGTATATTAGATTCCAGATATAAGTCATATAATATGGTATTTATCTTTCTCTTTCTGACTTACTTCACTCAGTAGGAGAGTCTCTATTTCCATCCATATTGCTGCAAATGGCATTATGTCATTCTTTTTTATGGCTGAGTAGTACTGCATTGTGTATATATACCACATTTTCCTAATCCAATCATCTGTTAATGGACATTTGTGTTGCTTCCATGTCTTGGCTATTGTGAATACTGCTGCAATGAACATGCAGGTGCATGTGTACATTTCAAGGAACGTTTTGTCTGGATATATGCTGGGTCATATGGTAGTTCTACGTATAAATTTCTAAGGTATCTCCAAACTGTCCTCCACAGTGGCTGTACCAGTTTACATTCCCACTAATAGTACAGGAGGGTTCCCTTTTCTCCACACCCCCTCCAGCATTCGTTATTTGTGGACTTATTAATGATGGCCATTCTGACTTGTCTGAGGTGGTATCTCCTGGTAGTTTTGATGTGCATGTGTCTAATAATCAGTGATGTTGAGCATTGTTTCAAGTGCTTGTTGGCCGTCTGTATACCCTCCTTGGAAAAATGTCTATTCAGGTCTTTTGCCCATTTTTCCATTGATTCATTGGCTTTTTTGCTGTTGGGTTGTATAAGTTGCTTGTATATTTTAGAGATTAAATCCTTGTCCATTGCATCATTTGAAACTATTTTCTCCCATTCTGTAAGTTGTCTTTTGGGTTTCATTTTCATTTCCTTTGCTGTGCAAAATCTTTTCAATTTGATTAGGTCCCATGGGTTTATTTTTGCTCTTATTTCTGTTGCTTTGGGAGACTGACCTGAGAAATATTTATTCATGATGTTGATGTCAGAGAGTGTTTTGCCTATGTGTTCTTCTAGGAGTTTGATGGTGTCCTGTCGTATATTTCAGTCTTTCAGCCATTTGGAGTTTATTTTTGTGCATGGTGTGAGGGTGTGTTCTAGTTTCATTGTTTTGCATGCAGCTGTCCAGGATTCTCAGAAATGCTTGCTGAATAGACTTTCTTTTTCCCATTTTATGCTCTTGCCTCCCTTGTCAAAGATTAACTGAGCATAGGTGTCAGGGTTTATTTCCGGGTTCTCTATTCTGTTCCATTGGTCTGTCTGTCTTTTTTGATACCAGTACCACACTGTTTTGATGACTGTGGCTTTGTAGTATTTCTTGAAGTCTGGGAGAGTTATGCTTCCTGCTTGGTTTTTGTTTCTCAGGATTGCTTTGGCAATTCCGGGTTTTTTGTGGTTCCACATAAATTTTTGGATTGTTTGTTCTAGTTCTGTGAAAAATGTCATGGGTAATTTGGTCGGGATTGCATTGAATCTGTCGATTATTTTGGGTAGTATGGCCATTTTTACAATATTGATTTTTCCAATCCATGAACATTTATTTACATTGAGTTTTCCAATCCATGAACATTTCTTTACATCTTTAATTTCCTTGATTAATGTTTTATAGTTCTCAGCATATAAGTCCTTTACCTCCTTGGTCAGGTGTATTCCCAGGTATTTGATATTTTGGGGGTAAAATTTTAAAATATATTGCATTTTTGTATTTCTTTTCTAATATTTCATTGTTAGTATACAGAAATGCAACTGATTTCTGAATATTACTCTTATATCCTGCTACTTTGCTGAATTTATTAATCAGTTCAAGTAGTTTTTGGGTTGAGTCGTTAGGGTTTTATGTTGTAGCATCATGTCATCTGCATACAGGGACAGCTTTACCTTTTCTCTTCCTATTTGTATGCCTTTTATTTCTTTTGTTTGTCTAATTGCTGTGGCTAGGACTTCCAAAACTATGTTGAATAGCAGTGGTGAGAGTGGGCATCCCTGTCTTGTTCCAGATTTGACTGAGAAGGCTTTCAATTTTTCTCCGTTTAGTTTATATTTGCTATGGGTCTGTCATAAATGGCTTTGATTATGTTCAGGAATGTTCCCTCTATACCCACTCTGGTGAGAGTTTTTTTCATAAATGGATGTTGGACTTTGTCAAATGTTTTTTTTTCTGCATCTATTGAGATAATCATATGGTTTTTGCCTTTACTTTTGTTAATGTAGTGTATGATGTTGATGGATTTGTGTGTGTTGAACCATCCTGTGAACCTGAGATGAATCCCACCTGATCATAATGTATGATCTTTTTTATATGTTGTTGGATTCAGTTGGCTAAAATTTTGTTGAGAATTTTTGCATCTATATTCATCAAAGATATTGGCCCATAGTTTTCTTTTTTGGTGATCTTTGTCTGGTTTTGGAATTAGGATGATGGTGGCTTCATAGAATGTCTTTGGGAGTATTCCTTCTTCCTCAGCCTTTTGAAAAATTTTATGGAGAATGGGCACCAGATCCTCTTTGTATGTTTGGTAGAATTCACCTGTGAAGCCATCTGGTCCTGGGCTTTTATTTGTAGGGAGTGTTTTTATAATGTGTTCAATTTTACTTATATGGATTTTTCTTTTCAGTTGGTCTGGTTCTTCTTGATTCAGTTTTGGCAGGCTGTAAGATTCTAGAAAATTGTCCATTTCTTACAGATTGTCAAATTTATTAGCATGTAGTTGTTCATAGTATTCTCTTATAGTTTTTTGTATTTCTGTAATATCCATTGTGATTTATCCTTTTTCATTTATAATTTTGGTTATTTGGGTTCTTTCTCTCCTATTCATAGTGAGTCTAGCCAGGGGCTTCTCAATTGTGTTTACCTTTTCAAAGAACCAGCTCTTGGTTTTATTAATTTTCCCCATTGTTTTTTGAGTCTCTATTTTATTGATTTCCTCTTTGATCTTTATAATTTCCTTCCTTCTGCTGACTTTAGGTCTTTTTTGTTCTTCTTTTTCTAATTCATTTAGGTGGTGGCTTAAGTTTCAATTTGAGATTTTTCTGCTTTTTTGAGGAAGGCCCGTATTGCTATGAATTTCCCTCTGAGCACTGCTTTTGTGGCATCTCATAGATTTTTAGTGGTTGTGCCTTCATTATCATTTGTTTTGAGGTATTTTTAAATTCCCTCCTTGATTTCCTCATTGACCCATTTGTTTTTTAGCAGCATGTTGTTTAGTTTCCGTGTAGTAGGTTTTTTCTCCTTTCTTTTCCTGTGGTTGATTTCTAGTTTCATACCATTGTGGTCAGAGAAGATACTTCAAATTTCTATGCTCCTAAATTTGTTGAGGTTATCTTTGTGCCCCAGTATGTGATTGATTCTTGAGAATGTTCCATACACTCTTCAGACGAATGTGTTATTCTGGTTTTCTTTGGATGTAGTATCCTGAAGATGTCAATTAAGTCTAACTTTTCTATTGTTTCCTTTAGGATCTCTGTTGCTTTATTGGCTTTCTGTCAAAAGGAACTCTCCATTGATGTGAGTGGAGTATTAAAGTCTCCTACTGTGATTGTATTCCCATCAATTTCTTCCTTTATGTCTGTTAATATTTGTTGTATGTATCTGGGTGCTCCTATATTTGGGGCATATATGTTGATGATAGTAATATCCTCTTCTTGAATGGATCCCTTAATCATTAAGTAGTGTCCTTCTTTGTCTTTCTTTATGTCTTTCATTTTAAAGTCTATTTTGTCTGATATGAGTATTGCAATGCCTGCTTTCCTGTTATGTCCATTGGCATGAAATATTTTTTCCCACCCCCTCACTTTCAATCTTTCAATCTATATGTGTCCTTTCTCCTAAGATGAGATTCTTGTAGGCGGCAGATTGAGGGTTTTGTGTGTGTGTGTGTGTGTGTGTGTGTGTGTGTGTGTGTGTGTGTGTGTGTGTGTTTCCAATCTGCCACTCTGTGTCTTTTGATTGGAGCATTCAGTCCATTGACATTTAAGGTGTGATTGATAGAGGATTATTTATTGCCATTTTAAACCTTTTCCAGTTGATTCTATGATTTTCCATTCTTCCTTTCTTTTTTTTGGCTGGATGGTCTCCGTTTATTTTCTGCTTGAGTGTTTTTCTCTGCATTTTTTTTTTTTCGAATGTAATGTTTTGTTTTGATTTGTGGTTGTCCTGTCCTGTTTTTTTAAGTATATTAACCCCTTCCTATCATTGTGTGTTTTCACTTGATAGTCCTGTGGGTTCAAATGCTTCATTACCATACTAAAATTAAGAAGAAAAAGAGAAAAAAAGAATCTATTTATTTCCTTACTTCCTTTGCCCACATTTTATGATTTTGATGTCTCTTGCTTTTCTTTTTAATTTTGTTTTGTTTTAAACATCTTCATGATTAGATCTGTATGCTGGCTTATTTGAGTGACTGCTCTCTGATTGTGGTTTCCTCAATCCTAGTTCTTCCTTTCTCTCTCTCTCTCTCTTTTTTTTTTTTTTTTTGATATAGAACAGCCCACTCAATATTTCTTTTAGAATGGGTTTTGGATTGCTGTATTCTTTTATCTTTTGTTTGTTGGAAAAAAATTTTATTACCCCTTCTATTTTAAATGATGTTCTTGCTGGATAGAGTATTCTAGCTTGCATTTTTTTTTCCTTTCAGTGTTTTAAATATCTCTTGACATTCCCTCTTGGCCTGTAGAGTTTCTGTAGAGAAATCAGCTGATAGCTTTATGGGGGTTCCATTATAAGTAACATTTTGCTTTTCTTTTGCTGCATTTAGGGCCCTCTCTTTATCAGTAACTTTTGCCATTTTTATTATAATGTGTCTTGGTGTGGGTCTATTTGGGTTCAACCTGTTTGGGGACCTCTGTGCTTCCTGTATCTTGAAATCAGTATCCTTTATATTTGGGAAGTTTCCAGTGATAATTTCTTCAAATATATTTTCCATCCCCTTGTCTTCTACTCTTTCTGGGATTTCTATTATATGTAGATTGGCCCACTTTATATTACCCCATAGGTCTCTTATATTGCTTTAATGTTTTTTCATTTGGTTTTCTGTCTGCTGACCCGATTGGGTGATTTCCATTATTCTATCTTCCACATCACTAATTCATTCTTCTGAATTATTCATTCTGGTTTTTAATGCCCTTAGCTCAGTTTGTATCTCTACAAATGAATTTTCTGGTTTTTCTTGGCTCCTCCTTATATTTTCTAGTTCCTTTCTGAGGGAGTCTGCATTACTATTCATATCATCTCTTAATTCCTTCAGTATTTTCACTATCTCCTTTTTGGACTCAAAGTCTGTCAGACTGCAGAGGTCTGTTTCATTGTCGAATGCTTTAGGTGAGTTCTCCTGTTGGTTTGACTGGGGGTGGTTTCTCAGCTTCTTCATCTTGCTTGATATTTTCTTTTTCTTGGTGGAGTTCTACTCCCTGTTGCTGGGCAGGGTTTGCCCTGGCACTGCTGTGTAGTGGTTCCTGAGGCTGGCATTGTTGGATGGTCTTCTTTGAGGCAGTGTGGCATTTCCTGAAGGTAGACGGGGCTAGCAGGGTCACTCTGAACCAAAGGAGGACTTCCTGAGGGCTGGTAGGACTGGCAGGTCCACACCGCAATGGATGTAGTCTTCTTGTGGCCAGGCTGAGCTTCTGCTGGTGTTTCTGGGATGTGGAGCTCTTCCATGGGATGGGTGGTTCTGGGCAGCTGCTCCGCATGAGTTCAGCACTTCCTGAGGGTGGCAGCAGCTAGCTGGGCTGCTGGGAGACAAGGGATCACTTCCCCAGGGCAGCCAGAACCGGCAGGGCCACCCTGCAATGGAGATAGACTTTCTGTTGCTGGGCAGAGCTTGCTCTGATGTTTCTGGGCTGCAGAGCTCTTCCAGGGGACAGGCAGTGGTGGGCAGCTGCTCTATGAGAGTATAGCACCTCCAGAGGGTGGGCAGGCCAGGGTGGGCAAAGCCCCTGAAGTAGTCAGCTTCCCCACAAGTGGTGAGGCTAGCCCTCCAGGATGGCAGATGGCCTCAGGTCAGGCAAGTGTGTGGGGCAGGGGTTGGGGGATGCACTGGGAAGCACTGCTCTCTGCTAGCTGGTGGGCAAGTATGCTCACTGTGGCTCAAGGAGTATTTTACGGAAGCTCACCCCTCCTCTTCTCCCCTCCCCAACACTGGCACCTTGTCTCTCTTGTGGGTCCAGATCTTCTCCCAGATTCCCTCTGTTGTGGCTTTTCACTCCCCAGCCCTTAGTGTATTTTTTCCCTCCACCCATGATGCACTGCTTCCTAATCCCTCAGGCTGTCTCTGCACCACCACCACCCAACCAACCACTTCCAAGTACCCCAGGCTGTCTCCACACCGCCAACCCAACCTACTGCTTCCTAGTCCCAAAGGGAGTCTCTACACTGCCAACCCCAGCCTGCTCCTGAGGCTAACCTCTGGAGCCAAGGTCTCAGTGCCCAGCCCCCACCGAAGCATCTTGGTTTTTGGTGACTGTGCCAGTAGTTTGGCTCTCACTCTGCTTTTCAGATCTCAGACCTACTGCTCTTCTTGGCCTCTGGAGATCCCTGGATTTGGTTGATCTTACCATCAATTAGGTGACTTTCCAGGGTGTGGATTCCTTTTCTCCTCCACAGTTCCCTTTTGGGAGCACATGTCCAGTCCCGATTCCCCTTCTCTTACTCTCTTTTCTCTTGTTTTACTCAGTTATGTCACGAGATTCTTGTCATTATTGGAGGTTTAAGTTCTTCTTCCAGCATTTAATTGCTGTTCTGTGTGTGTTGTTTAACATGTAGATGTGCTTTTCTTGTGTTTGTTGGAGAGGGTGAGTGTGTCCCTCTACTCTTCTGCCATCTTGCCTTCCTCTGATTTTTTTTAATCAGATCTTGTACAACTACCTTTAAGCTCACTGATGTTTGCATTTGCTTTTGCTTTTGTTTCTGCATTTACATGAACATGTGTGTTTGTTTATTTATTTATTTATTTTTTTCTTTCTTTATTTTTCTGCTTTTAATTCCACACTGTGGCATATGGAAGTCTTTATGCCACAAAGGCATATAGAACATAATTTTAGGGTTGAATTGAATCTGCAGCTGCCAGACTATGCCACAGTCACAGCAATGCTGGATCCTTAACCCAATGAGAAAAGCTGGGGATTGAACCTGCATCCTTATGGATACTAGTTAGGTTCTTAACCTGCTGAGCCACATTATCTCCTGTGTTTCTGACACTAGGCACAATTGGGTTGTCTGAAAAGCTCTCTTTGCTAAAATACTGAGTAGGCATCACTGTCAATTCTACTGCAGTTTTGTTTTTTGTTTTTTTCAGAGATCATATATATATATTTTTTTTTCTCCTATACTTGCCCCACATTTCCTTCTATTCATTGTAAGAGTCAGGAAGAGAAGTACCTTAAGGGAACCACTATGTTCTTGAGTTTCTTAAATCCCTCAAGAAGCACTGAGAAACTTTTAATAATCTATTTAATTGTACCCTTTGATCACAAAGGTAACTCCAGGGGCTCTATTCCCATTTGAACAAAGGTAAATATATACCTGAAATTTGTAACTAAACATGTTTTCTGATATAACTACTCATTTATCATCTTGCTCTTGCATTCATGGCATGGAGTCTGTGCCTTATATTAAAAAAAGTTTGAATTTCAGTCCTGTTACCTGTTAACTATTGTCATTCTCTTAATATATATCATTGTAAACCTCAGACAAATGTATCTTTTGTGTGTTTGGTTTTGGTTTTGGTTTTGGGGGGAATATAGAAAAATAATCCACGAGAGTAGATGGTGATGAGGTTCATAAAGGAATTAAATAAATGCTGATTTCATTTTTCTTTTACTCATTGGTAAGTGAAATTCATGTATTTAAATATTCAACATACATGCATTCTATCAACAAATTAATAATATTAAAAAATGGAGAAAAAGAAAAAATATGCTCATATTTTAATGTGATAAAGACTTTAAATTACAGGGGAAAGGCATAACTGTAACTTGGCTAATTCTCACTCCTTATACTACACTCAAATCTTTTTTTCTGTGTTAACTTCCAAGTTATTATGCAACTTCTGTGGAGGTAATGAAAAATCAATGTTTAAATTCAAATCTGAATATTATTTAAAAATGAATTACCTTTTTTTAAGGCTGCACCTGTAGCATATGAATGTTCCCAAGGCTAGGGGTTGAATTGGAGTTGCAGCTTAGGCCTACTCCACACCCATAGTAATGCAGGATCCAAGCTGCATCTGAGACCTGTGCCTAAGCTTCCAGCAATACAGGATCCTTAACCCACTGAGCCAGGCCAAAGTTTGAACCTGCATCTTCATAGAGATAACTTTGAGTTTTTAACCTGCTGAGCCACAACTGAAACTCCATTAATTGCATTCTTAGTCATAACTATGTTTCCCTATGGGTATTATTCACATGTCATTCCAGATACTCTACATGTAACAAATATTTCCTTAGTTCTTATTATTTCAGTAATCCTAAAATATTCTGTTTCTGAGTTTTACCTACTGTACACAGGGAAAAGTATCTCCCAAGTGGAAGGATGATAAAGCCCCAATTCCAACATCTTTTTTTTTTTTTTTTTTGTCTTTTTGCTATTTCTTTGGCCCGCTCCCACGGCATATGGAGGTTCCCAGGCAAGGGTCGAATTGGAGCTGTAGGCGCCAGCCTACACCGGAGCCACAGCATCGCCGGATCCGAGCCATGTCTGCAACCTACACCACAGCTCATGACAACGCCAGATCCTTAACCCACTGAGCAAGAGCAGGAACTGAACCTGCAACCTCATGGTTCCTAGTCAGATTCGTTAACCACTGCGCCACGACGGGAACTCCATCCAACATCCTTTATTCTGTGAAAGTAAAGTTGCTAATGTCCTGAATTGTTGAGAATATTTATTTATTTATTTATTTATTTATTTATTTATTTATTATTTTATTATTATTATTATTTGCTTTTTAGGGCCATACCTGCTGCATGTAGAAGTTCCCAGGCTAGGGGTCAAATTGGAGTTACAGCTGCTAAACTACACCACAGCCACAACAATGTGGGATTCAAGGCAGGTCTGTGGCCTGCACCACAGCTCAGGGCAATGTCAAAATCTTAACCCACTTAGTGAGGCCAAGGATTGAACCTGCATTCTCATGGATCCTAGTTGGGTTAATTAACTACTGAGCCACAAAGGGAACTCCTGTATTTTTATTTTTTATATACATGTGAAAAGATAGCTCAATTTTATGGGCAAAATATGTAATAATAAATGTACATTGGTGAAGTGGAAAAGATCCTTTGCATATTCTAAGAAACATGGTGGAACATCATGAAAAACAAAGTATTGCAAAGAAATAGCTGAATGTTTTATAGATTTGCTTTTTTATTATTAAAATGTAGTTGATTTACAATGTTGTGCCAAGCTTGCTTTTATAAGTTTGCTTTACTTTTTCTTAGAAAGAATATACTCTGTTTCCTGAGTTTCCTGGGACAAGTATTGCTGTTGGATATGAAAGGCCTATTATAAGCTTTGTTCATCATGTTTCATTTTCCAGCTCAGAGTGATTTCTCTTCTCATTCCTAAAGGTCACTCTTCCCAGCCAATCTTTCTAGCTATTTTCTCTTTTTTTCTCATCTTTTTTTCTCTACTATTTTCCCCATATGCACCTGAAACATCAAAGTTCCTGGGTTAGGTGTCAAATGGAACCTGCAGATGAGGCTTACACCTCAACCAAAGCAATGCTGGATGCAAGCTGCATCTGAGACCTACTCAGCAGCTTGCAGCAACACCAGATCCTTAAACTACTGAGCAAGGCCAGGGATTGAACTTGTATCCTCATGTAGACAATATTGGGTCCTTAACCCACTGAGCCACAATGGGAACCCCCCTCTGGCAAATTTCTAAGGATGACTCCAGAAGTTTTCAAAATTTGTGCCTTGCCTTTCATTATATTCAGGTTTAGATGAATGTAGAGTATGAGCTAAACATGACAGCATAAGAGGAAAAACTCATTGAAATTTTCCAATACTGTTTGTTCCTATATAATTGATACATTTGATATTAGTTCTATTAAATCCAAATAAGAAGTCTTAATGAGAATGTCAAGGAGAGCTTAAAATTTTCCAACTTGAAATATTATGCTTTATAAACTGGACTTTACATATTTTAAAATTAAATTCACTAGAGTTTTTTTCTTCATATTAAGAGAAGCGTTTTGAATGCATCCTGAAGCTAAGACCCTAATGTTTTCTTTCTTCAAAATAAGCAATTTCCTATGTAGTAAGCAAGTAAACTGTGCTTGAAGAAACTAGAAATTTCAAGTTATTTTTTCTAATTTTATAAGTAAAATAACTACAGTATAGAGGCCAATAATTCAACTCATACTGCTAGTTAGTGATTCCAAGTAGTCTTTTTTTTTTTTCCCACTGTACAGCAAGGGGGTCAGGTTATCCTTACATGTATACATTGCAATTACAGTTTTTCCCCCACCCTTTCTTCTGTTGCAACATGAGTATCTAGACATAGTTCTCAATGCTATTCAGCAGGATCTCCTTGTAAATCTATTCTAGGTTGTGTCTGATAAGCCCAAGCTCCCGATCCCTCCCACTCCCTCCCTCTCCCATCAGGCAGCCACAAGTCTCTTCTCCAAGTCCATGATTTTCTTTTCTGAGGAGATGTTCATTTGTGCTGGATATTAGATTCCAGTTATAAGTGATATCATATGGTATTTGCCTTTGTCTTTCTGGCTCATTTCACTCAGTATGAGATTCTCTAGTTTCACCCATGTTGCTGCAAATGGCATGATGTCATCCTTTTTTATGGCTGAGTAGTATTCCATAGTGTATATATACCACATCTTCTGAATCCAATCATCTGTCGATGGACATTTGGGATATTTCCATGTCCTGGCTATTGTGAATAGTGCTGCAATGAACATGCAGGTGCATGTGTCTCTTCCAAGTAGTCTTGATAACACAGCACAGTTATTCTCCACTTATTCCAAACTCCTTATCATTAACAGGCACCAAGAAAAATGATGTTAATTTTACCTTAGTGACCAAATTTATACTTTTGTGATTGACGAATCATGCTGACATTAAAGTGGTCCTCTTCCTTTTGTTCCTACTCATCTATACTATTTCCTTGGTGGGAAATTTTGGAATACTTGTTCTAATCCAAATAACACCCAAACTCCAAACACCCATATATCATTTCCTGAGCTGCCTGTTATTCATTGGCATTTGCTATTCATCAGTCTTTGCATCCAAAATTCTGCTGAACTTCTTTGTTGAACCAGGGACAATCTCTTTTTGGGCATGCATTGTGCAATATTTTTTATTTGTATCAATCCTTAACTCGAAGGCTTTCTTGCTGGCAGGAATGGCTTATGACTGCTATGTGGCCATTGTGAACACTTTGCTTTATACAGTGGCTATGGCAAAAGTAGTTTGTGTTGTACTGGTCATTGGCTCCTGTGTGGGAGGTTTAATAATCTCATTGACACACATTATTGGTTTGCTGAAATTGTCTTTCTGTGGAACAAACATCATCAGGCACTTCTTCTATGACCTTCCCCCACTGCTGAAGCAGTCATGTTCTGACACATCCAACAATGAATTGTTGCTTTTAATCTTCTCTAGCATTATTGTCATGATAACTTTCATGACTGTTATGATCTCCTACATCTTCATTGTTGCTGCCATCCTGAGGGTCCACTCAGCAGCAGGTAGACACAAAGCCTTCTCCACCTGTGCCTTACATCTCATGGCTATGACTTTATTCTATGGCTCTATAAACTTCAGTTACATTCAACCAAGTTCCCAATTTGCCTTAGATCAAGAAAAAGTGATATCTGTGTTTTATACCCTGATGATTCCTATGTTAAACCCATCGATTTATATAGCCTATGGAACAGGGAAGTGAATGATGAAGTGAAAAGGGCTAAAGAAATGAAATACATCCCTTGTTAATTGCATACCATGTGTGCCATAAAATATTAGACAAACAAGTACTTTGGATAATGACATTTATAAGAATTTATTAAAACTAGGAGTCCAAAGGACTCCTAGAATTTATTTAACTGAACTGCTCTGTTCACAAGGGAAGAAAAGCCCTGGAAAAATAACATTTCATAGGACAGATGGCTGGTTATTGTGTGAACTATTCTAATAAACCTAACTAAAATCTAGGTTAGTTATCTCTAGATGACTGTTAACATCTTTATTCCTATATGTGGGCTAAGGCTAAAATGACTATATACATATAGAGATATAGACACACAGGCATATACGCAAATAGAGATGAAAGCGTATTCATAAATAGATACCTCTTACTTCACTTTCCATATTAAGCACAAAAAATCAAAATATTTTTAAAGAAAAAAATGTTTGTACTTGAACTATCCAATAAAACTCACATATATATGCTCTTTGAATTGGCCTGGATTATTTATAGTCAGATATTCTACAAAATAAATGTAAACACTCAAAAATAGAAAGAGAACTTGGTTTTCATTACCTTTCCAATCACAGGGCCTTCTTTCCTGGCCTTGGTTTCCATGACTACAAATGAAATTGAACAAGATACAATACCATGGTTTTATTAACACTTCACATGGAAGGACCACTAATATCAGAGAAAACGTAGCCTGAAGAAAAGATACCTCCATGTTCATTAGGGAATCATTAATCATCAGACTCTGCGCCCACTTTCCTTTAAGGATCTTCCAACATTTTTTATAAATGTTAGACAAAAATTACCTGAAAGTAATCTAGGTAGGCAAAAACCTGTGCTATGTAATCCACAGAGGGAGAACATGTAAAGATGATCATTCCTTCTTTGATTCAAATTATATGAACAGGTGCATAATGATAAAAATACTGACTGTTTGGTAGGGATCAAATTTCCCTAAATTGTTATAAACCCTTGTATCTGGAAAACAAAAGCAGTATTCTCAAGAATACCTACAGAAGTTCCCATTTTAGCCAGCTGGTTAAAAACCTAACATAGTCTCCATGAAGACGGAGGTTTGAGCCTTGATCTTGCCCAAGGCTTACAAATCTGGTATTGCTGTAAGAATCAGTGTAGCTTGCTGATGTTGTTTTGATCCAACATTGCTGTTGCTATGGTATAAGCCTGTAGCTGCAGCTCTGATTTGACTCTCTAGCCTCTCTCTAGCTTGGGAGCTTCCATATGCTGCAGGTGTGGCCATAAAAAAAAATTAAAAAATCAAGAACACTTTCACTGCAAATAAATTTATTTTTAATATTTTTGAGTTTGTTTTAAATACTGAAAAAACTAGCAGCAGCTAGGCTAAGGACTACCAAAAAAAACCAACTGGATATTCAGTAAAATTAATTCATGGTGGAGTTCCTGTCATGGCACAGTGGAAACAAAAACAACTAGGAACCATGAGGTTGTGGGTTTGATCACTAGCCCAGCTCAGTGGGGTAAGGATCCAGCATTGCCATGAGCTGTGGTGTAAGTCACAGACACAGCTTGGATCTGGCATGGCAGTGGCTGTGGCATAGGCTGGTACTGTAGCTCTGATTAGACCCCTATCCTGGGAACCTCCATACTCTAGGAATCTGGCCCTTAAAAAATGGAAAAAAAATAATTCATGATTTTACATGACAGGACAAATTAAATTTTTTTTCCTCATGACAGCCAAAGTCATATAAGTGAATGGTTCTATTATCTGTGAAGTTAATAAACTGAAATGCTCAATATATTAGACTTTTATTAAAGAAACATATCAAAGTTTACTTTTCAGAATGAAATAATAATAATAATAATAATAACTCCTACACCACCAGCCCCCAAAACAGATGCAATATTATATAGCCCTTCCAATTTTTCCAAAATCATTTCATTTATTATTTGAAATTGGGTCTTATAAGGCTGCATTTATGTATGAGCCATTCATGTAAATGCTATTGTATGGAAGGTTTTTAAATTTTTTTTTCAATGGCCACACCCCACACCCTCAGAATATGTAAATTCCCTGGCCAGGGATTGAATCCAAGCTGTAGCTGCAGCAACACAAAATCCTTTAACCTGCTGCACTGGATGGGGATTGAACCTATGCCTCTGCAGGAACCTGAGCCACTGCAGTTGGGTTCTTAACCCACAAACCAGAGTGGTAACTCATGAATGGTTTAATTTTCAAGTTAAAATAAATAGAAAAATAATAATTATAATAAGCAAATCTAATTTTATATGGGCCTGCACAATATACTGGTATGGAAGTTCCCAGGCTAGGGGTCAAATCAGAGCTGCAGCTGCTGCAGCCACAACAATGCAGAACCTGAGCTGAGTCTGTGAACTACACCAAACTCATAGCAATACCAGATCCTTAACACCCTGAGTGAGGCTGGGGATCAAACCCAATTCTCATGGATATTAGTCAGGCTCATTACTGCTGAGCCACAATAGGAACGTCCTAAAAATTATTCTTATGTTCATCCAATAGAATAACAGAAATTTTTGAACCTGATATTTATTTTGGTGTCTTAATTGGGTAATTTATCCCCAAATTAAAAGATAATCTGTTATATGAAAACACACACCCCTGAATTTCATTTAGTAATTGATTTGACATCACTGGAATGTATATATTTTTCACACTTTTTATGACTAATATATCAATAATAATGTATTTATAGAAGCACATGATCATCAACAAATCGAAGTTAGCACTCTTTAAAACATAGATATATAATTATATAAATCATACTTATAAACATGAGTGGAATTAATTTATTAATTTTTTAATTTAATTATTTTTTATGTTGTCAGTCAGGGAGTCCTCAACTTTATTTTTATTTTTATTTTTATTACTCAATAAATTTATTACATTTATATTTGTACAATGGTATAGCATTTCCATCCTAAACCCCCAGCATCCTCCTACCCCCCCAGCCTTTCTCCTTTGGAAACCATATGTATTTTTGAAGTCTGTGAGTCAATATCTGTTCTGGAATTTATTTTTAATTCATTTTAATTCATTTTCTCCTTGTACAACCTCATGTAAGTTAAACAAGGACATATGTGACAATTTTCCCTAAGACTGAAAAAAGGACAAATAGAGGAAGTGCCATAATTTGGAAAGATAAATGCCAGGGGATCTTACTTCCCCTAGGTATTTCTATCTATTTTGATGAAATATGGTGTTCACAGGATCCCTGCAGTATTGCATCCTCCAAAGGCCCTGAGCCAAATCTAAATAGATTTCAGGAAATTAAGAGAAAGGACCAGGCTTCCTCTCAACACCATGTAGGTAGTTCATTTACATGTTCTAAAAAAGGAATTTTAAGTAACTTCTCCAGTTTTCAAAAACATCAACTCTCAGTACATGCTTTGAATGAAATATGAAGAAAAATCATCTGCCTCAAATCCATTCTAATTATTGACATTCATGAAATAGAATCAGATCATTACCAAATCAACTGGTCCTGTTGAAATCATTACTGAGTTTATTCTATATTTACTGTGTTTAAAACTTCATATAATTATATAAATTGCAACAGGTAATCTATTTAAAGAAGTTTTTAAGATCTAAGATTGATTAGTACAAACTGTTGAATTTTGTTAAATCAGAGAAAAAGAGAAGCTATTTATTTGATCCTATTAACAGAACTAATTTTTACACTCAAAGATTAATTTGCTGTACATAACTGAATTTATAGCAAAAGAAAAATGGCATGAAAGGCAGTCTAGATGAAAATTGCTACCTACTAAGTCAAAATTAAAGAAGAAATATGAAATCAGTGAAATAAATTTATCATCAAAGTAATAAATTGATTTGTTTAAAAACAAATTCAAGGCAAATTTAATTAAACAGAACTAAAGCAAAAAGAGCAAATATCCAAAAATTTATGTTAGTCAAAACCATTTGTCCAGTGTGTCAACAAATAGTCTAATCTCTATTTTCCATATCTGTTTTAAATTTAAATAGACAGCAAACATTAAGAGAGTATCTCTGATGAACCACCCAGTTGTCATGTTTTCTTCTTTATCCTCAGAACTATTTTGAGAAAAGTTTATAGATACAACTAATATTTAAATATGAAGTCACAGTTTAAGTAGAAAAAACTATTGCTATTATTTTTTATTACTTGTGTTTCAGTAAAATGGACATAATCAAAGCTATATTGTAGTATAATTTGTAGCACTTGAATTTTTATCAAATAACTTACTTTATATCACACTGACAATAAATGGTAGAAATTCAAGTCTAGTCACTCTTTACTCAATATCAGGGAAATGTTATTCCCAAAGCATGTATTGCAGAATACCATATTCATTAATGTTCACAGAAAATATGTTCAACAGTCAAATTAATATAAAAATGTTCTATACTTATTTCTTATTAAAACTCTCAAAGCATAGTGGTATACATTCCTATAAGTCTTGAAGTAAAGATAGATTCCCTTAAAAATTATTTAACCAAGTGTTTCCAAAAGTACTAAATATTAGAACCTTGTATTTTATGTATTTTGGATTATGTGATAAAACCAAAAATAAAATTAATTTAATGATGTAATTTTTCCTGTATAAATATCCAGATCCATATGCGATCTAATGTGCTGAAACCATATGCATTGTCCTTGAAATTAGATTTAAGACTTTTTGATTGCTGGGGTTAAAATGTATTTTAAAGTTTTTTACTTAATCATAATTGGAAAAAATCTGATATGGACTAATTTAAACCATTGGATAATAAATGGTGCAGGAAATCAGAGGATGAAATGGTAAATATCTGTTGGAGTAAAAAAGAACCACTTCCTGCAACAAGTGAGTTTTAACAAGTAATATTAGCACAGAAAATGTTTACACTTGTTTTATTCTATATTCCAGACACTTCTAATTCTCATTTTATAATTTTATGGATAATATTAATTTTATTAGATGATCTCTTATACATGCACATATATATATGTTTACACTTGTTTTATTCTATATTCCATACACTTCTAATTCTCATTTTCCAATTTTATGGATAATATTAATTTTATTAGATGACCTCATACATGCACAAATACTGCTCATTTGTTGTTGTTGTTTTTTTTTTTTTTTTTTTTTTTGTCTTTTTGTTGTTGTTGCTGCTATTTCTTGGGCCGCTCCAGCGGCATATGGAGGTTCCCAGGCTAGCGGTTGAATCGGAGCTGTAGCCACCGGCCTACACCAGAGCCACAGCAACGCGGGATCCGAGCCGCGTCTGCAACCTACACCACAGCTCACGGCAACGCCGGATCGTTAACCCACTGAGCAAGGGCAGGGACCGAACCCGCAACCTCATGGTTCCTAGTCGGATTCGTTAACCACTGCGCCACGACGGGAACTCCCATTTGTTGTTTTAATTGTTTAATATGTCATGTGTGTTTTTTGTCTAAGTTGAAAAAGATGTGATTGAAAATAATTTTTCTAGATGTCTCAAGGATTTACCTATTAAATATTGAGGTTTTTGTTCTCTGTTAAGGAATTCTCTTCCTTAAAACATGAGGTTCTTGCCTTGTGTTCTGGAATCTGACATACACCATTATCTAGGATCCCTCTGCTGAAATTTCTGTTAAACAAACCTTCATATTAAGGCTCTTAATGGGTATTTAATTTTCCAGCAGTTCGTATGTGGTGCATAATGCTAGTTTATATAACTTGGTAAGACATTGATTCCAATGAAGTTTTATATCAGGCTAATTTTCATATTTGAAAGGATTGAATAAACTGTGGATTTTTTTTAACCAAAACTCTGAAATTTTCTTAAAAATGCTAGCAGATGGAATTCGCATGTTCATGCCTTACCTTTGCTTCTTTTCCTTTCTTTTCTATTTTTTTAGGGCTGCACCTGCTGTATATGGAAGTTCCCAGGCTAGGGGTCAAATTTGAGCTACAGCTGCCAGCCTACACCACAGCCACAGCAATGACAGATCCAAGCTACATCTGCAACCCTATGCTGGAGGTCATCACAATGCTGGATCCTTAACCCACTGAGTGAGACCATGGATCAAACTCTCATCCTCTAGGATAATAGGGTCTTAACTTGCTGAACCAAAACAAGAACTCTGATCTTTGTTTATGTTCCTTTTCCTCTCATTCTCTGTAGATCCATCAGAGAGGAGCCACATAGATGGCTGACAGAAATGTCTGGTATAACTGAATTCATCCTCCTGTGGCTGAACAATGACCCTGAACTGAATGTAATCCTATTTTTGCTGTTTCTACTGATCTATTTCATTGCTGTGGTGGGCAATGTTAGTCATCCTGGTCAGTGCCCAGCTCCATTCTCTCAAATACTTTTTCCTTAGCTACTTGGATTTCTTGGATTTCTGCTACTCCTCAGTCTTTATTCCTAAAATGTTGCTAAAGTAGCTAACAAGACAGAAAGTCATCTCTTACAGAGGTTGCTTCCTTCAGGATTCCTTTGTTAGCTTGTTCCTGACCACAGAACACTTCCTCCTGGCTGTGATGGCCTATGATCTCTATGTTGCCATTTGCTGCCCACCTCACTACAAAGGTCTCATGACCACCACATCCTTCATCTACCTGGTGACAGCTTCCTACCTACTAGGTTGTACCCACTCACTCACCCACCTGACTGGCTTGCTTGGTCTGTCTTTCTGTGGCCCCAATGTCATTAACTGTTATTTCTGTGATATCCCTTTGCTCTTTCAACTCTCCTGTTCTAACACCCAGTGCAATGAGGCTTTATTCACTGTCCTATCTGGAACCACCTCAGTGGCTACCTTTCTGATAGTGGTTAGTTCCTACCAGGGAATCCTTCTCACTGTCCTGAAGATATAGTCTCTGAGGGCAGATACAAAGCCTTCTCCACATGTGCCTCCTGCCTCACAGTTGTGACTCTCTTTTATGGATGAGTAATATTTAGTTACCTGGGGACAAGCTTAAGCTACCCGCAGAATACAGCCAAAATCCTGTCTGTGTTCTATACCCTTTTGCTGCCAATGTTAAATCTTCTGACATACAGTGTGAGAAACACAGAGGCCAGAGAAGCAATGAAAAGAATCATGATGAGAAAACTATTTACTCAGTGTCCATGAATTTTCAAGCACAAATATTTAAGTAATATTGATTGTTGCTACAAGGCAGGTACATGATTAAATGCCTGTGGGAGTTGTTGGAAGAAAAGAAGGATAGTATTTTAAAGTAGTATATGTGCAAAGATATATTTCTTATTGGCTTTTGGAAACATGTGCCCATATGTCATATATATCATATTGTATCTTTTGTGTGCATATATTTATATTCATATGCAAGATATACTGTAAGAGAGAAAAAACTTTTTTTCTACACCCTTATATTTTCTACACTTGATCTTAGCCAAAAGGCCGAGAAGCGATTATATTTTCTGATTAAGGGTATGTAAATTAAACTGACAAAAGTTTGATTAACAAGAGGATAGAAAAAGTGTATTTATATGTATATAAGAGGGCACCAAAAAAAGTGGCTTGCTCAAGAATTATAGATAAAGTTTATATAACTAACTTAATTAAAGAAAAGGTGAGGGAGGCATTGCTTCCATGGGAAAAATAAATGAGCTTCTAAGGGAAAAAGTGGGAGATAAGAAATTCTGTGATATCATTTGTTTCTGATAGTGCAGGTGGACCTTTATGTTTTCTTCCTGGCGGAAAAAAACAGCCCCAAAGAGTAAAGATTTATAGCAGCCTCACTCTCATAGATTATGCCTTCAGTCAGATAAAGGAAGCTCTGAGAAACCCTCCCTTTGCTTTGCTTGCATCCCATGTGTCTCCTGTAAACAAGAACTTTGTACCACTGTATAATTTGGATTCCTTCAATTCCCAAAATACTATGTTGACCCTCTAATAACATTTTATATTTTTTTGCTTTTTAGGGCCAAATACATGGCAAATGGAAGTTCCAAAGCTAGGGGTGGATTGGAACTACAGCTGCAAGCCCATGCCACAGTCAGAGCAATGCTGAATCCCCTACCCACTGAGCAAGGCTAGGAATCAAACTCACATCCTCATGGATACTAGTCAGGTTCATTTCCACTGCATCACAATGGGAACTCCCTCTAGTAACTTCTTATGTAATAAATTGGCAGCATCTTCTACAGATTGGTTAGTTACAAATATGATTTTTAGTTTTGATGGAACCTAGAATGAGTAGGTGATACACAAACATACAGAAACACACACACACACGCACACAAACTCAAAGAGAATCAGTTACAGAGGGTGAACTCAATCTTCCTTCTTTACAGCTCTGGAAGAGTTAACACATTTTATAGCTGAGGAAGCAAAGGATCAGAGCAGTTAAAAACTTCACCAAGATCCAAAAAAACCCCACAAGATTAAGAGGTAGAATTCAAACATACACATGTTTATATACTTGTACACAGGAATTCTACAATTTTACATAAATAAATAGAATTTTCTGTATGTATTTTATATTCTGTATCAGACTAGAACTGTTAACATTTGAATAGTTAACTTTAAACAATATTTCCAGAATCATCAAGGACTCTTTTTTACAGCAACTCAATTTCTGGAGATAAAGATACAAAAATAACAATGCAGATATTCTATTATATCAGAGTATATTGGGATTCTCTAAAAATCCACCTTTAGGAGATGTCTATAAAACAGTATAACCATTTGAAAATACTTATTTTTTTAAACAAAATGGCTCTTAGAACCTCATATTGCTTATGTTCATCATGGCATTGCTTATTGTTCTACTTAGACTTTTATCAGCAATTCAGTCCACTACCATTGTCATCACCATAGTTGATAAAAAAGGAAATATTATCTTTTCTGGTGACACTTTTGCAATATGTAGTGAACAAAAGTTTTGAGTTTATGTAAAAGATATTTATTATCTATCAAATGGAATAATAATCACCTCATAACAATAAATCTTATCTGTTAAGATATGTCTATGGACTTTAGTCCCCTTATTTCTTGACAATTATGTTCATGTAAATATGTAACAAAATATGATAAAGTAAATTTTATTTCTTTGTTCCTATACTGTCCATATTTTCTTCCAGTATAATTTCAATGTCAAATATTTTGATTTAATATCAAAATAATAGCCATGGATTGTCAAAAAACAATAATCAATGGTATTATTATAATCAATTTTCAAAAGTAAAACTATCTTTTAGTAAGGGAATCCTTAGGACATGGTAAGTAGCTTTCTTAGTTATATCTCATAATCACAAAATAAAATTTAAATCTACATTAGGCCCAAGAAAGTATCCACATCCTGGGTTATATACTTTGGGTTTTAATGTTTACAAAGTAGTTTATAGCATAATAACAAAGTCTGTATATATTACCTGTTAGTTTTTTAATTGTTTTCATTTTGATAGATTTCTAATAATGGATTTCTATGGTAAAACACTTGTAAAATTTTTATTTTGATATTATATGAATATACTTCTCTAAAGATCTGTAACAAAACCTAATGCTTTCATCAATGTAATTACATTTATTTAAAAGCTTGGTTATTATACCCTAATATACATAAATATATAATGAATGTACTGCATAATAGAATCTCAGTAATAGGGGAAAAATCAAAATCAGTAATATGAAAATTAAGATACAATGAATGATTATGTTTTTTCTCAAATTATCAATTATTTCATGAGAAACATTTCTAGAACATAGTGTATCTCAGTTTTTCCACTAAAAAATGGACTTGAGAACATTGTCATTGGACCAAAATAAAGAACAGAAGCATCTGATATAAAATGCAAGGGGTGGAATTGAAGGAAATGAGCAATCTGAAATACTATGAAATTACAGATAGAAGTATGGTTTAGGAATACCATCAAAACTATGAGACATTGAGATATATTTAAATATTTATTACTCAAGTTATAAATTGATAGTATGGATTTTCCCAATAACTTTAGACTAAAATATAAAGTCACAAAAATTATCTTCTCAGATCTAACAAGACCTGTTTAATAAATTGGTTAATAACATGGATGGAATTAGAGACTCTGATACTAAGTGAAGTAAGTCAGAAAGAGAAAGAAATACCATATGATATCACTTATATCTGGAATCTAATATATGGCACAAATGAAGCTTTCCACAGAAAATAAACTCATGGACTTGGAAAACAGACTTGTGGTTGCTAAGAGGGAGGGGGATGGATTGGGATGGACTGGGATGGACTGGAAGTCTGGCATTAATAGAAGCAACTATTGCTTTTGGAATGGATAAGCAATGAGATCCTGTTGTATAGCACTAGGAACTATATTTAGTCACATATGATGGAGAATGATGGAGAATAATGTGAAAAAAAGAATGTATATATGTATGTATGACTGGGTCTCTTTGCTGTACTGTAGAAAATTGACAGTACACTTTAAACCAGCTCTAATGGAAAAAATAAAACTCATTTAAAATAAATAAATGAATTTGTTAATAAATTAGTTGATTATTTCAAAAGTTTGTTTAATTACATGTACTAATATTTTTGATACTAAAGAGTAAGTAGGTGTTTGAAATAATTTTCAAAATAAGAGTTTTTCCATTTAGTACAGCAAAACAAATAAAAAGCATCCACTTATTAGAATCAGATATTCAAAACTGTTTAAAATGATCATCATATAAACAGTACACAAAATATGAGAAGTAATTCTCTTGCATAATAATGTAATAAATACAGAATAAGATAACTTTTGATGTACTAGGCTTTTAAAATATGGTGCTTAATAAGATGTAAATGACCATTATAGGTAAGTTATAATGAACCCGATGGTCAGGGAATATGCTCATGAAAATTAAAATTTGCCAAACTTTTCTAGAATGCCTCACAATAATAAGTATTAAAATGTTGCAAGTTTTGGCCAGAAAATATTATGCTGGTTATTTACTAAAGGAAACAAATTAATGTGTATTACGCATTAATTCAAAAAAAAAAAAGAAAATTACGAGTAGTGTGAAAGTCAAACAGAGGAGGAAATAGTTGAATAAATATGGGTGTCCAAATATAATAGATTATTATCAAGCTATTTACATTAAGGACATGTGACAAATATTGATTGAATGACTAGTATAATCTCAATGTCATGCAAGATATTTTATATGAATTATTTAACTTCATCTTCACAAACACATGATTCAAGTATTACAATTGTCACTTTGCAGACAAAGACACTTAGAATCAAAGAGATTAAGAAATATTCACATGGCCACAAAGCTAGTAAATTTCTGAACACAAATTCAGAATTACATTTCTTAAATCTAAATATTTTCAAATATCTCATAGTCTTCAGTTGAGAAGTTAAAATAACAAAAGCTAGAAAAATTAAAGTATAAAAATATTAAGTATTTATATATTCTTAACAGAAAAACATAACTACACCTGTGAAAATTGAATGTATTGTCCACATCCTGGTTTCTGAATACCATCCTCTCATCAAAGATAGCAGAGATCCTTGGAGGAGTGGTTGCTTCTAGAGCTGAATCTGGGAAAATAAAAGATACACCTGGAGCATATTGTACTACCAGGATGCAGGAAGTGAAAATAGAATGAAGAAAAACAGACAAAAGCTTGTCCAAAAAGCAAAGCATGCAGGAGCTAATTCAACCATGCTTCCTCTGGCAAAGCTAGATGGATTTGAATAAGAAACTAAGTGATGTTTGTATTGGATACTAACCCCAAAAACAAAATAATGATCATTGATTGTATATTGGTATAAATAAATCAGAAAGAATAATTTCAATTAAAATATGTTGAAAGTATAAAGGAAATGGCAATTTACTGTGAAAACATCACCATAGAAATTATTGATAGATGCCAAAAAGTATAAATAAAATGTTTTTGTAGTCTAAATTTTCTTCCATATATGTAATTTTTATATATGTATGTTATATATATAAATATATATAATTTATATATGTGTATGTTATATATATAATATATATAATTTTATATATGTATGTTATATATATATACATATGTATGTGTGCTATGTATATAAGTGTATATATGTTATATATAAATATAGGTGTATATTATATATATAAATATGTATGTATGTTATATATATAAATATGTGTGTATGTGTATGACAATGTAAAGAATCATAATCCTGCAACAAAAATGTCTGGCATACCCTATATTAACTAAATTACCAAGTTTAATATCACCAGTAGTTTCACTTATCAACATCATGTATTCTCTTTTTATATAAAAAGGGCATACATATCACAGTGCTGATACTTTTTACCATAATGAATAACTCCAAGTTAATCATGAGAAAACACCAGGCCAACTTAAATTGAGAGACATTCTGCAAAATATTTGACCGGAAATCTTAGTATCACAGTCATGAAAGAAATTGAAAGAAAATGGGACAGTCACAAATTGCAGAAGAATGAGGAGATGGGACCCTAAATGAAGCATGGTATTCTAGATTGTATATTGGGGAAAGAAGAAAAGGACTTTATGGGAATAACTAGTGAAAATGAGTAAAATCTGCAATTTAATTAATATTATTGTAGCAATGTAAATTAATTTATGTCAATAATTATACTAGAATCATGTAGGATGTTAGCATCTATGAAACTGGCTACAGTGCCTATGGAAACTATAATTCTGAAAATATCTAAATGAAAAGTTAAGTATAAATGATTAACAACTACAACTCAAAATATGTTTATAAGCCATATGTATTGAATTGAGCAAGGATTTATTACATGTTCATTGAACCTACAGCATGGTGAGCCATAGCCCCTCTATCAGTAGTTATGTATTGGTAGCCACAATACAACAAATATCAGAGTATTGGGAAAACTGAGACAAATTTTGACTCTTGAAAGAGGCAATCAACTGTAAGTAATGTGTAACTAGAGACACTTTTATTCTCATCTCTGCAGTCCCCCACAAAGCACATTATCTATCATTTTAAAGCTGCTTAATAAAAGCATGTTGAAAGAATAAGTAAGACTGGCAATCCCTGGTGGCCTTGCAGTTAAGGATCCCCCCTTGTTACTTCTGTGGCATGGGTTGAATCCCTGGCCTGGGAAATTCCACATGCCTCATGTGCTCCCCCCCAAAAAAAGAATAAGATAATTGATGGGAATTTGAGATTACAGGTATACAACCCAATTCTTTCAAAGTTTTAATTTTTTCAAGACATAGTATAGGGGGAAAATGTAATAACATTTTTTAAACTAATATGTGAATATGTTGATCACCATTTAAGTGATATGGCCTTTCTCTAATAGATATGATTCCTCTTTTAAATCTCTATTGTGAAATATATTTTTCTCCCCCAATGATGATTCTGTCTTGTTTCATCATTGTAAATAAAATCCTTTCTAAAGATGAGTAAAATAAGAGAATATAATGATAATGGTAGAAAAGTAACTTAATTAGACTTAATTAGATTGTACAACAAGTCTAAGCTAGTATTTGGAAATAGTCCATGGATATGAGGCATTTTGAAAATTTTACTTTTGTGGATCAGTCTCAAACTGATCAACCTGAAATCCCTATAGGGGTGTGGCCTAGGAAGTTGCATAAAAAATAAACAAAAAACAAATCAAATAATAATGTAATTAAAGTTTTCAGATCAGCTGAGCATGAAAGAGAGCATGAGCTTTATAGTTAGGATTTTTAAATTTCCTAGATAATATACTTATCCTCAGCCATTACTTTGTACATGTAACATTAAACACAGTCAAATAAAAATCACTGAATACTTGCATTAAAAATAAATACATATGTGATTTATTGACATAGGTGGTAACATAATTTCAATGCATATTAACACAATTAAATCAGATAGGAAATCTCACTTCTCTTTGCTAGGAGAGTATATCTTGACAGCCAGGAAGGGGCAGTGTTTATCTGATATCCTCTAATACCATGTATCTTATTTATATTTCATAATATTTTAGAAAAGGTGTTATATGTGTATGTATATTGGTATATCACATATAAAATATCAAAATAAATATAAATTTTTAAAACAATATTAATTTCAGATTTTAGTATATCTATGGATATTTACACTGAAATACACAAAAGTAAGAAATATTTATTTCCAAACATTTCCATTGGAGATGTATCCCAGGCAAATTAAAAATAAACCTTGGGGTACAATTAAAATACAAATCTCAAGAGATAAAATATGCTAACTGACCAATTCCATTATGATTTAATTTTATGAGTTTAAAAAGAGATGCTGGTATAAAAAGACTGCTTCATTCTAGATTGCAGAAGACAATCCTTTGTTATGGGACTGTTTTAGAAATATACTAGGAACAAAGGAATCCTGAATATTCACTCATGGAAGCATAATGATGCATGCATCAAGGTCAAGGATTCTACCTTAGTCATGTTGATATGTTTCTTTGGTATTTGGAAAGTTGTGTGCATATTGACATTCAAAAACACATTAGTTTAGTTGAAACCTCTATTTCCAGAATTCTTACAAAAATGGCATAGTAATTAACAGATTTTTTTCACATGATTTTTCTTTACGGTTAAGATATGGGGAAATAAGTATACATAGACTTATACGTTATCCATATCATTTTAAATCCTTGGAGTCAACTGGATAAGCCTTCTCATATATCCTACATCACAAACCTCCTATAAAAACAATCAGCTTTCAGTCTTGGGAGTAAGTAGCTAAAGATGATTCATGTGAAAGGATCTGTGTGTGCACATGTACATATTTGGTTTTAAATTTTTAATTTTCGGGAGTTCCCGTCGTGGCGCAGTGGTTAACGAATCCGACTAGGAACCATGAGGTTGCGGGTTCGGTCCCTGCCCTTGCTCAGTGGGTTAACGATCCGGCGTTGCCGTGAGCTGTGGTGTAGGTTGCAGACGCGGCTCGGATCCCGCGTTGCTGTGGCTCTGGTGTAGGCCGGTGGCTACAGCTCCGATTCAACCGCTAGCCTGGGAACCTCCATATGCCGCGGGAGCGGCCCAAGAAATAGCAACAACAACAACAACAACAACAAAAAAGACAAAAAAAAAAAAAATTTAATTTTCTTCTCTGATATATAAGTGTCTGACTCCTGCAAACTTCATTTTATAGTGTACTATACTAAGTTATGAACCATTATTAAGTGGCAACTTGAAACATAACTATGCATTATTTTAGGGATGTATTGAGGCTACTATCTTATCAATCATTTCCATTGTTAAGTCTACATGCATCTTTTTTTTTCCTTCTAAGCAGAGTCTAATTGATATTGGTTACTCTCAAGATTTTTCATCATCATCATGAAGATCTATTAAACTGATTATATTTCCCTTTCTTTTTATTCCAAGGATTTTCATTCATGCATTATAACTGCATTGCTCAACTTTTTTTGTAATTGTCTGTAACATCATGACCATAGAACTTATATTTACCCTAGGTCTAATTATATGTATTATACTTATTTTCAGCTTGTGTTGAATATGCATTCTTCTGTAGATAATTCCAAGATTTTATAATTTTTATTATTGATAAAATTATGTATCTAACTCATTTTTATGCTTTAATGTTTCCTTGCTCATCTCTCTCTAAGAGCAAAAACATGTATACTTTTCTTACTCATCATAAGTAGAAATAGAGTTTATTTGTATGAAGTTATGGTTAAATTTCCATGTCTATTTTTCAATATTCTCTTCATATTTATCCCTGGTGTAACTTCCATCATTCTCTCTTCTAGATGTTCTTTCTATACTTACCCTCTAGAACCTGTAATACACATCTGTCCAGAATGAACCATTTATGTATTTGCATTTTCTCCATTCTTTCCTTCTCTCCAGCCTCTTGCACTTGACCAGGCCAGATGATCAACACAGCAATGTTTGAAACAATGTCCCCAAAGTGATCATAGTGTGTAAAATGACCCAGATATTTTCTTTGTTTCATTATGTTGAAAAAAAAAAAGACAGTTTAAAATGTTTGATTCTTCAGGCTTCAAAATAAAAACACTGTTTTTTCAATCTATTTAAACTATAGTGCCCTTGAAATATACATTTTAACATTTGTGTTCCTCAAGCTTGTCTTCTATTTCACAACTTTGAGAAATCTTTTCTATCAAAATAAAGAAAAAAATAAAACTAGGCAGAAGTTCCCAGGCCAGGGGTCCAGGGATCAGACTCACACCCCAGCAGCAACCAAAGTCACTGCAGTGACAATGCTGCATACTTAACCAGCTACAACACAGTAGGACTCCTTAATTTTTTTACTTCAAGAAGGATTGTAAAAATTCCTAAAGAACCAAATTACTTAATAAAGTAAAATGAAAATGACTTGATAGCAGGTAGAGTCAGACTCACTCTCGTGGCCCCATACAAAGATTGGGGGTCAGTTCAGAAATTAATTACATATATTATCTGAATTGGAAAAAGTACTGTAAAGTAAGTTAAGATTTTTACATAGGATATTTGCATTTCAAAATACAGGAAAGGGAAATGGACTGAGAATCTAAAATATCTAAAAAAAATAAGAAAGAAAAATACATTTTAGATAAAATATAGAAACATTGGTATTACAAAACATGAATATATTAGAGAAAAAAATAACTAATTTTATATTCACTCAGTATAACAAATTCTTCTAAAAAGACAAAGATTATCAAATTAGGTCAAAAACAATCTCCAGTATGTTATATTTTTCACACAATTTTTACCAAAATTAAGTGAAGAAAAACATTAGGATAGAGTAACTAATTTTATAGTACAGTTTTTAACTATTCCATTTGCCTGATTATCACTCTTCCAGATATGTTATTTTCATATTTTCTACTTTGCTTCTTTCAGTGTGACCATATCACTGAAAATTCTGAAGAAATTTCCTTGAGAAAAACTTTTTAAAAATTTTATGGCCAGACCCATGGCATAAGGAAGTTCAAATAGGAGCCACAGATACAGCAAAGCTGGATACTGTAACACATTGCACTGTGCCAGGAATCCAACATGCACTTCTGCAGTGACCAGAGCCACTGCATGCTGGCCTAGGTTTCTTAATGAATTGCATCAGAGTAGGAACCCCAAAATTTGTTTTTAAGAGAAGAGATCCACTTGTCTCCATGCATCCCCTGCTCTTTGTTTTTCTCCAAAACACTCATCACCATAGACACACAGATATTTTATTATTGTTTCTTCTGCCACCCCGCCCTCAACATAAAATAACACTCTTACTACCTAGTACTCTCTGCCCCTCAGATTGCTTAGCCCATCCACTGCACAGGGTCTCTGCACTAATGTTCCCCTCTCTGAACCACTCCTCTGCATGACTAACTCTTTCCTTTTTCAAAACTTTGCTCACATTCCAGCTTTTTATTTAAGCTTACCTGGACCATAAATTTCTGATGGCTTCCTCATGCCCCATCCCAGAACCTCTTCCTCTAAGCTGTTTCACACTTTCTTTTTATCTTTTTTTTTTTGTCTTTTTACCATTTCTAGGGCTGCTCCCATGGCATATGGAGGTTCCAGGGCTAGGGGTCTAATCAAAGCTGTAGCCACTGGCCTATGCCAGAGCCACAGCAATGTGGGATCCAAGCTGCATCTGTGACCTACACCACAGCTCACAGCAATGCCAGACCATTAACCCATCGAGCAACGCCAGGGATCAAACCCACAACCTCATTGTTTCTAGTCAGATTCATTAACCACTGAGCCAAGATGGGAACTCATGATTTTTACCTGCTAACATGTTATATTACTAATTTTTTTTTGCATTTTTTCCTATTTTGCAACGATGAATTTATAATCTATAATACTATAACTGATAAGGCCAAACATGCATATCAACATTTGACTCTTTCTTTCCCAGCATCTGTGAGTCAATTATACTAGTTGATTAATCCATACATTTAAATCCATGAATTTCAATTTACTAACCCATAAGTTAATTGATAAATTGATTAACCCATAAATTTCAATAAATTTGCCAACTTTAACTTAAAGGAGTCATATTCATTTTCTGGCTACAATGCAGTACAATATAAAATTGATACTTGAAGAATAAAATTAGGGAGTTCCTGTCATGGCTCATTGGTAACAAACCCGACTAGCATTCATGAGATATAGGTTTGATCCTTGGACTCACTCAGTGATGGCATAGGCTGGTGGCTACAGCTCTTACTTGACCCCTAGCCTGGGAACTTCCATATGCTGCTGGTTTGGCCCTAAAAAGACTATATATACTTATTTTAGATTGAACCTAATTTTTAAAAAAAATCTTGAATTATTCTTAAACAATAGGAAATTTAAAATTTTAACTTTAGAGTATCTATGGAATATGCCACAATAAGAATAATATCACTATATATGTCAAATTTAAAGCAACACTCAGATAAATAATGCATATATTAAATTCCTATATTATCAAATGTTTAACAAAATGTAAATATAACAAACAGATATTACTAGGTGATAGAGAAAAAACAATGAATTCAACCTGAAGGGGAAAAGCATCACTATGCCAAAGTATGCTTCTTTTGCATAAGGATTGCCTTGAGCTGGTTATTTTTAAGAAACAGCAGACACAGGAGATATTCTGAAAACTGAGTAGAAGTTACCCTTTTGTAAGAGGAATTTACATTTAAAATGGAAACCTTCATTTGTAAGGATGTATCTTTCTTGTACCAAGAAGAGGAAGATAACTAAATATCTAGAATCTTATCAGTGAAGAAGGTTTGGACTTGAACCTGCATTGGCATACCATTGTTTACTATGTTTTTTCTGCCTCCCACCCCACCTTCCCCCATCATACTTTGTCTTTAGCCTGATATGCTATTTAAGTCAGTGCCTTGGGCCATTTGAAGGAGTCACTCAGTTTTTCTGGTATCACCCATGTATACAGGGGATATAAATGCTATAATATTTCTGCTTATTTTTCTCCTATTAATTTTTCCTTCATTACAGTGGGTGGGTCCTCAGTCAAAAAACAAGAAGAATACAGGTAAAATTGTTTGTCATTCTCCATAATCCCAGTAAAGTCAGGGAAGAATGATAAAATTTAGATAACAATTAATGGATTTGAAGGGAAAAAGTAGTATTTATGTAAAAAAGAAAAAAGTCTTTCATAAGTTAAAGAAGGAAAAAAGAAAGTAACTAGAATAAAACAAAAAAGAAAACATATATATATATATATATATATATATATATATATGCATAGTTAAAACTGTAATGAGCTAGTGTATAAAAGTATGTTATCATTAAATGAAAAGATATTTAACAACTCTGGTCAGACTTTGGTTTCCTCCATGACACAATAAATGGTATAAGAACATGGTTTTGGAGGCAGCATTTACATTGAAAACTACAATGTCTCTCATTTGATTTAACTCTCAAGGTTATCTACTGTCAAAATATTTGTACTCGTTTTCTAATCTCCAAATAATTCTGTTTCAGCAACTTCTAATGGATAGAACTGCCCTTCATCAAAGATATAGTACATACAAAAGGTGCTCTTTTATCTACAACATGTTACTTCCTGAAATTGTGGAGTGTGAGTGGACTTTTCTGTAAGACTCCCTTTTAAATCTATACAACCATTGATTTAACTGTCATGAATTAATGAAAAATCTACAAATTATGGGTTAATGAAAGGCTAATGAAACATCATTTATAGTATATTATGAAATTTTAGGTAAACTGAGGATGAATGCTGAATATACAGTACTTCATATAATAATTATGCAAATATAGCAGGATACAAATAAAGATTTTATGAACAAAAATAATTGCGAGAAACATCAAAATTATTAAACAGTTTTGAATTGTTTGCACATTGTTCTTTGTATTTTGTTTCTAATGAACCTATTTACTCCTATATAGTATCACACATTTAAATATAAAACTTTCATTGAGAAAAATGTATCATTCTATCCCTGGTGGTTTCAGTCCTAGAGTAATTAAGTATTTTCCTAGAAAGAGTTTCTTTACCACCCCAGGCATCAATTCAGAAATCACAAAGGAAGACCAAACCATTAGGCTCTTCGTTGTGTGTGGTTAGCAAGGGAAATAATAAGTGACATCTCAAAACCTAGCAGAGCTGCATAGAGTCCTTGAACTTTTGTCCTTGGAAATATGTTGAGTAAATTTCCTTGTAAATTGGTCCACAGGGATGAACGAGTGTTGCATTATCATCAATCCATGGTATATAATGTACGCTGGAATTAACAGGATGAGTGGCAAGACATCCACTTCTCTGCTTACATACTTATTTGTTTTAGACAGAGCTTTCTGGAAAATTAGACCTTTGATCAGGAGCTGACCACAATTTCTAGATTGATTTATTTCCCTCTGGGGGAAAAAAATGAATACACTAAACTTAAAAAGAACTTATCTCATAGAAAACAAATATATTACTGAAATTTTCTACTTAAATAGTATTCATGTCTTCTGACCAAAATTTGAGTTTGACATATGGCTAAAAAGATAACACAGGAAGACAGTGGTTTTGCTCCAAATTTGACTCCTGGTAAGTATTATTTTCAAAATTAGAAGGTTTTCCTTAGGATCAGATTAAACTGGGAACTTATAGGAAGGATATACATAAAGATATTACTTTGACAGTACCCAAAGTAATACCAGGGCAAGTGGAACTAGAAATACAAAGTTGAGGTAATCCAGGACTACAAGCAATATGCATATTTTAGAAATATAATTTTGTAAGAACTTTGATTTTGAATAGTTAAATTAGGAAATCTAATTTGGAAACTAATATGAATATGTGATCTATCAATTTAATGCACCCTAATATCCACTGTTTGAAATTGATTTATCATTCATATTAAATAATAATAGAAGTGAAAAGAGAGCACATGGTGGATTAAAACTATTATTCTGTCATTGTTTATTATATATCTAGTATTTTTTTTCCTCAGGTTTGCTGAAGTTAATTATAAATAGGAACATAGTGTCATAAGCCTTCTGTCTGAAGTCAATCTATCTTGGAAAAATTACAGACCCAACATATAATTGTACCAATTCTGGATAAATTACCTAAATACTCTGTGCCCTTTTTCTCCTCTAAAATACGTGGCTAATAGTATTACCTATGGTGAAACTTATTGCTTTAATAAAGGGAAGCATTGAGAACAGTGTCATGCATATTTTAAATATCTAATATATTAGCTTATATTATATCAAAATGCCAATGTATACCTATTTCTATATTTGGCAATAAAATTAAGATTCTCTTTTTACCCTGTACACCTTTAATCACATTCTAGAAAATCTAAACAAATAAAAACATGTCCTGTCTTTCATTTAAACACAAACTTTTTGAAGTCATCCCTGCTAAGCATCAACTTTGATTTCTCAACAGTTTAGAGCATTTGAACTGTATGGTTGGAAAGAACAACACACACATGCCTGACTTCATCCTTATGTGGTTGACAGATTCTGAAGAAATCCAGAGATTCTTTTTATGCTATTTCTTCTGGATTTGTAAACTATGAAACACATTAATGCTATGGTTTAAATTTACATGTTTTTAAGGGTAACGTATGCAAAATGAAAAAATACAAAAGTGTCTTTAAAAATAAAAAAAAAATGTGTTGGCTATAGTGAATAGTGCTGCTATGAACATACAGGTACATATATATTTTTCAATGAAAGTCTTGTCCAGATATAAGCACAGGAATGGAATTTCTAGATATTTTAGTAGTTCTAAATTTAGTTTTCTAAGGTAACTCCATATTGTTTTCCATAGTGGCTGTACCAATTTACATTCCCACTAACAGTGGAGGAGGGCATCTTTTTCTCCACACCCTCTCCAGCATTTGTTATTTGTTAACATCTTTATGATGGCCATTCTGACTGGTGTGAGATGGTACCTAATTGTAGTTTTTATTTGTATTTCTCTAATAATAAATGGTATCGTGCATTTTTTCATATACCTGTTGGCCATCTAGATGTCCTCTTTGGAGAAATGTCTATTTAGGTCCTCTGCCCATTTTTAAATTGGGTTGTTTGTTTTTTGTTGCTATTGAGTTGCATGAGTTGTTTGTATATTTTGGAGATAAGGCCCTTGTCTATTACATCATTGGCTAAGGTTTTTCCTATTATGTGGGTTGTATTTCAATTTTTTAATGGTTTCCTTTCCTATGCAAAAGATTTTGAGTTTGACTACATCCTACTGGTTAATTTATGTCTTTATTGTCATTATTCTAGGAGGTGGATCAAACAAGATATTGCTATAATTTTTGTCAAAGTGTGTTCTGCCTATGTTTTCCTCTAGGAGGTTATAAGTTTCTTTTTGAAGATGACACTGTTATGATAATTGATGATCAAAACCTAATATTGACTGCTTCATATATGCTAGGCATTGTGCAAAGAATTTTATATAAGTTATCTCATTTAATACTTTTTTAAAAAGTTAAATATGATTGTAATATAGGAAAATTGAGACATGAGAGTTAAATATATGTACCCAAGGACATATATTTATCGAGGGACGGACATGAAGATATAATTCAAGATAATAATTCAAGACTCTCTGACATCAAATATTGAATTTGATTGTGGCCCCATATTACCTCCCAAGTAAAAACTTACCAAAGAATTAGCAGGAGTTTTCTTTATCATCCATTTATCAACAAAGGCTATCAGAAGACTATTTCTCATCCTCTAACTGAGCTAGTGCCCTGTGGGGATCCTAGTCACACAAGCATTTCTGTGTCCTCCATTTCTTGTTTTTAGGGAATATGTCTCAACCTTCATGATGTTTCCTGAGTTTCAAAGGGCAGTTTCTAATCAAAGAAGGGAAGGGATGCAGAGACAAGGGAGGAACAGTCAAGAGACAATGGTGCAACCATGGGGCACTGTTCTGGCTCCTCCTTAAGGAATATAACATAACAATATCTTTGAATCTTTCTGAAGAACTAAAACCCCCAACAAATGGAAGAGCTACTTGATGAAGCATCCTTCATTCCAGGAAAAAGGATGACCACCATAACCAGTCTTGTGGACCAATAAACACCAGCTTTGAAAGGCAATGCAAGCTTTCCTCTACTCTGACCCTTATCTACAGCCCTACTTTCTACTCTCCAAACTATAAAACCACCTCCTAAACCCTTCCAAAAGGGGCACAAACATTAAGGCATTAGCCATCTGTGACCACTTTGCCAGGCAAAACAATAAGGCTTTCTCTTTATCCTTCAACCAAGAATCTGTCTCCATATTTCTATTCTGAAAGGTAGATAGATGCTGTATTTCAGCAATAATCCTAAAGCATTATAAATGGATTCAAAAAACACTTGGGAATTTGAAAGATGTCAACTTCTTTCCTCTGAGAATTCCCCACCTCCTATTTCAGGAGAATTTAGAATAAGACAAATTATTTCGATACTGTGTTAGGCCAGTTAATAACCCATTACTCAACCTGTCCTTTTCTAATATGCCCTAAATTTGCTATTAAAATGATGTATAATGCACTGAGCTCTTATTATTTACATCCCCTTTAAAATTTATTTTCATCTTAAACTTAAGGCAGGAATACATTGTTTCCAAAGCATAGAGAGAAAAGCTACAGCTTAGAATAATTTATTTCACTTGTCCAGAATGGTATAATCAAATGTGGTAGAACTAAAAGCCTGATTCTGCTCTTTAAGTTCCATGCTCTGGAAACAACCCCAATGTCCAATGGCAGATGATTGGATTAGGAAGATGTGGTATATATACACAATGGAATACTACTCAGTCATAAAGAAGAACAACATAATTCCATTTACAGCAACATAGATGGAATTAGAGACTCTCCTACTGAGTTAAGTAAGTCAGAAAAAGAAAGACAAATACCATATGATATCACTTATATCTTGAATCTAATATAAGGCACAAATGAACCTTTCCACAGAAAAGAAAATCATGGACTTGGAGAACAGACTTGTGGTTGCCAAGGGGGAGGGGGAGGGGTGAGGTGGATTGGGAGCTTGGGGTTAATATATGCAAACTATTGCCTTTGGAATGGATTAGCAATGAGATCCTGCTGTGTAGCACTGGGAACTATGTCCAGTCCCTTATGAGCATGATAATGTGAGAAAATAGAATGTGTCCATGTATGTGTAACTGGATCACCAGGCTGTACAGTAGAAAAAAAAATTGTATTGGGGAAATAACAATTTAAAAAAAAGTTCCAAGCTCTTAGCCTCCTAATTTAAAAGATGTCCAAAATCAGAAATATCTGCAAAGTCTTGGCCATATTTCACCACAAGCAGAATTACTATTCTCAATTTCATATTATATTGTAAATGAGCTTTTTGAGAATTCAACTACATGGAGGCCAGCGTGTGATCTACAAAAAAATAATAATAAAATCTAGGCATTGAGAATTGAGTGGGTTATGGGAGCGTATATATTTTATTCTCTTTATTTCACATCAAAATAAACTGAGACCTAGAGAACGAAAGGAACATTTCTAAAATAGCACATTCTGATGGTGTCAGAATAAAGATAAATATTCAGTGGGGAGCTGAGAAGATGCAGGGACTCAAAAAAAAAAGACCTTGCCTGATGGCAGAAAAACCTGAAGGCAGGTTCTTAACCAAGGAAGGGAGCTCACCTGAACGGTACATGCTGAAGGTGGGCTTCTGGTCAGGATGAAAGCCTGCCTGTGCAGTACAAGCCAAGGGCAGGCCTAAGGTTACACAGCTCTCATTTTGATGTTGATGGGGAAGAATTAAGGTTTTCTTGGGAAAACAATTTCCATGTTTGTGCTGGAAAACATGGATTGTTTCTCAGGTGACCTAATCTTTCCTGTTGCTTTATTTGTTATTTAGTTTTCCTCAGTCTTTCCTGATTATTTGCGTATTATTCTTATTTTCCATTCTTATTTCCCTGTGGTGATTTGTGATTTAACAAAATTGCAACAATAATATAATAAGAATTTCATCCTGAAGGACTTTCCCCTATTTAAATCCAAATTAATTAAAACATAGTGTTTACCTACTAACTAGTTATATTGTAAACTGTAGAGTTAGGATTTTAATGAGGTTCATAGAAGTTAGGAATATATTATTCGTGACCAAAAGACACCTAGCTATGAGTTATAGAAGCTTTTAAGTGATAGCTAGTTAAGTTGGTTTATATTTTCTTACACTGTCTCCTTGCCATAACACTTTAAAATAAGCACCAGTCGCCCAAGACCCCAGGGGGTGCTGAGACCTAGTGGACCAGCTGCATAGGACTGCCAGCTCCAGGCAGGACCCCCTGCAGCCCAGAAAAGCTGCAACAAGCCTGGCCGACTTGGGAAAAGATCCCAGACGGTCTTTCTGAGTCGGGCTGTCCTGGGGAGGAGCCTCTTGAGTCTCCAAGGGCCCTGCTACCCGCCCAAGACCCCAGGGGGTGCTGAGACCTAGTGGACCAGCTGCATAGGACTGCCAGCTCCAGGCAGGACCCCCTGCAGCCCAGAAAAGCTGCAACAAGCCTGGCCGACTTGGGAAAAGATCTCAGACGGTCTTTCTGAGTCGGGCTGTTCTGGGGAGGAGCCTCTTGAGTCTCCAAAGGCCCTGCTACCCGCCCAAGACCCCAAGGGGTGCTGAGACCTAGTGGACCAGCTGCATAGGACTGCCAGCTCCAGGCAGGACCCCCTGCAGCCCAGAAAAGCTGCAACAAGCCTGGCGGAATCGGGAAAAGATCTCAGACGGTCTTTCTGAGTCGGGCTGCCCTGGGGAGGAACCTCTTGAGTCTCCAAGGGCCCTGCTACCCGCCCAAGACCCCAGGGGGTGCTGAGAACCAAGTGAAATCTGCTACCATCGTGGGGTGGACCTCCCAGTCCTGTCTGCCCTCAGGAAGTCCTCCTTTGCTTCAAAGAAACACTGTTAGTCCCATCAACACTCCAGAAAAGCCACACTGCCTCAAAAAAAGATTGACCAACAACGACAGCCCTCAGGAAATATTCCAGGGCAGTGACAAGGCAAACACTACCCGATAACAGAGAGTACAACTCCCTCAGGAGAAAGAAGACAACAAGCAAGATGAAGAAGCTGAGAAACCACCCCCAGTCAAACCAACAGGAGAACTCACCTAAAACAGTCAACAATGAAACTGATCTCTGCAGTCTGACAGACCTGGAGTTCAAAAGAGAAATAGTGAAAATACTGAAGGAATTAAGAGAAGATATGAACAGCAATGCAGATACCCTCAGAAAGGAGCTAGAAAATATAAGGAGGAGCCAAGAAAAACTAGAACATTCATTTGCAGAGATGCAAACTGAACTAGGGGCAGTAAAAACCAGAATGAATAATGCAGAAGAACGAATCAGTGATATGGAAGATAGAATAATGGAAATCACTCAATCTGGTCAACAGACAGAAAACCGAATCAAAAAACTGGAAAGCAATATAAGAGACCTATGGGATAATATAAAACGGGCCAATCTACGCATAATAGGAATTCCAGAAGGAGTAGAAAAAGATAAAGGAATGGAAAATATATTTGAAGAAATTATCGCTGGAAACTTCCCAAATCTAAAGGATACTGGATTCAAGATACAAGAAGCACAGAGGGCCCCAAACAAACTGAACCCAAACAGACCCACACCAAGACACATCATAATAAAAATGGCAAAAGTTAGTGATAAAGAGAGGATCCTAAAGGCAGCAAGAGAAAAACAGAATGTTACCTACAAGGGAACCCCCATAAGAATATCAGCTGATTTCTCTACAGAAACACTACAGGCCAGGAGGGAATGGCAAGAGATATTTAAAGTGCTCAAAGGAAAAAATATGCAACCTAGAATACTTTATCCAGCAAGAATATCATTTAAAATAGAAGGGGAAATAAAAATTTTTCCCAACAAACAAAAACTTAAAGAATACAGCAACACAAAACCCAGGTTAAAGGAAATATTGAAAGGGCTTCTCTAAACCAAAAAGAAAGGAAGGAAAGGGAAGAAAAAAGAAAAGAAAAAAAAAAAAAAAAAAAGAAGAAGAAGAAGAAGAGGAAGAACTAGGACTGAGGAAGATACAATCAGAGAGCAGTCACTCAAATAAGCCAGCATACAGATTTAATCATGAACATGCTTCAAACAAAATAAAATTAAAAAGAAAAAAATAAAAGAGTCATCAAAACCATAAAATGTGGGCAAGGGATGTTAGGAGGTAAATAATCCTTTTTGTTTGTATGTATGTCTCTCCTCTTAATTTTAATATAATAATGAAGTGTTTGAACTTACAGGACCATCAGGCTAAAACACACAATTATGGGAAGGGGTTAGCATACTTAAAAAACAGGGCAACCACAAGCCAAAACCAAATATTGCATTTGCAAAAAATGAAAAAAAAAAATACACTCAAGCAGATAATAACAGGAGACCATCCAACCAAAAAAAAAAAAAAAAAAAGAAGAATGGAGAACCATAGAATCAACTGGAACACGAGGATCAAATGGCAATAAATAATCATCTATCAATTATCACCTTAAATGTCAATGGACTGAATGCCCCAATCAAAAGACACAGAATGGCTGAGTGGATAAAACGGCAAAAACCTTCAATATGCTGCCTACAAGAAACTCACCTTAGGACAAAAGATACATATAGATTGAAAGTGAAAGGCTGGGGAAAAGTATTTCATGCCAATAGACATGACAGAAAAGCAGGAGTTGCAACGCTCATATCAGACAAAATAGACTTTAAAACAAAAGACATAAAGAAAGACAAAGAAGGACACTATTTAATGATTAAGGGATCCATCCAAGGAGAGGATGTTACTATCATCAACATATATGCCCCAAACATAGGAGCACCCAGATACATACAACAAATATTAACAGACATAAAGGGAGATATTGATGAGAATACAATCATAGTAGGAGACCTAAATACCCCCCTCACATCAATGGACAGATCCTCTAGACAGAAAACCAATAAAGCAACAGAGATCCTAAAGGAAACAATAGAAAAGTTAGACTTAATTGATATCTTCAGGACACTACATCCAAAAAAATCAGAATACACATTCTTCTCAAATGCTCATGGAACATTCTCAAGAATCGACCACATATTGGGACATAAAGCGAATCTCAATAAATTTAGGAGCATAGAAATTATCTCAAGTATCTTCTCTGACCACAATGCCATGAAATTAGAAATCAACCATGGGAAAAGGAAAGAGAAAAAACCTACTCCATGGAGACTAAACAACATGCTACTAAAAAACCAATGGGTCAATGAGGAAATCAAGAAGGAAATTAAAAACTATCTTGAAACAAATGATAATGAAGACATAACCTCTCAAAATCTATGGGATGCTGCGAAAGCAGTGCTCAGAGGGAAATTTATAGCAATCCAGGCCTTTCTCAAAAAAGAAGAAAGATCCCAAATTGACAACTTAACCCTCCACCTAAATGAATTAGAAAAAGAAGAACAAAGAAGTCCTAAAGTCAGCAGAAGGAAGGAAATTGTAAAGATCAAAGAAGAAATCAATAAAATAGAGACTCAAAAAACAATAGAGAAAATTAATAAAACCAAGAGCTGGTTCTTTGAAAAGGTGAACAAAATTGATAAACCCCTGGCCAGACTCACTAAAAAGAGGAGAGAAAGAACCCAAATCACCAAAATTATAAATGAAAAAGGAGAAATCACAACGGATACAGCAGAAATACAAAAAACCATAAGAGAATACTATGAACAACTATATGGCAATAAGTTTGACAATCTGGAAGAAATGGACAATTTTCTAGAATCTTACAGCCTGCCAAAACTGAATCAAGCAGAAACAGACCAACTGAACAGACCAATCACTAGAAATGAAATTGAAGAGGTCATAAAATCACTCCCTACAAATAAAAGCCCAGGACCAGATGGCTTCACAGGTGAATTCTATCAAACATATAAAGAGGAATTGGTGCCCATCCTCCTTAAACTCTTTCAAAAGGTTGAAGAAGAAGGAATACTCCCAAAGACATTCTATGAGGCCACCATCACCCTCATTCCAAAACCAGGCAGAGATACCACCAAAAAAGAAAACTATCGCCCAATATCATTGATGAATATAGATGCAAAACTTCTCAACAAAATCTTAGCCAACCGAATCCAACAACATATCAAAAAAATTATACACCATGACCAGGTTGGGTTCATCCCAGGTTCACAAGGATGGTTCAACATACGCAAATCAATCAACATCATACACCACATTAACAAAAAAAAAGTCAAAAATCATATGATCATCTCAATAGATGCAGAAAAAGCATTTGACAAAGTTCAACATCCATTCATGATCAAGACCCTCGCCAAAGTGGGTATAGAGGGAACATTCCTGAATATAATCAAAGCCATTTATGATAAACCCACAGCAAATATAATCCTCAATGGGGAAAAACTGAAAGCCTTCTCACTCAAATCTGGAACAAGACAGGGATGCCCACTCTCACCACTGCTCTTCAACATAGTTTTGGAAGTCTTAGCCACAGCAATTAGACAAACAAAAGAAATCAAAGGCATCCATATAGGAAGAGAAGAGATCAAACTGTCACTGTATGCAGATGACATGATTCTATACCTAGAAAACCCTAAGGACTCAACCCCAAAACTCCTTGAACTGATTAATAAATTCAGCAAAGTGGCAGGATATAAGATTAACATTCAGAAGTCAGTTGCATTTCTGTATACCAGCAATGAAGCATTAGAAAAGGAATACAAAAATACGATACCTTTTAAAATTGTACCTCACAAAATCAAATACCTCGGAATACACCTAACCAAAGAGGTAAAGGACCTATATGCCGAGAACTATAAAACCTTAATCAAAGAAATCAAAGAAGATGTAAAAAAATGGAAAGATATTCCATGTTCCTGGATTGGAAAAATCAATATTGTGAAAATGGCCATCCTACCCAAAGCAATCTACAGATTCAATGCAATCCCTATCAAATTACCCATGACATTTTTCACAGAACTAGAACAAACAATCCAAACATTTATATGGAACAACAAAAGACCCAGAATCGCCAAAGCAATCCTGAGAAACAAAAACCAAGCAGGAGGCATAACTCTCCCAGACTTCAAGAAATACTACAAAGCCACAGTCATCAAAACAGTGTGGTACTGGTATCAAAACAGACAGACAGACCAATGGAACAGAATAGAGAATCTGGAAATTAACCCTGACACCTATGGTCAATTAATCTTTGACAAGGGAGGCAAGAACATAAAATGGGAAAAGGAAAGTCTATTCAGCAAGCATTGCTGGGAAACCTGGACAGCTGTATGCAAAGCAATGAAACTAGAACACACCCTCACACCATGCACAAAAATAAACTCCAAATGGCTGAAAGACTTAAATATACGACAGGACACCATCAAACTCCTAGAAGAAAACATAGGCAAAACACTCTCTGACATCAACATCATGAATATTTTCTCAGGTCAGTCTCCCAAAGCAATAGAAACTAGAGCAAAAATAAACCCATGGGACCTCATCAAACTGAAAAGCTTTTGCACAGCAAAGGAAACCCAAAAGAAAACAAAAAGACAACTTACAGAATGGGAGAAAATAGTTTCAAATGATGCAACTGACAAGGGCTTAATCTCTAGAATATACAAGCAACTTATACAACTCAACAGCAAAAAAACCAATCAATCAATGGAAAAATGGGCAAAAGACCTGAATAGACATTTCTCCAAAGAAGATATACAGATGGCCAACAAACACATGAAAAAATGCTCAACATCGCTGATTATAAGAGAAATGCAAATCAAAACTACCATGAGATACCACCTCACACCAGTCAGAATGGCCATCATTAATAAATCCACAAATAACAAGTGCTGGAGGGGCTGTGGAGAAAAGGGAACCCTCCTGCACTGTTGGTGGGAATGTAAACTGGTACAGCCACTATGGAGAACAGTTTGGAGATACCTTAGAAATCTATACATAGAACTTCCATATGACCCTGCAATCCCACTCTTGGGCATCTATCCGGACAAAGCTCTACTTAAAAGAGACACATGCACCCGCATGTTCATTGCAGCACTATTCACAATAGCCAGGACATGGAAACAATCCAAATGTCCATCGACAGAGGATTGGATTCGGAAGATGTGGTATATATACACGATGGAATACTACTCAGCCATTAAAAAGGATGACATCATGCCATTTGCAGCAACATGGATGGAACTAGAGAATCTCATACTGAGTGAAATGAGCCAGAAAGACAAAGACAAATACCATATGACATCACTTATAACTGGAATCTAATATCCAGCACAAATGAACATCTCCTCAGAAAAGAAAATCAATCATGGACTTGGAGAAGAGACTTGTGGTTGCCTGATGGGAGGGGGAGGGAGTGGGAGGGATCGGGAGCTTGGGCTTATCAGTCACAACGTAGAATAGATTTACAAGGAGATCCCGCTGAATAGCATTGAGAACTATGTCTAGATACTCATGTTGCAACAGAAGAAATGGTGGGGGGAAAAACTGTAATTGTAATGTATACATGTAAGGATAACCTGACCCCCTTGCTGTACAGTGGGAAAATAAAATAAAATTTAATATAAAAAAAAAAAAAAAAAAAATGTGGCTTTGGGCCCTTTAGAATGGTACTCTAACCAACTCAGGTAAGAAGCTTGAAATAAATTTATCAAGCACATAAAAAAAAAAAAAAAAAAAAAAAAAAAAAAAAAAAAAAAAAAAAAAAAAAAAAATAAAATAAGCACCAGTCTAAAAACAAGATTTGTGAATGCCCAATTCTTGTGTCTGTGACTTCTTCAAATTGTGGAGACTTGCTGGCCATGGGATGATTTGTACTGAGTCTCCTCCTTTCCACGTGATGTATTGTACCCAATTGCCCTTAAATTGTACTCACTAAATTTAGTTAAAACAAAGATCTTAGAACATGATGTATAGCTGCTGTACCTTGTAAAAGTTAACCAATGTACTTTTAACACTATGATGTAATCTGTAGTGAAAAACTGCCTACATAATCAACCACTTATGCCAATAAAATTTGAGCAGTCCAGCGCCCTGAAAGAAGGGACAAAGAGGCTGTCTCCATTGCAAAAGCCGACATCCATCCCTCTCCTTTGGGAAAAGTGTACACTCCCTAGATGCCGAAGCTGGCCTCCAGCACAGGTTTCCTAAATTCCAACGTCTTTTATTTTTTCCCTATAAGTAATAGTTGATATTCCCACTTGTTATTCAAGCAAAAGACATTGTTTTGTTTGCACAATTGATCTATGTAATTACCATAATAAGCCTCATCATTTTCCAAGTAATACCTGCATAGGGAAATGAAGTTGTTAAGAGACCATAATCAAACACATCCTTTGACTCTGTCATCCAGCTTTTTTTCATATATATAAAAATCGCACAAATAAAGACTAATGATATAGGATTTTTTAAGCTTCTGTTTTCCACATGGATTTCATCTGTCTCTAATTTTAGTCCTAGATCATAAAAGTAGATTGTGTGGGGATATGGCAAGCCTTACTCCCTGCATCTGTCAAATCTATTTGGTAGCACAAGAATATGGTGCTGCTTCTTGTTTACTATTTTGGAAAAAAAAAAAGAGAGATTTGTTCCAAATACTTGTACTCCATCCTTTATAATAATAACTTTACTCAAGCATCTGGGACCCCAGATGAAAATTTATGCCCTCTGAAGAAAACACATAGTCTACTAGATATGAAGAACTGATCCACTATGAGAGTGCTGAATCAATATACTCTCACCTTATAAAATTAACAAAAATAAATACAATTAAATGAAATTGTAAGACCAGAGGAAAAAATTTCTTCCCCTCAACATAGCAGAACCCAATAGGAAGAAGAAAGACTTCTTTCCTTGTAAGTTGTTTAGCCAATGAAGAGCCATGGGATCTTTATTTAATTACTTAACTCTCCAAACTCTCCTTTCTCCTCTATAAAAGCATTCTCTTTTTCTTGCCTTGATGGGAATTGCCCCTGATTTGTCCTGGTTGCAGGCCCCAAATTGCAATTCTTCTTATCCCAAATAAACTCATCTTTGTGCAAAAATATCTGGAGGTCTTTTTGTTTCAGGTCAACAATCAGTGGAGAATGATGGTATTACCATCATCATAAGTGAGTGTTAGCTTAGAACCTACTTGAAGTAATCTTCTGAATTATTTGACTATTTTCATTTTCCCAGAGCAAAATTACCTTGGTAAATGGTCTCAGATTTCTCAGAGGAAGGTTAAGTTTAAGATCTACACCACCTACTTATGATAATGCAAATTTCTTATTCAAAAATACATAAAATGTTATTTCTTTAAAAAAATCTATGGATGTGGAAAATATTCACCTTTGATGATTGGATGAAGAGCCATGATTTTTCTGAATTGAATTCTGGTGATTCAGTTCATACCTCTATTCACCAACTCAGATTATATTTTACTATCACCAACATCATCATCACTGTCAGATTATTTGGATCAGGTTTCCATAACAAAATACTACAGAATGGGGAGCTTACACTACATACATTTATTTTCTCACAGTTCTGGAGGCTGGACATCTAAGATCAAGGTGACCACAGGGTTGGCATCTAGTGTGGCCTCTCTTCCCTGCTGTAGATGGCCAGCTTCTCACTCTGTCCTCACATGGCCTTTCCTCTAAGCAAACATGTAAACACTAGTTCTATCCTATTAGGACCCCACCCTTAGGATATTAAGGATATTAAAAAGCAATAGCTATATCAGTCTCCACTGTTCAAAGCTTTCCAGCCTATACATACAGTATATGAATAAAGAAATTTTTAGATGACTTCATCATCAACTGATCCCTAACTGAAACTTCATCAGAGATGCTGAGCCTGAAGTACCCAAATAAACTGATCAAATTCCATACCAACTGGAGCCATCTGAAATAATATAGTAAATGCTGTGGTTTTAAACCACTAAGTTTGGGGGTGATTTCTTTATAAGGCAATGGTATATTAATTACTGCAGTAATTTAGACACTCTAGTATTAGATACACTAATTGAACTAGATTGACTGGTAAAAAATAGAAAAATAGGTAAATACAGTTTGTATATGACAGTAGTGTATTACTGGGTTGTAGGACACACATGTTATGGAATCAGATTCAGCTACTTGGCTCTTTTTTAAAAATCAGCACTCAAATGTTAGCAGAAATGAAAGGTGCTTTAAATCAGAATGTGATATCAGTCTTCTTTTTTGTCCACTTTTGTGGTCACTGTGCACTGTGTCAGAGAAGAATTCTCTGTATAGGCTCAGTGAGAAATAGGATCTATCTGTTGCCAATCCTGGTCTGGCTCCTGTCACTGCTGAGTATCCAAAATTCTATTAGTAAAGTCCATAACTAAATCCCTTATTGGGCACAATTCTCTAGAGAAACCAGCCAAAAATTTGTGGCGACTTAGGTCATTAAAACTCCTCAACATGGGCATTGTCTTCAGGCAAAATGGGTGAAGGATCCTACCTTTTCACTGTTATGGCTCAGGTTGCTGATATGGTGTGGGATTGATTGCTGGCTGGGGAAATTCCACCTGCCATTGGCACAGCCAAAAACAAACAAATGAACAAATAGAAACAAACAAACAAAACCCTCCTCAACTCAAGCAAGATGGTATTTTGTCATAATAGATTCTGGGTATGTATTTGTCTCCTCTATAGTAGTTCTTTGACTTGCTTTTTATTTCATGGAGCAGAATCTGGTTACCCATTGCCACAGCACTTCACCATCATCTCTCATAAGGACACATTTTATAGTAAATAAAGTAAAGCAAATCACTTGCCATCATAGAACTGACTGGTGTAACTATACCACCCATCACCCAGAATCATTAACAGAGATGAAAATTGGCTTTTCCTGCTAAAGACTGAGATATAGTGCCATGCCATGTAGTGCCATGTGGAGGACCCTACCCTAAAGGTTGGGAATACTGTCTGATATATGTACCATTCAGTATGTGATCAGTAAGATTTGGCCATTTTATACTTTATGCTATGCATACTTATGGGGAAATATTCCCATGCTAATAAATTTTCCCACATAAAACTTTCCCTGCTCCTTTCCAATAGCTAAAAGATCCATTTCCATGTATCTTCCCAGATTCTACAATTTTTGTTTAAATAAGTTGTTCCTTCTAGAACAAGACTGTGTTTCCTCTTTGAGCTCTACTGATGCCTCAATCTAATTATTTATTTTCAAGCCATGAGAGACAGCACTGGAAATGGACATGATGTCTTTGATGAGGAAGCTTATGCAAAGCCTGAAAAGGTTGTCTGCCAACAGCACCCTGGCAACAGGAGCAATAAATTCTTTTTGAAAGGAGAGGAGAATAATTGATCACTATAGTCCACCACTAGTTCCACTTGAATCCATTTCTTATATACAATGTGATCATGGCACATCTAGGGTCCTGTTCTTGAGGGAAACTTGGATGAGATTGTTAGAGGAATGAACTATGCCCCTTGTCATTGCAGCTGATCTTAGAGCTTCAACTTCGATTATCACATTTCACTTTCAATTTAAATTTTATTTCATTTTCCACCATAACCCTGACTGATCTCCATGATTTAGCTGGAGGTCTAGTCTAGAAATTTACTTCTGACATTTCTCGTCACCTGTTCACTATAACTTTCTGTCTTTCTTGGACCAGGGTTCCTGTATTTTCTCCCTTTCTCCAACCATTAGAGGAGAGCAGCAAGATGCCACCACCTCTTGGATCACCTGAGTGACAAAAAAAAAAAGGTTTTTATAAAAACATTATCAAAAGGAATTTAATAACCAGATATGAAAATGAAAAAATAAGAGAAAGCACAACCATCCAAAAATGACTCAAAAAGAAATAAAAAATCTAAGTGCACACCTATCTCCCAAGAAACTATCCTGTTATTATAGATATGATATGATACAGAAAACTCTAAGAAATCTTTATGCAGAGAATGTAAGAATTAATAAGAGAAATCAGGATTTTTGTAGGCTTACAGACCCAAGCAAAACATTAAACTGTGTTTCTACATATTAGCATCAATAACAATTAAAGTATAAAAATAATTTAAATGCCTTGTATAATAGTGTCTAAAAATGTAAGTACTTATGAAAAATGAGAAATATCCCTGCAGTAAAACTATGAATCTTGTCAGAAATAAAATCTTAAACACTAAATAAATAGAAATATATCATGCTCAGGAATTAGAATATACTTCAGGCATGACCTTTAGGAGATGAGTACAATTGTATTTTCCAGAATTGTGAGCAATGATATCCACCCTATGTGTTATCCTGCAATATGACTTTGCCATTTTCCCATCAAATGTCATCATGCTTTTTTTCCACAACTTCAAATCTGGGTAGGCCCTGTGAGTGCCTTGATCAACAGAAGACGGTGAATTTGGGAGTAAGCCAGTTTTGGACATAGCCCTTAACTGGCTTGACACTTTCTGCTTTTTCCACTGGGATCCCTGGGCACCATATAAAATGTCTGACTATTCCAAGGGAATGAAGCTGCCATCTTGCATCTAAATGGATAAGAGAGGAACACTATGGGCACCTTCCAATCACCAATTATGAGATACCATGAATGCAAATTAAGCTATCCTGAATCCTACAGTTTTCCAAATCCAGACTCAATAAGGGAGGCAGAATAATAAGATTCTTTGACCACATTCTTCCAACCATATTAGTGGCAGATGATATTTTGTTTCAAATCTAATTCAGAGAAAGAGAAAATTTTATGAATGATGTCTTTGTCAAATAAAACAGTGTATTCAGACCACTTTATTACCTAGTTCTCTGCAATTCATTAATAAGAGGTAAGAGTGGTACATACTCTCAGCATCTATGTTAACAGTGATATCACCCCAAATATCTAGTGTCAAGTTATGAGTGCATGTTTGAAGTTCATGGATTATGAATTATGCTAAGTTTATATGTGAAATTTGGAGTATGAGTCTTTCTAGAAGGTTATGAAATAGTATAATCAAAAAAGGAGATGGGGATATTGAAAAATTGCAGAGGTATTACTAGATATTTTGAACTATCTGGGAAGGTGAATGGGTCACATTTATGAAAATATAACTCCAAACACAGCTAGAAAATTGGAGAAGATTTTATGATTGCCCAATTGGGAAAATAATTAAGATTTGGTGGTTTTTTCTGCATACACACCTTGTTCATTCAGATTATTTTATAAAACTTAATCTCCTTATGATTACTATTATAACTTAAAAACATTATACTTCTACCTTGAAATGATGAGATATATAAACAAAATAATATATGTAAGATAACTTTCAGATAGAAAAATAAGAAATATACTTGAATTTTTTTGTGTGTGTGTGCTTTTTTAGGGCCGCACCCATGGCATAAGGAGGTTTCCAGACTAGAAGTCAAATCAGAGCTACAGGTGCTGGTCTAGGCCAGAGCCACAGCAATGCCCCATCCAAACTGCATCTGTGACCTATACACAGCTCATGACAAAGCTGGATCCTTAACCCACTGAGCAAGAACAGGGATTGAACACTCACCCTCATGGTTCCTAGTAGGATTCATTTCCACTGCATCACTACAGGAACTCCTATACTTGAAATATTAATATGGTCTGTCTTTGTTTAGAGAAGAGAACTAAGTTTTCATGTCGTTTATTTTTTTCTAAAATATTTAATCTTTCCTAACAATACTGAAAAAAAAGATTATTATTTAAGATAGAAACATGAGAATATCTTACACTAATATAAATTCATAATTTTACCTATAACTTATCAAATATGATATGAGATCACATATGTGGAAACTAATATAAAGATATAAAAGGAATTATTCACAAAACAAAAGCTGACTCAAAGATATTGAAACCAAACTTACAGTTACCAAAGGTGAAACCTTGGGTAAAGGGATAAAGTAGGGGGTTGAGCTTAACATACACATCCTATTATATACAAAACAGATAAGTAAGAGAGACCTGCTGTGTAGCACAGGGAAATCTACTCAATATTGTGTAATATACCTATATGGGAAAAGAATCTAAAAAGGAATGAATGAATACACATATATGTAAAACTGATTTGCTTTGCTTTACACCTGAAAGTGACACAAGATTGTAAGTCAAATATATTCCAAAAATTTTTTAAATAAAATTAAGGAATAAAAAAACCAAGAAAGATCTCCATGTTAAGTGCATCTATTTTTTTACCTTAAACCATGAGAAGAATTTAACAGAATTCTAAAATGCCTTCTATAAGTGATGAACATATTAAAATCATATGATCATAGCTTGATATTAATAAAAAAATTATAAAATTATATGATTAATTATTTTATGTGAGTATAATTGCCAATTAAAAGAATATAGATTACTTCTATGAAAAACACAACTTTATAACCATATACAGAAAAATCATTAAAAGCTTCAAAAATGTAATATTAAATAAATACAATATTTAGAATGCTACCATTACCAAAACAAAATTTTATTCCCATATAGCTTTAATCACTGAATTCCATGTAAAAACATTATCAAGGTATAGTTCCAACCTTACATAAACACTTTCAAAGATGGGAGGCAAATAATATACTTCCTAAGGAATTTTGGGGACTCAACATAATTCTAATACCAGACTAGAACAAGGGAATCACAAGGAAAATAATTAGATTAATACCTCATATTAGCAAAACCAGAAAATTCCGAATATGATATTTAGTTTGATTATTCTGGATATTTTTTCTTCCTTTCTTTTACTTTTTTTTTTCTCTTATATGGCTTATGAATCAGTTCTTGAGAAATATTTAGTCTCAGGATAATTATGTCCCACTACTGATGCAAAATCATTCTAAGTAATCAACACACACACCTGTACTATAAACTATGAGATTTTCCAGCTGGTGATACGAGGCACTATTTCTGGTCCAGTGTGTGTACCAAGCACACTTCACTGTAATCCATCTGGGTAAATCTTTCTGCAGCCTCAGGTAGTTTCCTCAAATGCATGCACTCATCAGTACTCTGATGAGTATTTGAGAGAATCCTCTTTAGTTGCCCAGATTTTGCTATATCAATCCCCCATCTACTATGGCCCCCTGACTCCAACCCCCAGGTCCATACATCTATCCTCTACAAAATCCTATTCTCAGAATCCTAGCTGCCTTGGTCTCCTCAGAACCTCAATTTGATATCTTCAATTCAGGGAGTCTAACAGGATACCTTTTAAAATATCCCTCTCTGTGCCACAACATGGAAAGTTTTTAAAGGTAACAAGCTGGAAAAATCATAGAGCTCAACTTGTTTTCCATCTCTCAGTGATCACTGTTAATTATTTCTGACATATAGTGTCTTTAAAATAATTATTACATATTTTTCTGGTTTGCTTATTTTTCAGAAAGAAAACTTGAGTAACATATCAGTTTTATTCATAATTTCAAATAGCTAGAAGCAACTAAAATATCTTTTAGTTGAGGAAAGGATAAAAAATGTGACACATCCATACAATGGAATAACACTCAGCAATGAAACAAGACTATTGCTAGACACATTGTTATGCATAAATCTTAAATACATGATACTGGAGAAAGAGGCCAGATTTAAAAGACTACATAGCAGACATGATCTTATAGAAAATGCAAAAAAAAAAAAAAAAACTGCACCCTGAATAGTTACACCTAATTTAAAAAATCAAAAAAAAATTGCAGGATAAGGAGTTCCCATCGTGGCGCAGTGGTTAATGAATCCGACTAGGAACCATGAGGTTGCGGGTTTGATCCCTGCCCTTGCTCAGTGGGTTAAGGATCTGGCATTGCCGTGAGCTGTGGTGTAGGTTGCAGACGTGGCTCGGATCCCTCGTTGCTGTGGCTCTGGCGTATGCCGGTGGCTACAGCTCCAATTAGACCCCTGGCCTGGGAATCTCCATATGCCGCAGAAGCGGCCCTTTCAAAAGGCAAAAAGACCAAAAAAAAAAAAAAATTTGCGGAATACAAAATCAACATACAAAAATGAGTTCATTTGTCTAAATTAATGATGAACTCTCCCAAAAAGTAATTTAAAAATAATCCTAACTACAGTAGCATAAAAGCAATTAGGAATAAAATTAAACAAGGAAGTGAAACCATGGTACACTGGAAAATACTTAATATTGATGAAAAAAATGAAAGACACACATAAGTGGAAAGATTGCCATGTTCATTCACTGGAAAAATACATATTGTTAAAATAGCCATACAACAAAAATCAGTGTGAAAAAGATCAGCAATCAAATAAAACAAATAAATTTCATTAATAAGCAGTTGTAGAAAAGGATTACAAATCATTTTACAAATGTGAATTGATGCCCAAATGGTTGGCATTTTGGAAATAACTATGAATGTATTTTTAATTTTTTGAAATATAGTTGATTTACAATGTTGTATTAGTATCAGGTGTATTAGTTTCAGTGGGATTGCTGGGTCATATTGTAGTTCTATATTTAGTTTGTTAAGGAAACTCCGTAGTGTTTTCCAAGGTGTTTGTGCCAAATTATATTACCACCAACAATGTATGAAGGAAGGTTCCTCTTTCTCAGCACACTCTCCAGCATCTATTGACTTTTTGATGATTGTCGTTCTGGCTTTTTTTTAAAGAGGTACCTTATAGTAGTTGTGATTTGCATTTTTCTAATAATTAGTGATTCTGAGCATCTTTTCATGTGCTATTTAGATCTACTGCCTAATTTTCCTTTTTTTTTTTTTTTTTTTTTTTTTTTGGCTTTTTAGGGCTGCATCCATGGCAATGCCAGACCAGAGCTGTGTCTGCAATCTACACCACAGTTCAGGGCAACTCTGGTTCCTTAACCTAATAAGCATGGCCAGGGATCAAACCCTTGTCATTATGGTTGGGTTCATTAACTGCAGAGCCACAATGGGAACTTTTTCCATTTTTTTATTATTTGAGTGGTATGAGTGCTTTTTATATTTTGGGAAATGAATCCCTTGTAGTATTACTTACAAATATTTTCTTCCATTCTGTAGGTTGTCTTTCATTTTTTATTTTATCATTTCCTTTGCTGTGCAAAACTTATAGCTTTAATTAGGCTCCTTTTATTTATTTTTGTTTTTATTTCTATTACAGTAGGATGTGGATCAAAAAAGATATTACTGAAATTTAAGTTATAGAATATTCTGCCTATGTTTTACTCTGAGTTGTATAGTATCTGGTATTACATTTAGATCTTTAATCCATTTTGAGTGTATTTTTATATGATGTTAGAGAATGTTTTAATAAAGTTAAAATTTCTTATAGCTATTCAATTGACCCAACACCACTTATTAAACAGGCATTCTTTTATCCATGGTATATTCTTGCCTCCTTAGAGAGAGCCAGGCACAACTTAGTAAACATAATCACAGTAATACTATGTTTGGGTATTAATGTCTGGTTAAATTATGGTAGATAGAGCTCTAGTTGACAACTGAGTTGTAAAATGTGATATTTGTGAGAAATTACATGAGTTGGAGTGTTGCAGTCAGAGAAGCTGTGACCTACAAGGAGTTATAAAGTAGGATGATAGGATGATCTGATATTCTCCACATGCATAGAGGAGACTTGCACATATTCTATACTTTCTGAACATTCATCCTAGGCATTTTTGTTTTATGAATACCAACATTAGTACTTAATTTCATTAATGGGAAAGAAATCTAAAGAAGATTTTTTTCTTTTACCAAAAAAAAAAAAAGAAAGAAAAACCTCTTACCATACTAATATTGGTCTTTTGCAAAAGTGAAGTGGCATAACTTGAACTTACAATAAAAGGAAAAAAAATAGTATTGCTGAAGTGTATTTCTACATGTGAGATTAGGGTACAACATGATTGTTCTTAAATGACAAAGTGAATCATTAAGACTGCAGGTAATTTTCTTATCTATAGACCTGAACATAACACAATCATGCTTCATTTGAAAAAAAGTAAGGCTGAGATTTAAAGACCTGGATTGAAAGTTTGTAGTTGAAACTTTTAAAAGGAAGCTACATTCTAATTTTCCTGACATACTTTATAGGGAAATCACATGTTGTATGAGGCAAGTAAATTAGTTGAACTCTCCTGGCTTCAATTTGCTTTTCTGTAAATGGAGAAAAATGAACCACCAGTTTAGTGTATTGATAATTTAACCAAAGTGACTATACCTGATGGTAAGGAGTTCATTTTATGAAAATATACATAATAGACATGTAGAGTAATAGCTTTAGAACCTAATCATATAATATTTTGTTGAAATTTCATAAAAGGTGCTTCCCCTTACTTCAAATGAATCTTCAAGTCTTAATATGGAAAACGAAAACATTTCCTTTATATTCAAGAAAAACTGTGAAACATAAGGATTTTTAAGGAAATTGAGAAAATTAAGATTAATTTGAAAATTCAGGGGTTTTTTTGGACCAAGGAAAGAATAAGATTGTAAATTATTCATATCTCCTTTTCTAAATTCCTCCCTTTTTGTTTTTGGAAAATTCACATTACATACAAAAATTCAGCTATGATTCCTTCTTGCAACTGTCCCTTCTCTATGTACTTACTTAAAAATTTGTATCCTTTATTTTCTTTACCACAGGCTAATCAAAATTAGAAATTCTGAGATCAAAATCCCATGGAAAAGCTGATTTCATCTAAGTAACATAAGTTAAGAACTTAGTAAAGTATCAGTAAGCCTGAGAAAAACATACTCTACAATCACCAAAGTGGAAATTTATAACTTTATTTCCATTGTCTGTTCTGAAGCATGGGCAATGAACACTGAAGCCTCGGTAAAGTAAAAGAAAAATTATCAAAATTCCTAATAAATGTCCAACCATTATTAAATAATCAAGAAATGCTCATTTGGGGCTTTTTTTTTCTGTCCATTATCTACAAAGTTTCCTAGTATTCCTTCATAATTTACAATAGGTGTAATCTTCCCTATGTGTATATATATAAAACATCACTTCCTTGGAATCTTTTATATCTTAAGTTACTCTCCTCTTTAACAAACTCCTTATAGCATTTTTCACCTCCATGTTTCTCACTGTGTAAATGATAGGATTTAACATGGGGGTGAGGATTGCAAAGAACACACTCACCAACTTGTCTGCAGGGTAAGTGGCCACAGGACGTATGTAAGTAAAGATACAAGGGATAAAATAGAGTACCACCACTGTAAAGTGGGAGCCACAGGTAGAGAGGGCTTTGCGTTGTCCTTCAGAGCCAAGGGATTTAAGGGAGCTTAGGATGACCATATAGGAAATGAATAGCATGAAAAAAATGAGCATGCACATGCCCCCACTGTTAATTGCCACCACCATTCCAAGCCTGTAAATGTCACTGCAGGCAAGTTCCAACAGTGAGAAGAAATCACACATGAAATGGTCAATGACATTGGGACCACAGAAGGTCAAGTCATGTGTGAAAATAATCTGCACAGTGGAGTGCAGGATCCCCCCTATCCAGGCCACCACAATTAGGAGCTGGCAGAGCCCATGTTGCATGATGTTCCTGTAGTGAAGAGGTTTGCAAATGGCCACATAGCGGTCATAAGCCATGGCCATGAGGACGATGACCTCTGACGCTGCCAGGAAGTGTTCCAAAAAGAGCTGAGTCATGCAGCCACCCCAGGATATGGTTGTCCTCTGATACAGCAGGTCAATGATCATTTTTGGGGTAGTGACAGAGGAGAAGGAGGCATCTATGAAGGACAAATAAGTGAGAAAGAAATACATGGGAGCTGAAAGTGTGGGGCTGAGGGAGATGATGATTACAATAAAGAGATTTGCCAGCAAGGTAAATAGGAAAATGAACAAAAAGACAATGAAGAGTATTTTCTTCAAATGTGGATTCTGTGTGAGTCCCAAGAGAACAAATTCAGTCACATTTTTGGGAGACATGGTGAGAGACATTCAGCAAAGGAACACCTTCCTGAGGCCTGGATTACCTACAAAGGAGTAAAAAAATGATGCCTGTTAATCATGAAAGGGTTTTTGTTTGAATTTCTTAGTACACATAAATAGCAGTCACTGTAACTGTGGGGCATGTCATTGGCACTTTTGCTCCTGGGCTTATTTCTGTTCTTTCTTCCTCTGTCAATGCTGATTTATATCTCTTCAGATAGCTGGTACCTGTCACCTGTAAAACATCTACAGGGCAACACTGGATGTGTAATTTACTGAGAAAACACTGTACTATCTATATTAGATCTAGATTTTCCTCTTGGTTCCAACTCCAAGTGACGTTTTAAGTCATCTCAGTGTCCCATGCTTCTGAGTCCTCCTCTATGTCTGTGAGCTTATGCATGTAATTATCAGATGTATCTTGTAACCTGAGACTTGCCACATGCAGGTAAGAGTCAGAACCTCTTCCAGGATAATTTATATTTGGACGCTCACCTTTAATTGTGGGAAGAAAGACACTATCAATGAATATCTATCACAAGCAGAAAATGCATGTCATTGGTGACACAATTCCCCTGGTGCCCACAAAGACACATTACTATTCAGGTGTGTTTTCTCACTTACTATAGTTCCTGGCATGATGTCTGTACTGTCTGAAACCTATTAGATGATAAGCAAATGCTTAGTGAACTGCCTTTCTCCATGGGTAAGAATAAACCTGTTCCCCATGAGGAATTCAATTGCTCCCGTTCTCTTCTCTTTTATCATTACACTTGACTTTATGGGAAACACGCAAAAACTTTTGAAAGGAAACTGCATTCCAGTTTAATAATTTCTGATACTTTATAGCTTAAGTATGAAAATATTAATTGCCTCCAGGAAATATTATGTTACTGGGTCATTTACTTTGAAGATAATTATGGTGTTTTGATGATTTTTTTTATTCTTTCAAACTCTAATCCGCATATAATTTAAAATAGTAATATTTAGTAAATTTACAGCTTCAGTAGACTTGGATTAAGAAGAAAAATGCAGGAGTTCCCTTCATGGCTCAGTGGTTAATGAATCCTACTAGGATCCAGGAGGATCCAGGTTTGATCCTTGGCCTCACTCAGTGGGTTAAGACATTGCCAAGAGATGTGGTGTAGGTTGCAGGTGTGGCTCTGATCCTGTGTTGCTGTGGCATCATAGACCAGAGGCTGTAGCTCTGGTTCGACCCCTAGCTTGAGAAATTCCATATGCCCTGAAAGAAAAACAAAAAACAAAAAACAAAAAACAAAAACCTCTTGTGTAAGTGTTCAGTACAGAAAAGTCTATAGAGCAAAGGAAATCCTTATTTTCAAAGTCTAAAAGTAAAAATTAAATATGGAAACAGAAAGAAATAGCCTGCTAGACAAGATAGAGAGAAAATATTTCTATTAATATATACACAAACCAACACACATATAAAATTTATTATTTAGGATAAGTACATATTATAAGTTTACTCATTCAACAGATATTTATTGGACAGTTACTATGTCTATTAATGTATGTTTGTTTACACAAAGTCATAAAATTGTCCTCGTTAAATGTTTTTAAATGCCTGAAATTTTATTACTGAACAGCAGCAAGGCATCCATCCATGACTGAATGACCTTCCCACACTTTTATATTTCTGCTACATGCATTCTCATGCCTTCTTATCTCACCTTTCCATACCATCCATTACCCATCATTCCTGGTTATAGGCTACTGCATTATTAATAGTATCGAAATTGGGGACATAAATGTCTCAAAGAAAAAAAGAAGAGAAAACATAAACATAATAAAATGTATTCTGAAAAAAATATATTTTCCTTTAAAGATAAATGGGTAAATGGTTTTAATTTTTAAATATTCAAGATGAAAACTTTATGCATATGTGGAAAAAAGTTGAAGTAGTTCTATTGCATTACCTTATTCTGCGGTGAGCTCCCCCAACAGATTTTAAATGTGAATCACGTACACAAAGTAAGTATTAACATAATTTTTAAAAGTGTTTTTTAAATAACTATGAATTCTTTTTTCCTATGGCTCCACCATACTCTTGCTACAGGAAAAATTTTTAAAAGAGAAAAATCAGAGTTCTCACTGTGGCACAGTGGCTTAAGAATCTGACTCAAGCTGCTTGGGTCACTGCAGAGGTACTGGTTCAATTCCTGGCCTGGCACACCTGGTTAAAGGATCCAGCATTTTCAGGTCACAGCTGCAGTTTGGATTCAATCACTGGCCCAGGAACTTCCACATGTTGCAGATGTAGCCCTAATAATAATAAAATAAACATATTTTTAAAAAGAGAAAAGAAGTCATTATATTTACATATACGGTCAGCACAATTATTAAGAACTGTGGAAAATTTAGAAACCACATGGAATTTTCAAAATTCATGAAATGGATATTTAAAATATAGTTCATCTCTGATTAATGTTTAGGTTTTAACAGAGGTGTTTTTCAAAAATTTCCAACATCTTTTGAAAGTTATTATTTTGTATTTTTAATTGGGGAAATTTTTGATGCAAATTTGAATTATATAACATCCTAATTTATTTATAAACAATCGTTTTATTCTAATTTTAATATATATCTATAAGAAAAAAATGTATTTTTACCTCTAAATTGGTAGTATTATAATTGAGTCTACCTTTCTTGATATTTTGCATGCTGAAGAGGGAGTTTAAATCTCAGATAGGTGAGAATGAAGGGTGATTATAGAATTCATAAGATCCATTTAAACCTGAGAGTCTGTGATATCATGATTTTCTAAAAAATGAAATCTCACCTATGAACTTGCCTGACATGATTCCATGGCCAGGACCTCCAGCATCTGTCTGTTCACCAAGAAAGAAGTTGGAAGATTTAAAATGCCAATTAGCTCAGCTGCAATAAGGGTCTTTCTTGATACATAAACTGTACCTTTGAATAATTCCTTCCTCTTGAGCCTTAAAAGTGCTACCATATATTTTATTGCAGGCAGATTCTGTGAAGTTTCTCTGTTGTGGCTAATTGGACCTCAAGGGTATTTCACCACCATTAGCAGATCTTGCCAGGAAACCAATTATCTCATGTAACTTAACTGAACTTCAAAGGATAACTTTTATAGCAATCACCTTTAATTTTGAACTCCCCCTTAGGTCTATGTGAAGACAAAACACTAAGAGAAAAGAAAACATCATGCTTTATTATGATAGGATGTTACATTAATTATGTCAACTAAAAAGGAGATGTAAAATCATCTGACAAAAAAGATGTAATTAAAGTTAGAAATTTTGAAATAAAAACATTCATTTAGAAAAGAATAATTAAAAACAATGGGATTAATTCTACATCTAAATTTGTATTTTAAAAGTCAGTAATTTTCCTTCTTAGTACCTGTCCTATGTTACAATAAATTTATATAGAAAGCAAGAAATCATTTGATTTCTTATCTGTTTTATACTTCAAAATGGATTTGAGAAACACATACAGGTTTGTGAGTAGGCATATAACAATATACTGAGACATGCTGTGAGGGAAGGTGTCCATTGCTGTACAAATCACAGCAATGTTTTAAAGACCCTGAGTTTCAAAAATCTTCAATTATGTTTTCTTTACAGTGCCTTTCTTATAGAATTGACCTGTTGGAGTTGTTTTTGCCTCTTTTGGGAAAAAAATAATGTTGCAATGATAATTATAACTTAATGAGGGTTTATTAAAGTGTCAGGTACTATGCCATTGGCATTAATAAACAATTTCATTGATATTTTGTAAAAAAAAAAAAAAAGCACTAAGAGAAGAGAAAACAAAAAACAAAAATCAAGTTGACCACTTCTGAATCAAAGTATTTGATAGCAAATGACCATAAGATAGAGCCTGAACATCAACTGCTGTATCAGTTAAACACTTAGGTGGGTAACTATCTGATTTAAACTTTATTCACTATAATGTATTTTAAGTGATTTACTACTCATGCTAGTCATAATTTTGAAATATTGTTTTCATATATACATTAAGTGGTAATTATGTACCAATATAATACTGGCACTTTACACTTGGTATAGTTTATAGTAGTTTTCAAAGTAGTTATATCTTGTGTCAATTCTGGATTAGATTAACATGATGATTATGATAATAATTCCATTAACCATTAAATTCATAAATGGTAAAATGCATTTATTTTTCATATAATCTTTTTTGGATATGCCCATGGCTTACAGAAATTCCTGGGCCAGGGATCAAACCTATGTCACAGCAGCAACCCAAGCCATTGTAGTGACAACACCAGATCCTTAATCTGCTGTGCCACAAGAAAACACATATTTGTCATATAAATTTAATCCCTCAATATTCCTCTGTAATAGAAAAATAGGCAATAATGTCCACAATTTATAATAAGAAAATATAAGACAGGGTATAAGGACACCATTTGCCAAGGGGAAATTAAGAAGCAAAGCCACTAAATTCTGACCAAAAACTCTTATATTTAAGTTATTGTTTTGCAACTAAACTGTCATGATATTCTTATGCTACTACTAACTGTAAGGTTGACTTCATTATCTATTAGAGAAATAAATGCCAATATTGAAATTATTTTGTAAATACCTTTAAATCAATTCAACTCAGGAATACGCTCATATAGAAGAACACCATACTCAAATGTGCTTTCTTTAATAAGAAAAGTAAATTGCATGTCCCTCTGGATCAGCTCCAGAAGATGTGGTCACTGAGCAGCATGTATCATGGAGGAAAACAGTTTAAGAAAACTGAAATCATATGACTAAACCAAGTTTGATTAGATACCCTAAATATTATATTTCCCTGATATTAGGTATGATGGCAATTGCAAAAGAAAGTTTGAAGATGTGAAACTATCAAAAGAGCCAATATGGTATTTTGCTGAATGAAATGTCATCACATGACAACACTAATTCAAAACAGTGCTCTAAGTTACCTTTTTGTTTAGTTGAGAAATCCTTTTTTTGTGCAGTGAAAGAACAGAGACCACTCCAACAGAGAAAAAGGCAAATTAGGAGTCTTTATTACTGGCCAGGGCCACACACTGCCTAAAAGCACCTTGAGTGTGAAGCCCCGAACAAAGAAATGGACCACATTTATAAAGGCAAATTTACATCCAGGTTGTGAGGAGGTACACATGCATAAGCAGGGGTACAGAAGCAAAGCAGTGGTTAAGTTATTTAAACCTTAGTTAGTAATAGTGTTTAGGTTAAATAGTAACGATTTAGGGCAAGGGTTGTTTCCTGACTTCAAGCAGGCAGCTTATGCCAGTGCCAATAAAGTGGTTAGATGACTAACTATGTAGCAGCTGCAGTTCTCCTTATTAGCAAACTTTGTTTTCTAAGGAAGAGGGTGTCAGCCGGAGGCTTAGGTGCTAAGTTGATTATATTACACTGGCACTGTGGAATGTCAACAAGGCCCAGGCCCATGTCCTTCCCTTTCTTTGGTCAACTGTGGAGTAATGATCCTTGTTTTGTTTTACTATATCCCTTATAGATAATCTCCTAAAGCAGTTGTCAGAAAGAATTCCAGGCTCAAGGAACTAAGTGTAAAGCCAAGTTCCTAATAGTGAAATTGTTTTATGGATCTATTTTACTGCACACTTTTGAAAGGCATGTGAATTTAATTGTTACTGATAATTGTTAAGCTAAAAAACTATCATTTCCTATGGCATATAAACAAAAATATTTTTATTTATTTTTTGAATTTATTATTTTTATTATTATTTATCTTTTTAGGACCACACCCAAGGCATATGGAGTTTCCCAGGCTAGGTATCAAATCAGAGCTACAGCTGCTGGCCTACACCACAGCCACAGCAACTGGCCTATACCACAGCCACAGCAATGCAGGATCCAAGCCTTGTCTGTGACCTGCACTGAAGCTCATGGTAATGCTAGATCCTTAACCCACTAAAGGAAGCCAGGGACTGAACCTGTGTCCTCATGGATACTAGCAGAGTTTGTTATTGCTGAGCCACATCAGGAGCTCCCCAAAATATTTTTTTGGATAGCAATCTATAATCAAGTACCAACCCCCTCAAAATTCTGTACAATGTAAAGATAACAGGCTGTGGATTAATAATATTTGGGCTTAGGGAATTCCAATTTTGGCACAGCAGAAACAAATTTGAGTAGGATCCATGAGGATGCATCTTTGATCCCTGGGCCTCATTCAGTGAGTTAAAGATGTAGCATTGCCATGAGCTGTGGTATAGGTCATAGACATGGTTAAGATCTGGCATTGCTGTGGCTGTGGCTTAGGCCTGCAGCTGTAGCTCCAATTAGATCCCTAGCCTGGGAACTTGCACATGCCACAAGTGTGGCCCTAAAAAGCAAAAAAGCAAAAAAAAAAAAAAAAACAAAAAGTATTTGGACTTAAAGCTGACTTACATGTTCATGAGCTAGTTATTTAATTTTTCTGATCCTCTATTTTTTCTGTAAATTAAGAACATTAATTTTTAATTTTACAATGTTGTAACCATTTGAGAACATTTAAAATTTTTCACATCAGCTTAAGTACATTACAGTTAAATTTTATAATAACTGAAAACTTTATCCAACAGAACAAAGTGATATAATTTTAAATATCAGGTATATCAGGTATGTTCCAAGAGAGTGCTGGCAAGTATAATTTTCTATTTTATATTACACACTATCCTAGATACAAGTAGGCCAATATTTTTTTATTACTAACTGCTTATATATGCAGGCATGTTATATAACTATGTAATTGAAATGAAAAAAATTTAATTACTAAAAAACAAGAGATGTTCTGATAAAAAGTTGTCTTTGATATTCTTTAAAATGATTGAAATATCAAATTTATATTTAGAGTAAAACAGATCTGAAGAGTAACCCTGTGATATTGGGTGGATTATTTAACTTTTTTGAATTTCATTGTTCTTCATCTATGAAATGGGAATAATCATAATACTTACCTTGCAGAGATGCTTTTAGTGTCAAGTGAGAGGTGTGGGAAGAAATTTATAGTGATAAATATGAAAATGTAAAGGTCATGATAGAAATAAAAGCTGCCTATTAGGTCATTTATTAACTGAAAATGACATTCCTATTTAATAACATATGGCATTTTTGATCTCTGTATTCTTTACTATGTAGTTCATAGTGCTAAAAATGAGAGTAACAATAGTATAGAATACTGCTATGGCTTTCTCCATGGAAAAAGTAGCAAAAGTGTGCAGATACAAACAAATAGAGGCACAAAGGACAAGACAGCAACTGTGATGTGGGAACTACAGGTACACAGGGCTTTTTTCCTCCCTGCAGAGCTGTGAGTTCTCTAGGAGCACAATATGACTAAATAGAATACTAATAACATTACAGAAGTGATCACAGGTATCACTCCACCAATTGCAGCAACCAAGAGACCAATGAGGATAGTGTCAGTGTAAGCAAGTTGGGTCATGGGGAAGTTGGGTCACACATGAAGTGGTCCATGATGTTGGGACCACAGAAGGGAAGCCAGAAAGTGACTAGGATCTGTCAAAAAGAGTGAAGAAAACCCATTGCTCAACACACCCTCACCAGGAGGCAGCATATGTGGTGGTTCATGAGGGTCACATAATGCAGAGGTCAACAGAAGGCCATGTAATGATCACAGGCCATGACCACAAGGAGGACAATCTGAAGCTCCCCAGAAATGTTCAGTAAAATCTGTGTCATGCAACCACTGAAGGAGACAGCTTTTGAGATCAAATCAGCTATTGTTTTATGGATTATAGAAGAGGAATAGTAGGCATCTAACAAAGACAAAACGTCATGAAGAAATACATTGCAGAATTCAAAGATAGGCTACAGATTATAATAACCACAATAAGCAGGTTGCCAGTGACAGTAATATAAAGAATAAATAACACCAAAAATAGGGTTATCTTCATCTGAGGTTTCTGCGTAAGTCCCATTAAAATAAATTCAGTCACATTCATACTGCCTTTTTTTTTTTTCCATTTCAATGCTGGTGAAGAATTCAAAAGTAGAGAATTAACCTGTAAAGGCAAATTTTTCAATAGGAAGGTCATGAGAAATACCTATTTTAGGTTTTTAGAGAAGTCCAAAACATGTTAATCATAGAAGCTATTTTCCCATGGGTTGAAAGAGAAGAAACATACTGCTTTTTCTATTTTATAAAAAGAGTTAACTTTTGAGACAGTTTAATTTAGCTCATTACAAGGATGCTCAAATCCTCCTTCAACACCTTCTGACAAGTGGTCCCAAGGCCTTTGCTGGAGGACATCCAGACCCAGGGAGCTCACCATGTAATAAAATAACTGCTTCTCAGCCATTAAAAAATGTGAACAACTTTTCATTAAATTTAAAAAATAAAGTATTTGTATAAATATTTGTTCTGATTCTGTACACTTTTGATACAGAGATTAAGTATAATTCACCCTCCTCTTCCATTTGAAAGCCACTTAAATAAGTCTAAGGACACAGCTCTGTGGTCTTTTTCACCTTTTTATCACCAGTGCTTTTTTCAGTATCTGGTTCATGGTGGTTTTCAATAAATATTAAGTGAGTAAATAAGTTGGAAGACTCTCATTTCCTTTGTATTTTCTTTTTCTTTTTCCAGATAACTCCATAAATAGCATTTACTTCCTTTCCTCAAAATTAAATATGAATGAATGGCTGCAATGTTAAAAGATACACCATTTTCACTCATTGAAATCACTCATTCTCTACCCTGAGTAGCTGATTTTTCTTGTCTATTTCAACCACTTCCCCTACCTTGTGGCCAAGAGATAGTACTAGCTTAATATTAAGGGCAAATGAGAAAAAAAATGAAGGAATATCATAGTGTTGTGGCCCTGGTTCCCTGTTGTAGTTTGTTAATGTCTGGGTGCATTTTACTGAGTCTGCACTCTGGGATGGATCTTCTTGGTTCCTGAGATCTCTCTCTGCTCTTTCCAGCCCTATTATGGTAATGACTTTCTACCATTAGCTTCTTACCAATTAGCCCTAGGGTTTTTATCATCACTTAGTTTTCCTAAACTGTATTCATATTTTGATAAACTTTTTAATCCCCCAGTTTAAGCATGCTGTTCTTAAAATTCTAATGGATGCAGGCTTTTTATGTTTTTTCCTTTATAAAAATATAAATACAATTGGGAAAATAGTTTTCTGTATATAAATTTATTTTATTCATATGGCATCTGAACTTCTTTCATGTAGAGCTGCTAAATAAATGCTACCTTGTTAGGAAAAAAGTATTGTGAAAGACAGAAATGTAACATGAAAAATTCTCTGTGTTTTCTATATCAATCCCTTTGGAGCCCTGAATCTGTGGGATGTATACTATTACTGACTTTAAGCTATTTTACAACTCTTGAAGTTATAGGAAACTGACAATAATGCAAGTAATTCTCGTTCATAGAAATTCAAATGTTGTCTGGTAGAAGTTAGATTAATTTCTCTGACCATTTACAGACAAAGCCAGTTTTGTATTATTTGTAAATTCATTTCACCTTCCTTATTGAACAATGTTGAGTGGTACATTTGATTTTTCAATTGATTGTAATATCTTACTAATATTCAAATTAATCAATGAGCTAAATAAAATCTTTGTTATGTGCTCATTTTACATTTGTATAAGAGTCATGATTTTACTTTTTTTAAAAAAGTATTTTCCCCCTGGATATTAGTGTAATGACTGTTTTTGAATGATAACCTAAAAGATTCATAAAAATCTATATATTCTTACCCTTTGTTTGTTCATCATGGGTTTTCTTTTTTATTTGATTTGGGATTTGTTCCATGAATCACTTTGTAGAAATCTCCTTTAAAACTTGTTTGAACTCAGAATGCTGCCTGCCATATCAGTAAACAAAGGATGTTGCAGCCCTCAGCCATTTAGTCACCTGCCATGGGGGAAGTGAGGATGGAAACATAATGCCTAGCATCCAATCATCAGACATTGCAACCACCTCTCCTACAGAGAACCCTGAGGATTCTCAGAATGAGAAAGCACAGGACATTGGCCCTCAAAAGCTAAGGTGGATATCAAAGGAATAATTTCAGTGAACCCAGACTCTTGCATCTTCCCATACATAGAAAGGCACTAAATTCCTTTACTTGAGATCTCATTTTCTTTAATTAACAGTGATTTTTTGACAGTCCAACTGACTTGTCTTTGTTGTAAAAACTCCTATATAACCTGGCTCCCCTTCTTGCCTCTTTGGAGAAATTTCTCAGAGTTATCTGAGATGATGTGTTCTGGCTTAAGTCCTAAGTTTTTCCCACAAGGTAAAACATAACTCTCAATGTTTAGGTTGTGTATTTTTTTTTCAGTTGACACTTCCTTTGAAAAGAAATGTTCAGTAGCTCTTTCTTAGGTTTGTTTCCAATTTTGTGATGTCTGAAATATTACATCTTCTGAGATGATTAAGGACTAAGGAAATTAAGCCTATGTTCCTCTTGATAGATGTTGTTATATGGTAAAATATAAAATTCTGTATGAAGGTTAACAATCTTTATCATAGGTAATGATCAAAACATAATATAGACTGCTTCATAATGCTAAGCCTGATGTGAAGAATCCTATACAAATTATCTCATTTATTATTTTCTTACAAAAATAATATGTAGTTCAAAGATAGGAAAACTGAGACATAGAGAAGTTAAGATTTGTACCCCAAGACATAGTCAGTGAGGAACAGACTGTAGATGTAATTCAAGACTGTCTGATGTCAAGTCTCAATCTTGATATTGGACTCACATTACCTCCCAAGTAAAATCTTACCAAATTTTAGCAGGATCCTTCTTTAATATCCATCTTTCAACAAAGTCTTTCAAAAGTTTGGTTCTCATCCTAATTTGTGGAGGCATTAAAAAAGTATTCAAAACACACTTGGCAGTTTGAAAGATCTCAACTTCTTCCTCTGAGAATTTATCATCTCCTCTCTCAGGAGAATTTAAAATTATAAAGGTGTTTTATTTAATTTGCTAAATCAGTTAACATATAACTAACTCTGTCTATTTCTAATATGCCCTATATTTGTTATTGTAAAAAGAAGAACCAAAAAACTTAAAGTCAGCAGAAGGAAGGAAATTATAAAGATCAAAGAAGAAATCAATAAAATAGAGACTCAAAAAACAATAGAGAAAATTAATAAAACCAAAAGCTGGTTCTTTGAAAAGGTAAACAAAATTGACAAATCCCTGGCCAGACTCACTAAAAAGAGGAGAGAAAGAACTCAAATAAACAAAATTATAAATGAAAAAGGAGAAATCACAACGGATACTGCAGAAATACAAAAAACCATAAGAGAATACTATGAACAACTATACAGCAACAAGTTTGACAATCTGGAAGAAATGGACAATTTTCTAAATCTTACAGCCTGCCAAAACTGAATCAAGAAGAAACAGACCAACTGAACACACCAATCAGTAGAAAAGAAATTGAAGACGTCATAAAAACACTCCCTACAAATAAAAGTCCAGGACCAGATGGCTTCACAGACGAATTCTATCAAACATATAAAGAGGAACTGGTGCCCATCCTCCTTAAACTCTTTCAAAAAGTTGAAGAAGGAATACTCCCAAAGACATTCTATGATGCCACCATCACCCTAAAATGTATAATTCCTTTAGCACTCATTAATCAAAATCTTCTTTCATATTTAATCTCAACAATAATCTTATGATATGAATACATTATTCCCAATTCATAGAAAAGCTGAGGCTTAGAATACTTTATGTCACTTGTCTATGATGGTGTGCCCAGTAAATAGAGCTAAAATCCTGTTTCTGTTGTTTCAGTTCCAAGCACTTAACAATCTCAGTTAAGAATTCTCCAAAATCGGAAATCTCTGGAAAGGGTTGGACATGTTTCACTATAAGCTGAATAATTATCCTGGATTTCATATTATATTATGAATGAGCTTTCTGAGAATTCAACTACGTGGAGGCCAAAGTATGATCTGCTAATAAGTTAACAAATAATACATTCTTAGTTATTTAGAATTGAACGGGTTATTAGAGAGTATCTAACCCATCATTTTATTTTGCATACAAAGAAACTGAAATCTGGGGAAGGAAAGGAGCATTTTGAAAATTGCACATTCTGATTGGAAGAATAAAGATAAGAATTGAGGTTTCCTAAATTTCAACCTGTTTTATCTTTTCCCTGTCTGTAATAGCTGATATTCTCACATGTTATAGAGTAATTCAAACAAAAGACATTGCTTTGTTTGCCCGGTTGATCTAGGTCATTACTTCAGTGAGCCCCATTGTTTTCCTAGTGATATTTTGCCTAGGGAAATGAGAGCATTAAGAGATCACAGTAAACACATCCTTTGTTTCAATACTAAAGGATTTCCTCATGTAAAGAAAAATCACACAAAGTAAAAATTAATGATACAGGGTTCTTTTTTTAAGTTTCCATTTCCACATTATTTCTCTTATCTCTCCATTTTACTCCTAAATCAAACAAGTAAAATTACATGGAAATATGGTAATACTTACTCTTGTGCTGTCAAATCTCATTGATAGTGCAAAAATATGGCAGCGCTTTTTGCTTACTATTTTGGTAAAAGAGATAGTTCCAAATACTTCTATTCTGTTCTTTATAGTATAATTACTTAATCATGAGAGACCAAATATAGAAATGTATGCCTGCTTTAGAATACACAGAGTCTCCTAAATTTGCAGAACTGTCCCACTGAGAGAGCTTTGGGCCAATCTTCTCTCATTTTGTAAAAAAAAAAAAAAATATATATATATATATATTAAAAAATAAAAAATAATGAACCGAAACTCAATTAAATAAAGAAACTATAATGGGGAACTCTTATGCCATTCAACAAAGCAGATCCTGACAGGAATTAAAAAAGACTCCTTTCCTGGCAAGGGCACAACTATTGAAAAGTTATGGGCCCTTTATTTACTTTAGCCTTCTCAACTCCCTTTACTCCTTCATAAAAACATTTTCTTTCCCTTACCTTGGGAGGAATTGCACATGGTTTGCCACAGTTGCAGGTCCTAAACTGCAATTCTTGATGATCCAAATAAACTTGTCTTTCCTGGTGAAAAATCTGGCAGTCTATTTGGCTTTCTGTCTAGTGGAGTACCAATGCTGGTATTCTGCCACCCATGAATAAGTGTTATCGTAGAACCTATTTCAAGTAATCTCCAGAATGTTTTGAGTGTTTCTATTCACCTAGAGTACAATTACCCTGGTAAATGTTCTCATATCCCTTAGAGGAAGTTTAGTTTGAAGATCTATAGCACTTCCTTGTGGTGATATTCCAGAGTACTTATTCTAAAATATCTAATGTATCCTTTGTTCAGAAATCTCTGGATTTGGAAATTATTCACATTTGGTGATTGGATGGGGAGCCATGATTTTTTTTTCTGAATTGAATCCTGGTGATTCAGTCCAGTTTGGACCTCTGTTCACCAAACCTAGATTATATATCATCATCACCATCATCATCTTAGTCTGCTCAGGTTTCCATAACAAAACACTACAGCTTAAATAATAAACATTTATTTTCTAACAGTTCTCAAGCTGGATGTCCAGGATCAAGGTGACAGTAGGGTTCACTTATGGTAAGGTCTCTCTTCCCAGCTTGTAGATGGCCACCTTCTCACTTTGTCCTCACATGCCTTTTCCCTAAGCAAACATGAGAGAGCAACCTCTGGTGTACATTCCATTTCTTATAATGGCATCAGTTCAATTGGAGTAGGGCCCCCTCTCATGATATCAAGAAGCAGCAGCTATTTCAGTCTCCACTGCTCAAGGCTTTGCAGCCTATATATAAGTTTTATGAATAAAGAAAATTTTGAGACAACTTCAGCCTCAGCCAATTTCTAAATGCAACCTAATCAGAGATGCTGAGTCTGAAGTACACAACTGAACTGATCAGATTCTAGACCCACTGAAACCATCTGAAATACAAAAGTGAATGTGTTGTTTAAAGCCACTAAATTTGGGATTAATTTTTTAACTGCAATTATATCTGAAACCCTGCTATAATTTAGACACTATAATACTGGCTCATGGGTAGCTACACTGATTGGACAAAATGAAAAGCTAGTATGTAGAATAAGTAAAAGATTTTACATGTTGAAGTCAAATGAAAGTTGTGGCATTGCAGGTTAGTTGGAAACAGAATAGTTATTCAATACATGTACTGAGAAAACTAATTTATCCTTATGATAAGAAAGGAAAGTATATATCCATCACACACCATACCAAAAATATATGTCCTATGTGGTTTAAAGATGTAAATATGAAAAAAAAAACTTTTCAATGTTTAAAGAAAATTATATTTATACTCACAGCAGGGAAAGGCTTTGAAATATACATGCAGAGATATTTATCCTGAGACCAGCTTCCTTATCCTTTCATTATAACATAGGTGATTAATCCTTGACCCCTACCATGGTCGCTTACTAGAGTGAGCATGGTCAAATACAGTTGTCAACTCCTTCAAATATGATTTTTGATGTATTTAGGTATCAGCAGCTTCAAATAAAATAATAACTTTTGATGTATTTAATTCACTACATTAGAGTCCTTTGCAATTTAATGATCCAGAGTACTTTCAATTTCCTTCAGTGAAGAATAAATGAGACTTTATGGTTGGCATTAATTCAATATATGTCAAATAATAGTAGGCATTAACAATATTAAGTACACTAAGTGAATCCAATCACAAAATAAGAAAGGGAGAAAGGCATATATTATGCCTTTAAGCTAAGCAGTGGTTTGAATTCTAACAAGAAACCTGAAATGTCAGAGCCTTAAAGAATGATCTTTGTAATATAGTATTCAATCTCCAAATCTACTATAGAGAAATTTGTAAACAGAGAGGATACTTTGATTTATCACTTAAGTCAAGAATATATAGTTTGCAGAGAATCAGAAAGACATTCGTTATGTAAAATCAAATAATCTGTGCCCAAAATATTAAACATTTATTGCATTAAAAAAGTACCCAGACGAATTTAATTTAATGTAGGCAGACTCTGGGGCTATATGTGATATGAATGACTTAAACACATATTTCAACTGCTCAAGGAGGCCAGTTGATCTAGATGAACAGGTGGGGTTGGAAAATCATTTTTTCAGTCTAAAACTTGATAAAAATGGACAAAATTAACCATCTGCTACCATTACAGCCTAAGGTTAACAAAGGTTATTTCTTGTGGATTTATACTCAGCTATGAACATGTGCTGTGAAATTTTATTTTATTTTTTTAAATTAACTATACTTTAATTTTACAAATTAATTAGTTAAAAAATTTACTGAGTATGTTTAATTGCACAAGACTCTAGGCTAGATTCTGAGGACAAAAATACAAAAAATAAATAAATAAAAAGACCCTGTCCTTAAAGATTTCAGAGTCTAGTGAAAGAAAAGGACAATGTCATAAAGAAATACAGTATAATGTGATAAGGGCAATAATAAAGTATGTACACAGTCTAAAGTTTAGCGCAATGGAGGCATGGTAATATGGAGGTACAGAGGAATTCATGGTCAGCCATATTTTAAAGAGTATATGGGAATTTGCCATGTGGCCAAGGGAATTAGAGATAGAAGGAAAGAGATACATTTTTTCAACAAACTTCCTAGTTTGGGACAGATATTATGGGATAGATACTTTGAAATAAGCAGTTAAATTTTAAATTAATTAATTTGAAGAGAACATTTGTTTTATTCTATTAGATTAACATGTTTTTAACAATATTTAAACTTTAATTTTAAATTTTATTCTCTGGGATTAAAAGATAGTAAGTTTTATTAGGGCATATTTCTCTGTACTTTACCACACAAAGAAGAACTTGAAATAAAACCAAAAATTTGTTGTCACTAAAGAATCTTAATACAGTATGATTGCCTATGTAAGAGATTAAACCTATGCAATTCTCTTGGCCTTTAGGACTACAAAATATCCCACTTCCATAAAGATTATTTTTATAGTGTTTTCAGAATAAATAGACAAAAAACCAAAGGAAATGACTTTTAAAATGTAATCACTAATCATGGAAGTATTCCTTGATTCTGTAAAGGAATGAATATCACATCTTTACATGATGGATATAACCTTCTTCCAACTAAGGTAATGTTTCTACACCAAAATTTTCTCATGTCATTTTTCATGTCTGCATTTCTCAGGGTATAGATTGAGGGGTTCAACATGGGAGAGATGAAAGTTGAAACCACCATCATGGATTTACCAGTGGGAGAACTGGCATTACGTCTTGCATACAGGAAGATACAGGGAAGAAATAATAAAATGACCACAGTTATATGGGATGCATAGGTGTAGAAGGCTTTGTGATTCCCTTCCAAACTATGAGTCTTAAGTGAATGTAATATTACCACAGTTATATGGGATGCATAGGTGTAGAAGGCTTTGTGATTCCCTTCCAAACTATGAGTCTTAAGTGAATGTAATATAACCCCATAGGAAATTAAGAGATTAAAGTGCATATTGTGCCAACACTAGCTATTATAGAAGGTCCAATGAGGTGGGTATTTGTGCAAATAAGTTTCAGTAAGAGGTACATGTCAAGGCAAATTTGTCAGTGATATTGGGGCCCCAGAAAGGGAGCTGATAAATAAAGAGAAACTGAACCAAGGAATGTAGAAAGCCTCCAGTCCAGGCCGCCAGCAGCATGAGAAGACATATCCACTTATTCATGTTGATCAAAAATTGAAGACATTTACAGATGGTTACATATCAGCCATAGGCCATCACCACCAGGAGAGTGACTTTGGTACCAGTGAAAAGATGGCTATAAAGAATTGATTCATACAAGCCTGGAAGGAAATAGTCTTTTTCTCATGAAGTGAGTCAGTGATCATTTTGGGAGCAATGGCAGTAGAACACACAGTATCTATAAATTATAAGGGAGCTAGAAAAACATACATGGGGGCATGCGGTGACCAGCTGCCCCCACTAGCCACAACAGATTGTTCACTATGGTCAAAATGTAGATAAGTAAGAATGGGACAAACAGAATATTTTGCATATCTGGGTTTTGTGTGAGCCCCAAGAAGACAAAGTCAGTCACATTACTCCTATTTTCCATATGTTCTCCCAAAGGTGTTGATCAGTTGTCAGAGGCTACAAACAAAAGTGACGATAATAAATTTGAAAGAATGCATGATTTGTGTCAAAAATGAAATGCCTTAATAGTGTTCACTCTGCAAGGCCTCACACAGAGTAACTCTTTAGAAAATGAGACTTTGGCATCTACTTTCACAAGTACTCCTGTCATTTTCTCAAATTCTTCGCTTCAACTACAGTAATTAGATTTCAGTATTCTAACTGGGAGGAATATATGAGTAGCCATGTCTGTGAGATGACCAAGCAAACAATAATAATAATAAAAAAACCCGCTTTCTCCAAAATATATCTCACAAAGATTGCATTTTTTACTTTATATATCATTTTCTTTTTTTTTTTTTCCTGATTGCATTTTGGCCTTCTGAAATCCACTGTGAAAACAATCTAATCTCTATTGACTTTATTTATATAGTTATACAAATACCTAGGTATGGAGCATAAAATTATAGGCTGACATTTGATGACTGCCTTTCTGTGTTACTATGAGCTACAAAAATGTTGAAAAATATCACACACACCAGTGAAAGAACCAGACATTTTATGAGTGTTCATTAAATGCTTATTAAGCTCTATTTGCTTAAAGTGAATTTCAAAAATTATGAATGCAACTGAGAAGGAATATATGAAGAAATCTTCTCAACCAAGAAAGCACAATGAAAGTAATTTTTTTTAGAAATACACATGCACAGGAACAAACACATACACAAAATAAGATTTATTACAACCTAGGTTACTGAAGGAAAAAATTTGTACAAATCTAAGTGAATGAGTACTACATAGATAATTTTGCTCTTTTCCAAAATGGGTTAGAATTGAAGATTATTGCTAAGCAGAGCTCAATTATGAATGTCAAAGATTTTAGGAAAAATCAGTTGTATAGTAGTAAGATTTCTGCACACCGCATCTAGAAATACTATTGTATTTTGCTCAGTCATTTTAGGAAAATCACATATTGATGCATATTCTTACTGGAAAGGTGATAACCTTTCCAAATGTGTGAGTTTCTAAATTCTGATCATTGAAAACTTTATTCTCAATGGCAGGCTAACACTTTGGCTTGTTGACCCTCTTTGTATTTATCAGGGTGAACTAGTATGTATTAAAGATTATTGGATTATTTAGTAATACATAGATTAGAAAATTAGACTAATTTTATTGTTGTTGTTGCTCATATTATAAGTACTGGTTATCTGAATCTGTGTGGAATATGAGACATTCATTTTCACTTGAGAAAAATAAATTATTCATTAGACCTTTCAGATATGATCCAAGGCCAATTTAACATGTAATATTTAAATTTTATTTTGGCAAAATTATTTCAAATGGTGCTCCATTTCAGCATCTATAGTTACAGATTATCATTTGTGAAGGGCAGGAGATTTTTCTATCCTATGTGCCTCTGGCAAGCCAATTTGTACTCAAAAATAAGAGGGAGAATAAAAATACCAGGAGAGAAAATAACTACTGACTGATTAAAGGCAGATAAAATACTTAGCAATGATTCTGCAAATGTTAGCCAATAACAACCGATGTCTGAATTTTCAGTTTAATAAAATAATGTTAGTATGACCCTCATAAATACAGATGTTATTTCAATTTTGTTTTACCAGGTCAATTTAGAAATAAACAATTATCTCCTTCATATTTGTATGCTATTTTTGTACTCAGGAAATGTATTTCCTAAATTCAGAAGAGGGAAAGGTCAGGAAATTGGAAAAGAGCTAATGATAGACCAGCATAATGAAAGAAGCATGGGGTTGGAAGCAGATTTAAATTCAGTTCCAGGTTTACCATTTACTGTGTGAACTTTAGTAAATCACTCAGACTTTCTGAGCTTCAACTACTTTATCAATAATGATAAGATGATAAAACATATTACATAGGTGTGTAAGTATGAAATTAAGAAAAGATGTTAATATACTTAGCACAGTCTCATAATTGTGGAGTTCAGAAGAAGTTGGTTTCCCACCCTCACCCCTTTTAAATCTTAGTGCCATGACTAAATGGTGTGTGTGTGTACACATTTTTTTTTTTTACTGCATCCACTACATGTGTTAGTTCCTGGGCCAGGGACTGAACCTGTGCCACAGAAGCAACCCCAGCCACTGGAGGGACAATCCATGATCCTTAATCCATGGCACCACTAAGAAACTTTCCAAATCAGTATTATTTTTTTAAAAATTTAAAAATGACAAAAACAAAACTGAGAAATAATAATATCCAAACTGGGCTGCAATAGAAATATGGGTACGACTTGGGACATCTTAAGAGGGGAGCTCAGCTCTTTTTCCTGAATTTGAGGGCATTCTCAGACATTATAATATTCTTTTTAGAAATTTTATTATGACATCATTCTAGACACATGGTGAATATTCTCAATGCAAAAATCAGGATAACATCCCAGGAAAAGAGGTTTGAGATCAAATTTCAGCAATGAGAGCCTTCAGGAAGATGGACTCAGGAGATGTCTGGCACTGATACTGACAAAGAGTGTCCCCTACATTAGAGGTTGATGGATCTCAGAGTTAAACATTTGAGAAAAAGTTAACACAAGATAGGCCAATGACCTGAAACCAACTCACCCACAGATTGTGTTTCTACTATTAATAGACTCCAGGGAAGTTCCCACTCAGAATTCAAACACCATGTAAACACTAAGAAGTTGGTCCATAAAGCAAGAATCCACAGTGAAGTTAAATTCATGTGATTGGAATGTATTTCTTTCTTAATATCCAGAAAAACTTAGAGAAAGGAAGAGTTGGAGAGAAAAAGGAGAGATTTGGAAGCTGAATATGATTCCTCTGAACATAATGTAGGGCTTCTGTTTCCTTCCATGATCTTGAGAATTTAGACCCCAGAGAATATGTACTGAACTCTTTCTTTTTATAGAAGAAAATCAGAGATTTGATTGAATGCTCTCCTAGCTGGTTATCTACAAGAAGGTTGTTTCTTCCAAATCACTGGAAGGTGTACCTAACCTAGCCTACTTCGTGAAGTTCTTTTAAAAAATGAATTACAGAAAAATATACAAACTGAATTAGAAAACATGATGACTACAGTGAAATCCAAGGTGAAAGATAAATCCAATCAAATGCAACCATTCACAGTCAATTGCTATTGAATTTACTCTGATTTTTCTGTCTTTTTTGGGTAGACAGTGCATGTGCTTTGAGATGTATAAACAACATGACTTTAAATCTGACTTTTTTTCTTTATGTAAATAATTTTTACAGTCTTTGGAAACATTGATGTACTATTGACACTAAAGTTGTGTCATCTTCTAAATATGGACAATTTACACTTCCAAGCTTATATTAACACAGCTAAATAATATACTCTCTTAAAAATGACAAGTGCATTTTGAAAACATGTTTAATTCTCTCGGTGTCAAACAATCAACTGGTTCCACTACCCCCAAGTGACACCCAATTAGATCCTCTCCTCCTTCCCCTGGGCCCCTGACAACCTGACTGAAACTTGCCAGGAAACCATGGCACAACAGAGGCTGTTGATTACCAGGCATAGAATTATTTACTGTATTTATTAGCATGGTCTTGATCCAGAATCCTGTGGGTCTGCATGATTATTCTTTCACTGGGATAGGTTTGATTTCTGCAATGCACACTCCCCTCATCACTGACACCTCTGCACCTTGGACCAACTCTTCAGGAGCCAATTCTATACCCAAGTCTCTCAAACTTGCAGCTTTCTCTTATATTAGTTTTCTTTTTGTTTGTTTGTTTTTGTTTTTGTTTGTTTTTTGCCATTTCTTGGGCCACTCCCACGGCATATGAAGGTTCCCAGGCTAGGGGTCGAATTGGAGCTGTAGCCACCGGCCTACACCATGCCACAGCAACATGGGATCTGAGCCATGGCTGCAACCTACACCACAGCTCATGGCAATGCTGGATCATCAACCCACTGAGCCAGGCCAGGGATCGAATCCACAACTTCATGGTTCTTAGTCGGATTCATTAACCACTGCACCACGACGGGAACTCCATCTTATATTAGTTTTCTATGCTGCATAACAAGTTACCACAGTCAGTGGCTTACATTTCTTCACATATTTAAATCATAGTTTCTGTAGCATAATAGTCTGGGAATTTTTGATTTGCATGGGACAAAAAATTATTGAGTTATGTGAGAAGTTTTGCATAACTTTATAAGATACTGCCAACCTATTTTCAACATTACTGAACATTTACCCTCATTGGAAGTGCATAAGCATTCAGCTTGCTCCACTTTTTCACCAATATCTGAAACTTATTCATTTTAGCCATTCTATTGGGAGTATAGAAGTATCTCACTGAGGCTTTAGTTTTAGCTGTAATAAGAATATTATTGATGACTAATGATGCTTAATATACTTATATATGTTTATAGAATATTTGTATATTCCATTTTGTCAATCATCTGCTCAAATATTTCACCAACTCTTTTTTTTTAATTAAATACCAACTCTTTAATTAAATCGTTTTTCTTCTGGTTTAAGTATAAATAGTTTTTGGCACATTCTACCTACAAATCCTTTATCAATTATATATATACATATTGCAAATATTTACTCATAATCTGAGGCCTAAGATTTCATTTTATTAATGGTTTCATTTACCCTTAATAAATGTTTACCTCATGTTTAATGGTGATGAAACTCCTTTTATCAATTTTTAATGATCCAACTTCTTTATATTTCATCCAAAAAAATTCTCACCCAAAGTTTTGAGATTTTTTTTTTGTCATATGCTATTTTTTTGGTTTTATTTTTTATGTTTACAACTCTGATCCATTTCATTTTATTCATGCTAATAATTGTGTATTGTCTTAAATAAAAAGTAAAGGCTCACTTATCCATGAGGATATCCAGTTATCTCAACATTGTTTTGGAAAAATTATTATTTCTCTAGTGAATTGTGATGATATGTCTTCTTGAAATTTAAATGACTAGAGAGGATTGAGTCCCTTTGGGGACACTATTAATATTCCTCTGCCTTGATTACTCAAATTTTTGGAATAAAATAGGGATTTGAATTTGGGGAAAGCAGGACAATATTTTATTCAATTTTGTTTGCTAGTCAAAAGGTAATAGGTTTCATGAATAAAAATTTTCTGTCACCATTTTTTTTTCCTTTTTAGGAAAGTTCCCAGCTTAGGGGTCAAATTGGAGCTGCAGCTACTGGCCTACATCACAGCAACAGCCACAGCCACATCAAATCTGAGCCCCATCTGTGACCTAAGGCACTGCTTGGGGCAATGGCAGATTCTTAACCCTCCGAGCAAGGACAGGGATCAAACCCACATCTTCAGGGACACTATGTTGGGTTCTTAACACACTAAGGCACAATAGGAATGCCTGCCATCATTTTTTAACATGAATAGTAAGTTATTCCTTAAGTTACAGTAAACTGAAGCATTTGTCAAAGCCATCTCTTGGGTATCAATTTCCTGGTAATTCTAGAGAATCATCTTAGACCTGGACCTGTCTGATGAGCTGAGAATAAGTTTTACTTTGGAAACACACATATAAAATTATGCTATATATGATGAAGCATTTAAAAGTAATTTACAAATATTGAAGAAAACAGTTGAATAATTTTTTTATTTTATATTTGGGTTTACATGTGGTTTACAGCTATTTTGCTAAACATTGATATATGCAATAATTAATAATTAACAATCAACAATGTGCTACTATATATATATATATATATATATTATATTAACTAAAATCTGTTGATTAAAAGATGTGAACTTGAATCACTAATTGCCCTAAAAGAGTTGAACAATCTGTAGCACAGTAAATCACATTATCTTTGGTAAATAATATAATGAATCTCATAATATCATATTGAGTGACAAAGAAATTTTGTGACAATTAATTTTCTGAATGTGTTTTTTTTATATCTTCATTCTGAAGGCTGTAGATCAAGGGATTCAGCATGGAATCACCACTGTATAAAACGCAGAAGACACTTTAACTGTGAGCCAAGAGGTTTTAGTGTTAGGCATACAATAAAGGAAAAGGATAGTTTCATGGAAGATGGTGATAGCTGTCAGGTGAGAAGCACAGGGAGAGAAGGTTTTCTGACAATATCTTCCCAATAACAAATGGGTCTGGGAAGATAAACTGCAAATATCCATTATCATTCAGGCTATTTATTTATTTATTCTGCTGCACTTGTTGGTATGTGGAAGTTCTTGGGCCAGGGATCCAACTGGTACTGTAGTTGCAGCCTGTGACACAGCTACAGTGACTATGCCAGATCTTTAATCTGCTGTGTGACAAGGGAACTTCCTGTTCACAGGCTATTTCAATAAATGAATGCTCTTCAACATTTGAAAATATTAGCAAAACCCGAGTATATTAAGGAGATTTATAATTCTCATTTATTGGAGTAATTACATTAATAACAAAAGATATTTAGAAAATTATTTCATATTCAATCCTAGCAATTTCAAATAATTTTGGCAAAAATATCTGGTTTAGGATTAGGTTTGTTCTCAAATTGAAACTAGGACTACATTCACAAATCAACAAATATCCTATGAATTTTTTGCATCTTCTCCATTGATCACTGCTGCCAGTTTTTATAATACAAAATTTAATTATCAGAAATACTTCATGCCCTCTTAGTGAAAATTAAAATGTCTCTGACCAGGAGTTCCCACTGTGGCCCAATGGGTTAACAACCCTACATAGTGTCCCTGAGGATGCAGTTTCGATCCCTGGCCTTGTTCAGTGGGTTAAGGATCCAGCATTGCCACAAGCTGCAGCATACATCATAGGTGCAGCTTGGATCTGGTGTTGCTGTGACTGTGGCTTAGCTGAAGTTCTGATTTGACCCCTAGCCTGGCAACTTCCATATGCTGTAGGTGTGGCCTTAAATGAAAATGTCTCTGACCATATAAAAGGGCTATCTTTAATTTTTGGAATAATCTATCAGATCTGGGTTTCCATCTTTTCCATCTAAATTGAAATATACCAAAAGAGACCTGAAAAGACCTGAAACCAGAATATCTCAATTAATTTATGGAGGAGTGCTTTGTACGGTTAATGGACTTCAGGAATTTTCCTTCTCAGTAATGAAAAACTCTTTAAGATATCAACAGGTTTAGGCTTGTAATAAAAGTAGCAGTACATTTCAATGAGAATGCAGGTAAAATGGCATTTTATTTGCAGGACATAATATCAAAGAATAAAAAGAAAAAAACTGAAAGCTAAATTCCCTATCTAAACTTTGCCAAATTGTGAGTCTTTAATTTGCCTCTGTATCTATGAAGATATAAACTGTAGAGAATTATAATTGGAGTATTACTCAGTGAATCACAAAAACCATATAATTATTTGAAACTGTCTCTTGTGTCACTATGGCAGATGCATTTTCTTCCAAATCATTAGAGGTAATTATACCACTGCATCTATTTCATTACTTACTTTTAGATTTTGAATTATTGAAATAACACATTGTTGTTGAAGTAAACATGAACTATAGGATTTTAAATAAGGAAAAGAGAACAAAATCTAGAAATGATTGTTATGAATGCAACTGAATTTCAAATCCTATATTCAGAGTAGAGTAGAGAAAATTGGCCAACATGACCTGAAGCAAAGGATGAAGGTGACCCTCACCAGTGATATAATGTACTTATCATTTACCACCCATTGCAGACCAGAGGTGATTTGGGAGACATGCCAACTTAAAGCAATGTGGTCTCCTGGACTGGATCCCAGAAAAGAAAAAGGACATTAATTTTAAAAACAAATAAACAAACATAGAATCCAAATAAAATTTTGATTTTTAGTGATCATAATATAACATTATTTCTTTTTTTATTTTCTTAAATTTATTTTTTATTGTTATTTCCTCCAACACATTTTTTTCTACTGCATAGCATGGGGACCCAGTTACACATACATGTATACATAATTTTTTCTCCCATTGCTGTGCTGCATTGTAAGTATCTAAACATAGTTCTCAGTGCTACACAGCAGAATCTCATTGTTAATACATTCCAAAAGCAATAGTTTCCATCCATTAACCCCAAGCTCCCAATCCATCCCACTCCCTTTCCCTCTCCCTAGGCCACAAGTCTATTCTCCAAGTCCATGATTTTCTTTTCTGTGGAAAGGTTCATTTGTGCTGTATATTGGATACCAGATATGAGTGATATCATATGGTGTTTTTCTCTTTCTGACTAACTTCACTCAGTATGAGAGTCTCTAGTTCCATCCATGTTGCTGTAAATGACATTATTTTGTTCTTTTTTATGATTGAGTAGTATTCCATGGTGTATATATACCTATATACCACAATTTCCTAATCCAGTCATCTGTTAATGGACATTTGGGTTGTTTCCATGTCTTGGCTATTGTGAATAGATCTGCAATGAACAAAAGTTTATTTTACTGTGGTAAAAACACTTAAGATCTACTCTCTCTCTTTTTTTTTTTTTTTTAATGTTTTAGGGTCATATCTTTGGCATGTGGAAGTTCCCAGGCTAGGAGTTGAATGAGAGCTGTAGCTGCCAATCTACACTACAGTCACAGAAACACAAAATCAAAGCTACATCTGCCACCTATACCACACCTCACAGCAACCCAGGATCCCTGACCCACTGCGTGAGGCCAGGGATTGTACCCACATCCTCATGGATACTAGTTGGATTCATTTCCACTGTGCCACCACAAGGGAACTTAGAGATATACTCTCTTAAGATTTTTTTTTCTTTTTATGTATTTCCCCAGGCCAGGGATCAGATCTGAGCCAGTTGTGACCTACTGTGGGAACACCGAATCACTCTGCTGGGCTGGGAATCAAACCTGTGTCCTGGCACTGCAGAGATGCAGATGATCCTCTTGCACCAGAGCAGGATCTCCTTCAGATATTTTTAAGGGTACCATACAGCATTGTTGGCCTCAAACATCATTTTGTATAGCACATCTCTAGATGTTATTCATATTATTTGATTGAAACTTTGTGCCCGTTGATTTGTAACTTCCCATTTCCCCCTCCACTCGCCTCTGACAACTAACATACCCTTCTGTGAGTTTATGAATTTGATTATATTATATATACCATATAAATGGAATCACATAGTATTTCTCTTTTTCTGACTGGATTATTTCACTTAGCAAATATTTTCAGTGTTCACACTTGTGGTCATATATTAGAGAATTTCCATTTTTTAAAAGCCAAATTGTCTTCCATTGTTTATGTATACTACATTTTTTTTTATCCAAAACTACAGAGATGTTTAGGTTGTTTCCACATCTTGGCTGTTGTGAAGGGTTCCGCAACAAATGTGGGAAGGCTAATACCTCCTTGAAAACTTGATTAGAATTTTTTGATAAATATCCAGAAGCAGGATTACTGGATCATACAATTTAATTTTTAATTTGTAGAAAAATTCATACTGTTTTCCACAGCAGCTACACCATTTTCATTCATACCAACAATGTACAATGAGGTGTGATGAAAATTCTCTGAAATATATTTGCATTTTATTTAGTAAACTGAAAATTATTAAAAATTTATTTTTAAAATACCAGTCACTTAATAGTCCCATTTTATTGTGTCTCTAACAATACAAGCAGCTCTGCTTTATGCCAACTCACCATCCTTTCTGAACTGATGCAGCATAAAAGTAATAAGCAGCCTCTCAGCCTCCAGCCCTCCAACTTTGAATTATTTTGCTACTCCCCTTTCAGACTTTGTTTTTAGTGTCTGTGGCTGTGAGTGTGTTGGACTAGGTTGCAGGGTGGTGTTTGGGGGTAGTAAGTAACACTTCTGCACACGTATTACTAAATAATAACTAATTTAGTGAATGTAAACTTACATAATATTTTCTGATAATACATATATTTCACAAAGAAGTAAATAAAACACAAAAAAATCTAATTACCTAGACCACAAAATTGGTATTTGAAGTAGTCCAGATTCAAATATAATCCTCATATAAAGAGAATCTAGAAAATCAGAGCAGCCTTAGAACATACTCCTAAGTATGTCCTATAATCTTAGCAATTATTGTAAGTTTTTTTCAATGGTTGCATTAACAATGAAGAATTTAAATTGTAAACCAAAATGATGTATTACTACTCATCTACCAACTTGAAAATAGTGAAATGTCTCATGGAAGTATTAACTTTTGGCGAGAATGGGCAATAAGTAGAACTCAGGTATAAGATGGATAGAATGTAAACTAAAACATAGGCCTTATCTCACAGAATGACAGCTTATAAAGCAATGCAGCACATCCTTGTGTGAAAATGTTCATAGCAGCATTTCCATTAAAGGCAGAAAAGGAAATATCCAGGAGCAGAATTGCTGGATCATATATATGGTAGTTCTATTTACATTCTCTATTTACATTCTCAATTTACATTCTCACGAACAGTGCACAAAATTTCTCTTTTTTTCATCCTCTCCAACACTGGTTATTTGTAGAATTTGTAGAATGAAGAGAGATGGGGCAATTTAGGGATATTGAATTAAAACACACAAAATATTCTGTATGCAATAAATAAGCATCAAGGATATATTGAAAAGTACAGTAATCGTAGCTATGATCTTGTAATAAGTTTGTTTTTCTTTTACAGGGCTGTACCCACAGCATATAGAAGTTCCCAGGCTAGGGGTCCAATCAGAGCTGCAGCTTTCGGCTTACAATGAAGCCAAAGGAATGCCAGAGCCCAGCTATATATGCATCCTACAACACAGCTTGCAGCAATACGAGAACCTTAACCTACTAAGCAAAGCCAGCAATCAAACCTGCATCATCAAGGACACTGCATTGGGTTCTAAACCCACTGAGTCACACAGAAACTCCTTTTGTAATAATAACTTTTAGTGGAGGATATCTTATAAAAATACTGAATCACTATACTGTATACCTAAAACTAATATAATACTATCAATAAACTATAATTCACCATAAAAGAGGAAGTAGCCAACCTCAATTAATAGCAGTACAATAAGTAAATTATGATATATTAATTTTAGGAAACATGCTTTAGCAATACAAAATGAAGTGCTGTTACATGTAATCACTTACATATTCTTTTTTTAAAAAAATGCTAAACCAAAGAAGCCAGATATGAGGGCATACTCTAAAATTCTATATGCATTTCAAAAGGAAGCAAAAGGGTAACTTTGAGACTCTCATAAAATATTCTCAGGGGTTGTAACTGAAAAGAAACATTCTGAATATGACACAGTTCTTAAAGCAGATTGCTCCTCGTGGTGTTAGAGAGGCACAGCGACTAGAAAGTATTTATGGAAATGTAAAGTATTGACAGAGATTTATCTTTAATTTCTTGGAGAAAGTAACATACAGAACTCCTATTCAGAGTTTAGTCTGCTTGTTTTCCATATTTCCTGATGTGAGAGAAAGAGGGAGAGAAAAGCAAGGCAGCAGAAAAGAAGGGAAGATAACACAGAAGGGTAGTTGTTTACAGACTTCTGTACAGGCTTTAGAGGAATATTTTTAAGCCTCTTACATTCTGGGAGTGATAAATAAACAGAATTTTATTTATTTTTTTCTTTTGAACTGAAGATGATTTTTTAAAGAATAGTGAGATTTAATGATCATATATATACACATATATTATCTAATTTTCTCAATAAATTGTAATCCCATTACTAGAAGAAAAAAATTAAAAATTAAAAGGTATAAACACATTTAAGAAAATAACTCCTTCTCTCTCTTTTGTCAAAATTACATTGAGTGAGAAAACAGTGGCTCGGCATTGATTAATTTTCTGATTGATACTTTCACTTCCTGATTGATACTTTCACTTCATCATTTCTAAGGCTATAGATAATGGGGTTTAGCATGGGGATCACCACTGTGTAAAACACAGTGGCTATTTTGATGAAGATAAATGATCTTTTGGAGCTGGGTGCACAGTAAAGAAGAAAGGTCCTGTGTAAGATGGTGATGGTGGTCAGGTGGGAGGCACAGGTGGAGAAGGCTTTTTGGAGCCCACCAGCAAATGGCATATTGATAATCATAACAATGATGAAAGGATAGGAAGAGAGGATAATCAGGAGGCTATAAGCCTTGTTGACTGTGGAAATGATAAAACCCAGCATCAGGTTGAAATAAGTGTCAGAGCAGGAGGCAGAGATGATGGCAGAATACTCACAGACAAAGTGGTTTATGATGTTAGAACCACAGAAGGATAGTTCCAAAAGAGAATATGTGAGTGTAAAGGATTATAACCCACACCATGAGTAAGATGAGGCTACCAGGAGAGTACAGAGCTTAGGAGACATAGCAACCATGTAGAGCAGGGAGTTACAACAGCCACAAACAAGTCGTAGGCCATCATGGCTAACATGAATATTTCTGTAAACACAAATGTTCAGCCAAAGAAAAACTGCATCGTCCAACCCATGTAAGATATAGTCCTTATGCCCACAACCAAGATCTCTAAGAGTTTGGGTGTAATTACAGAAGAGTAACAGAAATCAGGAAAGGAGAGATGGCTGAGAAAAAAGTACACGATTCTGATGATCACAATCATACCCATGTTCCCCACTACAGAAACTGTGTCGATGGCCAAGAAGACCAAGAAGAGGGGCACCTGGAGGTGTGGGTATTCAGAGAAGCCCAGGAGGATGAAGCTGATACCAACACTCTGATTTCCCTCTTCCATCACTCTGGTTCCTGCTAGAGAAAATCAAATGTCCTTCCTGAGCAACCAAATGTGACAGAGCTAGTGGCTATTATTTTTTTTATTTTCCCTCAGGCTGGGCTCTGGCCTGGAACAGGTGGGTGGAGTTTGGGGTTTCCCAGGAAGGCAAACAGGGCCTAGTTGGAGCCCGAAGGCTGCACTGTGTGTCTTTGGGTGTTTGTGGGGGAGTAGTTTGGGTCCTGATAGAGGGTCAGGGCAAGGATAGACTAGAATGATCTGATCATCAGGGGTGGCTCAGGGAATGCACATGTTTGAATTTACTCAGCTATTCCCCACTTCCCTCCACATGAATGTCTTTATTTTATTTTATTTTATTTTATTTTATTTTATTTTATTTTATTTTACTTTATTTTATTTATTTACTTTTTAGGGCCGGACCTGTAGCACATGGTGGTTCCCATGCTAGTGGTCTAATCGGTGCTACAGATTCAGGTCTACACCACAGCCACAGCAAAGCCAGATCTGAGCTGCCTCTGCCACCTACACCATAGCTCATGGAAATGCTGGATCCTTAAGCCACTGTTCAAACCTGCTATCTCATGGTTCCTAGTCAGATTCATTTCTGCTGTGCCATGATAGGAACTCCTGAATATTTCTTTAAATAGATCCATTTAATTAATACTGTTGACTATGACTAGAAATTCTTATGTTTGCTCTGACCGTTTTAAATGGCCAAGATGTCTTCACTTTCCCTCTCACTTTTCCTCACTTCTACGTTTTTCTTGTCACTTTCCCTCTCAGACCATCAGATAAGCCCCAGTTTTACATCCTTGTAATGATTTCATCAACAGGCTTAACCTCGTTAATAGGTCATTTGTTGCATCTTCTAGAGATTATGAGTGACATCTTGTAAAGATCTTAGGCTTTGTAATATGGTCAACTTGGGTTCAAATTTGGCCTGAGCCACCTATTAATATGTGTCTCTGACAAGTTGTTTAATCACTTTGCAACGCAGTCTCTTATCTATGGAAATATGATAATAAAATAAGCATTCTTTTTATTTTACACTTTTATATAAGGCATAACTTTAGATAGCTATTTTTTAAACATTTAAGATTAAATTGGACATGTAGTAAGTGTAATCTCAAATTTAATTTCTTCTCTTATTATATTTCTAATTCCATTTTTAAATGTGTATCCTTTAATTTCAAATATATGACTTCAAAATACCCTGGAATGCAGCACCAGTTATAACTTTAAAAATCTGAAGTAGTGCAAATAGAGGATATGACATGGAGAGACATAGAGGAAATAGCTGTCTTTCCTGATTCTTTCCTAATGCTTTCTTAGATGCACATTTCAATTAACACCTAAAGCCAGTCATGCATAAACTTTCTTTTCTCCATTTTTCTTCCCTATCCTTATCTGGATTTCTGTGATTCACTTTTCTTCCCAGGTTCAGGTTTTGAGAAAGGCAGTTAGGACTAAATGAAAGTATTCTTAAAAATGTGCTCCCAGCTTTATCCCTAGCTACCACCACCTACTCACCTAGGTAACAATCATCTTTATTTAGCCTGCCTACATCCATCCTTCAGGACTATCTTTCATTAAATCTGAGTCTAGATTTGTGATTAGATCCTTAGACCTTTTCAAAATTACCTCCTTACAAATTACTCGAAATATTGCCTTTCTGTCTGGATTTCCATAATCTATAATGTCACTATATCACCTAGATTCTTTAACTGATACTCCTTTTGTTTAACTCATACCAGCAATTTTGATTGTTTTTGCATAAAACACATTTTTGTAATTTTATATTTTCATTACATTGAACACATTGTCCTCTACCCCCATAAGATTTTAAGCATTACTACCTTTTAATATCAAATTCCTGGCAAAACTCTTCCAGACAACATCGGTGATTAATCCATAACTCAAAGTTATTTTACTGCTCAAACTTGCTTCCACCTAAGTGGTTTTAAACTCAAAATTTGATTGCAAAGTCTGGTATATTTCTCTACAGTTTTATGGGTTTCTTTTTAATATTTTCCAAAAATATTTTTTAAAATCTAGAACAGGTAATATTACTTGAATATCTGTACAGTAAGTTACAGAAGGAATATTCAAAAACAAATGCATTCCAAGAATCTTAAAGATGTAAGAAATAGAGTACGGTAACTCATATTTTTATTCTTAACTGAATTAAATGCATACTATTGTACTGCTATTGGATTTGTAAAGGCATTTCTCTGCCAAAAATATTGATGATTGCAGAGTTTCCCACATCAGAATTAAATTATTGCACTTAGTTTAACAACTAACCAGAATGCAGATACTCTTTTTAGATTTGACTGAGATCTTCTTTGATTTAAATAAGATTCTTAAAATTTATTTCCAAAACACAACTTTGATTAAAAAAAATTGTTGTAACTTATAATAGTAGTGGGTCAAAACTTCTTCCAAAGTATATTCCAGTAAAGTCTTCAAAAAAATTACATTTTTCTCATTAAACAATAAATGAAGGACACCGTAGAGAAACTCTCAAGGGTGAGCCAGACTTTCAACTAAATTTGGGATCATGCTGTATATTTGCATCTACCTGAGTGACTTTGGGGAATCACACCACAGAGAATTTTGATTGAGGTGTTTGTCATGAGCTACAAACAAGACAATTTAAGAAAATCCTTTATTCCTAATTTAGATTGTAATTTATTTAAATTGTTAAATCGTATAGGAATGTTGAACATGCTGATACTCTGATCTTAGAAAAATAACTGTAGCAATCAACCTATTATCTTACATATTGTGTATTCATCAGGGAAAATATGACTCCAAAATTCACAAAGAGGAAATCACAATCACTGACCAATAAGCCATCCATATTACCATTAGTGTGTTATATTCAATTTCAGTCTTTCCCCTTCATTTTCTTATTTAGACATCTATCTTTTTGTAAATAACACTTTCAGTGTCACATTGAATGTAGATCTGATATCATGGCCTTTGCATTTAACACTGAACTTAAACTATCAAAAAAAAAAAAAAACCTCCCAGATACATGTTGCTGGAATTTGCCTGGTTTATTTATATTCAGATATTCTGCAAAATAAATGTAAACACTCAAAAATAGTTAGAAAAATAACTTTTCTGATTAACTTTCCACTCACAGGGGTTAGTCTAAACAACTTCCTCTCTCCTGGCCTTTGTTTCCATGACTGCTCATGAAATTGAATAAGATAGAATACCATGGTTTTATTACTACATCATATGGAAGGGCCACTAACACTAGAGAAATCTTAGCCTGAAGAAAGGACACCTCAATGTTCATTAGGGAATCATTAATCATTAGACTCCATCCCCACTTTCCTTTAAGACTCTTCCACATCTTTAGACATTAGACAAAAAAGTCCCTGAAGGTAATCTATGTAAGAGAAAACATATGCTCTGTATCCTACACAGGGAAAGCATGTGAAGACTGTTGTTTCCTCTTTGATTCAAATTACATTAACAGGTGAATAAAATCTGGCCCATAGATACTGATTGTTTCATAGGGATCACTTTTCCCTAAATTGCTATAAAGTGCTGTATCTGAAAAAAAAAAAAAAAAAGATATTTTCAGGAACACCTTCACACCTTCAGGAGTTCCCTTTGAAGCTCAGCAAGTTAAAAACATTACATAGCCTCCATGAAGATGCAGGATTGCTCCCTGGCCTTGTTTAGAGCTTAAGTTTCTGGTATTGCTGCTGGCATTGATATAGGGAGCAAATGTGGTTTGCATCCAGACTTGCTGTGGACCCCCTAGCATGGGAACTTCCGTATACTGCAGGTACAGCCATAAAAAAAAATAAATAAAACATTCATTATGAATAAAATTATTTTTAATTTTTAGATATTTTTTTAAATTTTTTAATTTTCCCACTGTACAGCAAGGGGATCAGGTTATCCTTACATGTATACATTATATATGCATTACAATTACATTTTTCCCCCACCCTTTCTTCTGTGGCAACATGAGTATCTAAACAACATTCTCAATGCTATTCAGCAGGATCTCCTTGTATATCTATTCTAAGTTGTGTCTGATAAGCCCAAGCTCCCGATCCCTCCCACTCCCTCCCCCTCCCATCAGGCAGCCACAAGTCTATTTTCCAAGTCCATGATTTTCTTTTCTGAGGAGATGTTCATTTGTGCTGGATATTAGATTCCAGTTATAAGTGATATCATATGGTATTTGTCTTTGTCTTTCTGGCTCATTTCACTCAGGATGAGAGTCTCTAGTTCCATCCATGTTGCTGCAAATGGCATTATGTCATTCTTTCATATGGCTGAGTAGTATTCTATTGTGTATATATACCACTTCTTCCGAATCCACTCATCTGTCGATGGACATTTGGGATGTTTCCATGTCCTGGCTATTGTGAATAGGGCTGCAATGAACAGGTGGGTGTATGTGTCTCTTTTAAGTAGAGTTTTGTCCGGATAGATGCCCAAGAGTGAGATTGCGGGGTCATATGGAAGTTCTATGGATAGATTTCTAAGGTATCTCCAAACAGTTCTCCATAGTGGCTCTACCAGTTTACATTCCCACCAACAGTGCAGGAGGGTTCCCTTTTCTCCACAGCCCCTCCAGCACTTGTTATTTGTGGACTTATTAATGATGGCCATTCTGACTGGTGTGAGGTGGTATCTCATGGTAGTTTTGATTTGCATTTCTCTTATAATCAGCGATGTTGAGCATTTTTTCATGTGTTTGCTGGCCATCTGTATATCTTCTTTGGAGAAATGTCTATTCAGGTCTTTTGCCCATTTTTCCATTGATTGATTGGCTTTTTTGCTGTTGGGTTGTGTAAGTTGCTTGTGTATTCTAGAGATTAAGCCCTTGTCAGTTGCATCGTTTGAAACTATTTTCTCCCCTTCTGTAAGCTGCCTTTTTGTTTTCTTTTTGGTTTCCTTTGCTGTGCAAAAGCTTTTCAGTTTGATGAGGCCCCATGGGTTTATTTTTGCTCTTATTTCTGTTGCTTTGCAAGACTGACCTGAGAAAATATTCATGTTGTTGATGTCAGAGAGTGCTTTGCCTATGTTTTCTTCTAGGAGTTTGATGGTGTTCTGTCGTATATTTCAGTCTTTCAGCCATTTTGAGTTTATTTTTGTGCATGGTGTGAGGGTGTGTTCTAGTTTCATTGCTTTGCATGCAGCTGTCCAGGATTCCCAGCAATGCTTGCTGAATTGACTTTCTTTTTCCCATTTTATGTTCTTGCCTCCTTTGTCAAAGATTAACTGAGCATAGGTGTCAGGGTTTATTTCCGGGTTCTCTATTCTGTTCCATTGGTCTCTCTGTCTATTTTTTTAAATTTTTTTTGCCATTTTCTTGGGCCACTCTCATGGCATATGGAGGTTCCCAGGATAGGGGTCGAATCAGAGCTGTAGCTGCCAGCCTACGCCAGAGCTGCAGCAACGTGGGATCTGAGCCACGTCTGCAACCTACACCACAGCTCACGGCAACACTGGATCATTAACCCACTGAGCAAGGGCAGGGATCGAACGTGCAACCTCATGGTTCCTAGTCAGATGTGTTAACCACTGTGCCACAATGGGAACTCCCTATCTGTAGGTTTTGATACCAGTACCACACTGTTTTGATGACTGTGGCTTTGTAATGTTTTTTGAAGTGTGAGAGAGTTATGCCTCCTGCTTGGTTTTTGTTTCTGAGGATTGCTTTGGCAATTCTGGGTCTTTTGTTGTTCCATATAAATGTTTGGATTGTTTGTTCTAGTTCTGTGAAAAATGTCATGGGTAATTTGATAGGGATTGCATTGAATCTGTCGATTGCTTTGGGTAGTATGGCCATTTTTACAATATTGATTTTTCCGGTCCAGGACCATGGAATATCTTTCCATTTCTTTACATCTTCTTTGATTGCTTTGACTAAAGTCTTATAGTTCTCAGCATATAGGTCCTTTACCTCCTTGGTCAGGTGTATTCCGAGGTATTTGATTTTGTGAGGTGCAATTTTAAAGGTATCGTATATTTGTATTCCTTTTCTAATATTTCATTGCTGGTATACAGAAATGCAACTGACTTCTGAATGTTAATCTATATCCTGCTACTTTGCTGAATTTATTAATCAGTTCAAGGAGTTTTGGGGTTGAGTCCTTAGGGTTTTCTAGGTATAGTATCATGTCATCTGCATACAGTGACAGTTTTATCTCTTCTCTTCCCATGTGGATGCCATTTATTTCTTTTGTTTGTCTAATTGCTGTGGCTAGGACTTCCAAAACTATGTTGAAGAGCAGTGGTGAGAGTGGGCATCCCTGTCTTGTTCCAGATTTGAGTGAGAAGGCTTTCAGTTTTTCCCCATGGAGTATTATATTTGCTGTGGGTTTATCATAAAGGGCTTTGATTATATTCAGGAATGTTCCCTCTATACCCACTTTGGCGAGGGTCTTGATCATGAATGGATGTTGGACTTTGTCAAATGCTTTTTCTGCGTCTATGGAGATGATCATATGATTTTTGACTTTTTTTTGTAATGTGGTATATGATGCTGATTGATTTGCGTATGGGAACCATCCTTGTGAACCTGGGATGAACCCCACCTGGTCATGGTGTATGATTTTTTTTGATATGTTGTTGGATTCGGTTGGGTAAGATTTTGTTGAGAAGTTTTGCATCTATATTCATCAATGATATTGGGCGATAGTTTTCTTTCTTGGTGGTATCTCTGTCTGGTTTTGGAATGAGGGTGATGGTGGCATCATAGAATGTCTTTGGGAGTATTCCTTCTTCTTCAACCGTTTGAAAGAGTTTAAGGAGGATGGGCACCAGTTCCTCTTTATATGTTTGATAGAATTCACCTGTGAAGCCATCTGGTCCTGGACTTTTATTTGTAGGGAGTGATTTTATGACCTCTTCAATTTCATTTCTAGTGATGGGTCTGTTCAGTTGGTCTGTTTCTTCTTGATTCACTTTCAAGCAGGCTGTAAGATTCTAGAAAATTGTCCATTTCTTCCAGATTGTCAAACTTGTTGCCGTATAGTTGTTCATAGTGTTCTCTTATGGTTTTTTCTATTTCTGCTGTATCCGTTGTGATTGCTCCTTTTTCATTTATAATTTTGGTTATTTGGGTTCTTTCTCTCCTCTTTTAGGTGAGTCTGGCCAGGGGTTTGTCAATTTTGTTTACCTTTTCAAAGACCCAGATCTTGGTTTTATTAGTTTTCTCTATTGTTTTTTGAGTCTCTATTTTATTGATTTCTTCTTTGATCTTTATAATTTCCTTCCTTCTGCTGACTTTAGGTCTTTTTTGTTCTTTTTCTAATTCATTTAGGTGGAGGGTTAAGTTGTCAATTTGGGATCTTTCTTCTTTTTTGAGAAAGGCCTGTATTGCTATAAATTTCCCTCTGAGCACTGCTTTCGCAGCATCCCATAGATTGTGAGAGGTTGTGTCTTCATTATCATTTGTTTCAAGGTGTTTTTTAATTTCCTTCTTGATTTCCTCATTGACCCATTGGTTTTTTAGTAGCATGTTGTTTAGTCTCCATGGAGTAGGTTTTTTCTCTTTCCTTTTCCCATGGTTGATTTCTAATTTCATGGCATTGTGGTCAGAGAAGACACTTGAGATAATTTCTATGCTCCTAAATTTATTGAGGTTAGCTTTGTGTCCCAATATGTGGTCGATTCTTGAGAAGGTTCCATGAGCATTTGAGAAGAATGTGTATTCTGCTTTTTTTGGATGTAGTGTCCTGAAGATATCAGTTAAGTCTAACTTTTCTATTGTTTCCTTTAGGATCTCTGTTGCTTTATTGGTTTTCTGTCTAGAGGATCTGTCCATTGATGTGAGGGGGGTATTAAAGTCTCCTACTATGATTGTATTCCCTTTGATTCCTCCCTTTATGTCTGTTAATATTTGTTGTATGTATCTGGGTGCTCCTATATTTGGGGCATATATGTTGACGATAGTAACATCCTCTCCTTGGATGGATCCCTTAATCATTAAGTAGTGTCCTTCTTTGTCTTTCTTTATGTCTTTTGTTTTAAAGTCTATTTTTTCTGATATGAGTGTTGCGACTCCTGCTTTCCTGTCATATCTATTGGCATGCAATATTTTTTTCCCACCCCTTCACTTTCAGTCTATATGTGTCCTTTGTCCTAAGGTGAGTTTCTTGTAGGCAGCATATTGAAGGTTTTTGCCTTTTTATACACTCAGCCAGTCTGTGTCTTTTGATTGGAGCATTCAGTCCATTGACATTTAAGGTGATAATTGATAGATGATTATTTATTGCCATTTGAACCTCGTGTTCCAGTTGATTCTATGGTTCTCCATTCTTCCTTTCTGTTTTTTTTTTTTTTTTTTTGGTTGGATAGTCTCCTGTTATTATCTGCTTGAGTGCATTTTTTTTTTCACTTTTTGCAAATGCAATGTTTGGTTTTGGCTTGTGGTTGCCCTGTTTTTTAAGTATGCTAACCCCTTCCCATAATTATGTGTTTTAGCCTGATGGTCCTGTAAGTTCAAACGCTTCATTACTATATTAAAATTAAGATATTGTCCTTGGATAGAGGATGTATCAGTTATTATACTGATAAGAACAGATACTACACTTGATCTTAGCCAAAAGGCTGAGAAGCGATTAGAATTTATTTTAAATACTAGTGGCATCTAGGCTAAGCATTACAACAACACAGCTGAATAAAATTAATTCTTGGTCTTACATGACAGGTTAGATTACTTTTTTTTCCTCAGTGACAGTCATGTAAGTTAATGGTTTCACTCTGTGAAGTTAATAAACTTAAATGCTTACTGTATATTAGACATTCATTCACAGAAGTTCATATGAAAGATTACTTTTTATTTTTATTTATTTTTTGTCTTATTTTTGATGGCTGCACCCATGGCACATGGAAGTTCCCAGGCTAGGGGTCAAATCAGATTTGTTGCTGCTGGCCTACACCATAGCTATAGCAATGCTATATCTGAGCCGTGTCTGCAACCTATACCTCAGCTCAGGGCAATGCCGGATCCTTAACCCCCTGAATAAGGCCAGGGATTGAACCCTCATCATCATGGGTACTAGTTGGGTTTTTTACCAGTGAGACAAGACAGGAACTCCTGAAAGGTTACTTTAAGAATGTAATAATACCTCCAACAGCACCAACACCAGAAACAGATGTAACATTTGTATAGCCTTTCTCAATTTTCCAAAATCATTTCATATATTATTTGAAATTGTATCTTATAAGGCCGCATTTATGAATGAGGCATTCATGTAAATGTTTTTGCATGAAAGTATTTTTTTAATTTTTTTTTATGTCTGCAACCCACACCCTTAGAATATGGACTCAGGTCAGTGACTGAATCCAAGATGTAGCTGTGGCAACATCAGCTCCTTTAACCCACTGCACTGAGTGGGGATGGAAGTGTGCTTCTATAGCAACTCAAGCCACTGCAGTCATATTCTTAACACACTGAAACACAGTGGTAACTCCTGAAGGTTTTAATTTTCAAGCTAATATAAATAGTAATAATAATAATCAGCAAATTTAATTTTTCATAGTCCTTCACAATTTTTCAAGAACATTCACTGTCTCGTATCCTAGAGTATGAAACACAGAAATGATATAGAGTTAAGGTTATTGAAGCTCCAAAAAATCTGAACTATTTATAATTTTTAAATAAATTCTCTTACAATGTACACTCTGTAAAATAAAGGGCTGAACTCCCAGGACATAAATAAAAGAGCAGTTTACTAAGTGTGAATATATGGGGTGGCGGCTATTTTATGGAAAATAATGATTTTTATTTTTTTCTATTAATGACTTTCAACTTAATCTAACAAATAGCTACCATATTATACTATGAACAGGAGGTGAATGGTTAAATGAGAACACCACCAACAAAAAAAACTGTCCTAGAATTCTGAGGCAAATGATGGTTTGTGCAAATTTGTAGAATATGTACTGGAAAACATACACATGCAAACACAGTATATGTGTGTGTGTATACACACAAGTGTATGTATTCTAAAAGTAAATGAAAGTGGTTAAAGAGATTCCAAATGTGGTTAAATGACACATATAATTGGTCATTAGGAAATAAGCGAGGACTTCATCAATTAGGTAACTGATGCTATTCCATAAATTGTCATGTAAAATATCAGCGACAAAAATTGAGAATGGACACTTGCAGCTCCATTTCCTGAACCTCATACATAAAATTAGTTACAGTACAATATCAATATTTAGAGAAATCTAGGCTCAGCAGAAGGTTGCATATAATTTTCCTCCAAGCACTCAGAGGACCACTATTGAATACATGTTAATTTGAAAAAGTTCATATGTGTAGCCTTGGAGTTTGGGTTTTGGAAATGGCCTAACTCATTAGAAAAATAAGGTGCTAGCATCATCTGGACTGGCTACATTATTGTCATGATCATTTTTTATATTTATTGAGAGACTCAAACCAATGCAATTAATTTATCTTTCTAAGATTTGAGATTTGATATAGTGCCATGAGCACAGAGTGACTACATGCATCCCAAGCTTGATGGCAATTTTCAGTTGTCCTAGGTCAAATGTGGCCTGTGAACAAATTTCAATTCTCAGAATCATGGGCATTTAAGGGTCAAATAGTCAAATCACCAAAAGTCTAACCTGATATTTTGTATGCTATAAAAAATGCTCTAATATCTGTCTACTGCACCCTGACCCCACAAATCGACACTTATCTGATTTACTAATTAAATAAATGTATTTTTTCAGTGTAAGCAAGACATGTTTCTCTTTTTGCTCTTGGATACATCTTCTAAAGCCTTAAGATCCACATTCAGTCTCACTCTTCATTCTTAGGCTCCTCAGATGTTCAGTTTTTGGTAAAATACCATCCTGAGTCTAACTTTTCATATCTTTTTACAATTCTTTATGCAATGTGTTTTAAAGTTCATTATTTTAGTATTTGCTCCTTGGTTTCTCAGTATTGAAAACATGTATGAAAAAAGGTGAAAGAAACATAGATTTTTACACTAGATAATTATTTTGTTACAACTTGTTCTATTATGTCTTAAAGTACAAATTAGGACTATTTCTTCAATTAATCTGGGTCACCTATAATGTGAAAAATATGAATCAGAATATTTAATTAACTAAACTCACAGAATTATTAGCGATGATAGTTGTAAAGTTCCAGGAGTGCACTAGATGTTTAATACAGACAAATCATCCTAGCTAAGATCTTAATTAAATTTTGGCTGCCAAACAAAAGGAAACACTCTGATAAAGCTGCTTAAAACATTTCTTGTGTAGAGTTCCCATAGTGGTGCAGTGAAAATGAATCCAACCAGGAACCATGAGGTTGCAGATTCAATTCCTGGCCTTGGTCAGTGGGTTAAGGATCAGGCATTGTTGTAAGTTGTGGTGTTGCAGATGCTGCTTGGATCTGGCATCGCTGTGGCTCTGGCATAGACCAGAAACAACAGCTCTGATTAGACTACTAGCCTGGAAACTTCATATGCCTTGGGTGAGGCTCTAAAAAAAAAAATTTCCTATGTGTTAGTCTGTTTTCACTATTGCTTCACTTTAAAATCACTGTAATTTTTCACCACCTTTTCTTGTGCAGCTGTGTTTATTGATTTGATTGCATTTGATTCACCTTAGCATCTTAATTTTACTTGCCTCTCTCCTTTTTTACATTTAGCATACCATTTCATTCTATATTTACCTCTTTTATATTTTCCATTCTATCTCCCAAATACCAGCCTACTCAATATTACTAAAAATTATTCTTATGTTGATCCCATAGGGTTAAAAAAATTTTGAACCCAATATTTATTCTAGTGTCTTAATTGGATAAATTACCCCAAAATTAAAATACAATCTGGTATATGAAAACCTTATTCAATATCAGGGAAATATTATTCCCAAAGCATGGATTATAGAACTCCATATTCATTAATATTCAAAGAAAATAGATTTAATTGTCAAATTAATGTAAAACATGTTCTGTATTTCTTATTAGGACTCTCAAAACATAGTTGTATGTTATACATTCCTAAAGTCCTGCCACAAAGAAAGATTTCCTTAAAAATTATTTAACCAATTGTCAAAAGCATTAAATATCAGAAACTTGTTTTTCATGTATTTTGGGTCATGGATAAAACCTAAAATAAAATTAACTAAATATGTAACTTTTCCTGGATAAAAACCCAGATTTGTATATGATCTAATGTGCCAATAGCATATGTATTTTCCTTGAAATTGAACTTGAGAATTTTGACTGCTGGGATTAAAATGTATTTTAAAGGTTTTGACTTAATCATATCGGAAAACAATCTGATATGGACTAATTCAAGCCATTGGATAATAAATCCTTCAGGAAATCAGAGGATTAAATTGTAAATATCTGTTGGAGTAGCAAAGAACAACATCCTGCATCAAGTAAGTAATGTTAGCACAGAAAATGTTTACATTTTTTATTCTATATTCTAGACACTTCCAAATCTCATTTTCCATTTTTATGGACAATATTAATTTTATTAGATGATATCATATACATGCATATATATATATACACACATATACACACACATACTGCTCATTTGTTGTTTTTATTATTTAATATATGTTGTGTGTTTTTTGTCAAAATTAAAAAAGATGTCATAGAGAATAACATCTAGATTTATTTTTCTAGATGTCTCAAGAATTTACCTGTTAAACATTGAGTTTTTTGTTCTCTGTTAAGCAATGCTCTTTCTTAAAATATGAGGTTCTTGACTTGTGTTCTGGAATCTGAAATATACCATTATCTAGGATCCCTCTCCTGAGCATTCTCTGTTAATCATTCCTATTAAGGCACTTCATGGGGATTTTAATTTTTCCAGGAGTTTCTGTGGTGCATAATGCTAGTTTATATCCCTTGGTGAGACTTTGTTCCTAATAAAGATTTTTTGTATTAGGGTAACTATTCATACTTGGCAAGAGTTGAATTCACTGATGATTATTTTTATTAACAGAAAAGCTGCAGTTTTATAAGATGCTAGTAGATGGACTTCACATGTTCAAACCTTACCTTTGCTTCTTTTCTTTTCTTTCTTTTTTTTTTTTTTCTTTTTAGGACTGCACCTAATATAGAAGTTCCCAGGCTAGGGATCGAATTCAAGCTGCAGCTGCAGCCTCCAGGCTACACCACAGCCACACCAATGCCAGATTTAAGTTACATCTGCAAACTATGCTGAAGCTGGTGTCAATGCTGGATCATTAATCCACTGAGTAAGGCCAGGGATTGAACCTGCATCCTCATGGATACTGGTTGGTTTCTTAACCTGCTGAACTACAACAGGAACTCTGATCTTTGCTTATTTTCTTTTTCCTTTCATTCTCTGTAGATCCATCTAAGAGGAGCCACATAAACGGCTAACAGAAATGTCAGTGGGATAACTGAATTCCTCCCCCTGGGGCTGACTGATGACCCTGAACTGAATACAGTCCTATCAGTGCTGTTTCTCCTGATCTATCTCATTACTGGGGTGGGCAACATTTGGCTTATCACAGTCATCCTCATCAGTGCCCAGCTCCATTCTCCCAAATATGTTTTCCTTAGCCAGGTGGCTTTCTTGAATTTCTGTTCCTCAGTCCACTCCTAAGATGTTGGTGAACTCCCTAGAATGACAGAAAGTCATCTCTTACAGGTGTTATCTTCTTCAGGATTCCTTTGTCAGCATGCTCCTAACCACAGAATACTTCCTCCTGGCTGCAATGGCCCATGATCTGTAATTTGACATTTGCTGCCCACTTCACTACAAAGGTCTTATGACCACTATGTTCTGCATGCACCTGGTGATGGCTTCCTACCTACTAGGTTGTGCCCACTCACTCACCTACTTGACTAACTTGTTTGGTCTGTATTTCTGTGGGCCCAATGTCACTAGCTGTTTTTTCTGGGACATCCCATTACTTTCTACTCTCCTGTTCTGACACCTGGTACAGTGAGGTTTAGGAACAACCTCAATGGCTACCTTTTTCATGGTGGTTAGTTGCTACCAGGGAATCCTCACTGTCCTTAAGATACAGTCTCTGAAGGTCAGATACAAAGCCTTCTCCACATGTGCCTCCAGCCTCACAGTGGTGACTCTTCTATGGAACAATAATATTTACTTACCTGGGGATTTGCCTCAAGGTACTCACAGGATACAGCCAAAATCCTGTCTGTGTTCCATACCCTTTTGCTACCAATATTAAAACTTCCTATATACAGTGTAAGAAACAAAGAGGCTGAAGAAGCAATGAAAAGCATTATGAGAAAAATCTTCCCTCAGTGGCCATGAGTTTTGACATAGAAACAAATATTGATTGATGCTACAGGCAGAAACATAATTGATATCTGGGTGTTGTTGGAAGAAAAGGAGGATAGTATTTTAAAATAGCATGTCTAAGACAGGATTAACATGGCAGAATAGAAGGACTGGAGCTCAACTTCTCTCCTAAAAACAACAAAGTTCACAACTAAAGACTGAGCACTCTTCACCAAAATGGACCAGAAACCTTAAAAAAGATACCCTAATCCAGAGGAAAAAGAGGAGGACACATCAAGAGGTAGGAGGGGTGATTTCACGATATAAACAACCCCATACCTCCTGGGTGGGAAGCTCAACAAACTGGAAACTAACTGGTTTACAGAGACTCACCTACAGGAGTGAGAGTTCTGTGCCACACAACAAACTCTCACATGTGGGGGTCTGGCCCAGGGATAAAGAGCCCCAGAGCATCTGGCATTGAAGGACAGTGGGGCTTGTGTGCAAGAGCTCCATGGGACTGGGGGCAACGGAGACCCCATTCTTAAAAGGCACACGTAGATATTCACGTGCACTGAGTCCCAGGGCAAATCAAAGTCTCCAAGGGAATTGGGGTCAAACCTGACCACAGTTCTTGGAGGACATTCTGGGAAAACAGGGGTGAACATGGCTTGTTGTGAGGGAGGGACATTGAAAGCAAAGCTCTTGGGAATATTCAGCAGCTGCCTTTCTCTGGAGGTGGCCATTTTGGGAAAATCTGGCCCCACCCATCAGCCAGCTGCTGAGAAGCCCCAGGGCAAACAACAACCCAGGTGGGATCACAGCCTTCCTTTTATCCTTCTTTTTGTTTCTTCCCCCTCCCTCCCTCTTTCCCTTCCCTTCCTTCACACCCTCAGTAAACAGGCTACCTAAAGACCCCTCAGGCACACAGCTGCCTCTAATCCCATCCAAAGACTAAGCCCCACCCATCAGAGGGAGTAGAATCAGCTCCTCCAACCAGGGTGCAGGCATCAGCCTCTCCCATCAGGAAGCCTACACCAAGCCCCATATTGACGTCAGCCACAGGGGGGCAGACACCAGAAGGAAGAGAGGCTACAACTCTATTTTCTGTAAAAAGGTCACCACACCAAAAACCTATAAAAATGAAAAGACAGAGGACTATAACTCAGATGAGGGAGAAAGGAAAAACCCAAGAAAATCAGCTAAGACATGAGGAGATTCTCAACCTCCAGGAAAAAGACTTTAGCCTGTTGATCCTGAAGATGATGCAAGACATTGGAAATAAACTGGAGGTAAAGATGGATAACTTACAGGAAACACTGACCAAAGAGATACAAGATATGAAACTTAAACAAGAAGAGATGCAAAATACAATAACTGAAATAAAAAAATTCACTAGAAGCAGCTAACAGCAGAATACAGGAGGCAGAAGAATGAATAAGTGAGGTGGAGGACAGATTAGTGGAAATTACGGATGCAGAACAGAAAAGAGCAGAAAGATTGAAAACAAATGAAGAGAGTCTCAGAGAACTCTGGGACAATGTGAAATGCAACAACATCTGTATTATAGGGGTGCCAGAAGGAGAAGAGAGAGAGAGAAGGAGACAGAAAAAAATATTCCAAGAGATAATAGCTGAAAACTTCCCTAACATGGGGAAGGAACTACTCACTCAAATCCAGGAAGCACAACGAGTACCATATAAAACAAACCCAAGGAGGAACACCCTGAGACACATACAAATCAAACTGACCAAAATTAAAGACAAAGAGAAAATCTTGAAAGCAGCTGGTGAAAAGAAACAAGTAACCTACAAGGGAACCCTGATAAGGCTATCAGCAGATTTTTCAACAGAAACTCTGCAGGCCAGAAGGGAGTGGCATGATATACTTAACGTGATGAAAGGAAAAAACCTCCAACCAAGATTACTCTACCCAGCAAGGCTCTCCTTCAGATTGGAAGGAGAAATCAAAATCTTCACAGATAAGCAAAAGCTGAGAGAATTCAGCAACACTAAACCAGCCTTACAACAAATACTAAAGGAACTTCTATAGGCAGAAAAGAACAAGAGAAGAAGGAAAGGAAAAAGAGCAGCAAAAACAAATCCAAAGCAATTAATAAAATGGCAATAAGAACATACATATCAATAATTACCTTAAATGTGAATGGACTAAACACCCCAGCCAAAAGACATAGACTGGCTGAATGGATACAAAAACAAGACCCATATATATGCTGTCTTCAAGAGACCCACTTCACTTCTAGGGACACACAAATTGAAAGTGAGAGGATGGAAGAAAATATTCCATGCAAACAGGAATCAAAAGAAAGCTGGAGTAGCAATACTCATATCAGACAAAATAGACCTTCAAATGAAGAATATTTTCAAGGACAAAGAAGGTCATTACATAATGATCAAAGGATCACTCCAAGAAGATGATGTAACAATTTTAAATATCTACACACCCAACATAGGTTCACCACAATATATAAGGCAACTGCTAACAACCTTAAAAGGAGAAATTGACAATAACACAATCATAGTGGGGGACTTTAATACTCCACTTATAGCAATGGACAGATCAACCAGACAGAAAATCAATAAGGGAACACAGGCCCTGAATGAAGCATTAAACCAGATGGACTTAATAGATATTTATAGGACATTCCATCCAAAAGCAACAGAATACACATTCTTCTCAAGTGCACATGGAACATTCTCTAAGATCACATCCTGGACTACAAATCCAACCTCAATAAGTTTAACAAAATTGAAATCATATCAAGCATCTTTTCCAACCACAATGCTATATGACTGGAAATCAACAACAAGCATAATGTCTTCAAGGTTCATATATAGAATTTCATTCCTTTTAAAAAAGAAAAAAGAAAAAATAACAAAATGTCATTGTACTACCAATTCTACAAATAAAAAATAATAAAGAAAAAATAAAATAGGGAGTTCCCATCGTGGCGCAGTGGTTAACAAATCCGACTAGGAACCATGAGGTTGCGAGTTCGATATCTGCCCTTGTTCAGTGGGTTGACAATCCGGCATTGCCGTGAGCTGTGGTGTAGGTTGCAGAAGTGGCTCAGATCCCTCGTTGCTGTGGCTCTGGCGTAAGCCGGTGGCTACAGCTCTGATTCAACCCCTAGCCTGGGAACCTCCATATGCCACGGGAGCGGCCCAAGAAATAGCAAAAAGACAAAAAAAAAATTTTTTTTAATAAAATAAAATAGCATATCTGCAATGATATATCCCTTATTGGCTTTTGGAAACATGCATGCATGTAATATATATTGTATCTTTTGCATGCATATGCTTATATACAATGCAATATACTCTGTAAGATAGAAAAAAACTTTTATTCTACCCTCTTGGATTTTTTGCATAAGTGCACATAAATGAACCTGACAAAAGTTTGATTAACAAGAGGATAGACAAAGTATATTTATTTCTGTTGGCTCAGTTAATAGATTTTATTGGTTATCATCAAATTTGTGCTCAAAATAAGCAGTTCTGATTCCAAGTGAAGAAGAGGGATGTGGAGTGGAAGGAGAGGGGTGGAAAGGATTTATGCCACCACCCTCAAACATCCTCAAGGTGTCCCAGGCGCTGGCTAAGCCCAGTGAGTGGCCTTGGGGCCTGACAGAATGTTTGAGACCTCAGTTGCTTCAGGGCCAGCTGAGCAGAGGCAAAGGCACTGGCTCCAGACTGGTCAGCAGATGGCCATGCATTGGGTCCTTCCTGCATGTCCTGAGTGACTCCTGTTTCTCAGTGCCCAAAATGGCATAGGCCAAGGATAGCTTTGCCTAGTCTCAAAGGAAAGCAGATGTGGGAAAGGCTGTAGCTGCCAGTCTGCCCTAGGGAGCACCAGGTGGAGGGTGGAGCACTGATTAAGAGCCAAGCACTCCAGCTCCTTCTCAACCTTTGCTGCCCACATCCAGGGGAACTCAGGTCAAGAGACCTGTCCCCTATTCCTTTTGAGTCACTCCTTTCCTTCTATGCCCCTGTGGTCACTCTAATGAGGGCCTTTCCTTTTTCAGGTGTTTCTGAAATCTCCACCCGACCTGGGGTCTCCCCCTGTGGTCCCTCCCTTCCCACCATCTATCTCCCGGGGCACCTTCCTAAAACATTAAGCTGATTTTTTCCATTCCTCTCCCACCTAACCCCAGGACAGCTCTCAGTGCCATTATCTTCCACTGTCCAAATGTATTTATATGTATATGAGGGTATCAAAAAAGTGGCTTTCTCAATAATTAGATATAGAGTTTATATACCTAACTTAATATAAGGAAAAGATAGGGAGGCATGGCTGCTATGGGAAAAGTAAATGAGCTTCTAAGGGAACAAGTGGGAGACAACAAATTCTGTGATATTATTTATTTCTCATAGGACAGGTGGGCTTCTACAATTTCTTCCTGGCAGACAAAACAGCCCCAAAGAGAGATTTATGGCAGCTTCACTATAGTAAGTTCTGCCTTCAGTCAGATAAAGGAAGTTCTGAGAAACCCTCCCTCTGCATTGCTTGAATCCCAATGTGTCTCCCATAAACAATGATTCCTTACCACTGTATAATTTGGATACCTTATGCTCCCAAGTTATCTTGACTCTCCAACAACTTATGTAATAAACTGACACCATATTCTACAGATTGGTTAGTTATGAAATACAATTTTCATTTTTGATGGAATATAGAACCAGTAGGTGATAATTACACAAACATACAGAATCACACAACTCAAAGAGAAGCGGTTAATGAACTCAATCTTTACAACTCTACAACAGCTAACACATTTTATAGCTGAGAAACACAGGATCAGTGCAGTTAAAAACTTATCCAAGATAAAAAAAAATCAAGATTTAAGAGATACAATTCAAACATACACGTTCATATATTTGTACACAGAACTCTACTATTTTATGTAAATAAATTTCATGTACATATGTCATATTCCATATTGGCCTAGAACAGTTACATTTTGAATATTTAAGTTTAAAGAATAATTCCATAGTCACCAAGGATGTTTTGACGGAAACTCCCTTTGTGGATTTAAATAGAAATAACAAAATAGCAAAACAAAAATAGTCTATAGTAGAACATTGGAATTTGCTAAAAATCCACCTTTAGGAAATGTCCATAAAACAGTAGAGCCATTTTAAAATAATGACAGTATTTTTTCAAACAAAATGACTTTTAGAACCTCATATTGCTTATGTTCATAATGGCATTGTTTATCCTACTTACTCAGACCTGTATCAGCAGCTTAGTCCACTACTATTGTCATCACCACAGTTGATAAGAAAGGAAACGTCTTTGCCAGTGACACTTCTGCAATATGTAGTGGACAACAGTTTTGAGTTTGTGTAAAGGATGTTTATTATCTATCAAATGCAATGATACTTACCTCATAGCAATAACTCTTATCTGTTAAAATATGTCTATGGAATTTTCCCCCCTTATTTCTTGACAATTACATTCATGTAAATATGTAACAAAATGTGCTAAATCAAATTTTATTTCATTGTTTCTATATGGTCCATATTTTCTTTCAGGATAATTGCATTGTCAAATATTTTAATTGCATATCAAAACAACAACCATGTATTTCCAAAAAGACAATCAATGGTATTGTTATAACCAGTTTGCAAAAGTAAAACTATCTCTTAATAAGAAAATCCTTAGGATATGGTAAATAGCTTTCTTAATTATACCTCATAATCACAGAATAAAATTTAAATCTATATTAGGCCCAAGAAAGTTTCTACATCCTGGAGTATATAATTTGGGTTTAATATTTTCCAAGTAATTTATAGCCTAATAATAAATTTTATATATGAAATGTCTTCATTTTTCTAATTGTCTTCATCTTTATTTCTAATAATGGAATTCTCTGGTAAAACACTTGTAAAATTTTTATTTTGACATTTTATTCAAATACTTCTCTAAAGATTTGTAATAAAACCGAATTCTTTATCAATGCAATTATATGTATTTAAAAGTTTAGTGGGAGTTCCCATCGTGGCGCAGTGGTTAACGAATCCGACTAGGAGCCATGAGGTTGTGGGTTCGGTCCCTGCCCTTGCTCAGTGGGTTGATGATCCAGCATTGCCATGAGCTGTGGTGTAGGTTACAGATGCAGCTCGGATCCAGCGTTGCTGTGGCTGTGGCATAGGCTGGTGGCTACAGCTCTGATTCGACTCCTATTCTGGGAACCTCCATATGCCACAGGAGTGGCCCAAGAAATAGCAAAAAGACAAAAAAAAAATAAAATAAAAAAAAGTTTAGTTATTACACCCTAATATACATAAACGTATAATGAATGTACTACATAATAGATTCTCATAAGGCAAAAACTCAAAGCCAATAATGTGAAAATGAAGATACAAGAAGTGATTGTTCTTTTATCAAATTATCAATTGAATTCATGAGAAATAATGTGAGAACATAGGGCTTCTCAGGTTTTTTTTTCATTGAAAAATGGACTTAAGAACATGGTCATTGAACTAAAATAAAGAAAATAAGGAATATACTCACAGAAATTAGAATTTGCCAAACTGTTCTAGAATGCCTAACACTAATATGTATCAAAAAGTTGCAGTTTGGGCCTCAAAGATATTAATTCTAGTTACCTATCTAAAGGAGACAGATCAATGTGTAGTCTGCATTACTTCAGAAAAATAAAATCATGAATAGTGTGAATGTAGAACAGAGGAAGAAATAGTTGAATAAACATGGCTGTCTGAATAGATTATTACCAAGCTATTTATGTTAAGGACGTATTGATTGAATAATTAATGTAATCTGTGTTGTGCAAGATATTTTATATGTATTACCTAATTTCATCTTCACAAACACAGGCAGGTATTACAACTGTCACTTTGCAGACAAAGACACCAAGGATCAAAGAGATTAACAAATGTTCACATGGCCACAAAGCTAGTAATTTTCTCAACACAAATTCAGGAATACACTTCCTAGATCTAAATATGTTCAACTATCACATAGTCTTCAATTGAAAGGTTACAATAACAAAGACTAGAAAATGTTAAGTCATTAAAAATAGTAGGTACTTTTTGTATATTCCTAAAGGAAAAATATTACTGTATATGTGGAAATAGAAAATATTGTCCATATCCTAATTTCCAAATACCATCCTCTCAATAAAAACAGCAGAAACCACTTGGAGAAGTGGTTTCTAGAGCTAAGTCTAGGAAAATTAAAAAAAAAAAAAACCTGGAGGATGTGGGAAGTGCAAACATAACAAACAAAAAAACTTGTTCAAAAAGCAATGCATGCAGGATCTAATCCAATGATGGTTTCATTAGCAAAGCTGGAATGATTTGGGCAAGAAAATAAGTGATTTTGGTATTGGCTAATAAACCCAAGGAACAAAATAATGATCAATGATTGTATATTCATATAAATAAATATAAATAAATATGAATGACTTCTCTTTACAGTATAATTTCAAATGAAATATGTTGAAATAATGAGGTAAATGGCAATTTACTGTGAAAACATCACCATAGAAATTGGTAGAGGCAACATATTAATGAAATATTTTTAAATTTTCTTCCATATGTATGATTTACATACATGTATATCTCTCTATTTTTAAATACATGTATATATATATTATATATGTGTGTGTGTGTGTGACAATATAAAGAATCATAACCCTACAGTATGGAAATCTCACATACACTATGCTACCTAATGACCAATTTTAAAACCACCAGTAGTTGCACCTATCAACACCATGTATTCTCTTATTATATGAAAAGGGCACACATATCACCATGCTGATGCTTTTTCCCATAATGAATAACTCAAGTTAGTCATGAGGAAAAACACCAGGCTGACTTAAATTGAGAGACATTCTGCAAAATACTTGACCAGGTATCTTGAAAAGTGTCAGTCAAGAAAGAAAAGAAAATGGAACAATCACAGATTGCAGAAAACTGGAGACAGGATCCTAATTGAAGAATATTCTAGATTGGATCCTGGTTAAAGAAAAAAAAAGATTTAGTAGGAATAACTGGTGAAACAAAGTACATAGTTTAGTTAATATTGTATCAATGTAAATTAATTTATGTTAATAATTATGCTATAATCATGTAAGATATTAGCATCTATGAAGCTGGCTAGACTGCATATGGAAACTGTAAGTCTGAAAATATCTAAATAAAAAGTTAAATATAGATGATTAACAACTACAACTTAAAAGAGTATTATAAGATATATGAATTGAATTGAGCAAGCACTTGTTACATGTCCATTGAACCTATAGCATGGTCAACCATAGCCTTTCTACCAATTATATAATGGTAGCCAAAATATCTGTTAGCACACCAAATATCAGAATATTGAGAAAGCAGAAAATTTTTGACTCTTGAAAGGGGTAATCAACTCTATGTAATGTATAACTAGAGACACTTTTATTCTCATCCTTGCAGTCCCACAAAAAGCACAATACCTCTCATTTAACATTTCCTTAATAAAAGTGTGTTGAAAGAATAAATATCTGAGTTCTCTCATGGCCTTTCAGTTAAGGATCCAGGCTTTTCACTGCTGTGGCTCAGGTCACTGTTGTGGTATGGATTGGATCACTGGCATGGAAATTTTGACATGCTGTGGGTGAGGCAAAAAAATTATGATAATAATAATAAGATAATGGATGGAAATTTGAGGTTACAGGTCTACAACCCAATACTTTCAAAGTTTTATTTTTTCAAGACAAAAGTATAGGGGAAAATGTAATATCATTTTTAATCTAATATGTGAATATGTTGATCAACATTTAATTGATATGTCCCTTCTGTAATAGATTTCATTCCTCTTTTTAAATCTCTATAGTGAGATGCTTTTTCCCCAATTGAGAAACTGTCTTGTTTCATCATTGTAATATAAAACTGTAGGGAGCCAAGAAGATACAAGGAGCCAAGGAAGGGAGCTTGCCTGAATGGTGCAAAAATGAGAGCAGGCTCCTAATCAGAAAAAGGGGCCTGCCTGAATGGTGCAAGCCAAAGGTGGGCTTCTGGTCAGGATAGAAGCCTGTCTGTACAGTGAAAAACCGAGGGCAGGATGAGGCCTGCCTGTAGAGTGAAAAACCAAGGACAGGCTGAGGCCTGCCTGTATGGTACAATCTGAGGGCCGGCCTCAGGTTACATGGCTCTCATGCTGATGTTGATGGGGAAGAATTGAGGCTTTCCTGGGAAAACAATTTCCATGTTTGTGCCAGAGAACATGGATTGTTTCTCGGGTGACCCAGTCTTCCCTGTTGTTTTATTTGTTATTTAGGTTTCCTCAGTCTTTCCTGATTATTTGCTTATTATTCTTATTTCCCATTCTTATTTTCCTGCGGTGATTTGTGATTTAACAAAATTACAACAATAATGTAATAAGAATTTCATCCTGAAGGACTTTCCCTTATTTAAATCCAATTTAATTAAAACATAGTGTTTATCTACTAACTAGTTATACAGCAAACTTTAGAGTTAGGATTTTAATGAGGTTTATAGAAGTTGCACACATATTATTCATTATCAAAATAAACCTAGCTGTGAATTTTGTCCTTGATTTTAGAAGACTTTAGTGACATCTGGCTAAGTTGATTTGTATTTTCTCATACTGTTTCCCTGCCAAGGACACTTTGAAGATAGACACTAGTCTGAAGACAGGATTTTTTGTGTCTGTAACTTCTTCAGCTTGTGGGAACTGGCTGGCCATGAGATGGTTTGTGGTGGGTCCCCTCTTTTGACATGATATGTTGTGCCTGTTTCTCCTTGAATTGTACTCACTAAATTTAGTTAGGCTGAAGATTTTAAGACATGACATATTGCTACTGTACCATGTGATCAAAAAACAAAGCCTAATAGTTAACCAATGTACTTTTAACACTATGATGTAATCTGTAGTAAAAAACTGTCTATATAATCAACCAGTTATGCCAATAAAGTTTGAGCAGTCCATTGCCCTGAAAGAAGGGACAAAGAGACTGTCTCTGTTACAAACACTGATGCCATTCATCTCCTTTTGGGATGTATATACCCTGGCTGCTGGACCTGGTTGTTGGAGCTGGACTCTAACATAAAGCCTTTTCTAAAGGTGAGTAAAATGAGATAATATAATAACAGTAGAAAAGAAAATTAATTTAAAAAGTCTGTGAGATATTTCTAAGCTAGTATTTGTAAATAGTCCATGGATATGAGGCATTTTGAAAATTTTACTTGTGTGGATCAATCTCAGACTGCCCAACCTGGAATCTTTGTAGGGGTGTGGGCTAGGGAGTTGCTTAAAAACATAAAAAGCAAATGGAATAATATTTTAATTAAAGTTTTCATGGTACTGAATGATCAGCTGAGCATGCAACTGAGAACATGAGCTTTAACTGTACATAAGATTTTTTTATTTTCTTAGATGGTATACTTATCCTGAGCCATTTATTGGGGGAATGTTAACATTAAGCACAGCTAATTAAAAAATCACTGAATACAGGAGTTCCCATCATGGTGCAGTTGTTAACGAATCTGACTAGGAACCATGAGGTTTTGGGTTTGATCCCTGACCTTGCACAGTGGGTTAAGGATCTGGCGTTGCTGTGAGCTGTGGTGTAGGTTGCAGACATGGCTTGGATCCCACATTGCTGTGGCTCTGGCATAGGCCTGTGGTTACAGCTCCGATTCAACCCCTAGCCTGGGAACCTCCATATGTCATGGAAGTAGCCCAAGAAATGCCAAAAGTAAAAAAAAAATCACTGAATACATGCATTAAAAATAAGCATATATATGATTCATTGACATAGGTGGTAACATAATTTCAATGCATATTAGCACCACTAAAATCAGATAGGAAAGCTCACTTCTCTATGCTGGGAGAGTTTATCTTGATAGCCAAGAAGGGGCAGTGGTAATCTGATATTTTCTAATACCATGTATCTCATTTATATTTCATAATGCTTTAGAAAATGTGTTATATATGTATGTGTTGCTATATAACATATAAATAAATATCAAAATAAATATAAAATTTTAAAATTACATTAATTGCAGTTTTTAGTATATCTATGGACATTAACACTGAAATATACAAAAGTAAGGAATATTTATTTCCAAGCATTTCCATGAGAGATGTATCCCAGGAAAATTAGAAATAGATCGTGGGGAGATGGGATTAAGATGGTGGAATATAAGGACTGGAGATCAACTTCTCTCCTAAAAACAAAAAAATTCACAACTAAAGACTGAGCAATCTTCAACCAAATGGACCAGAAATGTTAAAAAGATATCCTGGGAAGAGGAGGCAGGATGGCAGAAGAGTAGGGGGACATGCTCGCCCTCTCCCACAAACACACACACAAAAAACACATCTACAGGATAAACGACTTGTACAGAACAGCAATCAATCGCTGGCAGAAGAACCTAAACTCCAATAATGGCAAGAATCTCATGACATTAGTAAGTAAAACAAGAGAAAAGAGGAGAGTGAGAGAAGGTGAATCCAAGCTGGAAGGTGCTCCCAAAAGGGAACTGTGGAGGAGAAAGGGATCCCACACCCTGGAAAGTCACCTACTTGATGGAAAGATTGACCAAACTGGAGGAATCTCCAGATGCAGAGAAGAGTGTAGCAGTAAGTCAGAGTTCTGAAAAGCAGAGCGAGAACCGAACAGATCATCTGAACTACGGGCACAGTCACCAAAAATTGAGATGCCTTGGTGGGGGCTGGGCACTGAGACTTTGGCTCCAGAGGTTAGTCCCTGGGAAAGGGATGGGGGCTGGAGCAGAGACTGCTTGGGAGGTCTAGAAACAAGTCTGTCAAGTTTGATGGGGCAGAGACTGCATGGGAGACTAGAAAGCAGAGCATCATAGGGGAAGGGAGCAATACGGTAAGGGCGAGGAAGTGGAAAGCCACAGCAGAGGGAACCTGGGAGAAGAGCTGGGTCTGAGCCAGTGTTGGGGAGGGGAGAGAAGAAGGGGTGGGCCACCATAGAATACTCCCCATGCCACAGCGAGCATACTGGCCCACCAGCTTTCAGAAAGCTGTGCATCCCAGTGCATCCCACCCTCCACCACTTACACACACGCCGGACCTGGGGCTGCCTGCCATCCAACAGGGCTGTCCTCAACAATCGCTAGAAGCCTACCACCACAGGGTCTATCCCTGCCCTGACCTGCTTGCCTTTTAGAGGGGCTACACCCCCTCAGAGCAGCACCAAACACCTCCAGCACCCAGGAAAAGGACTGAATCCAAGAAAAGCTAGAACAAGCATGGCCAGGCCATGAAAAGATCTGCCTACATTCTCGGATAGTCCTCCTGAGTCAGGCTGCTCTGGGGAAGAGCCTCTTGGGTTCACAGTGGCCCAGCTAGCTTCTCCAGCCCTTGGGGGTTGCTGCATTCCTGCAGAACAGCTGCCCAGCACCACCAGCCCCCTGCAAGAGCTCCACAGCTCAAAAACACCAGAGCAAGCTCTGCCCAGCCAAGTGAAATTTGCTCCCATCATAGTGTGGACCTCCCAGTCCTGTCTGCCTTCAGGAAGTCCTTCTTTGCTTCAGAGAGACCCTGTCAGCCCTGCCCACACTCCAGAAAAGCCAAGCTGCCTCAAAAAAGACTGACCAACAACGCCAGCCCTCAGGAAACATTCCACGGCAGTGACAAGGCAAACACTGCCTGGCCACGGAGAGTATACTCCACCAAGAAAAAGAAAAGAGCAAGCAAGATGAAGAAGCTGAGAAACTACCTCCAGTCAAACCAACAGGAGAACTCACATAAAACAGTCAACAATGAAACAGATCTCTGCAGTCTAACAGACCTGAAATTCAAAAGAGAAAAGTGAAAATACTGAAGGAATTAAGAGAAGATATGAACAGTAATGCAGACACCCTCAGAAAGGAACTAGAAAATAAAAGGAGAAGCCAAGAAAAGCCAGAAGATGCATTTGCAGAGATACAAACAGAACTATGGGCAGTAAAAACCAGAATGAATAATGCAGAAGAACGAATCAGTGATATGGAAGATAGAATAATGGAAATCACCCAATCAGGTCAGCAGACAGAAAACCAAATCAAAAAACAGGAAAGCAATATAAGAGACCTATGGGATAATACAAAGTGGGCCAATCTACGCATAATAGGAATTCCAGAAGGGGTAGAAAAAGATAAGGAAATGGAAAATATATTTGAAGAAATTATCACTGGAAACTTCCCAAATCTAAAGGATACTGATTTTAAGATACAGGAAGCACAGAAGACCCCAAAAAAACTGAACCCAAATAGACCCACAACAAGACACATTATAATAAAAAAGGCAAAAGTTAGTGATAAAGAGAGGATCCTAAAGGTGGCAAGAGAAAAGCAGAATGTTACCTACAAGGGAACCCACATAAGATTATCAACTGATTTCACTACAGAAACACTACAGGCCAGGAGGGAATGCCAAGAGATATTTAAAGTGCTAAAAGGAAAAAATATGCAACCAGGAATACTCTATCCAGCAAGAATATCATTTAAAATAGAAGGGGAAATAAAAATTTTTTCCAAAAAAAAAAAGCTAAAAGAATACAGTAATACAAAACCCAGGCTAAAAGTAATACTGAAAGGGCTTCTCAAAACCAGAAAGAAAGGGAGGAAAAAGGAAAAAAAAAAGAAGAAGAGGAAGAACTAGGATTGAGGAAAGCACAATCAGAGAGCAGTCACCCAAATAAGCCAGCATACAGAATTAATCATAAATATGTTTCAAACAAAATAAAATTAAAAAGGAAAAAAAAAGAATCAGCAAAATCATAAAATGTGGGGAAGGGATATTAGGAAATAAATTGACACTTTTTTTGTTTGTTTGTTTCTCTTCTTAATTTTAATATGGTAATGAAGTGTTTGAACCTACAGGACCATCAGGCTAAAACACACAATTATAGGAAGGGGTGAGCACACTGAAAAAACAGGGCAACCACAAGCCAAAACCAAACATTGCATTCGCAAAAAGTGAAAAAAAATAAAATAAAAATAAAACACTCAAGCAGATAATGACCGGAGACCATCTAACCAAAAAAAAAGGAAGGAAGAATGGAGAACCATAGAATCAACTGGAACACGAGGTTCAAAATCATTCTTAATAAATAATCAATAAATCAATTGATTATAGCAATAAATAATCATCTATCAATTATCACCTTAAATGTCAATGGACTGAATGCTCCAATCAAAAGACACAGACTGGCTGAGTGTATAAAAAGGCAAAAACCTTCAATATGCTGCCTACAAGAAACTCACCTTAGGACAAAGGACACATATAGACTGAAAGTGAAGGGGTGGGAAAAAAATATTGCATGCCAATAGATATGACAGGAAAGCAGGAGTCGCAACACTCATATCAGAAAAAATAGACTTTAAAACAAAAGACATAAAGAAAGACAAAGAAGGACACTACTTAATGATTAAGGGATCCATCCAAGGAGAGGATGTTACTATCGTCAACATATATGCCCCAAATATAGGAGCACCCAGATACATACAACAAATATTAACAGACATAAAGGGAGGAATCAAAGGGAATACAATCATAGTAGGAGACTTTAATACCCCCCTCACATCAATGGACAGATCCTCTAGACAGAAAACCAATAAAGCAACAGAGATCCTAAAGGAAACAATAGAAAAGTTAGACTTAACTGATATCTTCAGGACACTACATCCAAAAAAAGCAGAATACACATTCTTCTCAAATGCTCATGGAACCTTCTCAAGAATCGACCACATATTGGGACACAAAGCTAACCTCAATAAATTTAGGAGCATAGAAATTATCTCAAGTGTCTTCTCTGACCACAATGCCATGAAATTAGAAATCAACCATGGGAAAAGGAAAGAGAAAAAACCTACTCCATGGAGACTAAACAACATGCTACTAAAAAACCAATGGGTCAATGAGGAAATCAAGAAGGAAATTAAAAAACACCTTGAAACAAATGATAATGAAGACACAACCTCTCACAATCTATGGGATGCTGCGAAAGCAGTGCTCAGAGGGAAATTTATAGCAATACAGGCCTTTCTCAAAAAAGAAGAAAGATCCCAAATTGACAACTTAATTAGTAAATCAGATAAGTGTTGATTTGTGGGGTCAGGGTGCAGTAGACAGATATTAGAGCATTTTTTATAGCATACAAAATATCAGGTTAGACTTTTGGTGATTTGACTATTTGACCCTTAAATGCCCATGATTCTGAGAATTGAAATTTGTTCACAGGCCACATTTGACCTAGGACAACTGAAAATTGCCATCAAGCTTGGGATGCATGTAGTCACTCTGTGCTCATGGCACTATATCAAATCTCAAATCTTAGAAAGATAAATTAATTGCATTGGTTTGAGTCTCTCAATAAATATAAAAAATGATCATGACAATAATGTAGCCAGTCCAGATGATGCTAGCACCTTATTTTTCTAATGAGTTAGGCCATTTCCAAAACCCAAACTCCAAGGCTACACATATGAACTTTTTCAAATTAACATGTATTCAATAGTGGTCCTCTGAGTGCTTGGAGGAAAATTATATGCAACCTTCTGCTGAGCCTAGATTTCTCTAAATATTGATATTGTACTGTAACTAATTTTATGTATGAGGTTCAGGAAATGGAGCTGCAAGTGTCCATTCTCAATTTTTGTCGCTGATATTTTACATGACAATTTATGGAATAGCATCAGTTACCTAATTGATGAAGTCCTCGCTTATTTCCTAATGACCAATTATATGTGTCATTTAACCACATTTGGAATCTCTTTAACCACTTTCATTTACTTTTAGAATACATACACTTGTGTGTATACACACACACATATACTGTGTTTGCATGTGTATGTTTTCCAGTACATATTCTACAAATTTGCACAAACCATCATTTGCCTCAGAATTCTAGGACAGTTTTTTTTGTTGGTGGTGTTCTCATTTAACCATTCACCTCCTGTTCATAGTATAATATGGTAGCTATTTGTTAGATTAAGTTGAAAGTCATTAATAGAAAAAAATAAAAATCATTATTTTCCATAAAATAGCCGCCACCCCATATATTCACACTTAGTAAACTGCTCTTTTATTTATGTCCTGGGAGTTCAGCCCTTTATTTTACAGAGTGTACATTGTAAGAGAATTTATTTAAAAATTATAAATAGTTCAGATTTTTTGGAGCTTCAATAACCTTAACTCTATATCATTTCTGTGTTTCATACTCTAGGATACGAGACAGTGAATGTTCTTGAAAAATTGTGAAGGACTATGAAAAATTAAATTTGCTGATTATTATTATTACTATTTATATTAGCTTGAAAATTAAAACCTTCAGGAGTTACCACTGTGTTTCAGTGTGTTAAGAATATGACTGCAGTGGCTTGAGTTGCTATAGAAGCACACTTCCATCCCCACTCAGTGCAGTGGGTTAAAGGAGCTGATGTTGCCACAGCTACATCTTGGATTCAGTCACTGACCTGAGTCCATATTCTAAGGGTGTGGGTTGCAGACATAAAAAAAAATTAAAAAAATACTTTCATGCAAAAACATTTACATGAATGCCTCATTCATAAATGCGGCCTTATAAGATACAATTTCAAATAATATATGAAATGATTTTGGAAAATTGAGAAAGGCTATACAAATGTTACATCTGTTTCTGGTGTTGGTGCTGTTGGAGGTATTATTACATTCTTAAAGTAACCTTTCAGGAGTTCCTGTCTTGTCTCACTGGTAAAAAACCCAACTAGTACCCATGATGATGAGGGTTCAATCCCTGGCCTTATTCAGGGGGTTAAGGATCCGGCATTGCCCTGAGCTGAGGTATAGGTTGCAGACACGGCTCAGATATAGCATTGCTATAGCTATGGTGTAGGCCAGCAGCAACAAATCTGATTTGACCCCTAGCCTGGGAACTTCCATGTGCCATGGGTGCAGCCATCAAAAATAAGACAAAAAATAAATAAAAATAAAAAGTAATCTTTCATATGAACTTCTGTGAATGAATGTCTAATATACAGTAAGCATTTAAGTTTATTAACTTCACAGAGTGAAACCATTAACTTACATGACTGTCACTGAGGAAAAAAAAGTAATCTAACCTGTCATGTAAGACCAAGAATTAATTTTATTCAGCTGTGTTGTTGTAATGCTTAGCCTAGATGCCACTAGTATTTAAAATAAATTCTAATCGCTTCTCAGCCTTTTGGCTAAGATCAAGTGTAGTATCTGTTCTTATCAGTATAATAACTGATACATCCTCTATCCAAGGACAATATCTTAATTTTAATATAGTAATGAAGCGTTTGAACTTACAGGACCATCAGGCTAAAACACATAATTATGGGAAGGGGTTAGCATACTTAAAAAACAGGGCAACCACAAGCCAAAACCAAACATTGCATTTGCAAAAAGTGAAAAAAAAAATGCACTCAAGCAGATAATAACAGGAGACTATCCAACCAAAAAAAAAAAAAAAAAAACAGAAAGGAAGAATGGAGAACCATAGAATCAACTGGAACACGAGGTTCAAATGGCAATAAATAATCATCTATCAATTATCACCTTAAATGTCAATGGACTGAATGCTCCAATCAAAAGACACAGACTGGCTGAGTGTATAAAAAGGCAAAAACCTTCAATATGCTGCCTACAAGAAACTCACCTTAGGACAAAGGACACATATAGACTGAAAGTGAAGGGGTGGGAAAAAAATATTGCATGCCAATAGATATGACAGGAAAGCAGGAGTCGCAACACTCATATCAGAAAAAATAGACTTTAAAACAAAAGACATAAAGAAAGACAAAGAAGGACACTACTTAATGATTAAGGGATCCATCCAAGGAGAGGATGTTACTATCGTCAACATATATGCCCCAAATATAGGAGCACCCAGATACATACAACAAATATTAACAGACATAAAGGGAGGAATCAAAGGGAATACAATCATAGTAGGAGACTTTAATACCCCCCTCACATCAATGGACAGATCCTCTAGACAGAAAACCAATAAAGCAACAGAGATCCTAAAGGAAACAATAGAAAAGTTAGACTTAACTGATATCTTCAGGACACTACATCCAAAAAAAGCAGAATACACATTCTTCTCAAATGCTCATGGAACCTTCTCAAGAATCGACCACATATTGGGACACAAAGCTAACCTCAATAAATTTAGGAGCATAGAAATTATCTCAAGTGTCTTCTCTGACCACAATGCCATGAAATTAGAAATCAACCATGGGAAAAGGAAAGAGAAAAAACCTACTCCATGGAGACTAAACAACATGCTACTAAAAAACCAATGGGTCAATGAGGAAATCAAGAAGGAAATTAAAAAACACCTTGAAACAAATGATAATGAAGACACAACCTCTCACAATCTATGGGATGCTGCGAAAGCAGTGCTCAGAGGGAAATTTATAGCAATACAGGCCTTTCTCAAAAAAGAAGAAAGATCCCAAATTGACAACTTAACCCTCCACCTAAATGAATTAGAAAAAGAACAAAAAAGACCTAAAGTCAGCAGAAGGAAGGAAATTATAAAGATCAAAGAAGAAATCAATAAAATAGAGACTCAAAAAACAATAGAGAAAACTAATAAAACCAAGATCTGGGTCTTTGAAAAGGTAAACAAAATTGACAAACCCCTGGCCAGACTCACCTAAAAGAGGAGAGAAAGAACCCAAATAACCAAAATTATAAATGAAAAAGGAGCAATCACAACGGATACAGCAGAAATAGAAAAAACCATAAGAGAACACTATGAACAACTATACGGCAACAAGTTTGACAATCTGGAAGAAATGGACAATTTTCTAGAATCTTACAGCCTGCTTGAAAGTGAATCAAGAAGAAACAGACCAACTGAACAGACCCATCACTAGAAATGAAATTGAAGAGGTCATAAAATCACTCCCTACAAATAAAAGTCCAGGACCAGATGGCTTCACAGGTGAATTCTATCAAACATATAAAGAGGAACTGGTGCCCATCCTCCTTAAACTCTTTCAAACGGTTGAAGAAGAAGGAATACTCCCAAAGACATTCTATGATGCCACCATCACCCTCATTCCAAAACCAGACAGAGATACCACCAAGAAAGAAAACTATCGCCCAATATCATTGATGAATATAGATGCAAAACTTCTCAACAAAATCTTACCCAACCGAATCCAACAACATATCAAAAAAAATCATACACCATGACCAGGTGGGGTTCATCCCAGGTTCACAAGGATGGTTCCCATACGCAAATCAATCAGCATCATATACCACATTACAAAAAAAAGTCAAAAATCATATGATCATCTCCATAGACGCAGAAAAAGCATTTGACAAAGTCCAACATCCATTCATGATCAAGACCCTCGCCAAAGTGGGTATAGAGGGAACATTCCTGAATATAATCAAAGCCCTTTATGATAAACCCACAGCAAATATAATACTCCATGGGGAAAAACTGAAAGCCTTCTCACTCAAATCTGGAACAAGACAGGGATGCCCACTCTCACCACTGCTCTTCAACATAGTTTTGGAAGTCCTAGCCACAGCAATTAGACAAACAAAAGAAATAAATGGCATCCACATGGGAAGAGAAGAGATAAAACTGTCACTGTATGCAGATGACATGATACTATACCTAGAAAACCCTAAGGACTCAACCCCAAAACTCCTTGAACTGATTAATAAATTCAGCAAAGTAGCAGGATATAGATTAACATTCAGAAGTCAGTTGCATTTCTGTATACCAGCAATGAAATATTAGAAAAGGAATACAAATATACGATACCTTTAAAATTGCACCTCACAAAATCAAATACCTCGGAATACACCTGACCAAGGAGGTAAAGGACCTATATGCTGAGAACTATAAGACTTTAGTCAAAGCAATCAAAGAAGATGTAAAGAAATGGAAAGATATTCCATGGTCCTGGACCGGAAAAATCAATATTGTAAAAATGGCCATACTACCCAAAGCAATCGACAGATTCAATGCAATCCCTATCAAATTACCCATGACATTTTTCACAGAACTAGAACAAACAATCCAAACATTTATATGGAACAACAAAAGACCCAGAATTGCCAAAGCAATCCTCAGAAACAAAAACCAAGCAGGAGGCATAACTCTCTCACACTTCAAAAAACATTACAAAGCCACAGTCATCAAAACAGTGTGGTACTGGTATCAAAACCTACAGATAGGGAGTTCCCATTGTGGCACAGTGGTTAACACATCTGACTAGGAACCATGAGGTTGCACGTTCGATCCCTGCCCTTGCTCAGTGGGTTAATGATCCAGTGTTGCCGTGAGCTGTGGTGTAGGTTGCAGACGTGGCTCAGATCCCACGTTGCTGCAGCTCTGGCGTAGGCTGGCAGCTACAGCTCTGATTCGACCCCTATCCTGGGAACCTCCATATGCCATGAGAGTGGCCCAAGAAAATGGCAAAAAAAATTTAAAAAAATAGACAGAGAGACCAATGGAACAGAATAGAGAACCCGGAAATAAACCCTGACACCTATGCTCAGTTAATCTTTGACAAAGGAGGCAAGAACATAAAATGGGAAAAAGAAAGTCAATTCAGCAAGCATTGCTGGGAATCCTGGACAGCTGCATGCAAAGCAATGAAACTAGAACACACCCTCACACCATGCACAAAAATAAACTCAAAATGGCTGAAAGACTGAAATATACGACAGAACACCATCAAACTCCTAGAAGAAAACATAGGCAAAGCACTCTCTGACATCAACAACATGAATATTTTCTCAGGTCAGTCTTGCAAAGCAACAGAAATAAGAGCAAAAATAAACCCATGGGGCCTCATCAAACTGAAAAGCTTTTGCACAGCAAAGGAAACCAAAAAGAAAACAAAAAGGCAGCTTACAGAAGGGGAGAAAATAGTTTCAAACGATGCAACTGACAAGGGCTTAATCTCTAGAATACACAAGCAACTTACACAACCCAACAGCAAAAAAGCCAATCAATCAATGGAAAAATGGGCAAAAGACCTGAATAGACATTTCTCCAAAGAAGATATACAGATGGCCAGCAAACACATGAAAAAATGCTCAACATCGCTGATTATAAGAGAAATGCAAATCAAAACTACCATGAGATACCACCTCACACCAGTCAGAATGGCCATCATTAATAAGTCCACAAATAACAAGTGCTGGAGGGGCTGTGGAGAAAAGGGAACCCTCCTGCACTGTTGGTGGGAATGTAAACTGGTAGAGCCACTATGGAGAACTGTTTGGAGATACCTTAGAAATCTATCCATAGAACTTCCATATGACCCCGCAATCTCACTCTTGGGCATCTATCCGGACAAAACTCTACTTAAAAGAGACACATACACCCACCTGTTCATTGCAGCCCTATTCACAATAGCCAGGACATGGAAACATCCCAAATGTCCATCGACAGATGAGTGGATTCGGAAGAAGTGGTATATATACACAATAGAATACTACTCAGCCATATGAAAGAATGACATAATGCCATTTGCAGCAACATGGATGGAACTAGAGACTCTCATCCTGAGTGAAATGAGCCAGAAAGACAAAGACAAATACCATATGATATCACTTATAACTGGAATCTAATATCCAGCACAAATGAACATCTCCTCAGAAAAGAAAATCATGGACTTGGAAAATAGACTTGTGGCTGCCTGATGGGAGGGGGAGGGAGTGGGAGGGATCGGGAGCTTGGGCTTATCAGACACAACTTAGAATAGATATACAAGGAGATCCTGCTGAGTAGCATTGAGAACTATGTCTAGATACTCATATTGCAACAGAACAAATGGTGGGGGGAAAAATGAATACATGTAAGGATAACTTGATCCCCTTGCTGTACAGTGGGAAATAAATAAATTAAAATTTCCCTAAGCCCCTTGAGTGAAAGTAGCACAGGGACTGGCCAACTTCCCACACCCATGCCACTGATATCCCCCAATTTATTCATCACCAGCACCTTCTTTATCCACCTACCTAAATGCCAGAATGTTGGGAGCTTGGAAATTGACAGCTCACATTACCAAACCAATGCTATGTGGATCTTGGCTCCTGCTCTGAGGAACACAAGGCATGCCAAAACCCAGTGAATGCTTCAAGCATTCTCAGCACACTGCCACCCAACCAGGCTAACCATCCACCTCCAAATGCTCAAGGGACAACAGTGCCCACTGCCTGACATGAGCCTTCTTAGAGCAGAGAGTCCATGGTGTCCAGGAAAAAACTGATACACTTCTGGGTGCTTGCTGTGGGAACTACACAGGACACTATCTGCCTCAACACTGAGCGTGCATTTTTAGTACCTTGGAGCTCCTACCTGTTAGAGCATTTGAGAAGCTCTTGGGATAGAAGGTACTCTGGTGCCCCCATGTGGACATCTACCCTAAAATCCACTTTCAAGCTTTCCCACTTTCCCTGACTCAGCAGTTCTAGTGTTTGCATTGGCAGGGGGCCAGATGCAGATTAGGTCCCATTCCCTGCTTTCATGAAATACCAAGTAGTGTCTTTCAAACTGGGCTCTTTCACTCTCAAAAGCATTCAGAGCCCTGAGACCAACCTACAATCTGACTCACTGTTTAAACCCCAGCTCCCTACCCATCATGGCATGCCAGGCTTCTTCCTTTTTTATATAATCCTGCTCTTATCTATGTATGAAGATAGATGTGTATGTATGGAATGATTGATTTTTTTCTTAATTTTCCACCTGGAATTCTTTTTTTTTTTCTTACCTTTCTCTCTTTCCCTCATTCTTTCAAAATTTATTGACCCCACCTGTAGCATCTGTTTCTGGTTTACCTATTGATGTTTTCCAAGACATATTGGTTACCAAACCAACCAAAGGGACAAAGGCATATCTTTGACCCAGGTTGCCTAGAGGGATCTCAGTGACAACTTGCTTTATATCCATCAATCTATGGCCTTAAAGGCCCAACCTGACTATAGGTCATATTTCCATATCCAGCGCCTAGAAAGAAGAGAAGAGTCACACATGAAAAGAAAATGATGGTGTTTCATGGGATAACATAAGGGACAATGCCCAATGATGGGCACAGCTGCTTTCCAAAAATATCACTGTTCATGCACCTGCCACATAAAACATGCAGGCACTGTATCTGGATCCCAATACCCAGGTCTGGCTAGCCTTCCAAAATAAACAGATAAACCACTAACAACCAAAAGAAAAACAAAACAAACAACCAAATTGAAAAATGCAGAAAAGACCTGAATAATCCTTTTCCTTAACCAAATGTACAGAGGGCAACCAGCACTGGGAAAATGAACACCATTGCTCATTAAGAGGGAAATGCAAACAAAAATGAAGCTGAGGTACCCCTTCCCCCCTCTCTGAATGGCCATCATTAGTACATCTTCAAATAAAAATCCTGGACTGGATGTGGAAATGACAGTGCCCTCCTACAGTGAGGGTGTGTAGGTAAGTTTGAACAATTACTAAGGAGCACAGGAACTAGGTCATTTGAAACTTAAACATAGTACAAGCTAATGACCCAGCAATCCCACTCTTGGGCACATATCCTGAAAATGTTCTTTTCAAAAAGTGAAATGCCCCACTATGGTCATGCAGCACTATTCACCATAGCAACACACAGAAACCCATTCTTTGTCCATGGGCAGATGATTGGATTAGGAAGAAGATGTCCATATACACAATGCTATAGTACTCAGCCAAACAATGGGTGAAGGAAATTCCATTGATAGCAGCATATATGGTAAGAAAAACTCACATACTAAATGAAATATGTCCAAAAGAGAAGAAAAATACAATGGGAAACCCCTATCCTCTGGACTCTGACAAATGACACCAATAAACTTTTCTACAGGAAAGAAATGCATGGACTGGAAAACAGCTTTGGGGTTGCCAGATTGGATAGAGAGGCTGTCAGGAGGACTGGCATTTGGAAGGTCATACTTCCAAACAATTGCCCATGGAGATGGTCAGCAGAGAGATGCTTTTTTTTTTTTTCTTTTTTTAGCACAGGGACCTATATCTAGTCACACGTTTTGGAAACAAATGGTGGAAAATGTGATAAAATGTGTATGTATATCCATGTACAATTGGATCATTTCATCTTTGAAATGAAATTGAGACCCACGAAATAAGGATAATTGAAAATAATAAATGATTAAAAGACCTGACATTATTAGTGGCTCACAGTTCATCAGAGAAGGTATCAGGGATGAGACTGCTGCCTCAGGAGAAAAGAGACAGGCACACTGATTCTGTTGAACCTGGCAAGATTTTATAGCATAGCAACATCTGAATAGACAAAATTACCTAGCATGTATGAATTTATTTCTGTAAAAACATGTTTATCTTTTCATATTTTTAATTTCCCACTATATACCTGCTTGTTGCATGCAGATACACTCTGCCTGGGAAATGAATCCATTCCTATGCTGGACCTCCCCAGGCTTGCACATGAAACCCTCTGCCACCTGAGATATTGGGTCAGGAGAGCCTTTTTGATTGCTTTAACTGTCTACTGCCTTAGGTATATGTGTGTGTATATATATATGTGTGTGTGTGTGTGTGTGTATACATGAAGAAATATTTATATTGATATATGTATGTATTCATTGACTTTAACAATTCAGCTCACTATTTTAAATATATGTTTGTATTTTATATAAATTGGATGCCCCCTGTGACACTTGGAAAATGTCTTGCCAAAGTTTGATCTTCCAACACAGCTCTTGCCAGAGCCAAAAAGTGACACAGAGAGACCCTATAGCCAGGCAGCCATGAGAGAACTCCCTGACAGCTTGTTGTATGATACCAATCAACCCAGATTAATTCATCTTCCTGGATTCAATCATGCCTCCATACCATGGTGCTGGAATGAATAGTGAGACTCATCTCAAATGTCAGGAAAGAAATTTTCCAGACCCTTGAGTGAAAAAAAATCACAGGGATTAGCCAAGTGCCCACACTCAGGCCACCAAAGTCACCACATTTTGACATCAGCAACACCCATTTTCTCCACCTACCTAAATTCCAGAATGTCAGGGGCTTGGAAATGGCCAGCTCATGATACCACACCAATGCAGTGTGGGTCTTGGCTCCTGCCTCTGGGTAACACAAAGCGTGCCAAAACCCCATGAAGGCTTCAAGCATTCCTAGCACATGGCCACCCAACCAGGCTACCCATCCACCTCCAAATGCTCAAGGGACACCTGTGTCCACTGCCTGACATGAACCTTCAGAGAGCAGAGTCCCTGCTGTCCAGGAAACAACCGATAGTCTTCAGGGTGCTTGCTGTAGGATCTGCTCAAGACACCATGAGGCCCAAAGGTGACCTGTACTTTTAGAGCCTTGGAAGTCTAATGTGTTAGAACCTTGGAACTGCACCTGGGGCCAGAAGGGACACTGGAGCCCTCATGTGGACTTCTGTTCTAAAAGACACTCTCAATCTTTCCTCTTCTTTCTGGCTCAGCGGTCCCAGGGGCTGCACTGATGGAGGTGCCAGTTGTGGGTTAGGTCTCCTTCCCCGGCATTCATGAAATACCAAGAAATAGCCCTTCCAAATGGGCTATTTCACTCTCAAGGCTTTCAGAGACCTGAGGCAAATGTAGGCCATCCCTCACTGTTTAAACACTCAGCCCTCAACCCATCATTATTGCCAGCATTATTCTTTATTATAGAACCCTGCACTTATGCATTTATGAAGATACATGCATAGGTATGGAACAACTAATTTTTTTCTTAAATTTCCACCTGGGAGCCCTTCCTTCATTAAGTCTGGCCTCATTTCTATCTTTGGGATTTTTGTTCTTCTGCTCATTCCCTCCTTCCCTAACATGTAGTGTGCATGAGTAGTTTGCACATCAATTTTTTTCAAGTTGCGGTGGTTACCAAACCCACCACAGTGACAAAGGCAGACTTTTGACCCAGGGTGTCTGCAGGGATCTCCGAGTTTTGATTATATTAATAAATCTACTGGCCTTAAATGCCTGACCTGGCTTTAGGTCAAGTCTCCATATCAGGTGCATAGAAAGAAGAGAAGAGGCTGGAGTTCCTGTCGTGGCGCAGTGGTTAATGAGTCTGACTAGGAACCATGAGGTTGCGGGTTCGGTCCATGCCCTTGCTCAGTGGGTTGACGATCCGGTGTTGCTGTGAGCTGTGGTGTAGGTTGCAGACACGGCTTGGATCCTGTGTTGCTGTGGCTCTGGCATAGGCCGGTGGCTACAGCTCCAATTCGACCCCTAGCCTGGGAACTCCATATGCCACAGGAGCAGCCCAAGAAATAGCAAAAAGACAAAAACAAACAAACAAACAAAAAAAAAAAAAAAAAAAACAAGAAGAGAAGAGGCCCACATGGAAAGAAAAAGATAGCATTTCATGAGACCTCATGAGAGACAATGCCCAGTGATTGGCCCAGCTGCTCTCCAAAATATCACCATTTATGCAACAGCCACACACAACACAGGCAGTCTATCTGGATCCCAATACATAGTTCAGGCTAGCCTTCCAAAATAAACAGATCAACCCCTGACAATACCCAACAGCAAAACAAAACCAACAACCCAGTTGAAAAATGCGGGAAAGACCTGAAGAGACCTTTCCCTAAACCAGATATATAGAGGGCAATACACACCGGTAAAATGAACACCATTGCTCATTAATACAAAATTGCAAATAAAAATGAAGCTGAGGTACCCCCTCACCCCTCTCTGAATGGCCATCATTAGTATGTCTTCAAATAATAAATCCTGAACTGGATGTAGAAATGAAAGTTCCCTCCTACACTGAGGGTGTGTAGGTAAATTTGTACAACTACTAAGGAGCCCATGAACTAGGTAATCTGAAAAATAAACATAGTATGACCTAATGAACCTGCAATCCCACTCTTGGGCATATATACTGAAAATGTTCTTTTCAAAAAGTGAAATGTCCTGCTATGGTCATGCAGCACTATTCACCATAGCAACACACAGAAACACATTCTTTGGCCATGGACAGGTGATTGGATTAGGAAGAGGATGTCCATATACACAAGGGAAGAGTACTCAGCCAAGAAAAGTTGGGAAAGAAAATGCCATTGGCAGCCACATATCAGATAAGATAAACTAATCATACTAAATGAAATATGTCCAAAAGGGGAAAAAAAAAGCACTATGGGAAACCCCTACCCTCTGGGCTCTGACAAATGACACCAATAAACTATTCTACAGGAAAGAAATGCATGAACTGGAAAACATATTTGAAGTTGCCAGATTGGAGGCAGAGGCTGTGGGGAAGACTGGGATTTTGAGGGTCATACATCCAAATTATTGCCCATGGAGAGGGTAAACATGGATATCCTGCTGTTTAGCACAGGGATCTGTATCTAGTCACTCTTTTTGGAAGAAAAAGGAGAAAAGGTGTGTGCATATCCATGTATGACTAGCTAGCTTTGACATTAAGTTGAAATTGAGGCCCATGAATCAGGGATAATTGCAAATAATAAATGATAAAAAAAATTCCAACAATATTTGTGGCTCAGGGTTCATCAGAGAAGGTATCAGGGTCAAGACTGCTGCCTCTCAGAAAAAGAGACAGGCACAATTACTAAGATGAACTTATCCATACCCTTAGCTTTCTGTGGTAGTAAATATATATGTGTCTGTATGTGTGCATATATGAAAAAATACATTTATGTGTGTATGTATTCGTTGACTTCTTTATCAATTCAGATCATTGTTTTAGGTATCTCTTTGTATTTATCAATTTATTGGGTGTCCCGTGCAACACTGGGATAATGTCTGGCCAAAGTTTGATCTGCAAATGCAGCTCTTGCCACAACCACAGCAGTGACACAGAGAGACTCTTAAGCTGGGCAGCCATGAGAGAACTCGTGAAGAGCACACTGGATGAGACAAATCAACTCAGCTTAATTCCTCAATCCCAGTTTCGGACAGCCCTCCATACCCCAGCACCGACCTGAAAAGTGAGGCTGCTCTCGAAAGGCAAGAAAGAAATTTTCCTAAGTCCCTTTAGTGAAAAAAAATCACAGGGATTAGCCAAATGCCCACACTCATAACACTGAAGTCATTCCATTTATTCATCAGCACCAACCTCTTTCTCCCCTACCTATACATCAAAATTTCAGGGACTTAGAAATGGCCAGCTCATGATAAAACATCATTGCTGTGTGGGTCTCAGCTCCTGCCTCCAGAAACAAAAGGCATGCTGAAACCCATAGAATGCCTTAATCATTCTCAGCACACTGCCACCCAACCAGGCTACCTATCCATATCCAAATACTCAAGGGAGACCTGTGCCCACTGCCTCACATGAGCCTTCTTGGAACAGACAGACCCTAGCGTCCAGAAAACAACTGGTAATCCTCTGGGTGTTTGTTGTGGGATCTGCTCAAGGCAGCCCCAATGCTGAGCCTGCACTTTTAGAGCCTTGGAGCTGCACCTGGTTACAGAAGGTTCTCTGGTGCCCTCGTGTGGACATCTGCTCTAAAAGCCACACTCAGGCTTTCCTCCTCTCTCTAGCTCAGCAGTCCCCATGGCTGCACTGGTGGGGGCGGGGGAGGGGCAAGATGCAGGTCAGGTCTCCTTCCCCTGCTTTCATGAAATGCCAAGAAGTGCATTTTGATATGGGCTATTTCATTCTCAAACTCTTTCAGAGCCCTGAGGCCAAACTATGCCATGCCTCACTGTTTAAACCCTCAGTTCCTGATCCACCATGGCATGCCAGTCTTCCTTTTTTATATAACCCTGAAGATATGTATTTATGAAGATAGGTGTGTAGGTATGGTATGATGGATTTTTTTTCTTAATTTTCAGCCTGGAATGCCTTCCTTCGTTAAGTCTGCCCTCATTTCTTTTTCTTTTTCTTTTTTTTTTTCTTCTCCTCTTTCTCTCTTACCCTCATTCTATTTAAATTTATTGGCCCCACCTGGAGTGTGCATGAGTGGTCTGTCCATTGATGTTTTTCAAGCCACAGTGGTTAGGAAACCCCAGCGACAAAGGAGGATCATTGACCCAGGGTGTGGGGAGGGATCTCAGGGAGAGCTTTCTTACTATCAATCAATGTACTGGCCTTAAATGTCTGACCTGGCTTTAGGTCACGTCTCCATATAAGGTGCATAGAAAGAAGAGAAGAGGCTAACATGGAAAGAAAAGGATGGAGTTTCATAGGACCTCATGAGAGACAATGCCCAGTGATTGACACAGCTGGTCTCCAAAATCTCAGAGTTTATGCCCCTGCCACACACAATGTGTAGGCACTGTATAGGGATCCCAATACCCAAGTCAGGCTAACCTTCCAAAAGAAAAAAAAAAAAAAAAAAAAAAAAAAACAGCTTGACCCAGCAGCAAAACAAAACCCAACAACCCAATTGAAAAAATGTGGAAAATACCTGAATAGCCCTTTCCCTGAACAAGATATACAGAGGTCAAAAAGCACCCAGAAAATGAACACCATCACTCATTAAGTGTGAATTTCAACTCAAAATGAAACTGAGGTACCCCCTCAACCATCTCTGAATGGCCATCATTAGGACATCTTCAAATAAAAACTCCTGTACTGGGTGTGGATAGGAAGATGCCCTCCAAAATGTGGGTGTGTAGGTAAGTTTGTACAATGACTATGGAGCACAGGAACAAGGTAATCAAAAACATAAACATATTATGACCAAATGATCCAGCAAGCCCCCTCTTGGGCACATATCTTGAAAATGTTCTTTGCAAAAAGTGAAATGCTCCTCTATATTCATACAGCACACTTCACAATAGCAACACATGGAAGCACATTCGATGTCCATGGACAGATGATTGGATTAGGAAGAATATGTCCATATACACAATGGAAGATTACTCAGCCATAAAACCAAGTGAAGAAAGTGACACTGAAACCTAAGGATATGGTTCCATAAAGCAATCATAAAGGCTTTCCTGTTCCAATATCTCAGGTGGCAGAGGATTATAAGTTTGAGTCTGGGGATGTCGGCATAGGAGTGGATTCATCTCCCAGGCAGAGTATAAATGTATGCCCCACATAGGTGCAGGAAAATAACTGGGGAAGTGAAAAAAAAAAATAAAGGCAGCCAAAGGGATGGTAAGAAAAACTCTCATACTAAACATGATATGTCCAAAAGGGAAAGCAAATCCCATTGGAAACCCCTTCAATATGGAATCTGACAAAGGACACCAATGAACCTTGAGACAGGAAAGAATCTCGTGAACTGGAGAACAGATTTTGTGTCACCAGATTGGAGGGGGAGGCTGTGGGTAGGACCAGGATTTGGAGGTTAATACATCCAAATTCTAGCCCTTGGAGAGGGTAAGCATAGAGATTCTGTGCTTTAGCACAGGGACCTATATCTAATCAATTTTGGAAACAAATGTAGACGAATGCAAGGAAAGATATATGAATATACATGTAGGAATGGATCACTTTGTTGCTAAATTAAAATTGATCCACATGAATCAGTGATAATCACAGATAATAAATGATAAAGAAAACAATAATAGAGGCTCGGGATTCACCAGAGAAGGTGTCAGGGTTAAGACTGGTGCCCCTTGGAAAAAGTGACAGGCACACTGACACTGTTGAACCTGTCAAGATATCCTAGCTTAGTGACATTGGACCAGACCAAATTATCTAGTGTGTATGAATTTATTTCTATAAAAATGTTTTTATTTATTTATTTTTCACTTCCCCAGTTATTTTCCTGCACCTATGTGGGGCATACATTTATACTCTGCCTGGGAGATGAATCCACTCCTATGTCGACATCCCCAGACTCAAACTTATAATCCTCTGCCACCTGAGATATTGGAACAGGAAAGCCTTTATGATTGCTTTATGGAACCATATCCTTAGGTTTCTGTAGGAATTTATTTATATTTATATATGTATGTATGTATTCATTGATTTCTTTAACAATTACGCTCATTATTTTAAATATCTGTTTGTACTTATTAATTTATTGGGTGCCCCCTGCAACATTGGGATGATGTCTGGCCAAAGTTTGATCTGCAAAGGCAGCCCTTGCCACAGCCACAGCAGTGACACAGAGACATACTTATGCCAGGCAGCCATGAGGGAACTCCCTCATAGCTTGTTGGATGATACCAATCAACCCAGTTCATTTTGTCAATCCTGGTTTTGGGCAGGCCTCCATATCATGGTGCCCTACTGAAAAGTGAGGCTTATCTCTAAATGGAAGAAAGATATTTCCCTCAGCACTTTGAGAGAAAAAAAAACACAGGAATTAGCCTACTGCCCACACTAATGCCACAGAAGTCCCCCTTTTATTCATTGGGACCACCCTCTTTCTCCACCTACCTAAAAACCAAAAGGTCAGGGGCTTGGAAATGGACAGCTCATGATACAGCACCAATGCTGTGTGGGTCTTGGCTCCAGCCAATGTGGCACAAGGCAGGCCAAAATCCAGTGAAGGCTTCAAGCATTCTAAACATATTGCCACCAAACCAGGCTATCAATCCACCACCAAATGCTCAAGGGATACTTGTGCCCACTGCCTGACCTGAGCCTTCTTGGAGCAGAGAGTCCATGGTGCCCAGTAATCAACAAATCAACCTCTGGGTGCTTGATGTAGGATCTGCTCAAGACACCTTAAGTCCAAACGCTAAGCCTGCACATTTATAACCTTGGAACTCTATCTTGTTAGAGCCTGGAATCTGCACCTGGAGCCAGAAAGTACTCAGGCACCCTCATGTGGACATCTGCTCTAAAAGTCACTCTCAGGCTTTCTTACTTACTCTGACTCAGCCATCCTAGGGTTGCACGGGGGTCGGGGGGGAATAGGCTGGTTAAGTCTCCTTTCCCTGCTTTCCTGAAATACAAAGAAGGGCCCTTCCAACTGCGCTATGTCACTCTCAAAGGCTTTCAGAGTGCTGAGTCCAATGTAGGCCATGACTCACTCTTTAAAACCTCAGCTCCTAATCATTAGGTCATGCCAGGCTTATTCCTTTATTATAGAACCTTGCACTTACACACAATGTGGGTGTGTAGGTAAATTTATAGAGATATGTGTGTAGGGATGGAATGATTGATTATTCTTAATTTTCTAAATGGGATTCCTTCCTTCGTAATGTCAGGCCTCATTTCTTTCTTTGGTTATATATATTCTTTTCTTTTCTTTCTCTCTTTCCCTCTTTCTTTCTAAATTTATTGACTCCACGTGGAGCATGTTTAAGTGGCTTGCCCATCGATGATTTTCATGACACAGTTTTTACCAAACCCACCTCAGCAACAAAGGCAAATCTTTTACTCTGGGTGCCAGGAGGGATCTCAGTGAGAGCATTCTTTATGTCAATCAATCTACACACCTCAAATGCTGGACCTGGCTTTGAGCATGTCTCCCTATGAGGTGCATAGAAAAAAAAGAGGAGGCTCATGTGGAAAGAAAAGGATGAAGTTTCTTGGGACAATTGAGAGACAATGCTAGTGATTGTCATAGCTGCTCTCCAAATTCTCAGAGTGTATGCCCCTGCCATGCACAACATGCAGTTGATACATCTGATCCCAATATCCAGTCAGGCTAGCCTTCCAGAATAAACAGGTCAACCACTGAGACCATGCAACATCAAAACAAAGCCAACAACCCAATTGAAAAATGGGGAAAAGACCTGAATGGCCCTTTCCCTGAACAATACATACAGAGAGAAACATGCACCTGGAAAATGAATACCATCACTCATTAAGTGTGAATTGCAAATCAGAATGAAGCTGAGATACCCCCTCAACCATGTCTAAATGGCCATAATTAGGACATCTTCAAATAAAAACTCCTGTACTGGGTGTGGAAGTGAAGGTGCCCTCCAAAATGTGGGTGTGTAGGTAAGTTTGTACAATGACTAAGGAGCACAGGAACTAGGTCATCAGAAAGATAAACATAGTATGAGCAAATGACTCAGCAATCCCACTGCTGGGCATATGCCATGAAAACGTTCTTTTCGAAAAGTGAAATGCCCCACTATGTTTGTGCAGCACTCTTCAGAGTCGCAACACATGGAAATATATTTGATGTCCATGGACAGATGATTGGATTAGGAAGAATATGTCCATATACACAATGGAAGATTACTCAGCCATAAAACCAAGTGAAGAAAGTGACACTGGCAGCCAAAGGGATGGTAAGAAAAACTCTCATACTAAACATGATATGTCCAAAAAGGAAAGCAAATCCCATTGGAAACCCCTTCAATATGGAATCTGACAAAGGACACCAACGAACCTTGAAACAGGAAAGAATCACATGTACTGGAAAACAGATTTTGTGTCACCAGATTGGAGGGGGAGGCTGTGGGTAGGACCAGGATTTGGAGGGTAATACATCCAAACCATGGCCTGTGGAGAGGGTAAGCATAGAGTTCCTGTGGTTTAGCCCCAGGACCTACATCTAGTCATTCTTTTTGGAAGCAAAAGGAGGATAATTTGAGAAAAGGTATATGTATATAGATGTAGGAATGGATTGCTTTGTTGCTTAAATTAAATTGAGTCCCATGAATCAGCGATAATACCAAACAATAAATGATAAAAAAACAAATATTACTAGCAGCTCAGGCTTCACCATAGAAGGCGTCAGGGTTGAGACTGATGCTTCTTGGGAAAAGTGCCAGGCATACCTACACGGTTGAAACTCTCAGGGATTCCTAGCCTTGCGATATTGGACAGGACCAAATTACTTAGCATGTATGAATTTTTTCTATAAAAAAATTTTTATTTTTTTTTCACTTCCCCAGTTATTTTCCTGCACATATGTGGGGCATGCAGATACACTCTGCCTGGGAGATTAATCCCCTCCTATGTTGGACATCTCCAGGCTTGCACTTAAATCCTTCTGCCACCCAAGATATTGGGTCAGGAGAGCATTTATGATGGCTTAACCAAAACATTTCCTTAGTTTTTGTAGGAATAAATATGTATATATATTTATATTGATATATGTATACATTGGCTTCTTTATCAATTAAGCACACAGTTTTAAATATCTGTTTATATTTATCAATTTATTGGTGCACCCTAAGACAGTGGGATAATGTCTGGCCAAAGTTTGATCTGTCAATGCTGATCTTGCCACAGCCACAGCAGTGACACAGAAAGACTCTTAAGCCAGGCAGCTAGGAGGGAATTCCCTTACAGTTGATACCAATCAACCCAGTTTAATTAATCAATCTTGGTTTGGGGCAGGCCTCCATACCCTGGCACTGTCCTAAAATGAGAGGCTCATCTCAAAAGGCAAGAATGAAATTTCCCTAAGTCCCTTCAGCAAAAAAAAAAAAAAAAAGCACAGGGATTAGCCAAATGCCCACACTCATGCCACCAAATTCACCCCATTTATTCATCAGCACCACCCATTTTCTCCAGCTACCTTAATGCCAGAAGGTCAGGGGCTTGGAAATGGACAGCTCATGATACAAAACTGATGCTATATGGGTCTCAGCTCCAGCATCTGAGGAAAACAAGGCATGCCAAAACCCAGTGAATGCTTCAAGCATTCTCAGCACAATGCCACCCAACGAGGCTAACCATCCACCTCCAAATGCTTAAGGGACACCTGTGCCCACTGCTTGACGTGAGCCTTCTCAGAGCAGAGAGCCTCTGGTGTCCAGGAAACAACCGATAGACTTTTGGGTGCTTGTTGTGGTATCCACTCAAGACACCATCAGCCCCATCGCCAAGGCTGCACTTTTAGGGTCTTGGAGCTCTAACCTGTTAGAACTTCAGAGATGCACCTGGGGCCAGAAGGTGCTCTTGCGCCCTCGTGTGGACAACTGCTCTAAAAGCCACTATCAGGCTTTCCACCTTTCTCTGGCTCAGCGGTCCCCAGGGCTGCGCTGTTTGAGGGGCCAGATGTGGGTTAGGTCTCCTTCCCCTGCTTTCATGAAACACCAAGAAATGCCTTTCAAAATGGACTATTTCACTCTCAAAGGCTTTAAGAGGCCTGAGACCAACCTACTCAATGACTCGCTGTTTAAATCCTCAGCTCCCTATTCATGAAGTCATGCTATCATTCTTCCTTTTTTTATATAACTCTGCACTTATATATTTATTAAGATATGTGTGTAGATAATGAAAGTTTGCTTTTTCTCAGTTTCCTGCCTGGGATTCCTTCCTTCGTTAAGTCTGGCCTCGTTTCTTTCTTTGGTCTTTTTTTTTTTTTTTTTTCTACTCCTCATTCTCTCTGATTTTATTGACCCCACCTGGAGCATGTGTGAGGGGATTGTCCATAGATTTTTTTCAAGCCACAGTGGTTACAAAACCCACCCTGGTAACTAAGGCAAATCATTTACCAGGGTGCTGAGAGGGATCTCAGAGAGAGCTTTATATCAGTCAATCTACTGGCATTAAATGCCTGACCTGAATTTAGGTCATGTCTCCATATCATGTGCAGAGAGAGAAGAGAAGAGGCTTATGTGGAAAGAAAAGGATGGAGTTTCATGAGACCTCGTGAGAGACAGTGCCCAGTGTTTGGCACAGCTGCTCTCAAAAATATCAACATTTATGCTCCTACCACACACAATATGCAGGGACCTTATCCAGATCCCAATACCCAGGTCAGGCTAGCCTTCCAAAATAAATACTCAAATCACCTATACCACCCAACAGCAAAGCAAAACCAACAACCAAACTGAAACTTACAGAAAGGCCTGAATAGAACTTTCCCTAAGGCAGTTATAGAGAGCAACAAGCACTGGGTAAATGAACACCATTGCTCATTAATAGTGAATTGCAAATCAAAACAAAGCTGAGGTAACCCTCACCTATCTCTGAATGGCCATCATTAGTACTTCTTTAAAATAAAAAGTCCTGGACTGGATGTGGAAATGTAGGAGCCCTCCTGCAATGAGGGTGTGTAGATACATTGTACAATGATGAAGGAACACAGGAAATAGGTAATCCAAAACATAAACACAGTATGACTGACTGGCCAAGCAATCCCAGTCTTGGGCATATATCCTGAAAATGTTCTTTTCAAAAAGTGAAATGTCCCACTATATTCATGCAGCACTATTCACCATAGCAACACACAAAAACCCATTCTTTGTCCATGGACAGATGTTTGGATTAGGAACAGGGTGTACATATACACAATGGAATAGTATTCAGCCAAAAAAAATGGTGAAGGAAATGCAATTTGCAGCCACATAGATGGTAAGAAAAACTCATACTAAACAAAAAATATCCAAAAGGGAAAGATAAATACCATGGGAAATCCCTTCCTTTTGGACTCTGACAAATGACACCAATGAACCTTTCTACAGGAAAGAAACACATGGACTGGAAAACAGATATGGGGTTGCCAGATTGGATGGAGAGGCTGTGGGGAGGACTGCGATTTGGAGGGTCATACATCCAAACTAGTGCTCATGGACCATGGAGAGTGTAAGCATAGAGATCCTGTTGATTAGCACAGGGACCTATATCTACTCACACATTTTGGAAGCAAAAGGAATATAATGTGAGAAAAGGTGTATGTATATCCATGTATTATTGGATCTCTTTGTTGATGAAGTGAAATTGAGCTCCAAGTATCATCAATAATAACAAATAATGAATGAAAAAAATATTAGCAGCTCAGGGTTCATCAAAGAAATTGTTAGCCTCGAGAATACTGCCTCTCAGGAGAAGAGACAGGCACAATCACTCCGTTGACCCTGGCAAGATTTCCTGGCATAGTGACATCAGACCAGACCAAATTACCAAGTGTATATGCATTTATTTCTGTGAAAACTTTTTTATATTTTTATTTTTTTACTTTCCCAGTTATTTTCTGGCACCCATGTGTTGCATGCAGATACACTCTGCCTGGGAAATGAATCCACTCCTATGCTGGACCTCCTCAGGTTCGTATATCAAACCCTCTGCCACCTGAGATATTAGATCAGGAGAGCCTTTATGATTGCTTTACCTATCCATCCCCTTAGCTTTCTGTAGGAATAAATATATATGTGTATATGTGTGTGTATATATATGAAGAAATATTTCTATTTATTTGCATATAAATGTATTCATTGACTTCTTTATCAATTCAGCTCATTGTTTTACTTATCTGCTTGTATTTATCAATTTATTGAGTGCGCCCTGCAACATTGGGATGATAACTGACCAAAGTTTGATCTGCAACTGCAGCTTTTGCCACAGCCACAGCAGTGACCCAGAGAGACTCTTAAGCCAGGTAGCCATGAGGGAACTCCCTGGCAGCTTACTGGATGATACCAATCAACCCATCTTAATTCATTAATCATGATTTCAGGCAGGTCTCCATACCCTGGTGCTGACCTGGAAAGTGAGGCTCATCTCAAAAGGCAAGAAAGAAATTTCCCTCAGCCCTTTGAGTGAAAAAAGTAAAGGGATTAGCCAACTGCCCACACTCATGCCACCAAAGTTCCCCCATTTATTCATCAGCATCACCCTCTTTGTCCACCTACCTAAATGCCAGAAGGTCAGGGGCCTGGAAAAGTCCGGCTCATGATAACACATCAATGGTGTGTGGGTCTGGGCTCCTGCCTCTGAGGAATATAAGGCTTGCTGAAACATGGTGAAGACTTCAAGCATTCTCTGCACACTGCCACCCAACCTGGCTAACCATCCACCTCCAAATGCTCAAGGGACACCAGTGTCCACTGCCTGACATGAGCCTTCATGGAGCGGAGAGGCCCTGGTGTCCGGGTATCACCCAATAAATATCTGAGTGCTTGCTCTGTGATCCACTCAAGACACCATCAGCCCCAATGCTGAGCCTGCAATTTTAGAGCCTTGGAGCTCTACCCTGTTGGAGCTTCAGAGCTGCTCCTGGGGCCAGAAGGGACTCTGCCCCCCTCATGTGGACATCTGCTCTAAAGGCACACTCAGGCTTTCCTCCTCTTTCTGGCTCAGCAATCTCCTAGGCTGCACTGGGGTGGGGGCAGATGCAGGTGAGTTCTCCTTCCCCTGCTTTCATGAAATACCAAGAAGTGCTTTTGAAGTGGGCTACTACACTCTCAAAGGATTTCAGAGCCCTGAGGCCAACCTACACCATGCCTTGCTGTTTAAACCCTCAGCTTCTGACCCATCATGTCATGTCACCCTTCTTATTTTTTTATATAACCCTGCACTTATGTATTTATGGAGATAGGTGTGTAGGTATGGAATGATTGATTTTTTTTCCCTCAATTTTCCACCGGGGATGCCTTCCTTCTTTAAATCTGGCCTCATTTCTTCCTTTTTTCTTTCTTTCTTCTTTCTTTCTCTTATTTTTTTTCTCTCTTTCCCTCATTCTTTCTAAATTTATTGACCCCAATTGGAGTGTACATGAGTGTTTTTCCTATTGATGTTTTCCAGGCAACAGTGGTTACCAAGCCAACCCCAGTGGCAAATGCAGATCTTTGACCCAGAGTGCCAGGAGGGATCTCAGTGAGATCTTTCTTACTATCAATCAATGTACTGGCCTTAAATGTCCAACCTGGCTTTAGGTCATGTCTCCATATAAGGTGCATAGAAAGAAGAGAAGAGGCGAACATGGAAAGAAAAGGATGCAGTTACAGGATACCACATGAGAGACAATGCCCAGTGATTGGCACAGATGCTCTCCAAAATATCACCATTTCTGAACTTGCCATGTACAAAGCAGAAGCACTGTATATGTATCCCAATATCCAGGTCAGGCTAACCTTCCAAAACAAAGAGCTCAAACACTGATACCACCCAAGAGAAAAATGAAGACAACAACTCAATTGAAAAGTGCAGAAAAGCCCTGAATAGACCTTTCCCTAAAACGGATATACAGAGGGCAACAATCACCGGGAAAATGAACACCATTGCATATTAGGAGTGAATTGCAAATCAAAACAAAGCTGAGGTACCACCTCATCCCTTTCTGAATGGCCATAATTTTATGTCTTCAAGTGAAATATCCTAGACTGGATGAGGAAATGAAGGTGAGGGTGTGGAGGTAAATTTGTACAACGACTAAGGAGCACAAGAACTAGGTAATCTGAAACATAAACATAGTACTACTGAATGACCCAGCAATCCCACTCTTGGGCATATATCCTGAAAATGTTCTTTTCAAAAAGTTGTGTCCCATTATGATCATGTAGCACTATTCACCAGCAACACATGGAAATGCATTCAATGTCCATGGAGAGATGTTTGGATCAGGAAGAGGATGTGTGCATACGCAAAGGAACCATACTCAGCCAAAAAAAAGGGGGGGGGGGCAAAGAAAATGCCATTGCCAGCCACATAGATGGTAAGAAAAACTCTCATACTAAACAAAATGTATCCAAAAGGGAAAGAAAATACCATGGGAAACCCCTTCCTCTGGACTCTGATAAATGACACTTATGAACGTTTCTAGAGGAAAGAAACACATAGACCTGAAAACAGATTTTTGGTCGCCAGATTGGACGGGGAGGCTGTGGGGAGGACTGGTATTTGGAGGATCATATATCCAAACTATTCCCCATGGAGAGGGCAAGCATAGAGATCCTGCTGTTAGCACAGGGACCTGTATCTAGTAACTCTTTTTGGAAGCAAAAGGAGCATAATGTGAGAAAAGGTGTATGTATATCCATGTCTGATTGGATCACTCTGTCATTAAATTGAAACTGAGCCCATGAATTACTGATTATCACAAATAATAAATGATAAAAATAAACCCAACAATATTAGTAGCTTGGGGGTCATCATAGAAGGAGTCAGGTTCGAGAATGATGACTCTCAGGTAAGATAGAGTCGCACTGACTCTGTTGAACCTGGCAAGATTTCCTAGCCTAGCAACATCAGACCAGACCAAATTACCTAGTGTGTATGAATTTATTTCTGTAAAAACATTATTATCTTTTCACTTTTTTCCTTCCCTAGTTATTTTCCTGCACCCATGTGTGGCATGGAGATACACCGTGCCTGGGAAATGAATCCACTCCTACGCTGGACCTCTCCAGTCTTGCACATAAAACCCTCTGCCACCCGAGCTATTGGGTCGGGAGAGCCTTTATGATTGCTTCACTTATGCATTCCCTTAGCTTTCTGTAGGAATATATACATAGTATATATATATATATATATACATATATATGTGTGTGTGTGTGTGTATGTGTATATATGTGTGTATATATATGAATAAATATTTATATTTATTTATAAATAAATATTTATACCTCGGCTTCATTGTGATTTGTGATTCTCTATTAATGAGTAATGGTGTTCATTTTCCCGTTGCTTGAAGCCCTCGTACATCTGGTTGAGAGAAAGTTCTATTCAGGTCTCTTCCCCATTTTTCAATTGGGTTGTTAATTTTGTGTTGCTGTTGCTTGGTATCAGTGGTTGAGCTGTTGATTTTGGAAGCGCAGCCTGACACCTGGGTTTTGGGATGCATATAAAGTGTCTGTACTTTGCGCATGGGAGGTGCAAAAACAGTGATATTTTGGAGAGCAGTTGCGCCAATCGCTAGGCATTGTTTCTCAAGTGGTCTCATGGAAATCCACGCTTTTCTTTCCATGTGACACTCTTCTCTTCTTTCTATGCACCTGGTGTGAAGACGTGACCTAAAGCCATGTCGGGCATATTCAGGCTGCTATATTGACTGCTAAAAGAAAGCTCTCCCTGAGATCCCTTCTGGGCCGCTGGGCAAAAGGTCTGTTTTTGGTGCTGTGGTGCGTTTGGTAAACACTCTGCCTTGGAAAACATCGATAGGGAGACAACTCATGCATGCTCCATGTGGGGTCAATACATTTAGAACGAAAGAGGGAAAGGGAGAAACCAAAAAAAAAAAAAAAAAAAGGAAGAAGGAAATAAACGAGGGCAGATTTTACTGTATGAAGGAAGGACTCACAGGTGGAAGATTAAGAAGAAAATCAATCATTACATACCTACACACCTATCTTCATAAATACATAAGTGCAGGGTTATACAAAAACGGAAGAAGGCTGGCATGACATGATGGGTGGGGAGATGAGGGTTTAAACAGTGAGGCATGGCCTACGTTGGCCTCGGGGCTCTGAAAGACTTTGAGAGAGAAAGAGCCCACATGGAAGGGCCTTTCTTGGTATTTCCCGAAACCAGGGGAAGGAGACCCTCTAATGGGCCACAGACAATGCAGCCTTGGGGACTGCTGAGCCAGTGAGAGGAGGAAAACTTGAGAGTGGCTGTGAGAGCAGATGTCCACACGAGGGCGCCAGAGTACCTTCTGGCCCCAGGCACAGCTTGGAGGCTCTAACAGGCTAGGGCTCCAAGGCTCAAAATGTGCAGGCTCAGAGTTGGGGCTCTTGGTGTCTTGAGCAGAACCCTTATCAAGCACCCAGGAAATTTTCGGGTGTTTTCTGGGCACCAGGGACTCTCTATTCCAAGACGCCTCATGTCAGGCAGAGGGCACAGGTGTCCCTTCAGGATTTGGAGGTGGATGGGCAGGCTAGTTGTGTGGCAGTGTGTTTAGAATGCTTGAAGCATTCCCTGGGTTTCGGCATGCCTGTGTTCCTCTCGAGGCAGGCGCTGAGACAAACAGCATCGGTGTTTTAGCATGAGCTAGCCATTTTCCAGCCCCTGATCATCAGGGGTTTAGGTAGGTGAGAAAGACAGTGGTTCTGAAGACTAAAGGGGGACTTTGGTCCCATTACGGTAGGCAGCTGGGCTAATCCCTGTGCTTTTTTCAAATCTCAAGAGGCTGAGGGAAATGTCCTTCTTGCCTTTTGAGATGAGCCTCTCTTGTCAGCAGGGCACCAGGGTATGGAGGCCTCTCCAAAAGCAGGTGTGATGAATTGAGCAGGGTTGATTGGTATCATTAAGCAAGCTCTCAGGGAGTACCTACCTGGCTGCCAGGCTTAAGAGTCTCTCCTTGTCGCTGCTATGGCTGTGGCAAGTGCTGCATTGGGAGATCAAATTCTGGCCAGACAATATCACAGTGTAGCAGGGGGCACCCAAATAAATTGATAAATAAAAAAAGATATTGAAAGAATGAGCTTAAGTGATAAAGAAGTCAATGACTATACATATATGTGTACACACACACACACACACATACACACAGATGTCTCAGGTGGCACTTGGTTTGACGTGTGAGCCTGGGAATGTCCAGCATAGGAGTGGATGCATTTCCAGGGCAGTGTATATCTGCATGCCACACATGGGTGCAGGAAAATAACTAGGTGAGTAAATAAATTCATAAATAAAAATGCTTTTATAGTCATAAATTCATACGTGCTAGGTAAATAGGTCTGGTCTGATGTCTCTAGGCTAGGAAATCTTGACAGATTTGACAGAGTCCTTGTGCCTGTCTCCTTTCCCCAAGGGGCAGCAGTCCAACCCTGACAACTTCTCTGATGAATGCTGAGCCGCTAATTTTATCAGTTCTATTTTTAAAATCATTTCTTATTTTTGATGGTCGCTGCTTTATGGGGCTCAATTTCACTTTAACAACAAAGGAATCCAATCCTACATGTATATCCATAAGTTTTTCTCACATGATACTCCATTTAGTTCCAAAAAGAGCGACTAGTGATTAGTGACTAGTTCCTTGTGCTAAACAGCAGGATGTCTATGCTTACCCACTCCAAGGGCAAGTGTTTCAATCCATTAGCCTCCAAATCCCAGTCATTCCCACACCCTCTGCCTCCAATCTGGCAAGCAAATCTCTATTTCAGTCCATTTGTTTCTTTATTGTAGAAAGGATCATTGGTGTCATTTGTAAGAGTCCAGAGGGAAGTGGTTTCCTATGGTATTTGTGTCTCTCTTTCAGACATATTTCATGTAGCATGAGAGTTTTTCTTTCCAACTATGTGGCTGCCAATGGCATTTTGTGGGAATTTTATGGCTGAGTACTCTTCCACTGTGTACATGGACATCCTCTTCCTAATCCCACAAGCCCTATCTGAGTGGCTTAAAGATCTGGCATTGCCATGAGTTGTGGGGTAGTTTGCAGATGTGGCTCAGGTCTGGCGTTGCCGTGCCTGTGGTGTAGGCTGGCAGCTGTAGCTCTGATTGGACCCCTAGCCTGGGAACCTCCACATGCCTCGGGTGCGGCCCTAAAAATACAAAAGACAAAATAAATAAAAATGAAAAAGTGGTGTCTGTAGGTCATATACTAGTGGTGTGAATGTTTGGCACACTGCAGACAAGTTAAAGGAGGTTGAAAGCGCCAATGAAGTCCTTCCAAATGCTAAAAAAAAACATGGTCCTGAAGGTGACCCCAAACCAGCATCCTTTACTTTTCCTTCATGAAAAAGGCAAATGAAGAGAATGCACAGAAGTTGGCCAATACACATGAGGAAAATGTACAATTTCAGTTATTATCAAGCAAGTATGAGTCAAAAAAGGAAATGCCAATTTTGCCTAGCAAAGATGTTTAAAAGGTAGTACTCCACGCTGCTGTGGTAAGAGGAGGGTACTCTTCCACGAGGCTTCATTGATGGGGAGGGCAAAAGAATAAAAACAGCCTGTGGAGAGGGATTGTTTAGTAATTACACTTCTAGGAACCAACTCTAAGATAATGCAAGGTGCAAAGATTTAGGTATGAAGACATATATTTGTACAAATTACAATCTAAATGTCCATCGACAGCAAAGTAGTTGAATTTTGAACCTACACGCCAAGATATTATGCAACCATGAAAAAAATGAAAAAGCGACATAGTGAGCATTTAGGCATGAAGCAAGGATACAAAAGTATTTTGTTGATTTTGAGTTTTTAAATTTCCATATAACCATTACATAAACCCATGGAATTTGAAGGAAAACCACAATCCAGGTTATCTCCATTTATTTACCAGTGGATACTTAGGTGAGTCATTGGAACCTTTTTGAGAGTGTTCCCTCCTCTGTAAAATGGCGATAAAACCTAGCAGGAAGGTTGTGAAGATTAAATGGGATCACTAGGCTAGAAAGGTACCAGGCCGGTGAGCAGAGTTCAGTGCCCCTTCCCTTTTAAAAGGGCACAGTTTTCTACCTCTGGGGAAACTGCCACCAAAGCTCAGTCCTCAGGCTTGCTATCTGAATGAGCAAGGAACCGAACTAAGGGGCCAGGCTTTCCTGTTCATCTTGTTCCAGCCACTCAGCTGGCTGAAGGCAGCGAGGCCAGCTACGTGTCACTCTGGGGAGAGCAGGAGACCTGGTGACCTCTGGGCAGAGACTCAAGCACTTGAAATCAAAACTGGGCTGGGGAAGGGTGCGTCTCGGACTTGGTGGTCTGCTCTCAATGATGGGACAGTTCCTCCCGGCTATAGCAGAGCAAGAGAAAAGAGCTCGCGCACACGCAGACAGCGGCCCCCACCGCCCGCCAAATCACGAGCCCTTCCCAGGCCCAGGGCCCGAGTCCCAGCCCCAAAGCACAGCGCGCCTGCAGGAGGGGCTTCCTGAGGAGCCCACGAGTCGGAGCACCAGTAGCGGGGCTCCTCCACTTCTGGGTGGGCTTGAAATTCTGCAGAAGCCTGATGGCTTACAGAGCACTGACCCTGAGTGAGGTGGAGGATGCTTGAGGCAGGCGGCTGCACTGGGGCCCGCGTGGGGAAGGTCGGGGGCCACAAGTCCCGCCTGCTTGGACCGTCCGCCATGGGGAGGCCGTGCGGGTTTCGTGGAAACCGAGGGGAGCGGGAGGGAGCGACCCCCTTACAGAGTGGGGGCAGGTGCGGAGTCCAAGAGGCCGCCCTTGGCCCGGGGCTGGGGTGGTACGTCAGCTAGGGCAGCGCTCGCGTGAAGCTGGGGAGCGGCAGGAAAGGGATGGGAAGCGGGGGAGCTAGGCAAGGGCCAGGAGGCCTCGGCCCAGGAGAGGCCAGATCTGACGCCCACCTTCCCGGGAGGCTTCTCCTCCCAAAGCAGGCGCAGCACAGGTGCCTAGGAGTCGCGGCGGGGGCGGGGAGGCAGGTCCGGCTTGGGCGCCCAGGTGCCCGTGGTCAGGGCTGCCTCCGGGAGCCCCACCCTCTCTCCTAGCCGGCAAAGCTGCTCCTATGTTGCTTCTTGTTCTGAGTCTTTTCTGCTCAGAGTTTCTTGTTTTCCTTTGAATAAAGCCATGCAATTTTGAATTTATCGTTGTTCTTCGATGTTTCTGGGTTGCAGTGTTAACACCTGCCTTGAATTAGAAAGATAGCTTGGTTTTCTTGCAAACTGAGAAACTCCGATTAAGGAATTCTTTTGCAGCCGTTCTAACAACTTCTCCGGCTGCACTGGGAAAGGAGTGCTCGACTTGAGAGCAGGACCAGACTACTCACACAGCCGCTTAACAGCTTTGTAACTGTGGGCAAAGAGGTTGAATGCCAGTTTGTTCATCTCTAAAATAATAATGCCAGTGCATAGGACTTTTGTGTAAAAAGCCATACAAATGTTAACCTTATTTTTTCAAAGCCATGGGTGAAGTATTGTGATGATTCATTACGTAATAATTTGCAGTTATTGGTGAATCTGTTTGGTGTGTGGCTTTGGAAGATTCCTCCTTCTGTGATTACTAATTACAGCCGTTCTTTTCAAATGCTTGCCCTGATGGGAATGGAGTACAGATCACTGGCGCTATTGGAAAAACAGATATAAGGTTGTGGATTACAAATGTGTTATTATCTGAAAGATAAAATGTTCAAGCATCTGTGATGCATTCTGAGGATTAGTACAACTGTATTTCGTTTTATTTATTTTAGGGTCGCATCTGCAACACATGGAGGTTCCCAGGCTAGGGGTGGAATCCGAGCTTCAGCTGCTGGCCTACACCACAGCCACAGCAACCAGGATCCGAGCCGCATCTTAGAACTACACCATAGCTCATGGAAATGCCCAGGGATCGATCCTCCATCCCCATGGATCCCAGTCGGGTTCCCTAACTGCTGAGCCACGAAGGGAACTCCCGAACTAGCACAATTTTAAATGACCTTTCACAGGAAACCCTTACTTCAAGTCCATTAACAATTTTTGGATTGTTTGGGCATCTGCTGCTTTCAAGAAAGTCAGTGAAAGGGAAGGAAAATTATCAATTAACTTTGGTTCCAGGCAGACAGGTATCATTAGGCTTTTTTAAAACATCAGCTGGGAAATTCCCTTGTGGTGCAGTGGGTTAAGGATCCAGTGTTTTCACTGCAGCAGCTTGGGCTGCTGCTGTGGTGTGGGTTCAGTTCCTGCCTTGGCCTCAATCCCTGGCCAGAGAAATTTCCACATGCTGGTGCGGCCACCCCGCCCCCCACCCCCCAAAAAGAGTAACTAGAATTATTCTACTAACAAAATCAGACTTTTGGGTCATCTGATTTCAGGTGTTCATATTAGAGAGGACTGTCAGAAATATGCCTGAGAAATATAATGGTGATCAGATTTTCACTGACTTGACTATTGGCTACTGATTCTGAAGTGGGTCAAACAGAGGAAATTAACAAAGCCTCTCTGGAAGGCTATTTAGGGAAAAGGACAGTGGGTCAGTGGAATGCAGTCAGAAGGCAGGAAATCATCTAGAGGACTTTTTGAGTTCTCTTCCAGTCTAGTGACTTAGGTTCAGGAGACTGGAAAATTGGCCCTTTTACAACCTCTATTTTTCAGTTGTGTTCTTGTAAGCACTCTCAGTTTTTCAGTGATGTGTTGTAAGAAAAAAATCTCAAATTTGCATCTTTTGGGGAATGAACCTGAAACCGTCTAGCGAGGTAGTGTGTAGTTGTACCACGATAATTATTTTTCGCCATGATTGCACTGAGGCAGTGTAAGATCATACAGCTTGTTTGAAACATCAAGTTGCTCATTCATAAATGCTTCTTGAGTGTTTATTATAATAAAGCGCCATTCTAAGTGTTGAGGATTCAACAGGTGAACACAACTGACATCCCCGCCCTTTTACAGTTTACATTTCAATAGAAAAAAAAAGGTAATAAATCTTACATTAAGTGGTAATAAGTGCCATGGAGAGACATCAAGCAGAGAAAAGGGGTAAGAAGTACTGAAGGTGTGGGGAAGGGGAGTTGCAGTGGTAACAATATTGGTCAAGAAAGGTTTCCCTGAGAAGGTGATCTTTGAGGAAAGACCTAAAGGCAGCAAGGGGCAAGCCATGGGACATGTAGGGGAAGACAGTCTAGGTCGAGGGAATAGCAAGTGCCAGTGCCTGAAGTAGGATGGGGCCTGGTGGGTTCCTAAAAGAGCAAGGAGTAAGTGTGACCAGATGAAAGGGCTCTGGAGGCCTTTGTTAAAAGACCAGGGCAAGAGATCATGGTGGCAGCCTGACCCAGGGAGGTAGCAGCAAAGGTGAGAAGGAGTGAGATTTTGGCTATTTTTTGAAAGTAAGATGAGGAGTTCCCTGGTCGCCTAGCAGTTATAGATTTGGTGTTGTCATTGCTGAAGTTCCCATTGAATTCCTGGCCCGGAAACTTTCACACACTGCAGGTGTGGCCAAAAATAAATATCTTTCTTAAAAAGAAGTTAAGGCTAGGAGTTCCCATTGTGGCTCAGCAGGTTAAGAACCCCACTAGAATCCATGAGGATGAGGGTTCAGTTCCTGGCCTCACTCAGTGTGCTAACAATCTGGTGTTGCAATGAGCTATGGTGTAGGTCACAGACATGGCTCAGGTCTGGTATTGCTGTGGCTGTGGTGTAGGCCCGCAGCTATCGCTCTGATTTGACCCCTAGCATGGGAACCTCCATATGCTGCAGGTGTGGCCTTAAAATAAATAAATAAATAAATAAAAATAAATAAATAAGGAAAGGAAAGAAAATAAGTCTATTTTTTTAATTTTTTAATTTTTTATTTTTTTTTTTTGTCTTTTTGCTATTTCTTTGGGCCGCTCCCACGGCATATGGAGGTTCCCAGGCTAGGGGTCGAATCGGAGCTGTAGCCACTGGCCTACGCCAGAGCCACTGCAACGCGGGATCCAAGCCGCGTCTGCAACCTACACCACAGCTCACGGCAACGCCGGATCGTTAACCCACTGAGCAGGGGCAGGGACCGAACCTCAACCTCATGGTTCCTAGTCGGATTCGTTAACCACTGCGCCACGACGGGAACTCCAGAAAATAAGTCTAATGACAGGGATGTAAGAAAGAGGTATCAGGATGATATAAGATTTAAGTACTTATTAGAATGTCGTGAAGAGTCTTTTTAAAATTCTTTGAAAATTGTATTGTTGTGAGAACTATTTCTAGAACATTTGGTAATTCCAAACATCCATTTTCCAACCAAATCAAATTTGTTGAAGTAACTTTTAGTTACTTTTTAGTTTAGGCCCATCTGCTGGAGTTTAGTAGTCCATTTGTTGTGTAGGTGTTTGTCTTGGTTTTAATTGGATTTGAGGTCTATGAATTTTATCCCAATTTCATGTCATTTTATTTTGTAAAAGTAATCTGTTTAACTAAATGAATTAGCAATCATATCTAAGGTTTTTTTAATTGTAATCAATTTCTATTTCCCCAAAACATTTTTTTCTACTGTACAGCATGGTAACCCAGTTACATATACATATCTCCATTCTTTTTCTCACATTGTCATACTCCATCATAAGTGACTAGACCTAGTTTCCAGTGCTACACACAGAATCTCATTGCTAATCCATTCCAAAGGCAATAGTCTGCATCTATTAACCCCAAGCTCCCAATCCATATCTAAGTTTTTCAGTTAAGTCACAAATTTTAAACCTTCAGGAGTTCCTGTTGTGGCTCAGCAGTAACAAACCCAACTAGTATCCATGGGAACGAAATTTGGATCCCTGCCCTTGCTAAGTGGGTTAAGGATCCGACGTTGCTGTGAACTGTGATGTAGGTCACAGTCGCAGTTTGGATCCCACATGGCTGTGGTGTAGGCTGGCGGCTATAGATCTGATTTGACCCCTAGCCTAGGAACCTCCATATGCTGTGGGTTGGACCCTAAAAAGACAAAAAGAAAAAACAGATTATGTGCCAGATTTTTAAAAATAACAGCTTTATTGAGAGAAAATCCTCATAGCATATAATTCACCTACTTGAAGTGCACAGTTCAATTATTTTTAGTATATTCATAGAGTTGTGATGCTATTATGGCAATCAATTTACATTTTTATCATCCCCTTATATATATATAATTTTTTTTTTGGCCATGCCTGAGGCATGTGGGAGTTCCCAGGCCAGGGATCTAACCCATACTATAGCAGCAACCCAGTCACTGCATGATGCCAGATCCTTAACCCACTGCACCACAAGAGAACTCCCTTTATAATTCCTTTAAACTCCTACCTGTTAGCCCTCAGTCCCCTTTTCCCATGGATCTCCCTCTCCTGAATCCCAGCCCTAGGCAACTACTAACCTGCTGTCTCTTTAGATTTGCCTATTCTGGATATTTCAAATACATGAAGTCATATGATATGTCCCCTTTTGTGATTGGCCTCTTTCACTTGGCATAATGTTTTCAAGGTTTATTGTCAAATACTATCCCATTGTATAGGTGTATTTTACCTGTTCATTAGTTGATGGCCATTTGGGTTGTTTCTAGTTCTTGGCTATTATTAATGATGTTGCCATAAATATTTTTCTTTTTTCTCTGTTTTTGGCCACCCCTAGGCATATGGAGTTCCCAGGCCAGGGATCAGACACAAGCCACAGCTGTGGCAATGCCAGATCCTTAGCCCACTATGCCAGGCTGAGGATGGAACCCTCATCCCAACACTCCCAAGATGCTGCCAATCCCATTGCACCACATCGGGAACTGCTTTTTTTTCCTTTTTCTTTTGCCATAAACATTTATGTAAGAGCTGCGTGAATGTATGTTTTCATTTCTCTTAGATAAATTTCTAGGGATGGAATTGTTGGGTTTTATGGTAACTATTTGAGGAACCACTAGACTGTTTTGCAAAGTGGCTGCACCATATTACATCCCCACCAGCAGTGTATGAAGGTTCTAATTTTGTGACATCCTTGCCAACACTTGTTACTGTCTTTTTTATTATAGTCATCCTAGTGGCTCTGAAGTGATATTACTTTGTGGTTTTGATTTGCATTTCCCTGGTGGCTAATGATGTTGAGCATCTATCCATGTGCTCACTGACTATTAGTATGTCTTCTTTGGAGAAAGATCTATTCATATGTTCTGCCAGTCGTGCCAGATTTTTTTATTATTCAGAAAAGTAATCACTTTACCTTCTGGATATTTTTCAGAGCTAGGCAGCACTGCTTGTGAATCTGTTGTCAGTATCTGCGAACACATGCATTCTGAAGGTAGGTGGAAGTTAGAAAGATATTGAACCTTTGGCAGGAATTCAAGGTGAAATGAAGATGGACAGGATATGATGGTCCCTGCCTTGGAGTTTATGGTTTCTAGGCTTGGGGCTGACTGTGAGGAATCACAGCTGTACACAGGAGGTGGTGGCAGGTAGAAGGTGATGTGCAGAAGCACAGTGGCTCAAAAACCAAGAGCCATACATGGTTGAGTGAGGAACACCGTCCCAGGGAATGAGTTCAGCAAGTTCAGTTGGCTGGGATTTTAGGGAGGGAGGAGTGGGAGGAATTACATAAGAAACAAACCTGGAGGAATTCCTGTCATGGGGCAGTGGTTAACGAAACCAACTAGAAACCATGAGGTTGCGGGTTTGATCCCTGGCCTTGTTCAGTGGGTTAAGGATCCGGCATTGCCATGAGCAGTAGTGTAGGTCACAGACGCGGCTCGGATCCCGCATTGCTGTGGCTCTCGGGTAGGCCAGCGGCTACAGCTCCGATTCGACCCCTAGCCTGGGAAACTCCTTATGCCGCGGGAGCGGCCCTCAAAAAAGCAAAGAGACAAAAAAAAAAAAAAAAAAAGAAAAAGAAAAAGAAAGAAAGAAAAAAGAAACAAACCTGGAGAAAGGATTAGAAGTCCATTCCTCTGAAGGTGGTTAAACTATGTTTCCTGAGGGTGGTGGGAAGCTTTGAGGCAAAGTTAAAAGGGCCTGACTATTTTTTTTGTTTGTTTTTTTTTCTTTTCACCTGCACTTGTGGCATGTGGAAGTTCCCAGGTCAGGGATAGAACCTGCGCCATTGCAGTGACAATGCCAGATCCTTAACCTGTTGTATCACAAGGAACCCTCTGACTGGGTTGTGTTTTCATGAGAACATAGCTGTCCTGTGGAGATTAGCTGGGATGGAGTTGGCCATTCAGACTGGAGAGCACTCTGTAGTACCCCTCAGATCAGTGCCCCAGGCCAGTCTGGCTCAGCTCTCAGGTTTTGCATTCAACCTGAATACTGACCACAGTTTAGACCTTGTAGGTTATTTTGTCTTATTTTCTATTGCTGTACCAGTGGCATATGGAAGTTTCTGGGCCAGCGATTGAATCCAAGCTTCAGCTGCAGCCTGTGCCACAACTGTGGCAATGCCAGATTCTTTAGCTCACTACACCAGCCCAGGGATTGAGTCCACGGCAACCTAAGCCACTGCAGTTGGATTCTGAACTCACTGTGCCTCAGCAGGAGCCCTTGTAGGTTATTTTAAATAACAGTAAAATTTGACATTTGACTTGTGCATTCTTTGTCTTAAAAGTGAAGTACAGGAGTTTCTGGTGTGGCTCAGCAGAAATGAGCCCGACTCATACCAATGAGGATGCTGCTTCAACCCCTGGCCTCATTCAGTGGGTTAAGGATCTGGTGTGGCTGTGAGCTGGGGTGTAGGTCACAGACTCAGTTTGGATCCCTCGTTGCTGTGGCTGTGGTGTAGGCCAGTAGCTGCAGCTCCATTTTGATCCCTAGCCTGGGAACCTCCATATGCTGTGGGTGCAGCCCTTAAGAAACAGGGTGTGGGGGTGGGTGAAGTACAAAGAGATTGATCCTCTGAGGAAGCACTTTAGTTAAACTTGACTTCATTAAGAGTATATTGAATGACTTAACTACCTGTTAACATTTCTAAAGTGGAGTACCATAAATTATTTTCTTCTTCTTCTTCTTCCTTTTTTTTTTTTTAACACTTTAGGGCCAAACCTGTGGCATATGGAGGGGTTGAATTGGAGCTATAGCCACCGGCCTACACCACAGCAACCTGGGATCTGAGCCGTATCTGTGACCTACACCACAGCTCACTGCAACACTGGATCCTTAACCCGCTGAGTGAGGCCAGGGATCAAGCCCACAACCTCATGCTTCCTGGTTGGATTCATTTCTGCTGTGCCATGATGTATTCATTATGTGGGTATTGATCTTGGCCATCTGCTGTAGGCAACTGGTATTTGTGCAAAAGCTTTTCTTCAACTAGGACAGGCAACATTTAAATTGGGATTTCTTGGCTAGAGAAATGTCTTGGATGTGACTATATTAAAACCTATGGAGAAACTGATGTTCTTGGAAATCTAGGCTGGTGATTCAGAACCCTTGAATAGGCTGTGACAGAAAGGGGGCCAATGAGATCTTCTAGTCTCATTGTTTGCACCCAAAAAGCTTCAGTGACTTGTTCCAGGCCTCCTAGCTGACTGGTAGGTAGCAAAGCACATCCAGAGTCTAGTTTCTGTGGTGCCAGAGCAGTGTCTTTGTTTTCCATTTGTACCAAGAAAGGAGAGAAAATCTCACACTAAGTACATTAAGGCTTATCATTTTTAAAGTAAGAGGTTTTTGGTTTTTTTGTTTTGTTTTGTTTTGTTTTAAGATAAAAATACAGAGTTCCTGTCATGGCTGAGTAGTTAACAAACCCAACTAGTATCCATGAGGATGTGGGTTTGATCCCTGGTCTTGCTTAGTGGGTTAAGGATCTAGTGTTACCATGAGCTGTAGTGTAGGTCGAAAACAGGGCTCAGATCCCACATTGCTGTGGTGTAGGCCTGTGGCTACAGCTCTGATTAGACCCCTAGCCTGGGGACCTCCACATGCCATGGGGGCAGCCTTAAAAGGAGGGAAAGACCAAAAAAAAAAAAAAAAGATTAAAAACACAAATTACCCAATTAAATTTGTATTTCAGATGAGCAATGAATAATCTTTTTAAATAAACTCTTTGTAATTGAAGAATAATGCACATTCAAAAATGTACACAAATCAGTGCAAACTCCATGAATTTTCACAAAGTCAGTATTTATTTTTTCAGGCTAGGGCTCTTGCCCATCTCTTGCCTTCTGTCCTGCAGAGATGGGAAAGGCTTTTTCTAGCCTTCCAGTTCAAGTCCATTTGTATGTGTGAGTGGAAAGCTGAAGTTTAATCTTGAGTGGTAACTTGACAATGACAGTCAAGGAGTAGCTAGTGCTGATGTGTGGCAGATATGTGAAAGAAGACTTTCATGCTTAGCAAATGGAATACCTAATACTCCTTAATCTCTAAAGCAGGAAATTGGGGAGTTCTACCTTCCTTCCTCCTTTCATTTTTTTTCTAAACCTTTTCTTTGATAAATGAAGTGTAGCATTATTTTCCTTTTCTTTCTTCAAATCATACTTTATAAACATATTGAACATTTAAAAAAATCACCTGTAATGTAACTCCAGGAGAACCAGTGAGAATATTTGGTATTTTTCCTGTTTTTGTAAAAAGCTTTTCAAAATAGTGTATTTTTACAAACTAGAGACCACATGCAGTCATGATTTCTGCCTTTTCCCTACTTAGTATTTGTTTTGACTTTTTTTCATAGCATCAAATTTTCTTCAAATACATGCTCATTATATATTATGTTCTGATACCATTAATCATCTGCATCAGCAAAAGGCATTCTTCCAGTTTTCATATCAGATGAAAGCGAGAGTCAAAGTTAATAGGGAACTCATCTGGCTTGGGCACATTCCTCATGAGTAGGCTGAGACTCAGTCATGCAGGAGGGGGAGGGGTGAGACTGTAAACCTAGGACAGGGCTGTCAGTATGGTCCAGCCACACAGCTGAACAAGATATACCTACTTGTTCCTGTTTCTAAGCTCCCTGGATTCCATTACCATTGAGATACTAAGAGTGGACAGATATAAAGTGTCAAAAGCTAAATGAGAAAAAGAAGAGATAGGTCATTCTGAGCCCCAACTACTATCATGGGATGCCCCGGGATGTGACTGGGAAACTAGGGTCACCATAGGCTCAGCTCAAAGCCTGGTCTTCAGTTGCTGCTGAGCAAAGTCCCAGCATGTGGGTTCCAGCCCATTGACACTGGTCACTAAACACAAATAGGTACTCTCTCCCAAGGAGAGGGGTGGGGAGTTTTTGCTAAAATGTGTTCAGGCTCAAGTATTTTACAGACCACATTCAAGATAATGGTTTTGCAAATCATTAAGGATTTGTGTTTTTTAAACCAGACATATAATATTACAGACACATGAATAATACAAAGATGGTACCCACCTTTGATAATTTGTGTGTGTGTGGTCATTATAAGGATGATACATTGATTGATTTTTTTTCTCTCTACAGGTGTCATTACTTCCACCTGTTTAGGGAGAAAAACACCCAATGGTGCTCAAGCATAGAGCCAATGAGAAGAACCTAGAGCTCAATGGCAGCATCCTCAGTGGTGGGTACCCTGACTCACACCCCCCTCCATGCTTTGGTGCATCTCCAGCATTAATTCTGTTGCCAGCACCTATTCTGAATTTGTGGCAATTCACCTTTTCTAATATCTACCAGTCCCTGGGGAGCACACAGTTCGTGCAGAGTGGATATCTTCCCAAGGACACCCAAGCTATTAGTTAGGACAGTACTTTGGAGGCTGAGAATCACTTTCCTGCCTTAACCATGAAATGAGGTGTGGTGGTTTAAGGGAGGTATATAGGAAGGAAGATGACAGCAGCAACCAGACAGTTAACCTGGGTCTTTCTGCTTAAGAAATACCATTCCCTGTCTGTAGGAGGTAACCCTGCTAGTCACTGCCCTGGTGCTCTCTTGGTGGAGTTCTTGGTAATTGCCTTAATTCTTTGTACTTAGAAAGATCTGTCCCTCTCTGACAGCTCCACTGTTGGATTTCAGGTCTGTATGGCAACACATGCATGTTCCATGTCCCTTTTTCAAAATGATCTGTCATCTGCTGTCTTCATTACCATCTGGGCACAGGAATATATTAACCAAATTCAGCTGTACAAGCTCATAAAAACTTTTTTTTTTTACAAAGGAAGCAGAAATTCCTAACATAGATTTAAAAAATATTAACTCTTTGGTTTAAAATCCCAACAGACTGCCTAACCTTCTGATTAACTTGTTCAGACTTGGATTGAATTCTCAGCCCATCTAAAGTCAGGCAAAGGGTTTTTTTTTTTTAATTTAATCATGTTATTTCACATCATGAAACCTTCACCCTCCCCAGTTGTGCCATTAAAGGTCTCCAAGGTGCTGGAGATTATAGAGTTCCCATCACATGGGGAGGGGAGCCCCAGCTGTGTGCTGCCTATGAGGTTCTTGGCCTGTGTGCTGATTATTTCCTGGAGTATATGTCTTACTAACCTCTCAGAGCTGAATCACCAACTTTCTGTCTGCTCTGAGCTAGCCAATGCTCATTTCTTTGCCTTTGCCTTTGCCTGTTTCTATCACATTGAGCTGCTAAAGCATATATGAGGCACTGGAAGAAAGTAATTTTTCATGTGATGCTCTTTGACTCCTAGTAATTTACTCATTTACCAGCACTTAACTGCAGTGCCCTTTCCTTCACAATGGATGTTCTCTCTTCCCTCAGTATTTTCCTATTGAGAGATGAGGCTGCTCCTCACCCTTGGGAGGGGGGAATATTGAGTTAAAGCTAACTGTTTCATCAGCTTTTAGGTGCTTTAAAGACTGGACAGTTTCCATTACCATGGGCCTAACTTACAGAAGTGAATGAGTTACAGATGAAAATCCATCATAGGCTTAGTGGGTCCTTAAACACTTGTTTTTTTTTTTTTTTTTGACTCAAGAAATACATTGAAAGTTAGTTCATAGCAATAAGAGTAAATTTTAGTAAATGGAACCTAATTTTTTTCCATGCCCTGTACCTGTATTTGCAGAAGCACTGTCAAGGGCTTATTATTAGCTTCACCATTGGACAGCAAAATGATTGTGCTCATGCTTGGGGTATGGGACATGAAGCAGTTTTTGGTTTGTACACTTATGATTAGCGATTAATATATTTTTTTGTTTAGGGATGTTGAAATAATGCAGTAGCTTCAAAAGCTTTGCTCTCACCTAAAATCTGTCCCCAACACTCAGGGAACAGCCTTCCTCCTGATGAATATGTCTGGGTATCAGAAGTTTTGATGGCCTGACTCACTGCCCAAAAGGTGACAGGGAGGCTGGGAGCACATTTGTTAAACTGTGTACAGTTCTGCTTTGTAGGGCAGGACCCTTTGTAGGGTATGCATATGAACACACATGCTTGTCTGAACTCTACTTCAGTTTTTCTCTGGGTCCAGTTCTTCCACCCTCTTCACTTGACAACTAAGTGGGTGGGTGTTTGGATGGGTTGGGTCATTTCCATCATGAAGACCTGGAACTTCGCACATGTCAGTACTGGGGGAGTTGTTCCTGCTGTAGTGTCCAAGATGAGGCTCCTTCTTTACCTCCCCTATTAATCACTACTGTGCTCCCCAAAGCACTATTATTTATTTTTCCTCTGTCTGCCTGTGCCAGTACTACTGTCAGCACATTAAATGGTTCTCAGATGCTTACCAGTGTGGACTTGTTCTGTGTCAGCCATACTGTTTTTAGTCATATGTATACATGTCCTCATTTTAAAATATAAAGATATTCTCAAAATAAATTAAAATGTGTATAATTAATGTCAAAATATATATAATGTGTGTTTTCACTGTTCCTTAAGTCAATTTTTGGTTTTGTCTGTGGAAAACAGAAAAGTCTAAAAGAACATATAAGAAATTTTTAGTTGTGGGAATTCCAATTCTGCTGAGCAGTAACTTACCCAATTAATATCCATGAGGGTGCATGTTTGATCCCTGTCCTCACTCAGTAGGTTAAGGATCCAGCATTGCCATGAGCTGTGGTGTAGGTCACAGACACAGTTCATTTCTGGCATCACTGTGACTGTGGTATAGGCTGGCATCTGCAGCTCTGATTCAACCCCTAGCCTAGGAATTTCATATGCTGCAGGTGCAGCCCTAAAAAGCAAAAAAGAAAAAAAAAAAAGAAGAAGAAAAATTTTTAGTTGGGAGTATGATTTTCACATTTTGCTGTTTCTAAATTATGAATGTCTCTTTTTTTGTGACTTCATAATTTTATTTTAATATGCTGATTATTAAAAACCAAGCACTGAGAAAAACTCGATGTAGAACAACAAATTATAACTTTTTTTTTTTTTGCTGTTGCTGACACTTTTTTTACATTGCTATTTCCCCAATACAATTTTTTTTCCCACTGTACAGCATGGGGAACCAGTTATATATATATGTATACATTCTTTTTTCTCCCACTGTCATGCTCTGTCATAAGTAACTAGACACAGATCTCAGTGCTACACAGCAGGGTCTCATTGCTAATCCATTCCAAAAGCAATAGTTTGCATCCATTAACCCCAAGCTCCCAATCCATCCCACTCCCTCCCCCTCCCCCCAGGCAACTGCAAGTCTATTCTCCAAGTCCATGATTTTCTTTTCTGTGGAAAGGTTCATTTGTGCCATATATTAGATAGCAGATATAAGTGATATCATATGGTATTTGTCTTTCTCTTTCTGACTTACTTCACTCAGTATGAGAGTCTCTAGTTCCATCCATGTTGCTGCAAATGGCATTATGTCATTCTTTTTTTATGGCTGAGTAGTATTCCATTGTCTATATATACCACATCTTCCTAATCCAATCATCTGTCAATGGACCTTTGGGTTGTTTCCATGTCTTGGCTATTGTGACTAGAGCTGCTATGAACTTGTGGGTGCATGTGTCTTTTTTAAGGAAAGATTTGGCCAAATCTATGCCCAAGAGTGGGGTTGCTAGGTCATATGGCAGTTCTATGTATAGTTTTCTAAGGTACCTCCGTACTGTTCTCCACAGTGGCTGTACCAGCTTACACTATCACCAACAGTGCAGGAGGGTTCTGTTTTCTCCACACCCCCTCCAGGCCTTGTTATTTGTGGACTTATTAATGATGGACTTTCTGACTGGTGTGAGATAGTATCTCCTGGTAGTTTTGATTTGCATTTCTCTAATAATCAGGGGTGTTGAGCATTTTTTCATGTGCTTGTTGGCCATCTGTATATCTTCCTTTGGGAAATGTGTATTCAGGTTTTTTGCCCATTTTTTCAATTTGATTGTTGGCTTCTTTGCTGTTGAGTTGTATAAGTTGTGTGTATATCTTAGAGATTAAGCCCTTGTCAGTTGCATCATTTGAAACTATTTTCTCCCATTCTATAAGTTGTCCTTTTGGTTTCATTTTCATTTCCTTTGCTGAGCAAAACTTTTCAGTTTGATTAGGTCCCACTGGTTTAATTTTGCTTTTATTTCTGTTGCTTTGGGAGACTGACCTGAGAAAACATTAGTATCATGTCATCCACATATAGTGATAGTTTTACCTCTTCACTTCCTATTTGGATGCATTTTATTTCTTTCATTTGTCTGATTGCTGTGGCTAGGACTTCCTCTATTATGTTGAATAACAGTGGTGAGAGTGGGCATCCTTGTCTTGTTCCAGATTTTACTTGGAATGCTTTCAGCTTTTATCCATCGAGTATTATATTTGCTGTGGCTTTATCATAAATGGCTTTGTTTATGTTAAGGTATGTTCCCTCTATACCCACTTTGATAAGAGTTTTATCATGACTGGATATTGGATGTTGTCAAGTGCTTTTTCTGCATCTATTGAGATGATCATGTGGTTTTTTACTTTTCTTTTGTTAATGTGGTGTATGACATTGATTGATCTATGTATATAGAACTGTCTTTGTGCACCTGGGATGTGTCCCACCTGGTCATGGTGTATGATCTTTTTTATATGTTTTTGGATATGGTTGGCTAAAATTTTGTTGAGAATTTTTGCATGTATATTCATCAAAGATTTTGCTTATAGTTTTCTTTTTGGTGGTATCTTTGTCTGGTTTTGGAATTAGGGTGATGGTGCTGTCATAGAATGTCTTTGGGAGTCTTCTTTCTTCAACCTTTTGAAAAAGTTTAAGGAGGATTGATATAAGTTCCTCTTTGTATATTTGGTATAATTTGCCTGTGAAGCCATCTGGTCCTGGACTTTTATTTGTACGGAGTTTTTTTTTTTTTTTGACATACTCAATTTCATTTCTAGTGATCAGTCTGTTCAGTTGATCTTCTTCCTCTTAATTCAGTTTTGGCAGAGTATGTCTCTAGAAAGTTGTCCATTTCTTCTCAGTTGTCAAATTCATTAGCATACATAGTATTCTATGCTATACCATTCATAGCATTCATAATATTCTCTCATGTTTTTTGTATTTCCATAGCATCTCTTGTAATTTTCCTTTTTCTTATTTTATTTATTTATGTGTTTTGTCTCTTCTTGGTGAGTCTAGCCAGAGTTTTGTCAATTTTGTTTACCTTTTCAAAGAACCAGCTCTTGGTTTTATTGATTTTGTCTATTGTTTTTTTAATATCTATTTTATTGATTTCTTCTTTGATCTTTATGATTTCCTTCCTTCTGCTGACTTTAGGTTTTGTTTGTTCTTTGGCTAATTCATTTAGGTGGTGGGTTAAGTTGTTGATTTGAGATTTTTATTCTTTTTTGAGGAAGGCCTGTATTGCTATGAATTTCCCTCTGAGCACTGCTTTTGTGGCATTCCATAGATATTGAGCTGTTGTGTCTTCATTTTCATTTGTCTCTAAGTATTTTTTAATTTCCTTCTGGATTTTCTCATTGACCCTTTGTTTTTTGTAGCATGTTTTTTAGTCTCCATGTAGTCAGTTTTTTTTTTTTTCTCATTTCTTTTCCTGTGGTCGATTTCTAGTTTCATGACATTTTGTTCATAGGAGATACTTGAAATAATTTCTATACTCTTAAATTTGTTGAGGTTAGCTTTGTGCCCCAATATGTGATCAATCCTTGAGAATGTTCCATGTGTACTTGAGAAGAATGTCTATTCTGATTTTTTTTTATGTAATGGCTTCAAAATGTCAATTAGGTCTAACTTTTCAATTGTTTCCTTTAGGATCTCTATTGTCCTATTGATTTTGTGTCTAGATAATATGTCCATTGATGTGAGTGGGGTGTTAAAGTCTCCTGCTATGATTGTATTCCCATCAATTTCTCCTTTTATGTCTGTTAGTATTTTTTGGAGGTATTTGAGTGCTCCTATATTAGGGGCATATATGTTGATGATAGTAATATCCTCTTTTTGAATGGATACTTTAACCATTCAATAGTGTCCTTCTTTGTCTTTCTTTATGGCTTTCATTTTAAAGTCTATTTTGTCTGATATGAGTATTGCAACTCCTGCTTTCCTATCTTGTCCATTGGCATGAAATATATTTGCCCATCCCCTCACTTGCAATCTGTATGTGTCCTCTGCCCTTAGGTGAGTTTCTTGTAGACAACAGATTGAAGGTTTTTGCTTTTTTATACAAGCAGCCACTCTGTGTCTTTTGATTGGAGTATTCAGTCCATTGATCATTAAGGTGATTATTGATAGATATGTATTTATTGCCATTATAAACCTTGTTTTCCGATTGATTCTATGTTTCTCCTTTTTCCTTTCTTTTTTTGGTTGGATGGTTTCCATTTATTTAATGCTTGATAACTTTCTTTTCAGTTTTTGTGAATGTAATGTTCAGCTTTGATTTGTGGTTGCCCTGTTTTTAAGTAAGTTAGCCCCTTCCTATATCTGCTTGCTTTAGCCTGAGAGTCATATAGGCTCAAACACATCATGAAAATAAAAAAAAAAGAATCTATATTTTCTTACTTTCCTTCCCCATAATGTATGATTTTAGTGTCTTTTTTTTTAACATCTTCATGTTTAGATTTGTATGCTGGCTTATTTAAGTGGCAGCTTTCCATTTGCAGTTTCCTCCATCCTAATTCTTCTTCTTTTTTTAATTTAGAGAATCCCTTTCAGTTTTTCTTTTAGAAGTGGTTTCATATTGCTATATTCTTTTAGCTTTTGTTTGTTGGAGAAATTCTTTACTTACCCTTCTGTTTTAAATGATATTCTTACTGGATAGAGTATTCTAGGTTGCATTTTTTTCCTCTCAGCACTATAAATCTATCTTGCCACTCCCTTCTGGCCTGTAGTATTTCTGTAGAGAAATCAGCTGATAGCCTTATGGGGGTTCCCTTATAATTAATGCTTTGCTTTTCTCTTGCTGTCTTTAGAATCCTCTCTTTTAACTTTTGCCATTTTTATTTTAATATGTCTTGGTGTGGGCCTGTTTGGGCTCAACATGTTTGGGACCCTCTTTGCTTCCTGTATCTTGATATCAGTATCCTTTAGATTTGGAAAGTTTTCAGCCATAATTTCTTCAAATATATTTTTAATCCCCCCTTTTTTTCTTCTCCTTTCTGGAATTCCTATTATGCATAGATTGGCCCACTTTATATAATCCCATAGGTCTCTTATTTTGCTTTCATGTTTTTTTTCATTTGGTTTTCTGTCTGCTGTCCTGTTTGGGTGATTTCCAATATTCTACCTTCCACATCAATCATTCGTTCCTCTGCCTTATTCATTCTGCTCATTATTGCCTTTAGCTCAGTTTGTATCTCTGCCAATGAATTTTCTGGTTTTTCTTGGCTCCTCCTTATATTTTCTAGTTCCTTTCTAAAGGAATCTGCATTACTGTTCATATCCTCTCTTTACTCTTTCAGTATTTTCACCATCTCCTTTTTGAACTCAAAGTCCGTCAGGCTGCAGAGATCTGTTTCATTGTTGACTGCTTTAGATGAATTCTCCTGTTGCTTTAACTGGGAAAGCTTTCTGAGCTTCTTCATCTTGCTTGTGTTTTTCTTTTTCTGTGAGTTTGGGGAGGCAAACTCTAGTCTCATAAGGCTGCTTCTATGCAGGAGTACCTCTTTGTATTTTGGGGCAGGGGGTTACTATTTATTTTGGTATGGGTGTTTGAATATTTGCTGTCTCTTTCTTCGGTATGAGCAGGCTGTTTTTCCCAGGATTCTCAGCATTTTTTCAATGAGAAGGAGGCAATGGGTAGGGCCAGCCTTCAGAGCCTGGTCATTGGGCTCTCAATAGCAGCAAGGAACTGCAGGAAGATGCCACAGGCTACTCATAGTTGCAGGGCCCTGGGAAGTGGTAATGAGCTCTAGATAGAGCTACAAGGAGCTGAGCATTTTGGTTCTAGTTAGGGTTAGATTTCATTTTAGGGTTAGGATTTCAGTTAGGGGTAGTTTTCCGTTTAGAGTTAGTGTTATTGTTAGGTTTTGAGTTAGGGTTAGGCTTAGGGTTTGGTTCAGTTTAAGTGTTAGGGTGAGTGTTCGGGTTCATGTTTGGGCTCAAGTTTGGATTAGGTTTAGGGTTCATTTTAGGTTTATGTTGCCAGTTAGGTTTAGGTTTAGGGTTAGTGTTAGGGTTTGAATTATGATTAGGGTTAGGTTTTGGTTCAGTGTAGGGTTAAGTGTTAGTGTAAGGGTTCAGGTTGGTGTAAGGGTTCTGGTTAGGGTTATATTTCATTTTAGGTTTAGGTTTTCAATTTGTGATAGTGTTCCTTTTAGGGTTAGCTTTAGGATAAGTGTAGGGTTCATGCTAGGTTTAGGCTTAGGGTTCAGTTTCATTTAGTTTTAGTTTTAGTATTAAGGTTCATGTTGGGTCTCAGGTTGGGGTTTGGTTTAGGTTTTGTTTTAGTGTTAGGATTTTGGTTAGTGTTATGTTGAGAAGTTAGTGTTAGGATGAGGGATTATTTTAGGGCTTTGATTTAGGATTAGGGTTATGTTTCAGTTCGGTTTAGGGATTAGTGTTAGGGTTCATGTTGATGTTCGGTTCAGGTTAGGGTTAGGTTTTGTTTTAGACTGAGGTTTTCTGTTAGGGTAAGTTTTCCAGTTAGGTTTAGGGTTAAGTTTAGGTTTAGGGTTCTGTTTAGAGTTGGAGTTACTGTTAGGGTTCAGTTCAACTTAGGTTTTAGGGGTAGTGTTAATTTTCATGTAGGTTTTTGGGTTCTGATTAGGTTTGGGGTTCATTTCTAGGTTTAGAGATTCAGTAAGGTGTAATCTTACTTTTAGGGTTATGGTTAGGATTAGGGTTATGGTTCAAGTTATTTTTAGGCTTAAATTTTGGTTTGTTTTAGGTATTAATGTTAGCGTTAGGTTTCATAGTGTTTGGTTTCGGTTTCAGTTTGGAGTTCATTTTGGGTTAGGGTTAGGTTACCTCTTAGGGTTAGGGTTAGAGTTCGAATTAGGGTTAGGCTTAGGTTTCAGTTCAGTTTAGGACTTATTTTTAGTGTTAGGTTTCAAGTTGGTGGTTCAGCTTTGGGCTAGGGTTAAGTTTTCTCTTAAGTTGAGTTTTTCTGTTAGGTTAGGGTTCAGGTTAGGGTTAGGATTAGTGGTAGGGATTATGTTTGTGTTTGGCTTTGGGTGAGGGTTGATTAGGTTGAGGCCTTCTTTTAGGTTAAGGTTTCCTGTTTGGGTTAGTGTTAGTGATTGGTTTAGTTTCAGGTTTCCATTAGGTTTAGGGTTTAGGGCTAGTGTTGTGGTGCATGTTGGGTTTTGGGTTTGGGTTAAATTTAGTGTTCGTTAGAGGGTTTGGGTTTTGGTAAGGGGCAGTGTTCTGTTTAGATTTAGGGTTTGATTTGGTTTAGGGGTTCGTGTTAGTGTTAGTTTTCATGTTGGTGTTTGGTTTGGGTTTAGTTTAGCTTTTGTTTATTATTATCATTATTTTTAATAGTTATTTCCCCAATACAATTTTTTTTCTACTGTACAGAGTGGTGACTCAGTTACACAGACATGTACACATTCTATTTTCACACATTATCATTCTCCATCATAAGTGACTAGACATAGTTCCCAGTGCTACACATTAGGATCTCATTGCTATTCCATTCCAAAGGCAACAGTTTGTATCTATTAACCCCAAGCTCCCCAACCACCCCCACTCCCTCCCCCTCCCCCTTGGCAACCACAAGTCTATCTGCATGTCCATGATTTTCTTTTCTGTGGAAAAATTCACTTGTGCTGTATATTAGATTCCAGATATAACTGATATCATATGGTATTTGTCTTTCTCTTTCTGACTTACTTCACTCAGTATGAGTCTCTAGTTCCATCCATGTTGCTGCAAATGGCATTATTTTATTCTTTTTATGGCTGAGTAGTATTCCATTGTGTATACATACCACATCTTCCTATTCCAATCGTCTGTCGATGGCTAGCTTTTGTTTTAGATTGTGGGTTTCTGGTAGGGTAAGTTTTCCAGTTATGTTTAGGTCTAGTGTTAGTGTTTCAGGTAGGTTTGGGTTTATGGTTAAGGCTCTGTTCAGCTTAGTGTTTAGGTGTAGTGTTAGGGTTCATGCAGGTGTTGAGGTTCTGGTTAAGTTTAGGGTTCATTTTAGGTTTAGGTTTTCAGTTAGCAGTAGTGTTCCATTTAGGTTTAGGCTTGGTTTTAGTGTTCAAATGAGGGTTAGGGTTAGGGTTTGCTTTGGTTTAAGGGTTAGTGTTAGGTTTAGAGTTCATGTGGGTGTTTGTGTTGGAATTAGGGTTAGGCTTTATTTTAGAATGTGGTTTTCTTTTAGGGTAAGTGTTCTGGTTAGTGTTAGCTTTGGGGTTGGGGTTAGGTTTAGGGTTTGGTTTCTGTTTGGTTTAGGTTTTAGGGTTTGTCTTAGGGTTCATGTTTTATTTCAAGTTTGGGTTAAGGTTAGGGTTCATTTAAGGTTTAAATTTCATTTATATTGGATTCCCATTCTGGTTAAGGTTATTTTTTTTCAGGTTTGGTTTAATGTTAGGGTTACCATTAGGGTTTGATTCAGTTTTGGGGGTTGGGGTAGTGTTAGAGTTTATGTAGGTGTTTGGGTTCTGGTTAGAATTAGTGTTTGTTTTAGGGTTAGGTTTTGCTTAGTGGTAATGTTCCTTTCAGGGTTAAGTTTAGGGTTAGGGTTAGTGTTAGAGTTAGGTTTAGGCTTAGCATTGGGTTTCATTTATGTGTTAGGGTTAGTGGTTGGGTTTACACTGGGGATATTGTTCAGGTTAGGTTTAGGGTTTGTTTTAGGATTAGGGTTTTGGTTAGGGTTAGATTGCCAGTTAGGTTTAGGGCTAGGGTTAGTGTTAGGGTTCAAATTAGGTTTTGTTTCATTTTACAGGTTGGTTTTAGTTTTAGGGTTAATGTTAGTGTTCTGGTGCTAGTATGGTTTAGATTTTGTTTTAGATGGAGGGTTTCTCTTAAGGTAAATTATCCTGTTAGGGTTAGGTTTAGGATTAGGTTTAAGGTTCTGGTTAGGATTAGGGTTACTTTTAGGGTTCCATTAAGCTTAGGGTTTAGATGTAGTGTTAGGGTTCATGTAGGTGTTTGGGTTCTGGTTAGGGTTAGGGTTAGGGTTAGGGTTTGTTTTAGGGTAGGGTTTCATTTAGGGTTATGTTGCCAGTTAGGGTTAGATTTATTTTTAGAGTTGGGGTTAGGTTTTGGTTTCAGTTTGGTTTAGAGTTAGTGTTAGGGTGTATGTTGCAATTTGGGTTAGGGTAATGTTTAGGGTTTGTTTTAGGCTTTGGGTTTTGGTTAGTATTATGTTCCATTTAGGGTTAGGATTAGTGTTAGGTTTAGGCTTAGTGTTTGGTTTGGTTTAGGTGTTAGGTTTGGTGTTAGTGTTCATGATGGGTCTCAGTTTCCAGTTAGGTTTCAGATTTGTTTTATCGTTAGGTTTTTGGTTAGGGATAGGTTGCCAGTTAGGGTTAGGGTTCGCTTTTGTTTAGGGGTTAGCATTGTGGTTCATGCTGTTCGGGTTAAGTTTTGTTTTAGTTTGAGGGTTTCTGTTAAGGTAAGTTTTCTGGTTAACTTTAGGCTTTGGGTTAGGGTTCTGGGTAGGTTTAGTGTTCTAGTTAGTGTTTGTTTGAGCTTATGATTTAGGAGTAGTGTTAGGGTTCATGTAGGTGTTTGGCTTCTGGTTAGGGTTAGGGTTCTTTTTAAGGATAGGTTTTCATTTTGGGTAATGTTCCATTTATTGTTAGGTTTAGTATTAGTGTTCAAGATTGGTTTAAGCTTAGGTTTAGGTTTAGTTTAGGTATTTGTGATAGTGTTAGGGTTCATGTTGGGGCTCAGGTTAGGAGGTTAGGTTTGGGGTTTGTTTTTGGGTTAGGGTTTCAGTTAGTGTTAAGTTGCCACTTTGGTTTAGGGTTAGGGTTTGTTCTAGGATTGAATTAGTGTTAGGGTTAGGGTTCAGTTTGGTTTAGGGCTTACTGTTAGTGTTAGAGTTCACATTGGTTTTTGGGTTCTTTTTAGAGTTAGATATTTTTTAGGTAGTGTTTTTTCATTAGGGTAAGTTTTCTGGTTCATGTTACAGTTAGGATTTGTGTGAGGTTTCTGTTAGAATGAGGTTTCTGTTTGGATTTAGGTTTAAGGTTAGTGTTACGGTTCATGTTGTGGTTCAGGTTCTGGTTAGATTTAGGGTTCTTTTTAGGCTTAGGGATTCGGTTAGGTGTAGTGTTCCATTTAGGGTTAGCGTTAGGGTTAGTGTTAGGGTTTGAGTTAGGGTTAGGCTTAGGCTTAGGGTTCAGTTCATTTTAGGTGTTGGGTTAGTATTAGGGTTCATGTTGGGGCTCGGGTTTGGTTTAGCTTTAGGGTTCATTTTAGGTTTAGGGTTTCTGTTAGGGTTAATGTTAGGGTTTGATTTAGGGTTAGAGTTATGGTTTGATTTGGTTTAGGGGTTATTTTTAGTGTTAGGGTTCAAGGTGGTGATCAGCTTTGGTTAGGGTTGTTTTTTTTAGGTTGAGCTTTTCTCTTAGAGTAGGGCTCAGGTTACGTTTAAGGTTAGTGTTAGGGTTTGGGTTTGAGTTCAGGCTAGTGTTCAGTTCAGTTTAGGATTTAGGGTTAATGTTAGGTTTCAGTTAGTGTTCAGTTTCAGGTTAAGGTTAGGGTTTATTTTAAGGTTTCATTTAGGGTTCAGTTTCCAGTTTCTGTTCTGGGTAGGTTTAGTTTTTGGGTTCTGGGTAGGTTTATGGTTAGGGTTATAGTTAGTGTTCATTTAGAGATTAAGGATAGTATTAGGGTTCATGTAGTTGTTTGGGTTCTGGTTAGGTTCGGGGTCTTTTTAGGGTTAGGATTTCAGTTAGGTATTATGTTCCATTTAGGGTTATGGTTAGTGTTAGCATTTGAGTTAGTCTTAGGCTTAGGGTTCAGATTCGTTTAGGTGTTATAGTTAGTGTTAGCATTCATGTTGTGATTCGGGTTAGGTTTAGGTTTCTGTGTAGGGTTTGGTTCCCATTTAGGTTTAAGGTTAGGGTTAGGGTTATTGTTACAGTTTGATTTAGTGTTAGGGTTAGAATTTTGTTCAGTTTAGGGGTTAGTGTTAGTGTTAAGGTTCCTGTTGTTGTTGGGTTCTTGTTACTTTTAGGTTGTGTTTTAGGTTGAGGATTTCTGTTAGGTTGAATATTCCAGTAATGGTTAGATTTAGGCTTCAGTTTAGGTTTAGGGTTACAGTTAGGGTTCATTTAAATTTAGGGGTTAAGAGTAGTGTTAGGGTCCATGTAGGTGTTTGGATTCTGATTAGGGTTACAGTTTGTTTTAGGGTTATGTTTTTGGTTAGGGGGTAGTGTTCCATTTAGTTTTAGGGTTAGTGTTAGGGTTAGTGTTCAGCTTAGGTGACAGTGTTAGGTTTCACTTTGGTGTTTTGGGTTTGGGTTAGGGTTAGGATTTCATTTAGGGTTATGCTGCCAGTTAGGGTTAAGTTTAGGGTTAAATTTCTGATTGGTTTAAGGTTTAGGGTTATTGTTATTGTGCATGTTGGGGCTGTGGTAGGGTTAAGTTTAGGGTTCATTTTAGGGTTTGGGATTTGGTTACAGGTAGTTTTCCATTTAGGGTTATGTTTAGGGTTAGTATTAGGTTTCGAGTTAAGTTTAGCCTTAGGGTTTGGTTTGGTTTAAGTGTTAGGTTTTGTGTTAGGGTTCATGATGTGGCTCAGTTTCAGTTTATATTTAGTGTTCCTTTTAGTGTTGGTTCAGGTTAGGGTATACTTTTGTTTTAGATTGATGGTTTCTGTTAGGGTAAGTTTTCTGGTTAGTGTTCTGGTTATGGTTAGGGTTCAAGGTAGTTTTAGGTTTTCAGTAGGGTTTGGTTGAGCTTAGGGTTTAGGTGTCGTGTTAGAGTTCATGTAGGTTTTCGGGTTCTGGTTAGGGTTAAGGTTCATTTTAGGGATAGGTTTTCATTGGGGTAGTGTTCCATTTATGGTTAGTGTTAGGTTTAGTGTTAGGTTCAAGATAAGTTTAAGCTTAGGTTTGGGTTTAGTTTAGGTATTTGGGATAGTGTTAGTGTTCATGTTGTGGCTTAGGTTCGGGTTAGGTTTGGGGCTCGTTTTTGGGTTAGGGTTTCAGCTAGTGTTAAGTTGCCACTTTGGTTTAGGGTTAGGGTCCAATTAGTGTTAGGGATATGTTGGGTTTTGTTTAGGGGTTGGTGTTAGTGTTAGAGTTCATGTTGGTGTTTGAGTTCATTTCAGGGTTAGATTTTTTTAGCTTGAGGTTTTTCATTACGGTAAGTTTTCTAGTTATTATTATGGTTAGGATTAGGGTTAGGGTCCTGGTTAGGGTTAGATTTCTGTTTGATTTATGTTTTAGGGTTAGTGTTAGGATTCATGTTGGGGTTCGAGTTTGGTTTAGTGTTCATTTTAAGGTTAGGGTTTCAGTTAAGTGTGGTGTTCCTTTTGGGTTTAGTGGTAGTGTTAGTCTTAGGTTTCGAGTTAGGGTTAGTCTTAGGGTTTGGTTTGTTTTAGTTGTTAGGTTTAGTGTTACCATTCATGTTGGGGCTCGGGTTCGGTTTAGGTTTAGGATTCATTTTAGGTTTAGGGTTTTCTTTTAGGGTTAAGTTGCCTGTTATGGTTAGTGTTAGGGTTCGATTCAGGTTTAGGATTATGATTTGGTTTGTTTAGGAGTTATTTTTAGTGTTAGGATTCATGTTGGTGTTTGGCTTTGGGTTATGTTTATGTTTTGTATTAGGTTGAGTTTTTCCTGTTAAGGTAGGGTTCAAGTTAGGGTTAGGGTTAGTGTTAGGGTTTGTGTTCGGTTTAGGATTTAGGGTTAGTGTTAGGGTTCATAGTGGTTATTGGGTTAGGGTTCCAGTTTCTGTTCTGGTTAGGTTTAGTGTTAGGTTTCTGGTTAGAGTTATAGTTATTTTTCATTTCACTTTAGGGGGTTAGTGTTGTGTTAAGATTCATGTAGGTGTTTGGTTTCTGCTTAGGGCTAAGGTTTGTTTCAGGGTCAGGGTTTTGGGTTTTGGTTAGGTGTAGTGTTCTGTTTTGGGTTAGGGTTAGGGTTAGTTTTAGCGTTTGAGTTAGTTTTAGGCTTAGGGTTCAGATTCGTTTAGGTGTTACGGTTACTGTCAGAGTTCATGTTGGGGCTTGGTTCTTGTTAGCTTTAGGGTTTTGGTTAGAACTAGTTTCCCAGTTAGGTTTAGGGTTAGGGTTAGGGTTAGGATTAGTGTTATTGTTTGATTTAGTGTTAGGGTTAGGGTTTGGTTTAGTTTAGGGGTTAGTGTTAGTGTTAGGGTTTCTGTTGGTGTTCAGGTTCTTGTTAGTTTTAGGTTTTGTTTTATGTTGAGGGTTTCCGTTAGGGTAAGGATTCCTATAATTTTTAGTTTTAGAGTTCGGGTTAGGTTTGGGGTTATGGTTAGTTTCAGTTTCAATTTAGAGTTTAAGGGTACTGTTAGTGTTCATGTAGGTGTTTGAATTCTGATTAGGTTACAGTTCATTTTAAGGTGTTTTTGGTTGGGGGTAGTGTTTTGATTAGGGTTAAGATTAAGATTAGGATTAGGGTTTGGTTCAATTTAGGTGTTAGTATTAGGGTTCACATTAGTATTTTTCTTTGGGTTAAGTTTAGGGTTCATTTTAGGTTTAGGGTTTCATTTAGGGTTGTGTTTCCTCTTAGGGTTAGCGTAAGGGATAGGAAAAGTGTTAGGGTTTGAGTTAGAGTTAGGCTTAGGGTTCATTTTGGTTTACTTGTTAGTGTTAGGGTTCATGTTTGGGCTTGGGTTCGGGTTAGGTTTAGCATTCTTATTAGGCTTAGAGTTTCATTAAGCTTATGTTGCCACTTATGGTTGGGGTTAGTATTAGGTTTCAATTTAAGGTTAAAGTTTGGTTTCATTTCAGTTTATGGGTTAGTGTTAGTGTTTGTGTTATGATTCGTGTTGTGTTCCACTTTGGATGATGGTTAGTTTTTGTTTTAGGTTGATGTTTTCTGTTCAGTTAAGTTTTCCTTTTATGGTTCGGGTTAGCAATAGGGATTGATTGAAGGTTAGGGTTATGTTTCTGTTCAGTTTGGGGTTTAGGGCTAGTGTTGAGGTGCATGTGGGGGTTCAGCTTAAGTTTAGGGTTCATTTTAGGGTTTGGGTTTCATTAATGGGTAATATTCCTGTTAGGGTTAGGGTTAGTGTTAGGATTTTTATTAGGGTTAGGGTTAGGGTTTGTTTCAGTTTAGGGGTTAGTGTTAGTGTTAGGATTCACACTGGTTTTCAGGTTTGGCTTAGATTGTTTTAGACTGAGGTTTTCTGATAAGTTTTCCAGTTAGATTTAGGGTTAGGCTTAGTTTTAGTGTTCAAATTAGGTTTAGGATTTGCTTCATTTTAGGGATTAGTTTTAGTGTTCGTGTTCATGTTTGGGTTTGAGTTAAGGTTATTTTTTGTTTTAGATTGTGGTTTTCTGCGAGGATAAAACTTCTGGTTAGGTTTAGGATTCGTGTTTTGTTCTGGGTTAGGGTTAGGGTTTGATTTCTGTTTGGTTTAGGTTTTAGGTTTAATCTTAGGGTTAATGTTTTGTTTTAGTTTGGGTTAAGGTTAGGGTTCATTTTAGGTTTAGGGTTTCATTTAGCTAGGCTTCCCATTCCAGTTAGGGTTATGTTTTTGTGTGGGTTTGGGGTTAGTGCTAGGGTTAAAGTTAGGATTCTGTTCAGTTAGGTGTTAGGGGTAGTGTTAGGATTTATGTAGGTGTTTGGGTTCTGGTTAGGGTTAATGTGCATTTTAGGGTTAGGCTTTCAGGTAGGGGTAGTGTTCCGTATAGGGTTAGGTTTATGTATAGGTTAGGGTTAGAGTTAGGTTTAGGCTTAGATTCAGTTTTGTTTAGGTCTTAGGGTTAGTGTTAGGGTTCATGTTGAGGCTCTCGTTCAGGTTAGGTTTAGGGTTTTTTTTAGGGTTAGGATTTCCTTTAGGGTTAGGATTAGAGTTAGTGTTAGGGTTCGAATTACGGTTAGGGTTAGGTTTAATTTTGGTTTATGGTTAGTGTTAGTTTTAGGGTTCATGTTGGTGTTTGGGTTCGGTTTTGGTTTAGGTTTTGTTTAGATTGAGATTTTTTGTTAGGGTAAGTGCTTCGGGTGGCTTAGGGTTAGGTTTCCAGTTAGGATTAGGGATACATTTAGGGTTCTGTTAAGCTAGGGTTTAGTTAGGGTTAGTTTTAGGGTTTATGTAGCTGTTTGTATTCTTGTTAGGGTTAGTGTTCATTTTAGGGTTAGGGTTTCATTTAGCATTATTTTGCCACTTAGTTTTAGGGTTAGGGTTAGTGTTAGGATTAGATTTATGGTTAGGTTTAGGGTTTGGTTCTGTTTAGAGGTTAGTGTTAATTTTAGGGTCATGTTGTTGTTCTGGTTAGGTTTAGATTGTGTTTTAGATGAAGATTTCTGTTAGGGTAAGTTTTCCAGTTTGAGTTAGGGTTAGGGTTAGGTTTTTTGGTAGGTTTAGTGTTCCGGTTAGGGTTCAGTTGAGCTTAGGTATTAGTAGTAGTTTTAGGGTTCAGGTAGGTGTTTGGGTTCTGGTTAGTATTAGGTTTCATTTTAGGGTTAGGTTTTTGGTTGGGGTATTGTTTCATTTAGGGTTAGGGTTAGGTTTATGCTTAGTGTTGGGCCTCAACTTAGGGTTAAGCTAGGTTTCAGTTTGGGTTAGGTATTTAGGATAGTGTTAGGTTTCATGTTGGGGCTCAGGTTCGGCTTAAGTTTGGGGTTTGTTTTCTGATTAGGGTTTCAGTTAGTTTTGAGTTGCCATTTAGGTTTATTTTTAGGGTTAGTGTTAGGATTTGAATTAATGTTTAGGGTTAGGGGTCAGTTTGGTTTAGGTGTTAGTTTTAGTGTTAGGATTCATGTTGGTGTTCCTGTTCTTTTTAAGGTTAGATTTTGTTTTAGATTCAGTTTTGTTTGTTTGTTTGTTTGTTTAGGGTAAGTTTTCTGGTTAGTGTTAGGTTTCTGGTTAGGATTAGGTTTCTGTTTGGTTTAGGTTTTAGGGTTAGTGCTAGTGTTCATGTTGGGGTTCAGGTTTGCGTTAGGTTTAGGCTTCAATTTAGGGTTAGGGATTAGTTTAGTGTTCCATTTAGGGTTAGGGTTAGGGTTTAGTTTGTTTTAGGTGTTAGGGTTAGTGGTAGGGTTCATGTTGGTGCTCAGGTTTGGTTTAGGTTTAGGGTTCATTTTAGAGTTAGGGTTTCGGTTAGATTTAGGCTGCCTTTTAGGTTAATTTAGGGTTTGAATTAGGGTTAAGCTTAGGGTTCTGTTCTGTTTAGGTGTTATTTTTAGTGTTACGGTTCATGTTGATATTTGACTTCAGGTTAGGGTAAAGTTTTGTTTTAGGTTGAAGTTTTCTTATTAGGGTAGGTTTCAGGTTAGGTTTAGGGTTATTGTTAGGGTTTGGGTTCCAGTTCCAGATAGGTTTTGGTTCAGTTTAGTATTTAGGGTTAATGTTAGGGTTCATGTTGGTTAGGATTAGGGTTAAGTTTGGGTTTTGTTTTAGGTTTATGGGTTTATTTAGGGTTTGGGTTCCAATTTCTGTTCCAGTTAGGTTTAGTGTTAGGGTTCAGGTTAATTTTAGAGTTAGGGTTACGGTTATTGTTCATTTGACTTTAGGGATTAAGGGTAGTATTAGGATTCATGTAGGCTTTTGGGTTCTGTTTAGGGTTAGGGTTCCTTTTAGGGTTAGGGTTTCAGTAAGGGTTAGGGTTTCTGTTAGGTTAAGTTTTCCTTTTAGGATTAAGTTCAGTGTTAGGGATCACTTTAGGGTTAGGTTTCTGTATGGTTTAGTGTTTAGGGCTAGTGTTGTGGTGCATGCTGGGGTCAGGTTCAAGTTTAGGGTTCACTTTAGGATTTGGGTTTCAGTTATGGGTAATGTTCCATTAGGGTTATGTTTAGGGTTAGTGTTAGGGTTCTCAATAGGGTTAAGGCTAGGGTTAGGGTTTTGTTTGGTTTAAGGTTAGTTTTGTTAGTTTTAGGGTTCATGTTGTTGATCAGGTTGGGTTAGGGTTTTTGTTTTTTTTGTTTTTTTTTTTTTTTTTAGGTTGAGGTTTTCTCTTAGGACGAGTGTTCCAGTTAGGGTTAGGGTTAGGGTCATGGTTAGTATTAGGGTTTTGGTTAGGTTTGGGGTTACATTTATAATTAATTTAAGCTTAGGCATTAGACGTAGTGTTCGGGTTCACGTATGTTTAGGTTTCTGGTTAGGGTTAGGGTTCATTTTAGATTTAGGGTTTCATTTAGGGTTATGTTGCCAGTTAGGGTTAGAGTTAAGATTAGTGTTAGGATTTGAGTTAGAGTTAGGCTTAGTGTTTGTTTTGGTTTAGCTGTTAGTGATAGTGTTAGGATTCATGTTGGGGATCGGGTTCAGGTTAGGTTTAGGGTTAGTTTTGGGGCTAGGGTTTCATTTAGGGTTATGTTGCAAGTTAGGGTTAACATTGGTGTTAGTGTTCAAATTAAGATTAGGCTTAGAGTTTGGTTTGTTTTAGGTGTTAGTGTTAGTGCTAGGGTACATGTTGGGGGCTCAGGTTCAGTTTAGGTTTAGGCTTTGTTTTAGGGTTAGGGTTTTGTTTAGGGTTAGGTTGCCTTTAGGGTTAGTGTTAGGGATTTTATTAGGCTAGGATTAGAGTTCGGTTCGGTTTAGGGGTAATTTTTATTGCTAGGGTTCATGTCGGTGTTAGGTTTTTGATTAGGATTATGTTTTGTTTTAGGCTGAGGTTTTCTTTTAAGATAGGGTTCAGGTTACAGTTAGGTTTAGGATTAAGTTTCAGGTTAGGGTTCGGTTTGGTCTAGGATTTAGGGTTAATATTAGGGTTCATGGTGGTATTTGGGTTGGGGTTAAGGTTAGGGTTTGTTTTAGGGTTATGTTTTCATTTAGGCTTTGCGTACTTTTTTCTGTTACAATTAGCTTTAGTGTTAGGGTTCTGTTTAGCTTTAGGTTTAGGGTTATGGTTAGTGTTTGTTTCACTTTAGGGATTGAGGTTAGTGTTAGGGTTCATGTAGGTGTTTGGGTTCTGGTTAGGTTTAGGGTTCATTTTAGGGTTACGGTTTTGGTTGGGGTAGTGTTCTGTTTAGTGTTCAGATTTGGGTTAGTTTTAGCATTTGAGTTAGTTTTAGGTTTAGGTTTCAGATTCGTTTAGTTGTTAGGGTTAGTGTCAGAGTTCATGTTGGGGCTTGGGTTAGAATTAGGTTTAGCTTTTGTTTTAGGTTTAATTTTTTGGCTAGGTTTAGGTCCCCAGTTAGGGTTAGAGTTAGTGTTAAGGTTTGATTTAGTGTCAGGTTTAGGGTTAGGGTTAGGGTTCCTCTTAGTGTTCAGGTTCTTGTTAGTTTTAGGTTTTATTTTAGGTTGAGGGTTTCTCTTCAAGTAATGATTAGATTTAGGGTTCAGGTTATGTTTAGGTTTAGGTTTACAGTTAGGGTTAGTTTCAATTTAGAGGTTAAGGTTAGTGTTAGGGTTCATGTAGGTGTTTAGATTCTGGTTCAGATTAGGGTTCCTTTTAGGATTAGGGTTTTGGTCAGGGGTAGTGTTCCATTTAGGGTTAGGATTAGGTTTAGGGTTTGGGTCCTGTTCTGCCTAGGTGTTAGTGTTCAGTTTTGGGTTAGGCTTAGAGTTTGTTTTAGGGTTAGGATTTCATTTAGGGTTATGTTGCCAGTTAGGGTTAGAGTTAGGTATCAGTTAAAGTTTAGGGTTAAGTTTATGTTCAGTTTAGAGTTTAGGGCTAGTGTTGTGGTGCATATTGGGGTTCGGGTTCGGTTTAAGTTAGGGTTCATTTTAAGGTGTGGACTTCAGTTACATGTAGTGTTCCTTTTAGGGTTATATGTAGGGTTGTTGCTAAGGTTCTGATTAGGGTTAGCATTTCATTTGGCTTAGAGGTTAGTGTTAGTTTTTGGGTTCGTGTTGCTTTTCAGGTTTGGGTTAGGGTTATGTTTTTAGATTGAAGTTTTCTGCTAGGTTAAATGTTCTGGTTAGGGTTAGTGTTAGTGTTTGTGTTTGAGTTAGGGTTAAGCTTAGGGTTCAGTTTCCTTTAGGAGTTAGTGTTAGTGTTAGGGTTCATATTGGGGCTCAGTTTCATTTTAGGTTTAGGGTTTCATTTAAGGGCAGTGTTCCATTTTGGGTTTAGGTTTAGGGTTAATGTTAGGATTCAAATTGGGTTTAGGCCTAGGGTTTGGTTTGGTTTATGTGTTATGGTTAGTGTTAGGGTTCTTTCTAGGTCTCTTGTCAGGTTTAGGGTTTGTTTTAGGGTTAGTGTTTTGGTTATGGTTATGTTGCCATTTAAGGTTAGGGTTAGGGTTAGGGTTCAAATTAAGGTTAGATCTAGGGGTTAATGTTAGTGTTAGGGTTCATGTTGATGTTCTGGTTCAGGTTAGGTATACATTTTGTTTTAGATTGAGCTTTTCTCAGGGTATGTTTCAGGTTACGTTTAGAGTTAGGGTTTGGGTTTAGTTTTGCGTTAGGGTCCAGTTTGGTTTGGGATTTAGGGTTAATATTAGGGTTCATGTTGGTGTTCGGTTTTGGTTAAGTTTAGGTTTGGTTTTAGGTTTACAGTTTCATTTAGGGTTTGGTTTCTGTTTGGCTAGGTTAGTGGTTCGGGTTAGGTTTGGGATTATGTTTAGGGGTTGGTTCACTTTGGGTGTATAGGAAGTGTTAGGGTTCATGTAGGTGTTTGGGTTCTGGTTAGAGTTAGGGTTCATTTTAGGGATAGGTTTTTGGTTAGGGGTAGTGTTCCCTTTAGGGTTAGGGTTAGTGTTAGGGTTTTATGTATGTTTAGATTTTGGGTACAGTTCACTTTAGGATTAGGGTTTAGTGTTTCCACTCATGTTGGATTTGGGTTCTGTTTGGGGTTAGGGTTATATTTAGGTTTTCGTTTTCATTTAGGGTTAGGTTTACGTTCTGGTTTTTGGTTAGGGTTAGGGTTAGTGTTGCCATTAGGGTTCAATTCAGTTTAGGGGTTAGAGGTAGTTTTAGGGTTCATGTAGTTGTTTGGGTTCTGGTTAGGGTTAGGGTTTGTTTTAGGGTTAGGGTTTTAGTTAGGTGTAGTGTTCCCTTTAGGGTAAGATTTAGGTTTAGGATTCGAGTTAGGTTTAGTCTTAGGGTTCAGTTTTCTTTAGGTGTTGGTCTCAGGTTCAAATTCAGTTTAGGGCTCGTTAGAGTAGGGTTTCGGTAAGGGTTAAGTTGCCGGTTAGTGCTAGTTTTACGGTTATTTTTAGTGTTCGAATTAGGGTTAGTTTTAGGGTTCGGTTTGCTTTAGTGTTTAGTGTTAGTGTTAGATTTCAGGTTGGTGTTCAGGTTTGGATTATGGTTAGGTTTTTTTTTATATCGATGGTTTCTCTTAGGGTAAGTTTTCTGGTTAGGGTTAGGGTTCTTCTAGGATTCAGGTTATGGTTAGATTTTGGTTCAACTTGGGTTTTGGGGGTATTGTTAGGATTCATGTAGGTGTTCTGGTTAGGTTTAGGGTTTTGGTTAGGTGTAGTGTTCCATTTAGGGTTAGGTTTAGTGTTAGTGTTTGATATAGTTCTAGGCTTATATTTCTGTTTCATTTAAGTGTTAGGGTTAGTGTTAGTGTTCATGTTTGGGCTCGGGTTCAGGTTAGGTTTAGGTTTCATTTTAGTGTTAGGTTGCCTCTTAGTGCTAGGTTTAGAGTGAGTGTTAGGGTTAGAATTAGAGTTAGAGTTAGGGTTAGGGTTTGGTTCATTTTAGGGGTTAGTGTTAATATTAGGATTCACATTGGTTTTTCGTTCAGGTGTGGGTTAGTTTTTTTTAGATTGAGGGTTTTTTTTTTTTGTTTTTTTGTTTGTTTGTTTGTTTTTAGGGTAAAGTTTATTGTTAGGGGTAGTGTTCCAGTTAGGGTTATAGGTACGGTTTGGGTTCAGTTCAGCTTAGTGGTTAGGGCTAATGTTATGGTTCATGTAGGTGTTTGGGTTTTGTTTAGGGTTAGGTTTGTTTTTAGGGTTAGTGTTTCATTTAGGGTTAAGTTGCCAGTTAGGTTTAGGGTTAGGGTGAGTGTTAGGGCTCAAATTAGTTTTAGGGTTAGGGTTTTGTTCGGTTTAATGTTGGTGTTAGTGTTAGGGTTAATGTAGGTTTTTATTATGGTTAGGTTTGTTTTAGGTTGAGTGTTTCTGTTAGGGTATGTATACTGCTTAGTGTAATAGGGTTAATGTTACTGTTTGTGTTAGTTTTAGGTTTAGTATTCGATTTGGTTTAGGCATTAGATTTTTTGTTCAATTTCATGTTGGGTCTTGATTTCATGTTAGGTTTGGGGTTCATTTTAGGGTTAGGATTTCCATTAGGGTTAAGTTGCCAGTTATGGTTAGGTTTAGGGTTAGTATCAGGGTTAGATTTAGGGTTTTGTTAAGTTTAGGGGTTAGTGTCAGTGTTAGGGTTCATGTAGGTGTTCAGGTTCATATTAGGGTTATGTTTTGTTTTAGGTTGAGTGTTTCTGTTAAGTGTTCTGGTTAGCGTTAGGGTTTGGTTTAGGTAAATTGTTCATTTTCCATTCTTTTTAGGTATTAGATTTAGTGTTAGGGTTTATGTTGGTTTTGGGGTTCAGGTTAGGTTTAGTGTTCGTTTTAGGTTTAGGGTTTGGGTTAGGGTTAGATTTCCTGTTAGGTAGGGTTAGGTTTGGTGTTAGGGTTTGGGTTAGGTTTAGGGTTCATTTTTGGTTTTGTTTTGGATTGAGGTTTAGTGTTATGTTTCATGTTGGTGTTCAGTTCTGTTTAGACCTTACCTAAAGCTAGGTGGGTAAATTAAGGCCACTAGTTGGGTAGAAAATAATGTATCATGGAGATCTCACCTGGATCTATGGCTAAAAGATCTGTCTCAGTTGCTGTTGTGCTTTTGGTAAGCACTGTGGCTTAAGAATTTTCGATTCCCAACTCACACATGCCTCTGGTGTGGTTTATAATTAAGAAAGAAAGATGGAAAGAAGAAACAGAACAAAAGAAATAATGATAGAAGCAAATCTATATTTTATGAATTAAGTAATAACAGTTGGAAAATATCCATACTTACAAATGTACACACCTATATTTATAAATACAAAAGTGCAGGAATACTTGTAAAAGGAAGAAGGCTGACCTGACATGATGGGTCAAGTTAGGATTAGGGTTCTGGCTAGGGTTCAGGTTCAGGTTTGGAATTGGATTTGGTTTAGTGTTAGGTTTAGGGATCAGGTTAGGAGTAAAGATAGGATTCAGGTTCTGGTTCTAGATGAGTTTCAGTTTAGATTGAGCATTAGGGTTCAGATTAGGTTTTGGGTTAGAGTTCGGTTTTGGATTTGGTTTAAGATCGGTTTTCAGTTAGGGTTAAGTTTCATTTTAGGTTCGAATTTGGACTCGGTTAAGGGTTCAGGTTAGAGTCAAGGTTCCTTTTAGGATTTGTGTTAGGTTAAACTTCTGGTTCAGTTTGTGTTAGTGTTAGGTTTTGGTTCAGTTTAGTGTTTAGGGTTAGTGTTAGGGTGCATGTTGGGGTTCAGGTTTGTGCTTAAGGTAGAGTTAGTTTTAGGGTTAAGTTTTCATTTAGGGTTTGGGCTCTGGTTCTGGTTAGGGTTAATTTTAGCCTTAGGGTTCCGTTCAGTTTAGAGGTTAGGGGTAATGTTAGGTTTCTGGTAGGTGCTTTGGTTTTGCTTAGGGTTAGTGTTCATTTTAGGTTTAGGGTTTTGTTTAGGTGTAGTGTTCAGTTTAGGTGAGGATTAGGGTTACTGTTAGGGTTCAAGTTCTGTTTAGGTTTTGTGTTCACTTTGGTTTATGTGTAGGGTTAGTGTTAGGGCTCATGTTGGAGTGCAGGCTTGGGTTAGGTCTAGAGATTATTTTAGGTTTATGCTTTTTGTTAGGTACAGGTTACCAGTTAGGTTTAGGGTTAGGGCTGGGCTTAATATTTGGGTTGGAATTATGGTTAGGTTGAGTGTTCAGTTCAGTTTAGTTTTAGTGTTAGTGTTCATGTTGGTGTTTGAGTTCAGGTTAGGGTTATGTTTGGTTCTGTGTTGGGGGTTTCCGTTAGGATAAGAGTTCTGGTTAGGGTTAGGGTTAGTGTTTGGGTTCAGTGTAGGGTTAGAGTAAAATTAAGGATATGGTTTTCCTTTTGGGTTAGTGTTAGTGTTAGTGTTATAGTTAGGGTTAGGGCTTTGATTAGGTTTAGGTTCTGGGTTCCAGTTAGGGAAGGGTTAAAGTTAGATGATACATGCCCAACAATGGTTTTTCTGGGTAATACTTTGGCTCTTCATTTATTTTTTGGATTTACCTTGATGCTGTTGCCAATTATGTTTGTATCAATTTACATAATCAACCACAATGTAGGGAGGGCACCCTCTTATTGACACCCTCTCCAGGATTTCTTATTTTTAGATGTACTAGTAATGGAGATTTGGACAACTGTGAAGTGGCACCTCAGAGTAGATGTGACATTTATTTCTCTCCTAATGGGTGAGGGAGATCTTTTTATCTGGTGCTTATTGCCCTCTGTATATCTGGTTTAGGGAAATGTCTATTCAGGGCTTTTGCCCATTTTTCAATCATGTTGTTGGGTTTGTTTTGATGTTGGGTGGTATCAGTGGTTGATCTGATACTTTAGAAACCCCAGCCTGACCTGGCTTTGGGATCCAGATCAAGTGCCTACAGATCATGCATGGAAGGTAGGGAAAAGACTATATTTTGGTGAGCAGCTGCACAAATCCCTGAGATTTTTCTCTCAAGCGGTCTCCTGAAACTCAGTGTTTTTCTTGCCATATTAGCCTCTTTTTTTCTCTCTATACACATGTTATGAAGACCTGATATAAAGCCAGGTTGATTGAATTAAGGCTGGTAGATGGATATAAAGTAAGCCCTCATGGAGATCACTTCTTTCTCCCTGGGTACAAGATCTGTCTCAGTCACTGTGTTGGTTTTGGTAACTTCTGAGGCTTGAAAATCATCAATGGGCAGACAACTCATGCATGCTTCAGGTGCAGGCTATAAAAGGAAGAATAAAAGGGAAGAGAAACAGAACAAAAGAAAGAAGGAAATAAGCGAGACTTTATTGTAGGAATAAAAGAGTAACAGTTGGAAAAATAAGAAAAAAAAAAATCCTTACATACATACACACCCATCTTTGTAAATACATAAGTGCAGTAGTAGATTTCAAAAGAAGAAGCTGATGTGACATGATGGTCAGGTTTGGTTTAGGGTTCGGGTTCGGGTTCAGGTTTGGGGTCAGTTTGGGTTAAGGGATAGGTTTTGGGATAATGTTAAGGGTAGGGGTATGATTTGGGTTAGGGTTTGTTTTTGTGTTTGGGTTTGGGTTAGTTGTAAGTTTGGGTTTCAGTTGTGGTTAGGGTCCATTTTAGTGTTTGGGTTTGGATTAGTTTTATGGTTCAGATTATGTTTAGGGTACATTTTAGCATTTGGGTTAGGTTTAGTGTTCACCCCAAGACCCAGTCCTTCCCACACTCTCCGCTCCAATTGGCAACCACACCTTTTTCCAGTTCATATCTTTCTTTGTTGTAGAGGGGTTCATTTTTGCCATTTGTTGGATTCCAGATAGAAGTTGTATCCTAGGCTGTTTTTCCCTGTTGCACTTATGTCACTTAGAATGGGAGTGTTTATTTCCAGCTATGTGGCTGAAAATGGCTTTATTTTGTTCCTATTTATGGTTCTTTGTATTCCATTGTATATCTGTACCACATTTAATTAATCCAGTCACATGTTGATGTATATTATGTGTGTTTCCCTATCTTGGCTATTGTGAAGGGTGCTGAAATGAACATTGAATGGCATTTAACTTTTGAAAAAGATCATTGTTTTTCCGGATATATGCCCAAGAGTGGCATTGCTGTGTAATGCAGTATTTCATTATTTTGTCTGTTTTACCTCTATCCTGTTGTCCAGAATGGTGATACCAAATTACATACAATCCCACTCTATTGGAGGGCACCCTCTTCTTGACACCCTCCTCAGGATTTGTTATGTGTACACTCACTAATAACAGCCATTTTTACAGGTGTCATGTTGTATCTCAGTATATTTGGATATGCACTTCTTTCCTAATGAGTGAGGGTGATTTTTTTTCTGGTGCTTGTTCTCTGTGTTTTTGGCTTAGGGAAAGTTCTGTTCAGGACTTTTGCCCATTTTTCAATTGAGTTATTGGTTTTGTTTTGGGGTTGTGTGGTATCAGTTGTTGAGATGATAATTTTGAAACCCCAGTCTGACCTGACTCTCGATGTGGATCAAATGCCAGTGGGTTGTGCATGAAATGTGGTAAGGTGGGAATTTGGGTGCACAGCTGCACTCATATGTGTGTGTTTTCTCCCAAAATGTCTGTTGAAACTCCTTCCTTTCCTTTCCATGGGAGCCTCTTTTCTTCTTTCTATAAATGTAATCTTATAACTGGATCTGTAGCCAAATCCATGAGCATTAAGAGCCATAGAGTGATATAAAGCAAGCTCTCATGGAGATCCCACCTGGTTCCCTGGGTAAAAATTCTGTCTTTGATCTGGGGTTGGTATGGTGACCTTTGTGGCTTGAAATCTGAGGATGGGATGGCCCCTCACACTCGCTACCAGCCAGGTCAATAAAGTAAGAATGAAAGAGTGATTGAAAGAAAGAGGTAAAAAAGAAAGAAAGAAAAGAAGCAGGACTTTATTGTATGAATGAAGGCATGAGAGTTGGAAATTTAAGAAAAAATCAAGAGTTCTATATATACACATATATCTTCAGCCATATATATATAAGTGCAGGTATAATTAAACCAGGAAGATGGCTGTCAAAAGCTGATGGGTAGGGAGCAGGTTTGAATGGAGTAGCATGGGTAGGTTAGCCTCAGGGCTCTGAAAGTCTTTGACAGAATAAGCAGCCCACTTGGAAGGGACCTCCTTGGTATTTCAAGAACTTAGAGGAGGGAAATCCAACCAGCATATTGCCTAGGGCCAATGCATCCCCAGTGACTGCTAATCCAGAGAGAGGAAAAGCTGAGAGTTGCTGTTAGAGCACATATCCACAAGATGGCACCAGAGAATCTTCTGGACCCAGGTGCAACTCTAAGGCTGCAGGTGTAGGCTCAGAATTGGGTTTGATGGTGTGTTGGGTGGAACCCACAACAAGCACCAAAGGTTTGGGTTTTTTTTATGGGAACCTGGGACTCTGCTCCAAGGTGCCTTCCATCAGAAAGAGGACATATGTGTCCCTTCAGCATTTGTTGTGGATTGGCAGCCTGGTTGGGGGGCAGTGTGTTTCAAATGCTTGAGGCTACCACTGGATTTTGGAATGCCTTGTGTTCCTCCAGAGACAGGAGCTGATACCCACACAACATCAGTGTTGAATCATGATCTGGCCATGTTCAAACCACTGACTGTCAGGGGTTTAGGTATGTGGAGAGAGAGGCTGGTGCTGATCAATGAATGGGGGACTTAACTGGCATCATGGTGGGAAGCTGTGCTAATCCCTTTGAAGTTTTCTCTCAAGAAACCTGGTGAAATTTCCTTCTTGCTTTTCATGTTTCACCTCTAAGTATGGCACCAGGGTAGGAAGGCCTGACAGAAACCAAGTCAGATGAATTAAGTAGGGTTAATTTGTATCATCAAGAAAGCTCTCAGGGAGTTCCCTCATTGCCACCTGACTTAAGAATCACCCTCTGTCCTTTCTGGGGCCATTGTAGAAGCTGCAATGGGAAATCAATCCCTGGCCATACAGCAAACCCATGTCACAGGTGGCACCCAAATAAATTTATAAAGAAAATAAGATATTGCTAAAATTGAGCTCAATGCATATAGAAATCAATAAATACATATATATACACCTACATAGTATTTAAGGAATGATAGATAAGGTGATCATAAAAGCTCTCCTGGTGGAACCCCTCTGCTGGCAGAGGGGTTTAAGTATGAGCATGGGGATGTAGAGCAGTAGTGTGAATTCAATTCCTAGGTAGACAGTATCTGCAAGCCACAAAAGGGTGGTGAAAAAATAAGTAGTTAAGTAAAATAAATATAAGTAAATAAATACATAATTAAGATGTTAATAGAGAAATACATTCATACACCTCAGGTAATTGCTTAAGGTCACATATAACAATGTCAAAAATCTTGACATGTACAACAGAGTCAGATTGCCTCTGTTTTTTTCTTGAGAGTCAGTCATCTGGATCCAGACACCTTCTCTGGTCAAAACTGATATGGTAATATTGGTGACTTCATTATTATTTTCATTATAGCTGATTCATCATGCACTATTTCTCTTTGACAGCAAAGTGAAGCAGTCATACATGAATATGCATATGCTTTTTCTCAAATTATCCTCGATCTTGTTACAAAAAAAATGTCACTATATACACTTACCTGTACTATATATCAGGGTGTCATTACTTACCCACTGCAAGTGCAAGATTTTGCATCTAATACTCCACTAATCCCAGGCCCTTCCCACACCCTCCCCCCACCCCCGGAATCTGGCAACCACGCCTCTGTTTTCCAGTCCATGATTTTCTTTCCTGCAGAGGGCTTCTTTTGTGCCATTTGTTGGATTCCAGAGAGAAGGAGTATCCTAGGCTATTTGTCTTTCTCTATTGCACTTATGTCACTTAGTGTGGGAGTTTTGAGTTTCAGCTATGTGGCTGCAAATGGATTTATTTTGTTCCTATCTTATGGCTGAGTAGTGTTCCATTATGTATCTGTACAATATCTACCTAATCCAATCATCTGTCAATGAACATTTAGAGATATAGTGGGGCCTTGAAAAAGATCATTTCTGTCCCAAATATCTGCCCAAGAGTGGGATTGCAGTGTAATACAGGGGTTCATTATCTTTTTGTTTTGTTTTCTTTTTGTTTGTTTGTCTACCTTGATCCTGTTGTCCAGGGCATTGGTACCTAGTACATACACACACACACACACACACACACACACACACACACACACACACACACACACACTGAGGACACCCTCTTCTCAACACCTTCCTCAGGATTTTTTATTTGTCGACTTACTAATCATGGCCATTCAGACAGGTGTCAGAGTAGTTTGGATATGCATTTATCTCCTAATGAGTGATGGTGATTTTCTTTTCTTTTCTTTTCTTTTTATGGTGCTTGTTGCTCTCTGTATATATGGTTTAGGGAAATGTCTACTCAGGATTTTGACCATTTTTCATTTGGGTCCTTGGTTTTGATTTGCTGTTGGGTGGTTTCAGTTGTTGAGCTTCAAATTTTGAAACCCCACCCTGACCCAGATTTGGGATCTGGATCAAGTTCCTGAGGGTTTTGCACAGAATGTGGTAAAATGGAGATAATTTGATGAGCAGCTTGACCTATCCCTGTGTGTTTAATCACAAGAGATCTGCTAAAACTCCATCTTTTCCTTTCCATGAGAGCTTTTGTTTTCTCAATACAAGTGGTCTGAAGATGGGATCTGTAGCTGAATTCAGGTAAATTAAGGACTGTAAATTGATATAAAGTGAGCTCTCATGGAGATCCCAACTGGCTCACTGGGTAAAAGCTTTATCTTTGCTCTGGTGTCAGTTTGATAACATGTGTGGCTTAAAAACCTTCAAAGGGCTGGCACCTCATGCACACTTAAGGCCAGGTCAATAAAGAAAGAATGAAAGAGGGATTGAAAGAGAGAGAACCAAACAAAGAAAGAAAATAAGCAAGACTTTATTGTATGAATTAAGGCATAAGAGTTGGAAATTAAGAAAAAATCAAGAGTTCTATATATACACACAACATCATCAATACATAAATTCAGGCATATCTAAACTAGAAAAAAGGCTGTAAGGAGCTGGTGGGTCAAGAGCTGAGGATTTGAATGGAATGGCATGTGGTAAGTTGGCCTCAGTGTTCTGAAAGCCTTTGAGAGAGAAATAGCCCACTTGGAAAGACCCTTCTTGGTATTTAAGTGGTGGAAGGAACTAAAACCAACATTATACCTAAGGTGAATGTAACCCTGGGGGCTGCTAAGCCAGAGAGAGAAGGCCAAAATGAGAGTGGCTATTACAGCAGATGTCCTCAAGATGGCCCCAGAGTACCTTCTGGACACAGGTTCAGCTCCAAGGCTGCTGGTACATGCTCAAAGGTGGGGTTGATGGTGTGTGTGCAAACCCAGAGCAAGCACCCAGAGGTTTGGGGTTGTTTTCTGGAGGATAGGTTTGGAGACCCTATCCTCCAAGATGCCTCCTGTCATGCAGAGGACACAGGTGTCCCTTCAGCCTTTGCTGTGGATTGACAGACTGGTTGGCAGTGTGTTTGTTTGGAATGCTTGAAGCTATAACTGGGTTTTGGAATGCCTTGTGTTCTTCCAGAGGCAGAATCCAAGACCCACACTGCATGGATGTTGAATCATGATGTTGCAGAAACCACAAAAACTGTGGCAACAGAAGGAGACAAACAGCACTCAGAGATATGGAAAAGCAAGGTTTATTCAGCACTGGTGTGGGCTCAGAGGAGTCACCTCCAGAGTCTGAGCACCAGGTCTTTGTTCTCAGTAACTTTTATACACTACAAGGTCTTGATTTTCCCATGTAAGCATCCTGGACCTCCCCCATCCCCAAGCAGACAGTGTTCCTCCCTAAGAAATTGAGCAAGCAAGGTTACAGAAGCAGAACTGATAAGCAATGCTGGGTACCTAATTAGCAGGGCTGCTGGCTTGGACAGAGAGCACACAGTTGTTATGTTATTACAAGAAGGGTGGCATAGTGATTAGCACAGTTGGAAAGGCTTGCAGCTGCCTTCTTAGCCAAGGGGGGGGGGGTTGTTCTTTAGTTAAAACTTCATTTCATTCCCCCCTCTTGATGTTCAGGGTGCATCTGCACCCTTTACAGATCATCATCAGTCATAACCCTTTGGTAGCCTCTAATAAGTAGCAGGTGGGAGGCTGTTTTTCTTTCAACCATGGTTTTTATAAAACCTTTTATAATATTTATCAGGAGAGGTACAAGGCAGGGAACAAGTAGGCACCCTGCGAGTATAACCATGACTATTCCAACCATTGTCTTAATTTCTCCCAACCAAGAGAACCATTTACCAAAGAGACTGTCTGCATCCCATCCTTTCCAAGTTTGTACAGGTACATGGGCTAGTTTAGTCATGCGGTCAGCAATTTCTTCTACCACCTTTCTGGTGTCATCTATTTGTAGACAGCAATTACTTAAGTTAAATTTTCCACAAAGCCCTCCTTCAGAAGCAAGTAAATAATCCAAGGCCAAGCGATTTTGGTAGATTGCACTGAGCATTTTAGTTTGTTGTTGGGCCAATATAGTCAAGGCCCTTTCAGTGTCATTTGTTATAAGTTCCAAAACTGCCTGTAGTCTGATGATGCGGTTCAGCATATAGATAGGGGTGTGATATCCCCAAGAGCCATCCTCTGCCCAGGTGGCAGGTCCATAATATTGAATTATCTGTTCTGGGGGCCATTCATCAACTTTCCAGTCTCCAATTTGGACAGCCCTCCGGTCTCTCTGGGCACCCTGTGCCCTGTATATAGGAACTCCCAGTTGCTCCCCTAGTGACAGCAGGAGCAGGAAGAAGGAAGGTCTGATTGTTCCCAGTACACATACCCCAGTCCAATTTGGAGGGGAGTATGGAATAGGCCATTTTTTTCCACAAATCCAATATAATCCCTTTGGTGCCCGCCAATGGATATTAGTACTGATATCTTCCCATGCTTGTCGAAGGAGGGAAAAGTTAGACAAGGGATTAGGCTTGGGCTTTGAGCGATTGGAGGATGACCACCATTGAGTCTTTTGGGCAGTCAGATTATAATACCTTAGGCCTAAACATGTTAGGCTTCCAACTCAAACATTAAACTGTCCTCCCCACCTCGCAAGACAATTTCTCCCTATAATAGCAGTTCTGAGGAGCCATACCCCATTGGTGAGTTGGGGGTATGTAGTCTCATTATGAGGCTCTAATGGGTCCAGCTCTCTGGCTTGCCAAGGCCAGTGGTCTCCTGTGTTTGTTCCCCCACATACATAACAAGAGGAGACCTTGAAAGTTTGTGTAATATTTTCTGCCAGGGCTAAGAACAAATTCTTAGTTGTGGCCGGAACGGGAGGTGGGGTGTTTCTTATCTCTTTATAAAAGGAATGAAAGACCCTGTGAGAGGCAGCTTGGAGTGCAAATGTGATTCTCTGGAAATGTAGCACAGTTCCAGGGTCAAGGCCTCTTCCATCAATGCGAATGCTTATGTGGTCAGAGCAGGGCTTTGAGATCATCGTCTCCTTCTCTGTATTGTCAGGCAAAGAGGTCTCTGGATCGAGGGCAGTCTCCCACTCTCCACGGTTGTCAGCTGGGCCAGCTGGTTTAACTCTGGAATGATGGATCCAAGCATCTATTCCTGTTACTTTAAGAGTGGTGGGGGTGGTTAGAATTACAGTATAGGGGCCCTTCCATACTGGCCTCAAGGGCTCCTTTTTCCAGTCCTTTATCCACACCTGGTCCCCCAGCTTGTGGGGGTGTACTGTTATACCTAAGGACACAGGTATTCTGTCTGTGACCCATTTATATATCCAAGAAATAGTGAGCCCCAGTCCTTGTAATTGTTTATGTAATTCCAAGTCTCTCAACTCCCTGGTGTTTCCTTTTAAACTGATTAGTGGAGGTTGCCTTTCATATAAGATTTCAAATGGCAAGAATCCTATTCCCGCTCGGGGTGAGCATCTCACTTTTAAGAGGGCCACCAGCAACATGTCTATCCAGGGCAAGCCAGTTTCCTGACATAACTCTGCCAGGGTCTGTTTAAGGGTTCGGTTCATGCATTCTACTTTCCCTGAACTTTGAGGGCAATAAGCAGAATGTAGTTTCCATCGGATCTGTAAAGCTTTTGCCACCTGTTGTACTGTTTCAGCCATGAATGCCAGTCCATTATCTGACCTGATGGTCAGAGGCATTCCGTATCTGGGAATAATGTTTCTCAGGAGTGCCTTGATTACTTTCCTTGCCTTTTCAGTTCAGGTAGGGATGGCCTCTACCCATCCTGAAAAAGTACAGATAAAAATTAGTAAATATTTGTACTCCTTACTAGGGGTGACCTCAGTGAAGTCCACTTCCATATCCTCAAATGGGGACAGTCTGCAGTGCTGTGCCCCAGCTGGTCTGTGGGGCCCCTGGCAGGCATTATTCTGTAAACAGGTTATGCACCTTTGGGAGACAGAGGAGCAGAGTGCAGGAAGATGAGCAATGAGATAGTACCAGCCCAGTAGGGTCTCTAAGGCAGTTTTGTCCATGTGGGTTAGCTCATGTTCTTGGCAGACTAGTTTGTGGGCCAGCTGTTCTGGAATGTAAACTCGGTGGTCCCGTGTGACCCACCATCCCGTTTTAGTTTTAGTTCCTCCTTCCTCCCTTATCCATTTTTCTTCCTCTGGAGAATATTTGGGGACAGCTGGCATTTCTGGGGCCAGCAAGACCTTAGGTTTGTCTGGCTGTTGTCCCCGGGCTGCCTGTCTGGAAGCTGCATCAGCACTATGGTTTCCTTTTGTTACTGGGTCATCCCCCTTTTGGTGGCCTTTACAGTGGATAACTGCAACTTCTTTAGGTTCCCATACTGCCTCTAGGAGCTTTAAGATTTCAGCCTGGTTTTTAATTCCTTTTCCTTCAGCAGTGAGGAGCCCTCTTTCTTTATATAAGGCTCCATGGACATGTAAAGTTGCAAAGGCATATCATGAGTCGGTATAGATATTAACTTGCTGGTCTTGGCTGAGCTCCAGTGCTCTGATTAAGGCCCATAATTCTGCTCTCTGTGCTGACCAGCCTTGAGGAAGCACCTCTGCTTCTATCACTTTTAAGTCAGATACCACAGCATATCCTGCCATCCTTTTTCCATCCTCCATAAAGCTGCTGCCATCAATATATAAAACCAGGTCAGGATTTTGGAGTGGTTTATCAGTCAAGTCAGGCCTGCTGGAAAACACCTCATCTAGTACCTCCAGGCAGTTATGGTCTGGGGGCCCCGCTTCATCTGGCAGAAAAGTAGCTGGGTTCAGAGTTCATACAACCTCCAATTTTACCCATGGATTTTCACATAGTAACCCTTGATATTGAGTCATTCGTGCATGTGTGAGCCAATGGTGGCCCCTGGTATCCATTAGGGTTACAACTGAGTGTGGGACTTTAACATTGAGGTTTTGTCCCAGGGTCAACTTGTCAACCTCTCTCACCAACAAGGTGGTAGCTGCCAGCTCTCAGAGGCAGGGAGGCCATCCGGCAGCAACTGAGTCAATTTGTTTAGACAGATATGCCACTGGCCTCTGCCAAGGCCCAAATTCTTGTTAAGACTCCCAAAGCCACCCCATTTTTCTCATGAACAAAAAGGTTAAATTCTCTGGTTACATCAGGAAGTCCCAAGGCTGGAGCCTCAGTGAGTTTAGTTTTGATTGTCTGAAACGCTGTCTCCTGGCTTGGTCCCCATTTAAGGGGAGCCTTTTCTTCTCCTTTTAGAGCCTCATACAGAGGCCTAGCCAGGTCTGAAAACCTGGGGATCCATATCCAGCAGAATTCTGCTGCCCCTAGGAACTCACGAACATTCCGGCAGATGGTAGGGACAGGAATGGCACAAACTGCCTGCTTTCTTTCAGTCCCCAGCATTCATTGGCCCTGCATGATGTTGAAGCCCAGATACTTGACTTGTTTTTTGCATATTTGTGCCTTTTTCTTTGATACCCAATACCCTGCTTCCATCAGTAGGGAAAAGAGAGCTCTTGTTCCCTCTAGGCACTGAGCATCCATGGTGCCAGCTAGTAAGAGGTCGTCAACATAATGTAGCAAAACACAGCCCAGTTTTTGTCCAGGAAATTCAGCCAGGTCAGCAGCTAAGGCGCTGCTAAAAAGAGTGGGAGAGTTTTTGAATCCTTGTGGGAGTCTAGTCCAGGTGAGCTGTTCCTTTGTCCCTGTATGTGTATTCTGCCATTCAAAAGCAAACAAGGGCTGACTGGCAGGTTGCATCCGGAGGCAGATAAAAGCATCTTTTAAGTCCAGGCAAGTAAACCACTCAGCAGTGGAGGGGATCAGCCCTAGCAGTGTATATGGGTTAGGGACGGATGGGTGTAATGTGACTGTTGCTTCATTTATGGCTCTCAAGTCCTGTACTGGGCGGTAGTCCTGTGTTCCCGGTTTTTTCATTGGCAGTAAAGGGGTGTTCCAAGGGTACTGACATTTTATTAACAGTCCGTGCTGAAGCAGCCTATCCAGGTGAACCTGGATTCCCAGTCAAGCTTCTCTGGGCATTGAGTATTGCCATAGCTTTACCAGTTGAGCTCTGGGTTTTAGATCAATTAAGACAGGAGCGTGGCATTTTGCCAGTCCTGGTGGGTTTCCTTCAGCCCAAACCAATGGGTATTTAGTCTCTAGTTCTGGGGGAATGGTCCCCATTTCTGAAGGGGAAGAGTACAAGCACCATTCCTCCTCTCTTTTTACAGCAAGAGCCATGATTAAAGGAGAGGGCGGTTCTGTCAATTTGAGTTGGGCTGATCCATCAGTAGAAAAGGAAATTTGTGTCCCCATTTTAGCCAGCAGGTCTTTTCCCATCAGGGGAACTGGGCAGTCAGTTAGGTAAAGAAATTCATGTATTACTTCATGGCCTCCTAACCGACATCGTCGAGGACCGCAGAAGGGCCTGTGGGTTTGGTTACCTGTGGCCCCAACAATGGTGGTTTCTTTCCCCGAGAGGGGAGCCACAGGTTGTGTAACCACAGAAAGTTCGGCACCTGTGTCAACCATAAAGTCTATGGGGTGGCCCCCTACTTGAATTCTGACCATAGGCTCTCAGCGGCCCAGTTGGAGAGAGCCTGGTCCCCCCAGTCAGACTCCGCTAGGCCGATCAGGTTGGTGCTGAGTGGCTCAGATCGGTACCGGCTAGGTGGGGCTTTGGTCTTTTTCTCAGGACGGTTGGGGCATTCATTTTTCCAATGTCCCTTTTCTTTGCAGTAAGCACATTGGTCATGTTCCAGGGGACTCCTTTTCCCTGGCCTTGTGCCTTGTCCCCTATGGGGTGGTCCCACTGGGGGCACAAGTTTTGACAGGGAGGCTGCCAGAAGAGTCACTTTTTGTTTCATTCTCTTTTCTGCATCACAGTGGGCCACCTGGTCTCGGTTAATAAAAACTTTGTTGGCTATTTCCAACAGTTTAGTGGCATTCTCTCCTGCAAAGCCTTCTAATTTCTGTAGCTTTTTATGGATATCTGATTTATCACCCTTTGGTTCTCAGGGGCCTCGGGATCAAAAGGAGTGTAGGTTCGGAAAGCCTCACATAGTCTCTCATAGAATTTGGCTGGGCTTTCATTCGGCTCTTGTAGTATCTCACTGATCTTAGCTATATTAGTGGGCTTTTTAGCCCCAGCTTTTGCCCCCTGTAGGAAGGCCTACCAGTACCTCTCTAGGTTACGTTTCCCTTCTTCAGTGTCATAGTCCCAGTGGGGGTTTTCTTCTGGGAAGGTTTCCCTCACCCAGTTTGCCAAGTCTGCTTGACCCCCTGCATTGGCCTGAAACCATTTTTGGGCTTCTGTTACAATTCGCCAGCACTCTTCAGTGTCAAATAGAGTAAAAAGAAGTTGCTGTCAGTCTATCAAGGTGGGACAGTGTGTCTGGAAAATGAATTCTAAGAGATCAATCAGTGCCTGAAGCTTTTCAGAATATGAGGGAGTGCGGTGTTTCCAGTTGAGGAGATCAGCAGTGGAAAAGGGCTGGTAATAATAAAAAACATCCCCCCTCTTGTATGGTCCCATTGGGGGTGACTTGCTGTGGTCCCCGTGTCTCCCGTAAGGGCATTTGTAATGCTGGAGTGGCTGCTGCCTGAGCTGAATGGAGACGCCTGCTCATAGGTTCTGGAGAAACTGGCTGCAGGGGTGATATTGCCTCGGGAACTTCAGAAGCAGAAGGTGGAGGAGAAACAGAAGGTGGTGGGCTATCTGGCATCTGGGGACCTTTGGCTCCTGGAGGTGGGGCCGGCAGCACATAAGATGGTGGCATAGGGGGCGAGTCCTCAGGTTCCCCTTGATAAATAGGTGGCACCTTTTTTGGGACAAGATTTTCTTCTTGGACTGGGCTACTAGCACCTTACACTGTCCCTGGTCTGTAGTGCAGAACCGAACCTATGGGGGCCTCAAATAGGTAATTTCCAACCATTGATCAATATATGGAAATGGGTCTGGGTGTCCAGGGTCTCCTGTTATAACATTATATACTGCTGCAACTGTGAACACATCTAAGGTCCCTTCTGGAGGCCAACCATCACCAAATGAGGGTCACTCTAGGGTACAGAGGGTACACAGTTTTCCAGGACTCAGTTTAACACCATAATCTCTAGAAAATCCTTTCTTAAAATTCTTAACCATATGCTCTAAGACAGTGGGCTTGGAAGCCGATTTACCCATTGTGTGAAGTCCCACCCTGTGCCGGTGACGCAAGACGAACAATCTCTTCATCCGTCTGACCTCTCCCCTGGAGGAGATATTTCAGGCGCCTCTTAGCATAGGTGGGACTGTATAAACCCCAACATCAGGATCCCCCTGAAGAGGGCCACCATAAGCCGCATGAGGGTCGCCATGGAACTGCAGGTTAGGACTCACTCTGACTCCGTAGTCCAAAGATGGTGGAGCATGGGCTCTTGTTCTCTCCAGTCACTCACACACACACACCAGAATTGACAAGCCTCCCGATGCCAACGGAGCAAACCCTGACCTGAGTGACCCTTTGGTCACTGAGAGGTGATCAGTCTCTCCTTCCACCATATGGTGGGTCCTGACTTGGGCAGATGTCCCCGGGGCACTCACCAGTCTGACGTCCTGTCCAGGAACCTGTTTCCACTCTCCTTCTGAGTCCATTCGGGAAGCGGTGTGGGCCAAGGCCATGGCCCAAGTGAGGGTCTGGATCCGGCAAAATGGCCGGTGTGTGCTATCCACCTGTCACCAGGCCGGTGACCGTGGCCTCCCCCAGTTCCCAGACAACGGTGGCACAAGAGGCCAGCTCGGTTGTCGGCTTCCCAGCCAATGCACCAAAATGTTGCAGAAACCACAAAAACTGTGGCAACAGAAGGAGACAAACAGCACTCAGAGATATGGAAAAGCAAGGTTTATTCAGCACTGGTGTGGGCTCAGAGGAGTCACCTCCAGAGTCTGAGCACCAGGTCTTTGTTCTCAGTAACTTTTATACACTACAAGGTCTTGATTTTCCCATGTAAGCATCCTGGACCTCCCCCATCCCCAAGCAGACAGTGTTCCTCCCTAAGAAATTGAGCAAGCAAGGTTACAGAAGCAGAACTGATAAGCAATGCTGGGTACCTAATTAGCAGGGCTGCTGGCTTGGACAGAGAGCACACAGTTGTTATGTTATTACAAGAAGGGTGGCATAGTGATTAGCACAGTTGGAAAGGCTTGCAGCTGCCTTCTTAGCCAAGGGGGGGGGGGGTTGTTCTTTAGTTAAAACTCCATTTCAATGAGCTGGCCATGTTCAAGCCCCTGACTATCACGGGTTTGTATAGGTGGGAAGAGAAGCTGGTGCTGATGAATGAATGGGGGACTTCCCTGGCATGATGATGAGCAGCTATTCTATTCCCTTTATTTTTTCCTCTCAAGAGACTTATGGAAATGTTCTTGCCTTTGGAAATTAGCCTCTATTTTCTGTACAGTGCCAGGTTAGGGAGGTCTGAACAAAACCATGTCTGATGAAATAAGCAGGGTTGATTAGTATCTTCCAGAAAGCTCTCAGGGAGTTTCCTCTTGGCTGCCTGGTTTAAGAATCTCCTTCTGCCACTTCTGTGGCTGTGATAAGAACTGAATTGGGAAATAAAAACCTGGGCACACAACAAAACAATGTCACAGGTGGCACACAAATTTATAAAGAAAAATAGTTATTCAAATGAATGAAATCAATGGTTATAGAAATGAATAAATACATATATACATGCCTATGGAGTAGCTAAGGGAAATGATAGATAATGCAATATTAAAAGATCTCCTGACACAACACCTCTGTTGGCAGAGGGGTTTAAATTACTATCATAGTGTATACAGCAGTGGTGTGGATTCGTTTCTGAGCCAGAGTGTATCTGCAAGCCACAGATGGGTGCAGAAAAATAACACATGAAGATGTAAATAGAGAAATAAATTCATACGCTGAGTAATTACTTAAGGTCTCATGTCACATGGTGAAAAATCTTGACAGAGATTGCTTTTTTTTTTTTTTGTCTTTTTTGCTATTTCTTTGGGCCGCTCCCATGGCATATGGAGGTTCCCAGGCTAGGGGTCGAATCGGAGCTGTAGCCACCAGCCTACGACAGAGCCACAGCAATGTGGGATCTGAGCTGCATCTGCAACCTACACCACAGCTCACGGCAATGCGGGATCGTTAACCCACTGAGCAAGGCCAGGGACGGAACCCGTAACCTCATGGTTCCTAGTCGGATACGTTAACCACTGCGCCAAGATGGGAACTCCAGATTGCCTTTTTTTTTTCTCAAGAGGCAGTTTGCCTGTTTTATTGGAGTCAGGTTGCCTGTTTATTACTCAAGAGGCAGTTGTCTGGACTAAGCCACCTTACCTGGTGAACACTGAGAAAGTAAATTTGGGGTTTTTTTCATCAATCTGTATTTACACTGTAGCTGATTGATAGTGCTCAATTTTCTTTGACAACAAAGGGAAGCAGACATACATGTACATGCCTATTCTTTTCCTCATATTATCCTCGATTTTGTTCCAAAATTACTGACTAGATACATTTCTCAGTACCACACACCAGAATCTCATTGCTTAACCACTCCAAGGGCAAGATTTCACAATAATTACCCCCCAAATCCCAGTCCTTCCCACACACTCCTCCTCCAATATGGCAACCATATATCTGTTTTCCAAGCCATGGGTTTCTTCTCTGTAGAGAGATTCATTTTTGCCATTTGTTAAGCTTCCAGGGAGAAGGTGTTATCCTAGGATCCTTGTCTTTCTCTATAGCACTTATATTATATAGTCTAGGAGTTTCTATTTCCATCTATGTGGATGTCAATGGCTTTTATTTTTGTTCTTACTTCATGGCTGAATAATGTTCCATTGTGATTTCTACAACATCTACCTAATCCAATCATTTGTCAGTAGACACTTTGTTTCTATGTCTTGGCTATTGTGAAGAGTGCTGAAATGAACATAGTGGGGCTTTTACCTTTTGGAAAAGAACTTTTTTTTTCCCAGATATATGCCCAAGAGTGGGATTGCTGTGTATTACAGGGGTTCTTTATTTATTTTATGGATTTACCTCGATCCTGTTGTCTAGAGCATTGGTACCAAATTACATACACATTCACACTGTTGAAGGTCACTGTTTTTCATCCTCAGGGTTTGTTATTTGTAGACATAAATATAATGGCCATTCAGACATGTGTGAAGTTGTCCCTCAGAGTAGTTTGGATTTGCATTTCTCTCCTAGTGACTGATGGTGATTTTTTTTTCCTGGTGCTTGTTGCCCTCTGTATATCTGGTTTGGGGAAATGTCTATTCAGGACTTTTGCCCATTTTTCAATTGGGTTGTTGATTTTGTTTTAGTCTTGGGTGGTATCATTTGTCAAGCTGGAAATTTTGCTACCCCAGAAAGACCTGATTTTGATATCTGGATCAAGTGTATGCGATTGTGCATGGCTGGTGGTCAAAGGGTGATAGTTTGGCGAGCAGCTGTGCTCATCCCTGTGCATTTTCTCTCAAGAGGTCTGCTGGTAGTCCTTCCTTTCCTTTCCTTGGGAGCCTATACTTTCCTCTCTGTGCATGTGGTATGAAGACCGGATCAATAGCCAGATCCAGGTTCTTTAAGGCTTGTAGATTGATATAAAGCAAGCTCTCACAGGGATCCCACCTGGCTTTCTGGGTAAAAGTCCTGCTTTTGTGCTGGGGTTGGTCTCATAACCTCTGTGGCTTGAAATCCATAGATTTCCACTTCTGGTAAGGTCAATAAAGTAAGAATGGAAGAGTGATTGAGAGAAAGAAAAAATTGAAATAAAAGCCAGACATTGTATGAATGAAGGACTAATAGGTGGAAAATTAAGAATATATATCTTCATCAATACATAATTACAGGAATATATAAACCAAGAAGAGGGCTGTCACAAGCAGATGAGACCAGAGCTGATTGTTTGAATGGAATGGCATGGGGTAGGTTGGCCTCAGGGCTCTGAAGGATATTGAGAAAGAAACAGCCCACTTGGAAGGGCCCTTCTTGGTATTTCAAGAAAGGGGATTAAGGAAATCCAACCAGCATATTGCCTAACCCCAGAGGCTGCTGAGACACATAGAGGAAGGAAATCTGATAGTGGCTCTTAGATCAGATATCCACAAGACAGCACCAGAATACCTTCTGGACCCAAGTGTAGCTCCAAGGCTGCAGGTGCAGGTTCAGAGTTGTGGTTGATAGTGTTTTGGGTGGAACCCATGGCAAGCACCCAGAAGTTTTGTGTTGGTTTCCAGTCACCTGGGCCTCTCTGCTCCAAGATGCCTCCTCTCAGGCAGAGGACACAGGTGTCCCTTCATAATTTGCTGATGTGCATTGGCAGCCTAGTTGTGGGGCACTGTGTTTGGAATGCTTGAGGGATTCACTGGGTTTCAGAATGCCTTGGGTTCCTCCAGAGGCAGGTGCAGAGTCCCACACCACATCCATGTTTAATCCCATGCTGGGCTTGTTCAAACTCCTGACTGTTTTGGGTTTATATATGTGGAGGGAGAGTCTGGTTATGTTGAAAGAATGGGGGATTTTGCTGCCATGATGCTGGCAGGGCTGCTAATCCCTGTATTGTTTTCACTAAAGAGACCTATGGAAATGTCAATCTTGCCATTTGAAATGAGCCTCTCTTTTCACTTCAGCACCAGGGTAGGAAACCTGATGGAAACCATGTCTGATGAAATATGCAGAGTTTATTGGTATCATCAAGCCAGCTCTCAGGGAGTACCCTCTTGCCTGCCTGGCTTAAGAATCTCCCTCTGTCACTTCTGTGGCTGTGGTAAGAGTTGCATTTGGATATCAAATACTGGCCAGACAACAAAACAGTGTCTCAGGTGACAACCAAATAAATTTGTGTTTGGTAAAAACTGTGGCTTATTATAAATCAACTAAGGAAAAAATCAATCATTCCATACCTACACACCTATCTTCATAATATATAAATTCAGGGTTATATAAAAAAGAAATAAAGCTGACATGAAATGATGGGTAGGAAGCTGAGAGTTTAAAAAATGAGGCATGGCCTAGGATGTTCTCTGGGGTCTGAAAGCATTTGAGAGTGAAATAACCCGCATGGAAGGGCATTCTTGGTATTTCGTGATAGTGGGGAAAAGGACCTAACCAACATATGATTCCCCCTGGCAATGCAGCCACAGAGAGTCCTGAGCCAGAGAGAGGAGGAAAGCCAAGAGTGACTTAAGAGCAGATATCAACATGAGGGTCCCATAGTACCTTCTGGCCCCAGGTACAGCTCTAAGGCTCTAACAGGTTAGAGCTCCAAGGCTCTAAAGGCTCAGGATTAGCATTGGAGATGATGGTATCTTGAGTGGAACCCACAGCAAGCACCCAGAGGTTGATTGGCTGTTTTCTGGGCACCAGGGAGTCTCTGCTCCAAGAAGGCTCATGTCAGTCAGTGGGCAGAGGTGTCCCTTGAACATTCAGTGGTGGATGGGTAGCCTGGTTGGGTGGCAGTGTGTTTAGAATGCTTGAAGCATTCACTGGGTTTCAGCATACCTTGCATTGGGTTTCAGCATGCCTTGTGTTCCTTAGAGGCAGGAACCAAGACCCACATGGCATAGGTTTTGTATCATGAGCTGGCCATTTTCAAGCCCTGACCTTCTGGCATTTAGGTAGGTGGAGAAAGAGGATGGTTCTGATAAATAAATGGGGGACTTTGTTGGCATTCTTGTGGTCAGTTGGCTAATCCCTGTGCTTTTTAGATCAAGGAGATTAAGGAATTTTCTTTCTTGCCTTTCAAGATGATCCTCACTTTTCAGTATGGCACCAGGGTGTGGAGGCCTAACCAAAACCAGGATTGATGCATTAAGCTGGGTTGATTGGTATAATCCAGCAAGGTGTCAGGGAGTTCCCTCATGGCTGGCTGGCTTAAAAGTCTCTATTTGTCACTGCTGTGACTGTGGAAAGAGCTGCATTGGCAGATCAAACTTTGACCAGACATCATCCCAATGATGCAGAGGCCACCCAATAAATTGATAAACACAAACAGGTATTTAGAAAAATGGGATTAATTGATAAAGAATCAACAAAAACATATATGCACATATATATAAATATATATGTGTATATATTTATCTGTGTGTGTGTGTGTGTGTGTGTGTGTGTGTGTGTGTGTGTGTATTCCTGCAGAAAGCTAAGAGAATGCATAGGTAAATCTATCATAAAGGCTCTCCTGGCCCAACATCTCAGGTGGCAGAGGGTTTTATGTGTGAGCCTGGGGATGTCCAGCATAGGAGTGTATTCATTTCCTGAGCAAAGTGTATCTGCATGCCACAGATGGGTGCAGGAAAATAACTGGGGAAGTAAATAAAGATAAAATAAAATAAATATTTTATCGAAATAAATTCATACATGCTAAGTAATTGTGTCTGGTCCAATGTAGCTGGGCTAGGAAATCTTGACAGGTTCAACAGAGTGAGTGTATCTGTCTCTTTTCATGAGACATGGCAGTCTCAACCCTGACACCTTCCTTCTCTGGTGAACTCTGAACTGCTAGTAATGTTGGGGTTTCTTTATCATTTATTATTTGCAATTATTGCTGATTCATGGGACTCAATTTCACTTTAACAACAAAGCAATCCAATTATACATGGATATACAGACAGCTTTTCCTGCATTATCCTCCATTTGCTTCCAAAATTGGTGACTAGATACAGATCCCTGTGATTAACAGCAGGATCACTATGCTTACCCTCTCCAAAGGCAATAGTTTGGATGTATTACCCTCCAATTCCCAGTCCTACCAACAGCCCCCCCCCAATCTGGCAATCAAAATTCTGTTTTCCAGTCCATGAGTTTCTTTCTTGTAGAAAGGTTCATTGGTGTCATTTGTCAGAGTCCAGAGGGAAGGGGTTTCCAGTGGTACTTGTCATCCCCTTTTAGACATATTTTGTATAGTATGAGAGTTTTTCTTACCATCTATGTGACCGACAGTGGTGTTTTCTTCACTCTTTTTTGTGGCTGAGTAATATTCCATTGTGTATATGGACATCCTCTTCCTAACCCAATCATCTGTCCATGGACATAGAATATGTTTCCATGTGTTGCTATTGTGAATAGTGCTTCATGAACATAGCAGGGCATTTCACTTTTTGAAAAGAACATTTTCAGGATATATGCCCAAGTGTGGGATTGCTGGCTTGTTTGGTCATACTATGTTTATGTTTCAGATTACCTAGTTCCTGTGTTCCTTAGGCATTGTACAAATTTACCTACACAACCATACTGTAGGAGGGCACTTTCATTTCCACACCCTGTCCAGGATTTTTTATTTGAAAAGGTACTAATGATGGCCATTCAGAGATGGGTGAGGGGATACCTCAGCTTTGTTTTGATTTTGCAATTCACTATTAATGAGTGATGGTGTTCATTTTCCTTGGACTTTTTACCCTCTGTATATCTGGTTTAGGGAAAGATCTATTCAGGTCTTTTCCCCATTTTTCAATTGGGTTGTTAGTTTTTTTTGGGAGGGGTGGAGGTTGTATTGGTGATTGATCTGTTTATTTTGGAAGGATAGCCTGACCTGGGTATTGGGATCAGGATACAGTGCCTTCACATTGTGCATGGCAGGTGCATAAACAGTGATATTTTTGAGAGCAGCTGTGCCAATTGCTGGGCAATGTCTCTCAAGGGGTCTCATGAAGCTCTATCCTTTTCTTTCCAAGTAGCCTCTTATCTTCTTTCTATTCACCTGATATGAACACATGGCCTAAAGCCAGATCAAGCATTTAAGGCTGGTAGTTTGATTGATATGAAGTAAGCTCTCACTGAGTTCCCTCATGGCAACCTGGGTCAAAGATCTGCCTTTATCACTGGGGTGGGTTTGGTTAACACTGTGGCTGGAAAAATCATAGATGGGCAAAGCACTCACCTGCTCCAGGTGGGGTCAATAAATTTATAAAGAAAGAGGGAGAGAGAGAAGAGGAAAAAACAAACAAAAACAAACAAAAAAAAAAAACAAAGAATGATACAAGGCCAGACATTACAAAGGAAGAAATCACAGATGAAAAATTAAGAAAAAAATCTTGTTCTATTCCTACACACCACTTTTCTTAAATACATAAGTTCAGGGATCTATAAAAAAGGAATAAGGTTGGTATGACATGATGGGTATGGAGCTGAGGTTTAAACAGCCAGGAAGGGTGTAGGTTTGCCTCACTGCTCTGAAAGCCTTTGAGAGTGAAATAGCCCACGAGGAAGGGCATTCTTGGTATTTCATGAAAGCGGGGGAAGGAGACCTAACCTGCATGTGCCCACCCACAACAGTGCAGCCCCTGGGACTACTGAGCCAGAGAGAGGTGGAAAGCCTGAGAATGTCTTTTAGAGCAGATATCAACATGGGGCACCAGAGTACTTTCTGACCCCAGGTTTAGCTCTAAGGCTCTAACAGGTTAGAGCTCCAAGGCTCTAAAGGCTCAGGATCAGCACTGGAGATGATGGTGTCTTGAGTGGAACCCAAAGCAAGCACCCAGAGGTTGATTGGTTGTTTTCTGGGCACCAGGAAGTCTCTGCTCCAAGAAGGCTCATGTCAGTCAGTGGGCAGAGGCGTCCCTTGAACATTCAGTGGTGGATGGGTAGCCTGGTTGGGTGGCAGTATGTTTAGAATACTTGAAGAATTCACTGAGTTTTGGCATGCCTTGTGCTCCTCAGATGCATGATGCCAGACCCACATCAGTGGGTCATTTTATCAGTGTTGCATCATGAGCTGGCCATTGTTAAGCCCCTGACCTTCTGGCATTTAGGTAAGTGGAGAAAGAGCATAGTTCTGAGGAATAAATGTGGGGCTTTGGTGACCCTAGTTTGGCCAGCTTGTGTAATCATTAAGAATGAAAGAAATATAAGTGTTTTCATACACATAATCTCATACACACTAGGTAATTAGGTCTGGTCCAATGTCGCTAGGCTAGGAAATCTTGGAAGGTTAAATGAAGTCACTGTGCCTGTATCTTTTCCGGAGAGGCAGCAGTCTTATCCCTGACACCTCCAGTGAATGCTGTGCCACTAATTTTGTCAGTGTTTTTTTTTTTAATCTGTTGTTTCTGATAATCGCTCATTAATGGTGCTTAAGTTCATTTTAACAACAAACTGATCCAAATGTACATGTATATCCATATTCTTTTTCCCACATGTGCTCCATTTTGTTCCAAAGATTGTGACATGTTATAGTTCCCTCTGCTAAACTATAGGATCTCTCTCTTACCCTCTCCAATGGCCAGAGTTTATATTTATTACCCTCCAAATCCCAGTCCTTCCCACACCATCTCCCTCAAATCTGATGACCAAAAAACTTTTTACCAGTCCATGCATTTCTTTTCTGTAGAAAATTTCATTGTATTTGTAAGATTATGGAAGGATTGGGTTTCCCATGGTATTTTTCTTTCTCTTTTAGAAAAATTGCACTTAGTTTGAATGTCTACCTTTCCATCTATGTGGCTGCCAATGGCATATTTTTGCTCTTTTTATGGCTGAGTACTATTCCATTGTGTATATGGAGGTCCTTTTTCTAATCCAATCATCTGTCCATTAAGAGAATGTGTTTTCCTGTCTTGCTTTTGTGAATAGTGCTGCATGGACATAGCTGGGCATTTAAATTTTTAAAAGAACATTTTCAGGATATATGGCCAAGAGTGTGATTGCTGGGTAATTCTGTCATTGTATGTTTATTTGTGGGATTACTTGGTTCCTGTGGTCCCTAAAATTATACAAATTTACATTAAAACCCACGTTGTTGGAGGGCACATTTTCTCCACATCCTCTCCAGTGTTTTTTATTTGTAGACTTACTAATGATTGCCAGTCTGAGAGGGGTGAGGGGATACCTCAGCTGTGTTTGATTTGCAATTCATTATTAATGAGCGATGGTGATAATTTTCCCAGTGCTTTTTGCCCGTGTATATCTGGTTTAGGGATAGGTCTATTCAGTTCTGTTGCCTATTTTTCAGTTGGCTTGTTGGTTTTGTTTTGCTGTTTGTGTTATCCCTTTTTTAGCTGTTAATTTTGGTCAGCCAAACCTTATGTGGGGTTTGGGATCTGGATAAATTGCCCATGCATTTTGCATGGGATGTGATAAAACACTGATATTTTGGATAGCAGCTATGCCAATTGTGGGGGATTTTCTCTCAAGAGGTTTCATGAAACTCCATCCTTGTCTTTCCATGTCAGCCTCTTCTCTTCTTTCTATGAACCTGGTATGAAGACATGACCTAAGCCATGTCAGGGATATTAAGGCCAGTATATTGATTGATATAAGGAAACTTCACACCAATATCCCTCCTGGCACATTGTGTAAAAGTTCTGACTTTGTCGCTGTTGTGGTTTTGGGAAACACTGGGGCTTGAAAAACTGAATGGGCAGACAACTCATTCATGCTTCAGGTAGGGTCAATAAATTTAGGAAGAAATATGGAAAGAGAGAAAAAGTAAAAATAGGAATGACACCAGAATTTCCAGTATGAATGAAGGAATCACAGGTGGAAATTAAGAAAAAATAATTAATCATTACATATGTACACACCTATGTTCATAAACACATCAGTGCTGGGATGTATAAAAAAGGAAGAAGGTTGTCATGACATGGTTGGTCATGGACTTAGTATTTAAGAGGAGAGGCATGGCATACATTGGCTTCAGGGCTCTGAAAGCCTTTGAAAGAGAGATAGCCCACTTGGAATGGCACTACTTGGTATTTCATGAAATCAGAGGAAGGAAATCCAAAAATTATATTGCCCACAGCCAGTGCAGCTATGGAGACTGCTGAGCCAGATATAGGAGGAAAATCTGAGAGTGGCTGTTACAGCAGATGTGCACATGAGGGCATCAGAGAAACTTCTGGCCCCAGGTGCAGCTCCCAGGCTCTACAGGATAGATATCCAAGGCTTGCAAAGCACAGTCTCAGAGTTGGGGCTGATGGTGTCTTGTGTGGAACCCACAGCAAGCACCAAGAGGATTTTTGGTTGTTTCCTGGGCACATGGAACTCTTTCCTCCAAGAAGCCTTATATCACCCCAAGGACATAGGTGTTCCTTCAACATTTCGAGGTGGAATGGCAGCCTGGTTGGGTGTCAGAGTGTTTAGAATGGTTGAAGTGTTCACTGGGTTTTGTATGCCTTGTGTTCCTCCTGAGGCTGGGGCCAAGTCCCACAGAGCATCTGTGTTGTATTGTGAGCTGACCATTGGGGGTTTAGGTATGTGGAGAAAGAGGGTGGTGCTGAGGAATTAATGGGCAACTTTGGTGGCAATAGGGTGGGCAGCTGGACTAATTGTTGTGCTTTTTTTGCTCAAGAGGCTTAGGGAAATTTCTTTCTTGCCTTTTGAGACTAACCTCACTTTTCAGTCAGGTACCAGGGTATGGAGGCATAACCAAAACCAGGTCTGATAAATTAAGCAAGGTTGATTTGTATCATCAAAGCAAGCTCTCAGGAAGTTCCCTCATGGCTGCCTGTCTTAAGATTCTCTCCTTTTGGAGTTTCTGCCATGGCTCAGTGGTTAGCACATCTGACTAGGAACCATGAGGTTGTGGGTTCAGTCCCTGGCCTCGCTCAGTGCATTAAGGATCTGGTGTTGCTGCGAGCTGTGGTGTAGGTAGCAGATGAGGCTTGGATCCTGCATTGCTGTGGCTCTGGCATAGGCCGGTGGCTACAGCTCTGATTAGACCCTTAGCCTGGGAACCTCCATGTGCCATGGGAGCAGCCCTAGAAAAGGCAAAAAGACAAAAAAAAAAAAAAAAAAAAAAAAAAAAAAAAAAAAAGAAAAGAAAAGAAAAGAAAAGAAGAAGAAAAAGAAACAAACAAACAAAAAAAGATTCTCACCTTTCTACTGCTGTGGCTGTGGGAAGAACTAAGCTTTAATATCAGACTCTGATTAGACTACATCCCAGTGTTGCAGTCGGCACCCAAATAAATTAATAAATAAAATAGATTCAATCATACATGTGTGTACATACTCTTTTACTGACTTTATCCTATATTTTGTTAAAAAAAATAGTGGCTTGCTATAGTTTCCTGTGGTATGCAGCAGGAACTGTGTGCTTATCCACTTCAAGGTCAAGGAGTTGGATTTATTACCCTCCAAATTCCAGTCCATCCCACACTTTCCTCCTCCAATCTGGCAACCAAAATCTGTTTTCCAGTCCATGAATTTCTCTTCTGTAGAAAGGTTCATTTATGTTTTTTTAAGATTCCAGACTGAAGAGGTTTACCATGGTATTTCACATTCTATTTCACACATATTTTGATAAGTATGAGAGTTTCTCTTTCTATTTATGTGGCTGTGAATTATATATATATATATATATTTGCTGTTATTTATGCCTGAGTAACATTCCATTGTGTATATGTACATACTGTTCCTAACCAATCATCTGACCATGGACATATTATTTCTTTCCATGTGCTGCTATTGTTTATAGTGCTGTATATACTTAGTGGTGCATTTCCTTTTTTTTTTTTTTTTGTCTTTTGTCTTTCTTTTAGAGCCACACCCATGGCACACTAGGGGTCTAATTGAAGCTGTTGCCAGTGGCCTATGCCACAGCCACACCAAAGCCAGATCTGAGCAATGTCTGTGACCAACACCACAGCTCACGGCAACACCAGATCCTTAACCCACTGAGCAAGGCCAGGGATTGAACCCACAACCTCATGGTTCCTAGTTGGATCGATTTCCACTGCACTATGAAGGGAAATCCACATTTACTTTTTGAAAAGAACATTTTCTGGATATTTGCCCAAGAATGGGTTTCTATGACATAAAGTCCTTCTATATTTATTTTTCAGATTTCCTAGTTCCTGTGGCCCATAGTGGTTGTACCAGTTTCTATAAACACCCACACTGTAGGAGGGCACCTTCTTCTCTACCCCTTCTCCATAATTTGTTTTTTGTAGACTTAGTAATGATAGCCATTTTTAGGGCATGAGGTGGTACCTCAGCTTCATTTTGTTTTGCAATTCTCTATTAATGAGTGATTTTGATCATTTTTTCCATTTTTTTTGTTCCCTCTGGATACATTGTTTGGGGAAAGGACTAGTTAGGTCTTTTGCCCATTTTCTGCTTGTGTTTTTGGTTTTGTTTTGCTGTTGGGTAGTATCAGTTGTAGAGATTGAAATTTTAATAGTCCAGTCTGACCTGGTCTTTTGATCTGGATAAAGTGCCTGCAGTTTGTGCATGGAATGTTTAAAATGGTCATATTTTGTTGTGCAACTCTGCCAATTGATAGATATTTTCTCTCAAGAGGTCTCCCAAAATTCCATCCTTTTCTATGTGAGCCTCTTCTGTTCTTTCTATGCACCTGGTATGATGATCTGACCTAAAGCCAGGTTGGGGATATTAAGGCCAGTAGTTTGATTGATATAAAGAAATCTCTCACCACCATCCCTCCAAGGTCCCTGGGCAAAGATTTGTTTTTGTCACTGTGGAGTGTTTGGTAACACTCTGGCTTGAAAACATCAATGGGCTGACAACTCAGGGACACTTCAGGTGGGGTCAATAAAATAGGCAAGAAAGAGGGAAAGAGAAATAGAGAAAAAATGTAAGAAAAGAAGCCAGACTTTACTGTTCAAATGAAGGAATCACAGTTGGAAAATTAAGTAAAAAAAAAATCCTTACACACTTATCTTCAAAAAGTCATATGTAGAGATGTCAAAAAGGAAGAAGGCTGTCATGACACGATGTCTTGGGTGCTCTGTGTTTTAAGGGAGGTGCAAGGCTAATGTTGGTGTCTGGGTTCTTAAAGTCTTTGAGAGAGAAATAGACCCCTTGGAAAGGCACTTATTGATATTTCAAGAAAGTGGGGGAAGGAAATCCAAGGAGCATATTGCCCATGGCCAATGCAGCACCAGAAATTGCTGTGCCAAGGAGAGGAGGAAAACATGAGAGTTGCTATTAGAGCAGATGTCCACACAAGGGCACTATATTTCCTTCTGGACCCAGCAGCAACTCCAAGGCTGCATGTGCAAGCTAAGCAGGGTGCAGCTGATGGTGTGTTGGAGAAACACACAGCAAACTCTCAGAGACTTTTCCGTTGTTTCCTGGGCATCAGGAACATTGCTCCAAGATGCCTCATGCCAGGCAGAGGGCACAGCTGTCCCTTCAGCATTTGGAGGTGTATTGGCAGTCTGGTGCCCACACAGCTTCAGTGTTGTATCATGTGCTGGCCACTTTCAATCCCCTGACCAATGGGGGTTTAGGTGTGTGGAGGAAGAGGCTGGTTCTGATGAATGAATGTGGGACTTCAGTGGCATTAGTGTGTGTAGATGGCCTAATCCCTGTGATTTATTCACTAAATGACCTAATGAAAATTGTTTTTTTCCTTTCAAGATGAGCTTCACTTTTCAATATGTCATCAGGGTATTGAGGCCTGACTGAAACCAGGTGTGATTAATTGAGCAAGTTTAGGTATCATTAATAAATAGTACCTAAATAATAAATACCATTTAGGTATCATTAAGAAAGCACTCAGGGTTTTCCCTTGTGGTCACCTCACTTAAGAGACTCTTAAATTGCTATTTCTGCGGTAAGAGCTGAGTTGGGAGATAAAACTCTGGCCAGACAACATCACAATGTCAGAGGTGGCACACAAATAAATTGATAAATATAAATATATATTGAAAAAATGAGCTTAATTGATATATATATATATATTTCTAAAGAGTAGCTAATGTAATTGATAGATAAAGCAATCTTAAAATCTCTCCTGACTCAACACTTTGGGTGGCAGATAGATTAAATATGAGACTGGGGATGTACAGCATAGGCGTGGATTCATTAATGGGGCAGCAAGTATCTACATGCAACATATGGGTGCAGGAACATAAATAGGTGGTAAAAAATAAATAAATGAATATGTTATTTTAGAAAAATTCACACAATCTTTACCTACCAACATACCTATATTCAAAAATACACAAATGCAGGGATATACAAAAAGGAAAATGGCAGACATGATATGATGGTTCATGATCGGTGGGTTTGAAAGTAGTGGCATGGCTTAGGTTGGCCTCAGGGCTCTGAAAGCATTTGAGAGTGAAATAGCCCTCTTCAAAAGGCACTTCTTGGTATTTCATGAATGTGGGGGAAGGAAATCCAATGAGCATATTGCCCACAGCCAATGCAACCCCATAGACTGCTGAGCCAGATAGAGGCGGAAAACCTGAGAGGAGTTGTGGTATACAGCAAGATCTATTTAATTTCCCACTCCAAAGGCAAGTGTCTGGATTTATTATCCCCCAAATCCCAATCCTTCCCACACCCTCCACCTGCAATCTGGCAACCACATATCTGTTTTCTGGTCCCTGAATTTCTTTTCTGTAGAAAGGTTCATTGGTGTAATTTGTTAGATTCCAGAGAGAAGGGGATTACCATGGTATCGGTCTTTCACTTTCAGACATATTTTGTTTGGAATGAGAGTTCCTCTTTCCATTTATGTGGATGTGAATGACATTATTTTTTGCTTTTTTATGGCCAAGAAGTGTTCCATTGTGTATATGTACAGCCTCTTCCTAATCCAGTCATCTGTCCATGGATACAGAATGTTTTTCCATGTCTTGCTATTGTGAATAGTGCTGCATGAACTTGATGGGGCATTTAACTTTTTTCAAAGAACATTTTCTGGCTATATGCCCAAGAGTGGGATTGCTAGGTCCTATGGTTATTCTATATTTATTTTTTCCAATTACCCAGATCCTGTGTTCCATTGTGGTTGTACCAATTTACATACCCACCCACATGTAGGAGGGCACCTACTTCTCCACACCCTCTCCAGGTTTTGTTATTTGTAGACTTACTAATGATGTAAGTTGGAAAAGGGGTGAGTTGGTACCTTAGCTTTGTTTTCATTTGCAATTATCTATTAATGACTGATGGTGATCATTTTAAAGGTGCTTTTTGTTCTCTGAATATCTGGTTTAAGGAAAGGTATATGCATGTATTTGGCCCATTTTTCAAATGGGTGGTTGGTTTTGTTTTGCTCTTGGGAAGCATCACTTGTTGAGCTTTTAATTTTGGAAGTCCATCCTGACATGGGCTTTGGGATCCCACTAAATTACCTTTGGGTTTGCAAGGGAGATGGTAAAACTGAGATATTTTGAGAGTAGCTGTGCTGATAGCTGAGTTTTTCTCTAAGGCTGTCTCATGAAACTCAGTCCCTTTTTTCCATGTGAGCCTCTCCTGTTCTTTCAATGCACCCTGTATGAAGAACTGACCTAAAGCCAGGTTGGGGATATTAAGGTCAGTAGATTGATTGGAATAAAGAAAGCTCTCACCAAAATCCTTCCCAGCACCGTGGGTAAAAGATTTGCCTTTGTCACTGGGGTGGGTTTTGGAAGCCCTGTGGTTGAAGAACATCAATGGGGAAATAACTCACCCAAGCTTCAGGTGGGGTTAATAAATTTATAAAGAAAGGGGGAAAGAGAGAAAGAGAAAAAAAAAAAGAAAAGATGCCAGACTACTGTATGAATGAATGAATCACAGGTGGAAAATTAAGAAAAAAAATCAATCATTACATACCTACACACTTCATAAATACATACGTGCAGGAATATTTTAAATGGAAGAAGGCTGTCATAACATGACATGTCGGGAACTGAATGATTGAATGGACTGGCACAGTGTAATTTTGCCTCAAGGCTCTGAAAGCCCTTGAGAGATAATTAGCCCACTTGGAAGGGGCTCTTCTTGGTATTTCAAAAAAGTGGTAGAAGGAAAACCAGTGAGCATATGGCCACAGCCAATGCAGCACCAGGTAGTACCAAGACAGAAAGAGGATGAAATCCAGAGTGTTGCCGTTTGAGCAGATGTCTACACATGGGCGCCTGAGTATCTTCTGGACCCAGGGGTATCTCCAAGGCTGCACGTGCAGACTCAGTTGGGGCTGATGGTGTTTTGAGAGGAATACTCAGCAAGCATCCAGAGGTTTTTTGGTTAATTCCTTGGAACCAGAGACTCTCTGCTCCAGAATGCTTCATATCAGGCAGATGGCACAGTTTTCCCTTCAAAACTTTTGGGGTGCTTTGGCAATCTAGTTGTGTGGCAGTGTGTTTAGAATGCTTGAGGCTTTAACTGGGTTTTGGAATGCCTTGTGTTCCTCCAGAGGCAGGAGCTGAGACCCACACAGAATCTGTGTTGTATGGTCAGTTGGCAATTTTCAAGCCCCTAACTGTTGGGGGTTTAAGTAGGTGGAGAAAGAGGCTGGTGCTGATTAATGAATGGGGGATTTCACTGGCATTAGGGTGGGCAGCTGGGTTAAGGCCTGTGCTACTTTAACTCAAGAAACTTAGTGCAACTTCCTTCTTGCCTTTTGAACTTAGCTTCTCTTTTCAGTACAGCACCAGTTTATGGAGGCTTGACTGAAACCAGGTCTGATGACTTAAGCAGCTTTGGTTTGTATCATCAAGCAAGCTGTCAGGGAGTTCCTTCGTGGCTGCCTGGCTTAAGAGTCTCTCCTTTTCACTGCTATTGCTGTGGTAAGTGTTGTGTTGGTAGATCATACTCTGGCCAGAACACATCCCGCTATTGGAGGTGGCACCCAAATAAACTGATATAAAACACATGGAAAAATGAGCTTAATTGATAAAGAATTTAATGAATATATATATGTATGTATATATATATATATATATATTCCTACAGAATAATGATTGGAATTGATATATTATGCAATCCTAAAATATCTCCTGACCTACTATCTCTGGTGACAGGGTGTTGTATACATGAGTCTTGGTATGTACAGCATAGGAATGAATTCATTTCCAGGACAGAGTGTATCTGCATGCCACACAAGGGCACAAGAAAATAGGTAAGTGAAATATAAATAAATAAAAATGAAATTATACTCATAAATTCACACATGCTAGGTAACTAAGTCTGCTCTGGTGTTGCTTTGCTAGGAAATCTTGACAGGTTCAACAGAGCCAGTTTGCCTATCTCTTTTATCAAGAGGCATGTGTCTCAAAACAGACACCTGCTCTGTTGAATGCTGAGCTGGTAATTTTGTGGGTTTTTAAATCATTTATCATTTTCCATTATCACTGATTTTTGTTGCTCAAATTCACTCTAACAATAAAGTGATCCAATCATACATGTATATGCACATGCTTTTTCTCACATTATCCTCCAAATTTTTCCAAATATAGTGACTAGATATAGTACCCTGTGCTATACAGCATGAGCTCTTTCTTACCCACTCAAAGGACAAGTGTTTGGATCTATTAGTCCCCAAATCCAAGTCACTCCCATACCCTCACCTTCACCCTCCATTCTGCCAACCAAAAATTCGTTTTCTGGTCCATGAGTTTCTTTTCTGTAGACAGGTTCATTGGTGTCATGTGTAAATTTCCACAGAGAATTGGTTTCCAATGGTACCTGTCTTTCTCTTTTGGACATATTTCAATTAATATGGGCATTTCTCTTTCCATTTATGTAGATGTGAATGACTTTTTTTTTTGCTGTTTTTTGGCTGAGTAGTATTCCACTGTGTATATGTACATCATCTTCTTAATCCAATCATATGTCCATGGACATAGAGTTTGTTTCTATGTCTTGTTATTGTGAATAGTGGTGCATGAACTTGACAGGTCAAATAACTTTTTTAAAATAACAGTTTCTGGATATATGCTCAAGAGTGGAATTGCTAGGTTCTATGGTCATTCTACATTTATTTTTTGGATTACTTAAATCCTGTGTTCCATAGTAATTTTACCAAATTACATACCCACCCACACTATCGGAGGACACCTACTTCTTCACACCTTTCCCAGGGTTTTTTATTTGTAGACTTACTAATTATTGCCATTGTGAAGTGGGACCTCAGATTCTTTTTCACTTGAAATTCTCTTAATGACTGATGGTGATCATTTTTTGGTGCTTGTTTTCCTCTGAATATCTTGTTTAGGGAAAATTTTTTTCAAGTCTTTCACCCATTTTTCAAAAGGTGTTTGGTTTTGCTTTGCTGTACAATTGTATCAGTTGTTGAGGTGGTAATTTCAGAATCCCAGCAGGACCTGGGCTTTGAAATCCAATAAAGCACCTAAGGGCTGTGCATGGGAAGTGGTAGAACTCTCATATTTTGGAGAGCAGCTATGGAAATTGCTATGCATTGTCTCTCAAGAAGTCTCATGAAACTCCATCCTTTTATTTCCACATCAGCCTCTTCTGTTCTTTCTATCCACCTGGTAGGAAAACCTGACATAAAGCCAGGTCAGATATATTAAGTCTGGTACATTGATTGGTATAAAGAAAGCTATCATATAGATTCTTCTGGATCCCTGAAGATCAGTCATCTTTGCTGTGGTGGTTTTGGTAAACACTTTGGCTTGAAAAAATATCAATGGACAGGCAACTAAAATATGTTTCTGGTGGGGTCAATAAATTTAGAAAGAAAGAGGGAGAGAAAGAGAAAAAACAAATGAGTAAAGATGCCAGAATTTACTGTACAAATGAAGGAATCAGAGGTGGAAAATTAAGAAAATAAATTGACTGTTACATACCTACATACCTATCTTGGTAAATACATAAGTGTATGGATATAGAAAATGCAAGATGGCTGTCATGAAATTATGGGTCCAGAGCTGAAAGCTTGAATGGAGTCACATGGAGTAGGTTGGCCTCAGGGCTCTGAAACCCTTTGAGAAAGAAATAGCCCACTTGGAAGAGCACCTCTTGGTATTTCAATAAATCAGGGAAAGGAAATCCAATGAGCAATGGCCCATGGCCAATGCAGGCACATTGACTGCTGAGCCAGAAAGAGGAGAAAAACCTGACAGTTGTTGTTTGAGCAGATGTCCACAAGAAGGCACCTGAATACCTTCTGGACCCAGGTGCAGCTTGAGGGCTGCAGGTGCAGGCTCAGAGGTGGGGCCAATGGTGTTTTGATCAGAACCCACAGCAAGCACCCAGAGGTTTTTTTGGTTGTTTCCTAGGTACCATGGACTCTCTACTCTAAGGCATCTCATGTCAGGCAGAGGGCACAGGTGTCCCATCAGCATTTTGTAGTGGATTCACAGCCTGGTTGGGTGGCATTGGTTTACAATGCTTGACATTTTCACTGAATTTTGGAAAGCCTTGTGTTCCTCCAGAGGTAGGGACTGAGACACACATCCATATTGTATTGTGAGCTGTCTGTTGCAAAGCCCCTATGCATTGGAGGCTTAGCTAGGTAAAGAGGCTGGTGCCTATGACTGAATGTGGGACTTTGGTGCCACTTGGTTGGGCAGATGTGCTTTTTACGCTCAAGAGACAGTGATATTTCCTTCATGCCTTTTGAGATAAGCCTCAGCATTCAGTTCTGCATCATTGTTTCAAAGCCTGACTGAAATCAGGTCTAATGAATTAAACAGTTTTTTTGGCATTATCAAGAAAAATCTCAGGGTGTTCCCTCATGGCAGCCTGGCTTAAGAGTCTCTTCTTGTCACTGCTGTGGCTGTGGTAGGAGCTGTGTTGAGAGATCAGTCTCTGGCCAGACAACATCACAATATCATAGGTGTCACCTAAATAAATTGATAAATATAAAGAGATATTGAAAGAATAAGATTAATTTATAAAAATAAAATGATACATATATATATTTCTACACAGTAGCTAAAGGTATTGATAGATGAGGCAATGCTAAAGGCTATTCAGAACATATACCTCGAGTGGCAGAGTGTTTTAATTACAAGCCTGTGGATGTACAGCATAGGCATATATACATTTCCAGGCAAAGACTATGTGCTTGCCACACTTTGGTGTTGGAATATACATGGCTAATTATAAATAAATAAATAAGTTATTATAGAAGTAAATTCATACAGCCTGTAATTAGGTCTGGTCATATGTCACATTGCTAGGAAATCATGATAGGTCCAAAGGAATGGGTGCGTCTCTTTTTTTTGAGAGGCAGGTGTTTCAACCCAGACAACTTTTCTGTGGATCACTGATATATGTTGCTCATTTTTACTTTATCAACAAAGTGATCTAGTTGTAATGTATATACATATTCTTTTTCTCATATCATTCTCAATTTTGCCCAAAAAATTACTAGATATATTTCCCCTTTCTATACAGAATTATCTCTTTGATTACCCACTCCAAAGGCAAGATTTAGGATCTATTACCCCCAAATCCCAGTCCTTCCCATACCTTCACCTGCATTGTGCAAGGGAGCTGTTAAAACACTGATATTTGGTGAGAAGCTGTGCCAATCCCTGTGTTTTTCTCTCAAATAGTCTCATGAAACTCTGTTTTTTTCTTCCATTGTGATCCTCTTCTGTTCTTTCAAAGCACCTGGAATGGTGACTGAACCTAAATCAAGGTCAGGTGTTTTCATTCTGGCAGATTGATTGATATAAGGAAAGCTCTCACTGAGATCCCTCCCTGCTCCCTGGGTAAAAGTTCTGTCTTTGTCAAGTGATTTGTTTGGTAAACAATGTGCCTTAAAAACATCGATGGGTAGAAAACTCACAGACGCGTCATGTGGGATCAATAAATTTAGAAGGAAAGAGGGAAAGACAGAAAGAAAAAAAAGAAAAAATGAATCCAGAATTTACTGCATAATGAAGGAATCACAGGAGGAAAATTAAGGGAAAAATCAATCATTACATTTCTACACATCTGTCTTCATAAATATATAAGTGCCGGTATATATAAAAAAGGAAGAAGGCTGTCAGGACATGATGGGTCTAGAGCTGAGATTTTGTATGTAGTGGTGTGGCATATGTTGGCCTCAGTACTCTGAAAGACTTCGAGAGAGAAATAGCCAACTTGGAAGGACACTTTTTTGCATTACAAAATTGCATGGGAAATAAATCCAATTAGCATATTGCCCAAGGCCAGTGCAGCCTCTGGGACCACTGAGCCAGAGGGAGGATGAAAGCCCAAGGGTTTCTGTTAGAGAAGATGTCCACAAGATGTCCACAGATGAAACCCCAAGGCTGAAGGTGCAGGCTCAGTATTGGGGTTGTTTATGTTTAGATCAGAACCCACAGCAAGCACACAGAGGTTTTTGCCTATTTCCTGGGCACCAGAGACTCTCTGCTCCAAGCTTCCTTATGTCAGGCAGAGGGTACAGGTGTCCCTTCAGCATTTGGAGGTGGATTTGCAGCCTGGTTGGGTGGTAGTATGTTTAGAATGCTTGAAGTCTTCACTGGGTTTCAGAATGCTTTGTGTTTCTCCAAGGCAGCACCTGTGTGTATCATGATCTGGCCATTGACATGCCCCTGACCATCGGTGGTTTAAGTAGGTGGAGAAAGAGCCTGGTGCTAATGAATGTAAGGGGGATTTCAGTGGCATTAGGATCGGCAGCTGTGCTGATTCCTTTCATTTTTTTTTTTTTTCAGTCTTTTCTAGGGCCACACCCAGAGCCACAGCAACTCAGGATCTGAGCTGAGTCTGCAACCTACACCACAGCTCATGGAAACACCAGATCCTTAACCCACTAAGTGAGGCCAGGGATTGAACCTGCAACCTCATGGTTTCTAGTCGGATTCATTAACAATGGAACCGCGATGGGAACTCCTCCTTTTGCATTTTTGGCTCAAGGTGAGCCTCACTTTTCAGTACAGCAGCACTGTATGGAGGCCTGACCAAAACCAGGTCTGATGTATTAAGCAGGGTTACTTGGTGTCATCAAGAATGATCTCATGGTGTTCCCTAGTGGCTATCTGGCCAAAGAGTCTTTTCTTGTCACTGCTTTGGTAAGTGGTGTTTGTGAGATCATACCATGGAAAGACAGCATCCCAATGTCACAGGTGGCACCTGAATAAATTGATAAATAAAAGATATAAAAAAGAATGTTCTTAATTGATAAATAAGTCAGTGTGTGTGTATATGTATATGTATCCCTACAGTGTAGATAAGTGAATTGATAGATAAGGCAATTCTAAAGTCTCTCCTGACTCTATACCTTATGTGGCAGTGTTCCTTAAGTACAAGCCTGGGAATGTACAGTGTAGGTGTGTATTCATTTCCTGGGCAGAGGGTATATTCATGCCACCCATTGTTGCAGGAATGTAAATATATAAGTAAAAATAATATTATAGAAAAAAATCCATACACACTTGGTAATTAGGTCTGGTCAGATGTTGCATTTCTAGGAAATCCTGGCAGGTTCAACAGAGTCAGTTTTACTCTCCCTTTACTTGAGAGCAGTGGTCTCAACCCAGACACCTTTTCTCTGGTGGTTGCTAAGCTGATTATTTTGTGGGGGTTTTAAAATAATTTATTATTTTTCATTATCTATGTTTTGTTTTGCTCAATTTCATTTTAACAACATAGTGATCCCACCTTCCATGTATATACATACTCTTTTTCTCAATTATCCTCCATTTTGTCCCCAAAATAGTGTCTAGATATGGTACCCTATGTTATACAGCCCAATCTCTTTGCTTACACACTCAAAGTGAAAGAGTTTGTACCTATTTCCCCAAAATCCCAGTCTTTCTTACAACATCCCCCTCCAGTCTGACAACCAAATATCTGTTTTCCAATCCATGAGTTTCTTTTGTGTGAAAGATTCATTGATGTCATTTGTTAGATTCCAGATAAGTGGATATTCCTAAGGTGTTTGTCTTTTTCTTTTGACATATTTGGGATAGTATGAGTTTCTCTTTCCATATATGTGGCTATGAATGGTATTTATTTTTGCTTTTTTATATCTGAATAGTATTATATTGTGTATATGTACATCTTCTTCCTAATCCAATCATCTGTCCATGGACATAGAGTGTGTTTCAATGTCTTGCTATTGTGAATAGTGCTGCATGAACATAGTGGGGCATTTAACTTAAAAAAAAAACATTTTCTGGATACATACTCAATAGTGGTATTTCTGGGTCATATAGTCATTCTATATTTTTCATATTACCTAAATCCTGTGGTCCTATAGTGTTTGTACAATATTTCATACACACCCACACTGGAGGAGAGCACCTTTTTCTCCACACCCTCTCCTGGGTTTGATTTTGTAGACTTACTAATTATGGCTATTCAGAGAGGTATGATGTGGTACCTCAGCATCATTTTTATGTGCATTTCTCTCCTAATGAGAGATGGTGGTCATTTTTTCTGGTGCTTGTTACCCTCTGTATATCTGCTTTAGGGAAATGTCTGTTTGGGTCTTTTGCCCATTTTTCAATTGGGTTTTTTGGTTTATTTTGCTGTTGAGTGGCGTCAGTTGTTAAGATGGTAATTTTGAAACCCCAGTCTGAACTAGGCTTTGGAACCTGGGTAAAGTGCCTGTGGATTGTGAATGGAAGATGGTTAAAAAAAATGATATTTTAGTGAGCACATTTTCTAATCCCTGTGTCTTTTTCTTGCAAGAGGTTTCCTGTCACCCCATACTTTTCTTCCCATGTGAGCCTCTTCAGTACTCTTTATACACTGGGAATGAAGAACTTACCTAAAGCCAAGTCAGGTGAATTAAGGCCAGTAGAATGATGGATGTAAAGAAAGCTCTCATGAGATCCCTCCCAGCTCCCTGGTTAAAGGATCATTATTTGTCTCTGTGGTGGGTTTGGTAATTTCTGTAGCTTGAGAAACTTCCAAGGAAAGACCACACATGCATTCTTCATGTGGGATAAATAGAGTTAGAAAGAAAGAGGAATAGAGAGAGAAAGGAAAAAAACAAAGAAAAAAGAAGCAAGACTTTATTGTACAAATGTATGGATCACAGTTTTGAACTTATGAAAAAAATAATTACATTCCTACACAGCTGCCTTCATAAATACATAAAGGCAGGGATATATAAAAAAGGAAGAATGCTGTCATGACATGATGGGTCAGGAGCTGAGTGTTTGAATGGAGGGGCATTTTGTAAATTGGCCTCAGGGCTCTGAAAGCATTTGAGAGTGAAATAGCCCACTTGGAAGGGCATTTCTTGGTATTTCAAGAAAGCAGGGAAGGAAATCCAATGAAAATAATTGCCCAAGGCCAATGCAGTCACAGTGGCTGCTGAGCCAGAGAGAGGAGGAAAACCTGAGTCACTCTTATAGCTGATGTCCACAAGAGAGCCCCATAGTACCTACCAGATCCATGTACTGCTCCAAGGCTGCAGGTGCAAGCTCAGAGGTGGGGTTGATGTTGGGTTGAGCAGAACCCACAGCAAGTACCCAGATGTTTTTTGGTTGTTTCCTTGACACCACCTGGTACTCTCTGCTCCAAGATGCCTCATTTCAGGCAGAGTACACAGGTGTCCCTTCAGTATTTTTAGTTGGACTAGCAGCCTGGTTGGGTGGCATTATGTTTAGAATGCTTGAAGAATTCACTGTGTCAGAATGCCCTGTGTTACTCCAGAGGCAGGATCTAAGACTCACAAAGCATCTGTGTTGTATCTTGTGCAGGCAAATTTCAAGCCCATGTGCGTTGGTGCTTTAGGTAGGTAGAGAAAGAGGGTGGTGGGGATGAATGAATGGGGGACTTTGGGGGCATTATCTTGGGCTGTTGTGCTGAAGAGACTTATTGAAATTTTTCCTTGAGACATATTGAAATTTCCTTCATTCCTTTATAAATGAGCTTCTCTTTTCAGTGCAGCACCAGGGTATGGAGGCCTGACTAAAACCAGGTCTGAGGAATTAAGCAGGGTTGATTGGTATAATCAAGAAAGCTCTCCAGGATTTTCCTCATGGCTGCCTGGCTTAAGAGTCTCTGTCACTGCTGTGACTGTGGTAAGAGCTTCAGTGAGATCAAACTCTGGCCAAACAACATCCCATTGTTGCAGGTGGAGACCAAAATAATTTATAAATAGAAATAGATTTGGGAAGAATGAGCTTAGCCAATAAAGAAGAAAATGAATACATATTCTTACAGTGTAGCTAAGGGCATTAATAGTTAAGCCAATGCTAAAGGCTCTCCTGACCCTATACCTCAGGTTGCAGGGTATTTTAAGTTACAAGCCTGATGATATATAGCAGTTTCTTGGATTCAATTAACTGGCAGTTTATCTGCATGTCACACATGGGTGCAGGAACATAAACATAATTAAAATACAAATACAATGTCATAGAAATAAATTAATAAATGCTTGTTAATTACATCTGGTCCCATGTCACATTGCTAGTAAATCTTGACAGGTTCAAGAGGAGCCACTTTGGCTGTCTCTTTTCTCTGGAGGCAGGTGTCTCTTCCAATACATCTTCTATGGTGAACCCTGAGCCATTAATTTTCTGGGACTTTATCTTATTATTTTCCATTTTTGCAGATTTATAGTGCTCAATTTCACTTTAACAACAAAGTGATCCAGTTGTACATGTATATACATACTCTTTTTTTTTTGTCACTGTGTCCTCCATTTTTTCCTCCATTGTTGACTAGGTATAATTCCCTGTGCTGTAGAGCAGGATTTCATTGCTAACATATACCAAGCACAGGAGTTTGAATCTATAACCCCCCAAGTCCCAGTCCTTCCCACATCTTCCATGAGTTTCTTTTATGTAGAAAGTTTCATTGGTTCCATTTGTTAGATTCCAGATAGAAGGAATATCCCTTGGTTTTGTCTTTCATGTTCTGACTTATTTCACTTAGTATGACAGTTTCTATTTCCATTTATGTGGCTGAGAATGACTTTTTTTGCTCTTTTTTATGTCTGAGTAGCATTCCATTGCCTATATGTACACTCATTTCCAATCCAATCATCTGTTGATGGACGTCGAGTTTGTTTCCATGTCTTTCTATTGTGAATAATGTTGCATGAACATGGCAGGGGTTTTTAATTTTTAAAAGAACATTTTCCAAAAGTATGACCAAGAGTGGGATTCCTGGGTCATAATGTCATTCTATATTTACTTTTTGGATTACCGCTATCCTGTGGTCCATAGCAGTTGTACCAATTTACAAAATCACCAATACTGTAGGAGGGCACCTTCTTCTCCACACCCATTTAGGGGTTTTTTACTTGTAGACTTACTAATTATGGCCATTTGGAGACTGGTGAGTAGGTAATTCAGTGATGTTTTGATTTGCATTTCTCTCCTAATGAGTGATAGTGATCATTTTTTCCCATGCTAATTGCCCTCTGTACATCTGCTTAGGGAACTGTCTATTCATGTCTTTTGTCCATTTTCAATTGGGTTGTTCGTTTTGATTTACTGTTGGGTGGTATCAGTTGTTGAGCTGATAATTTTGACCCCAAGCCTGACCTAGGCTTTGGGATCTGGATTATGTGCCTGCAGGTTGTGCATGGAAGGTGGTAAAATGGTGAAATTTTGGTGAGCAGATGTGTTAATCCCTATGCATTTTTTCTCATGAGGTTTTGTGAAACTCTGTCCTTTTTTTGGGAACCTCTTCAGTTCTCTCTATACATCTGGTATGAAAACCTGACCTAAAGTCAGGTCAGGTGAATTAAGGCTGGTAGATTGATTGATATAAAAATAGTTCTCACTGAGAATCCCCCAAGTTCCCTGGGTGAAAAATCTGTCTTTCTTCCTGTGGTGGGATTGCTCACCTCTGTGGTTTGAAAAACATTGATGTGTAGACAACTCATCCAAGCTAAGTTGGGGTCAATAAATTAAGAAGAATGAGGGAAAGAGAGAAAAAAAGGGAAATAAATAAATGAAGCAAGATTTTACTGTAGGAATGAAGGGGTCACACCCGGAAAATTATGAAATAGAAATCTTTACATACTCACCTATCTTCATAAATACATAATTGCAGGGATATATAAAAAGGAGAAGGCTGTCATGACACAATGTGTCAGGAGCTGAATATTTGAATGGTGTGGCAAGGTGTAGGTTGTCCTCAAGGCTTTGAAAGTCTTTGAGAGAGAAATACTCACTTGGATTGGAACTTCTTGGTATTTCAAGAAAGGGGAGGAAGGAAATCCCAGGAGAATATTGTTCACAGTCAATGTAGCCCTGAGGCTGCTGAGCCAGGGAGAGGAGGAAAACCTGAGAGTGGCTGTTAGAGCAGATGTCCACAAGAGGGCGGTAGAGTAACTTCTGTACCCTGGTGCAGCTCCAAGGCCGCAGGTGTAGGCTCACTGTTGGGGTTGATGTTGAGTTGAGTGGAATCTACAGCAAGCACCCAGAGGTTTTCTGTTTATTTCCTGGGCACCTGAGATTATCTGGTCTAATATGCCTCATGTCAGGCAGAGGACCCAGGTGTCCCTTCATCTGAGGTGGATTTGCATCCTGGTTGGTTGCGAGTGTGCTTACAATGCTTGAAGGATTCACAGGGTTTTGGTATGCCTTGTATTCATCCAGAGGCAGGAGCCAAGACTGACAGAGCATATGTTCTGTGTCATGAGCTGGCCATTTTCCAGTGCCTGAAAAATGTCATGTGTTTAGGTACATGGACATAAAGGCTGGTGCTGATGAAAGTGTGGGGGACCTTGGTGGCATTAGGTTGGGCAAGTGTGCTAATTCCTGTGCTTTTTTCCCTCATGAGACTTAGTGAAATTTCCTACTTGTCTTTCTAGATTAGCCTCACTTTTCAGTATGGCACCAGGGTATGGATGCCTGATTGAAACCAGGTCTGATGAATAAAGCAGGGTTGATTGGTATCATCAAGAAATCTCTCCGATTGTACCCTCCTGGCTTCCTGGCTTAAGAGTCTTTCTCTGTTGCTGCTGTGGGTGTGGTAATAGGTGCATTGAGAACACAAACTCTGGGCAGACAGCATCCCAATATCACAGTTGGCACCCAAATAATTTGATGAATATAAAAATATATTGAAAATAATGGGCTTAATTGATAAATATGTCAATGAATACTTACACATATTATTATACAGTAGCTAAGGGTGTTGATAGATAAGGCAATCCTAAAGGCTCTCCTGACCCAATACCTTGGGTGTCAGTGTTTTAAGTATGAGCCTGTGGATGTAGATAAGTGTCTTGGATTCAATTCCTGGACAGCGTGTATCTGCATTCCACACATGGGTGCAGAAACTTAAATAGGTAAGTAAAAATAAATAAAATATTATTATAGAAATAATTTCATACAAGCTAGTTCAGTATATCTCATTAGATGTCACATTGATAGGAAATCTTGATAGGTTCAACGGAGACAGTTTGCTAGTGACCTTTCTCTAAAGGCAGGCATCTCAACACAGACTTATTCTCTGCTGAAACCTGAGCCAATGATTAGTGGGTTTTTTATCATTAATATTTTCAGTTATCACTTATGCATGGTGGTCAATTTCACTTTTTACAGCAAATTAATCTAATCATACATGTACATACTACACTTTTTCTACAGTGTCCTCCATTATGTTCCAAAAATGTGACTAGATATAGTTCCCTGCGCTATACAGTAGGATCAGAGTGCTTGCCCAATCCAAGGCCAAGTTTTTCAATTTATTACTCACAAAATCCTGGCCCTTCCCACACCCTCCCCTTCCAATCTGGCAACAAAATCTGTTTTGGATTCCATGAGTTTCTTTTCTGTAGAGAGTTGCATTTGTGCCTCTTGTTAGGTTCTGCATGGAGGGGGTATCCCACATTATTTGTCTTTCTCTTTTGAACATATGTCACTTACTATGATAATTTCTCTTTTCATCTCTGTGGCTGCAAATGGCATTTTTGTTCTATTGTATAGCTGAGTAGTTTTCCACTGTGTATATTTACATCCTCTTCCTAATACAATAATGTGTTGATGGACATTAAGGTTATTTCCATATCTTGCTATTGTGAATAGTGCTGCATGAACATAGCAGGGCTTTCAACTTTTGAAATTATACTTTCTGGATATATGGGCAAGAATGTGATTGCTGGTTTATATGGTCTTCTATGTTTGTTTTTCATATTACTTCGATCCTGTGGTCCATAGTTGTTGTATCTATTTACATAACCACCCACACTGTATGAGGGCACCTTCTTCTCCAAACCCTCTCCTGGGTTTGTTACTTGTAGACATACTAATGATGGCCATTTGTAGAAGGGTGAGGTGTTACTTCAGCATCATTTTTATTTGTATTTCTCTCCTAATTATTGATGGTGAACATTATTTCCTGTGCTTCTTGCCCTCTGTATATCTGGTTTAGGAAAATATATTTTTAAGTTTTTTCCCATTTTTCAATTTGGTTGTTAGTTTTATTTAGCTTTTGGGAGGTATCTTCTGTTGAGCTGGTAATTTTGAAACCCCAACATGACCTGGGCTTTGGGATCCAGATTATGTGCCTGTGGGTTGTGCATGGAAAGTTGTAAAAGGCTGATATTTTGGTGAGCAGTTGTGCAAATCCCTTTGATTTTTCTCTCAAGATGTCTCCTGAAACTCTGTCCTTCTATTTCCATGTGAGACTCTTCTGTTCTCTCTATACACCTTGTATGAAAACCCAACCTAAATACAAGTCAGGTGAATTAAGGCTGGTAGATCAATTGATATCAAGAAAGCTCTCACCAAGATCCCTCCTAGCCCCTGGGTAAAATTTCTGTCTTTGTCACTGTGGTGGGTATGGTAACCGCTGTGGCTTGAAAAAAAATCAATGGGCAGACAACTCATTAATGTTTCAGGTGGGTCAATAAAGTTAGAATGATAGAGGAAAAAAGAGAATGAAAAAAGATAGAAAAGTGGCAAGACTTTATGAATTAAGGAATTACATTTGGAAAATTATGAAAAAATCAATCATTACATAGCTACACACCTATCTTCATAAATACATAAGTGCATGATTATATAAAAAGGAAGAATGGTGTCACAATACAATTCAATGGGTCGGGAACTGAAAGTCCAAACAGCGTGGCATAGTGTAGATTGGCTTCAAGGCTCTGAAAGCCTTTGAGAGAGAAATAGCCCACTTAGAAGGGCACTTCTTGGTATTTCAAGAAAATGGAGGAAGGACATCCAATGAGCATTTTATCCTAGGCAATGCATACCTGGGGACGGCTGAGCCAGCGAGGAGGAAAACCTGAGTGGCTGTTGGAGCAGATGTCCACATGAGGGTGCCAGAGTACCTTCTGGGCCCAGATGCAAGCTGCAAGTCTGCAGGTGCATGCGCAGGTGTGGGGTTGATGGAGTGTTGATAGGAACCTCAGCAAGCACCCAGAGGTTTTTAGGTTGTTTCCTGGGAAACTGTGACACTCTACTCCAAGATGCCTTTTTTTAAAGAACATTTCTAAGTGTTTTAAAATAATGTATTTCAGATATATACACAAGAGTGGGATTGCTGGGTCATAGGGTCTTTCCATATTTACTTTTGGATTACCTCAATCTTGGTGTCCATTGAATTTGTACCAATTTATCTGACCACCCACAACATAGGAGGGCATATTCTTATCCACACTCCCTCCAGGGTTTGTTGCTTGTAGACTCTAAATAATGGAAAAAGATATTTGAATATGGTACCACAGAATCATTTTGATTTGCATTTATCTCCTAATAAGTGATGGTGATCAATTTTTCCCATGATTGTTGACCTCTGTATTTCTGATTTAGAGAAATACCTATTCAGACCTTTTGCCTATTTTTCAATTGTGCATGGAATTTGATGGGCTTTTGGGTGGTATCAGTTGTTGAGCTGGTAATTTTGAAACCCAAGCCTGACCTGGGCTTCAGGATCTGTATAAAGTGCCTATGGGTTGTGCATGGAAGGTGGAAAAATGGTGATATTTTGCTTAGAAGCTGTGCCAATCCCTGTGATTTTTTTCTCAAGATGTTTCCTGAAACTCCATCCTTTTCTTTCTATGTGATCCTTTTCACAACTTTCTATACACCTGGTAGGAAAACCTGAGCTAAATCCAGATCTGGTGATTTAAGGCCCCTAGATTGAGATATAGAAAAAATTTCTCACCGAGATCTCTCCTGAAGGCCCTTGGTAAAACATATCTTTCCCACTGTGGTGGGAAACTCTGTGTCTTGAAAATCTTTGTGAAAATCTTTGATTATCAGATAGCTCATTCATTCTTCATGTGTGGTAAATAAAGGTAGAAAGAAAGAGGGAAAGAGAGAAAGAAAGAGAAAAAATAAGGAAGAAGCAATATTTTACTCTATGAATGAAGGAATCATTTCATACCTACATACCTATCTTCATCAATACATAAGTGCAGGGATATGTAAAAAAGGAAGACTACTTTCATGACATAATGGGATGGGGCTGAGTGTTTGAATGGAAAGGCATGGTGTAGGTTGGCCTCAGGGATCTGAGAGACTTTGAGAGGGAATTAGCCCACTGGGAAGAGCATATTTTAGTACTTCAAGAAATTAGAGGAAGAGAATCCAATGAGCATATTGCATACAGCCAATGCAGACTCTGGCACTGCTGAGCCAGAGAAAGGAGGAAAGCCTGAGAGTGTCATTAGAGCAGACGTCCACATAAGGGCACCGGAGTAGCTTCTGGTCCTATGTGCAGCTGCAAGGCTGCAGGTGCAGGCTTAGAGGAGGGTCGATGGTGTGTTGATGGGAACCCACAGCAAGCAAGTCCTTTTGGTTGTTTTCTGGGCACCAGGGACTCTCTGCTCAAAGATGTCTCATGTTAGGCAGAGGACACATGTGTCCCTTCAGAATCTTGAGCTGGATTTGCATCCTGGTTGGTTGAGAGGGTGCTTAAAATGCTTGAAGTATTCACTGGGCTTCAGAATGCCTTGTGTTCCTCCAGATGCAGGAGCTGAGGCCCTCATGGCATCTGTGTTGTATAGTCCCTGGCCATTTTGAAGCCTCTGACTATCAGTTGTTTAGGTAGGTGGAGAATGAGGCTGGTGTTGATGAATGAATATGGGACTTTCGTGGCATTATTTTGGGCAGCTGTGCTAATCCCTGTTGTTTTTCACTCAAAAGACTTAGTGAGATTTCCTTCTTGACTTTTGTGATTAGCCTCTCTTTTCAATACAGAGCCAGGGTATGGAGACCTGACTGAAACCAGGCCTGTTGAATTAAGCCAAGTTGATAGGTCTCATCAAGAAAACTCTCAGGGAGTTCTCTCTTGTCTGCCTGACTTAAGACTTTCCCTGTATCCCTGCTAAGACTGTGGTAAGAGCTGCATCAGGAGATTAAATTCTGGCCAGACAACATCCCAGTGTTGAAGGAGGCATCAAAATAAATTTATAATTAAAATAGATATTGAAAACAATGACCTTAATTGATAAAGAAGTCAATGAATATATATATATATTCCAACAGAGTAGCTAAGGGAATTGATAATTAAGGCAAACCTAAAGGCTCTCCTTACCCTATACCTCAAGTGGCAGAGTGTTGCAAGTATGAGCCTGGGGTTTTTACAGCAGTGGTGTGGATTCATTTCCTGGGCAGAGTGTATCTGCATGCCACACATGGGTGCAGGAACACAGATAAGTAAATAAAAAATGTATAATTTATTATAGAAATAAATTCATACACACTTGGCAATTAGGTCTGGTCAGATGTCACTTTGCTAGGAAATCTTGACAGGTTCAATGGAGTCTGTTTGCCTGTCTTTTTTCTCAGGAGACAATTGTCTTGACACAGACAAGATCTCTGGTGAGCACTGATAAGGTAATTTGGTGGGTTTTATTTATCATTCATTATTTTCCATTATTGCTGATTTATGCTGCTTAATTTCACTTTAACAACAAAGTGATCCAGTTGTACATGTATATACATATTCTTTTTCTCACATGATCATCCATTTTGTTCCAAAAATTGCCTAGTTACATTTTCCTGTGTTTTACAGCAGGTTCTCATTGCTTACCCACTCCAATGGCATGATTTTCAATCTTTTACCTCCCAAATCCCAGTCCTTCCCACACAGTACATCTCCAATCTGTCAGGCACAAATCTGTTTGCTAGTCCATGAATTTATCTTCTGTAGAAAGTTTCATTGGTGCCATTCATTAGATTCCAAATAGAATTGGTATCCCATGGTATATGTCTTTCTCTTTTGGATGTATTTCCCTTACTATGAGAGTTTCTCTTTCCATCTATGTGGTTGTGAATGACTTTTTTTGCTCTATTTTATGGCTGAGTAGATTTTCATTGCATATATGTAAATCCTCTTCCTAATCGAATATTCTGTCCATGGTCATAGAGTTGTTTCAAGGTCTTGCTATCGTGAATAGTGCTCCATGAACATAGCAGGGCATTTAACTTGTTCAAGAGTTGGATTTATGTGTCTTATTGTCTTCATATATTGATTTTTCAGATTACCATGATTACCATTGTGGTTATACCAATTTACATAATCACCCACACTGTATGAAGGCACCTTCGTCACCACATCTCTAGGTTTTTGTTTGTAGACTTACTAATTATGGTCATTTGGGAGGGGTAACCTAGTACCTCAGCGTCATTTTGATTTGCATATCTCTCCGAATAAATGATGGTGATCTTTTTTTTTTTTTTTTCAGGTGCTTGTTGCCCTCTGTATATCTGGCTTAGGGAAATATCTATTCAGGTCTTTTGCCCAATTTCAATTGGGATCTTGGTGTTTTTTTGTTGTTGTTGGGTGGCACGAGTTGTTGAGCTGGTAATTTTGAAACCCCAGCCTGACCTGTGCTTTGGCATCTGGATAAAGCACCTGCAGGTTGTGCATGGAAGGTGATAATATGGTGATATTTTGCTTAGCTGCTAATTCCTGTGTTTTTTCTCTCAAGTGGTCTCATGAAACTTTATCCTTTTCTTTCTATGTGAGGCTCTTCTGTACTCTCTATTCACCTGGCATGAAGACCTGACCTAAAACCAGGTAAGGTTAATTAAGGCCTGTAGATTCAATGATATAAATAAATCTCTCACCAAGATCCCTCTAGGATCCCTGGGTAAAAGGTAAGTCTTTGTCTCTGTGGTGGGTTTGGTAACCTCTTTGGCTTGAAAAATATCAATGTGCATAAAACTCACGTATGCTTAAGGTGGAGTCAATAAAGTTAGAAAGATGGAAAGAGAGAAAAAGAAAGAAAACAAGACTTTGCTATAAGAATGAAGGACTCCTAGTTGTACAATTAAGAACAAAATCAATTGTTACATACCTATAACCTATCTTCATAAATACATATGTGCAGGGATCTATAACAAAGGAAGAAGGCTGTCATGACATGATGGGTCTAGAGCTAAGTGCTTGAAGTTAGTGGCATCTTCTAGGTTTGCTACAGGGCTCTGAATGCCTTTGAGAGAGAAATGGCCCAATTTGAATATCACTCCTTGGTTTTTCATAAAGCAGAGGAAGGAAATCCAAGAAGCATATTGTTCATGGCTAATGAAGCTACTTGGGCTGTTGAGCCTGATAGGGGAGGAAAACCTGAGAGCTGCTGTTAGAGCAGATGTCTACCATATGGCCTCAGAGTAAGTTCTGGACATAGGTGCAGCTCAGATTTGGAGTTGATGATGTGTTGAGTGGAATCCACATCAAGCGCCTTGATTTTGGGGTTTGCTTTCTAGATACCTGTGACTCTCTGGTCTAATATGCCTCATGTCAGGCAATGTCCTTTCAGCATTTTTAGGTGGATTGGCAGCCTGGTGAGGTGCCAGTGTTTTTAGAATACTTGAAGAATTCACTGGGTTTTGGAGTGCTTCTGTTCCTCCAGAAGCAAGTGCTAAGACACACACATGGTTTGTGTTGAATTGACCTGGCCATTTTCAAGCTCCTGATGGTTGGAGGTTTAAGTAAGTGAAGATAGCAGCTAGTGCTGATGAATGAATTATGTCTTCTGGGGCATTAGGAGGGGCAGCTGTGCTAATCCCTGTGCTTTTCTTTTCAGGAGGCCTAGGGAAATTTTCTTCTTGCCTTTGGAGTTGAGCATCTCTTTTCAGTACAGCACCAGGTTAAGGAGGCATGACTGAAACACTTTCTGATTAACTATGCAGGGTTGATTGGCATCATCAAAAAAAACTCTCAGCATATTCCCATATGGCTGCCTCACTTAAGAGTCTCTCTCTTTCACTGATGTGGCTGTGGTCAAACCTTTGATGCATGATCAAATTCTGACCAGACAACATCCCAATATCACAGGTGGCACCCAAATATATGTACAAATAATACATATATTGAAAGGAATGTGCTCAATTTATAAAGTCAAAGAAAACATATATACATTCCTACAGTGTAGCTTAAGGGAATTTGTAGATAAGGCAATCCTAACAGCTCTCCCCTCACTATACCTTGGGTGGCAGATTTTTTTAAGTATGAGCCTGGGGTTGTACTGCAGTGGTGTGGTTTCAGTTCCTGGGCAGACTGTATATGTATGCTACAAAAGGGTGCAGAACCATAAATAGGTATAAATAGAAATAAATAAATAAAATGTTAATATAGAAAATCATAAACCTATGAAATTATTTCCTTTTGGATGTCACATTGCTAAGAAATCTTGATAGGTTCAATAGAGACTGCCTGTTTTTATTTTATTTTATTTTATTATTTTTCTTGAGGGGTATTATTCTGGACTCAGACATCCTCTCTGGTGAATGCTGAGCCAGAAATTTTTGTGGGCTTTTTTAAATCATTTTTTTCTATTTCTATTAGAGCTGATTTATGGTTCTCAATATCTTTTTAGCAGCAAGTTGGTCAATTCATACCTGTATATACACATTCTTTTTTTTAAATTGTAGTGATTTTTTTTCCCACTATAGCTGGTTTACAGCGTTCTGTCAATTTTCTACTGTACAGCAAAATTATCCATTCACACATGCAAATATGCATTATTTTTTCTCGCATTATCATGCTCCATCATAAGTGACCATATATAATTCCCAGCTATACAGCAGGTTCTCATTGATTATCCATTCCAAAGGCAAAATTGCATCTATTAACCCCAAATTCCCAGCCCATCCCACTCCCACCCCCTCCTCCTTGGCAACCACAATTCCTTTCTCCAAGTCCATGATTTCCTTTTATGTGGAAATGTTCATTTGTGCTATATATCAGATTACAGATATAAATTATATCATATGGTATTTGTTTGTCTCTTTCTGACTTACTTCACTCAGTATGAGAGTCTCTAGTTGCATCCATATTGCTGCAAATGGCATTATTTTTGTTTTTCTATGGCTGAGTAGTATTCCATTGTGTATATATAGCATATTTTCTTAATCCATTTATCTGTCAATGGACATTAAAGTTGTTTCCATGTCTTGGCTAATGTGAATAGTGCTGTAGTGAACATACAGGTGCATGTGTATTTTTCAAGGGAAGTTTTGCCCAGATATATGAACTAGAGTGGGATGGCTTGGTCATATGATAGTTCTACATAGTTTTCTAAGGTACCTCCATTCTGTTTTCCATAGTGGTTGTACCAATTTATATTCCCACCAACAGAGCAGGAGGGTTTCCTTTACTTCACACCTTCTCCAGCATTTATTCTTTGTGGATTTATTAATGATGGCCATTTTGACTGGTTTGAGGTGGTATCTCATGGTAGTTCTGATGTGCATTTCTCTCATAATCAGTGATGTTGAGCATTTTTTTCATGTGCTTGATGGCCATCTGTATATCTTATTTGGAGAAATGTCTATTCAGGTCTTTTGCCCATTTTTCAATTGGGTTGTTGGCTTTTTTTGCTGTTGAGTTGTATAAGTTGTTTGTGTACTTTAGAGATTAAACCCTTGTCAGTTGTGTCATTTCAAAATGCTTGCTCCCATTGTGTAAGTTGTCTTTTTGATGTTTTTGGGTTTTTTTTATGGTTAAAGGCTTGTCAGTTTGTTTAAGTCCCATTGCTTTGTTTTTGCTTTTATTTCTGTTGCCTTGGGAGACTGACATGAGAAAACATTTGTAAGGTTGATGTCAAAGATATTCATATTCCTTATCCTCCATCTTGTTTGAAAAAAGTGACTAGATATAGTTTCCAGTGATATACAGCAGGATCTCATTGCTCACCCACTCTAAGTGCAAGAGTTTTTACATATTACCCCAAAAATCCAAGTTCTTCCCTCACCCTCAGCCTCCAATTTGGCAACTAAAAATCTGTTTCCACTCTAAGAGTCTATTTTCTGTAGAAAGAGTCATTGGTGTCATAAGTTAGGTTCTGGATAGAAGGGGTACACTCTGGTATTTGTCTTTCCTTTTTGGAAACATTTCACTTAGTATGTGAGTTTCTAGTTCCATTTATGTGGGTAAAAACACCATTTTTTTGCTCTTTTTAAATTCTGAGTAGTATTCCATTGTGTATATATACATAAAACTCCTAATACTATAATGTGTTGATAGACACATTCAACTTGTTTCCATGTATTGCTATTGTGAATATTGATTCATAAACGTAGCTGGACATTTAAATTTTTTAAAGAATAATATCTGTTTATATGCCCAATAGTGGGATTGCTGGCTCATACAGTCTATCTATATTTATTATTTGGATTTGCCTCTATACTGTGGTCCACAGTTGTTGTACAAATTTACATACACACCCACACTGTAGGAGGGCACCATCTTCCTGACATCCTCTCCAGGATTTTTTATTGGTATATTTACAAATAATAGCCCTTCCAAGAGGGGTGTGGTGGTACATCAACATCATTTTTATTTGTATTTCTCTCCTACTCTGTGATGGTGATCATTTTCTCCTGTGGTCATTTCCCTCTGTATATTTGGTTTAGGGAAATATCTATTCAGGGCTTTTGTCCATTTTTCTATTTGTTTATGGGGTTTTTTTGCTGCTGGGTGGTATCAGTCATTGAGATGGTAATTTTGCAATTCCAGCCTGACCTAGGCTTTGAGAATGGGATAAAGTGCCTGCAGGTTATGCATGCAAGGTGGTAAAACTGTGATACTTTGGTGAGCAGCTTCACTAATCCCTGTGAAAATTCTCTCAAGAGTTCTCCTGAAACACTAATATTTTCATTCCATAAGAGTCTATTTTGTTCTCTTTATACACCTGGTATGAACACCGTATCAAAAGCTAGGTCGGGTGAATTAAGGCAAGTATATTAATTGATAAAAGAAAACTCTCACCAATATCACCCCAGCTTCTGGGGTAAAAGATTTGTCTCTGTCACTCTTGTGGGGTTGATAACCCCTGTGGCCTGAAAACAATTTGATGGTCAGGCAAATCACACATGCTTCATGTGGGGTCAATAAAGTAAGAAAAAAAGTGGGAAAGAGAGAATGAGAAAAAAATGAGAAAGGAAATAAGACTTTAATGTACAAATGAAGAAATAAGAGTTGGAACATAAAGAAAAATGAATCATTACATACATGCACACCTATCTTCATAAATAAAAAGTGCAGGGATATATAACAAAGAAAGAAGGCTGTCCTGACACAATGGGTGACACAATGCTTGAAAGAAGTGGCATGTGATAATTTGGACTCAGGCCTCTGTAAAATTTTGAGAGAGAAATAGCCCACCTGGAAAGGCACTTCTTGGTATTTCAAGGAAACATAGGAAACAAATCCAATGAGCATATTGCCCATGGCTGGTGCAGTCCAGGGGACTGCTGAGCCACAGAGAGGAGGAAAACCTAAGAATTGCAGTTAGAGCAGGTATCAACAACTGGGCTCCAGAGTACCTTCTGGATCCAGGTGCAGCTGCAAGGCTGCAGTTGCAGGCACAGAGCTGGGATTGATGGTTTGTTGAGGGGAACCCTCAGCAAGCACTCAGACATTTATGGTTGTTTTCTGTGCAACTAGGACACTCTGCTCCAAGATGCCTCATTTCAGGCAGAGGAATCAGGTGTCCCTTCAGCTTTTTTAAGGAGGACTGGTAGCCTAGTTTGGTGGTAGTGTGTTTAGAATTCTTAAGGTATTCCCTGGTTTTGGGGTGCCTTGGGTTTCTTCAGAAGTAGGAGCCAAGACCCACACAGTTCATGTGTTGAATCACGAGATGGCTATTTCAGACAGTGGCTGCTGATGAATGAATGGGGACTTTGGTGGCATTATGTGTGGCAACTGTGGTAATCCCAGTGATATTTTCTTTCAAGAGATCTAGTGAAATTTCTTTCTTGCCATTTGAGATGAGCCTAACATTTCAGTAGTGCCAGGGTATAGAGGCCTGACTAAACCAGATTTGATGAATTAAGCAGGGTTTATTGCTATCATCAAGAAAGCTCTTAGTGTTTTGTGTTTGTGGCTGCCTGGCTTAAGAATATCTATCACTGCTGTGGCTGTGGTAAGGGCTGTGTTGGGAGATCAGTCTCTGGCCAGACCACATCCCATTTTCACAGCAGAATCAAAATTCATTTGTAAGTAAAAATAGATATGGAAAAGAATGAGCTTAATTGATAAAGGAGTCAATGAATATATATGTATACTCCTAGAGTAGATAAGAAAATTGAATAAAATAAAAGAAAAGAAAAAGAAAATTGATAGATAAGGTGATGCTAAAGGCTCTCCTGACTCAATACCTTTGGTGGCAGAGGGATTTGTGTATGAGTCTGGGGGTGTACAACAGTGGTGTGTATTCAGATGGGATTAAGATGGTGGAATAGAAGGACTGGAGCTCAACTTCTCTCCTAAAAACAACAAAACTCACAACTAAAGCCTGAGCATTCTTTACCCAAATGGACCAGAAACCTTAAAAAAGGTATCCTACTCCAGAAGAAAAAGAGGAGGACACATCAAGAGGTAGGAGGGGTGATTTCACAATATAAATAACCCCATACCTCCTGGGTGGGAAGCCCCACAGACTGGAAACTAACTGGTCACAGAGACTCACCTACAGGAGTGAGAGTTCTGAGCCCCACATCAAATTCTCAGGTGTGAGGATCTGGGACTGGAAGATAGAGCCCCTGAAGGATCTGGCATTGAAGGCCAGTGGGCCTTGTGCACAGGAGCTCCACAGGACTGGGGAAAACAGAGACTCCATTCTTGAAAAGGTACATGCAGATTTTCACATGCACTGGGTCCCAGGGCAAAACAAAGTCTCCATAGGAATCTGGGTCAAACATGAATGCAGTTCTTGGTGTATCTTCTAGTAAAACAGCGGGTAAATGTGGCTATTTGTGGGGGAAGGGCAATGGAAGCAAAGCTCTCAGGAATATTCATGAGTGTGCATTTCTCTGGAGGTGGCCATTTTGGGAAAATATGGCACCGCCCATCAGTCAGGGCTGAGAAGCCCCAGGGCAAACAACAACACAGGAGGGATCACAGCCCTGCCTCTCAGTAAACAGCCTGCCAAAATAAGCTCCAGGCAAAAAGCTGCCTTTGATCTCACCCAGAGTCAAAGCCTCAACCAAAAGAAGCATAGGAATCAGCCCCACATACCAGGGGCAGGCACCAGTCCCTCCCATCAGGAAGCCAGCAGCAAGCCCCCATACCCACTTCAGCCACATGGGGGGCATACACCAGAAGTAAGAGAGGCTACAACTCTATTATCTGTAAAAAGGTCACCACACCAAAAACCTATAAAAATGAAAAGACAGAGAACTATACCTCAGATGAGGGAGAGAGAAAGGAAAAACCCCAGAAAATCAGCTAAGTGATCAGGAGATTCTCAGCCTCCAGGAAAAAGACTTTAGCCTGTTGATGCTGAAGATGATGCAAAACATTGGAAATAAACTGGAGGCAAAGATGGATAATTTACAGGGAACACTGAGCAAAGAAATACAAGACATAAAGCTTAAGCAAGAAGAGATGCAAAATACAATAACTGAAATAAAAAATTCACTAGAAGCAGCTAACAGCAGAAAACCGGAGGCAGAAGAATGAGTAAGTGAGGTGGAGGACAGCTTAGTGGAAATTATGGGTGCAGAACAGAATATAGATGAAAGATTGAAAAGAAGTGACGAGAGTCTCAGAGAACTCTGGGACAATGTTAAATGCACCAACATCCATATTATAGGGGTGCCAGAAGGAGAAGAGAGAGAGAGAAAGGGACAGAAAAAATATTCCAAGAGATAATAGCCGAAAACTTCCCTGACATGGGAAAGGAACCACTCACTCAAATCCAGGAAGCACAACAAGTACCATCTACAATAAACCCAAGGAGGAATACACTGAGACACATATGAATCAAACTAACCAAAATTAAAGACAAAGATAAAATATTGAAAGCAGTTTCTAGGGAAAAAAGAAAAAAAAAACAAATAACATACAAGGGAACCCTGATAAGGTTATTGGCAGATTTTTCAGTAGAAACTCGGCAGGCCAGAAGGGCATGGCATGATATACTTAACGTGATGAAAGGAAAAAACCTTCAACAGAGATTATTTTACCCAGCAAGGCTCTCATTCAGATGTGAAGGAGAAATCTTTGTTTCTATTACATTGATTTCTGCTCTGATCTTTAAGATTTCTTTCCTTCTACCAACTTTAGGTCTTGTCTGTCCTTCTCTCTCTAGCTACTTAAGGTGTAAAGTTAGCTTCTTTATTTGAGCTTTTTCTTATTTCCTGAGGTGAGCTTGTATTGCTATATACTTTCCTCTTAGAATGGCTTTTGCTTCATCCCATAGGTTTTGGAGTGTTATATCTTTGTTGTCATTTGCTTCTAGGTATTTTTTAATTTCCTCTTTGATTTCTTCAGTGATCCATTGGTTGCTTAGTATCATGTTGTTTAGTCTCCAACTGTTTGTGTTTTCTGCAGTTTTTTTTTTCCTTGTTGTTGATTTCCAGTTGTAGAGCATTGTGGTTGGAAAATATATGACTTCAATTTTCTTAAAGTTACCAAGATTGGATTTGTAGCCCAGGATGTGATCAATCTTAGAGAATGGTCCATGTGCACTTGAGCAGAACGTGTATTCTGTTGCTTTTGGATGGAATGTCCTATAAATATCTATTAAGTCCATCTGGTTTAATGCTTCATTCAGGGCCTGTGTTCCCTTATTGATTTTCTGTCTGGTTGATCTGTCCATTGCTGTAAGTGGGATGTTAAAGTCCCCCACTATTATTGTGTTATTGTCAACTTCTCCTTTTAAGGTTGCTAGCAGTAGCCTTATTGTGGTGATCCTATGTTGGGTGCATAAATATTTAAACTTTTTATATTTTCCTCTTGGATTGATCTTTTAATCATTATATATTGTCCTTCCTTGTCTCTTGAAATATTCTTCATTTGAAGGTCATTTTTTCTGATATGAGTATTGCTACTCCAGCTTTATTTTGATTCCCATTTGCATGGAATATTTTCTTCCATCCTCTCACTTTCAATTTGTATGTGTCCCTAGAATTGAAGTGGGTCTCTTGAAGACAGCATATATATGGAGCTTGTTTTTGTATACATTCAGCCAGTCAATGTCTTTTGGTTGGGGCGTTTAGTCCATTCACATTTAAGGTAATTATTGATATGTATATTCTTATTGCCATTTTATTAAATGCTTTGGATTTGTTTTTGTTGCTCTTTTCTCGTCCCTTCTTCTCTTGTTCTCTGCTCTTGTGGTTTGATGACTATCTTTAGTGTTGTATTTTAGTTGATTTTTCTTTGTTTGTGTATCAATTGTAGATTTTTGTATTGCAGTTATTCTGAAGTTTTGATATGAGACTATATGTATATGAGATTGTTTTAAGTTGCTTTCTTGATGGCAAATTCATCTTCAGTGTCCTGCTTTTGTACCACCTCTTCTCATGATTTCTGATTTTGGTTGTATAATTGTGCATGGATGATTTCATATCTTTACTGTATAAAAGCGTTTACCACTGAACCTTGTCATTTGTGGAATTTTTGTTTCCTGTTGCTGTCTTTTCTTTTCTTCCTGGAGAAGTTCCATTAGTATTTGTTGTAAGGGTGGTTTACTGTGGTTGAATTCTCTTAGCTTTTGCTTATCTGTAAATCTTTTGATTTCTCCTTCACATCTGAATGAGAGACTTGCTAGGTAAAATAATCTCTGTTGAAGGTTTTCTCCTTTCATCACGTGAAGTATATCATGCCATGCCCTTCTGGCCTGCCGAGTTTCTACTGAAAAATCTGCCAATAACCTTATCAGGGTTCCCTTGTATGTTATTTCTTTTTCTACTTTTTTCCCTAGAAATTGCTTTCAATATTTTATCTTTGTCTTTAATTTTGGTTAGTTTGATCATATGTGTCTCAGTGTATTCCTCCTTGGGTTTATTTTATTTTATTTTATTTTATTTTTTTAATATTTTTTTTTCTTTTCCCACTGTACAGCAAGGGGGTCAGGTTATCCTTACATGTATACATTACAATTACATTTTCCCCCCACCCTTTCTTCTGTTGCAACATGATTATCTAGACAAAGTTCTCAATGCTACTCAGCAGGATCTCCTTGTAAATCTATTCTAGGTTGTGTCTGATAAGCCCAAGCTCCCGATCCCTCCCACTCCCTCCCCCTCCCATCAGGCAGCCACAAGTCTCTTCTCCAAGTCCATGATTTTCTTTTCTGAGGAGATGTTCATTTGTGCTGGATATTAGATTCCAGTTATAAGTGATATCATATGGTATTTGTCTTTGTCTTTCTGGCTCATTTCACTCAGGATGAGAGTCTCTAGTTCCATCCATGTTGCTGCAAATGGCATTATGTCATTCTTTTTTATGGCTGAGTAGGATTCCATTGTGGATATATATATATACCACCTCTTCCGAATCCAATCATCTGTCAATGGACATTTGGGTTGTTTCCATGTCCTGGCTATTGTGAATAGGGCAGCAATGAACATGCGGGTATATGTGTTTCTTTTAAGTAGAGTTTTGTCCGGATAGATGCCCAAGAGTGGGATTGTGGGGTCATATGGAAGTTCTATGTATAGATTTCTAAGGTATCTCCAAACTGTTCTCCATAGTGGCTGTACCAGTTTACATTCCCACCAACAGGGCAGGAGGGTTCCCTTTTCTCCACAGCCCCTCCAGCACTTGTTATTTGTGGACTTATTAATGATGGCCATTCTGACTGGTGTGAGGTGGTATCTCATGGTAGTTTTGATTTGCATTTCTCTTATAATCAGCGATGTTGAGCATTTTTTCATGTGTTTGTTGGCCATCTGTATATCTTCTTTGGAGAACAGTCTATTCAGGTCTTTTGCCCATTTTTCCATTGATTGGTTATTTTGCTGTTGGGTTATGTAAGTTGTTTATATATTCTAGAGATTAAGCCCTTGTCGGATGTGTCATTTGAAACTATTTTTTCCCATTCTGAAAGTTGTCTTTTTGTTTACTTTTGGGTTTCCTTTGCTGTGCAAAAGCTTTTCAGTTTGATGAGGTCCCATGGGTTTATTTTTGCTCTAATTTCGATTGCATTGGGAGACTGACCTGAGAAAATATTCATGATGTTGATGTCAGAGAGTGTTTTGCCTGTGTGTTCTTCTAGGAGTTTGATGGTGTCCTGTCGTATATTTAAGTCTTTCAGCCATTTGGAGTTTATTTTTGTGCATGGTGTGAGGGTGTGTTCTAGTTTCATTGTTTTGCATGCAGCTGTCCAGGTTTCTCAGAAATGCTTGCTGAATAGACTTTCTTTTTCCCATTTTATGTTCTTGCCTCCCTTGTCAAAGATTAACTGAGCATAGGTGTCAGGGTTTATTTCCAGATTCTCTATTCTGTTCCATTGGTCTGTCTGTCTGTTTTGGTACCAGTACCACACTGTTTTGATGACTGTGACTTTGTAGTATTTCTTGAAGTCTGGGAGAGTTATGCCTCCTGCTTGGTTTTTGTTCCTCAGGATTGCTTTGGCGATTCTGGGTCTTTTGTGGTTCCATATAAATGTTTGGATTGTTTGTTCTAGTTCTGTGAAAAATGTCCTGGGTAATTTGATAGGGATTGCATTGAATCTGTAGATTGCTTTGGGTAGTATGGCCATTTTTACAATATTGATTTTCCCAATCCAGGAACATGGAATATCTTTCCATGTCTTTACATCTTCTTTGATTTCTTTGATTAAAGTTTTATAGTTCTTGGCATATAGGTCCTTTACCTCCTTGGTCAGGTGTATTCCGAGGTATTTGTTTTTGTGAGGTACAATTTTAAAAGGTATTGTATTTTTGTAATCCTTTTCTAATGTTTCATTGCTGGTATACAGAAGTGCAACTGACTTCTGAATGTTAATCTTATATCCTGCTACTTTGCTGAATTTATTAATCAGTTCAAGTAGTTTTGGGATTGAGTCCTTAGGGTTTTCTAGGTATAGTATCATGTCATCTGCATACAGTGACAGTTTTATCTCTTCTCTTCCCATGTGGATGCCATTTATTTCTTTTGTTTGTCGAATTGCTGTGGCTAGGACTTCCAAAACTATGTTGAAGAGCAGTGGTGAGAGTGGGCATCCCTATCTTGTTCCAGATTTGAGTGAGAAGACTTTCAGTTTTTCCCCATGGAGTATTATATTTGCTGTGGGTTTATCATAAAGGGCTTTGATTATATTCAGGAATGTTCCCTCTATACCCACTTTGGCGAGGGTCTTGATCATGAATGGATGTTGGACTTTGTCAAATGCTTTTTCTGCGTCTATGGAGATGATCATATGATTTTTGACTTTTCTTTTGTTAACGTGGTGTATGATGATTGATCTGCGTATGTTGAACCACCCGTATGAACCTGGGATGAACCCAACCTGGTCATGGTGTATAATTTTTTTGGTATGTTGTTGGATTCGGTTGGCTAAGATTTTGTTGAGAATTTTTGCATCTATATTCATCAATGATATTGGGCGATAGTTTTCTTTCTTGGTGGTATCTCTGTCTGGTTTTGGCATTAGGGTGATGGTGGCCTCATAGAATGTCTTTGGGAGTATTCCTTCTTCTTCAACCGTTTGAAAGAGTTTAAGGAGGATGGGCACCAGTTCCTCTTTATATGTTTGATAGAATTCACTTGTGAAGCCATCTGGTCCTGGACTTTTATTTGTAGGGAGTGATTTTATGACCTCTTCAATTTCATTTCTAGTGATGGGTCTGTTCAGTTGGTCTGTTTCTTCTTGATTCACTTTCAAGCAGGCTGTAAGATTCTAGAAAATTGTCCATTTCTTCCAGATTGTCAAACTTGTTGCCGTATAGTTGTTCATAGTGTTCTCTTATGGTTTTTTCTATTTCTGCTGTATCCGTTGTGATTGCTCCTTTTTCATTTATAATTTTGGTTATTTGGGTTCTTTCTCTCCTCTTTTTAGTGAGTCTGGCCAGGGGTTTGTCAATTTTGTTCACCTTTTCAAAGAACCAGCTCTTGGTTTTATTAATTTTCTCTATTGTTTTTTGAGTCTCTATTTTATTGATTTCTTCTTTGATCTTTATAATTTCCTTCCTCCTGCTGACTTTAGGACTTTTTTGTTCTTCTTTTTCTAATTCATTTAGGTGGAGGGTTAAGTTGTCAATTTGGGATCTTTCTTCTTTTTTGAGAAAGGCCTGTATTGCTATAAATTTCCCTCTGAGCACTGCTTTCGCAGCATCCCATAGATTGTGAGAGGTTGTGTCTTCATTATCATTTGTTTCAAGGTAGTTTTTAATTTCCTTCTTGATTTCCTCATTGACCCATTGGTTTTTTAGTAGCATGTTGTTTAGTCTCCATGGAGTAGGTTTTTTCTCTTTCCTTTTCCCATGGTTGATTTCTAATTTCATGGCATTGTGGTCAGAGAAGACACTTGAGATAATTTCTATGCTCCTAAATTTATTGAGGTTAGCTTTGTGTCCCAATATGTGGTCGATTCTTGAGAAGGTTCCATGAGCATTTGAGAAGAATGTGTATTCTGCTTTTTTTGGATGTAGTGTCCTGAAGATATCAGTTAAGTCTAACTTTTCTATTGTTTCCTTTAGGATCTCTGTTGCTTTATTGGTTTTCTGTCCAGAGGATCTGTCCATTGATGTGAGGGGAGTATTAAGGTCTCCTACTATGATTGTATTCTCATCAATATCTCCCTTTATGTCTGTTAATATTTGTTGTATGTATCTGGGTGCTCCTATATTTGGGGCATATATGTTGATGATAGTAACATCCTCTCCTTGGATGGATCCCTTAATCATTAGATAGTGTCCTTCTTTGTCTTTCTTTATGTCTTTTGTTTTAAAGTCTATTTTGTCTGATATGAGCGTTGCGACTCCTGCTTTTCTGTCATGTCTATTGGCGTGAAATATTTTTCCCCACCCTTTCACTTTCAATCTATATGTATCTTTTGTCCTAAGGTGAGTTTCTCGTAGGGAGCATATTGAAGGTTTTTGCCTTTTTATCCACTCAGCCACTCTGTGTCTTTTGATTGGAGCATTCAGTCCATTGACATTTAAGGTGATAATTGATAGATGATTATTTATTGCCATTTGAACCTCGTGTTCCAGTTGATTCTATGGTTCTCCATTCTTCCTTTCTTTTTTTTTTTTTTTTTTTTTGGTTGGATGGTCTCCTGTTATTTTCTGCTTGAGTGTTTTTTTTTTCTTTTTTTTTGCAAATGCAATATTTGGTTTTGGCTTGTGGTTGCCCTGTTTTTTAAGTATGCTAACCCCTTCCCATAATTGTGTGTTTTAGCCTGATGGTCCTGTAAGTTCAAACACTTCATTACTATATTAAAGTTAAAAAGAGAAACATACAAAAAGGGAGAAGCAAACAAAAAGGGTTATTTACTTCCTAACATCCCTTGCCCACATTTTATGGTTTTGATGACTCTTTTTTATTTTTTTTCTTTTAAATTTTATTTTGTTTGAAGCATGTTCATGATTAAATCTGTATGCTGGCTTATTTGAGTGACTGCTTTCTGATTGCGGTTTCCTCAGTCCTAGTTCTTCCTCTTCTTCTTTTTTTTTTTTTTTCTTTTTTCTTCCCTTTCCTTCCTTTCTTTTTGGTTTAGAGAATCCCTTTCAATATTTCCTTTAACCTGGGCTTTGTGTTGCTGTATTCTTTAAGTTTTTGTTTGTTGGAAAAAATTTTTATTTCCCCTTCTATTTTAAATGATATTCTTGCTGGATAGAGTATTCTAGGTTGCATATTTTTTTTCCTTTTAGCACTTTAAATATCTCTTGCCATTCCCTCCTGGCCTGTAGTGTTTCTGTAGAGAAATCAGCTGATATTCTTATGGGGGTTCCCTTGTAGGTAACATTCTGTTTTTCTCTTGCTGCCTTTAGGATCCTCTCTTTATCACTAACTTTTGCCATTTTTATTATGATGTGTCTTGGTGTGGGTCTGTTTGGGTTCAGTTTGTTTGGGGCCCTCTGTGCTTCTTGTATCTTGAACCCAGTATCCTTTAGATTTGGGAAGTTTCCATCGATAATTTCTTCAAATATATTTTCCATCCCCTTATCTTTTTCTATTCCTTCTGGAATTCCTATTATGCGTAGATTGGCCCGTTTTATATTATCCCATAGGTCTCTTATATTGCTTTCCAGTTTTTTGATTCGGTTTTCTGTCTGTTGACTGGATTGAGTGATTTCCATTATTCTATCTTCCATATCACTGATTCATTCTTCTGCATTATTCATTCTGGTTTTTACTGCCCCTAGTTCAGTTTGCATCTCTGCAAATGAACTAGTTTTTCTTGGCTCCTCCTTATATTTTCTAGCTCCTTTCTGAGGGTATCTGCATTACTGTTCAAATCTTCTCTTAATTCCTTCAGTATTTTCTCTATTTCTCTTTTGAACTCCAGGTCTGTCAGACTGCAGAGATCTGTTTCATTGTTGACTGTTTTAGGTGAGTTCTCCTGTTGGTTTGACTGGGGGTGGTTTCTCAGCTTCTTCATCTTGCTTGTTTTCTTTCTCCTGAGGGAGTTGTACTCTCCATGATCAGGCAGTGTTAGCCTTGTGACTGCCGTGGAATATTTCCTGAGGGCTGGCATTGCTGGTCAATCTTTTTTGAGGCAGTGTGGCTTTTCTGGAGTGTTGATGGGGCTAACAGTGTTTCTTTGAAGCAAAGGAGGGCTTCCTGAGGGCAGACAGGACTGGGAGGTCCACACCACAATGGTAGCAGATTTCACTTGGTCATGCAGAGCTTGCTCTGATGTTTTTAGGCTGTGGGGTTCTTGCAGGGGGTTGGCGGTGTTGGGCAGCTGTTCCTCAGGAGTGCAGCACCCCCTGGGGGCTGGAGCAGCTATCTGGGTCACTGAGAACCTAAGAGGCTCTTCCCTAGGGCAGCCCAACTCAGAAGGATGGCCTGAGAATGTAGGCGGATCTTTTCAGTCTGGCCGAGCTTGTTGCAGCTTTTCTGGGCTGCAGGGGCTCTTCCAGGGGGCTGGTGGTGCTGAGCAGCTATTCCACAGGAGTGGGGCACCCCCTGGGGGCTTGGGCGTGTAGCAGGGCCATTGGAAATCCAAGAGGCTCCTCCCCAGGGCAGCCTGACTCAGAAAAACCATCTGAGATCTTTTCCTGACTCGGCCAGGCTTGTTGCAGCTTTTCTGAGCTGCAGGGAGTCCTGCCTGGAGCTGGCAGTCCTATGCAGCTGATCCACTAGGGCACCCCCTGGGGGCTTGGGTGGGTAGCAGGGCCGTTGGAGATCCAAGAGGCTCCTCCCCGGGGCAGCCCGATTCAGAAAAACCGCCGAGAATTAGGCTGATCTATTCACAGCCTGGCTAGTCTTGTTCTAGCTTTTCTGGGCTGCAGACCTTTTCTCGGGGGCTGGTGGTGTTTGGTGCTGCTCTGCGGAAGTGTTGCCCCTCCAAAGGGCAAGCAGGCCTGTGCAGGGACAGCCCCTGTGGTGGTAGGCTTCAGGCAATTGTTGAGGCCAGCCCTCCTGGATGGCAGGCAGCCCCAGGTCTGGTGAGAGCATAGGGGGTGGTGGGGGTGGGGGGAGGGGATGCACTGGGAAGCACAGCTTTCTGCTAGCTAGCAAGCCTGTAAGCTTGCTATGGCATTGGGGGTATTCTATGGGGACCCACCCCTTCTTCTCTCCCCTCCCCAGCACGGGCGCAGACCAGGCTCTTCTCCCAGGTTCCCTCTGATGTGGCTTTCCACTTCCCCGCCCCTAGAGTATTGTTCCCTTCCTCTGTGACAGCTTTGTTTTCTAGTCTCCCAGGCAGTCTCTGCCCCGTCAAATGGTTTCTAGACCTCCCAAGCAGTTTCTGCTCTGCCCCGCCCCCCCCAGCCCATTCTCAGGGTCTAACCTCTGGAGCCAAGATCTCGGTGTCCAGCCCCCATCCAGGCGTCCCTCGTCCCTTTCCTGGGGACTAACCTCTGGAGCCAAGGTCTCGGTGCCCAGCCCCCACCCAGGCGTTGCCTGGCCCTTTCTTGGGGACTAACCTTTGGAGGCGAGGTCTCGGTGCCCAGCCCCCACCCAGGCATCCCCCAGCCCTTTCTCGGGGACTAACCTTCAGAGGCGAGGTCTCGGTGCCCAGCCCCCACCCAGGTGTCTCAATTTTTGGTGACTGTGCTGGTACTTCAGCTGGTCCGTTCGGTTCTTGATAGGCTTTTCCATACTCCAACTTACTGCTACACTCTTTTCTGCATCTGGAGATTCCTCTGGTTTGTTTGATCTTTCCCCCGGTAGGTGACTTTCCAGGGTGCGGGATCCCTTTCTCCTCAGCAGTTCCCTTTTGGGAGCACCCGTCCCACTCGGATTCACCTTCTCTCACTCTCCTCTTTTCTCCCGTTCTGCCCAGTAATGTCACGAACTTCTTGCCGTTATTGGAGTTTAGGTTCCTCTGCCAGCGATTGGTTGCTGTTCTGTGCGAGTCATTTATTCTGTAGATGTGCTTTTTTTGTTGTGTTTGTGGGAGAGGGCGAGCGTGTCCCCCTACTCCTCCGCCATCTTGTCCTCCCTTGGGTTTATTGTAGATGGTACTTGTTGTGCTTCCTGGATTTGAGTGAGTGGTTCCTTTCCCATGTCAGGGAAGTTTTCGGCTATTATCTCTTGGAATATTTTTTCTGTCCCTTTCTCTCTCTCTCTTCTCCTTCTGGCACCCCTATAATATGGATGTTGGTGCATTTAACATTGTCCCAGAGTTCTCTGAGACTCTCGTCACTTCTTTTCAATCTTTCATCTATATTCTGTTCTGCACCCATAATTTCCACTAAGCTGTCCTCCACCTCACTTACTCATTCTTCTGCCTCCGGTTTTCTGCTGTTAGCTGCTTCTAGTGAATTTTTTATTTCAGTTATTGTATTTTGCATCTCTTCTTGCTTAAGCTTTATGTCTTGTATTTCTTTGCTCAGTGTTCCCTGTAAATTATCCATCTTTGCCTCCAGTTTATTTCCAATGTTTTGCATCATCTTCAGCATCAACAGGCTAAAGTCTTTTTCCTGGAGGCTGAGAATCTCCTGATCACTTAGCTGATTTTCTGGGGTTTTTCCTTTCTCTCTCCCTCATCTGAGGTATAGTTCTCTGTCTTTTCATTTTTATAGGTTTTTGGTGTGGTGACCTTTTTACAGATAATAGAGTTGTAGCCTCTCTTACTTCTGGTGTATGCCCCCCATGTGGCTGAAGTGGGTATGGGGGCTTGCTGTTGGCTTCCTGATGGGAGGGACTGGTGCCTGCCCCTGGTATATGGGGCTGATTCCTATGCTTCTTTTGGTTGAGGCTTTGACTCTGGGTGAGATCAAAGGCAGCTTTTTGCCTGGAGCTTATTTTGGCAGGCTGTTTACTGAGAGGCAGGGCTGTGATCCCTCCTGTGTTGTTGTTTGCCCTGGGGCTTCTCAGCCCTGACTGATGGGCGGTGCCATATTTTCCCAAAATGGCCACCTCCAGAGAAATGCACACTCATGAATATTCCTGAGAGCTTTGCTTCCAATGCCCTTCCCCCACAAATAGCCACATTTACCTGCTGTTTTACTAGAAGATACACCAAGAACTGCATTCATGTCTGACCCAGATTCCTATGGAGATTTTGCTTTGCCCAGTGCACATGAAAGTCTGTTTTCCCCAGACCTGTGGAGCTCCTGCACAAAAGCCCCACTAGCTTTCAATGCCAGATTTTCCGGGGGCTCTTTCTCCCATTGCTAGATCCCCACAGATCTCTCACTCCTGTAGGTGAGTCTCTGTGATACAGTTAATTTCCAGTCCAGGGGTCTTCCCAACTGGGATGTATGGGGTTGCTTAAATTGCCTAATTGCCCCTCCTCCCTCTTTATGTGGCCTCCTATTTGTCTTCTGGAGTAGGATGTCTTTGTGAAAGTCTCCAGACCATGAATGTCACACAGCATTTGGTTGTAATTTTTTTTTTATTTTCATCAGAGAAGTTGAGCTCCAGTCCTTCTATTCCTCCATCTTAATCCTATCTTGAGCTGGTAATTTTGGATCCCCATCCTTTTGGATCAGGATAAAGTGACTGTGAATTGTGCATGGAAGGTGGTCAAATGGTGGTATTTTGGTGAGCAGATGCACTGTTCCTGTGATTTTTCTCTCAAGAGGTCTCCTGAAAACTCTGTCCTTTTCTTTCCATGTGAGACTATTTTGGTCCCTCTACACCTGCTATGAATACCTGATCTAAAGAAAGATTGGTTAATTAAGGCTGGTAGATTGATCAATATTGAGAAAGCTCTCACTTAGATTCATCCTGGCACCCTCAGTAAACAATATGTCTTTGTTGCTGTGGTGTATTAGGTAAACTCTGTGGCTTGAAACCAACTATGGGCACACAACTCTTGCACACTTCATGTGGGATCGCTAAGTTAAGAAACAAATAGGTAAAGAGAGAAAGAAAAAGCAAGATTTTAATGTATGAATGAAGGAATAACATTTGGAACATTAAGAAAAAATCAGTCATTACATACATACACACTTATCTTCATAAATACAGAAGTGCAGGGATAGATAAAAAAGGAAGAAGGCTGTCTTGACATGACACTTTTCTGTCTGAGTAGTACTGCATTCTGCATATGTACATCCTCTTCCTAATCCAATTATATGTCAATGGACATTGAATATGTTTCCATGTCTTGTTCTTGTGAATAGTCCTGCATGAACATAGTGGGACATTTAAATTTTTAAAAGAACACTTTCCAGTTATATGCCCAGGAGTGGGATTGCTGGGTCATATGGTCATTCTATAATTATTTTTTTGTATTACTTCAATCCTCTGTTCCATAGTGGTTGTACCAATTTACGTAATCACCCAAAATTAAAGAGGGCAACTTCTCCACACCTTCTTAGGGTTTTTTATTTGTAGACTATTGATGATGGCCATTTGGAGAGGGGTGAGGTGATACCTCAGCATCATTTTGATTTGCATTTATCTCCTAATGAGTGATGGTGATCATTATTTTTGGTGCTAGTTGCCCTCTGTTTATCTGGTTTTGGGAAAATAATGTTCAGGTCTTCTGCCAGTTTTTCAAATGTGTTTTGTTTTTGTTTTGCTCTTGGGTGGTATCAGATATTGTACTGGTAAATTTGAAACTGCATACTAACCTGGGGATGTGGATAAGTTCCTGCATGTTGTGCATGGAAGGTGGTAAAACTGTCATATTTTGGTGAGCAGCTGTGCTGATCCCTGTGCTTTTTCTCTCAAGAGGTCTACTGAAACTCCATCATTTTCTTTCCATATAAATCTGTTCTTTCTATACACCTTGTATGAAGACCTGACCTAATGCCAGGTCAGGTGAATTAAGGCTGGTAAAATTTTGATATAAGGAATGCTTGTGCTGAGATCACTACTGGTTCTCTGGGTAAAATATTTGTCTTTGTCTGGACTTTACTGTACAAATGAAGGAATAACATTTGGAACATCAAGAAAAAATCAATCACTTTATACCTCCACACCGACCTTCTTAAATATATATGTGCACAGATATATAAAAAAGGAAGAATGCTATCATGACATGATGGGTAGGGAACTGATGGTTTAAACAGAGTGACATCTGTTAAGTTGGTCTCAGGTATCTGAAAGACTTTGATTTAGAAACAGCCCACTTGGAATGGCATTTCTCGGTATTTATACAAAGTGGAGGAAACAAATCCAGCCAGCATAATGCCCACAGCCAATGCAGCCATGATGGGCTGCTGAACCACAAAGAGGAGGAAAAACTGAGCATTGGTGTTACAAAAGATGTCCACATGATGGCGCCAGAGTACCTTCTGGACCCAGGTATAGGTCCAAGTCTGCAGGTTCAGTCTCAAATTTTGGGATGATGGTGTCATAGGTGGAACCCAGACCAAGCACCCAGAGGTTAGGGTTACTTTCACAGCATCTAGGACTCTCTGCTCAAAGATGCCTCATGTCAGGCAAAGGACACAGGTGTCCCTTCAGCATTTTTAGGTGAATGTTTAGACTATTGTTGGAGCAGCATTTTTTAAAGACTTGAGGGATTCACTGGGTTTCAGAATGCCTTGTGTTCCTCCCTGGGCTGGAGCCAAGATGCAAAACATCATATGTTTTGAATCTTGAGATGTCCATTTATAAGCCCCAGACTCTTGGGTGATTCAGTATGTGGAAAAAGAGTGTGTTGCTGAGGAATTAGTAGGGGACTTCAGTGTCATTATGGTGGGTAGCTGTGCTAATTGCTATATATTTTTCACTCAAGGGACCTAGTGAAATTTCTTTCTTGCCTTTTGAGATGGGCTTCTCTTTCCAGTACAGCAGCAGGGTATAGAGGCCTGACTGAAATCTGGTCTGATAAATTAAGCAGGGTTGATTGGTATCATCAAAAAATTCTCAGGGAGTTCCCTCATGCAACCTGAAACCAAATTAATTTATAAATAAAAACAGTTATTGAAAAGAATGAGCTCAATTGATAAGAAGTCTCTCTCTCTCTCTACATATATATATATATGATAGATAGATATAGGTATATATCTATATAGAGAGATAGATATAGATATTACTTTTCCTACTGGCTGATATCAACTTCCAAAAGACACTGTGAATAAGCTGTGAAAAGGAGACAAACTTTCAGGATTTCAGAACTTCTATTTCAATTTCTTTATGTATTAATCCCAACATTTTCTTTTGGCAAAATAGAGGTTAAGGGTTTATGGCTTCTCCCACTCTAGAATGATTACAAAATAAAATGTCTAGTCAGGGTATGAATGTATAAATTTCATATCTGGATTTAACATACAGTAAAATAATATAAGCATTTTGGCACAGAGCTAATAGTTTTTGAATAAATACAGATTAAGAGCATATTGAACAACTTGGGAACAACTAATTATCAGTACAATTCCTTCTGGGATAATCATATCCTTAAATTACCTCTGATTTTGTATTTACTTGTCTCACCACCACAAGTTGAAAAACACCAAAATGAAGTCTAGCAGAATAGTGAGAACTCATATATTTGAGACACTGCCCAAATTCTAAATGTCAGTTATAAGTTGACCTATCTAAGGAGCTAGTTATACAAATGAATCAAAGCCATAAAACAGAACTTCAAAGGAAATCAAATATTCATTTCTTAGGACATGTTGAGAAATAGGTTCAGAAATGAACATTACTGTTGTAATATAAAAAAGAATTACAAATAGAATTTCACTCACTTTTTTTTTTTTTTGTTCTACCCAGTTATGTCAAGTGTTTCCTACCATTTTTGGATGTTTTAAATTCCACTGCCAGCATTCAGTTGATTTTCATGCCAGTTGTTTTACATGTAGATGTGTTTTTTTTTTTTTTATTTGTTTGTGGGAGAATGTGAGCTCAACCTCTTATTCCTCTGCCATCTTGCTTCCAATTTAGTATTTCAGACTTTCTTTTATGACTTTAATTAGGTGTTATTCAAAGTAACAAATACTTTCATAAACACTAAAGCCTATAATATCAAATCAGTAGCAATGAATAGTTCCTTTCATAGTCTCTCTATAAATAATCAATGAACCAAGTGTGTTTTCCATATTCTGAAAAGCCAAAGAGTCAATGTAATTGATTTCAAATTTAGAATTAAAAAAAATTCAGGAATTCCCATCATGGCTTAGTGGAAATGTATCTGACCAGTAACCAGGAACAAGTAGTTTCTATCCCTGGTCTCACTCAGTGAGTTAAAGATCTGGGGTTGCCATGAGGTGTGGTGTAAGTCAAAGATATGGCTCAAATCTGACCTTTCTGTGGCTGTGGTGTAGGCTGGCAACTGTAGCTCAGATTTGACCCCTAGTCTTGGAACCTCCATGTGCCTTGGGTGTGGACCTAAAAAGAAAACAAAAATTCACTCAAGTAAATACAAAGTAATTTTAATGCCTTTGGAAACTTATAGGAATATAAAAGGATAATTTTAAACCCTTGCACATTTTACTATTTAGGCAGTTCTAAGACATTAAAGAGTTTTTTTTTTTAACTCAGGAAAGAATAATTATGTACAGAAAAATATGAGACTATCTTGTTATGCAAGGAAATAATTATATTTCAGCCTGGAATTGCTTTGGAATTGATGTTATTTTTCCTCTAAAGAGAAACACAGGAAGAGAATCCTGTGGAACTAGTAAACCATTGTGCTTTCAGACAATTCCTTTTCATACAGGAACTTCTAAGCAATCACACTAGTATGTGGGTGGGTATTTCTTCCTTCGCTCTTTTTCTTTTGGCAGATCTGGTGAAGTTGGATAGAGATATGTCTTTGAAAGCAAAGGACAAAGAAACATGGAAGAAATGCTATCCAGCAGAACAATTTACTCATACTTCATTTCTTCTTATAGCCAATTATGAAAATGTTCAGGGTTTTTCAGTTGAAAGCAACTTTATATGTTTCTACATTTCAATATAAACACAGGAAGTGTATTTCCTTAGAAGTCTGAATTAATGCTCCTAAAGAGTTTTGTTTTGTCTTTATGGATGTACTTGTGGCATATGGAAGTTCGCAGGCCAGGGTTTAAATCCAAGCTGCAGCTGTGACTGACCCCACAGCTGAGGCAATGCCAGATCCTTTATCCCACTGCACCTGGCAGTAGATCAAACCTGCAACTCTGCAGTGACTTGAGCTGCTGCAGTCAGATACTTAACCCACTGAACCACAGCAGGAACTCCTAAAAAGATTTTTATATTAAATTAGTATGAATAAGGATTTGAATGAATAAGGATTTTAATGACAAAGAAAAATTTAAGAAATTTATTACAGATAACTTGCTGTAATAGATACAAAAATATAAATGTTGTAATGCATTCTTTAGAATAAAATAAAACCTTCTTTATAAATGAAGGAACATGAAAGTTATATGCAAAGAATCATATACTTATAGAATAAATGTTTGAAATTAAATATACCATGATTCACAACACCTTGAGGGAAATAGATTTTTTTTTTCTTTTTTAGGACACATCTTCAATGTATGGAAGTTCCTGGGCTAAGGGTTGAATCAGAACTGCATCTTCTGGCTTAAGCCACAGCAATATAGATTCAAGCCACATGTGTGAGTTAAACTACAGCTTGTGTCAGTGCCAGATCCTTAACCCAATGAGTGAGGCCAGGGAACAAATCCACATCCTCAGGGACACTGTATCGGGTACTTTTTCTTTTTAGGGCCACACCCCAGGCATAAAGATTTACTCAGAAATGTGCACAGCCTTTCATAGGACCCAAAAGCAGTGGCAGTTCCTGTTGTGGCTCACAGGAAATGAATCTGACCAGTATCCATGAGGACTCGGGTTCAATCCCTGGCTCGCTCAGTGGGCTAAAGATTCATCATTGACCTACACCATAGCTCACCGACCCGGCTCAGATCCCGTGTTGCTGTGGCTGTGGTGTAGGCCAGCAGCTACAGCTCTAATTCCAAACTTAGACTAGGAACCTCCATATGCCTGGGCACAGCCCTAAAAAATCCCCCCAAAAAGAACAGCCAGTAGATACAGGTTCTCACAGGTCAAGACCAGGATTCTGGCTCTCCATGTGGATGTGAGAGATAATCCTCAGTGGTGAAGGCAGACACAGGGAGGACAAAGGAACACAAGATTTAGGCAGCAGATGTCACTCTAAGACAGTGACAGAAATAAGCCCATGTTTCTCAAAAATCAGTGCCAATGAAGCAGATCTTCCCAAAGCATATTGTAAGGTTCCTGTGTCATCTGCTTTATCCATGCACACATACCTGGGTGTATGGCTACTGTCTCCATTCCCTTCACATCCCAAGGATCTTTTTTTGCTCCAACAAGGGAACCAGGTCTGGCTTAGAGATAACATATTCTGTTCATGTGAAAGGAAAACAGAAGCTTTCCTGTTCATCTGAAAGGAAAACAGAAGCTTTCCTGGAGATTCACCAATATCCAATCTAGGATTGGACTCAGGTGAAAGAGATGGCATTTGGGAATGTTAGAACATTCTAGGTATTAATTTCCCCAAACATTGTCTTTTGAAAGCACATTTAAGACCCTAAGTGATAGGTAAAATCAGTTCCTCTGTTCCCCATCTAAGTACTAGTGAGTCAAAAGTAAAGGGTACAAATATGACTTTAAGATACAGGCAGCACTCTTTTATATATATGAACTTGCAGAATTATAAATACTCTAAGGTTAAGGAAGCAGATTTCCTCAGGTAGGAGTTCAGTTAGAATGACAATGCATCATTATGAAGCCTTTGTAACTGTACCCACAAACTCTCAATTATTCCTAAAATGTTGGGGTCTGAAAATCTATTGTATCAAGAAGACTGCAGGAGACATTCTGCAAATGGAAGAACCAACACCCAATGAGGAGAAAAGGAATTCAGGAAGGAAAGTGTTCTCACCCAAGGAAACCAGATACCTACAGATCTCTAACATCACATCTCTGTACAATTCCCATTGACTGAGGTCCAAACATTTGCACTCCTCTGAAGAGAAATCAATGGCCGCATTCTCGATTGTCAGAAGTCCCTGAAATGGAAAGGGCACATGCTATCTGCCAAAGCTGAGTTCATTATGTGACTCAAGATGAAAACAGCATGTCAAAAGAAAAGTTTTATTTTTTTAATGTCTTGCAACATTCAGTAATATATATATGAAACAGTAGTATTCTCTACCATGTTTCTAACTCACTGAGAAGGGTCTGACACGGGATCTGTAACACTGCTATAACAAAGTGAACTTCCATAGAATAGTAATTAGAAAATGATGATATCTGCACAGACACAAGCTTTTTTGAGTGTCTATACTAGACAAAGTGTGTGTATTTCTCAGAGGGAAAATCCACAGTGAGTAGATATAGAACTTTTAATTACCAGGGAGTAAGTACACCGGAGATACTGTCAAAACTAATTCTCATTCAGGCATTCTGGGATGGGGCTTATAGTTCTACTTTTTAACAAGCTCATGTTTAGCTAATGATGCTAGTCTCTGATTAAGAGCCACAACTTGAATACCACAGAGACAGGAAGAAAAGGTAAGAATTCATGGTTAACTTGGAAATGAAATTGTTTATGGATCTGACACATTTAATAAAATAATAGGCATAACAGTACCAATCATTTTATCTATTTACTATGTACCGTATATTTAACATTTTTTAAAAAGTAGTGAACACATCACAAAAATAATTAAGAAAAATATTACTATTCCACTTGTTTGAGATATTTTGCAAAATTGTCATTAAATATTAGAGTTTGTGTTTGACTCAAACTAAAATTCATCTAAAGAGAACATTGAAAAACACATAAAAACAACCTTCATTGGGAGTTCCCATAGGGGCTCAGTGGTTAACGAATCTGACTAGGAACCATGACATTGCAGGTTTGATCCCTGGCCTCACTCAGTGGGTTAAGGATCCGGCATTGCTGTGAGCTGTGGTGTAGGTCCCAGACATGGCTCGGATCCCATGTAGCTGTGGCTGTGGTGCAGGTCCAAGGCTACAGTTCCCATTGGACCTGTAGCCTGGGAACCCCCATATGCCACATATGCCACATATACCACATATGCCACATAGGCCCTAGAAAAATACAAAAAATAAAAAGACAACCCTCATTAATGCTTACAGCACTTTCTTTAACTAGGAAGAATAATGTAATCAAGAAAATGTGGATCAAATATTGTTGACATTTCACGCACACAGACATATATTCAATGGGCACTTAGTACATATTAAAAGAGATCCAGAGGAAAATACTCATGTCAGTGTCATCAAGATCATATGTGAGTAAATTGATAAATTGATTTTCTAAATGATACTCTAATAATACCCTAGGTTGAGAACATAAACAATGATATGTAATAGTATTATTGATTTTGAATCATTTATTTCTTTAAAAATCTTTATCATTTGTGCTGAGCTATGTGTTAGGAATTGAACACCGCTGAATATGCCTTACTAGTAGGATTCTTTGGAGCAAAACAAGTGATGAAGATTCCATCTGTAATGTGTGTGTGTGAAGTATAATGACAACTATCAGGACCTAGGCTTGACTGATGAAAACCTCCACTTATACAAGGCAGAATCTCTACTCAACACAGTTGAGAGTTCATAGTTCAAAACCAGCAACAAGAAAAGAGAAACAAAAAAGATAAGGCATTTCCACATTGACTGAGATGGCTTCTCCATATCACTTAATAAATATTTCCAAGACCCTTTTGAAGTGGAAAATTATATGAAAATTTTAGTGCTGGAATCTCAAAGAAACCACCCAAAGGAATAAAGATCAGGTATTAATAGGATAAATACATAGCACACAAAAAAAGGACATATTATCATTGCTTGGGCACTTTTGGTAAAAAGAAGGAAATCATAATCTGAGCCTATCATGAAAAATGTTAGTTTTATACAAATTTCAATCTATAAACTTCCCATATTCTGTAAACCTCCCACAATCTGTATTCCTGCTACTTCATTTAAGAGTCAGCCTTTCTTAACATGGAGAACAGTCTCATCTACTTTTTTGGGGGGGGGATCTTATGAGGGATTCAAGCCTACTAAGGTCATCCAGTTTATTTGTGCATTTTCTTAATTCTATTCTAAATAGAATAAGTTGCATCCAGATGTAAACTAATCACTACATTTGCACTGGCCTCCCTCAAACCCCAACATGGAACACATTCCAATGGGAATCTTGGCTACCAATGCCTTCCCATGTTGATGTCTCACAAAGGGAATAGTTTAAATACTTGAAAGTTCATGATTCATGGTGACAATTCATGCTCCACAGGGAGCCTGGATGCAGACAATGGTGAAAAGGCTCTGGGGCAGAGTGAGAGTATTTTTAACAGCCGATCATGACTATCCTGAGTGTACAAGAAAAAGGTATTTGAGAACAACCTCACTAGGCAAGAATATCAGGAGAGAATTAATGATTCCTACATTCTCAATTCATGGCATTTCAAGAGGAAAATAGAAACAGACTCTGATGATAGGATGTTTACCTGAGAAGCTGTCATTTCCCCCACTTCTTCCTCCAGCTCTGGGTCACTTTCTCATCAATACTGTGTTGAGGAATCACATCAGCATCTTGAGAATACACCATCAAAGGTAAAAGCTCTTTCCCCTGTGCCCACACCCACAAGCTATGCATCCAAGGCCAACTTTGGAATGCTGAAAAGGCCAAACTCTCCAGACTTTGTGTCATAAAAGATTCAGGAACAATCACTTGCTACATGGAGAACAAAGTGAGTTTGTTCCTGGTTGGCTACATGTGTTCATCCCCATACAGATGTCCCAACATTCTACTCACAAAGGATATGGGGGCCCCCACTGACTTTTCCTTTCCAAACCCCTGTGGAGCAGACTCTGTTGCCTCTCTTTGGGCTAAAGTTTGGTCTGAATTCCCAGAAACACATGCAGGAGCTCACGTGCTCACATCCTTGGCTTTAGCTTAGAATCATATGGAGCTCTTAATAAAACAACACTGACGCTCCCTTTGGACCAAGAGATAGAGTATCTGGGAACACACATGTGATGCTATTTCTTAACACTGGTCATGGGAGGGCATCAGAGTTGTATGAGGTTTTGCTCTAAGAATTCTTCCAAAATGACCCTGAGTCCTTAGGTCTTTTCATCCCCTTCCTTCCCAGGGCCACAGGAATCCACACAATTATTTGCTGCATGACTGACCACCTGTTTGCAGGTAAGGGAGCCTTCATCTTCAGAGACCAGGAGCTTGAAGCTGTTTCCATCATAAAGCAAATCTTTCCATTCTTTGTGTGGAACCCAAAAGAGCCAAAGGGATCCTCAGAGAGGAGAATAGGCTAGATGCATCTCACAACCTGACTTCACACTATATTGTGAAGCTTCAGTCACCAACACAAGGTGGCACTGGCAGAAAAACAAGTGCCCAGACCAGAGGAACACCAGAGAGCCAGAACTAAACCCTCATGGTGGGGGTCAGTTAACTTGAGACAAGGGGACAAGGTCACACCATGGGGGAAGGACAGTCTCCACTGGAAACTGTGCTGGGAAACCTGGCCTCCACCTACCACATGCTGTCTCTACCACACACAAATCCAACCAAAAACCCAGTTTTCCACATGGAGCTCATCTTGTGTCCTCTGAAGACAGACACCCTCAGCAGTCAGCCCCACCCAGGAAGCTTCTCCCCACATTTCCTCAGTTCTCCTGATGTCCTCCCAGGGTCACCTCAGTCATCATGAAACTCAGCTCCTATTTGTGCAGACACAGCCCCCTGATGTCCTGAAGCCAAAACCCCCATGAATCCAAAGATGACAGAGCTTTGATAGCAGAGAGGGGGCCCTCCAGTCCCAGCTGAAGTCCAGGGGGTGCCAAAGTAGACACAACCCCTCCCAGCTGCATGCAGAGCCATGCCTGTCAGGCCCCTGCAGCCACCCTGAGTCACACAAGGTGGATTGCCCCCTCCCCACCCCCGACCCCACCTCCCCTCTGTGGGAAGTGTAGGCCATGACCCTTCCTAACAGTCACTGGATACAAGCATCCGCTCTTGGAAGAATGCCTGAATGCCCTCCGTTTCCATTGAGGCACACTGCAATGGAGATAATATCCCACAACTTCTCCAAAAAGAGTTAAGGAATGATTCCTTGGCAACCATTTGGCATGAAATGAACACAGGCACAACTTTACAACTTACACCCAATTCACTCACAATTACTCATAGACAAACTGTAAAGGCAAAACTATTAAAATCATACTATACAGAAGAAAATCAACACAAGCTTGGGTTTGGACATGTTGCTTATGAGCTATCAGTTTTCACACGCAACACAAAAAGGCAGACCAGAAAGCAAAACAAGGAACACTGTGGATTTTTTAATATTAAAGATTTCTACTCGGTTGAAAGACCTTCATTTAGAAAGCCAAAAGACAAGTATCACTCAACTATACTGCCTACTACCTTCATACACCCAGTGCATTCTATCCTTCCCTCTGCTTCCATCTCAAAATACTTTCAATTTGTCATATTTGATAGGTTCACATTTATACACATTTGATGACATAGTCAAAAATATTTAAGGTAAAAACAAGGGCTTATTCACTTCAGCATTAGTGACTTTTGTCAGTGAGAACAGACAAAACACATTCTGAGAGGTAGCAATACCTGAAGAACTAGGTCTGCATCCAAGTGGATCACTTAACTAGCTAGATGTTCTTGCCAAATTAACTTCTGAGATTCAGTTCTCAAGAATGAAAGGCACATGTCCTAGCACCTGGCATTTAACACACTGACAATAAAAAGTAAAACTATCTCATAAAACTTCAAAAGCTGGAGTTCCCTGGTGGCCTAGTATCCGCATTGTCACTCCTATGGCTCACTGCTATGGCGCAGGTTCCATTCCTGGCCTGAGAACTCACACATGCCTAAACAAAACAAAAAACCCTCAAACACTCTTTGGGAGGAAAAAAAAGCACTGATATTTAACCTAAAAGCTACTGTCTGGTAAAAGCTGCCTAAATCCTCAGTGACAAGCAAAAGGCACTAACTTACATAGTTCTTTCCAAGCCAATCTCCCTACCCACCAACACTACTTGTTATAAGAACTAAGGTCTAAGGCTTCATGGACTTCCAAACCTTAATACTTTCAAATGGGTACCTGTGAGTAGGCTAAGGAAGATGGGGAATAAATGGGACTTGGAGGGAGGTTGCAGAGAGTGGTCAGAGATTAGAAAATGAAGGCTGATAGAAGTTTTTAGAATCTTGCCCTGGGAGGTCCCATGGTGTCACAGTAGAAATGAATCTGACTAGGAACCATGAGGTTTCAGGTATAATCCTTGGCCTCACTCAGTGGGTTAAGGATCTGGCATTGCTGTGAGCTGAGTCTTGTGATCCCAGACTCAGCTCAGATCCTGAGTTGCTTTGGCTGTGGCTTAGGCCAGCAGCTATAGCACCGATTTGAACCCTAGCCTCAGAACCTCCATATGCTGCAGGTGTGGCACTCAAAAGCAAAATAAATTTATAAATAAATAAAATATAAATATAAATATAAATATTATATATAAATCTTGCCTTTGAGTTCCCATTCTGGCTCAGTGGTAACAAAGCCAACTAGTATCCATGAGGATATGGACTCTGTCCTTGGCCTCCCTCAGTGGGTTAAGGATTCGGCATTGCCATGAGCTATGATGCAGGTTGCAGAAGATCTGTTGCTGTGGCTGTGGTTCAGGATGTCAGCTCAATTTGGATTTGATGGCTAGGCTAGGAACTTCCATATACTGTGGATGTAGCCCCAAAAAGAAAAAAAAAAGAGTCTCGGCCAATTTCACACAACTAGTAAATGGCAGAGCATAACAAGAAGAAAAAAAGTAATACTTTTAAGAAAGGCTGTATTAGTTTGTTGTTGTTGTCATTGTTTTTCAGGGCTGCACCAGTAGCACAGGGAGGTTCCCAGGCTAGGGAGGTAGCCACTGACCTTTGCCATAGGCACAGCAATGCTGAATCCTTAACCCACTGTACAAGGCCACAGATGGAACCGGAAATCTCATGGATACTAGTAGGGGTCATTAATCGCTCAGCCAAGACAGCATCTCCAGAACAGATGTATTTAAAAAGGATTCTAGTACAATGCAAGGAAACTAACAAGGCACTCAAGCATTCCAGGTGTTACTGTGCCCCCTTTTCCTGAGCATACAAGGAAACCAGTCTGCCCAACGTGTAAGAACCAAGTCACTAAGTAAACAAAACAGGAATTGCACAGAACCAGCTTTGCAGGCACTGCTACCACCCCAATTCAAGCTACCCACTCTCTCCCTGTATTAAAAGCATTTTTTACTACAATTATCTTCCAACTTAAAAACCTTCTATTGGTCCTTCATTACTTTCAGAAGATAACTCTCCAACCTCGTCTTGCTTCCTAAAAACCGCAAGGCCACATGCTCGGTTTCCTAGTTCCCAGTTGACATGGCAGGCCTGGGGCCCATGGTCTAAGGAAAACAAGGCTTAACAGGCCAAACAAAGCAGGCAGTGTAAGATCTCCTGGCCAGCCTCCACTCCCCCCTTTCCTTACACGGAACAGTGATTCCCAAACTGTGAATCACATCATTATCTGTCTCACCTAAGGCAAATACCCACCCCGGGACCCACCCCAGGACCCACCCCGGGTCTCTGGGGAGACCCAGGGAAATGCTGCGTGGCCCCGGTCAGCCAAACCCCAGGCCCTTCCTCCAGACACCCGCTCACCTGTAGCAGCTCAACTCCCAGGCCCAGGGCGAGGAGCCACAAGGGCCAGAGGGACTAATACCTGGCGCCTGAGCGGAGATTCCAGGATGCACTGCGAGGTCTTCTTTCAGTGATTGGCGGTTCTCCCTCCAGCTGGACATGGGCAGGGAGAGCCTATGCTCTCAGGGACAGAGGTGGGGCAGGAAGAGAGCCTGAGCCTGAGCCAGAGGGTGGGGAGGAGGCATACCTGAAGTGGTAGGAGTTATGTAGGCTTCTGCAGATCATCCAATTCCAGAGTAAAATTTCCCTGTTATTACTGCTTTGAGTCCCTGAGTAAATTGGGGCTCCAAGTAAGGTCGTGTCCCTGAGAAAAGCGTCACCATCGCCTCCTCCTTGTAACGACTTCCGGGTCATGTGAGCAGAGTGGGAGGGGCTGTTCAGTGCCCCAACCGACTGGGATCAGTTCCCTCCTGGGGGCGATGAGTGGGTGAGTCTGCCCCGACCTATGCGTTCTGGCCCTGCCATAAGCTCCCCAGACCACTTCTGAGGAAGTGACAGAGGTAAAGGGGGTCCAGGAAACCAGCGAGGAGGCCCCGTGGCTGAGGAACTTGGCACCTGAGGGACAAGGACCTTGATGTGGCCCTGGGGAAGCAAGCAGATGCAAGAAGCAGAAGAGGTGAAGAAGGCCTTGTTGAGGCTTAGTTGACTGGCCGGTAGCTGCTGCTTCAAGATCTTTTAAGGCAGAGGTTAGGGTTTGGGCTTTTTCACTGCAAAGGACATCCAGTAAAGCATTTTTAACTAATGATTGAGTATGTCATGTTATATAATATTTGAATTTTGAAAGGGTGAGAGGCAAGCGATGAGGACCTGTTGTATAGCACAAGTAGCTATATCCAATCACTTATGATGGAACATGGTGGAGGATAATATGAGAAAATGAATGTATATACATACGTGTGTGTGTGTGTGTGTGTGTGTGTGTGGCTGGGTCACTTTGCTCTATGGCAAAAAATAACAACATTGTCAATCAACTATAGTTTAATTTAAAACATGAAAAAAAAATGAAAGGATGACTGCCTACAATTCAGGAGATAGTCTTTTGGTGCCTTTAAGAGGGCCAAGGAGTTGTGCCTCATGGGCAGGCAAATACAGGTGTGAGTGAGAGAATCCTTAGCAGGTATGTTAGAGCCGTGTTCCTAAGCCTTCTGAATTGCTGATGGCAGCAGCTTCCCTTCTTTGTGTTTGTTCTTTTACTGTGGGGTGAGTGTGTGGTTTTAATTTGTATATACTCCATGGTACAAAATAGGCATCCCTATCAGAGTTTGGATGTACAAAACTCCTTAAGACAGCAGCCCAATCCCTGTGACACTGAATCTGGAATATCTGGCCCTGCTGTGCAGGGTACAGCAGAATTGAGCAGGATGGAGCCAGCCTACTTGCTGTGTCATTATCTTGCAGTGAATTCTTCCTCTGGACCCATTGCTTTTAAGAATTACTTTTGTCTTCCCTACAAGACAACTTCAGGAGTTATCTTGCTTTCATCCCTACACCTCTGTAAGAACTGAAAGTGTTCTACATTTATCATCAATTTAATTTCTCAGCAATGGAATATTTTTATGCATGTTGCTCTGAGATGCTTTATAGTCTTGAGCTCTGGCTGGTCCAACTTGTTTTAGCACGTTGCTCATCCTCTCCTTCCCCTTTGTGCATATATGGAAAGACCTGAAATGACATTCAACAAACCTTTACTATGTAGTGTGAAACGTGTATATGTGTAGGTACACACAGGCGTGTCTCTGTGCTTATATATATATGGAAATTTATGATATCTAACAATGCCTATTTCTGTATCCCACAGAAATGAGATGGAGAGGGAACAGGACTAAATATCCCACTTTGTTTTGTAGCATTTGTAAAGCTTAAAAACAAACAAACAAACAGAAACCTAAAATGTATGGACTTTTTGCCACCAGAAAATAAATTTTTAAATAGAAAAAGCTGGAGTTCCCATCGTGGCACAGTGGTTAACGAATCCGACTAGGAACCATGAGGTTTCGGGTTCGGTCCCTGCTCTTGCTCAGTGGGTTAACGATCCGGCGTTGCCGTGAGCTGTGGTGTAGGTTGCAGACACGGCTCGGATCCCGCGTTGCTGTGGCCCTGGTGTAGGCTGGTGGCTACAGCTCCGATTCAGCCCCTAGCCTGGGAACTTCCATATGCCGCGGGAGCGGCCCAAGAAATAGCAACAACAACAACAACAAAAAAAAGACAAAAAGACAAAAAAAAAAAAAAAAAAAAAAAAAAAAAGCTGAGGTTTTTTGATCCAGTTATTTTTAGAATAGTTAAAACATGCTGCTTCAATATGATGATAAACAAAAGAAAGAATTTTATTGTATGCAGGTAATTTTCTCTCTTTAAAAAAATTAGTAAACAGTCCTTTTCAAAAGTCCTTGGAAGGAGATGAGAGAAACTTGGGAGGGAATGAATCCAAACTTTGTTGAATTGAGTGTGAGTTGTACATACAGAGAAATACAAAGTTTTCTGGTTAAGTAAGCTGAAGTGGGGATCTATATGCTGCCTCCAAGAGGAGATGTCAACAGAATACACAGTGAGGCCAAACAACTGAAACATTGCAGTTTGGAGCAGAAAAAGTTTTATTGCAGGGCCAAGCAAGGAGAATGAGTTTCTGGCACTCAAAAACCCCAAACTCCTCAATGGTTTGGGGGGATAAGTTTGTTGTTTTTTGTTTTTTCTTTTTTCTTTTTTAGGGCCTCACCTGTGGCATATGGAGAGTCCCAGGCTAGGGGTCAAATTGGAGCTGTTGCTGCCAGCTTATACCACAGCCACAGCAAAGTGGGATCTGAGCTTCATCTGCAGCCTACACCATGAGCAGGGCCAGGGATCAAACACAAACCTCATAGTTACTAGTCTGATTCATTAACAACTGAGCCACAACAGGAACTCCTCTAAAGGTCAATTTTAAGTTGGCATTTATACAAATTAATCAAGTGCCATGACAGGAACTCCCGAGTGGGGGGGGATTTTTTTATAGGCAAAAGACAGGGTGAGTGTTGTAGGGTGTATGGCTTTTTTCTGATCTGTTGGTAAAAAACTTCCAGGGAAATCTTTGGCACATCCTGAAGTTACCATCCTCCATGTGGGTGGGGACCTTAGTTCCTGCAGAAGAGCTGGAAGATATTCAGCTATGTATATTCCTTGATCAGGAACCATGACCCTATCTCAAGGCTGCACTATTGTTTCTCAACTGCAAGGAGTCCTGAAACAATAGTATCAGCATTCCCTCTATTCCCTGATTAGCAAAACCCATTGAGCAGAAACTTTTCTTCACGTATTCATTTGCAGATCACAAAAATATTTTTTTTGCCATTAAAAAATATATGGCTTCACTAAGGAGTTTATATCTCCTATTGCACACTGTCCTTAAGAACACATTTTGGAAGGCACTTAGATTTGTATTCCAACTGTATTTACATAGTTGTAGGATTTTAGATTTCTCTCATTTTCTTAATTCCTGTTTCCTGATCTAAAACTGGGTAAAATGATACTTAATTTCATAAAGTTCTTGGGAAAAAACTTTGCAGAGGTAGAACTTCTTTCCTCCCTCCTTCTCTTCCTTTCTAACAGGCGTACTTTTGTTTTGTTGTTGCCTTTTTTTAGGGCCACACCCACTACATATGGAACTTCCCAGGCCAGGGGTTGAATTGGAGCTGCAGCAGCTGGCCTACACCATAGCCACAGCAACACCAGATAAAGGCCACCTCTGCAACCTACACCACAGCGCACAGCTGCACCAGATCCTTAACCCAGAGAGTGAGGCCAGAGATTGAACCTGCATCCTCACGGATAGTAGTTGGGGTCATTACTGCTGAGCCATGATGGAAATTCCCTAACAGGTATACTTTTAAAATAGAATTAAACATAAAGAATAAAAAAGAAGGTGGCTCAGACACTCTAGAAACACAACTCCAAAAATGACAATATGATTAATAGTCATGCACTATCTTATTATAGAAAAGTGTTTAACAGAAAACACTATTTTTAAAAATCAGATTGCAAGTTTAGAACTTTTTTATTTTTCAAAGCTAATCTTATTAAAACATTTGTTCCAAATGCTGAAGAATTGGAATTATTTTTGTTTTGGTTTACTTGTAGTAGTTGGACTTTTCATGGCATGGCTCAGTTTATATGTTTTATTTAATTAGTAATAACAGAGTTGTGAAACACAAAACTTTTTTGTGTAATGCACTGGAAAGAAGAAAATAGTGTGCAAACTGACATACTAACACATTCTCATAGGAAATGTTACACTAAAAGTAGAAAAAAATGAGAAATGGCTGTATACCAAAATATTCTTTGCTCTTACTTAATACTGAGTTCAAAACTTTAAAGAATATTATATGGCTGCTTGCATAGAAAGTGCCACAAAATAGTTTACATATGATATTATGAGAACTTGCAAAAAAATAGAGTATTGTAATAATCTTAAAAGTGTTAAGTCAGGAGATGTTGTAGTTAGTTCTTGTGGATTCTTAGTGTACAATCAGATGACATCCTTCTGAAGGACACTGACAGGACTTTTCTGCAGAGCAGTTGACAGGGGCCAGAGCCTCCAATTCTCAACCCCACTGTCTCTTACCAAGAATTCTTGGGATACAGTTGTATTATTTTATAGTAGGATGAGAATTGATATAATAAAGGATCTATGGCTAGAATCCAGTGTTCTTTCCAGGATCACTCTGGCCAGATGGAAGCCTGGAATGGAAGATGAGATCTTGATCTGGAGTTTAGGGAGGGAAGGCATGTGGTGAAGTGAGAACAAAGGGAAGAAACAGAGGACTGAATTCAGGCTAGGCTACGAGGTGCTAAAACAAGGATCTAGTTATTGACAGAACTAGAATTCCTAATTTTTTCTTTGGCCTCAGGCTCTGACATAGCTCAGCTCAGCCTGTATTTATCTAAAATTTGCTATTTTGTTCATCATGCATTACTTTGATGTGTCATTTGTTTTCCAAAAATAGTATTAAGGAATTTCCATGTGGCATAAGGGGTTAACAATCAGTATTGTCACTGCTGTGGGCCCAGGAACTTCCCCATGCCACTGGTGTAGCAAAAAAAAACCCAAAAAACAAAAAACAAAAAAACACATTAACATCGTTGTTACTTTGGGCATAGTCTTTAATTTTGTGCCGTCATATTCTAGTCCTGGCTCTGGGAAGGAGAGTGAAGATGGTGAAGGTGATGCAGGTGCCTCATACCCCTGAGAGAAGAGTTATATTCCTTCCCATTCTTTTTGAAATTGAACAGCTTAGAGTCCTTCCTTGTCCTTTTTAGGGACTTAGATACACCCTAAACACAATCACCCCTAAGCCTAAGATTAGGCACCCTGAGCATAATAGCCTGTGGCTTAAAGGTGATTAGCACATGATGTTTTTCAGGAACTTTCCTAGTTTGTCCTAATCTCTGATCAATGTGCCCTTTTCACAAGTACTGTTATTCTAGACAACAATCAAGAAGACCACCATCATGATCAGGCTGAGATCACCTGACTCCAGCTTTGATGATTAAGATTCCCCCAAAGAAAGAGAACGAATGTCTGTACCAATACTGATTCCTATCTGAAAAACTGCTTTTCTCCTTTTTACTATAAAATGCCTTGTAATTCTTTCTAAGTGGGAGCACAGTCTTTAAGGCATTAGCATGCTGTGACCCTCCTTTGCCTGGCAAAGCAGTAAAGCTATTTTTTTTGTTTTGTTTTTTTTACTCCTTTACCTAAAACTCTGTCCCTGCATTTCAATTTCACACCAGCAGACAGAGGATGAATTGTAGCAATGAAAGGACCAAAGCCTTCACCCAACTCATAGTTTGGAAAGGACCGATCCCAGAAAGAACCAATCAATTTGCACATTTTCTTTGGTCTACTTCTCTCTACCTGCTCCATGGGCTCAAACTGGGGTGATACCATCACTTCTGATGCCCTTCACCATTTCTCTTTTTGTTTCTTTTTTTGGTGAATTTAGGGCCATACCTGTGGCATAGGGATGTTCCCAGGCTAGGGGACTTGGAGTTGCAGTGCTGGCCTACACCACAGTCATAGCAATGCCAGATCTGAGCTGTGTATGTGACCAATCCCACAGCTCATGGCAATGCCAGATACTTAGCCTGCTGAGAGAGGCCAGGAATGGACCCACATCCTCGTGGATACTAGTCAGGTTCCAACTCCCGCCCTTCACCACTTGATTAAACTCTATAATATTTCTTTTCCTTTGTGTCCTAAACATGTTAGAAAATGCAAAGAACTTTTATTAGAAAAATAATAAAACTGTCACTAAATCACTGAGAAGTTAAAGTTCAAAAGACTCATAATTTGACACTCTTGGTCTCGCCCTTGACCCTGCCAGTGAATCAAATGGGGCATCACTGTCATGGCCTTGTTCCAATATGCCACTTTTAGCATACATGCCACTGGTTGTTGAGTTTTTATACTTTTGAGAGTATTGCTGTCTTTCCTCTGGCAATCTTGTGTTAAGTAAATGAATGGCAGTGACAAGGTGTATATCAAGGCTGATGCATCTTAAATGCCCCAATAAAGATGAGTACCATGCTGTGTTCAATAGTCAGAACCTTTGCTATGCAACCAAGGACAATTAGACATTCAAGTCACTGGGTGTTTTACTGAAAAATTACTGAAGTTGTTTGAGGAGAAATTCATAACCATTTAATTACCTGGTGACAGTATGGCTGGTTATTAATTTTTTCTGTGACTGTGACAATCTTGAATATATGAGTTCTCACTACTCTGCCAGACTTCCTTTTGGTGTTATTCATCTGGTTGTGGTGAGACAAGTAAATACAAAATCAGCAGAATTTGAAGATATGATTATCCCAGAAGGAATTGTAGTGATAATTAGTTAGTTCTTCCCAAGTTTTTCAATATGCTCTTAAGCTCTAATTATTCAAAAACTGTTAGCTCAGTGCTGAAAAGCTTTTATTATTTTACTGTATGTTAGTTCAGATATGAAATTTATACATTTATTCTAAATGTCAATTATAATTTGGCCTTTCTAAGAAGCTATTTATACAAATAGCTTGGATAAAAGGCATAAAACAGAACTTCAAAGGAAATCAAACTTTCTTTTCTTAGGACTGCATGTTGGGAAATACATTCAGAAATGAACATTTCAGTAGTAACATAAAGAGAACAACAATTAGTATTTCAGATTTTCTTGTATGACTTTAATTAGGTGTTATTCAAAGAAAATGTGATACAGATATACAAAGGAATATTATTCAGCCGTAAAATACAAGGCAATTTCAAGCAACATGGATGGACATAAAAATGATCCAAGTAGATGAAGCCAGACAGAAAATGACAAATATCATATGAGATAACAAATATATGGAAATGTATAGAAATGATACACTAGAACTTACAAAAAAGAAACTACACAATGATTCTAATCTGGATTTTGTTTATTTCTTTTCCTTATCTAGTCACCCTAAATAGAATCTCCAGTACAATATTTTTGTTTGTTTGTTTGTTTTTATTTTTTATCATGTATATATATAACAGCTAAGAAAATTATTTGGATCAGGTCAAAAACAGATATCAGAACCAAAATCTACACCATGCACAAAAAATAAACTCAAAATGGCTTAAAGACTTAAATGTAAGACAAGACACCATCAAATTTCTAGAAGATAACATAAGTAAAATATTCTCTGATATGAACCTTACAAATGTTTTCTCAGGTCAGTCTCCCAAAGCAACAGAAACAGAAGCAAAAATAAACCAATGGAACCTAATCAAACTGACAAGATTTACATGGCAAAGGAAACCATAAAAAAAAAAAAGACAACTTACAAAATAGGAGAGAATAATTTCAAACAACATAACTGACAAGGGCTTAATCTCTCTAAAATATAAAAACAACTTATACAATTCCACAGCAAAAAAGCCAAAAACCCAATGGAAAAAAATGGGCAAAAGACCTGAATAGACATTTCTCCAAAGAAGATATACAGATGGCCAACAAGCACATGTAAACATGCTCAACATCCCTGCTTATTAGAGAAATGCAAATCAAAACTACTATGAGGTACCACCTCACACCAGTCAGAATGGCCATCATTAATAAGTCCACAAATAACAAATGCTGGAGAGGGTGTGGAGAAAAGGGGACCCTCCTGCACTGTTGGTGGGAATGCAAATTGGTATGACCACTATGGAAAACAGCATGGTGGTACCTTAGAAATCTATACATAGAACTACCATATGACCCAGCAATCCCACTCTTGGGCATATACCCGGACAAAACTTTCCTTGAAAAAGACACATGCACCTGCTTGTTCACTGCAGCTCTATTCACAATAGCCAAGATATGGAAACAACCTAAATGTCCACCTAGAGATGGTTTGGATTAAGAAGATGTTGTATACATATACACAATGGAATACTACTCATCTATAAAAAAGAACAAAATATTGCCATTTGCAGCAACATGGATAGAACTAGAGACTCTCATACTAAGTGAAGTCAGGAAGAGAAAGACTATATGATTTCACTTACATCTGGAATATAATCTATGGCACAAATGAACCTTTCCACAGAATAGAAACTCATGGACATGGAGAAGAGACTTGTGGTTGCCAAGAGGGAGGATGAGGGAGTGGGAGGGACTGAGAATTTGGGGTTAATAGATGCAAACTATAGCCTTTGGAATGGATAAGCAATGGGATCCTGCTGTATAGCACTGGGAACTATGTCTGGTCACTTTAGATGGAGCATGATAATGTGAGAAAGAAGACTGTATACATGTATGTGTGACTGGGTCTCCTTACTGTGCAGCGGAAAATTGAGAGAACACTGTAAATCAGCTATAATGGAAAAAATAACAATCACTATTTAAAAAAGAACCAAAATCTTAATTTGGTATATTTCATTAAACCAATAAAATGGCCCCTAAGAAAGACAAATACTATATCATATCCCTTAAGTGTGGAATCTAAAAAATACAACAGCACAGGGAGCCGAGAAGATAAAAGGAGCCAAGGAAGGGAGTTGCCTGAATGGTGCAGTTCTGAAGGCAGGCTCCTAATCAGAAAAAGAGGCCCGCCTGAATGGTGCAGTTCCGAGAACAAGCTCCTAATCAGATAAAGGGGCCTGTCTGAACGGTGCAATTCCGAGGGCAGGTTCCTAAACAAGGGGATCCCTGCCTGCACAGCGCAATTCTGAGGACAAGCCCCAGAAGACAATAAGGTTCATCTGCTGACATTGGTGGGGAATTAAATTTTCCAGGAAGCAATTTCCATTTTACATTGCTGAGTGGGTGTTATTCCATGGATGACTTAGTGTTTTCTGTTATTCACTTGTTATTCAGTTTTCCTCACTCTTTCCTGATTATTTACTTATTATTCTTATTTTCCATTCTTATTTTTCTGTGGTGATTTGTGATTTAACAAAGTTACAACAATAATATAATAAGAATTTCATCCTGAAGGACTTTTCCCTATTTAAATCCAACTTAATTAAAACATAGTGTTTATCTACTAACTAGTAATGTAGTAAACTTTAGAGTTAGGATTTTAATAAGGTTCATAGAAGTTAGACATATATTATTCATGACCAAAAGACACCTAACTATGAGTTATAGAAGCTTTTAAGTGATAGCTAGTTAAGTTGGTTTATATTTTCTTACACTGTCTCCCTGCCATAACACTTTAAAGATAAGCACTAGTCTAAAAACAAGATTTGTTATGTCTGTGACCACTTCAACTTGTGGAGACTGACTGGCTATGGGATGATTTGTACTGAGTCTCCTCCTTTCCACATGATGTATTGTACCTAATTGCCCTTAAATTGCACTCACTAAATTTAGTTAAGATAATGATCTTAAAACGTGATATATAGCTGCTGTACCATGTAAAAGTTAACTGATGTACTTTTAACACTATGGTGTAATCTGTAGTTAGAAACTGTCTATACAATCAACCACTTATGCCAATAAAATTTGAGCAGTCCAGCGCCCTGAAAGAAGGGACAAAGAGGCTGCCTCCATATGTACATTCTGCCAACGCTGTCCCTCTCCTATTGGGAAAAAGTGTACACTCCCTGGCCGCTGGAGCTGGACTCTGGCATAACAGGAGTTCCCGTCGTGGCTGAGTGGTTAACAAATCCAACTAGGAGCCATGAGATTGTGGGTTCTATCCCTGGCCTTGCTCAGTGGGTTCAGGATCTGGCATTGCAGTGAGCTGTGGTGTAGGTCACAGATCCAGTGTTGCTGTGGCTCTGACATAGGCTGGTGATGACAGCTCCGATTATACCCCTAGCCTGGGAACCTCCATATGCTGCAGGTGCAGCCATAGAAAATGCAAAAAGACAAAAATAAATGAATACATAAATAAACATAAATAAAAAATTAAAAATACAACAAACTAGTGAATAGAACAGAAAGAGACTCACAGATATACAGCACAAACTAGTGGTTAACAGTAGAGAGGGGAAATGGAGAAGGGCAGTGTAGAGGCAGGAAACTAATAGGTACAAATTACTGTGTATAAAATAAATTATAAGGACATATTGTGCAACTCAGGATATATAGGCAATATTTTATAATAACTATAAAAGGAGTATAAACTTTAAAAATTGTGAATCACCATATTGTACACCTGTAGCCTATATAATATTGTCTATCAAATATACTGCAGTTAAAAAAAAGTCCCTAGGAATCTTTTAATATTATGAGTCTATTTAATAATTAATACTTAGTCATATATTTCAAATATATGGTAGGGCAAACTATAGCTAATTTTCACTTAAGAGTAAAATGGGGAGTTCCCAGTCTGGCTCAGCAGTTAAGGAGCCTAAATTGCATCCATGAGGACACAGGTTCAATCCCTGTGTGTTGAGGATCTGGCATTCAGTGTGTTGAGGATCTGGCATTGCCATGAGCTGTGGTGTAGGTCACAGACACAGCTCAGATCCTGTGTGGCTGTTGTTGTGGCTGTGGCCAGCATGTAGCTCTGATTGGACCCCTAGCCTGGGAAGCTCCATATGCCATGGGTGTGGCCCTAAAAAAAAAAAAAAAAAAAAAAGAGGAAACTGGATCTTTTATAGCAAGAGAATTATTGGCTCCAGGGTTTCCCTATGCAGTTTTTTAAAGTTTTCAAAAAATTCCTTCCAAGCTTTAATAGAGATATCATTTACATATAGCAGTATTTTGTAAGTTTAAGGGGAAAAAATGGTGATCTGATATGATTATACATTGCAAAATGATCACCACCATCACTTTAACTAACACCTAGTTCAAGTTACATAATTAAAGTGTCTTTGTTGCTGTGAGAACATTTAAGATCTACTCTCTTATCAACTTTCAAGTATCTAACACAGAGTTATAAATTATAATCACTATGTTGTATGTACCCAGAACTTATCAACTTCAAATATTAATTTATCAGGTATATAACAGTGATTTGATTTTTTACAATAAAAAATTAGGAGTTCCCTTTGTGCCTCTGTGGGTTATGAACTCAACTAGTGTCCATGAGGATGAAAGTTTGATTCCTGGCCTCTCTCAGTGGGTTAAGGATCCAGAATTGCCATGATCTGTGCTATAAGTTGCAGATGTGCCTTGCATCTGGTGTTGCTGTGGTTGTGGTGTAGGCCTGCAGCTGAAGCTCCCATTCGACCCCTATCCAGGAACTTCCATATGCTACAGTTGTAACCCTAAAAAGAAAAAAAAAAGTGATCAGAAGTCTGGTTATCAACTGTCACCACACAACATCAATACATTCTAGATATTGTTCACTGCCTTACTTAACATTTCATACAGATGACTCATTTTTTTTAAGGTTTTGTTAGTTTGTTTGGCTGCCCTGCATGCAGATGTTAATTCTTCTTTAACTGTTTGGTAAAAATCACATCTAAAACTCTCTGGTCCTAGGCTTTTGGCTGTTGGGAGGTATTTAATTACTGATAATCTTCATTACTGGTAATCAATCTGTTCATATTTTCTATTTTTTCCTGATTCAGTCTTAGGAGATACTTCTAGGTACCTATGCATGTCTTCTAGGTTCTCCATTTTATTGAAGCATAATTGTTCATGCTAATGTCTTATGATTCCTTGTATTTCTGTGATATTGGTTGTAACTCTGTCTCATTTCTAATTTTATTTATTTGGGCCCTGTCCCTTTTGTTTTGATGAGTCTGGCAAAATGCTCATAAATTTTATTGATCTTTTCAAAGGACCATATCTTGGTTTCATTGATATTTTCTATTTCATGTTTTCTATTTTGGGGGCTTGGGTTGGAAATACTATAAAATTTGGTTGTGATGATTTTTGTGCAACTATAAATGTAATTGAGTAATAAAAATGCCATAAAAATAAATAACCAGAGCCCCAGAAGACATGAAGCAAAAATAACAAAATTGAGATGAGAAATAGATGATTTAACATCTGAATGATATTGGAAATCAATAGCAAGTAATTTTGAGAAATTCACAGATTTCCTAGAAAAACAGAAACTGCCAAGACTGGCTCAAGAAAAACAGAAAACTCTGCATATGCCTTCGACAAATAAAAAGATTGAATTAGCAATTTAAAATCTTCTGACAAAGAAAAGACCTAGGCAAATAGCTTCACTGGTGAATGCTACCAAACATTTAAATAAAGAGTATCAATCCTTCACAAACACTTCCAAAATAGAGATGAGGAGGAAGCACTTCCCAAGTCATTCTATAAGATCAGTGTTACCCTGATACCCAAACCAGAAAAGGACACTAAAGAAAACTACTCTATACCAATATCGATGTAGATGCATACATCCTCAGCAAAATACTAGCACACTGAATCCAGCAATATATAAAAGTCATACCTAGTGGGATTTATCCCAGGAATGCAGGATTGGTATAATATCCCCAAATCTCTCCCCAAATCTAGATGATTTCAAAGGAATAAAGGACAAAAATGCATGATAACCTCAATAGATAGAGAAAAAAAGTTGGTAAAACTCAACCCTTGGTTTATGATAAAAGTCATCAACAGACTGAAGCCTGATATGGGACATCTACAGAGATCCACAACAAATATCACACTTATGGTGAAAGATTGAATGCTTTCCATCTAAGATCAGGAATAAAAAAAAGATGTCTGTTCTCACTTCATCTTTTCAACATTGTACTGAATACATTCTTTTTTCTCACATTACATGTTCCATCATAAGTGACTAGACAGAGTTCCCAGTGGGTCACCATGCCATACAATAGAAAAAAAATATATATATATATACATGATAAAAAATAAAAATAAACAAACAAAAATATTGTACTGGAGATTCTATTTAGGGTGACTAGATAAGGAAAAGAAATAAAAGAAATCCAGATTAGAATCATTGTGTAATTTCTTTTTTGTAAGTTCTAGTGTATCATTTCTATACAATTCCATACATTTGTTATCTCATATGATATTTGTCATTTTCTGTCTGGCTTCATCTAGTTGGATCATTTTTATGTCCATCCATGTTGCTTGAAATTGCCTTGTATTTTACGGCTGAATAATATTCCTTTGTATCACATTTTCTTTATCCATTCTTCTGTTGATGAACATTTAATTTGCTTCCATGTCTTACCTACTGTAAAGAGTGCTGCCAAGAAATTTAGGGTGCATATAAGTTTTCAAGTTACAGTTTTCTCCAGATAGATGCCCAGAACTGGAATTGCTAGATCATATGGTAATTCTATATTCAGTTTTTGAAGGAACCTCCATAATAGTCTCCATAGTGGTTGCACTAGCTTACATTCCCTGTAAGAGTGTAGAAGCTTTCCCTCTTTTCCAAACCTATTCCAGCATTTACTCTTTGTAGACTCTTTGATGATGGCCATTCTGACTGCTATGAGGCAATAAGTCATGGGATTTTTATTTTTTTTAAATTTTGACTGCTATGTTTGCAACATATGGAAGTGTCTGGACTAGATGCTGAAGTGGAGCTGCATCTGTGGCCTATACCACAACTGCAGTACAACTGCAGCACTGGATCTGAGCCACATTTGTGACCTATGGTGCAGCTTACATATAACTGGATCCTTAAATAACTTTCTTAAGCTGGGACTCAAACCAGCATCTTCAGGGAGACAACTATGTGAGTCCTTAAGCCACTGAGCCAAACAGGAACTTCTCTTGTAATTTTGACTTGCATTTCTCTCATCATTCATGGTGTTGACCACCTTTTTATTTGCTTTTTGCCCATCTGTCTGACTTTGGAGAACTTTTGTTTAGAATCGAGTTCCATTTTCTAATTATGTTTTTTTGTTTTTTGGTATAAATCTATATGAGATGTTTAAATATTTTGGAAACCTCTTTTTTGTTGGTTGTGTCATTGGCAAGGGTTTTCTCCCAGTCTGTTGGTTGCCTTTTCATTTTGAGTATGTTTTCCTTTGCTGTACAAAAGCTTTGTAGCTGACGTAGGTCCCATTTCTGTATTTTTGTTTTTACTTTCAGTCCTCTAGGAGGTGGGTCAAAAAGTTTATTGCTGCAATTTACATCAAAGGTTTATCTGCCTACATTTTCCTCTAAGAGTTTTATAGTATGTGGTCTTATGTTAAGGTGTTTAATATATTTTGAGTGCATTTTGGTGGATGGTATTAGAGTGTACTAATATCATTTTTTTTTTACATGTAGTTGTCCAATGTTGCCAGCATCATTTATTGAATGTACTATATTTTATCAATTGTATACTATTGTCTCTTTATGTTGTGGATTAGTTGGACATAGGTGCATATGGGTTCTGTTCCACTGACCTATACTTCTGTTTTTGTGCCAATACCATCCCATTTTAATTACTGTAGCTTTGTAGTAAAGTCTGAAGTCAGGGAGCCTGATTCCTCCAGCTTAATTTTCCTTTCTCTAGATTGCTTTGGTTATTCAGATTTTTTTGTATTGCCATATACACATTGAAACATTTTGTTCTATTTCTAAGAAAAATTACATTGTTAATTTAATAGGGAAGGTGCCGAATCTGTAAATCTTGGGTAGTACAGTCCTTTGGAAAATATTGATTCTTGCAATCAAAAGGGGGGTAGAGCTTTCAATCCATTTGTGTTATCTTTGATTTCCTTCATCAGTATCTTGTAGTTTTCAGAGTATAGCTATTTTGCCTTTTTAGGTAGATGTATTTCTAGGTTTTTTTTCTCTTTGATGGGATGGCAAATGCAATTGTTTCCCTAATATCTCTCTGATCTTTCACTGTAAGTATATAGGAATGAAAGCTGTTTCTGTGTATTATTTTTGTATCCTATATCATTACAAAATTAATGGATCAGCTATAACAGTTTTCTGGTATGTGTTGAATTTTCTATGTATCACATCATCTGCACAGTGATATTTTTCCTTCTTTTCTAATTCATACTCTCATTATTTCTTTTTTTGAGTCACAGTGGAGAGACTGGACATCCTTGTCACATTCCCAGTCTTAGTGGAATTGCTTTCATCTTTTCACCATGGAGAATGATGTTAGCTATGTGTTTGACATATATGTCTTTTATGATGTAGATGTAACTTCCTTCTATGCCCACATTCTAGAGAGTTTTTATCAAAACTTCATATTGAAGTTTGTCAAAAAGCTTTTTCAGCATCTACTGACTTGATCAAAGAGTTTTTATTCTTCACTTGCTTTATGTGGTTTATATCACTGATTTATTTTCATAGACTGAAGAATCCTTGCATACTGTAGATGAATCCCACTTTATCATGTTGTATTATCTTTTAAATGTATCTGCCAATATTTTGATGAGGAGTTTTATATCTATGTTCCCCTGTGATACCGGCCTGTCATTTTCTTTATGGTGGTATCTTTGACTGGTTTTGGTATCAGGGTGACAGTGGCCTCAATAGAATGAGGTTGGGAGTGTTCCTTCCTCTGCAATTTTTTTGGAAGAGTTTCAGAAGGATATGTGTTACCTCCTCTCTGAATATTTGGCCTCTAATAGAGTTGGCCTGTGAAGCCATCTGGTCCTAGCCTTTTGTCTGTTGGAATTTTTGTAATCACAGTACTGTGACTTCAATGTCAGAACTCATGATTGTTCAGTCCATCTTTTCTGTTTTCTTCCTGGTTCAGTCTTGGAAGGGTGTGGCTTTCTAAGTATTTGTCCATTTTTTTCTAGGTTGTCCATTTTATTGGCATATAGTGACCTTTAGTAATCTTTTAGGATCATTTGTCTTTTTGTCATGTCCTTCATAAAGTCCCCTCTGTATTTCTGATTTTATTGATTGGAACCATTTCCTTTTTTTTTTTTTGATAAGTCTGGCTAAAGTTTTATCAATTTTTTTTTATCTTTTCAAAGAATCAGCCTATAGTTTCATTTACTGCTTCTGTTTTCTTTTTCTCCTTGATTTCTGCTCTGATCTTTCTGATTTCTTTCCTTCACTAACTGTGTTTTTTTGTTTGTTTGTTTGGTTGGTTGGTTGGTTGGTTGGTTCTTCTTTCTCTAGTAGCTTTAAGTGTAAGATGAGGTTGTAAAATTGGAATTTTTCTTGTGTGTTGAGGTAGGATTGTATTGCTTTAACCTTCCCTCCCAGAACTGCTTTTGCTGTGTTTCCATAGCTTTTAGATGGTTGTGTCTTCATTGTCATTGTGTCCAGGTATATTTTGTTTCTTCAGTGATCCTTTTTTTTAGCCTTCACATTTTTAAGTTTTGTTTTGTTTTTTGTTTGTTTGTTTTGCAGTGTTTGCCTTTTGGTCAATTTCTAGCCTCATCACATAGTAGTCAAATAAAATACTTGATATGATATCAGTTTTCTTGAATTTACTGAGACTTTATTTGTAGCCCAAGGAATGATCTCTCCTGCACAATGTTTCCTGGGTACTTGAGAAGAAAGTGTATTCATGTGCTTTCAGATGAAATGTTCTATAGGTATAAATTAAGATTAACTTGTCTATGGTATCATTTAATACATGTATTTCTTTATTGATTTTTTTGTCTGGATGATCTGTCCAATTCTGAAAGTAGGGCATTGAAATTATCTGCTATTATTTTATTTTTTATTTCTCACTTTATGGCTGTTAACATTTGCCTTATATATTGCAGTGCCCCTGTGTTGGGTGCATATATATTTAGAATAGCTACATCTTCTTCATGGATTTGTCCCTTGATCATTAGGTAGTGTCCTTCTTGTCTCTCATATCATTCTTAATTTTTAAGTCTTTTTTGTCTTATTTAAATACTGCTCCTCCTGATTTATTTTGATTTTGCTTTGCATATAATGTCTTCTTTCATTCTGTATGTGTCCCTAAATCTGAAGTTGGTCTTTTATAGATAGCACATAGGTAGGTCTTGTTTTTGTATCCATTCTGCCAGTCTATATCTTTTGGTTGGAGCATTTCATCCAATTTTTTTTTCAGGAGAATATTGATGTGTATGTACTTTTTGCCATTTTATCAACTATTTTGGATTTGGAGGTGTTTTTTTTTTTGGTCTTTTTTTTTCTCTTATCTTGTTCCTTTCTCTCATAATTTGCTGATTTTTAGCATTGTATTTGAATTGCTTTTTCTTATGAGTGTGTCTATTGTAGGTTTTTGTTTGTTGTTCTCATGGGTTTTTTTTTTTTTTTTTTTTTTTTGCATTTTAGGGCTGCACTGGTGGCCTAGGGATCTCCCCAGGCCAGTGGTCCAATCAAGCAAAGGCACCAGGCCTCTCAGGTGGGCCAAGGCTTTTTCCTGATCACCCTTGATTATGATGCATTCTACCCTAGCTATCTCAGTTTGATGTCTCACAACCAACCCCAGTCATCTCTCTGGATCTGGCTTCAGGAGGCTCAGTCTCAGGACCCTGCTCTGGTTCACTCACAAGCTCAGCAAATCTGGCTGTGGTGTGCTGGGCAGCAGTACCAAGGAACCAAACAGGTCTTTCTCCAGTTTGCCTTCTATCAACTGGTTGCTCCACTCTCCTGAGATTCCAAAGCTCCTTCTCTGTCCCAGCTGGTCTCTTGCAGTGAGGGGCCTTGTCTGTGTGCAGAAAACTTTCCTCTTTCACAGCTCCCCCCAACACCTATGGGGCTCTACTCCCATCATGAGGCTTTTCTCTCTCTCTTTTTCTTTTTGCAGACCCAGGTCTGTGGAGATTTTTGTGCCCTTTGGAGAATCTGGGATCTTCTGACATCATTCAGTAGATTTTTTTATGATCACTGTGAAGATAATCATGACATATTTTTGATACATTTGTCAGAGAACATGTGTTTCATGGCCTACATCTCCACCATCTTGCCCCCAACCTCCAGCTTTCCAGTTTTTTTTGTTTGTTTGTTTTGTTTTGCTTTGTCTTTTTAGGGCCACACCTGAGTCATATGGAGGTTCTCAGGCTAGGGGTCTAATTGGAGATGTAGCTGCTGGCCTACAGTACAGCCACAGAAATGCCAGATCTTTAACCCAGTGAGTGAGGCCAGGGATCGAACCTGCAACCTGCAGCTAGTCAGTTTCCTTAACCACTGAGCCATGATGGGAACTCCCAGCTTCCCAGTTTTGAATCAGGCAGCTTATTTTAATTTTTCCTGATATGTATGCAATCACATCCTATGAATCAAAACCTCATTTATCAAGATGGACTTTCTTAGTAACCCTGCAGTCTATCATCCACTTTCTCCTCTTCAGAAATAGAAGAGCTAGAAGTCCTCATTCCACAGAAATGGTGATTATAAGTTGTGACTATGCAACCAAGTCTTTTATACTCTATTGGAATGACTGTTTAAAATTTCACTTCAAGCTTGTACTTTCCCCTGCTGCCCTCCATGACGATGGGTAGATTTATATTATAAAGGAAAAATTTAATTTTATCAACATTTTCAATGGGATACACTTCCTCTCCTCTGCTTTCCCAAGAGAAGACTTGCAAATGTTTATCATTTTTTAAAATGGTTTGCTTTGCTTTGCAAAGGCTTGTAAGTTTGACTAGGTCTTGTTTTTGCTGTTACTGTTTTTATTTCTATTTCCTTGGAAGACTGACATAAGAAAACATTGTATGCTGCAACTTTGCCAAGTTCATTGGTGAGTTCTGACAGATTTCTAGTAGCGCCTTTAGGATTTTGTAGGTATATTTCATCATCTGCACACCATGCTAGTTTTACTTCTTTTTCAGTTTTGGATTCTGTTTATTTCTTTTTCTTCTCTGACTGCCATTGCTAGGACTTCCAAAACTATATTGAACAGTAATAGTGAAAGTGAACAACCTTGTCTTCTTCTTGATCTTAGTGGAAAGGCTTTCAGTATTTCACCATTATGAGTGATGTCAGCCTCGGCTTTGTCATATGTGTCTTTTATTATGTTGAGTTAGGATCACTATATGCCCAATTTCTGGAGTGCTTTTATCAGAAATGAGTGTTGGATTTTGTCAAAGCTTTTTCTGCATCTATTGAGAGGATCATAGAGTGTTTATTTTTCAGTTTGTTGATGTGGTGTATCACACTTATTTCTGGGTATTGAAGACTCCTTGATATATCACACTTGATCATGGTGTACAATCTTTGAAATATATGTGGATGTGGTTTGTCAATATTTTGTTGAGAATTTTTGCATCTATGTTCATCAGGAATAGTGAACCATAATTTTCTTTTTTGTGGTATATTGTTCTGGTTTTGGTATCAGGGTGATGGTGGCCTCATAGAATGATCTTGGGAATGTTCCTTCCTCTGCTATTTTTTGGAAGAGTTTCAGAAGAATACCTATTAACTATTCTCTGAATGTTTGATAGAATTCACCTCTGTAGCCATCAGGTTCTGATTTTTGCTTTTTAGAATTTTTTTTATCACATTTTCAATTTTAGGGCTTGTGATTGGTTTATTCTTCTTTTCTATATCTTCCTGGTTTGGTCTTGCTCAGTTGTATCTTTGTAAGAATTTCTAACAAATTTTCCCTTTCTTCTAGATTGTCCATTTTGTGTGCTTGTAGTTGCTCAGAGTAGTCACTTATTGTTTTTATTTCTGTTGTGTGGATAAAAACTTCTCCTTTTACATTACTAATTCTATTGCTTTGAACCTTCTACCTTTTCATGATGAACCTGGCTAAAATTTTATCAATTTTGTTGATCCTTTCAAATAACCACTTTTTGGTTTCATCAACTTCTGTTGTTTTCTTTGTCTTGGTTTCGTTTATTCCTGCTCTGATTTTTATGATTTTATTCCTTCTACTAATTTTGGGCTTTGTCTGTTGTTTCTTCTCTAGTTGCTTTAGGTGTAAAATTAGGTTGTATATGAGCTTTTTTTTTTGTTTCCTGAGATAATATTGTATTTCTGTAAACTTCCCTTTAAGCACTGCTTTTTCTGTGTCCAAATAAGAATCAGCCTATTGCATTTTCATTGTCATTTGTCTCTAAGTATCTTTGTATTTTCCTCAGAGGTTCATTGGTTGTTCATAGCACATAGAAGTTGATTGAATTTCTGTGTTCTAACAGTAAAAGAGCAGATGGAGAAATTAGAGAAACCATCCCATTTCCCATTGCACCAAAAAGCATAAAATACCTAGGAATAAACTTAACTAAAGAGACAAGAGACCTATACTGCAAAAACTATAAGACACTGATGAAAGGAATAAGAGATGACAGATATGAAGATACAACATGTTCTTGAATTGGAAGAATCAATACTATCAAATGACCATCCTAATCAAAGCAGTCTACAGATTCAGTGCAATCCTTATCAAATTACCAAGAAAATTCTTCAAGAGCTAGAACAAGATATTTTAATATGTGCATGGAAACACAAAAGACTTCAAATTTCCAAAACAATATTGAAAAAAAAAAGAAAACAGAAGTGGAGGAATCAAGTTCCCAGACTTCTGACTATACTAGGAAGGTACAGTTATCAAAAGAGTATGGTACTGGCACCAAAACAGAAATATAGATCAATGGAATAGGATAGAAAGTGTGGAAATAAACAGAAGCACCTATGGTTCACTAATCTATGACAAAGGAGGCTAGAACATAGAGTGGAATAAAAATACTCTCTTCAATAAGTGGTGCTGGGATAACTGGACAGCTCCATGGAAAACAATAAAATTAGAACACTCTCTAAAACCACATAAAAACATAAACACTATGTATTAAAGTCCTAAATATAAGCCCAGGTACTGTAAAAGTCCTAGGGGAAAACATGCAGTGCACTCTTTGCTCTTTGACTTGTATCGCAGCAAGACTGTGTTTGATTCATCTCCTAGAATAAGGTCAATAGAAACAAAAATAAAATAGTAGGACCTAATTAAACTGAAAATCTTTTGCACAGGGAAGGAAACCATTTTAAAAAATGAAAAGACAAACCACAGTATGGGAGAAAGTCTTTGCAAATGATGCAAGAGACAAGGGCCTAACCTTTAAAATAGACAAACAACACCATAAAACAAACAACTAAATTGAAAAATGGGCCTAATAGACATTTCTGCAGTGAAAACACATGGTTGGCAAGTAGGCCTATGAAAAGATGCTCAACATCACTGATTAGTAGAGAAATCAAAACCACGATGAGGTACCACCTCACACCAGTCAGAATGGCCATCATTAACAAACCTACAAGTAGTGAATTCTGGAGATGGTGTGGAGAAAATGGAACCTTCCTTCACTGTTGATGGCTATGCACATTGATACAATCACTATGGTAAACAGTGCAGAGGTTCCTCAGAAAACTATGTATAGAATGACCATATGATCCAGCAATCCCACTCCTGAGCATATATCCAGACAAAACTTTCATTGAAAAAATACATCCACCCCTATGTTAATTGCAGCACTATTTATAATATCTAAGACATGGAAACAATCTAAATGTTCATTGACTGGTGAATATGTGAGGAAGAAGAGTTACATATATATGGTGGAATACTACTCAGCCATAAAAAGCACCAAAAAATGCCATTTGGTGCCACATACTTGCAACTAGAGATTCTGAGACTAAGCAAAGTAAGTCAGAGAAAGACAAATACCATGTAACATCATTTATATGTGGGATCTAAAATATGGCACAGAGGATCCTGTCTGTAGGTCAGAAACAGATAATGGACCTGGAGAACAGGCTTGTGCTTTGAGGGGAAAGAGTGGGATGGATGAGGAGTTTGGGGCTGGTAGATGCAGACTGTTACATTTGGAATGGATGGGTGATGGGGTCTTACTGTACAATGTGGGGAACTGTGTCCAGTCACTTGTGTTAGAACATGATGAAAGAGAGTATGAAAAAAAAAAGAATGTACATATATGAGTGACTGGGTCACTTTGCTCTACAACAGAAATTGAAGGAATATTGTGAATTGATGAGACCTGCTCATCAACCCAGGTGGCAAAGTCAGTGGTTCTGCAGAATTAAGAAAGAAGAGACAAAGAAATAGGGTGGGGATCAGGGAGCTACTGCCTTTGAGAGGCAATAGCAACCCTCTGAGCCAAGTCATGATTTTTATTTGCTATTTTCTACTTTCTTGTACATACAGGATCACATATGGCATTTAAAATGTTACTGATCAAGGCTACAGATATGCAAGACACAGACCCCTTGTATTCATAGAAGCTATAAATGATTAACCCTCCAGAGAAAGATTATATTTTTTATGATTAAGGCTATTACACCCTTTCCTCCAACTCTCTTAAGGTTCTGGTCATGAGAACAAGAAAGTCAATGGCTTTCCATTGACAACATCTGGAGTATTTGGCAACTTGCTTTCAAGCAGCCACTCATATGATGTACATTTCCCATCTCACTCCCTTTCCCCCAGAGGTCAGGATATATTTTGCAGGCCTAGATTAGTGTCATTCTTCAAACAACATCTAGTTTCTTTGATTCATTGTGGCCTGTATACATGCATAACTGGCAAGCCTCCAACAGTGAATCAACTATACAAATAGTAAAAAATTATATGATTTATGTCAAAGCAATATTTTATCTATAATTTCTTCTAGGAGTTTGGTGATGTCTTGCATTTAAGGTTTTAAGCCATTTTGACGGCTTTTTTTGTGCATGGTTTGTGGATGTTTTTAACCTCATTGATTTACATGCAGCTGTCCAAATTTCACAGCACTACTTGTTGGAGATACATGCTTCTCCCCATTGGATATTTTTCCCTTGTCAAAGATTCATTTGCCATAAGTGTGCAGGTTTATTTCTGGGCTCCATTCTGCTCCATTGGTCTGTATGACTGTTTGTGTGCTAATACCACACTATTTTGATGACCATAAGTTTTGTTTTTTTCTAAAGTCTGTGAGGGTAAGGCCTCCAAATTTATTGTTTTCCTTCAGGATTGTTTTGGCAATCCAGGGTCTTTTATGATTGCCTTTAAATTTTAGGACTATTTGTTCTATTTCCATGAAAATGTCATGGGCAATTCAATAGCAATCACATTAAATCTATAGATTGCTTTGAGTTGTTTTCCCATTTTAATTTTGTGAATTCTTCCCATCCAAAATATGGGATAACTTTCCCTTTCTTTGAATCATTTTTCATTTCCTTTATTATTTTTTATGGTTTTCACCCTATAGGCTTTTCTCTTCTTTGCTCAGGTTTACTAGTAAGTATTTTATTTGAGGGGCTGTACAATTTTTTCGAGGTATTGTTTGTTTGCATTCCCTTTTGGATAATTAATTCTTAGTGTAAAGAAATGAACCTGAATTCATTATAATAATTTTGTATCCTGCTACCTTGCTGAATTCATTTATCACTTCTAGTAGCTTTTGTGATGTCTTTAGAATTTCCTCTGTATAATATCATTGTCATCTCCATATAGTGACAGTTTTCCATCTTCCTATCCAATTTTTATACTTTTATTTCTTTGTGTTGTCTGACTGCTGTGCCTAGGAATTCAAATACTATATTGAGGAGAATTGGTGAGATTGGAAATTCTTGTCTTGAACCCTATTATGTGGGAATGCTTTCAGTTTTTCATGGTTGAATATTGTATTGGCTATGACTTTGTCCTCAATAAGTTTTATTAGGTTCTGTTCCTCTATACCTACCATGGTAAAAGAGGTTCTCATGAATGTTTGTTGAACATTGTCAAGTGCTTTTTCTGCATGTATTTTGATGGCCATGTGTTTTTTGTCTTTTACCTTTGCAGTGTATCCTGTACATTGATTTGTGTACATTAAACCACCCTTGTGGATTTGAGATGAGTCCCTCTTGGTTGTGGTATGTGGTCTTTTTACTTGCCATTGGATTTTCTTTCCTAGTATTTTGTGGAGGATTTTTGCATCTATTCATCAAATATATTGACCTGTAATTTTCATTTACTGTGGTATCATAGTCTGGTTTTGGTATCAAGGTTACGGTGAGTTTAGAGACTGTCTTTGGATGTGATCCCTCCTCATCAATTTTTTGGAAGTGTTTGAGAAAAATTAGTATAAGTTCTTCTCTATATGTTTGGTAGAATTTTCTTGTGAAGGCATCTGTTTCTGGACTTTTCTTTGTAGGGAGTTTTTATTTTTGTTTTGTTTTTTACAGATATTTTTTCACATCTACTGATTGGTGTGTTCAGATTATCTGTTTCTTTTTGATTCAATTTTGGTGGTCTCTAGGCTTCTAGAAAATTGTCCATTTCTTCTAGGTTGTTGAATTTATTGGCATATAATTGTTCATAGTGTTTTCTTATGATTTTTTAAATGTACATGATTATTAGTTAATATTTCCTCTTTTCACTCTTATGTGGATTCTGTCTTCATGAGCATGGCCAGAGGATTGTCAATTTTGTTTACCCTTTCAAAGAACTGTAACTTGGTTTTATTAATTTTTAAAATTTTTTATTTAATTTAATAAAAAATTTACATTTCCACTGGTAGCATATGGAAGTTTCTGGAATAGGGGTCAAATTGGAGCTGCAGCTGCCAGCCTATACCACAGCCATAGCCATGCCTGATCCAAGCTGTATGTGCCCCCTAAACTGTGGCTTTTGGCATTGTCAGATCCTTAACCCACTTACTGAGGCCAGGGATTGAATCCACATCCTCATGGAGACTCTATCAGGTTCTTTACCCGCTGACCCACCATGGGAGCTCCTATTTTTTAACTCTTTTAGTTATTTCCTCTCTGATCTTTGTTATGTCCTTTGATGACTTTAGGTTTTCTTTGTTTTTCTAATTCATGGAGGTAGTAGTTTAGCTTGTTTATTTGATAGTTTCCCTGTTTTTGAGAAAGGCCTGTATTGCTCTGGACTTCCATTTAAGATGAATCTACTGGAGTTCCCATCGTGGCACAGTGGTTAACGAATCCGACTAGGAACCACGAGGTTGTGGGTTCGGTCCCTGCCCTTGCTCAGTGGGTTAACGATCCGGTGTTGCCGTGAGCTGTGGTGTAGGTTGCAGACGCGGCTCGGATCCTGCGTTGCTGTGGCTCTGGCGTAGGCCAGTGGCTACAGCTCCGATTAGACCCCTAGCCTGGGAACCTCCATATGCCGTGGGAGCGGCCCAAAGAAATAGCAAAAAGACAAAAAAAAAAAAAAAGATGAATCTACTGCTTTGATTGACTGAGGCTTCACTTTCATATCTAAGAAATTATTGCCCAATCAAATTCCATAAAACTTTTATATTTTCTTCTGGGATATTTATAATTATCTCTCTATATATGGCTTCAATACTATTTGAGTTACAATTGCAGGTAGTATTAGGCAGCGGTCTACTGTCCTTGTTTCACTTGTGAACATCTATCTTTTCCAACACCATTTGTTTTGAGACAATCCAATTTCCATTGTATGGTGTATGTCCCTTTGTTAAAGATCATTTGACCATAAATATTAGAGCTTTTATGTCTGCTCTCCATGTCGATGCACAGTTCTTTTTCTGTCTGCATGTTGTACTCTATTGATACCTCTGATTACTATGTGTTTGTAGTGGGTTTTAAAATCAGAAAGTTTCATGCCTCCAATGACCCACTTTCTTTCCCAGGATATTTAGGATATTTAGTGGTTTTTGATACTCAAGATACATTTTAGAAGGAGCTTTTCTATTTTCATCAAAGTTGTTTGGATTTTGAAAAGGTTTCTTTGAATCTTGAAAAGTTTCTTTGCATCTATTGATCAACCTGGGTAGTGATGACAATTAATGATGTTAAGTATTCCCATTTAGGAACATGGAATATGTGGTGTTAATTTTTAAAATGTAGCGTTTTTCAGCAATATTTTATGATTTTAATCATAAAAATATTTCACTACCTTTATTATGTAAACACTATTTTATAGTCTTGGATACTAATATGAAAGAAAACATATTTTCAGAATTTTTTATTATTATTTCCTGTTAGTAGTGTATAGAAATTTTTCTTTTATTTTTCATTTTGAATTAGTTTTTTTTATAATCTCTGTTTAATATTTTTCTTTTTTAATGTGAATGTCCTTGTCATATGTGAACAGAGGTCATTACTCCACATTTCCTGATTTAGATGGCTATTTCTTTGCCTGCTCATCTTGGTTAAAAAAAAATCAAGCATTAATTTTAATCAAAACTATGAGAGTGTTCATTCTTAAAATTTTCATATATAGAGAGACTTTAGGTCTTCCAGTATTGATCATAATGAGAACTATGTGTTTTTCTCACATGATCTTCATTACATTGCAGTAGTTACTGTCAATCCCTGATTTGAGTATAGCAATCTTGAAAGGGTCCATATTATTTCTACTTATCTATTTCATTTGATACAATTCTGTAGTATGATCTTAACATATTATTTCTACTTATCTAGCTCATTTGATATAATACTGTAGTATGATCTTAACTGTGTATGTGCACTTAATTTTTTAAATTACTAATCAACACCCTTGCTTTCATAAATAATTCTCAATTATTTTTGCTGTATAATTCTTTTAATGAATTTTGAATTCACATTTCTACTTTATTTTCAGCACTATTAAATCAGTATTTATTAAAATATTGGCTTGTAATTTTATGGTTTTTTCTTTTGTTAAATTTTAATTTCAAAGTTCCTGTCATGGTTCAGTGGTTAACAAATTTGACTGGGAACCATGAGGTTGCAGGTTTGATCCCTAGCCTCACTTAATGGTTTAAGGATCCAGCTTTCCCAGGAGCTGTGGAGTAGGTCATAGATGAGCCTTGGATCCAGTGTTGCTGTGATTCTGGCATATGCCAGTGGTTACAGCTCTGATTGGACCCCTACCCTTCAAACCTCCATATGATGTGTGTGGCCATAGAAAAGACAAAAAGACAAAAGGACAAAAAGAAAATTATTAATTTCTAATGTCTTTGCTTACTTTTCATATTGCTTAAAATTGTCCTCTTAAAAAGTCTTTAGATAATTTTACTCCTATTCAAACTTTGGATGTATTTGTGGAGAATTCATAGTGTTTTGTTTTTTTTTTCTTTTCTAAGTTGGAATTATCCTGTTGAGTTATCTAATCCAGATATTTTCTCTTTTGGAAATTCTTTGCAATTAATATTTTAGTCTACTTAATAGTTTAAGGTTTGTTATGTTTCTTTATCCCTTCATGCTGAAATCTAAATAGGTTTTATCTCACTGAAAATTCACACTTTTTTTGAAGTGTCCAATTTTTTTGGTATACACTTATTCATAGCAGCTTCCTACACAGACCTTTATTTCTGTGTTGTCATTTATAGGATCTCTGCTTCGACTTCTGATTTTAGTTGATAATCTCTGTTTTGTTTTTAATCTAGTTAAGAGATTATACATTGTATAAGAAATTATTAAGTGTGTTCAATGAAAACATTAATTGGATAATTTGTTATCTTTCAGCCCTGTCTTCTCATGACACCCAGGGTTTGATACCACAAAACCCAGGTATGGAACTTTTCTTGCAAACAATGCTGCTGGGAAAATATGAAAGCTATCCTGTTGGCACTTTTGATGTAATTATAGGCAGGGCAGGTAAGGGGGCATGTGAAAGACAGGAAGGTTGTTATGATGAATATACTCATACTGGGACTTTTATCCATAAGGAAAATGTTACTACTAAAAGAGATCAAGGATATAAATCAAACTGTGAAAAGTTCAACTTTAAGTCAATATCATTGGCAGAAAAATATATTTTTGTAAGCAAAGACCCACGTTATTTATTGAAACATGCATCTTCACTGAAAGTAAATTTGGAAAATCAGGATCATCATATATATTGCACTGAAAATGATGATGCAAAACATGAATATATGCTTGGATTAAACATTCATTCAAACATTTGTGAACACCAGAGGTTTACAAATGGAGGGAAAACCCCCCAATATGATCGCTTCAGGAGATCTAATAGCAAGGGTTCATTAATCTTCAACCAACAAATATTCCCTCATTGTTCCAACATCCCTAATGTTGATACTAATGGGAGTGTCTTGATCCAACCATCATTATTCAATAGGTGTGATAACATAGTTAATATAGACCAAAATACCATGTGTACTAAAAGGAGTAAAGCCTTAAGCAAGAGCTGTGTCTTCAGTAATTATAAGAGTATACATATTGGAACAAGAAGTGATTCCTGCATTGAATCTCAGACAAACATTGACCCAGACTCAAATCTCATGAAACACTAGGAAACTTAATTTTCAGAGAACCAATCAATAAGATATAAGCATAAGAACATCATATCTCAAAGCTCAGATCTCACTACATATTTGTATTGGAGAGAAAGCTTTCCATTTTAGTGAGTGTGGCAAAGTTTTTAACTTGGCTTCAGGACGTATTCAACATCAGCATCATCATATTAGGAAGGAATGATGGAAGTGTGAAAAATGTGAGAAAGTCTCTAATCAGTCATTAAATCTACAAAGAGATAGGCAAAAACATACTGGAGGGAAAGCTGACAATGTGAAGATTCTACACGGTATTCAGCCTTTACTAGACATCATCTAATTCATACTGCAGAGAAGCTGTACAAATGTACAGAATGTGGCAAAGCCTTTAGACATCGTTCACATCTTTCTGAGCATCAGAGAATTCATACTGGAGAGAAGTCTTACAAATGTACAGGATGTGGAAAAGCCTTTCAGTGGCCTATAGACCTTAGTCTGCATCAGATAATTCATACTGGAGAGAAGCCTCACAAATATACAAAATGTTGCAAAGCCTTTATTTGTCAGTCTCAGCTTACTAAGCATCTGAGATCTCATAACAGAGAAAGGCCTTACAAATATACACAGTGTTGAGAAGATTTTAGATGGCATTGTTCTCTTACTCAGCATCTGAGATCTCATACTGGAGAAAAGGCTTACAAATGTACAGAATGTGGGAAAGCCTTCAATTGGCATTCTCATCTTACTGAGCATGTGAAATCTCATACTGGTGAGAAGCTTTACAGATGTACAGAACAAAGCAAAGCCTTTAATCAGCATTCTCATGAAACTCAGCATCTGAGATCTTATAATGGAGAGAAGCCTTACAAATGTGCACAATGTGGCAAAGATTTTAGTCGGCATTCATCTCTTACTTGGTATCAGAGATCTCATTCTGGAGAGAAGTCTTAAAAATGTATACAGTTTGGGAGTACCTGTTGTGGTGCAGCGGTTAACGAACCTGACTAGGAACCATGAGGTTGTGGGTTTAATCCCTGCCCTTGCTCAGTGGGTTAAAGATCCAGCGTTGCCGTAAGCAGTGGTGTCAGATGCAGATAGGACTCAGATCCTGCATTGCTGCAGCTCTGGCATAGGCCGGTGGCTACAGCTCTAATTAGACCCTTAGCCTGGGAACCTCCATATGCCATGGGAGTGCCCCCAAGTAATGGCAAAAAGACTTAAAAAAATGTGCACAATTTGGCAAAGTCTTTAGTCAGCAGTCAGGTTTTAATCAGCATTGGTGACTTCACACTGGAGAGAAGCCTTACAAAATGTACTGAATGTGACAAAGCTTTTAAGTGGCATGCAATCTTGACACAACATCAGGGAATCCATCCTGTGCAAAAACCATAAAAATGTAATCAGTGTGGCAAAGCCTTTACCTATCACTCAAATCTCATGCAGCATCAGAGAGTTAATACTACAAGGAAATTTTACAAGTATAAAAAAATGTGACAAATCCTATAAACAGCATTCAGTACATTCTAGAAATCAGAAAATGCATACTGGGGAAAAACTTCATGGATGTAGAGAATGTGACGAAGCCCTTCATCAGAGTTATCACCTGCCTTAACATCAGAAAATGTGTAATGGAGGGAAATCTTGCCAGTGTAATATGTGATCAATGATGTTTATATTAAATACACACTTCGGAGAACACCAGAGAATTCATATATGGAAGAAACATTAATGTAAAAATTGTAGGGGAGAGGTTAGTCAAAATCAAATTTCACTACATACAGGGAATGCATAGGAGAATTAATTCAGTCAATCACTCTTCCAAGATTGCTCTAACTCAGAACTTCAGAAAATAAGCCACAGTTGAAACACTAAAAACCTCATATGCACAAGAGGATTAAGGGGAGGAACATTTGGCATGGTATAATTTTCATCAGTGTATCTCTATAGACATTATCTGGCTTGTTTGATAAAAATGTAATTCAACTCTCAAATTATGAAATGCTATGAGTTTTATTCCTACTATGTATATGAATTTTGTTTTTCATTGTTGCATCTTCAAAGACAAGAGGAGCCCTTCCACATTAGGTGTGGAATATTTCTACTTAATACTCCAAGGAAATTTAAGGACTCTGTAATATAAATGTGCAAGAAAATCTAAATGCAGATGATATGTGCAATTGATTTAAAATCACCATTTTTTAGTGTTTTGGAAATCATTCTTTGTAATTATGTAAGAAGATCACTCTACCATTTAAATATCTGTTCCGATGGCTTTTTCATGATAAAAATATGTCAGTTTGTTCAAAACCTAATGTATCTTCATAAAAGCAATAGAACTGATGCATCACAGTTGACATGTTTGAAATAAAGATATTGTCACAGTTATTCAAGAAAAATGTAGTTAACTCTTTGCTTAATAGTTATAAAACTCATGTACATCCATGTTCACTAAAGAATTAGCCTCTATTTGGTAGACCATAGAAATCAAAATCCTCAGAGCAATGTATTTGAAGAACAAGAATGCTTCTGACTTCTGATAATCTGTATTTTGATCTAGGATCATACAGTGCATTGTGAAAAGTTTCATTTACATTATTTGTGAAATCAGTATATTTTATTTAATAAAACTGAATGCTTTTTAACATGGTAAGTTGATGTGTAATTAATGAAGTGTTATCACACCACTAGGATGAAACCATCCCTCATTATTAAAGGTTTTAGGCAACAGATGGTAACAATAACCTATTTGACCAAAAAACACGGTGGCATCTGTAATTATTCCTTTTCCTACTGGCCTCAAATCTCAAGTAATTTTTTTTTATTTTTCATGAGTTCCTTATGGCATCAGTTTCTTTTTTTTTAAGGACTGGCATGTTATGGTGGTTACAGCAAGTATTATCAGGAGGATTGTTGAAAACATACCTAAGCTATGTCCTGCTATTGCTTCATCAGCAGTCATTTGGTGTACCTAGGCAGCCTGCAGGTAACATGAACTGACACCAGCCATTCCCTGTGAGCATATGCACTAGACAAAAGGCTGCAAACTCAGAAGCTAATGCAAGTTCTTGCTCTGTCTCCCTAGCAGCCCTTGTGATCCAGTCTTCCAGACAAATTCTGGTTCCTCTTTTCATGGACACCCTCACTAAGACTCTTCAGAGTATGAAAATCCTACTCATTTGAGTTTTCATTCAACAATATGCACTTATACCAGGAAGCCCCTCACATTTCAGTCATTGCCACTGATAAACACATGCACTGAATTACTGCCACTATCTCTCCCTGCATCTTGCTTTGGGCTTCAGGCATGGGCCAGCTATTTAATATTTAAGGAAATGTGAGTCCTAAACTTATCTACTTTCATTTCCTTTTCTTTTATTGAATGTGTACTCACCACACATTTCTGGGTATTCATTTTAAATGTTAGTTTGGCAAAGTCACAAGAATAATGAACATCCATACTTTGGAATTCTGAGACACTCTGTCTATTTGACCCATCTTATTTTCATGGATTTGTGTACAGGGAATGCCATATTGAGATATATGGAGATATAATTAGAAGTAAGAAAACTAAAAAGGAAGAGGGTATGTGTACACTCTTTTAGAAAGAATTTAGACATATTGGATCACAACTGGTAATTTCAAAATTCTGCATGAATTACTTCCAAACTAACTAAACCTACATATTGGTAATATAAATCTATTTTCTCTACATTACATAGAATAGATTATTTTCATAGCTCTTGCGACATGGCGAGAGATGCTCCCCTTGCAGATCCTGTCTTTTTTGCTTGCCTGTTCATCATGGCAATGATTTGAGTTTTTTATTTGTTAAAAATCATGTACCATTTCTTTTAAGATATGCTCAGGCATTTTAAGAATGGTTTTCATTAAATGTAATGGTATACAGTAGTTACTTTGAAGATGAGAGTAATCCCTTTGTGAGTGTATTATGTTGATTTTGAATAATTTATACCTTGTATTACTGCCATCTTTGAGGCAGGAACAGTAAGAAAACTGTTCTTCACTTATTGTTTCTTTTCTATTTCTTTAAATTTAATATTTTATTGAAGTAGAGTTGATGTGCAATGTTGTGATAATTATTGCACAACAGAGACTCATTTATACATATGCATATATGCACTCTTTTTCTGACTCTTTCCCTGATAGGTTATCACAGAATTTTGAGAAGAGTTCCCTGTGCTATATAACAGGTCCCTACAAATCATCCATTTCCTGGACAATAGTGTGCATATGTCAGTCTCAAATCCCACCTCCATCCCTCTCTTCCACCTTTCTCATTGGTAACCATAAGTTTCTTTTCAAACTGTGTGTCTGTTTCTGTTCTGCAAATGAGTTCATTGGTATTATTTTTTTAGATTCCACATATAAATCATATATGGTGTTTGTCTTGACTTCAGTTCTTAGGATAATCTCTCTGTTTCTGTTCAGCAAGGAAGCTAATTTGTATTATTTTTTACATTCCAACATATAAGTGATATGTGTTGTCTTTCCCTGACTTCAATTTCTTTGATAATCTCTGAATCCAATCATGCTGCTTCAAAAGGCATTCTTTTGTTCTCTTTTGTAGCTGGGTAATATTTCCTTGTATATATGTACCATGTTGTCTTGATCCATTCATCCTTAATGTACATGTTGTTTACATGTCTTGGCTTTTGTAAACAGTGTGTTGTACTACTTTCCATTCCCAGAAGCAGGGTAGGAGTGTTTCTTTTTCTCCACATACTCTCCAGCCTTTATTGTTTGTAGACTTTTTTTTTTTTTTTTTTGGCATTTTAGGGCTGCATCTGCAAGTTCCCAAGCTAAGGGTCAAATTGGAGCTACATCTGCTGGTCTATGCCACAGCCACAGCAACACTGGATCCTTAACCCACTGAACAAGGCCAGGGATCAAACCCACATCCTCATGGATCCCATCTGGTTTTGTTAACTGCTGAACCAAGAATGGAACTTCCTGTTTATAGACATTTTGATGATGGCCATTCTGACTGGAGTGAGGTGATACCTCTGGTAGCTTTGATTTGCATTTCTCTAATTCTTAGCTTTGTTGGGCATCTTTTCATGTGCTTTTTGGCCATCTGCATGTTTTTTTAGAAGAAATGCCTATTTAGATATTTTGCCTCTTTTTTTGAATGGGTTGTTTGTGTTTTTCATATTGAGCTGCATGTTTATTTTGCATATTTTGGAGACTATTCCATTATGGGTCACTTTTTGGCATATACTTTCCCCTGTTCCATTGGTTGTCTTTCATTTTGTTGATGGTTTCCCTTGCTGTGTAGAAGCTTTTAAGTTTAATTGGGGCTGTTTGGTTTTTTTTTTTTTTACTTTTTCTTTTATTGGATCAAAAAATAGGAGTTCCCGTCGTGGCGCAGTGGTTAATGAATCCGACTGGGAACCATGAGGTTGCGGGTTCAGTCCCTGCCCTTGTTCAGCAGGTTGACGATCCAGCATTGCTGTGAGCTGTGGTGTAGGTCACAGATGTGGCTCGGATCCTTCATTGCTGTGGCCCTGGCATAGGCCAGCGGCTACAGCTCTGATTCGACCCCTAGCCTGGGAACCTCCATATGCCGCAGGAGCAGCCCAAGAAATAGCAAAAAGACAAAAAAAAAAAAAAATACATTGCTGCAATTTTTTGTCAGAGGTTGTAATAGTTATGGTTTTCTCTGGTAGTTTTATAGTATCCAGTCTTACATTTAGGTCTTTAATCCAATTTAAGTTTTTTATGTTTATGTGTGTGTGTGCATGGTCTTAGAGAATGTTCTAATTTCATTCTTTTACAAGTAGCTGTCCACTTTTCTTCACATCATTTACTGAAAAGACTGCCTCTTCTCTTTTATTTTTGTGCCTCCTTTGTTGTATGTTAATTGATGATAGGTATTTGGGTTTGTTTCTAGGCTTCCTATCCTGTTCCATTGGTTTGTTTCAATTTTATGGACAGTTCCATATTGGTTTATTGGCCATAAATTTATATTATAGCCTGAAGTCAGGATCCTGATTCTGCTGGCTCCATTTTTTTCTTTCTCAGGATTTTTATGGCATTTCTGGGTCTTGTATGTTTCCATAAGAATTTAAAAATATTTGTTCTAGTTGTCTAAACAATGTCATTAGTAACTTGAATCTTTAGATTGCCTTTGGTATTATAGTCATTTTGACAATATTGCGTCTTCCCAATCCAAGAGCATGGTATATCTTTCCATCTGTTTGGTTCATTAGAGATTTCTTTCATTGGCATCTTCTAGTTTTTGCAGTATGGTCTTTGCCTGCTGATTTAGACTTATTCCTAGGCATTTGATTCTTTTGAATGCAATGATAAATGAGATCATTTCCTTAACTTCATTTTTGGAACTTATGTTGTTAGTATATAGAAATACAACCGATTTCTGTGTATTAATTTTCCATCCTGCAACCTTACCAAATTCATTGATGAACTCTCATAGTTTTCTGCTACCAACCTTAGGATTTTCTATGTATAGTATCATGTGGTTTGCAAACAGGGACACTTTTTTTTTATGTATCTCTTTTTCCACTCTGGAGTCTTTTGATTACTTTTTCTTTTCTAACTGCCATGGTGAGGACTTTGAAAACTATGTCAAATAAAAGTGGTTAAAGTAGATGTCCTTGCCTTGTTCCTGATCTTAGAGAAAATGCTTTCTGCTTTTCCCCATTGAGTATGATGTTACCTGTGGGGTTGTCATATTTGGCCTTTCTTATGTTGAGTTCCTTCAGTGTCCACTTTCTGAATATCACTATATCAAAAATGGATATTGAATTTTGTCAGAATCTTTTTCTGCATTGATTGAGATGATCATATAGTATGTATTATTCACTTTGTTAATGTGATGTATTACACTAATTGATTTGCACGTAGTGAAGAATACCTGCATGCCAGGGATAGTCTACTTGATCATGGTGTATGTTCCTTTTAATATATTTTTTGATTTGGTTTGCTAGGATTTTGTTTGATGATTTTGGGGTCTATGTTCATCAGTAAATTTACTTTTTGCATGAATTTATTTTTTGTGGTATGTTTGGGGTTGGTGTCAAGGGAGTGGTGGCCCCATAGACTGAGTTTAGGAGTGTTCATTCCTCTGAAATGTTGTGGAATAGTTTCAGAGGGATAGGTGTTAACTGTTCTCTAAGTGTTCAAGAGAGTTGGCCTGTGAAGCCTTTCAGTGGTGGACTTTTGTTTCTTGGACATTTTTAATACATTTCAATATTTGTGATCAGTCCATTCACATTTTCTCTTTCTTCCTTGGTCAGTCTTGGAAGGTTGTACCTTTCTAAGAATTTGTCCATTTCTTCTAGGTTGTTAGTTAATATTGGAGTCTTTTTTCTTGTAGTAGCCTCTTACGATCCTTATGACCTGGATATTTCCATGGTGTCCATTGTAGCATCGCCTTTTTCATTTCTCATTTTATGGACTTGAGCCCTCTCCCTTTTTTCATAGTCTGGCTAAAGTTTTATTGGTTGTTTTGAAATTTTCAAAGAACCAACTTATATTTTCATTGATCTTTTCTACCATCTTTTATCTATATTTTATTTCTGCTCTGACATTTACATTTTCTTTCCTTGTAATAACCAGGGTTTTTTTTTGTTTGTTTGTTTGTTTTTCTTTCTTTAGCTGCTCTAGGTCTAAGGTTAGGTTGTTTCTTTGAGATTTTCTTATTTACTGAGGTGCTAAATTGTGTATTGCTACAAACTGCAGGTTGCATTGCTATATGCCTGCAGGTTGATCTGGCCCAGATTCTAATGGAGTCCCTGCTTTGCCCTGGGACCCAGCACACATGAAACCTTGTATGCACTCTCCAAGATTGGTTTCTCTGTTTTCCCCAATCCTGTGGAGCTCCTGCCATCAAGTCATGCTGGCCTTCAATGCCACATGCTCTGGGCTTTACTCTTCCCGTTGCCACACTACCAGACTAGGAAACATAATTGGGTTCAGAACTCACACTCCATTGTGAGAGCCTCTTCAACATAGACATTTTCTAGCATGTGGTTTGCCCACCTGTAGGTTATGGGATTTCCTTTATCACAAAGGTGCCCCTGCTACCATCTCATTGTGGGGACTTCTTTTTCTTGGGTGTAAAATATCCTTTTTGGATAGGTTCAATTTATTTGGTTGATGATTCTTAAGAAGTTGGTTGTGATTTTTGTGGTTTTGTGAGAAGTGGTGTGTTTCAGTCCTTCTACTCCACCATAATGCCTATCCCCTGATAATGTTTCTTCCCAGTCTTCTAAGTGACATTATCAAAATTATTCACTTTATTGTGACAATTTCATCAGGTAAAAGCCTGAATATTCCCAGGTCCTGATGTTGTTTAGGCATGTATATGAAGTGAACATAATTGATGGTGAGGGGTGTTTACTTGATACTGTATAATGGGGAGACAAATATTCCAACTGAGTGATGCCATAGCATGAGGTAAGAGGCAGAAAATGTACAAAATGAAGAATTGCATCAATCTGCCTGTGGAGAGCATATTCCCTTTTCACTGGTTAAACCACTGACACACTAAATTTAGGAAGAAATTCTATTTTTTATTTCCTAACAACTTCCAATTTTCAAATGTATCCTCATGGTCTTCCTTGCTACATATGAATCCCAGGCATTGTCCTTCTTTCCTTTGTTATGGACACAGAGCTTTTGCTGCTCTCCTCACCCCAATCAACCATACAGACCCTTGTAGTTTCTCATGTGCACTTTCCATTTTTTTCTAAAGGAATGAGAAATTTAAGTGACAAATTTTCTGTCCCTTATAAGATTCAACTACAATATTGTGATTAGTTATTATGGTAAGAGTGAAGAAGCTTCAATGGACCAAAGTTTTAACTCAGTCAGCATAAGGAGTCATGTGAAGACTGAAAAAATAGGACAATATTATTTAAGAGAGTCCCAAGATTGTTTGAATGTAAATACAGAGAGTTCTTTACGAATGTAGGAAGGAAAGACCAAGGAGGCTCACTTTAACCACTCCAGGTTCTTAGGCACCTAGTGTTGGTGCATTGTAATGTAGACATGACAGAAATGGAGACTTGGCATGTGTAGTGGTTTTCTTAGAATCCAGGAAATCAGACACTGACATCATGATTTAAAGAAATTTCTAATCAGGAAATTCCCATTGTGGCACAACAGAAATGAATCCGACCAGGAACCATAAGGTTGTGGTTTCAATCCCTGGCCTCACTCAGTGGGTTAAGAATCTGGCATTCCCATGAGATGTTGTGCAGGTCACAGATGTGGCTTAGATCTGGCATTGCTGTGGCTCTGGCACAGGCCGGTGGTCTACAGCTCCAACTAAACCCATTGCCTGGGAACCTCCTTATGCTGCAGGTGCATCCGTAAAAAGGACAAAAGAAAAAAAAAGAAATTTCTAGTCAGGACTGAGGACTAGACATGATTAGTAGAGAGAGGATATTCCATTTTCCCAGGCTTAGATCAGTGACAGTTTAATGGAGAGGGAGTGTGAGTGAAACAAACTTTGTGAATACATCTTTAAAGTGTCACATGGAGGAGTAGATTTGGGAGAAGAATAAGCCTTCTGGGAACTGTATGGACAGGTCAGCAAGGCATGTGCTCTAATTTCACAGAAAACTACTACCAGTTATGTAACTGTAATACAAAATACATCTCCTTTAAATGAATAACCTTCCAGGGAAGCTGACCCACGAGTGGCAGGGTCCTTTCTCACTTTCTCTTAACAGTGTGATGGTTTTGTCATGAGTTCTAGATTCTGGACCAGGGGATCCCATAGATGGATGAGAGCTTCACCAGTCAGAGGCAGTGAACTTTTCTTTTGCAGTTTCTTTTTCTAGAGGTTCCCAAATTTTTCACAGCCCGTTTTGTCTTTTGACACATCTTGACTAGATTAGGAGGAAATGTCCTTCAGTTGTGGTCATTGCTCTGATGAAATTAGGCTGAAGTTTGTGCTCCCACTTAGCATTGACATAAAAGATATATGATACTGTGTCTCTTTTGATAGTTAATATTTTATGTTCATTTATACCACAAAGTAACTTATGCAAATTTACAGAAAAGCATGTCTATTTGGTGTTATGTATACAGAGCAGAGATTGATGTTCATAGTTGATAAAAGGGCTGAGAATGCATAAGGTACCTTCTCTCTTTTCACTTCTCTGAAATTGTTTAGATGTGCAGAGTTCTGTTCTCTCATAATGTCCATATGGTTGCCACACCATAAAGCATCAAACCTTGTTCCATGCAGCAAAAAGGAGGATGTGAGAATCTGGTAGGACATGGGCATTATGATTTTTTTAATTTTTCAATTAAAATATAGCTGATATACAATGTCCCTTCATTTTTTACTCCACAGGCAAGTGACCCAGCCATATATTCACACACACACACCCACATTTTTTTTCATACTGCCTTCCATCATGTTCTAACCCAAGTGACTGTACACAGTTTCCTGTGCTGTAGAGTAGGATCCCCTTACCCAACTGTTTGAAATGTAATAGTTAGCATCTACCAACCCCAAACTCTCCATCCATCCCCTTCGCTCCCTCCTCTCCCCTGGCAATCACAAGTTTGCTCTCCATGTCCATGATCTGTTTCTGTTTTGTAAATAGGATCATGTGTAATGTATTTTAGATTGCACATACAAGTGATATCATGTGGTGTTTGTCTTTCTCTTTCTGATCTACTTCACTTAGTATGTCTCTAGTTCCATCCACATTGCTTCAAATGGTATTATATTTTCCTATTTGTTGCTGAGTAGTATTCCATTGTGTGTGTGTGTGTGTGTGTGTGTGTGTGTGTGTGTACCACATCTTCTTAATCCTTTCATCTGTCAATGGACATTTGGGTTGTTTCCACATCTTGGCCTTTGTGAATAGTGCTGTGATGAATATAGCGGTGAATGTATCTTTTTAAGTGAATGATTTCTCAGGATATATGTCCAGAAGTGGGATTGCTAGATCATATGATAGTTCTATACTTTGTTTTCTGAGGAACATCCATACTATTTTCCGTAGTGGTTGTACGAATTTACATTCCCACCAACTGTTTAGGAGGAGTCCCTTTTCTTCACCATTTGTTTTTTGTTGAATTGTTAATGATAGCCATTCTAACTACTGTGAGATATCAAAACACTGTAGTTTTGATTTGCATTTCTCTAATAATTAGTGATGCTGAGCATTTTTTCCTGTGCCTGCTGGCCATCTGTATAACATATGTTCATAGAAATGTTCATATAAATCTTTGCCCATTTTTTGATCAGGTTGTTTTTGTTGTTGAGTTTTATGAGTTGTTTGTATATTTTGGACATAAAACCCCTCATTGTTTGGATCTTTTGCAAAGATTGTCTCCTGTGGGTTGCTTTTTCATATTTTTAGTGGTTTACTTTGGTGTGCAATTAGTTTCTCATTGGTTTATTTTTGTTTTTATTGTCATGATTCTAGGAGGTGAGTCAAACAAAATATTGTTGTGATTTATGTCAAAGAGAATTCTGCCTATGTTTTCCTCTAGGAGTTTTATAGTATCTAGCCTTAAATTTATGTCTTTAATATATTGAGTTTATTTTTGTATATGGTGTTAGAAAATATTCTAATTGCTCCCTAATGTTGAGCTGCAGAACATGCACTTCTGGCGGTCTCTCCCTTGACCTGGCTGCAGGCAGAATTGCTCTCTATAGATCAGAATGTATACCAGTGCACCTCCATAGCTCCCTTGGCATGGAAGAATGGCCACTGGAAGGAGCCTTGGAGCTTGTGTTTTTCTCTAGCCAGGTACCCCACAGCTCCCACAGGGAATGTGCCCCAGTAGCCCTTTCATGACTCTCCTGGCATGGAATGGAATGGGTGTCACTAGTGCAGGCCCCCACAGAACTGCTTAGCAGGACCACGAAGGATGTGCTTTTCCCAGTCAGGCAGTTTGAAGCTGCTGCATGGATCATGCACTGATGGCCCTTCTGTGGCTCTTTTGGCATGGAATTTGCTCCACTAGAGTGGGAGCCACTGGCAGGAACAGCAGACCTTGTTTTGTTCCTCTTCCCCCCTGCTGTTACTCCTTCTGCTCTGAGTTCTCTGTAGCTCTAAGTGTAAGGCTGTTCTCCATCTCCTGCTAAGCAGACACTCCTTCTCTCCAGCACCCCTAAACAATGGTGCCTAGCCTCTAATCCTGATGGGTTGCCTTAACTTATACCCTCAAATGTGGTCACCCTATACTCTAATTCCTTCAGGCTGTTTCTGCAAGGCCAACCAAGCTCTCTTTGTGTCTAACCTGAAAGACCAGAGTTTGAGTTCCTGACACTTGCATTGGCATACCATTGCCACTATGGCACTGATGGTTTGTGGACTCTTCTATTTTAACTGCTTCACACCAATTGCCCTGTTCTCCTTTAGTACTCTAACATTCCTCCTCTGTCCAGGCCAACGTCCTCACTGGTGGTGGAACGTCACAGGGTGCAGGAGTTTCTCCTCTTTCCAACTTCCTCCTAGGAGTGACTGTACTGTCTCCCTTCTTTCCCATCTCTCTTTTTCTTCTTTACTTTGTCCTTTAAGGTTTCATGAAGTTTTTCTGGCCCTATCATAATCCTGAGATCTTTTGTCAAGCGTTTGGCAAATTTTCTGTGTGAAGAGTTCCACATGTAGATATATTTTCAATGTATTTCTGGGAATAGGTGAGCCACATGTCTTACTAATCCAACAGCCTCCTCTGGACTATCCTTTCCTTTTTTCTTTTTTTTCTTTTAGAATTTTGACTGGAGACAGGATTAAGATGGCAGAATAGAAGGACTGGAGCTCAACTTCTCTCTTAAAAACAACAAAATTCACAACTAAGACTGAGCACTCTTCACCCAAATAGACTGGGAACTTTTAAAAAGATATCCTACTCCAGAAGAAAAAGAGGAGGACACATCAAGAGGTAGGAGGGGGAGTTCCCGTCGTAGTGCAGTGGTTAACGAATCCGACTAGGAACCATGAGGTTGTGGGTTCGATCCCTGCCCTTGCTCAGTGGGTTAACAACCCGGCATTGCTGTGAGCTGTGGTGTAGGTTGCAGATGCGGCTCGGATCCTGCGTTGCTGTGGCTCTGGCGTAGGCTGGTGGCTACAGCTCCGATTGGACCCCTAGCCTGGGAACCTCCATATGCCACGGGAGTGACCCAAGAAATAGCAAAAAGACAAAAAAAAAAAAAAAAAAGAGGTAGGAGGGGTGATTTCATGATATAAACAACCCCATACCTCCTGGGTGGGAAGCCCCACAGACTGGAAACTAACTGGTCACAGAGACTCACCTACAGGAGTGAGAGTTCTGAGCCCCACATCAAACTCTCTCATGTGGGGATCTGGGACTCTCTCAGATAGAGCCCCTGAAGGATCTGGCATTGAAGGCCAGTGGGCCTTGTGCACAGGAGCTCCATGAGACTGGGAGAAACAGAGACCCCATTCTTAAAAGGTACATGCAGACTTTCACGTGCACTGGGTCCCAGGGCAAAGCAAAGTCTCTGTAGGAATCTGGGTCAAACCTAACTGCAGATCTTGGAGGACATGCTGGGAAAAGAGGGGTGAATGTGGCTTGTTATGATGGAAGGACATTGAAAGCAAAGCTCTCAGGAATATTCAGCAGCCATGCCTTTCTCTGGAGATAGCCATTTTGGGAAAATCTAACCTCACCCATCAGTCAGCTGCTGAGAAGCCCCAGGGCAAACAACAACACAGGAGGGATCACAGCCCCGCCCCTCAATAAACAGGCTACCTAAAGAGCCCTCAGGGCACACAGCTGCCTCTAATCCCATTCAGAGACAAAGCCCCACCCACCAGAGGGATTAAAATCGGCTCCACCTACCAGTGGGCAGGCATCAGCCCCTCCCATCAGGAAGCCAACAGCAAGCCCCCATACCCACTTCAGCCACAGGGGGGCAGACATCAGAATTAAGAGAGGCTACAACTCTATTATCTGTGAAAAGGTCACCACACCAAAAACCTATAAAAATGAAAAGACAGAGAACTATAACGCAGATGAGGGAAAGAGAAAGGAAAAACCCCAGAAAAACAGCTAAGCCATGAAGAGATTCTCAGCGTCCAGGAAAAAGACTTTAGACTGTTGACAATTAAGATGATGCAAGACACTGGAAATAAACTGGAGGTAAAGATGGATAACTTAAGGAAACACTGACCAAAGAGATACAAGATATAAAACTTAAACAAGAAGAGATGAAAAATACAATAACTGAAATAAAAAATTCACTAGAAGCAGCCAACAGCACAATACAGGAGGCAGAAGAATTAATAAGCAAGGTGGAGGACAGATTAGTAGAAATTACAGATGTGGAACAGAAAAGAGAAAAAAGACTGAAAAGAAATGAAGAGAGTCTCAGAGAACTCTGGGACAACATTAAACACACCATCACCCATATTCTAGGGGTGCCAGAAGAAGAGAGAGAGAAGGGGACAGAAAAAATATTCCAAGAGATAATAGCCGAAAACTTCCCTAACATGGGGAAGCAATCACTCACTCAAATCCAGGAAGCACAACGAGTACCATATAAAACAAACCCAAGGAGGAACACCACAAGACGCATATTAATCAAACTGACCAAAATTAAAGACAAAGAGAAAATCTTGAAAGCAGCTAGGGAAAAGAAACAAGTGACATACAAGGGAACCCCAATAAGGTTATCAGCAGATTTTCCAACAGAAACTCTGCAGGCCAGAAGGGAGTGGCATGATATACTTAACGTGATGAAAGGAAAAAACCTCCAACCAATATTACTCTACCCAGCAAGGCTCTCATTCAGATTTGAAGGAGAAATCAAAATCTTCACAGATAAGCAAAAGCTGAGAGAATTCAGCAACACTAAACCAGCCTTACAACAAATACTAAAGGAACGTCTATAGGAAGAAAAGAAGAGAGGAAGGAAAAAAAAAGAGCAGCAGAAACAAATCCAAAGCAATTAATAAAATGGCAACAGGAACATATATATCTATAATTACCTTAAATGTGAATGGACTAAACGCCCCAACCAAAAGACATTGACTGGCTGAATGGATACAAAAACAAGACACATATATGCTGTCTTCAAGAGACCCACTTCACTTCTAGGGACACAAATTGAAAGTGAGAGGATGGAAGAAAATATTTCATGCAAACGGGGATCAAAAGAAAGCTGGAGTAGCAATAGCCCTAACAGACAAAAAAGACTTTAAAATGAAGAATATTTTCAGGGACAAAGAAGGTCATTATATAATGATCAAAGGATCACTCCAAGAAGATGATATAACAATTTTAAATATCTATGCACCCAACACAGGTTCACCACAATATATAAGGCAACTGCTAACAACCTTAAAAGGAGAAGTTGACAATAACATAATAATAGTGGGGTACTTGAACACCCCACTTACAGCAATGGACAGAACAACCAGACAGAAAATCAATAAGGGAACACAGGCCCTGAATGAAGCATTAAACCAGATGGACTTAATAGATATTTATAGGACATTTCATCCAACAATAGAATACACATTCTTCTCAAGTGCACATGGAACATTCTCTAAGATTGATCACATCCTGGGCTACAAATCCAACCTTGGTAACTTTAAGAAAATTGAAATCATATCAAGCATCTTTTCCAACCACAACGTTATATGACTGGAAATCAACAACAAGAAAAAAACTGCAAAAAACACAAATACGTGGAGACTAAACAACATGATACTAAGCAACCAATGGATCACCGAAGAAATCAAAGAGGAAATTAAAAAATACCTAGAAGCAAATGACAACAAAGATATAACATTCCAAAACCTATGGGATGAAGCAAAAGCAATTCTAAGAGGAAAGTTTATAGCAATACCAGCGCACCTCAGGAAACAAGAAAAAGCTCAAATAAAGAAGCTAACTTTACATCTAAAGCAGCTTGAGAGAGAAGAACAAACAAGACCTAAAGTTAGTAGAAGGAAAGAAATCATAAAGATCAGAGCAGAAATCAATGAAATAGAAATGAAGAAAACCGTAGAAAAGATCAGTGAAATGAAAAGCTGGTTCTAACCCAAATGTCCATCGACAGATGATTGGATTCGGAAGATGTGGTATATATACACAATGGAATACTACTCAGCCATAAAAAAGGATGACATCATGCCATTTGCAGCAACATGGATGGAACTAGAGAATCTCATACTGAGTGAAATGAGCCAGAAAGACAAAGACAAATACCATATGATGTCACTTATAACTGGAATCTAATATCCAGCACAAATGAACATCTCCTCAGAAAAGAAAAGCATGGACTTGGAGAAGAGACTTGTGGTTGCCTGATGGGAGGGGGAGGGAGTGGGAGGGATCGGGAGCTTGGGCTTATCAGACACAACCTAGAATAGATTTACAAGGAGATCCTGCTGAATAGCATTGAGAACTATGTCTAGATACTCATGTCGCAACAGAATAAAGGGTGGGGGAAAAAACTGTAACTGCAATGTATACATCTAAGGATAACCTGACCCCCTTGCTGTACAGTGGGAAAAAAAAAAAATCACATCCTTATGCAGTCACTAACCATCCAATCTAAATTTTGTTCCCCATTATCATTTTCTAGCTAAATACCATGCTTTTCCCTTGCAGAGTTGTCATTATACATTGTAACATAATTTCTAATTATACATTATGTGATTGATTACTAAACTATATAGATACACTGAAAAAAAAAAAAAAGAAAAGCTGGTTCTTCGAAAAGGTGAACAAAATTGATAAAACCCTAGCCAGGCTTATCAAGCAAAAAAGAGGGACGATTCAAATCAATAAAATCAGAAAAGGAAAAAGGAGAAGTAACAACGGACACCACAGAAATACAAAGGATCATAAGAGTCTACTATATGCAACTATATGCCAATAAAATGGAAAACCTAGAAGAAATGGAGAAATTCTTAGAAAAGCACAATCTTCCAAGACTAAACCAACATGAAACAGAAAAGATGAATGGACCAATCACAAGAACTGAAATTGAAACTTTGATTAAAAAAACTTCCAACAAACAAAAGTCCAGGACCAAATGGCTTCACGGGCAAATTCTATCAAACATTTAGAGAAGAGCTAACACCTCTCCTTCTGAAACTATTTCAAAAAATTGCAGAGGAAGGGATACTCCCAAACTCATTCTATGAGGCCACCATCACCCTGATACCAAAACCAAAGACACCACAAAAAAAGAAAACTACAGGCCAATTTCACTGATGAACATCAATACAAAAATCCTCAACAAAATACTAGCAAACCACATCCAACAACACATCAAAAAGATTGTACATCATGATCAAGTGGGATTTATCCCAGGGATGCAAGGGTTCTTCAATATCCACATATCCATCAGTGTGATACACCACATTAACAAACTGAAGAATTAAAACCATATGGTCCTTTCAATAGATGTGGAAAAAGCCTTTGACAAAATCCAACACCCATTTCTGATAAAAACCCTTCAGAAAGTGGGCACAGCGGGAACCTACCTCAACATAATAAAGGCCATATATGACAAACACACAGCAAAGATCATTCTCAATGGTGAAAAGCTGAAATAATTCCCACTGAGATCAGGAAGAAGACAAGGATGTCCTCTCTTGCCACTACTCTTCAACATAGTTCTGGAAGTCCTAGCCACAGCAATCAGAGAAGTAAAAGAAATAAAAGGAATCCAAATTGGAAAGAAAGAAGTAAAACTATCACTATATGCAGATGACATGATACTATACCTAGAGAACCCTAAAGACTCTACCAGAAAACAGTTAGAGCTCATCCATGAATTTGGTAAAGTCACACTATAAAAAATTAATACACAGAAATTGATGATATTTCTATACACTAACAATGAAAGAGCAGAAAAAGAAATTAGGGAAGCAATCTCATTTACCATCACAACCAAAAGAATAAAATACCTAGGAGTAAACCTACCTAAAGAGACAAAAGACCTGTACTCTGAAAACTATAAGACACTGATGAAAGAAATCAAAGATGACACAAATAGATGGAAAGACATACCATGCTCATGGATTGGAAGAGTCAATATTATCAAAATGACTATACTACCCAAGGCAATCTACAGATTCAACACAATCCCTATCAAATTCCCAAGGACATTTTTTCACAGAACTCGAACAAAATATTTTAACGTTTATTTGGAAGCATAAAAGACCCAGAATAGCCAAAGACATCCTGAAAAAGAAAAATGGAGCTGGAGGAATCAGGCTCCCAAACTTCAGACTATACTACAAAGCAACAATCATCAAAACCACATAGTACTGGCACAAAGACAGAAATATAGATCAGTGGAACAGGATAGAAAGCCCAGAATTAAACCCAAGCACCTATAGCCAATTAATCTATGACAAAGGAGGCAAGAATATAAAATGGAAAAAGGACAGCTTGTTCAATAAGTGGTGCTGGGAAAACTGGACAGCCGCATGGAAAAGAATGAAATTAGAACACTCCCTAACACCATAGACAAAAATAAACTCCAAATGGATTAAAGACCTAGATATAAGACCAGACACTATCAAACTCTTAGAGGAAAACATGGGCCAAACACTCTCTGACATAAACCACAGCAACATATTCTCAGATCTACCTCTTAGAGTAATGACAATAAAAACAAAAATAAACAAATGAGACTTCATTAAACTTAAAAATTTCTGCACAGCAAAAGAAACACTAAACAAAATGAAAACATAATCCACAGAATGGGAGAACATCTTTGCAAGTGAATTAACTGACAAGGGATTCATCTCCAAAATTTATAAACAATTTCTTCAGCTCCATACCAAAAAAACAAACAACCCCACCAAAAAATGGGCAGAAGATCTAAACAGATGATTCTTCAAAGAAGACATACAGATGGCCGAGAAACACATGAAAATATGTTCAACATCACTCATTATTAGAGAAATGCAAATCAAAACCACTATGTGGTACCACCTTACACCAGCCAGAATGGCTATCATCAAAAAGTCTACAAACAATAAGTGCTAGAGAGGGTATGGAAAAAAGGAACCCTAGTACACTGTTGGTGGGATTGTAAATTGGTGCAACCACTGTGGAAAGCAGTATGGAGATTCCTCAGAAAACTAAAAATAGACTACCATTCGATCCAGCAATCCCACTCCTGGGCATCTATCCAGAGAAAACCACGACTCACAAAGACACATGCACTCCGATGTTCATTGCAGCACCATTTACAATAGCCAAGACATGGAAACAACCTAAATGTCCATCGACAGAGGAGTGGATCAAGAAGATGTGGTACATATACACAATGGAATATTACTCAGCCATTAAAAGGAACGAAATACTGGCATTCTTAGCAACATGGGTGGACTTAGAAACTATCATGCTAAGTGAAGTCAGCCATTCAATGAGACACCAACATCAAATGCTTTCACTGACATGTGGAATCTGAAAAAAGGACAGACTGAACTTCTTTGCAGAACAGATGCTGACTCAAAGACATTGAAACACTTATGGTCTCTGGAGGAGACAGTTTGGGGGGTGGGGGATGTGCTTGGGCTGTGGGATGGAAATCCTGTGAAATCAGATTGTTATGATCATTATACAACTACAGATGTGATAAATTCTTTTGAGTAATTTTTAAAAATAAATAAATAATATATAAATAAAAAGAATTTTAACTATATTTTGGCACTCCCTTTTGACCTGCAGCTTTTCTGTAGAGAAATAAGCTGAAAGTCTTCTTTGATTTTCTCTTGCTGCCTTTAGAATCCTTTGTTTATCTTTCACTTTTGCTATTTTTAAAAACAATATGGCTTGGTGTATGTCTGTTTGAGTTCATCTATTGGGGACCCTCTGTGCCCCATGTACCTGAATATGTTTCCTTCTTTAGACTTTGGAGGTTTTTAGTCTTAAAGTACATGTTAAGCATCTTTTTTGTCTTTCCTTAACTTCTGGGAACCTTGCTATGCATAGGTCAACATGTTTTATATTATCCCAAATATCGCTGATATTGTTTTCCTCTACTCTCTTTTTTTTTTTTTTTTTCTTTTTCCCCATTTGGCTATCTGTGTGCTGTCATGGTTGGGTGATTTCCAATATTCTGGCTTCCAAGTCACTTATTTGTTCCCTCACATTATTCATTGCCTTTAACTCTGCTTTTATCATCGCAACTGAGTTTTCTAATTTTTCTTGGCTCCTCCTTATAATTTCTAGTTCCTTTTTACAGTAATCCACATTTCTGTTGATAGCCTGTCTTCAACAGTATTTTCATTACCTCCTTTTGAAGTCAGTATCTATTAGACAGTTTCATTGTTTGCTCCTTCATGGGGGTTCCCCTCTTCTTTTAATTGGGATTGCTACTTCTGCTTCTTCATTCACTTTTATTTCTCTTACTCCAGATATGTGGAGATTTTCTTGTCCTTTCAAAAGGCTGATTTATTCTTTCAGTGTTCAGTAGATGTACTGTGAGAATTGTTCTACACATGGATTTTTTATTATATATTTTTGGAAAAAGATAATATCCACCTCCCACTCCTCTGCCATTTTGTACTGATCTCCCTTCCTTTCCTCTTTTGGTCTCATCTCCTTTTATTTGATGTCTAGCTTTTGCTTTATATTTGGATTAATTTTTCTTTTTTCTTTTTATTTGGTATATAGCTATTATAGAATTTTGCTTTGTGGTTATTGTGATGTTGCTAATTAGTAATCTATATACATATATTATTTTTTTTAATTATAAATACCAGTTTCGATATCATATTTGTGGATGGTTCCCTACTTGTATTGTTTGTTTGCCTTTTTACCATTGAGAGTATTTCATAATTTCCTCCTTCATAAATTTCCTGTTTCTACCTGTGGCCTTTTCCACTTAGAGGAGGAGTTCTTTTAGCATTTGTTGTAAAGCTAGTTTGGTGTGTTGTTGTTTACTTTTAATTTAAATTTAATTTAAATTTTTAAATTTTAATTTAAAGCATTTGATCTCCCCATCAAATCTGGATGAGGCCTGGTGGGGTAGCATATTCTTGGTGGCAAGTTTTTTTTCCCTTTCATTATTTTAGATATATTGTGCCACTCCCTTCTGATGTGCAAAATGTCTGCTGAAAAATCATGATAGCCTTATAGTGATTCCCTTGTATATTATCTTGCTTCTGCTGTCTGTGTCTTGGTTGGTGAGGCTGGTCTGGAGGCTTGTGCAGGCTTCCTGGTTTAAGGGGCTGCTGCCTGCCCACTGGTGGATGAAGCAGATCTTGGCTCTATGCTATTCAGGGATGTTTCAAGGAACATGTCTAGAGGTGAATGTGGACTCATAAAGCCTTTAGACAGCCTGACTGCTGATAGATATTGCAAATGATCCCACCCACCCACCCACATTTCATCTTTTGGTTTCATCTGTGTGTCATTGAATGTAGAAAACTTTCTCTCTCTCTCTCTCTTTTTTTTTTTTTTTTTTTTTTTTTTTTTTGGTAGACTCCAGTCTTTTGTATAGAGGATTGCTCAGCATTGGCTCTTTTGATTTTTTTTTTTTTTTTTGTATTTTTAGGGCTGCACATACAGCATAGGAAGGTTCTCAGTCTGGGGGTCCAACTGCAGCCATAGCTGATCTTATGTCACAGCCTCAGCAACATCAGATCTGAGCCACATCTGCAGCCTACACCACTGCTCAGCACAGCTAACTGCAACTCTGGATTCTTAACACGCTCAGTGAGGCCAGGGATGAAATCCATGCCCTCATGAACGCTAGTCAAGTTTGTTAACCACCAAACCATGATGGGAACTCCCTTTTCTTCCAAATTTTTAAAAATTTATTTATTTATTTATTTCACAGTTGTGGTTTCTGTGTGCTTGTGAGAGGAGGCGAGCTCCAGGTCGGTTTAATATGCTGTCTATTCTTCAATCTAAAAAATTTAATAATTAAGCTTTGAATATATGTTAGCTTTCCACAATGAGAATTTGTTTCAACCTTGCCAAGAAATTACATTTATCTAAGAAATATTGTATAATAGCTTTCCTTTAATTTGTTCTTAACTCTCATTGATTCACACAGGTAAACATCACTTTATCCATGAATCTGATTTTGAAATCTCATCATCTTTCTCACAAACTCTTCTTGCCTCTGCAAAACTTTAGCACTCCCATGGTACCACAGAAGCAAAAACCTTCCTTGGGAAACTTTTTCCTCAGAGGGTTGAGTGTTGCCACATTAGATGGGTGTTTGCAACATGTCAGGATAAAATTCCACAAGGTTCTTTCATTTTTGTCATATCTTGTATCAGCCTCTGCTTGCCCCTCTGTTCAATGATTTTTGTATAACACACTGATGAAATGCCAGCTGTCTATGATCAGGGCAAAGGGCAGATTAATTACCTGACAAATAAAATAAAGGCAGTGTCTTGCTATGGTCAAATGCTGTACAGGATTGTTTTCATGCTAATTTAAGAGTTTGGGGGGAGTGAAGCTTAAGATTCCTAATCTTTACTCCATATACTGATTACACAGCAGCCAACTGGACTACTTTACATCACTCCGTGGGACATGTGTACAAAATTTACAGATAAAAGCATAAATACTATTGCTGTCTGTTTGTGTCATGGAAATAATTTTTTGGTCTCATACTAAGGCATCTAATGTGTATATTTTCCATAAAATTGTTAAATCTGTAAGGCTAAAATATTGGAATTTCAAATATGATAAAATCTAAGACCCTCCAAATTTATTTCCATTTTGGTGATGACAGGATGCCATGAAAGATTTGACTTTCTTCAACAGAATATGTAAGGCTCCTTTAGAGGCCTGATTAGAGAATATGAAAATAGCCCCTGGAAAAAGTTAAAATTCTCCAGTTCAACTAATTAGTAAGATGGTAGTAAGGGCTCTCCATTATCCTACATCTTAATATAGATGATGTGAGTGGTGGGGATAAAACAAACAGCCTAAATATCCTTCATTTTTGTATCTTGTGCTACTAGTAGAAAGAGGAAAAATTAAAGAGTCACCATTTGATGTAGCCAATTGGTTGCCTGAAACTACAGACAAATGTGCTTGCTTGTATTTTCTGTGCAGTTACTCTACTTTTGGTATCAGTTACTCATGATACCTCCCTCATCTCCAGCAGCATTAAGCAGAAACCGATAAAAACCATATGATCCTCTCAATAGATGCTGAAAAAGCCTTTTACAAAATACAACACCCATTTCTAATGAAAAGCTGAAAGAATTTCTGCTGAGATCAGGAATAAGACAAGGATGTCCGCTCTCACCACTACTCTTCAACATAGTTTTGGAAGTCCTAGCCACAGCAGTCAGAGAAGGAAAAGAAATAAAAGGAATCCAAATTGGAAAGGAAGAAGTGAAACTATCGCTATTTGCAGATGACATGATACTATACATAGACAATCAAGAAGATTCTACCAAAAAACTGTTAGAACTCATCCATGAATTTGGCAAAGTCACAGGATACAAAATTAATACACAGAAATTGACTGCATTTCTATATACTAACAATGAAATGTCAGAAAGAGAAATTAGGGAACCAAATCCCATTTATCATCACATCAAAAAGAATAAGATACTTAGGAATAAACCTACATAAACAGACAAAAGACTGGTACTCTGAAAACTATAAGACACTGATGAAAGAAATCAAAGATGACACAAACAGATGGAAAGACATACCATGCTCTTGGATTGGAAGAGTTAATATTATCCAAATTACTATACTCCCCAAGGCAATCTACAGATTCAAAGCAATACCTATCAAATTACCAAGGACATTTTTCACAGAACTCAAGCAAAATATTTTAAAGTTTATTTGGAAGTACAAAAGACAAAGAATGGCCAAAGACATCCTGAAAAAGAAAAATGGAGCTGGAAGAATCAGGCTCCCAGACTTCAGACTATCAAAACTTTATGGTACTGGCATAAAGACAGAAATATAGATCAGTGGAACAGGATAGAAAGCCCAGAATTAAACCCATGCACCTAGAGTCAACTAATCTATGACAAAGGAGACACAAATATAAAACAGAGAAAAGAGAGCCCCTTCAGTAAGTGGTGCTGGGAAAACTGGACTGTCACCTGTAAAAGAATGAAATTAGATCACTTCCTAACACCATACACACACAAAAGAAACTCAAAATGTATTAAAGACCTAGATATAAGACCAGATACTATCAAATTCTTAGGGAAAAACACAGGCCAAACCCTCTCCTACATAAACCACAGCAACATCTTCTCAGATCCACCTCTTAGAGTAATGACAATAAAAACAAAAATAGGAGTTCCCATCGTGGCGCAGGGGTTAACAATCCGACTAGGAAACATGAGGTTGCGGGTTTGATCCCTGCCCCTTGCTCAGTGGGTTAACGATCCGGCGTTGCTGTGAGCTGTGGTGTAGGTCACAGATGTGGCTCGGATCCCGCGTTGCTGTGGCTCTGGCGTAGGCTGGCAGCTACAGCTCCGATTAGACCCCTAGCCTGGGAACCTCCATATGCTGCAGGAGCGGCCCAAGAAATGGCAAAAAGACCAAAAAAAAAAAAAAAAAAAAAACAAATGGAACTTCATTAAACTTAAAAGTTTCTGCACAGCAAAGGAAACACTAAACAAAATGAAAAGACAACCCACAGAATGGGAGAAAAATCTTTTCAAATGAATCAACTGACAAGGGATTAATTTCCAAAATTTATAAACAACTTCTGCAGCTCCATACCAAAAAAACAAACAACCCCATCAAAAAATGGGCAGAAGATCTAAACAGACAATTCTCCAAAGAAGACATATGGATGGCCAAAAAACACATGAAAACATGTTCAACATCACTCATTATTAGAGAAATGCAAATCAAAACCACTATGAGGTACCACCTTACACTGACCAGAATAGCCATCATCAAAAAGTCCACAAACAATAAGTGCTGGAGAGGGTGTGGAGAAAAAGGAACGCTATTACACTGTCAGTGGGAATGTAAATTGGTGCAACCACTGTGGAAAATAGTATGGATATGCCTCAGAAATCTCAGAATAGAACTACCATTTGATCCAGCAATCCCACTCCTAAGCATCTATCCAGAGAAAACAATGACTCAAAAAGACACATGGACTCCATTGTTCATTGAAGCATTCTATGCAATAGCCAAGACATGAAAACAACCTAAATGTCCATCGGCAGAGGAGTGGATAAAGAAGAAGTGGTACATATACACAATGGAAAATTACTCAGCCATTAAAAGGAAAAAAAATAATGGCATTTGTAACAGCATGAATAGACCTAGAAATTATCAAGCTAAGTGAATCAGTCAGACAATGAGACACCAACATCAAGCACTATCACTTACATGTGGAATCTTTTTGTTATTGTTGTTGTTGTCTTTTTGTCTTTATAGGGCTGCACCCGTGGCATATAGAGGTTCCCAGGCTTGGGGTCTAATCAGAGCTGTTGCTGCCAGCCTATGCCAGAGCCACAGCAATGCCAGATCCGAGCCATGTCTGTGACCTACACAACTCCTGGCAACGCCAGTTCCTTAACCCACTGAGCGAGGCCAGGGATCAAACCTGCAACCTCATGGTTCCTAGTCGGATTCATTTCTGCTGCACCAGGATGGGAATTCCTACATGTGGAATCTTCAAAAAGGACACAATGAACTTCTTTGCAGAACAGATACTGACTCACATACTTTGAAAAACTTATGGTTTCCAAATGAGACAGGTTGGGGGGAGAGGGGAGGAACTGAGTTTTTGGGATGGAAATGCTATAAAATTTGGTTGTGATAATTGTTGTACACCTATAAATGTAATAAAATTGAGTAATTAAAAAAAAAGCAGAAACCAAAATATATTCTTTGGTATTATGAGGAAGTGAAGAAATGAAATATTTTTAGCATGTTTTATACTGGTACACATGTCACCCTTGTTTTCTATGTGATGCCATGCATGGAGGGTCACTGGTTTCAGGGGAGTGTGTATTCATGGGAAGAAAAAGAGAAGTCCCCCATTCTGGTCAGATCTAGATGCTACTAACTACAAAGTAAAGGCAGCAGAGATCTTGCAGAAAAGAGCCAACATTAAATGAAATGCCCTTATTACTCTAAGCAACCTCTCACCATAGCATACCATAACTCCCTGAATTCCACACACACTTGCACAGGGAACAGTGTAATATTACTAGAGCATGTGACTCTTTCACATGAACATTCTTGATATTCGAAAAAACAAAAACATTCTTAATATTCGAAAAAACAAACAAGTGACAGGGTTTGAAAAGGCTTCACAGTGGGAAGAAAACTACTATAACAATACAGACAGGTCCTTTTGGGTGGATTCATCATCCTGTTGATTTTTCTGCTTCAGAATTGATAGAAGAGATTGGTGTTTAACATGATTACTCCCCCATCCTGTCAGTGTTAGATGGAGTACCCCATTAGGAAGAAGTGCCTATAAAGAAGCTTAGCAAGGCAAACTCCACTGCCGTCTGTTAAGAGGGGGTGCAAAATATTTTAGCCCAAATGCCTTCATCCTTTGAGGTCCATCATTTTCATATATGGATGATCTTCTGTTTGTTGGCAGTTGTGGAGAATTGCTCTCAATATCCCTGTTTAAACAATGTTATCACATGTCTTCCAGAAATAATAGCTGATAAAACATGAAAAGTTTGAGTTATTCTTAACAATTAATGTTTGTCAAGACTATCATAATTATAAATGTTCAAAACTTTTAACATGAAAGGAAAAATAGAATCTGTGGTCCTTACTGTGGTATAAATATTTGGTCCCTTAAATTTTCAGGTTTTGAAATTTGGCTCCCATGGTGATGACATCATGTGAATTTTTGGGAGGTGATTAGGCCACAATGCCAGAGACCTCGAACATGCGATTAGTGACATAAATGTAGCCAACAGAAGCTCTTCCATCCATCCCATCATTTCAATACACAGCTAAAAGACCCATTCATGAAGCAGAAATTTGTCCCTCACCCAACAGAAAGTAAGCTGGTAACTTGTTCTTAAACTTCTCAGCCTCAGCCATTATAAGAATAATATATTCTATTGTTTCTAAACTGCCGAGTCTCTGGTGTTTTGTTTTGGCAGCCAGAGAGCTGGCTGCAGAGAAATATCTCTGAGTTCGAAGACCTGTCAATAGAAACCTTGAAATCGCAAAAGAAAAGAGAAAATTGGCTGGAAAAAAATCAACAGAACAGAAGAATCCATCATTAGGGAAAGACTAAAAATGCTATGATATGTACATAATGGGTTAGCAGTATTAAAAGAAGGATAGAAAGGAACCAAAATTAATTTTTAAAAAGTAATGACTGAGAATTTCCCCAAATTGATGTCTAACACCAAAATCACAATATCCAAACTCAGACAAAAATATGAACAGGAAATTACTGACCAATATTGCTCAGGAACACAGATGCAGACATTCTCAACAAAATCTTAAGAAATTGAACCCAACAATGTTTTGAGAGAATTATGACTGAGAAGCATGTATCCCAAGTGTGCAAGGCTCATTAATCATTCTACAGTCAAATAATTGTATTCATCATATTATTGCCCTAAAGAAAAAAAAATATTATGTCAGTAAATGCAGAAGATGTTTGAAAAAAAATCCAACACCGATTTTTCCTAAAGACTCTCAGTTCAATATAAATGGAGTGGAGATTTCTCAAGTTGATAAAAAAAAACTTCATCTAACATTGTACTTGATGGTAAGAAACATGAAGCTTTCCCACTAAGTGCAGGTAAAAATTAAGGATATTCCCTTCCATCACTCATTTTCAATATTTTACTCAGTCCTTGCTAATGAAATAAAGCAAGAAAATAAGTAAAAGAAATACAGATTGGGTAGACAAAATAAGAAAAACAGCCCAGATAAAAAGTGGACTTGGAATTACCTCATGGATCAGCAGTTTAAGGATCCAGTGTTATCACTGCTATGGCTCTGATTACAGCTATGGCATGGGTTGGATCCCTGGCCCAGAACTTGTGCTTGCCATGGGCATGGCCAAAAAAAGAGGTGGATCAAGAAATTTTACAGAGTTACCAAAGAAACTTTACAGACATCCTACCAAAGAAAATAGATGCTCTGCACATAAGTATATGGAAGAATTATCCAGATTACATGCTATCATTAAAATGCAAATTAAAAATACAATGTTATCCAACTACATAGCTCTTAGCTTGGTAAATGTGTAATAGCTACAACAGCAAATACTATAGAGGATGTGGAGCCATAGGAAATTTCATGCATTGCTGGAGAAAATGAAAAATAATACCGCTACTTTGGAAGATAGATTGACAGTTTACAATATTGAATATTGCTGTACCCCCACAACTAATACAACACTGTAAGTGAACTCTTCTCTGACAGAATTTTTTAAAAGAAAAAACAAAACAAAACAAAAAAACAGTCACATTTTAGACAAGAAGTCCTACACATGACCTTCCTCTTCAGCTCATTCAGTACTATGTCATCCATTCTTGTTCTTCTGGGAGTCTAGTTTTTCCATGGGTTCTGTTGACCTGGTCTGAGGGTGGAGGGTGAAAGGGACAGGGATGTTTCCAAGTGTGCAAGAGCCTCTGTGAATGAAGGCTTGTCAGATTTGTCAAGTGAAGTGGGTGCCTTGATCACTGAAGGCTATGAAAGGTAATAAATCTCAAGTGGCAGGCACATTTTTGGGGAACAGTCTCTGGGACAGGTGAGGACCTCAGGTTTGCATAGAGGGAGGGAAGGCTTCACCCCACCCAGAATACCTACCTACCTAACTTCATGAGAGAACGTTTGGATGACCCATCCTAGGTGGCAATTGAATGAAGTCTATTTACTGGGGTTCAGAGAGGGCAGGTCAGGCACTGACTTCTCCAGAAATCTTCCTGCCCATGTCCAAGGGGGTGTGGAATGGGGAGTGGGCCAGGGAGCCTGGAGAAACCAAGACCAAGTGGCCTATCTCCCATAGCCCTGTCCATTTATTGAATGAACAGAGTGGATGTGATCCAAATCAGCTGCCACCACCTTCTCCATCATCCACCACTCCCACTCTCTCGCCTGCAGCCATCTTTTAAAAGGCATGAAAGTGAGTGAGGACCCTTCCCCTAATACTGGGTGGTTCAGGCCCTGGTGTCTTCGACAAATATTTCATCTATTGTTGTGAACAATTCTGCCTCAATGATTTGTGAACATTTCAGGAGCCATGGGAGCAGTTAGTCATTATCACCAGCTCCACACATCACCCTCAACCCCACCCCCACTGCCCCCAAAAATTTTGTGGAAGGGAGCACACTTTTCTTTCACCCAAGAGATTTATTTCCTGCTTTCAGAGGGGAGAAGGAAAAGAGGGTCAGAATGGCCCTCAGATGTTGTCGCTTAAAATTCCCAACAATCCCTATACCACTGAGGGAGGCACGTTCTGGGGAGTGGGGGGAACTAATGTGTATACCCCCTGCCTCACTTTCAAAGTCAAACTCAAGGAGGATGTGAATGCCTTTCATGCCACCGGTCAGGTGAATGGGATGGCTTTCTAGGGAAATCCTGATGTCTCCTTTCACCACCATGATGAAAATCCAGAACCAACCCTATAAATTACCATAACTTTGTCAATTGTGTTATTAAAAAATTAAACAACACACACACACAAACCCAGAATGAAACACCCTCTCCTTGACTGGGGGCAGTTGGGGGGAGCAAGCAAGAGAATTCCCAAGTCAGTAGGAGAGGGTCATCTGCAGTGGTGTGAAAAACCCCAAGCTATTTTCTTCCTCTCAAGGTGAATAAACTTTGCAGATGGGAGTGGGTGCCCTCCACCCAGAGGAAAGGCAGGGAGAGTTTTCTCCCTGAAAAGCTTATCCTGCCATAGCATTGACATTATCAACGGTAAGAGGATTTCATTTTGGGCAGCAGCGGCAGCATGGCAGCTGCAATGCCTGGGCCACTTGGAAACATAGACGAGCCATCGAGGCTCGTCTGTTACCCCCAAGGTTGCACAGTGACAAAACTCCTTTGGGGGAAAAAGGCGGGTGAGTGGGTGCGATTCCAGTGTGTCTGTCTGCATTCATCAGGTGTGGGAGAGGAGAAGACAGACATGTGTGTCTTTGACTATCCTTCTTTTTTTTTTTTTTTTTTGTCTTTTTGCTATTTCTTGGGCCGCTCCCGCGGCATATGGAAGTTCCCAGGCTAGGGGTCTAATTGGAGCTGTAGTCTCCGGCCTACACCAGAGCCACAGCAACGCGGGATCCGAGCTGTGTCTGCAACCTACACCACAGCTCACGGCAACGCCGGATCGTTAACCCACCGAGCAAGTGCAGGGACCGAACCCACAACCTCATGGTTCCTAGTCGGATTCGTTAACCACTGCACCACGACGGGAACTCCTGACTATCCTTCTGAGGACTTGCCTGAGAGCACTGTGTCCCCCAAAGACAGGTCGAAAAAGACCACTGCCCTCCCCCACCAGAAGTAGAAGTCCCTTGAAAGAGCTGGCTCTGAACTTGAGCTTCTAGAGGAAGGTTTCTCTCTTGCTTTCAAGTCAGGAAGAAGAGGGTGTCCTTCTCACCATGAGTCCTTTCTGAAGGGCCCTGGCTTCCAGATCAACCTCAAGCAAAAGTGGTCTGTTTGGGGGTGCCCTATTCGGGTTCCCTCCCCACAAACCCCACGCACACATGCATGGGGAATGGTACTATGTTCCAATTCCATGTAAAGCTCCAGAATGGCCTCAGTCTGATGTTCATCTTCACTCCTCTTCAAATAATGTCTGCCCTCACCCCACCATGGCCTGCCTCCTTTAAGGCCAAAGGAACTGTAAGTATCCCCGAGGAAGGGGAAGGAGGATTCCCTGACATGCAAAGAACAGTCTTACGGAAAATGATGATGCCATATGCCAGGGGTGGGGGCGGGGGGGAGTGAGGGAAAGAGACAGAGACAGACAGGGAGGGAGGGACAGACAGACAGACAAAGGCAGAACCAGAGGGAGAAAGAGGAGGAGGGGAAAGAGTCAGTGAAACAGAGCTAGGTAAATGACGCGAGGCCTGGGTATTATTCTGAGTGTTATTATTGATGTGTGTCTGAACTCCTCCTAAGGCCTTTGCAGATCCAGATCAATCCTTTGAGACAAAAGTCAGTCTGCTGTTCCCTACCACTCTGAAGAGCTGTGGTTTGGGTTTTCCAGCCGGGAGCCCCTTTTTCTGCCTCTTTGTCCAAAACACCTTTCGTGGGATCTAGAAAGTCTGTTCCGAGACCATCCTAGGAATAGTCATTTCCATATTGACCATGAGACCATTGTGCCAAGAGACGGATCCAAGTTCTGGAACCTCCATTCTCCCCCCACCCTTCCTCCTTTGGACAAAATCTCCTTCCCTTCATGTGCAAAATCTTACTTTTTTTTCTCAATGAATTTTCATTACATTTATAGTTGTACCACCATGGGGAAGATCCTTCATGTCCCTCTAGAATGATGGATGTGGTAGCATGTCTCAATGACGCTCCAAATCCTTGAGCAGGACTCCAAAGGCTACCATCCCATCTCCTCGCCCCACTCGCTTCTGGCTTCTCGCTCATGGTTCCCCTCCTTTTTCCTCCCCTGCAGTTTATCTCCATCTCTGCCGCCCACTTGTAACCTCTCTCCCACTTTGGAACGTGCCTCCTTGGGCCCAGTGGACCGCTTCGGAGAATATTAACAGCAGCCCACCGGCAGGTGGCGTTGCAGAACAAAGTGCAGCAGAGTGAGCAGGATGAAGGCATTAGGATGGCTGCGTTGCCAGATGGATGTGTAGGGCTTAGGCCCTTTCCTCCTGGAGCGCAATTCTTCCGCCCTGGCCTTGAAAAATTTCGACTGTGGGCCGTGGATCTTTGATTGAGGATCCTGGCCTATACTTTTTACTTCCTAATGCCGGCCAGGGCATCCATTTTTGCCACAGCTGAAAAGGCGTTCACAAAAGGGACAGGTGGGCGACTAAGGGAATGCAGTGTAATTCCCCCCCACCCTTTTTTAAGGGTAATATTTAAATTATGTTACGCTGTGGCGCGACAGGATCCATCGCTGGCGTCTATGCAGCACCAGGACTCAGGTCCGATTCCCCGCCTGGCACACTGGGTTAAAAGGATCCAGCGTTGCCACAGCTGTGACTCACACCTGATCCCTGCTTCTGGAACTCCATATGACCCTGGACGGGCCAATGCATACTTACATACCCACCTAAATACATAATTAATTGATTCAAAAAGCGACGGGTTGTCACCGCCAGGGAGCCGGCAAAATAAAATGATATGCATAAAAGTGTTTGGACGTGTTTGATTTCAATGAAGAAAAAAGAAATCAATAGGCCAGGGCAGAAGTCCTTCATAACACCTAATACACCTCCATAGGCCGTGTCTTAGAGACCAAGTCCACGCGGACAGCTGGTCGACCCTTACGGACAGGGTCCGCCAGACCAAGTCCGCGTGGACAGAGGGTTGATCTGGTCCACCACGAAGGCGCGCAAGGGCTGCGACCCACTGTGCAACCACAAACCACACTCCGCGCCGGTGGTGGCCTGGAGCACCCGCTAGAAGACACGCTCGGAAGCCCGTCAGGGTGCCCATCACCTCCCCGCCCCTGCGGCATTCCCCCAGGAAAAAGGGTCCCACTGGGCCACTCTCCAATGCCCCCACACCTCCGTTGCGCCCCCCTCTTCCCTACCCCCCCTCTCCCCCGTCCCAGCCCGGGGGCACAGGGCCCCCTGACAGGGTGAGGAGGAAGTGAGGTGCCCGCCGAGGAGCCAGGCGCTGCGAGGGGCGCCCCCTCTTCCCTTGCCCTCTTGCCTCTAGAGGCCACAGGGGGCCATGCGCCTTCCCCTTGATCGCCAGGCACGGTGGACGACCGCGGGTTGCGGCGGGCAACAATCATCACCACCGCTCCCTTCGCAGGGACAGGGGAGGCCCGCCGAGCGGAGAGAATGGAAAGGAAGAAAGAGATGGACTTGCGGAAGCACAGCAAGCCAGCCGTGGTCCCATCCCAACACCCTTCTAGGCGGAGGGTTGAAAGGGGGGGCTGCCGCTGCCATGGTTGCTGAGGGATCGCCAAACCCTTGTGTCGAAAGTTGACTTTCAATAGATCTCAGCAAGGGAAGCTGCTGAAACCCAAACCCAGAAGCAGGTTGTCTAGGAATGGTTTAGCTCGTGGTTCCTCACGATAGTGGGGTACCTGATGGGCGAGGGGCAGGCCACGCTTTCCCGCAGTGCCCCCCACCCGGCCCCAGTTTCCCAGGAGGAAGGGTTCTCTGCACCGGACCCTGGCCCCCATGTGCGTGTAGGGGCAGGCTGCTTGTGAGTGCACAGGGACCCACCTGAGGAACTGGCCTGGGACGCCCTCTCAGAGGCCAACTGAGGCACCCCTGGCCCTGTCCTATCATTCTGCCTGCGAGGGATTCTGACTTATAGGCTTTAGGCCATAATGTCACAGATGGTAGCTTCTGCGCTATTGGCTCCTCAGCCAAGAACATACACCAAATGTCTGAGCCTGAGGTTCCTCTCCTGCCGAGCAGGATTACCATAGCAACAATACCTCATCAGTAGGGTGAAACTAACCTGTCTCACAAGGACAGTCTAAACCTAGCTCACTTTGGTTATTACTGAGTGAATAATCCAAGGCTTGGTGAATTCTGCTTCACAATGATAAGAAGAGCGGACATACAAGGATCAAAACGCAACATCGCTATGAACGCTTGGCCGCCTCAAGCCAGTTATCCCTTTGGCAACTTTTCTGACACCTCCTGCTTAAAACCCCAAAGGTCAGAAGGATCATGAGGCCCCACTTTCATGGTCTGTATTGGTACTGAAAATCAAGATCAAAGGAAGCTTTTGCCCTTCTGCTCCATGGGAGGTTTCTGTCCTCCCTGAGCTCACCTTAGGACACCTGTGTTACTGTTTAACAGGTGTGACACCCCAGTCAAACTCCCCACCTGGCACTGTAACCACTTCCTTAGCGCCAGAAGTGAGAGCTCCTCCAGGATCGCCCCATACCACCTCACTGGGTCAGCGAAAATAAACCATCACAGTAGTGGTATTTCACCTGCTGGTGGTAAGGCTAGTGGATCCCCCCTCCACACTGCCTCTCTCCATAAGACCACAGGATGTGGGGGGGGACTCCCACTTATTCTACACCTCTCATGTCTCTTCACTGTGCCAGACTAGCATCAAGGTCAACAGCATTGTCTTTCCCCGCTGATTCCACCAAGCCCATTCCCTTAGCTGTGGTTTTGCTGGATAGTAGGTATGGACAGTGGGAATCTCATTCATCCATTCATGTGCTTCTCTAATTAGATGAGGAGGCATTTGGCTACCTTAAGAGAGTCACAGTTACTCCCGCTGTTTACCCGCAATTCATTGAAATTCCTCAGTTCCACATTCAGCGCACTGGGCAGAAATCACATCAGTCAACACCCGCTGTGGGCCTTCCTGATGCTTTGTTTTACTTAAACAGTGGGATTCCCCTGATCTGCACCAGTTTTAAGTCTGGCACCGGCAGAGGAGAGGAGCTTCATGGAACCGCCGCCCGGGGGTGCACCTGGCAGGGGAGACACACATGCAGGAATCCAAAGTGCGCGGAGCAAGGCAGAGAGAGGAGGTGGGGTGGTGTTGCAAAGCAACACGCATGCACCACGCCCCTCCCGTGCACTGTTCCCTCTGGGCTCCCCAAGGGCAGACACAATGCCAGCCACAGCCCCTGCTATCCACAGGAAGGCTCAAGTCCAGAGTCAGCACCGATGCTCCCTGCCAGTGCATCCCTAAACACACACACAAATTTAGAGAAGAGTTAACACCTGTCCTGAAACTATTCTAAACAATTACCAAGGAAGGAATACACCCAGCTTCAATCTATGAGGCCACTATCATTCTGACACCAAAACCAAAGAAAGACAAAAAAAGAAAAATACAGGCCAATATCACTGAGGAACATAGATGCCAAAATCCTCAACATTATATTAGCAGACTGAATCCAACAATGTATTTAAAGGATTATACATTGTGATCAAGTGGGATTTCTCCAAAGGATACAAGGATTCTTCAATGTCCACAAATCAATCACAGCGATACACCATATTAACGAACTGAGGAATTAAAACCATACAATCTTCTCAATAGATGCAAAGAAATATTTTGTCAAAATTCAACACTTATTTCTAAAAACAAAAAACTCTCAGAAAGTGGATATAGAGGGAACCCACCCCAACCTAATAAAGGCCATATATTAAAGACCCACAGCTCACATCATTTTCAGCAATGAAAAGCTGAATTTCCACTAAGAACTGGAATAAGACAAGGATGTCCACTCTCACCACTTTTATTCAGCATAGTGTTGGAAGTCCTAACCATGACAATCAGATAAGAAAAAGAAATAAAAGGATCCAAAGTGTGAAAGAAGTGAAACTGTCACTGTTTGCAGATAACATGATCCCATACATCAAAAATCCTAAACAGGCTGTGAGAAAACTACTGGAGTTCATTAATGAATCCAGTAAATTTGCAGGATATAAAATTAATATAAAGAAATCTTCTGCATTTCTATACAACAGTGAAAGATCAGAAAGAGAAATTAAGAAAATAATCACATTTGCTAATGCATCAATAAAAATAATGTATTAGGAATAAACCTACTTGAGGAGGCAAAATACCTGCATTCTGAAAAATATAAGGAGCTGATGAAAGAAATCAAACATGACACACACAGATGGGAAGATATACAATATTCTTGGACTGGAAGAATCAATATTGTCAAAATAACCATACCATCCCAAGGCAGTCTATAGATCCAATGCAATCCCTGTCAAACCACCACAGGCATTTTTCAAAGAACTACAGGAAAAAAAAAAAATTTTAAATATGTGTGGCAACACAAAAGATCCCCCTCCCCAAACCAAAGCCATACTGAGAAAGAAAAATGGAGATGGTGGAATCATGCTTCATGACCTCTGCTATACTACAAAGCTACAGTGATCAAAATAGTATGGCATGGCACAAATACAATAATATTGATCAGGGGAAGAGGATAGAACATGCAGAATTAAACCCACATACCTCTGGTCAACAAACCTATGACAAAGGAGGCAAGAACATACAGTGGAGGAAATCACAGCAATATCTTTTTGGATCTACCTCCTAGAGTAACAGTACATTTACATAATGGAGTATTACTCAGCCAAAAAAAGAACAAAATGATGCCATTTGCAGCAACATGGATGGATCTAGAGACTGTCATACTAAGTGAAGTAAGTCAGAAAGAGAACGACCAATACCATATGATATCACTTGTATCTGGAATCTAAATTATATGGCACAAATGAACCTATCCATAGAAAAAAACAAACTCATGGACATGGAAAACAGACTTGTGGTTCCCAAGGGGGAGGGGGAAGTAGTGGGATGGACTGGGAGTTCAGGGTTTGCAGATGTAAACTACTGCATTTGGAGTGGTGGATAAGCAATGAGGTCCTACTGTATAGCTCAGGAAACTATATCTAGTCACTTGGGATGGAACATGATGGAGGATGATGTGAGAAAAAGAATGTTTATATATGTATAACTGGGTCACTTTGCTGTACAGCAGAAGTTAATAGAATACTGTAAATCAACTATAATTACTATTTTTAAAAGAAAAAATGCTGGAGTTCCTGTCGTGGCTCAGTGGTTAACGAAACCAACTAGGAACCACGAGGTTGTGGGTTTGATCCCTGGTCTTGCTCGGTGGCTTGAGAACCTGGCTTTGCCGTGAGCAGTGGTGTAGGTTGCATACACAGCTCGGATCCTGCGTTGCTGTGGCTCTGGTGTAGGCACGCAGCCACAGCTCTGATTCAACCCCCAGCCTGGGAACCTCCACATGCCACAGGAGCAGCCCAAGAAATGGCAACAAAGACAAAAAGAAAAAAGAAAAGAAAAAATGCTAACTAAATTAACAAAGATTACTGATAGAAATGCAGGTCACTGTAACAAGGCACTAAAAACTAGAAAGTTGAACCAATCAAAAACAGACAAACTGCTGGGATAAAAAGCAATCTAGGAGTTCCCGTCGTGGCGCAGTGGTTAACGAATCCGACTAGGAACCATGAGGTTGCGAGTTCGATCCCTGCCCTTGCTCAGTGGGTTAACGATCCAGCATTGCCGTGAGCTGTGGTGTAGGTTGCAGACGCGGCTGGGATCCAGCGTTGCTGTGGCTCTGGTGTAGGTTGGCAGCTGCAGCTCCAATTCGACCCCCTGGGAACCTCCATATGCCGTGGGAGCAGCCCAAGAAATAGCAAAAAAAAAAAAGACAAAAAAAAGCAATCTAGAAGCAATGAATAGCAGACTAAATGACACAGAAAAATCAATAAGGGATCTGAAAGAATAACGGAAATCACCAATCAAGACAGCAGGCAGAAAAACAAATGGAAAAAAAAAAGAATAAAGCCAATATACAAGATCTATGGGATAGTAAAAAATGTGCCACCCATTGCATAATAGGGGTTCCAGAAAATATCTGCAAAGACACAACCAACAGGGGGTTAAGATCCAAAATATACAAATAACTCATAAAACTCAATGTTGAAAAAACAAACAATTTTAAAATGGGCAGAAGACCCAAACAGACATTTTTCCAAAGAAGACATACAGATGGCCAACAGCACACAAAAAGATGCTCAACGTCACTATCCGAGAAATGCACATCAAAGCCACAATGGAAGTGTTACTTCACACCTGTCAGAATAGCTATCTTCAGAAAGTCTACAAGCAATAAATACAGGAGAAGGTGTGGAAAAAAGGGAACACTCATACACTGTTGGTAGGCATATAAATTAGTACAGCTACTCTGGAAAACAGTATGGAGATTCCTTAAAAACCAAAAACAGAGCTACCATATATGACCCAGCAATCCCACTCCTGGTTATATATCCAGGAAAAATGAAAACTCTAATTCAAATAGACATGCACACCTTAATGTTCACAGCAGCATTATTTACAGTAGCCAAGACATGGAAACCATGTAAATGTCCGTCAACAGACAACTGGCTTAAGAAGATGTGGCATGTATCGCCAATGGACTACTACTCAGCCATAAAAAAAATAAATAATGCCATCTGCAACAATATGGATGCACCCAGAAACTATTACACTCAGTGAAATAAGTCAGAGAGAGAAAGAGAAATACTGTATAATAACACTTATGCATGAGATTTAAAAAGTAATACAAATGAATCTATATGCAACACAGAAACAGGCTCACAGGCATAGAAAACAAACTGAAGGTTACCAAAGGTGGGGGCTGGCGGGGGGAAGCACATATTGGGAGTATGGGATAAAAAGATACAAACTACTTTACATAAAATAGATAAGCAACGGGATTTACTGTATTGGATAGGTAATTACAGTCAATATCTTATAATAACCTATAATGGAATATAATCAGAAAAAATGAATCACTGTGCTGTACATGTGAAATTAACACAATACTGTAAATCAACTCTACTTTGATAAAAGAAAAAGCCACATAGGATAAAATTTACCCTCTTAACTATGTGTACAGTTCAACAGTGTTAAGTACATTCACATTGTTGTACAAAGAATCACCAGCACTTTTCATCTTGGAAAACTGAAATTTTTTACCCATTAAACAGCAACTCCCTATTTCTCCCTTTCCCTCAACCCTGGTAACCACCATGCTACTTTCTGCTTCTATGAATTTGATTAAATACCTCATAGAATTAAAAGGACTTGTCTTCTTGTTGAACATTTTTTTAAGCAACCATATTTTTCAAATTTTCCAAAGCAATAAAGATAGTTTTCACAGGAAAACAACAACTACAACAAAAAACCATGGTCAGTGTGTCATTTTAGTAGCAGGCCACAAGGAAATAGAGGTCTAGAGGTCAGAACGTAAGAAATCTCACAGTGCTGTTTTTTTTTTTTAATTTGAAGGAGGAACAAGAATTAAAGAAATAGGACTCAAGTTGAACAGTAATCAGTGTCTTCATCACTAAACACAGATTTAATCTTAATATTTTGATGAAAAAATATTTGTATTCTAATCTCCCAAAAAATGCTACATTTCTCTTATAAAACCTAATGCAATTTTGTGTGGGACTGTAAAAACTGATGGATTCCTAAGCATTTCTTTTGACTGAATTTCATTGTAGTTCCTCCTTACTCTTGTTACTGGCTTCTTGGTTGTATAAATGCACAACTGGATCACTGCTTTTCACACATGTCAACATAAACTGTGCTCACAGCTTTGTAAGGCAGATATTGCAATTCCACCACAAAGACAAGGAAGGAGATTAGTGATTTATGCAGGTAACAGTGACAGCAGACATATTCCTTTAATAAATATTGTCTATTACGTACCAGACACCCTTCTAGTGCTAGACATACATCTGTGTCCCAAATAATTAAACAAAAACAACACCTGCCTTCATGTACCTTACATTCCAATAAGCAAGAGTCAAAAAGCTCATTGTGGTTTTTTTTAGAAGATCATTTATCAGTCTGCTATTACTAGAAAACAAACCAGGGCAAAACACAATCAAAATCGTAAGGATATATTATTTCTCATGAGAAGCAAGGGAGATGAAAATGTGAGAGAGAGGGTTAGGAGGTCACATTAAATCAGGTTACCTTCTTGAGAAGGTGACTGGTGGGCAGCCTCTTAGATGGCCCTGCTGACCCATACCTTCCTCATAATCCTGCCTTGCATAGTTGCCTTCCTTGGAGAGTGAGCTGGACCTCATGACTTCCTTCTCAAAAACAGAGAAAGTGATGGGATGTCACTTCCAAGACTAGGTTACAAAGAGGTGGTCTTCCATCTTGCATAGCCTTGCTTGCCTGCTCTGATGGAAGCTGGGCCCCATGCTATGAGCTGCCCCACAGAGAGACCCGTGTGGCAGAGAACAAGGGGAGGCTCGGCCCTCAGTTCACTAGCCCATGAGGCTGACTGAACACTGCTAATGCCACATGAGTTTGGAGGGGCTCCACTCTCAAGGGAGCTTACTGAAGGGACCTCAGCCCTGGTGACATCCTGACTGAAATGAACACTTGAGGCAGAGGCACCCAGCTATGTCACAACCTGAAATCCTGACCCACAGAAACTAGGAGAGTTGTTTTGTCTTTTCATGCTGCTAAGATTTGGAGTATTGGTGACACAGCAACAAATCACACAATGACTTGATGGAGGTGAGGGAGTTAGATCTTGGAGACCATGGAATAGCAGATCTCTGCAGAAGGCAAATATCTATGGACTCAGAGTTCTAAAGTACAGAGTCTCCTTCAAAGACAAGATGAAGGACTCTTGCATTAACCATGTTATTCCATAAACAGCTGCACTATGTCCTAAGGATACCCCCTTTGATATTATTAAGATGATAATCTTGTTATTGCCTATGCCTGTCCCTGCCCACTAATCTTGTCACCTCCTCTAATCCCATTAATAATTATTGCATCACCTTCCTTAATAAAAATCATGTGGGCTAAAGCCTAGGTGCCTTTGTTCTGTGAACAGAGTGCCTCCTGGTCCCCACTTTCTAAATGTAAGCAGTTTTGTGTGTTCTGTTATACTGCGCCATCCCTCTTCCAGAATTCCCCATTTCCTTGCAGCGCTGGATGTGGCAGTTAGTCATGTGGCTTTCTGGGGGAAGAGCAGTCTACACAGAGGGAACAGCCAGTGCCAAGGTTCTAAGATAGGGCCATGACTGATTTGCCCAGGGAACAAAAAGGAAGCCAGTGTGTAGGAAGAGGGAATGAGAGCAAGAATAGCAGTTGGGGTCAGATCATATTCAGAGCTAGTAACTCTGGCCTTAGTCTGAGAGCAACTGGAAGCTGTTGTAGAGTTTTGACAGAATAGTGATATGATCTACATTTTGGAAAGATCACTCTGGCTTGTACTGAGAATCAGCTAGAGGGAATAAGAGGAAAAACCAGGAGATCAATGAGGAGTCTGCTGCAGTCAATTAGGCAAGAAATGATGGTGGCTTAAATCAAGAGTGTAGCTCATAGTCATGGTCACAGGGACGGTGTCAGGATGTAGAACCACTGGTTGGTCTGTGGTGCATGAGAGAATGAGAAGAGTCATGGAAGACCCAAGTGTTTTCAGTCTGAGTATGTAAAGAAACAGGGAGACTGTAGGAGGATCAGGTGTGGGGATGAGGAAAATCAGAAGTTCACGTTTGTGTCAAACTCCAGATATCAATTACACACCATGTAGAGACCTTAAGCAGGCAGTTGGACATGACTGTGGAGTTGAGGAATGATGTTTAGGCTGGAGATATACGTATATAGAAGTTGTCAGAACACAAACAGTTTTAAAGTCATAAGACTGCATGAGATCACCATCTACTGATAGAGAAAGGGACCAAGAACCAGGAATTTGTGTTTACCCACATTCAGAAGTCAGGTTAAAAGAAAGAATCAGTGAAGCAACCAGGGAAGGAGCAGCCAGGGAGGGAGGAGGAAAACCAAGAGTGTGTGGAGTCTTGGAGTCAGTTAAAGGAAGTGTATCAAAGTGAAGTGACCAACAAGTACTCTATGTTCACATGTTTACTGAGAAGTGACCACTGGACTTAGCATGGATGCCAGAGACATAAAGAACAGTGGCAGGAGTTCCCATCACAGCTCAGCAGTAATGAAAATGACTAGTATTCATGAGGATGTGGGTTAGAACCCTGCCCCTGCTCAGTAGGTTAAGGATCCATCATTGTCATGAGCTGTGGTGTATGTTGCTGATGCAGCTCGGATGCCACGTGGCTGTGGCCATTGTGTAGGCTGGAAGCTGCAGCTCCAATTCAAACCATAGCCTAGGAACTTCCATATACAGCAGGTGTGGCCCTAAACACACACACACACACACACACACACAAAAAAAAAAAAAAAAACAAAACAAAACAAAAAAACACAAAAGCAGTGTCAGTAGAGGTGTGAGGTCTAGAGGGTAACTGGACTGGGTTTATCAGTAAAAGATAAAGAACTTTAGCTAATAAATTAATAAATCTTTAGTTCTGATGCAAAAGCATCAGCAAAGTGAGGCTGTATCTGGTGAGGGAAACAGGGTTAGGTTTTAGGGTTGGTGGATGCAAACTGTTACATTTGGAATGGATGGGCATTGGGGCTCTACTGTACAGCACAAGGAACTCTGTGTGATTTTGTCACTTTGGTGTAGAACAGAAATTGAAGAACCATTGTAAATCATTGTAATGATAATCAAAAAAATGTATTTGCTGATGGGAAAATTGAGAAAGGGCAATACTTTGTTGATTTAGTAGGAGGAAGAATGGCTAACCAATGTCTTTAGGTGGAATCTAGTTAGTGCTCAAGGAGAGAACCTGGCTTTGAGTAGAAATCCACAGAGATTATTCATGCTTTCAGGAAAAAATTATAAATGACTTTGAAAAGACCAAAAAATGTTACTGGTGTTTTGTCTAGCACAGCCTTCAGGTTATTCGCACTTTGTCTCTGAGCTATTTTACAGCTTTCTAAGTCACAGACAATTTGTAGGAATGCAAAAAATTATTTTCTATAGACATGCAAATGAATTTTGTACAGTGGGGCACAACTGATTTCCCTCCCCCATGACAGAAGCCAGTTTGGCATCTCTTAAGCAAATTCATTTTGGCATACCTCATCATCCATGTATGTGTCTGCTCTTTGAAATTCTTCTGTGAACTGCCACTGACATCTTCCTGGTTTCTTAATTATTTAATGAGTTCAATAAAATCTTTGGCACATATGGAAAGTTCTCGTTGTGTCTCAGAAATAACAAGCTGACTATTATCCAAGAGAATGTGGGCTTGATCCCTGGCCTCACTCAATGGGTTAAGGATCTGTTGTGGCCGTGAGGTGTAGTTCGCAGATGTGGCTCGGATCCCTTGTGGCTGTGGTGTAGGCCAACAGCTGTAGCTCTGATTCAAAACACTTAGCCTGGGAAGAGGTGTGGTCCTAAAAAAGCAAGGAAAAAAAAAAGGCACATATTCATTTTATATATGTATGTGAATCATAATTTTACTTTTTTTAAAAAATATCTTTCAATACTAGTAACATGGGCAGATAATGTTTATGGGCAAAGGCTCAGGTGGGTGGAGGTAGTGGTGGTATTCTATGGAAGTTCTCTTCCAACATCTTTTCCCTGAGGACAGAGATGTGACAGTCAGTAGAATGGCAAAGTGAATGGACTAGCAATGTACGATGGTAGCACTGAAGACCTCTTGAGGTTAGTGGCCACCAATATGAAGGGGGCTGTTTATGGACTATTTCTCAAGTCACAGTTCAGCTGCATAGGTGCACACACAATGGAGGGAGGGCTGATTTTAACCAGAGTGTGTCTTGGTGAAATCAGCAGGAAGCAGCAGTATGGGGAGGCAAGAGAGTTGGGGATATATACAAAGGAATGATTAGAATTGGAATTGAAGCCCAATGAGGAGATAAGAAAAGACAGAAAAATGAAGACAATCATGTCATGATATCAATAGATGGAGGTCCCCATGGGTTGGAAAGACTGTTGGAGTTGCTGTACTAGAACAGTGAGCTGGAAAGACAAGGGCTGGTAATCAGAGAAGCAAAGTATTCAACATGCGGTCAGCCCCCTAGCATCTGAACAGTCTATGGTTTGAGAATCCCTACCCAGGAGTTCCTGTCATGTCTTAGTGGTTAATGAATCTGTCTAGGAACCATGAGGTTGCGGGTTCTCAGTGGGTTAAGGATCCAGCATTGCCATTAGCTGTGGTGTGGGCTGAAGAAGCGGCTTGGATCCTGTGTTGCTATGGCTGTGGCATAGACCAGTGGCTACAGCTTCAATTAGACCCCTCGCCTGGGAACGTCCATATGCCTTGGGTGCAGCCCTAGAAAAAGACAAAAAAAAAAGGAATAAAAAAGAGAGTCACTTAGCTGATAAGCACCAAACTCCTCTTTTTGTGCGTGGAAAACACAGATGATTTGCGTGGAGTGTTTATTCCCCTTCTAGTTTTATTCTTATGGTCATTCTCAATGAGATGATTCTATGAAATCAAGTCTTATTTTCTCCAAGAATGAACAGAATCTGCAGACACAGGCAGCATGATGAGCAGGGTCTCTAGGGAAGGTTGTGCAGTTTTTGCACCGCACAGAGGACACCAGGCTGAACAGTGAGTGGCTTGAGACCCAGCTCAAGCTCTGCTTGTTGAGCTACAGTCCCATCAACCGTTATCTTGTATACCCACAAAGGTACATGCCCTGCTGTCATGGGGATATTCCTAGAGTAATGACTTTTCTGATTCACAGAAAGATGCAATGCAGGGTCGCCCTCTGGCCCAGTAGAGTGTGTTAAGGATTTGAATTGCCACAGCTGTGGCTCAGATTTGAACCCTAGCCAGGGGACTTCCATATGCCATGGATGTGGGGGAAAAACATGTGCATAGAATAGCCCTTTATTTGAATAATTAAATTTTGTTTTCTCCAAACCAAAAGATGTCTTGTTAGGAGATCACTGGTATTTGAGAAAAATGATGAAGTATGCCACCTTCAGGGTTTCTGTCCATTTGTCAGAAAAATCTTAGAAGATTAGACTAATATGAGACCCTGACAAAAATTCGTTATTTTTTTTTTTCTGACAAACAATGTGAGCAAGTGGGCAAAAATTGCTTAGACATGTGTAAAGAATTTCTACTTGTTGATTTACTATTTTAAGATCTTTAACATATCAGTTCATTTTGAGATACATTATTTAATAATGGCCCTTAAATTTTCAGGTAACTGTAGTTATACAAATGTTTATAGTCTCCTTAAACAATCCACTAAGCCTTACATAAAAATTTCAGCCAAGGCTTTCTCTTTTTTGATAGAAATTTCAGCCATAACCACTCACTGTATACAGAACAAAGTTTTGTGGACAAACTAATCCATGCTCAATGAAAGCAAATGTTAGTATAGAAAATGAGCTGCAACTCAGACTTAAACACTATTTTAAGCACACTGTTATTCAGTAGTTAATCCAGGGAATGCTGTTATGAGGTAGTTGATTATCATTTCCCCAAATTTAATAGTAACAGAAAAGGAAAAATTAGAGCTATTCCACTAAGCCAATAGGAAAATCAAGAACCTCTGTCCCCACCAAAGCTATTTCTGGATCATTTATGTGAAGAATTTGCAGATTCCTTTTAGGCATAAGGAATATTTTCACCAACACAAAGAACAATGCTGACGGTGATCTTGCAAGCACTGCACAATTCTCAATTATTTTCCATGCTTGAGCTTTCAAAGACCACGGGGCTTTGCTCTGAACCCCTCTGTGGACATCACTACTTCCTTTTTTTCTTCACTTAGAAATGCAAAGTTTGGGCAAGGAAGGGGGTACTGAGAACATTCTCTTACAGCCCGATAGGCTTTTTCCCGGGGGATCTTCATTATTTTACTTAAAAGTACAACACAATTCCAGAACAGCAGCCAAATTCCTAGTTGTAAGCCAGCATAAAAATGCATGCTAAAGTGAAATATATTTTTCCCCAAATACTATGCCACTAAAAATTACCCATGCCATTTATGTGGAAATTAAGAGCAAAACACAATATGCTTTACATTCCTAATGTAGAAAGGTGTGTTCCTGACTCCTGGTCCTGAGGATGGCAAAACCAAATGATGAGTGAAATGAGTATGTCATTTATTTGTAGGCTGAGCAGCTGATGGAGGTGGTATCTGATTGCTGGAGGAGAAAATGCTATATCCGAATTCTAAGAACTTTAGAATATGGGCTGACATACACATATTTAAAGTCAGATTAAATAGGAATCTATGTATGAGTGTCAGTTGACTCCTCCAGGGATGGGGCTGGAGACGATATTCTTAGACAATAAATTCCATATGTGTCAGGTTAATAATGAGGTTCTTTCCCTCAGAGCATGATACATCTTACTGCAAAACTTTAGTACCCAGTACTAGAATGAGACATTGGTATAAAATTAATAAAGTTAATTAATACCTCAGCCAATAAGCCAGTAAATCTTATGCTGCATGGATGTGCAGGTTTTACTGCATTGCTCAGGCTATAATTTTCTATTTTCTTACAATGCATTTATATCCATGTGATTCAGTCATGGGTGATTGCTTTATCACAAGCTATTTCAAGTGTAAACTTTCTTTTTATTTTCTTTTTATTTTATTTATTTATTTATTTATTTTGGTCTTTTTGCCATTTCTTGGGCCACTCCCACAGCATATGGAGGTTCCCAGGCTAGGGAGGGGTCTAATCAGAGCTGTAGCCACCAGCCTACGCCAGAGCCACAGCAACATGGGATCTGAGCCGTGTCTGCAACCTACACCACAGCTCACAGCAACGCCGGATCCTTAACCCACTGAGCAAGGCCAGGAACCGAACCCACAACCTCGTGGTTCCTAGTCAGATTCGTTAACCACTGCACCATGACAGGAACTCCTAAACTTTATTTTTAAATATCTTTGGATTTATCCTATTAGAAGAAACTCAGGCAGACATAAATCCAATTTGAATAACTACAGATAAATGAGGCTACAGCACTATCCAATCAGACATGGAAGTCAGTTCCATTAATGAAGGCTTTTTGTGCACAAATATAAAAATATTTTATTGTCAGATGCTTTCACTTTTAAGGTACTCCTTTGAAAGGGATGTCAAAAAAGTATTACATCAAAGAGGTTTCAAACTTTCTGTCAGGCCATGATTTGAAGGGGAGATGACTACTGACAAATACATAACAGAAATATCTGTGGTAATAGGTGAAAGTATAAACTAATTCCAATAAATTCATCTTTTCCCTGAATCCATTGGTATAAACTTACACTTCGTTGTTATTTTCTTTTTTTTTTTTTTTTTTGTCTTTTGTCTTTTTTGTTGTTGTTGTTGTTGTTGTTATTGTTGCTATTTCTTGGGCCGCTCCCACAGCATATGGAGGTTCCCAGGCTAGGGGTTGAATCGGAGCTGTAGCCACCGGCCTATGCCAGAGCCACAGCAACGCGGGATCCGAGCCGTGTCTGCAACCTACACCACAGCTCACGGCAACGCCGGATCATTAACCCACTGAGCAAGGGCAGGGATCGAACCCGCAACCTCATGGTTCCTAGTCGGATTCGTTAACCACTGCGCCACGATGGGAACTCCTCGTTATTTTCAAAGGCTATTCTGCCTTGATTGCCTTGTAATAAGCAGTTACTGAGCACCTATCATATTGTGTGGTCTAGTTCATTTCTAGCAAAAACAAAGCCACAGATGACCTATCCCTTCCTTTGTGTAGGTTTGAAGCTGTTCATATGTTCTTGGTTAGTTTGTTTTTGAGGCAGCTTGCAGAGGTTTCATCTACTCTTAAGCAGTTTGTTGGTTTTACAAAGCTCTCCCAGGTCTGCCACAAGTATTTCTTCTCTGAAGACTCATTTCCTTGAGGAGTAATGAAGTCTTTTGGGTACAGAAATGGAACAGAGGTTCAAGCAGTTCTACAGACAATGTACTTTGGTCTCTGGAACTTGTGGTCCTTAGGAACTGAACCCATCACCTGGTTTGTATTCTTCATGACTGAGGTTTTCTTCAAACAGAAATGGTAGGAAAGCTTTCTTATGCTTTGGATAGGATTTGCTTCTGTAAAATTTGTGACTGAGGAAAGCAGACAGGGCCTGGTTGAAGAAGACGTGTGTTACCAGGAGCCATGAAGTTAAGCTGTTGAATCCAAAGGTGACAGCCATGGAAATGTAGATCATAAGCTCCGCTAAGTAGTTACAAGAAGAAACATATTCAAACTAGTCTCCAAAAGGGATTTGGTGGTTACAATGAATGACCACTTCTGAAATGGAAAAGGAAAATATCCTGAAAATTGAAGCTGCTAAAAGAATGTTTTATTACATCACTCCCCAAATAATTTACAAAAACTCATTTAGAAGGGGGTTCCCACTGTGGCTCAGCAGAAACTAATCTGACTAGTATAAAAGAAGACACAGGTCTGATCTCTGGCCTCACTCAGTGGGTTAAGGATCCAGCATTGCCGTGAGCTGTGGTGTAGGTCACAGACACTACTCGGATCCCGTGTTGCTGTGACTGGTATAGATTCAAACAGCTCTGATTCAAACCCCAGCCTGGGTACCTTCATTAGCTGCAGTGGGTTCAGCCTCAAAAAGAGAAACACACACACACACAAACCCAAAACAAAAAACAAAACTCATTTAGAAAAGGGTGTCATGGACCTGTGCAAACCACCATGTCATTAGCCATTACACCCCACTGTCAATCTACTCCATGTTAAAAAGTCACATGCTTAAGTTACACTAACAACTGTCAATAAGCACAAAGAGAGCCTGTTTCTCAACAATCCTCCAAGCTAGTAATTAAGAGCTCAAACTCCAAAGTCAGACTTCACAAGTTCAAATACTGGCTCTATCACTTTTTTAAAAAATATTTATTATAGTTGATTTACAATGTTCCATCAATTTCTGCTGTATAGAAAACTAGCTGTATCACGTATAGGCTGTGTAACTTTAGATAAGTTGCTTAATGAACCTCTTGTGCCTTAGGTTCCTCATATGTCAAATGAAGATAAGATTGTACCTACTTCAGACCAGTACTATGAAGCTACATAGAAAGCACTCAGGATGGGGCAGGCACAAAATACACACTTGATAGATGCTGAAAAGTACCATTCTACTTTTAATATTTCAAAAAGCCTAATATGAAGCACTTGGTAAATGCTGAACAGTACTATTCCACTTTTAGTATTTCAAAATGCTTAATAAGACAACACAAACTCACTAAAAAGTTTTTACCTTTGTCTGGAATAACTCAGCATAGAAATACCAGTAGTATTAATTATGTTTAGACACATGTATGCAGAGTAGACCCCACATGTAGGCAGAGAACAGAGTCATAGAATTCAGGGCTATATGGGGCCAATGTGGTATTTCAACATAATGCTCTCATTTTATGGAAGATCAAGACCCAGAGAGTCTTGTCAAAAAATGAGTTATTAATAGATGAGTCAACTAATTACAGCAGGAGAGAAAAGAGTGAAAGAAGAGGCAAAAACTAACTTCCTAGGGCTAAAATCCACATGCAGTGGTTCTAAAGGCAATCTTACCTGCATGATTTTTCCTGAGATTGCCCAGAATGCCATGGCACTTATACTGATGGACAGATGACTATATGAACATCATCATTTGAGGATGTGGAAGCCCCGAGTCTGCATCAAGAGGTCCTTCCCTATCACATAGACACAGAAGTAAGAATCATTTCATTAGCTGACCCTGAAAATTTTCAGAGGCTCAGAGAATTAAAAAAAATTATAGTCAGTACAACACCATTATCCACTTAGTTTGCCCCTCATGACTAGAACATCATTGTAATGTAACTTTCCAAGTTCTGAGGGGAGAACACCCTCCTGGTGGATGAAGGAGGCATGTTCCTGAGCCAGGGGCAGCCACTGTGGCCCCCAGCAGAGAATCCCATGCTGACCCTTCTCTTGCTCCTTCTTCAAGTGCTTCAAGTACAGAGATCAGGTCTGCCTCTCTTATGATGCAATCTTGTGTGCTGGGTCATTTTGCATTTTTATTTATAAGCCTGCTGTTATGTCTTTCTTACACTCTGCTGTCAGAAAAACATTTTCTAAATGATCTCACCCTGAGCCACAGCTAGGGAAACCTGGAATGCTGACTGGCTCTGGATACTGAAGAAAGTCACTGGAAGTAAATGCTAATGGTAATGCTTCTCAAAAAGAAAAGAAATGTAAACTGCAAGATAAAAACCAAAATGGTATCTCTTCCTGATTAGAAAGAACCTAGTCAGAGAGACTTCATTTCAGGTATAGAAACACTCAAAGCCTCATCGTCCTCTCCCTTCTCCAGCTACTCAGAAAGATGGGAAAACTCCAGGTCTCCTAAGGCCTGGCACCAGTGAAACAAATTAAGGACTTCCCTATGTTGTGCAGGAATCAGTCAAGCTAATTAGGGACCTGACTGAGGAAGCACAGCTGCCCACTGGTGTCAGGAAAGAGCCCAAGGCTCTGGAGTCAAGAAGGAGCCCCTGCAACGTTGATTCAAGTCAGAGAATCAAGGATCAAGCTATTCCAAATGGGTACCTGGAGGCATGACTCAGACGAGGAAAGCAAATGAATGATAACAGTCGTCTCCCATTTCCTTCTTTCCTTTCCTTCTTTCTTTCCTTTTTCTTCCTGATTTTTAGGGCAGCACACATGGCATTTGGAAGTTCCCAGGCTAGGGTTCAAATCAGAGCTGTAGCTGCTGGCCTATACCACACCTACAGCAACACAGGATCTGAGCCATGTCTGCCATATATACCACAGCTCACGGCAATGCTGGATCCTTAACACACTGAGCGAGGCCAGCGATCAGACCTGAGTCCTCATGGATACTAGTTGGCTTCATTACCACTGAGCCACAATGGGAACTTCCAAGCTCTTGTTATTTTCATCAGACCCCACAGCTGGCACATGCCTCTGTGTATTCTCTCTCAATGAACTCCTGAACCAGTCCTTGCCATTATTGCCCCAAATAACAGCAGATGACCTCTTGAAGGGCAAGTGGGTGAAACACAAGTTTCAAAAATGCTTCAGAAAGGAGTGTCTACAAGCTAGTTTGTGGGTGTCTCAGCAGCCTTTCCCTGCCTGTTTCTACAGGAGGGAGGGCAGAAATTAGGGTCCAGTCAGTAGAAGAAACTCCAGGAGAGATATGTTATGCTAACAGACTATAAGCTAGTTGGCTACCAAAGTGCTCTGGAAAGTTTCTTAGTGTGAAAACCTAGGACCATTCTCCAGTAATGACAGTTCAAACTGTGACATGGCTACATAAGGATGCCACAGCAGAAGGCTAAGGGAGGAAAAACTGACTTGATTCAGTTCAGAGAAATTAGATGGAGATAGTAGCTGAGTGGCTGGAGCCAATAAATAATCCAGGAATTGAGAAAGATTGTCAATAAGCTGTACTTGAAAATCATTCCTGGAGCCATGGAAGCCTTGGTTTGTCCAATAGCAAGAGAGAGAGGATGATCAAGGACACTGACTCTGAAATCAAACCTGAGGAGAAAGCTTACCCACTGAGTACTGGAAATATCCAGACCTTGGTCTCAATTTATGAGGGAAAGGCCACCTTTAGGAAACAGGGAGCGCTGGACGCAGAGAAAATAGTAACCAATGATCTAGCTTATAGAGTCTGAGCAGATGAAGTGAACTCAGCACTAAAAACTCATTTCAATCTCCCAAACTGTGTTTCTTTTCTTTTTTTTTTTTTCTTTTTACAAAAATGATGGTCATATGTGTTAGATATCCAATCCTCCTTCCCCCTGGCCCCCAAGTCACAATTCATTTCCTCCTCAGAAGCAAAGGCCAGGATTTTGCTTCCCTCTTCCTGGCTAGTGAGAGGGGAGAAGTGTTAATAGACAGAATTCTGATTGCCCACAGTGCTCTTCTGTGCTCTCACCACAGGCTGCCTCACTAGAAGAAAGGCTTCATTGTAACAGAAACAATCACAGAACTAAATGGTAACAAAATGGCTCCCTCCTTCCTCTTCAAATCACAACTATTCACCAGGAGTTCAGGCAGCCTTTCCTCCTCTGGTGTTCCAGGATTTCAACCTGAAGGACAACATGACCTCCCCACCCACATCCCTCTGCCCCACCCCAGGATGAGGCTTTGCTGAGGCCACCTGGCTTGCAGAACTTGTCTCCTATTCTTGGGTTGTACCTGGATTCCTGCTCCACTCCTGACCCTAGTGACTCTTTCCTTTCAGACAGACTCTACAGTAGTCCATGGACATTCATACCATTGAGGGAAATGCCACATCTTCATCTTTGCACCAGGCTTCCTGACAACTCTGCACTTTTCTCTCTTTACTGAAGGCACTTCTGCTCATGTTGGCATCTCCCAGGTTTTGGCAGTTATGTTAATGTGATGTATAACTTTCAGGTACATTTGGGCACACTGAGTTTTTAAACCTACCATCAGAGCAGCTGAACTGTGGCTGGAGAAATAGTCCATGAACATCCCCCTTCACACATTGGCGGCTAACCACATATGGTCTTCAGTGCTACCATCACATTAAAAATCACTAGTCCATTCACTCTGTCATTCTACTGATTGTCACATCTCTGTCCTCAGGAAAAAAAAAAAAAAAAAAAAAAAAAAAAAAAAAAAACGAACTTCCACAGAATACCACCACTACCTCCACCCACCTGAGCCTCTGCCCATAAACACTGTCTGCCCACATTACTAGTATTGCAAGATATTAAAAAAAAAAAAAAAAGTAAAATTATGGGGGTTGAATTGGAGCTACGCTGCCAGCCTATACCACAGCCACAGCAATGCGGGACCGAGGCTCATCTTTGACCTGCACCACAGCTCACGGCAATGTGGGTTTCCTAACCCTCTGAGCCAGGCCTGGGATCAAACCTGCATCATGGATACTAGTCAGATTCATTTCTGCTGTGCCACAACAGCAAATCCTTCCTTAAAATTTAATAGAACTTGCCTGTGAAGACATCAGGTCCTGAACTTTTGTTGGTTGGAAGTGTTTTTTACATCACAAGTTCAATTTCAGTATCTGGGATTGGTCTATTCATATTCTATATATTTTTTTCTCTTTCAGGCTTGGAATGTCATATCTTTGTAAGAATTTGTCATTGACATCTCTGCTGGTGAGGGGATATCCTTGGGTGTGAGCATCTCTCTTTTCCTTCAGCACCTTCCCAGTGGTGTAGGTCTCCAATTATCCCTCCCACTTTTTTCTTTTCTTTCCCCTTTATCCTTGCCAGTTCCATAAAGACCTTCCTTGACCTTTCAGGTGTTTTGAGTTCTTCTGTCACTGTTCAGTCACTGTCCTGTAAGGATTATTCCATGTGTAGACATATTCCCGATGTATTTGTGGGAAGAAGAGAGCTCCATGTCCTCCTGCCACCATCTTCATCTACCCTCCCAATCTATTTTATGGCTCGATGGCTTATTTTTTCAGTTCTGAAAATTATTACATTCCAAGAATATATTAGAATATATTTTCCCATTCATCTACTAAAGGACACCTTGATTTACATTCTGGCAATACTGACTAAAGGTTCTATAACTATCAGTATGCAGGTTTTTGTATGGACTTAAGTTTTTAACTCCTTTCAGGATATATATATATAATAACATATACATGAGAATACTTGCTTCTCTGTAAGTTGGGGAGTATTTTCAATAATGTACAAACTGGGTGGGGGGATGCGCTGGGGTTGTGGGATGGAAATCCTATAAAATTGGATTGCGATGATTATTGTACAACTACAAATGTAATAAATTCATTGAGTAAAAAAAATGATATAGCATGTACACATGCATCTTAAAAAAATAATAATAAAGTACAAACTGTCAATCTGTCTTCCAAAGAAGCTGTATTATTTTTCCTTGACTCCAGCAATGAATGAGATTTCCTAAGGCCCCATATGCTCAAGAGTATTTGTTGTTGTAATTGTTACACATTCGACCAAACTAAGCACTATGTCATCAGATATCATTGTATTTTTAATTTGCATTTTAATGATAACATGTAATCTGGATAATTCTTCCATATACTTATGTGCAAAGCATTTCTTTTCTTTGGTAAGATGTCTGTAAAGTTTCTTGGTCCAGTTATTTCTTGGCTGTGCCCATGGCAAGCACAAGTTCTGGGCCAAGGGCGCAAACCATGCCATAGCTGTAATCAGAGCCACAGAAGTGATAACGCTGGATCCTTAAATTGCTGATCCATGAGGTAATTCCCAGTCCACTTTTTATTTGGGCTGTTTTTCTTATTTTTCCTACCCAATCTGTATTTCTTTTACTTATTTTCTTGCCTTATTTCATTAGCAAGGACTTAGTAAAATACTGAAAGGGAGTGATGGAAGGGAATATCCTTGATTTTTACAGGCACTTGGTGGGAGCTTCATGTTTCTTATCATCAAGCACAATGTGACATGGAATTTTTTTTTTTTTGTCTGTTGTTATCAACTTGAGAAATCTCCATTCCATTTATATTGAACTGAGAAACTATATGAAGAATGGGTCTTGGAATTTTTTCAAACACCTTCTGCGTCTACTGACATAATAGTATTTTTTCTTTAGGGCACTGATAGGATGAATATAATTGTTTGATTGTAGAATGTTTATGAGATGTGCATATTTGGGATAAATCCTTTTGAGTCATGATACACAATTCTCTCAAAACATTGTTAGGTTCAATTTCTAAAGATTTTGTTGAGAATGTTTACATTTATGTGTCTGACAAATATTGGTCAGTAGTTTCCTAGTCGTATTTTTGTCGGAGTTTGGATTTTGTGATTTTGATGTCAGACATTCATTTGGAGAAATTCTGTCATTACTTTTTAAAAATTAATTTCTGTTCCTTTCTATCTTTATTCTAATATGGCTATACCCATTAGGCATACATCATAGCATTTTTAGTTGTTCCATAATGATGGATTCTTCTGCTCTGTTGATTTCTTTCCAGCCAATTTTCTCTTTTGAGATTTCAAAGTTCTCTTGACATTTCTTTGAGTTCAGAGATGAGAAACTCTGGCTGCCAAAACAAAATACCAGAGACTTGACAGTTTAGAAACAACAGAGTATTTTATTCTTATAATGACCGAGGCTAAAAAGTTTAAGAACAAGTTACAAGCTTACTTTGTGTTGGGTGAGGGACAAATTTCTTGTTCATACATGGCTTTTTTTTTTTTTTTTTTTGGCTTTTGTCCTTTTAGGGCCGCACCTACAGCATATGGAAGTTCCCAGGCTAGGGATCTAATCGGAGCTGTTGCTGCCAGCCTAAGCCATAGCCACAGAAACACCAGATCCAAACCATGTCTGAGACCTACACCACAGCTCGTGGCAATGCCAGATCCTTAATCCACTGAGTGAGGCCAGGGATCAAACCCACATCCTCATTGTTCCTAGTTGGATTCATTTCTGCTGTGCCACGACCTGTGTACTGAAATGATGGGATAGATGGAAGAGCTTCTGTTGGCTACAATTATGATACTAATCCCATGTTTGAGGTCTCTGGCCTTGTGACTTAATAACCTCCCCAAAACTCACGTGATATCACCATGGGAGCCGAATTTCAAAATTTGAAAATTTAAGAAACCAAATATTTATACCACAGAAGGGACCACAGAGTTAATTTTTCCTTTCATGTTAAAAATTTTGAACATATTTATTTATGATGTAGTCCCAACAAACCTTAATTATTAAGAATAACTCAAACTTTTCATGTTTTATCATGGAAGACATGTGATAACATTTTTTAAACAGGGATACTGAGATCAACTCTCCACAACTGCCAACAAACAGAAGATCATTCATATAGAAACACTTTGGACCTCAAAGGATGAAGGCATTTGGGCTAAAATCTTTTGCACCCACTCTTGACAGAGGGCAGGGAGTTTGCCTTGCTACCTTCCTTATAGGCACTTCTTCCTAATGGGGTACTCCATCTAACACTGATAGGAAGGGGCAGCAATCATGGAATACACCAATCTCCTCTATAGATTCTAAAGCAGCAAAGTCAACAGGATGTTGAATTCATTCAAAAGGACCCGGCTGTTTTGTTACAATAGTTTCCTTTCCACTGTGAACCTTTTTCAAACCCTGTCACTTGAACTTGTTTTGTTTTTTCGAATACCCAGAATGTTCATGTGAAAGAGTCACATGCTCTAGTAATACACTATTCCCTGTGCAAGTATGTGTGGAACTCAAGGAGCTACAGGAGGCTATGGTGAGAGGTTGCCTAGAGTAATAAGAGCATTTCATTTAATGCTGGCTCTTTTCTATAAGATCTCTGCTGCTTGCTTTTTATAGTTACTAACATCTAGATCTGACCAGAATGGCAGACTTCTCTTCTTTTGCCCATGAATACAGCCATGATTAATCCCATAGAACTTGGTGCTTCCACACTCTCCTGAACCTACTGACCCTCCATTCATATATGTATATAGACTACTATATTGCAACATCATGGTAAACACAAAAGCAAAATTCTATAATGGTTATACACCCAAAAAAAGAAAAGAAAAAGGAATCCAAACATCAAACAAAAGATAGTCATCAAATCAAAAGAGATGAGACCAAAAGAGGGAAGGTAGATTGGCAGAAGATGGCAGAGGTGCAGAAGGTGGATACCGCCTTCTCCCAAAAATATATATTGAAAAACCCACGTGTAGAACAATTTTCACAATGCATGGATTGAACACTAAAAGAAGAAATCAGCATTCCTAAAGGAAATCTCCACACATCTGGAGTAAGAGAAATATAAGTGAAATGAAGAAGCAGAAGCAGCAATCCCAATTAAAAGAACAGAATTCCCCGAAGGAGCAAACAATGAAACCGTCTAACAGACACTCAGTTCAAAAAGGAAGTAATGAAAATACTGAAGCAATTAAGAAAGGCTATCAACAGAAATGTGGATTACTGTAAAAAGGAACTCGAAATTATAAGGAGGAGCCAAGAAAAATTAGAAAACTCAGTTGCCATGATAAACGCAGAGTTAAAGGCAATGAATAGCAGAATGAATAATGTGAAGGAACAAATAAGTGACTTGGAAGACAGAATAATGGAAATCACCCAACCATGACAGCAGACAGAGAGCCAAATTGAAAAAAAAAAAAAAAAAAAAGAGAGAGAGAGAGAAAGAGAAAGAAAACAATATAAGTGATCTTGGGGATTATATGAGACATGTCAAACCATGCATAGAAGTTGAGGAAAGACAAAAGGGTGTTAAAAATGTACTTGAAGCCTAAAAACTTCCCAAATCTAAAGAAGGAAATGGATATGCAGGTACATGGGTCACAGAGGGTGTCCAACAAGACAAACCCAAACAGACCTACACCAAGGCATATTATTTTTTTAAAAGTAGCAAAAGTGAAAGTTAAACAAAGGATTCCAAAGACAGCAGGAGAAAAGCAAAGCGTTAATTATGAGGGAACTCCTATAAGGCTTTCAGCTTATTTGTCTACAGAAAAGCTGCAGGCCAGAAGGGAGTCAAAGTTCTGAAAGAAAAAAAAAAAGGAGAGTCTGGAGGAGGATGGTGGATTAGTAGGACATGTGGCTCACCTATTCCCAGAAATACATTGACAATATATCTACATGTGGAACTCTTCACACAGAAAATTTGCCAAGCACTTGACAAAAAAATCTCAGGATTATGATAGGGCAAGAAAAACTTCATGAAACCATAAAGGAGAAAAGAAAGAAGAAAGAGAGAGGGGAAAAGAAAAAAGAAACACAGGACAGTCCCCCTAGGATGGAGCTGGAAGAAGAAAAACTTCACTTTGGGAAGTTCCACCATCAGCAGGGAGATGAGCCTGGACAGAGGAGGAACTTTGGAGTATTGGAGGAGAACACAGCAATTGGTGTGAAGGAGTTAAAACAGAAATAGTCCACAAACCATCAGTGCTATAGTGACAACTGTATGACTGTGTAAGTGTCGGGAACTAAAATTCTGGCCTTAGAGGTTAGACACAAAGAGAGAGCTCAGGATGGCCAGACAGAAACAGCCTGAAGGAACTAGAGTATAGGGGGACCACATTTGATGGCGTAAGCTGAGGCACTCAGTCAGGCTTAGAGGCTAGGTGCCATTGTTTGGGGGTGCTGGAGAGAAGGAGTGGGATCCACCACTACAGCCTTGTTCCTTGTGTGTGCTCTCAGGCTGCAGGTCACTGTCTGCTTCAGCTCTGGGAGCCACCCAGCAGCAGTGGCTGCCTAGCAACAGCTGGGGAGCAGCCTCGCCTTTAGGGCTATAGAGAACTCAGAGCAGGAGGAATGACCATGGGGGTGGTGGGGTTGGGGGCATGGTGAAGCTCTGTGGCTCCTGCCAGTGGCTCCCACTCTAGTGGAGCAAATTCCATGCCAAAAGAGCCTCAAGAGCGTCATCAGTGCAGGATCCCTGCGGGAGCTGCAAACTGCCAGACTGGGAAAAACACAAACTCCATGGCTCTGCTCAGTGGTCCTATGGGGGCCTGCACTACTTGCTCCCATTCCATGCCAAGGGAGTCCCGAAAGGGCTACTGGTTCACACTCCCTGCGGGAGCTGCAGGATACCTGACTGGAGAAAAGCACAAGCGCCAAGGCTCGGGCCAGTGGCCCTGTAGGGTCCTATTCCAGTGGCACTCCATCCATGCCAAAGGAGCCATGGGAGACTCATTGGTACACATTCTGATCTACAGAGAGCACTCCTGCCTGCAGCCAAATCAGGGGAGAGACCACCAGAAATGCATGTCCTGCAGACCAACAGTTAGGGAGCAATTAGAATATTCTCTAACACCATATACAAAAATAAATTTAAAAAAAATTTTTTTTTTTTGCTTTTTAGGGCCACATGCACAGCATATGGAAGTTCCCAGGAGCTGTAGCCACTGGGCTACACCACAGCCACAGCAACATCAGATCCGAGCCGCATCTATGACCTACACCACAGCTCATGGCAATGCCAAATCCTTAACTGAGTGAGGGCAGGGATCGAACCCACAACCTCATGGTTCCTAGTCAGATTTGTTTCTGCTGGGCCACAATGGGAACTCCTAAAATGTATTAAAGACATGAATTTAAGGCCAGATACTATAAAATTCCTAGAGGAAAACACAGGCAGAATTCTCTTTGACATAAATCACAATGACATCTTTTTTGATTCACCACCTAGAATAATGAAAATAAATACAAAGTAGACCAATGAGAAACTAATCTCAAAAGCTTTTGCACACCAAAGGAAAATACTACAAAAGTGAAAAGACAACCCACAGAATGGGAGAAAATCTTTGCAAAAGATCCAACTGACAAGGGTTTTTATCTGCAAAATATACAAACAACTCATAAAACTAAACAACAACGAACAACCCAATAAAAAATGGGCAAATATCTATATAGACATTAATCCAAATAGAATGTACAGGTGACCAGCAGGCACAGGAAAAAAAAAAATGCTCAGCATCACTAATTACTGGAGAAATGCAAATCAAAACTACAATGTTTTGATACCTCAGAGTAGTCAGAATGACTGCCATTAACAAGTCAACAACAAAAAATAATGGTGAGGATGTGAAAAGGGACTTCCTCCTATACTCTATGTGGGAATATAAACTGGTACAACCATGTTGGAAAACAGTATAGAGGTTCCACAGAAAACTAAGTATAGAACTACCATATGATCCAGCAGTCCCACTTCTGGCATATGTCCAGAGAAAACATTCATTTAAAAAGATACATGCGGAGTTCCCATTGTGGCGGGGCAGAAACGAATCCGACTAGGAACCATGAGGTTGTGGGTTCGATCCCTGGCCTTGCTCAGTGGGTTAAAGTATCCGGCATTGTTGTGAGCTGTGGTGTAGCTCGCAGATGTGGCTTGGATTCTGCATTGCTGTGGCTGTGGCATAAGCCACCAGCTGTAGCTTCAACTATACCCCTACCTGGGAACCTCCATATGTCGTAGGTGCATCCCTAAAGAGCAGGAAAAAAAAAAAAAAAAAAAAAAAAAGATACATGGACCCCTATGTTCACCACAGCACTATTCACAAAAGCCAAGACATGGAAACAACCCAAATGTCCATTGATAGATGAATGGATAAAGATGTGGTACACATACACACACACAATGGAATACTACTCACCAGTAAAAAGGACAATATAACAACATTTGAAGCAACACGGAAGGAACTAGAGATTCATACTACGTGAAGTAAGGCAGAAAGAGAAAGATAAATACCACATGATATCACTTATGTGTGAAATCTAAAATATGGCACACATGATCCTATTGACAAAAAAGAAAAAAATCTTGGACATGGGGAACAGACTTGTGTTTACCGGGGAGAAGGAGAGAAGGGGATGGATGGGGAGTCTGGGGTTAGTAGATGCCAACTATTACATTTGAAACAGTTGGGTAAAGGAGTCCTACAGTACAGCACAGGGAACTGTGTATAGTCACTTGGGTTAGAACATGATGGAAGATGGTATTACAAAAAAAAAGAATGTGTGTGTGTGTGCTCGTGCGCACGCGGACTGGGTCACTTGGCTGTACAGCAGAAATTGAAAGAATATTGCATATCAAATACATTTTATTTTTTAAACTTTAAAAAATCATAACCCCCATGTCCTATCAGATTCACACATTCTTCTTTTGGGGGCATGGAACATGATTTGATGCTTGGTAATGTGGCAAACGTATGGGCAAATTATGAGAGAATGGAAATCTACACATCTAGATGATTCCAGAGAAGTGAAAAAAGAGAAGGTACCTTATGTTTTCTCAGTTATTTTAACAACTATGAACATCAACCTATTCCCTTGTACATAACACCAAATAGACATTCTTTGTATAAAAATGCATACTTTTTGGTATAACTGAACATAAAATATTAACTATAGAAAAAACACATTATCATATACCCTTTACATCAATGCTAATGTGAGCACAATCTTCAAACAAATTTCATCAGAGCAATGACCACAATTGAAGGACATTTCCTCCTAAGCCAGTCAAAATATGTAAAAAGACAAAATGGGCTGTGAAAAATTTGGGAAAGTCTAGACAAGAAACTGTTTGCAAAAGAAAAGTTCACTGCCTCTGACTGGTGAACTTATCCATCTAGGGTATCCCTTGGTCCAGAACCCAGAATTCATGACAAGACCATCACACTGTTAAGACAAAGTGAGAGGGACCCTGCCACTTGTGGGTCAGCATCCTTGGAAGGTTATTCATTTAAAGGAGATATAATTTATGTTGCAGTTACACAACTGGCAGTAGTCTTCTGTGAAACTAGAGCACACACCTTGCTGACCAGTCTACACAGTGCCCAAAAAGCTCCCTCTTCTCCCAAATATACTCCTCCATGTGACACTTTAAAGATTTCTTCAGAAAGTTTGTTTCACTCACACTCCCTTTCCACTAAATTGCCACTGATCTAATCCTGGGAAATGGGATACTCTTTACTAACCACATCTGGTCCTCAGTACTGACCAGAAATTTGTTTAAATCATGATATCAGTGTCTGATTTCCTGTATTCTAGGAAAAGCACTACACTTGCCAAGTCTCATCTCTGTCATTTATACATTAGAGTGCACCACTACGTGCCCAAGTCCCAGGAGTGGTTAAAGGGAGCCTCCCTTGCCCTTTCCTTTATACATTCGTACACAACTCTCCATATTTACTTTCAATGAACCTTATATTTCTCTCTAAATCAGCACTGTCCTATTTTATCAGTCTTCACATGACTCTTAATGCTGTCTCAGTCAAAACATTGATCCATTGAAGAATCTCCATTCTACCATAATTAGCTAACCACAATATTATAGTTGAATCCTATAAATGACTGAAAATTTGTCACTTAAATTTCTCATTGCTTTAGAAAAACTGCAAAGTGCACATGAGAAACTATCAGGGCCTGCATGGTTGACCGGGGTGAGGAGACCAGTGAGTACCCTGTGTCCATAACAAAGGAAAGAAGGACAATGCCTGGGAATCATATGCAGCGAGGAAGATAATAAGGATACATCTGAAAATTGAAAATAACAAAAGAAAAGGAAATCAAAGCAGATTTTAGGACTCACATTTCCTAAAATATTAAATAGCTGGCCCATGCATGAAACCCAAAACAAGATGAAGGGAGAGACAGTGGCAGCAATTTTGTGCATGCATTTATCAGTGACAATGATTGAAATGTGGGGGGCTTCCTGATAATAAGTGCCTATCGTTGAATGAAAACCCAAATGAGTAGGATTTTCATGCTCTTAAGAGTCTTATTGAAGGTGTGCATGAAAAGAGGAACCAGAATTTGTCTGGAAGACTGTGGATCGCAAAGGCTGCTAGGGAAACAAAGCAAAAACTTGCATTTGCTTCTGAGTTTGTAGCCTTTTTTCTCCTGCACATGCTCACAGGAATGCCTGGTGTCAGTTCACATTACCCAGTCTGCCTAGGTACACCAAATAACTGCTGATGAGGCAATAGCAGGACATACCTTAGGTAAGTTTTCAACAATCCTCCTGATAATCCTTACTATAACCATCATAACAGGCCAGTCCTTAAAAAGAAGAAATTGCACCATATACAAATTATGAAAAATAAAAAAATTATTTGAATTTTGAGGTTACTAGGAAAAGGAATAATTATAGATGCCACCCTATTTTTTGATCAAATAGGTCACTGTTACCATCTGTTACCTAAAACTTTAAATAATATGGGAGGTTTCATCCAGGTGGTGTGATAACACTTCATTAATTATGCATCAAATTTACCATGTTAAAAAGCCATTCAGTTTTATTAAATAAAATATATATAATTTCACAAATAATGTAAATGAAACTTTTCACAATGCACTGTGTGATCCTAGATCAAAATACAGGTTATCATGGAGTTCCCGTCATGGCGCAGTGGTTAACGAATCCAACTAGGAACCATGAAGCTGTGGGTTTGATTCCTGGCCTTGCTCAGTGGGTAAAGGATCTGGCGTTGCCGTGAGCTGTGGTATAGGTTGCAGATGCGATTCGGATCCCTCGTTGCTGTGGCTCTGGCATAGGCCAGTGGCTACAGCTCCAATTAGACCCCTAGCCTGGGAATCTCCATATGCCATGGGAGAGGCCCTAGAAAAGGTAAAAAGACAAAAAAAAAAAAAAAAAAAAAAAAAATACAGGTTATCAGAATTCAGAAGCATTTCTGTTTTTCAAATACATTCCTCTGAGGATTTTGATTTCTATGGTTTACAAAATAGAGGCTAAGTCTTTAGTAAACACAAATGTACATTAGTTTTATAACTATTAAGCAGAGAGTTAACTACACTTTTCTCGAACGGTGATGTCTTTATTTCAAAACTTCAACAGAGATGCATGAGTCTTACTGCTTTTATGACAATACATCAGGTTTTCAACAAAATGCCTTTTTATCATGAAAAGCAGTTGCAACAAATATTTTAGAGTGACATTCTGTCTAACATAATTATAAAGAATGATTTCCAAAACACTTAAAAATGGTGATCCACAGGAAAGTTTTAAGTCAATCATACATACCATCTCCATTTAGGTTTTCTTGCACATTTATATGACAGGGTTCTTAAACTTCCATGGAGTATCAGATAGAAATATTTCCCACCTAAGGTGGATGGGCTCCTCTTGTCTTTGAAGCCACAACAGTGAAAAACAAGTTCACATACATACTAGGAAAAAAATCACATAGCATTTAGTAATTTTGAACTTGAATTACAAGCATTTTTTTGTTGTCTAATAAGCCCAGATAATGTCCATAGAGATATAAGAATAATACCACCCCAAACTTTCCTCCCCTAATCCTCTTGTCCATACTGATATTTTTGGTGTTTCAAGTATGGATTATTTTAAGTTCTGAGTTAGAGCAATCTCAGAAAAGAGTTATTGAGTGAATTTGTTCTACTATGCATTCCCTATATGTGAGTAGATTTGATTTTGACTAAACATTCCCCTCGACGTTTTATATCATTAATGTTTCTTTCCTGTATCTTTCCTCTGGTGTTGTCTAAATTATGTATTTACTATAAATATCCTTTATTACATATTACACTGCAAGATTTCCCTCCATTACACATTCTCTGATGTTAAGAAATACGATAACTCTGATGAAGGGCTTTGCCACATTCTCTACATCTGTGAAGTTTTTCTCCAGTATGTATTTTCTGATGTCTAGAAAGTACTGATGTTTATAGGATTTGTCACATTTAGTATAATTGTGAAGCTTCCTTGTAGTATGAACTCTCTGATATTGAGTGAGATGTGAGTGATAGGTAAAGGCTTGGCCACACTGATTACATTTGTATGGTTTTTATCCAGTATGGATTTTGTCACATTCTGTACATTTAATGGCTTCTCTCCAGTATGAGATCGTCAATGCTGATTAAAACCTGACTACTGGCTAAAGGCTTTGCCAAATTGTGTGTACATTTTTAGAACTTCTCTCCAGTATGAGATCTCTGATGGCGAGTAAGAGATGAATGCTGACTAAAATCTTTGCCACATTGCGTACATTTGTAAGGCTTCTCTCCACTATGAGATCTCAGATGCTGAGTAAGATGAGAATGCCGACTAAAGGCTTTGCCACATTCTGTACATTTGTAAGGCTTCTCTCCAGTATGAATTCTCTGATGCTGAGTAAGACCTCCAGGCCACTTAAAGGCTTTGCCACATTCTGTACATTTATAGGGCTTCTCTCCAGTATGAGATTTCAGATGCTTAGTAAGATGACAATGGTAACTAAAGGCTTTGCCACATTGCGTACATTTGTAAGGCTTCTCTCCAGTATGAGATCTCCGGTGATGAATAAGATTTGAAGGGTAATTAAAGGCTTTGCCACATTCTGTACATTTGTAAGGCTTCTCTCCAGTATGAGATCTCAGATGCCAAGTAAGATGACAATGCTGATTAAAGGCTTTGCCACATTTTGTACATTTGTAAGGTTTCTCTCCAGTATGAATTCTCTGATGCTGAGTAAAGGCTGAAGGCCGATTAAAGGCTTTGCCACATTCTGTACATTTATAAGGCTTCTCTTGAGTATGAGATCTCAGATGACAAGTAAGATGACAATGCCAGTTAAATGCTTTGCCACATTCTGTACATTTGTAAGGCTCCTCTCCAATATGAATTCTCTGATTCCCGCATAGATGTGAACACCATCTAAAGGCTTTCCCACACTTTATACATTTGTATGGCTTCTCTGCAGTATGTATCAGATGGTGTCTAGCAAAGGCTGAATACCATTTAGCATCTTCACATTTGTCAGCTTTCCCTCCAGTATGTTTTTTCCTATCTTTTCGTAGATTTAATGACTGATTAGAGACTTTTTCACATTTTTCACACTTGCATTGCTCCTTCCTAGTATGATGATGCTGATGTTGAATAAGTCTTGAAGCCTGGCTTAAAACTTTGCCACACTCACTAAAATGGCAAGCTTTCTCTCCAATACAAATTCTATGATATGCGATGAGATCTGAGCTTTGAGAAATGACATTCCTATGTTTATTTCGTATCGAATGGTTTCCTGAAAATTGAGCTCCCTGACATTTCATGAGATTTGAGTCTGGGTCAAAATTTGTCTGAGATTCAATGCAGGAATCACTTCTTGTTCCAGTATGTACACTCTTATAATGACTGAATACACAGCTCTTGCTTAAGGCTTTACTCCTTTTAGTACACATGGTATGTTGGTCTATATTAACTGTATTATCATACCTACTGAATAATGATGGTTGGATCAAGACTCCCCAATTAGTATCAACATTAGGGATGTTGGAATAATCAGGAAATACTTGTTGGTTGAAGATTAATGAACCCTTGCTATTAGATCTCCTGAAGCGATCATATTGGGGGGTTTTCCCTCCATTTTTAAGCCTCTGGTGTTCATAAATGTTTGAATGAATGTTTAATCCAAGCATATATTCATGTTTTGCACCATCATTTGCAGTACAGTCTATATGATTATCCTGATTTTCCAAATTTCCTTTCAGAGAAGACCCATGTTTCAATAAATAATGTGGGTCTCTGCTTACAAAAGTATAATTTTCTGCCAATGATACTGACTTAAAGTGGAGTTTTTCACAATTTGATTTATACCCTTGATCTCTTTTACCAGCAACATTTTCCTCATGGATAAGGGTCCCAGTAGGAGTATGTGCATCATAACAACCTTCCTGCCCTTCACATGCCCCCTTACCTGCCCTGCCTATAATTACATCAAAAGTGCCAACAGGATAGCTTTTATATTTTCCCAGCAGCATTGTTTGCAAGAAAAATTCCATGCCTGGGTTTTGTGGCATCAAACTCTGGGTGTCATGAGAAGACAGAGCTGCAAGATAACAAATAACAAATTATCCAAATTAATGTTTTCATTGAACATGCTTTACAATTTCATGTACAATGGAGAATCTCTTAGCTAGATTGAAGAATAAAACAGAGAAGAATTAACAAAATCAGAAGTGAAAGCAGATATCCTATAAATGACACCACATAAATAAAAGTATATATAGGAAGCTACTATGAATAAGGGTATACCAACAAAATGGACACTTCAAAAAAAAAGTATGAATTTCCAGTGAGATACAACCTATTTAGATTTCAGCATGAAGGAATAAATAAATAATCACGACAAACCTAAAACTATTCAGTAGACCAAAATTTTAATTGCAAAGAATTTCCAAATGGAAAAATTTCTGGATTTGATAACTCAACAGGTAATGCCAACTTAAAAAACAAAACAAAACAAAAACTATAAATACTCCACAATTATATACAAAGTTTGAAGAGGAGTAAAAAATATCAAGACTTTTTATGAGACCAATATTATGCAATAACAAAAGCAAGCAAAGACACTAGAAATTAAAAATTAAGAAAAAAACACAAAATTACAAACCAATATTTTAATAAATACTGATTCAATAGTACTCAACAAAATAATAGAAATGTGAATTCAAAAGTTCACTCAAAGAATTATAGGGAGTTCCTGTCATGGCACAGCAGAAACGAATCAGACTAGGAACCACAAGGTTGCAGATTTGATCCCTGGCCTCAATCGGTGGGTTAAGGATCCGGCATTTCTGTGAGTTGTGGTGTAGGGTCACAGACACGGCTCAGATCTGGCATTGCTGTGGCTCTGGCGTAGGCCAGCAGCTATAGTTCTGATTAGACCCCTAGCCTGGGAACCTCCATATGCTGTGGGTGCAGCCCTCAAAAGCCAAAAAAAAAATTATAGAACAAAAATAATTTAGAATTTTTTTATGAAATCAGGGGGTTGATTAGTAATTTAAAAAATTAAGTGCATATACAGAGTTAAGATCATAGTACAGAATTATATTAAATGAAATAGATACATAGAAATATTAAGTACCATTACATGATTGATATACTCAAACCAGGGATTGACAGTAATTACCAAAGTGTAATAAAGATCATGTAAGAAAAACACAGTTATCATTGTGATCAATAGTAGAAGTCTCTATATTTAAAAAAAAATTTAAGAATGAACACTCTCATAATTTGCATTAAACTTAATACTTGATTTTTTTAACCAAATGAGCAAAGAAATAAAAAGCCACTGAAACCAGAAAATGTGGAGTAATGATCTCTGTTCAAATGTGACAGGGACATTCACATTAAAAAAAATAAAAAATAAACACAGAAATTATTTTAAAAAAATACAAAATGAAGAATAAAAGAAAAATTGGTTTGTATATACTAACAGAAATAATCAAAAACATTATGAAAATATATTTTCTTCCATATTAGAATCAAAGAGAATAAAATAGTAAGTTTTAATAAAGGTAGTGAAACATTTTTATGATGAAGATCATAAAATGTTGATGGAAAACAACATAGAAAACATTTTAAAAAATGAACACGTATTCTATGTTCCTGAATGGGAATAGTTAACATTAATTTTCAACACTACCCAAGTTGATCAATAGATTCAAAGCAAACTCTTTCAAAAATCCAAACAATTTTGACGAAAATATAAAAGCTCCTTCTAAAATGTATCTTAAATATCAAAAAACACTAAATATCCTAAATATCCTGGGAAAGAAAGTGGAGAGTTGGAGGCATGACATTTCCTGATTTTAAAACCTACTACAAAGACAAAGTAAACAGAGGTATCACTAAATACAACACGCAGAAAGGAAGAGAATAGTGCATCAGCATGGAGAGCAGAGATAAAAGCTCTCATATTTATGGAATTTGATTGCACAATAATTTCTTGGATATGAAAGCAAAAGCTCAGTAGACTAAAGAAGTAGGTTCATCTTAAAGGGAAGTTTAGAGCAATGCAGGTCTATCGCAAAAAACAGGGAAATTATCAAGTAAGCAAGCTAACCTCCCACCCAAATGAATTAGAAAAACAAACAAAACCTAAAGTCGTCAAAGGAAATAATGAGGATCAGAAAGGAAATAACTAAAACAGATTTAAAAAATAGGAGTTCTCATGGTGGATCTGTGGATTAAGAACCTGATATAGTGTCCATGAGGATGTGGGTTTGATCCCTGGCTTTGATCAGTGAGTTAAAGAACTGACAGTGTCACAAGCAACAGATTAGAGGGCATATGCAGCTTAGATCCTGCATGGCTGTTACTGTGGTGTATATATAGGCTGGCAGCTGCAGCTCCAATTTGACCCCTACAAACAAAAGTGCAGAACCAGATGCCTTCACAAAAGAATTCTACCAAACATACAGAGAAGAACTTACACTAATATTTCTCAAATGCTTCCAAAAAATTGACAAGGAGGAATCACTCCCAAAGACAGTCTATAAACTCACCATCACCTTGATACCAAAACCAGTCTATGATACCACAGAGAAAAAAAAAATCACAGGTCAATATCTTTGATGAATAGATACAAAAGTTCTGCACAAACTACTAGTAAATAGAATCCAACAGCACATAAAAAGATCATATACCGCAACCAAGAGGGACTCATCTCAACTTCACAAGCATAGTTTAACATACACAAAGCAATGAATGAGATACATACAACACATAAGTAAAGACAAAAACCATATGGCCATCCAGTTAGATGCAGAAAAAGCACTGGATAAAATTCAAAAAACTCTCATGTGAAACTCTTTTACCACATGGGTATAGAGGAACAGAACATAATAGAAGTTAGCTAGGACAACCTCACAGCCAATACAATATGCAACAGTGAAAAACTAAAAGCCTTCCCACCTAATAGGGTATAAGACAAAGATCTCCAATCTCACCTATTTTCCTCAACATGGTATTGGAATTCCTCAGCACAGCAAACAAAGACAAAGAAATAAAAGTATCAAAATTGGAAAAGGAATTCCCGTTATGGCACAGTGGAAACCAATTCAACTAGGAACCATGAGGTTGTGGGTTCGATCTCTGGCCTCATCCAGCGGGTTAAGGATTCGGCGTTGCTGTGAGCTGTGGTGTAGGTCACAGACACAGCTCGGATCTGGTGCTGCTGTGGCTCCAGCTTAGGCTGGCAGCTATAGCTCCAATTCGACCCCTAGCCTGGGAACCTCCATATGTAGCAGGTGCAGCTCTAAAAAGAAAAAAAAAAAAAAAAAAAAAGAATTCATTATGTTAAAATGGGAAAACATAAGTTCGTGTTGTGGCACAATGGAACCAACCAGGAACCATGAGGTTGCAGGTTTGATCCCTGGCCTCGCTCAGGGGTTAACGTATCCGCTGCTGCAGTGAGCTCTGGTGTAGGTTGCAGACACGGCTTAGATCCCGTGTTGCTGGGGCTGTGGTGTAGGCCAGCAGCTGTAGCTCCAATTTGATACCTAGCCTGGGAACTTTCATATGCCCTGGGTTCTGTCCCTAAAAAGCAAGTAAATAAATAAATAAATAAATAAATAATAAAGAAAGGAGTTCCCATTGTGGCTCAGTGGTTAACGAACCCGACTAGTACCCATGAGGATGTGGCTTTGATCCTGGCTTCGCTCAGTGGGTTAAGTATCTGGCGTTACTGTGAGCTATGGTGTAGGTTGCAGACACAGCTTGGATCCCACATTGCTGTGGCTGTGGTGTAGGCTGGCAGCTGTAGCTCCGATTAGACCCCTAGCCTGGGAACCTCCATATGCCATGGGTGTGGCCCTGAAAAAACAAATAAATAAAAATAAATAAATAAATAGAAATAAATAAATAAATGGGAAAGCAAACCAAAGCAATCTATAGATTTAATGCGATCACTGTTGAATTACCCATGACATTTTCATGGAACTAAAACAGATAATTCTAAAATTTAAAGGGGATCATAAAAGTCCCTGGATTGCCAAAACAATCCTGAGGGAAAATAATAAATCAGGAGGCAGAACCCTCACAGGCTTCAGAAAATAACAAAACTACAGTCATCAAAATAGTGTGGGCACATAAACAGATGTACAGATCAATAGGACACCTACACACCTATGGTCAATGATTCTTTGACAAGGCAAAAATATATAATGGGGAAAGCATGTATCTTCAGCAAGGAGAGCTGTGAAAGTTGGGCTGCTGCATGTAAATCAATGAGATTAAAAGACATCCTCACACCATGCACAAAAATAAACTCAAAATGGCTTAAAGCCTTAAATGCAATAAAATACATCATCAGACTCCTAGAAGAAATTATATTCTTTGACATGAATCATACAATTTTTTATTATTCATGTATAGTGGATTCACAATGTTCCTTCGATTTCTGCTGTAGAGCAAAGTGACCCAGTCACACATGTATGTACATTTATTCTTTTTCATATTATCTTTCATCATGTTCTAACCCAAGGGACTAGGCACAGTTCCCCACACTGTACTGTAAGACCCCATCACCCATTCATTCCAACTGTAACAGACTGCATCTGCCAACCCCAAACTCATCTGTCCCACTCCTTCCCACCACCCCCTGAAAACCACAAGTCTGCTCTCCACGTCCATTATCTGTTTCTGCGCTACAGACAGGATCATCTGTGCCATATTTTAGATTCCACATACTTACATGCCATATGGTATTTGTCTTTCTCTGACTTACTTCACTTAGTCTCAGAATCTCTAGTTGCATCCATGTGGCTGCAAATGGCATTATCTTGTCCTTTTTATGGCTGTGTAGTATTCTAACACATATATGTACAATTTCTTTCTGACATATTCATCTGTCGATGGACATTTAGGTTGTTTCTATGTCTTATATATTGCGAATAGTGTTGCAATTAACATAGGAGTGGATGTATCTTTTTCAATGAAAGTTTTGTCTGGATATATGCCCAAGAGTGGTATTGCTGGATCATAAAGTCATTCTATATATAGTTTTCTGAGGAACTTCTGTACTTTTTTCCATAATGGTTATATCAGTGTCCATTCCAACCAACAGTGAAGGAGGGTTTCATTTTCTGGGAGTTCCTGCCATGGCACAGCGGAAATGAATCCAACTAGGAACCATGAGGTTGCAGGTTCGATCCCTGGCCTCAGCAGGTTAAGGATCTGGCTTTGTTGTGAGCAGTGGTGTAGGTCACAGACGCAGCTCAGATCTGGTGTTGCTGTGGCTGTGGTATAGACGGGCAGCTACAACTCTGATTCAACCCCCAGCCTGGGAACCTCCATATGCTGCAGGCGGCCCTAAAAAAAGGCCATTTTCTCCACACCATCTCCAGCATTCGCTACTTGTAGGTTTGTTAATGATGGCCATTCTGACTAGTGTGAGGTGGTACCTCACTGTGGTTTGGATTTACATTTCGCCACTAATCAGTGATGTTGAGCATTTTTTCACAGGTCTACTGGCTAACCATATGTTTTCACTGCAGAAATGTCTACTTAGGCCCATTTTTCAATTCAGTTGTTTCTTTCTGTTGTTGAGTTTATGAGTTGTTTGTCTATTTGGAAAGTTAGGCCCTCATCTCTTGCATCGTTTGCAAAAATTTTCTCCTATGCTGTGGTCTGTCTTTTCCTTTTTAAATGGTTTCTTTGCTATGCAAAAGCTTTTGAGTTTAATTAGGTCCCACTGTTCTATTTTGTTTTTATTGACCTTACTCTAGGAGATGAATCAGACAAGATGTTGCTGTGATTAATGTCAAAGAGCAAAGAGTGCTCTGCCTGTCTTCGTTTAGGACTTTTATAGTATCTGGCCTTATCTGTAGGTCTTTAATACATTGAGTTTATTTTTGTATATGGTTTTAGATGGTGTTTTAATTTCATTCTTTTCCATGTAGCTGTCCAGTTGTCCTAGCACCAGTTATAGAAGACTGTCTTTATTCCACTTTATGTTCTTGCCTCCTTTGTCACAGATTTGTTGACCATAGGTGCTTGGGTTTATTTCTGGGCTTTTACCCCATTGCATTGAAGCATATTTCTGTTTTGGTGCAAGTACCATACTGTTATGGTAACAGCAGCTTTGTAATATAGTTGGAAGTCTGGGAACTTGATTCGTCCATTTCCATCTTTTTCTTTTTCAATATTACTTCGGCAGTTTGAGGTCTTTTGTGTTTTCATACACATTTTAAAATATTTTGTTCTCTTCCATGAAGAGTGTTCTTGGTAATTTGATGAGGATTGCATTGAATCTCTAGACTGCCTTGGGTAGTACAGTCATTTTGATACTACTGATTCTTCCAATCCAAGAGCATGGTGTATCTTTCCTTCTGTTTGTATCATCTATGTTTCTTTTCAACAGTGTCTTATAGTTTTCAGAATAAAGTTCTTTCGTCTCTTTAGTTAAGTATATTCCTAGGTATTTTATTCTTTCGGTGCAGTGATAAATGGGATGGTTTCCCTAATTCCTCCTTCTGATATTTCATTGTTAATACATAGAAATGCAATTGATTTCTAGGTGCTAATGAACAACCAATGAACCACTGAGGAAATTCAAAAGATACTCAGAGACAAATGACAATGAAGATACAATAATCCATAACCTACTGGGACACAGTTAAAGCAGTTCTTAAAACCAAAAGGTGGTTCTTTGGAAGGATAAACAAAATTGATAAACCTTTAGCCGGGCTCATCAAGAAAAGGGAGAGGGTTCAATCAATAAAATTAGTAATGTAAAAGGAGAAGTTTCTACTGACACCACAGAAATAAAAGGGGTAATAAGAGAACACTATGAGCAAGTACAAATAAAATGGACAACCTAGAAGCAAGGGACAAATTTGTAAGAAATTCTTACCAAAATACAACTGACCAAGACTGAATCATGATGAAATAGAAAAGATGATTTTCCACACACACAAAAAATTACAGTCCAATATCACTGATGAACATAGATGTGAAAATCCTCAACAAAATATTGGCAAACCACATCCATATATATTTCAAGGATTATACACCATGATCAAGTGTGATATATCAAGAATAATATCCACAAATCAGTGTGATACACCACATCACCAAACTGAAAAATAAACACTCTATGATCATCTCAATAGATCCAGAGAAAGCTTTTGACGAAATCCAACACTCATTTCTTTTTTTTTTTTTTTTTTTTTGTGTGTTTTTGCCTTTTCTAGGGCCACTCTCACGGCATATGGAGGTTCCCAAGCTAGGGGTCTAATCAGAGCTGTAGCCACCGGCCTACGCCACAGCCACAACAATGCTTTCAGAAGATCTCAGCTTTCCCAAAGGGTAAGAAAATCTCCACAAACCTGGGTATGAAAAAAGAGAAAGAGAGAGAGAAAAGCCTCAGGATGGGAGTAGATCCCCTGGGTGTTGGGGAGAGCTGTGAAAGAGGAAAGTTTTCTGCACACAGGCAAGGCCCCTCACTGCAACTCCCCAACACTCATTTCTGATAAAAACACTCCAGAAAGTGGACATATAGGGATCCTAACTCAATATAGTAACAGATATATATGACAAACCCAAGGCTAACACCACTCTCAATGGTGATATACTGAAAGCATTTCCACTAAGATCAGGAAGACGACAGGATGTCTTTACCACTACTGTTCAACATAGTTTTGGAGGTCCTAGCAGTGGCAATCAGAAAAGAAAAAGAAATGAAAGGAATCCGAATTGAAAAAGAAGTAAAGGAGTTTCCATCGTGGCGCAGTGGTTAACAAATTCGACTAGGAACCATGAGGTTGCAGGTTCGGTTCCTGGCCTTGCTCAGTGGGTTAAGGATCCAGCGTTGCCGTGAACTGTGGTGTAGGTCACAGATGTGGCTCAGATCCCGTGTTGCTGTGGCTCTGGTGTAGGCCAGTGGCTACAGCTCTGATTCGACCCCTAGCCGGGGAACCTCCATATGTCACAGGAGTGGCCCTAAAAAAAGGCAAAAAGATAAAACAAAAAAAAAGAAAAAGAAAAAAGTAAAAGAAGTAAAAGTGTCACTGTTTGCAGATGGCAAACAAACTGTACGTAGAAAACCCTAAAGACACTACCGGAAAACTACCAGAACTCATCAATGAATTTGCAAAGCTGCAGCATATAATGTTTTCTTATGTCAGTCTTCCAAGGAAATAGAAATAAAAACAAAAGCCAAAAACAAAACAAAACAACAACAAAAAAAAACAGAGAGACAAAGAGAGAGAGATCTAATCACACTTACAGGCCTTTGCAAAGCAAAGCAAAGCAAAGCAAAGCAAACCATGTTAAAAAATAATAAACATTTGCTAGTCTTCTCTCGGGGAAGCAGAGGAAAGGAAGGGTATCCCTTTGCTAAATGCTGATAAAATTAAATTTTTAACATGTCTTATAATCTACCCATCATCATGGAGGCCAGTAGGGAAATATAAAAGCTCAACATGAAATTTTAAACAGTGATTCCAAGAGACTATAAAAGACATGGTTGCATAGGCACAACTTATGATCGCCATTTCCGTGGAATGAGGATACCTGGCTGTTCTACCTCTGGAGAGGAGAAAGTGGATGTTATACAGCAGAGATACTAAGAAATTCCATCTTGATAAATGAGGTTTTGATACATACGAAGTGGTTGCCTACATATGAGGAAAAAATAAAATAAGCTGCCTGATTCAAAACTGGAAAGCTGGAGGTCAGGGGCAACAAGGTGAAGAAGCAGGACATGGAACACGCTTTCTCTGACAAATATATCAAAATACATGACAATTATCTCCACAGTGATCAGAGAACATCTACTGAATGCTATCAGAAGATCTCAGCTTTCCCAAAGGATAAGAAAATCTCCACAAACCTGGGTATGAAAAAAGAAAAAGAGAGAGAGAAAAGCCTCAGGATGGGAGTAGAGCCCCTGAGTGTTGGGGAGAGCTGTGAAAGAGGAAAGTTTTCTGCACACAGGCAAGGCCCCTCACTGCAAGAGACCAGCTGGGACAGAGAAGGAGCTTCAGAGTCTCAGGAAACTGTAGCAACCAGTTTATAGAGGGCAAATGGAGAATACCTACAAGGTTCCTTGGTACTATTACCCAGCACACCACAGCCAGATTTGCTGAGCCTCCGAGGTGAGCCAGAGCAGGGTGCTGAGACTAAAGCTTCCAAGGTCAGATCCTAGAGAAACGAGGGGTTGGTTGTGAGGCGTCAAACTGAGATAGCTAGGGTAGAAAGCATCATAATCGAAGGAGATCAGGAAAAAGCCTGGGCCTGACAGAGAGGACTGGTGCCTTTGTTGGAGGGCAAGAAGAGAAGGCAGGGGTAGGAAAACCAGAGGTGCTTCTTTCTCCATACACAGGCTCTCAAGCCACAGGACACCACATGCTTGAGCTCTGGGGGCTGGTGATGCCACCACTGTCATCTCTGTCTCCAGGGGTTGGAGCAGACCTGCAATGAGGTACTCCTGAGCAAGCGATGGTCACTGCTGCCACCACCCCCACATGCCCAAAACTGTGATCAGGCACCAACCCCTCTGGCCCTTCCCCAGGAGTGCACACAGCTCCACTCCCAGTGCTGCCACTCTCAGGGGGCCTGTAACTGCCTCTGACTCCCTGAGAACTTGTATGGCCCACCACCACTGCTGAAGCACCAACCACTGCTCTTGACTCTCCAGGCGATTTTTACGGTGCTGCTGCCCCTGCACCTAATGAGACCAGGCAGCACCCTTGCCCCTATAACTGACATACCCATGATTGAGGCAGGTTCTAGAACAGTGCCAACAGTGTCCTCTGGGTACACACACAATGAGGAAAAGGTGACACAACAGGGCGGATTCACAGTGAACAGCTCAAGCAGAGGATTACTCAGTGGCTCTTTTCTCAGGTGGACTGCTGCAAACCCCCCTACCTCACACTGCAGATCAGATTCACAGTTCTGAAACAGTTCCTACTCCAACAACAGGGAGCAGACAGGGCAGTGAAAAAAAAAAAAAAAGAGCACACAGAAAGCTTTGCTCAGTCAGGTCAATACAATCTCAAGTACACTGCCTATCAAGAGGATAAAAGCAATAATATGCTGTGGAGAGCTGACAGGCTGCCTAAAATCATAATGAATTGACAGCCACCAATCACAGGTCACAGGTCACAGCCCTGACCACCAGGGGGGCAAAACCCAGTTCTAACCACCAGTGGGACGGTACCAGTTCCTCCAACCAGGAAGCCTGCATGAGCTGCTGGGCCCAACTCACCCACCAGAAAGAAGGCAGACACCAAAAACCAGAGGAATTCAATCCCCGCAGTCTGTGGAAAGAAGGCCACAGCAGAGAAAATTACACAAAATGAAACAACCAAGAAATATGCTTCAAAGTAACAAGATAAAAACTGCAAAACCAATTCAATGAGGGGAACTAGGCAACCAACCTATAAAAGAATAATGATAGTTAGAATGATCTAATATCTCAGGAAAAGAATGGATACACAGATCAAGAAGTTACAAAAAATGTTTAACAGAAAAAGATAGAATATTTAAGGAACAACAAACAAAAATGAATAATACAATAACCAAAAGGAAAACTACACTAGAAGGAATCAATAGCACAATAGCTGAGGCAGAGATGAATTAGTGAGGTGGAAGACAGAGGAGTGGAAATCAATGCCATGGAAAAGAATAAAAAGAAATGAGGATTGTCTATGACACAACACTAAATGTACCAACATTCACATCACAGGGATCCAGGACAAAAGAAAGGGCCTGAGAAAATATGTGAAGAGATTATAGCTGTAAACTTCCCTAATAGGGGAAAGGAAACACTCAGTTAAGTAGAGCAAGCACAGAAAGCACCATACATGATAAACTCAAGGAGAATCACATCAAGACACATATTAATCCAATTGACAAAATTTAAATACTGGGGAAAAACAGTAAAAGCCACAAGAGAAAAGCAATAAATAGCACAAAAGGTAATTCCCATAAAGTTATTAGCTGATTTTTCAACAGAAACTCTATAGGCCATGGCAAGATATAGTCATACTGATGAAAGTGAAAAACCTTTAAACAAGATTACTCTACCCAGCAAGGCTCTCATTCATATTTAACAAAGAAACTCAAAACATTACAGACAAGCAAAAGCTCAAAGAATTCAGCACCACCAAGCCAGCTTTACAGCAAATGCTAAAGGAACTTCTTAGGTGAAAAGCAAGAAAACCCAAAAGTAGAAACTTCTTGATCAATGAGAAAGCTCACCAGTAAAGGCAAACATAAAATAAAAATAGGGATTCATCCACAGACAAATATGATATCAAAACAAGAAATCATTGGAAGAGGAGGGAATGAATGTGGAATATTAAAAATGCATTTGAAATTAAAATTCTTAAAAACAATTTTACATACAACTATAATAATGCTGAATGTTTTTTCCTACCAAAAAAGGATATAATTAAGTGTATTTGAGGGCTACATTTAGGAAGGTGCATTATGCTTTGATAAAGTTATTTAGTCTGAACCTTCTAGGGTCATTTTTGAAGTTTCCTTGGGATTGGACATTTAAAAGCAGAAAGCATATACTATCTGTCCCCACTGCTCCTGGAATTTTGGCACCAAATTCCAGTGTTTCCACAACCCTCCTCACTCACTTCTGATTAGATGAAGAAACAGAACTTGAAAGAAAAGCTTAACAAAGAGTTACTTAGAGGAGTTCCTGCCATACAACAGCGGAAACAGATTTGACTGGGAACAATGAGGTTGCAGGTTTGATCCCTGGCCTCGCTCAGTGGGTTAAGGATTTGGCAGTGCCGGGAGCTGTGGTGTGGGTTGCAGACGTGGCTCGGATCTGGTGTGGCTGTGGCTGTGGCATAGGCCAGTAGCAACAGCTCCGATTAGACCCCTCGCCTGGGAACCTCCATATGCTGGAGATGAGGCACTAAAAAGATGGGGAAAAAAAAAAGGTTACTTAGAAATGTGCACAGCCTTTCCTAGAACTCAAAATACATGGAAAAACAGCCAGGTAAGACTTCCCATTGTGGCTCAGAGGAAATGAATCTGACCAGTATCCATGAGGACAGGACATGGGTTCAATCCCTCACCTCACTCAGTGGGCTAAGGATCTGGCATTGCTGTGGGCTGTGGTGTAGGTCTTGGACCAGGCTTGGATCCCTTGTTGCTGTGGCTGTGGCAGCTACACCTCTGATTCAACCCATAGCATGGGAACCACCACATGCCCTGGGTGCAGCCCTAAAAAGACAAAAAAAAAAAAAAAAAAAAAAAAAAAGAACAGCAGGACATACAGGTCCTCACAGGTCAAGACCAGGATTCTGGCTCTCCATGTGGATGAGAGAGAGAATCTTTAATGGTAAAGGAGAACACATGGAGGTTTAAGGAACACAAGATTTAGGCAGCAGATGTCACTCTAAGACAGCAACAAAAAATAAACCTGTGTTTCTCAAAAAACAGTGCCATTGAAGCAGATCTTCCCAAAGCATACTGTAAGGTTCTTCCTCTGCCATCTGCTTCATCCATGCACACATACCTAGCTGTATGGCTATTGTCTCCATTCCCTTCACATCCCAAGGATCTTTTTTTGCTCCAACAAGGGAACCAGGTCTGGCTTATAGATAACATATTCTGTTCATTTGAAAGGAAAACATAAGTTTTCCTGGAGATTCACCAAAATCCAATCTAGGATTGGACTCAGGTGAAAGAGATGGCATTTGGGAATGTTAGAACATTCTAGATATTAATTTCTCCACATATTGTCCTTTGAAAGCACATTTAAGACCCTAAGTGACAGGTAAAAGTCAGTTCCTCTGTTCCCCGCCTAAGTACTACTGAGTCAAAAGTAAAGGATACAAAACTGATTTTAAGATGCAGGCAGCACTCTCTTATACATATGACCTTCCAGAACTGCAAATAATTTAAAGTGAAGGATGCAGATTTCCTCAAGTAGGAGTTCAGTTAGAATGACGATGCATCATTATGAAGCCTTTGTAACTGTACCCACAAACTCTCAATTATTCCTAAAATGTTGGGGTATGAAAATCTATTATACGATCAAGAAAACGGCAGCAGACATTCTGCAAATGGAGGATCCCACACCCAGTGGGGAGAAAAGGAATTCTAGAAGGAAGAGGTTCTCACCCAAGGAGACCAGGTGCTTATAGATCTCTATCATCACATCTCTGTACAATTCCCGTTGACGAAGGTCCAAACATTCCCACTCCTCTGGAGAGAAATCGATGGCCACATCCTCGATTGTCAGCAGTCCCTGAAATGAAAAGGGCACATTCCATGTGGCCACAGGTGAGTTCATTATGTGACTCAGGATGAAAACAGCAAGTCAGAAGAAATGGTTTTGATTTTTTTAATGTCTTGAAACATTCAATAATACATATTTGAAACAGTACTATTTTCTACCATATTTCTAACTCCCTGAAAAGGGGATGACAAGGGATCCATAGAACTGCTATAACAAGGTGAACCTCCATAGAACAGTAATTAGAAAATGATGATTAATATTCCCACAGACACAGGCATTTTTGAGTGTTTATACTAGATAACATCTGTGTATTTCTCAGAGGGAAAATCCACAGTGAGGTAGAAATAGACCTCTTAATTCTGAATGAGTATGTAAGTACACTAGAGAGGCTATCAAAACTGATTCCCATCGTGGAATGGTGGTTAACGAATCTGACTAGGAACCATGAGGTTGTGGGTTCGATCCCTGCCCTTGCTCAGTGGGTTAAGGATCCGGCGTTGCCGTGAGCTGTGGTGTAGGTCACAGATTCGGCTCAGATCCCGCGTTGCTGTGGCTCTGGCATAGGCCGGCAGCTACAGCTCCGAATGGACCCCTAGCCTGGGAAACCTCCATATGCCATGGAAGCAGCCACAGGAAAGGCAGAAAGACAAAAAAAAAAAGAAAAAAAAAAAAAAGAGTCAGCCTTTCTTAACAACATGGAGAATAATTTCTACTTTTTTTTTTTCCAGAGCTTTATGAGGGATTCAAGCCTACTAAGCTCACCTATTTATCTGTTCATTTTCTTTCTTTCTTTTTTAATTATTATTTTTGTCTTTTCTAGGGCCACACTCAAGGCATATGGAGGTTCCCAGGGTAGGGGTCTAATCGGAGCTGTAGCTGCCAGCCTATGCCACAACAACGCCAGATCTGAGCCGTGCCTGCGACCTACACCATAGCACATGGCAATGCTGGATCCTTAACCCACTGAGCAAGGGCAGGGATCGAACCCGCAACCTCATGGTTCCTAGTCAGATTCGTTAACCAGTGAGCCACAACAGGACCTCCAATCTGTGCATTTTCTTAATCCTATTCCAAATAGAATATGCTGCATCCAGATGTAAAATAATCACTACATTTGCACCAGCTTCCCTCAAACCCCAACATGGAACCCATTCCAATGGGATCTTGCATACCAATGCCTTCCCATGTTGATGTCTCAACACTTGAAATGTAATGATTCACAGTAACAATTCATGCTCCACAGGGAGCCTGGATGCAGACAATGGTGAAAAGGCTCTGGGGCAGAGTGAGAGTATTTTTAACAGCTGATCATGACTATCCTGAGTGTACAAGAAAAAGGTATTTGAGAACAACCTCACTAGGCAAGAATATCAGAAGGAGAGAATTCATGATTCTTACATTCTCAATTCATGGCATTTCAGGAGGAAAAGCAGACACAGACTCTAATCTAGGACAGGACGGTTACCTGAGAAGCTGCCATTTCCTCCTCTTCTTCTTCCAGCTCTGGGTCACTTTCTCATCAATACTGTGTTGAGGAATCACATCAGCATCTTGAGAATACACCATCAAAGGTAAAAGCTCTTTCCCCTGTGCCCACCATGCCCACAAGCTGTACTTCCAAGACCAACTCTGAAATGCTGAAAAAGCCAAACTCTCCAGTCCTTTCAGAACTCTCTCAGAAAAGATTCAGAAACAATCACTTCCAACATGGAGAACAAAGTGAGTTTGTTCCTTGTTGGCTATATGTGTTCATCCCCATACAGATGTCCCAACATTCAGTTCACATAGGGTACAGGGGCCCGCACTGACTTTTCCCTTCCAAACCCCTGTGGAGCAGACTCTGTTGCCTCTCTTTGGGATAAAGTTTGGTCCGAACTCCCACAAACAATGCAGGAGCTCACATGCTCATGTCCCTGGCCTCACTATAGAATCATCTGGAGCTCTTAATAAAACAACACTGATGCTTCCTTAGGACCAAGAGACAGGGTCTCTGGGAACACACACGTGATGCTATTTCTTAATACTGGTCATGGGATCACATCAGGGTTGTATGAGGTTTTGCTCTAAGAATTCTTCCAAAATTACCATGAGTCTTAGGCCTTTTCATCCCATTCCCTCCCAGGGCCACAGGGATTCACAAAATTGTTTGCTGCATGACCACCTGTTTGCAGGTAAGGGAGCCTCCACCTTCAGAGACCAGGAGCTTGAAGCTGTTTCCATTATAGAGCAAATCTTTCTATTTTTTTGTGTGGCACCCAAAAGAGCCAAAGGGATCCTTAGAGAGGTGAACAAGCTGGAGGCATCTCACAACCTGACTTCACACTATATTGCAAAGCTTCAGTCACCAACACAAGCACTGGCAGAAAAACAAGTGCCCAGACCAGAGGAACACCAGAGAGCCAGAACTAAACCCTCATGGTGGGGGTCAGTTAACTTTGGACAAGGGGACAAGGACCTTGGGGAAGGACAGTCTCCACTGAAAACTGTGCTGGGAAACCTGGCCTCCTCTACCTACCACAGCTGTCTCTACCACACAGAAATCCAGCCAAAACCCCAGTTTTCCACATGGAGCCCCTCTTGTGTCCTCTGAAGACAGACACCCTCAGCAGTCAGTCCCACCCAGGAAGCTTCTCACCACGTTTCCTCAGTTCTCCTCCTAGGGTCACCTCGATCCTCTGGAAACCCAGCTCCCATCTGTGCAGACACAGCCCCCCCGCCATGTCCTGAAGCCAAAACCCCCAGAATCCAAAGACAGAGCTTTGATAGCAGAGAGGGGGGCCGGCTGGTCTCAGCTAAAGCCCAGGCAGTGCCAGAGTACACACAACTCTGCCTAGCTGCCAGCAGAGCCCTGCCAACCAGGCCCCTGCAGGCACCCTGGGTCACAGAGGAGGGCCTGCCCTCTCCCCACCCCCGACCCCACCTCCCCTCTGTGGGAAGTATAGGCCACGCCCCCTCCTCAGAGTCGCTGGACACAGCGCCCCCTCCTGGCAAAATGGCTGAATCCCTTCCACCTCCATTGAGGCACACGGAAATGGAGACAATATCCAACAACTTCTCCAAAAAGAGTTAAGGAATGATTCCTTGGCAACCATTTGGCATGAAATGAACACAGGCACAACTTTACAACTTACACTCAATTCACTCACAATTACTCATAGACAAACTGTAAAGGCAAAACTATTAAAATCATACTATACAGAAGAAAATCAACATGAGCTTGGGTTTGGACATGGTGCTCATGACCTTTCAGTTTTCACATGCAACACAAAAAGGCAGACCAGAAAGCAAAACAAGGAACACTGTGGACTTTATAAAATTAAAGATTTCTACTCGGTTGAGACCTTCATTTAGAAAGCCAACAGACAAGTATCACTCAACTATACTGCCTACTGCCCCTTCATACACCCACTGCATCCTATGCTTCCCTCTAGTTCCACCTCAAAGTACCTTCTATTTGTCATATTTGATAGGTTCACATTTATTCATATTTGATGACATATACAAAAAAAAACATTTAAGGTAAAAACAAGGGCTTATTCACTCCAGCATTAGTGACTTTCGTCAGTGAGAACAGACAAAACACATTCTGAGAGGTAGCAATACCTCAAGAATTAGGTCAGCATCCAAGCGGACCACTGAACTAGCTAGATGTCCTTGCCAAATTAACTTCTGAGATTCAGTTCTCAAGAATGGAAGGCACATGTCACAGCACCTGGCATTTAACACATTGACAATAAAATGAAAGACTATCTCATAAAACTTCAAAAGCTTGAGTTCCCTGGTGGCCCAAGATCCAGCATTGTCACTGCTGCATGTCAGGTCACTGCTATGGCACAGGTTCCATCCCTGGCCTGAGAACTCACACATGCCTAAGCAAAACCAAAAATCTCTCAAAAACTCTTAGAAAAAAAAAAAGCACTGATAATTTAACCTAAAAGCTGCTGTTTCATCAAAGCTGCCTAAATATTCATTGACAAGCAAAAGGCACTAAGTTACACAGTTCTTTCCAAGCCAATCTCCGTACCCACCAACACTACTTGTTATAAGAGCTATGGACTAAGACTGCAGGGACTTTTAAACCTTAACACTTTCAAATGGGTACCTGTGAGTAGGGTAAGGAAGATGGAGAATAAATGGGTCTTGAGGGGAGGTTTCAGAGAGTGGTCAGAGATTAGAAAATGAAGGCTGATGAAAGTTTTAAGAATCTTGCCTTGGGAGTTCCCGTGGTATCACAGCAGAAACCAACCTGACTATGAACCACAAGGTTGCAGGTTCGATCCTTGGCCTCCCTCAGTGGGTTAAAGATCTGCCATTGCCATGAGCTGTGGTGTAGGTCTTGAGTGGTGTGGCTGTGGCTTAGGCTGGCAGCTGTAGCACCAATATGACCCTGAGCCTGGGAACCTCCATATGCTGTGGGTGCGGACCTAAAAAGCAAAATAAATAAATAAGTAAAAATATAAATAAATATAAATTAAAAAAAAAAAAATCTTGTCTAGAGTTCCCATTGTGGCTCAAGGGTAACAAACCCAACCACCATCCATGAGGATGTGGGTTCTCCCTGGCCTCTCTCAGTGAGTTAAGGATTCAGTGTTGCCATGAACTAGATGCAGGTGGCAAAAGTGGCTTGGATCCTGTGTTGCAGGCCAGCAACTTAGCTCCGATTTGATGCCTAGCCTAGGAACTTCCCTATGCCCTGGGTGTGGCCCTAAAAAGAAAAAAAAAAAAAAAAAATTAAGAAAGGTTGTTTTTCTTGTTGTTGCTTTTGTTTTTTAGGGTCCTGCATGAAGGTTTTCAGGCTAGGGAGGTAGCCACTGATCTTCGCCAAAGCCATATCAAGGCTGAATCCTTAACCCACTGTGCAAGGCCGGGGTGGAAGGGGCAACATCAAGGATACTAGTCGGGTTCATTAACTGCTAAGCCAAAAGGGCATTTCCAGAACGGATGTACTGAAAATGGATTCTAGTACAATGCAAAGAAACTAACAAGGCACTCAAGCACAGGTGTTACTGTGCCCCCTTTTCCCAAGCATACCTGCAAACCAGTCTGCCCAATGTGTCAGGACCAAGTCATTAAGTAAACCAACAAGAAGTGCACAGAACCAGCTTGGCAGGCACTGCTACCGCCCCAATTCAAGCTACCCACGTCTCTTCCTGTATTAAAAGCATTTTCTACTACCATTATCTTCCAACTTAAAAACCTTCCATTGGTCCTTTATTACATTCAGAAGGTAAATGTCCAACCTTGGCTTGCATCCTAAATACTTGGGAAGACTGCAGGACCACATGCCCAGTTTCTAAGTCTGCAGTTGACGGGGCAGGCCTGAGGACGGTGGTTTGCGCAAAACAAACCTTAACAGGCCCAGCGAGGCAGGCAGTGTAGGATTCCCCGGCCAGCTTCCCCTCCTCCCCTTCCCTACACGGAAAGGCGATTCCCAAACTGTGGGCCACAGCACTACTTCACACATCTAACGCCGACCCCACCCCGGACCCCAGAGTTTGGAAAGACCCAGGGAAATGCAGCGAGGCCGGGGTCAGCTAAACCCCGGGCCCTTCCTCGTGACACCCACTCACCTGCAGCGGTTCACCCCCGCCCCGCCAGGAGCTAGGAGTCTAAGAGATAAAGACCCCGCCCCAAGCGGAGATCCCGGGATGCCCCGCGAGGTCTTCGCGTAGTGATTGGCGGCCCCCGACCCCGGAAGTGGGCGGGGCCAGCCTGTGCCGGCTCAGTGACAGAGGCGGGGCCCGAAAAGACCTGAACCAGAGGGTGGGTAGGAGGTGCTTCTGAAGTGGTCGGAGCTAAGTAGGCTTCTGCGGATCATCCGATTCCGGAGCAACATTTACCTGTTATTCCTGAGTAAATTGAGGATCCAAGTAAGGTCGTGGTCCCTGCGAAAAGCGTCACCGTTACCTCCTGCTTCTCACGACTTCCGGGATCCTGGTGAGCAGTGCGGGCGGGGCCGTTGTGTGCCCTGACCGCAGGATCCCTTGCTCATGGGGGTGTGAATGGGTGGATCTGCCCTATCCTAGGGTTTGGGCCCCGCCCTGAGTTCCCCAGACCTCTCCTGAGGAAGTGACAGAGGGTAAAAGTGGTCCAGGAAGGCAGTAAGGAAGCCCTGCAGCTGAGGAACTTGGCACCCAAGGAACAAGGACCTTAGTGCGACCCTCGGAAAGCAGGCAGGTACAGGAAGAAGACCAGGTGAAGAAGGCCTTGTTGAGGCTGAGCTGACTGGCCTGGAGCTGCTGCAAGATCTTTAAAGGAGAAGTTAGGATGTGGGCTTTATCACTGCAAAGGACATCCAGTGAAGCATTTTTAACCGTTGATGCAGTGTGTCGTGTTATGTAATATTTGAATTTTGAAAGGATGACAGGCAAGCAATGAGGTCCTGTTGTATAGCACAGGTAACTATATCCAATCACTTGTGATGAAACATGATGAAGGATAATATGAGAAAAAGAATGTATGTACATATATATATACATGGCGGGTCAATTTGCAGTACAGCAGAAATTGACAGAACATTGTAAATCAACTGCACTTTCATTTAAAAAATTAAAAGTAGAAAAAGAAAGGATGACCTGCTACAATTCAGGAGATAGTCTTTTGGTGCCTTCAGGAAGTCCAAGGATTGTGCCTGGTGGGCAGGCAAATACAGCTCTGAGACTCTTTAGCAGGTGTTACAGCTGTGGTTCCTAAACCTTCTGAATTGCTGATGACAGCAGCTTCCCTTCTTTTTGTTGTTCTTTTACTGTGGGGTGAGTGTGTGGTTTTAATTTATATGTGCTCCATGGTACAAAACAGGAGTCCCTATCAGAGTTCTGATGTACAAAACTTAAGACAGAAGCCCACTCCCCGTGACACTGAATCCTGAAAATCTGGCCCTGCTATGCAGGATACAGCAGAATTGAGCAGGATGGAGCCAGCCTACCTGCTACATCATTAGCTTGCAGTAAATTCTTCCTCTGGACCCATTGCTTTTAAGAATTACCATTGTGTTTCCTACAAGACAACTTCAGAAGTTATCTTGCTTTCGTCCTTAGCCCTCCTCTGTAAGAACTGAAAGTGTTCTATAGTTATCAGTGATTTAATTTCTGAGGAATGGAATATTTTTATGTGTTGCTCTCTGAGATGCTTTATAGTCTTGAGCTCTGGCTGGTCCAACTTGTTTTAGCATGTTGCTCATCCTCTCTTTCCCCTTTGCTACATATATGGGAAGACCTGCAAAGACACAACAAACCTTTACTCTGTAGTGTAAAACATGTATATATGTGGGCATGTCTCTGTGCATACATACATATGCACACTTATGATAACTAAGAATGCCTGTTTCTGTTTCCCACAGAAATGAGATTTAGAGGGAACACGACTAAATATCCTACCTTGTTTTGTACCATTTGTGAAGTTTAAAAAAAAAAAAAAAAAAAAAAAAAAAAAACTAAAATGCATGGCCTTTCTGTGCCACTTGAAATTAACTTTTTAAAGTGAAAAGGCCAAGGTTTGTTTTTTTTTTTTTGATAGTTATTTTTAGAATAGTTAAAATATTCTGTATGAAAATGATGATAAATCAAAGAAAGAATTTTATTTTATGCAGGTACTCTTTTCTCTTTTTAAAAAAAATTAGTAAACAGTAATTTTCAAAAGTCCCTGAAAGGAGATGAGAGAAACTTGGGAGGGAATGAATCCAAAGTTTGTTGAAAGGAGTGTGAGTTGTACAAACAGAGAAATACAAAGTGTTCTGATTAAGTAAGCTGAAGTGGGGATCTGTATGCTGCCTCCAGAGGTTAATAGAACATACAGTGAGGCCAAACAACTGAAACACTGCAGTTTGAAGCAGAGAAAGATTTATTGCAGAGCCAAGCAAGAATGAAAGTTTCTGGTACTCAAAAACCCCGAACTCCTCAGTGGTTTGGAGTGAGAAGTTTTTTATAGATAAAAGACAGGCTGAGGGCTGTAGGATATATGACTTTCTTCTGATCCGTTGGTAAGCTTCCAGGGAAATCTTTTGCTCGGCCTGAAGTTATCATCCTCCACGTGGGTGGGAACCTTAGTTCCTGCAGAATAATTGAAAGATATTGTTATGTATATTCCTTGAGGGAGAACCAGAACACTAACCCAAGACTGCACTGTTGTTTCTTGACTGAAAGGAGTCAAGAAACGGGAGTTTTGGCATTCCCTCTCTTCCCTGACTAGCAAAACCCATTCAGCAGAAATCTTTCTTCACTTTTTCATTTACAGATCACAAAAGCATTTTTTATTCCATTACCAAATATGTGGCTTAAATAGGGAGTTTATAACTTCTATTGTACCCTAGTGCTTGAGAACACATTTTGGAAAGCCCTTAGCTTTGTATCCCAACTGTATTTACTTAGCTGTGGGATTGTAGATTACTCTCATTTTCTTACTTCTTGTTTCCTCATCCCAAAATGGGCAAAATGATACTTAATTTCATAAAGTTCTTGGGAAAGCAATTTGCAGAGGCAGAACTTATTTCCTTCCTCCTTCTCTTCCTTTCTAACAGCTGTACTTTTTTGTCATTGTCTATTTTTTTTCTAAGACCGTACCCACTGCATATGAAAGTTCCCAGGCCAGGGGTTGACTAGGAGCTGTAGCTGCTAGCCTATACCACAGCCACAGCAACGCCAGATCACAGCCACATCTGCGACCTACACCAGCGCTCACGGCCATCCCAGATCCTTAACCCACTGAGCGAGGCCAGGGATTAAACCCGCATCGTCATGGATACTAATTGAGTTCGTTACTGCTGAACCATAATAGGAATGCCCTAACAGGTAAACTTCTAAAATAAAATTAATTATAAAGAATAAAAAAATAAAGAGGCTCAGACACAACAGAAACAGAACTCCAAAAATTACAATATGAGTAACACTCATTCACAACTCATTAAAGTGTTTAAACAGAAAACACTATTTTTAAAAGTAAGATTGCAAGTTTAGAACATTTATTTTTCAAAGCTGATCTTATTAAAACATTTTTTCCAAATGCTGAAGAATTGGAATTATTTTTGTTTTGGTTTACTTGTAGTAGTTGAACATTTCATGACATGGCTCAGTTTATACAAGTTCTATTTAGTTAAGCATAACAGAGTTGTGAAACACAAAGCTTTTTTCTACAGTGCACTCTGAAAGAAGAAAATAGTGTGCAAACTAACATAGTAACACATTCTCACAGGAAACATTACATTAAAAGTACAAAAAATTAGAACTATGTACCAAAATATTTTTTGCTCTTACTTAATACTAATTTTAAAACTTCGAAGAGTTCCTGTCGTGGCGCAGTGGTTAACGAATCCATCTAGGAACCATGAGATTGTGGGTTCGATCCTTGGCCTTGCTCAGTGGGTTAAGAATCCAGCGTTGCCGTGAGTTGCAGTGCAGGTCGCAGTCTCAGCTCGGATGCTGTGTTGCTGTGGTTGTGGCATAGGCCTACAGCTACAGCTCTGATTGGACCCCTAGCCTGGGAACCTCCATACGCTGTGGGAGCAGCCCAAGAAATGGCAAAAAAAAAAAAAAAAAACTTTGAAGAATATTATATGGCCACTTGCATAGCAAGTGCCACAAAATAGTTGATATAAGGTATATAAGAACTTGCAAAAAAAATAGAGTATTGTAATAATCTTAAAAGTGTCAAGTTAGGAGATGTTGTAGTTAGTTCTTGTGGATTCGTAGTGTACAATCAGATGGCATCCTTCTGGAGGACATTGATAGGACTTTTCTGCAGAGCAGTTGATAGGGGCCAGAGCCTCACATTATCAACCCCACTGTCTTACCAAGACTCCATGGTATACAATTGTATTATTTTATAATAGGATGATAGTTGATATAAAAAGAATCCATAACTAGAATCCAGTGTTCTTTCCAGGATCACTCTGGCCTCATGGAATCCAAGAATGGAAGATGGGATCTTGATCTGGAGTTTAGGAAGTGAAGTCATGTGGTGAAGTGAGAACAAAGAGAAGAAACAGAGAACTGAATTCAGGCTATAATGAGCTAAAACAAGGATCTAGTTATTGACAGAACTAGAATTCTTAATTTTTTTCTTTTGCCTCAGTCTCTGACATTGGTCTGCTCACACTATGTTTATCTAAAATTTGCTATTTTGTTCATCATGCATTATTTTGACGTTTATTTTTTTAATAGCATTAAGGAGTTCCCATGGGTATTGAGGGTTAAGGATCAGCATTGTCACTGCAGTGGTGACAGTTCAACCCCTGGCCTGGGAACTTCCCCATGCTGCAAGTGTAGCAGGAAAAAAAAAATGGCATTAAAACTGCTATTACTTATCTTGATTACTGATGTTTTGGACATAGTCTTTAATTTTGTGCCGTCATATTCTAGTCCTGGCCCTGGGAAGGAGAGTGAAGATGGTGAAGGTGATGCAGGTGCCTCATACCCCTGAGAGAAAAGTTATATTTCTTCCCCTTCTTTTTGAAATGAATACTTTGAAATTGAACAGCTTAAATCCTTCCTTGTCCTTTTTGGGGACTTAGTTACACCCTAAACACAATCACCCATAAGCTAAAGCTGAGCAGAATTGCCTGTGGGTTAAAGTTTATTAGCACATGATGTCTTTCAGGAACTTTCCTAGTTTGTTCTAATCTCTGACCAATATGCCCTTTTCACAAGTACTATTATTCTAGATGATAACCCAGAAGACCTCCATCATGTTCATTCTAAGATCTTCTGACTCCAGCTTTGATGACTAGGATTCCCCCAAAGAAACAAGAATGCATGTTTGTCCCAATCCTGATTCCTATCTGAAAAACTGTTTTTCTCCTTTTTGCTATAAAACTCCTTGCAATTCATTCTAAGGGGATGGGGGGGGGGGGCACAGTCTTTAAGGCATTAGCCTGCTTTGCCTCTCCTTTGCCTGGCAAAGCAATAAAGCTTTTTTTTTTTTTTTTTTTAACTCCTTTACCCAAAACTCTGTCTCTGCTTTTCAATTCAGCACCAGCAGACAGAGGCCAAATTCCATCAATAAAGGAACCAAAGCCTTCACCAGTTTCAGAGTTTGGAAAGGCCTGAGCCCAGAAAGCACCAATCACATTTACACCTTTTCTATGGTCCACTTCTCTCTACCCGCTCCATGGTCTCAAATTGGGGTGACACCATTACTTCTGTTGCCCTTCACCATCTTTTTTTTTTTTTTTTTTTTTTTTTTTTTTTGGTCATTTTAGTGCCACACCTGTGGTATATGGAAGTTCCCAGGCTAGGGGAATCAGAACTGCAGCTACCGGCCTACACCACAGCCACAGCAATGGGAGATCTGAGCTCTGTCTGTGACCTACACCACAGCTCATGGCAATGCCTTATCCTTAACCCACTAAGAGAGGCCAGGGATTGAACCCACATCCTCATGGATACTACTTGGGTTCCTTCCTTACTGATGAGCTACAATGGGAACTCCTGCCCTTTACCATCTTGATTAAACTCTACAACATTTCTTTTCCTTTGTGTCCTGAACATGTTAGAAATGGCAAAGAACTTTTATTAGAAAAATACAATCACCAAATCACACAGAACGGTAATGGTAAAGTTCAAAGGACACATATTTTGACACTCTTGGTCTCACCCTTGACCTTGCCAGTGAATAAAATAGGGCTTCACTCTCATGGATTTGTTCCAGTATGCCACTTTTAGCATACCTGCCACTGTTCGTTGAGTTTTTTACAATTTGGGAGTATCTTTGCCTTTCCTCTGGCAATCTTGAATGAAGTAAATCATCTGCAGTGGCAGAGTATAGCAGGGCTGATGTTTCTTAAATGTCCCAGTGAGGAGCAATGGAAACAAAGATGAGTACCATGCTATATCAATAGTCAGAACCTTTCTTATGCAAATAAGGACACCTAGGCACTCAAGTCACTGGGTGTTTTATTGAAAAATTACTGAAATTGTTTGAGTTGAAATCCATAACCATGTAATTACCTGACAATAGTATAGCTGGTTTTTAATTTTTTCTGTGAATGTGAGAATCTGTACTTGTAAAACGTAGGCTTGTATGCCCTAAGATGCATCTGAACTGAATAAAGTATTGGAGTTTTTTGGTGTAAATTACATAAAAAAGCACATACCTGTTTTAAACAAATATAATTGTTAAGAGCTCATGTTTCTACTGAAATGCCCTTGTGGAGAGGAATTATAATTCATCCAGAAAAATCATTTAGTTTCCTTCAAATATCCATTTTAAATAATAAAATAACACATTTCTTAAAATCTTTTGTTTGTATGTAAATTTGACTACAGTACATTTTATAAACACCTTGCATCCAAAAGACACTGTGAATAAGCTGTGAAAAGGAGACAAATTTTCAGCATTTCAGAACTTCTATTTCAAATTCTTTATGTATTAATCCCAACCTTTTATTTTGGCAAAATAGAGGGTAAGGGTTTATCGCTTTGAAGCAGAATATTATCTCAGGTAGTCAGTGTAGGAGTTTGGACATCCATGCATTCTTTGATATGGCCATGGATTAACATTTGTAGCTTAAAGGCTTCAGAGAATAACATCCCCATAGGCCTTGTTTACTATAAGGAGTGCACCTATGCTCAGAAGGACATTAATCCCTAACTCCCTGTGACTCAGTTTATGGGAAGAAAAGGACAAAGAAACTATGAGACTTACTGGACATTTCCACCCCTAAGACCCTATTGGACAGGACTGATATGGGTAACTGAGTAAGGCCAATGGGAGAAGACCACATCTCTCTGGACCCCACATTGGTACCCCCCCAACTAAGAGATTAAAAACCCCTATAGGACAATAGAGAAAGGGGGCTCTTCTCCCCTCTCCCAGCAGCTCTGGGAGCTATCTGCTTTCCTTTATTTTTATTTATTTATTTATTTTTGTCTTTTTGCCTTTTCTAGGGCCACTTCTGCAGCATATGGAGGTTCCCAGGCTAGGGGTCCAATTGGAACTCTTCCTGCCAGCCTACACCAGAGCCACAGCAACACGGGATCCAAGCCTCGCCTACAAGCTACACCACAGCTCAAGGCAACGCCAGATCCTTAACCCACTGAGCAAGGCCAGGGATCGAACCCACAACCTCATGGTTCCTAGTCGGATTCGTTAACCACTGCACCACGACGGGAACTCCTATCTGCTTTCCTTTAATAAAGACTTTGCTTGCTTGCTCCTGTGTGTGGAGTTCATTCTTCAACTGCCATGAACAAGAACCCAGACTCCAGTATCATCTTTCCAGTATCAGCTTCTCCCACTCTAGAATCTTTACAAACCAAGTATGTTTTCCCTATTCCCTAGGCAAGATAATGAATGCATACGTTTCATATCTGGAATTTAACCAAAAGTAAAATAATAAAAGCTTTCTGGCACTGAGCTAACAGTTTTTGAATAAATACAGATTAAGAGCATATTGAACAACTCGGGAACAACTAATTATCAGTACAATTGCTTCTGGAATAATCATATCCTTAAATTCCCTTTGAATTTGTATTTACCTGTCTCACCACCACAAGTTGAATAACACCGAAGTGAAATCTAGCAGAGGGGTGAGAACTTATATATTCAAGACACTGCCCAAATTCTAAACGTCAATTTTAAGTTGGCCTTTCTAATAAGCTATTTATACAAATCAATTGAAGGCATAAAACAGAACTTCACAGGAAATCAAACATTAGTTTCTTAGGACTACATTTTGAGAAACAGATTCAGAAATGAACATTTCTGTTGTAATATAAAGAGAACAACAATTAGTATTTCAGACTTTCTTGTGTGACTTTTTTTCCCCCCTTTTCTATGGCCACTCCCACAGCATATGGAGGTTCCCAAGCTAGGGGTCCAATCAGAGCTGTAGCCGCCAGCCTATGCCACAGCCACAGCAATGCCAGATCAGAGCCATGTCTGACCTACACCACAGCTCAGAGCAACGTCGGATCCTTAACCCACTGAGCAAGGCCAGGGATTGAACCCTAAACCTCATGGTTCCTAGTTGGATTCATTAACCACTGAGCCACGACGGGAACTCCCTTTTCTTGTGTGACTTTAATTGGGTGTTATTCAAAGTAAAAAATACTTTCATAAACATTAAAGCCTATTATATCAAATAAGTAGCAATGAATAGCTTCTTTCATAGTCTCTATATTCAATGAACCAAGTATGTTTTCCCTATTTTGCAAAGCCAAAAAGTCAGTGCAATTGATTTCAGATTTAGGATTAAAAAAAAAAAAAAAAATCAGGAGTTCCCATCGTGGCTCAGCAGAAATGAATTTGACTAATAACCATGAAGATGCAGATTTTATTCCTGACCTCAATTAGTGGGTTAAGGATCCTGGGTTGCCGTGAACTGTGGTGTAGAGAGCTTGGATCCTGACTTGCTGTGGCTTTGGTGTAGGCTGGCAGCGGTAGCTCGGATTCAACCCCTAGCCTGGGAGCCTCCATGTGCCATGGGTGCAGCCCTAAAAAGCCAAAAAAAAAAAAAAAAAAAAAAAAAAAAAATTCACCCAAATATGTACGAAGTAATTTTAATGCCTTTGGAAACTTATAGGAATATGAAAGGATAATTTTAAATCCTTGCACATTTTACTATTTAGGCAGTTCTAAGACATTAAAAAGTTTTTCTTTTTAACTCGGGTAAGAATAATGATGTACGGGAAAAGATAAGAAAATTTTGTTATGCAAGCAAATAACTATATTTCAGCCTGGAATTGTTTTGGAATTTATGTTATTTTTCCTCTAAAGAGAAACACAGGGAGAAGAGAATTCTGTGGAACTAGTAAACCATCCGAGGTGCTTTCAGACAATTCCTTTTCATACAGGATATTCTGAGCAATCACACTCATACGTGGGTGGGTATCTTTTCCTTCACTCTTCTTTTGGCAGGCCTGGAGAAGTTAAATAGAGAAGATTGTATTTGGAAGCAAAGGACAAAGAAACATAAGAAATTCTATCCAGCAGGCCAATTTACTCATGCTTCATTTTTTTTTACAGCCAATGAGTTAAGAAAATGTTCTGGGGTTTTTCAGTTTAAAGCAACTTTATATTTCCTACCTTTCAATATAAATACAGGAACTGTATTTCTTTAAAAAGTCTGAATTGATGCTCCTAAAGAGTTTTTGTTTTGTTTTTATGGTCACACCTGTGGCATATGGAAGTTCCCGGGCCAGGGATTGACTCAAGTTGCAGCTGTGACCTATTCCACAGCTCTGGCAATGCCGGACCCTTTATCCCACTGCACCAGACAGGAGATCAAACCCACACCTCTGCAGTGACTCGAGCTGCTGCAGACAGTTACTTAACCTGCTGTACCACAGCAGGAATTCCTAAACAGATTTTTAAATTAAATTATTTTTCATCTAATAATGTTTATTTACTCAGAGACCCACTTTGGTAGGCTCAATTACTTTTCTTTACATTTTCATTCCTGATATTTACAACAGCTAAGACAGTTATTTGGAGCAGATCAAAAAAAGAACCAAAATCTTAATTTGGGATATTTTATTAAACCAATAAAATGGCCCCCAAGAAAGACAAATACTATATCCTATTACTTAAGTGTGGAATCTGAAAAATACAACAAACTAGAGAACAGAACAAAAAAAACAGACTCACAGATATAGAGAACAAAGGAGTGGTTAACAGTAGAAGGGAGGAGTTCCCGTTGTGGCGCAGTGGTTAACGAATCCAACTAGGAACCATGAGGTTGCGGGTTCGATCCCTCCCCTTGCTCAGTGGGTCAAGGTTCCGGCGTTGCCGTGAGCTGTGGTGTAGGTCGCAGATGCGGTTCGGATCCTGCATTGCTGTGGCTCTGGCGTAGGCTGGCAGCTACAGCTCCGATTCGACCCCTAGCCCGGGAACCTCCATATGCCGCAAGAGCAGTTCAAGAAATGACAAAAAGAAAAAAAAAAAAAAAACAGTAGAGGGGAAAAGGAGAAGGGCAACGTAGGGGAAGGGAATTAAGAGGTACAAATTATTGTGTATAAAATAAACTATAAGGACATACTGTGCAACCCAGGATATATAGGTAATATTTTATAATAACTATAAATGGAGTATAAATTTTAAAAATTGTGAATCACCATATTCAACTGTAGCCTATATAATATTGTCCATTAACTATACTTCAATTAAAAAAAATAGTCCCTAGGAATCTTTTAAATTTGAGTCTATTTAATAATTAATACTTAGTAATACATTTCAAATATATGGTAGGGCAAACTATAACTAATTTTCACTTGAGTAAAATGGGGGAGTTTCTGGTGTGGTGTAGTGGAAACGAATCAGACTTAGGATCCATGAGGTTGTGGGTTTGATCCCTGGCCTCACTCAGTGTGTTGGGGATCCAGCGTTGCTGTGAGCTGTGGTGTAGGCAGGCAGCTGTAGGTCTAATTCGACCCCTAGCCTGGGAACTTCCATATGCCACAGGGGTGGCCCTAAAAAGGAAAAAAAAAAGAGAGAGTAAAATGGGGAGTTCCCATCCTGGCTCAGCAGTTAAGGAACCCAACTAGGATCCATAAGGTTGCAAGTTCGATTCCTGGCCTCACTCACTCGGTTGGGGATCCAGCGTTGCTGTGAGTTGTGGTATAGGTTACAGACATGGCTCGGATGTGCACTGCTGCGGCTGTGGCTGTGGCTGCTGCCAGCATGTAGCTCAGATTTGACCCTAGTCTGGGAAACTCCATGTGCCTGTGTGGCCCTAAAAAGCAAAAAAATTAAAAAATTAAAGAGGAAAATGGATCTTTTATAGCAAGAGAATTACTGGTGCCGATGTTTTCCTAGGCAGCTTTTTAAAAATTCATTTCCAGCTTTAATAGAGATATCATTGACATATAACAGCCTTGTGTAAGTTTCAGGTATAAAAACTGATGATCTGATATGATTATACATTGAAAATAATTACCACCTTAGCTTTAACTAACATCTCCATCATGTCACATAATTACAATTTCTTTTTTGCTGTGAGCACATTTAAGATCTACTCTCTTAGCAACTTTCAAGTATATAATACAGTATTATTAATTATAATCATTATGTTGTGAGTACCCAGAACTCATTGATTTAAAAGATTATGTTCTCAGGTATACAACATAGTGATTTGATATTTTTTACAATACAAAATTAGGAGCTCCCTTTGTGCCTCTGTGGATTATGAACCAGACTACTATCCATGAGGATGTAGGTTCGATCCCTGGCCTCTCTCAGTGGGTTAAGGATCCAGCACTGCCAAAAGCTGTTGCAGGTGAGGCCTGGATCTGGCATTGCTGTGGCTGTGGTGCAGGCCTGCAGCTGAAGCTCCCATTCAACTCCTAGCCCAGAAACTTCCATATACCACAGATGGGGTCCTAAAAAGGAAAAAAAAAAAAAAATGATCACAAGTCTGGTTACCAACTGTCACCACACAACATCATTACATTGTAGACTATATTCCCCATGCTTAATATTCCAGATGACTCATTTTTTAAAGGTTTTGTTTCGCTGCACTCACTGCATGCAGAAGTTAACTCTTCTTTAACTGTTTGGTAAAAATCACTTATACATCTCTCTGGTCCTAGGCTTTTGGTTGTTGGGAGTTTTTTAATTACTGATAATCTTCACTACTGGTAATCAGTCTGTTCATATTTTCTATTTTTTCCTGATTCAGTCTTAGGAGATGCATCTAGGTGTTTATTCATGTCTTCTAGGTTCTTCATTTTACTGAAGCATAATTCTTCATGTCAATCTCTTATGATTCTTTGTATTTCTGTGATATTAGTTGTAATTCTATCTTATTTCTAGTTTTACATATTTGGGCACTATCTCTTTTTTCCTGATGAGTCTGGCAAAAGGCTTATCAATTTTGTTCATCTTTTCAAAGAACCATCTCTTGGTTTCATTGATCTTTTCTATTTTGGGTTTGTTTGTTTGTTTTTTTTTTTCCTCTGTTTTATTTATTTCTGCCCTGATCTTTATTTATTATTTCTTTACTTCAATTAAGTTTGGGTTTTGTTTTTCTTTTTTCCTAATTCATTTAGGTGTGTGCTTAATTTTTTTTTTTTCTTGTCTTTCTGTCTTTTCTAGGGCTGCACCTGTGGCATGTGGAGTTTCCCAGGTTAGGGGTCTAATCAGAGCTATAGCCACCAGCCTACAACAGAGCCACAGCAATGCCAGATCCGAGCTGCATCTGTGACCTACACCACAGCTCACAGCAATGCTGGATCCTTAACCCACTGAGCGAGGCCAGGGATCAAATCCGCAACCTCATGGTTCCAAGTCAGATTCATTAACCAGTGAGCCATGGTGGGATCACCAATTAGATTGCTAATTTGAGATTTTTCTTGTTTCTTAAGATAGCCTTGCATCACTATAAACTTCCCTCTTTGGGCTGATTTTGCTGTGTCTCATAGATTTGGGGTCATTGTGTTTCCATTTTCCTTTGTCTCAAGATTTTTTGATTTCCTCTTTGATCAATTCAGTGACTCATTTGTTTACTAAGTCTGTGTTTTCTTGAATTTTTTTTTTTTTTGTAGGTGATTTCTAGTCTCATACCATTGTGGTTGGAAAAGATGCTCAATATTTCAGTCTTCCTAAATTAGTGACATTTTTGTGATCTATCATGTTATCGCTTCTGGAGAATATTCCACGTTCGCTTGGAAAGAATGTGTATTCTGCTGCTTTTGGATGGGATGCTTTATATATGTATTTATAAAGACTATCTGGTCTAATATAGCCTTTAGGGCCATTGGATATTAAAGTTCCCTGTTATTACTGTCAACTTCTCCCCTGATGTTTATTGATATTTAGGGACATATATATTTACAATTGTTGTATCATTTGTTAGATTGATCACTTTCATTATATAATAGCCTTTCTTATTACAATCTTTGTTTCGAGGTCTATTTTGTGTGATAGAAGTATTGCTACCCCAGCTTTCTTTTCACTTACACTTGCAAGAACTAACTTTTTCTCTCCTTTCACTTTCATTCTGCGTCTAAAGACTCCTCTCTCTTTTCTGTGTGTGTATCTATCACAGATTTTTGGTTTACTATTACTATGAGGTTCGTATATAACAACCTTTATGTAAGCATGATTTTTGAACATTGGTGATCTCTTAAGTCCCAGCACATTTTAAGAAACCTGCATTTTTACTCCCCCCCACCACCCAACATGTAATATTTTGGGCCTTACATTTTACATCTTTTTGTTTTCTGTAGCCTTTTTTATTTATTATTTTATTTATTTATTTTTATTGTGGGTATAGATGATTTTACTACTTTTGTCTTTTACTTAAGCCTCCTAACAGTTTTATAAGTGGTTGAACTACTTACCTTTACTGCATATTTGCCTTTACCAAGGAGACTTCCTTTTATAATTTTCGTATTTCATTTTCTTTCTTTCTTTCTTTCTTTCTTTCTTTCTTTCTTTCTTTCTTTCTTTCTTTCTTTCTTTCTTTCTCTTTCTTTTTCTTTCTTTCTTTCTTTTTCTTTCTTTCTTTCTTTCTCTCTCTGTCTCTGTCTCTGTCTCTGTCTCTCTCGCTCTCTTTCTTTCTTTCTTTCTTTCTTTCTTGCATATGGAATTACCCATGGCATATGGAATTACCCAGGCCAGGGGTCAAATTGGAGCCATAGCTTCTGCCACAACCACAGCAATGCCAGATCCAAGCCATGTCTGCAATCTACACCACAGCTCACAGTAACACCAGATCTTTAATCTTTAACCCGCTGAATGAGGTCATGGATCAAACCCATGTCCTCATGGATACTAGCTGGGTTCATTACCACTGAGCCATTACGGGAACTCCTAATTTTCTTATTTCTGGTAGTGGTCTTTTCCACTTAGAGAAGTCTTTCTAGTATTCCTTTTTTTTTTTTTTTTTTGGCTGCATCCAGAGGATGTGGAAGTTCCTGGCCCAGGGACTGAACCTGCACCACAGCAATGAACAAGGCTGAATCCTTAACTGTGGATCACCAGGGAACTCCGCTTTGAGTACTCATTTTAAAGCCAGTTTACTGGTGCTGAACTCTTAGCTTTTGCTGCTTTGTAAAACTTTTTATCTTAGCTTCACATCTGAATAATAGTGTATTCTTGATTGTAGGTTTTCCTTCCAACATTTTCAATATATCATGCCCATCCTCTTCCGGCCTGCAAAGTTTCTGCTGCAATCAGCTCATGGCCTTATGGGAGTTCCTTTGCATGTAAGTAGTTGCTTTTCTATTGCTACTTTTAAGATCCTCTCTTTAATTTTTGCCATTTTATTTACAGTGTGTCTTGATGTGGATCTCTTTGAGTTCATCTTGTTTGGAATTCTCTGTGATTCCTAGATCTGGGTGTCTGTTTCCTTTCCCAGGTTAGGGAAGTTTTAGTTAATATTTTTCAAATAAGTTATCTGCCCTTTTCTATCTTCTCTTTTTAGGACCTACAATGTGAATTTTACACATTTGATGTTGTCCTAGAGATCTCTTAAACTATCCTCATTGATTTTTACAACTTCATCTTCCTATTCCTTGATCCATTCCTCTGTATCATCTCATATACTCTTGATTGCTTCTTGTATTATTTTTAATTTGTTATTGTATATTTCAGTTCTCTTTGGTTCTTCTTTCCATTTTCAAACCCTTTGATAAACTTCTCACTGTCTTTATTCATTCTTCTCCCAAGTTCTTTGAGCAACTTCAACATTATTACTCAGAACTCTTTATTGTTTAGATTGTTTATCTCCACTTTTTCAGTCTTCTGGATATTTATCTTGTTCCTTTGTTTACATAGTCCTCTGTCTTCTCATTTTGTCTACTTCTAATTTTCTGTGTCTTTGGTAAGTCAGTTATATTTCTCTGTCTTGGAGGAGTGGCATATGTATAAGACACTAAAGAGCCCAGGAATACATTCCTCTCTGGTCACCAGAGTCATATGCTCTAGGGGTGAGCTTATATTAGCTATATAAGCTCTTCTATTGTAGCATGGCCGAGTACTGTGGACATTTTGTAATGGTTGGCTACCCTGCCTCATGTTGGCTGCAAATTCATTGGTGGGCAAGGCCAGGTGATGATGTGCCTGAATATGGGACCTGGGGGGTCCCAGAGTTCACACCAGCCACTTGGCATGTGGGGCTGGAGACCAGCACAGCTGGCTGTGTGTCCAGGGTTGTCCTGAGGTTGGTCCTAGGGGTGTTGTTTTTTCACTGTCTCCCAAAGACAGGGAAGCAGCCTTTTGGTTCATTTCCAGAAGCTTCTTTTTCCTTCACTTTTCACTTTCCTGATGGTTACAGTGAGGTGTTAACTATAATTGATTTAGCAGTAAGAATACGCAAGTATGCCTCTCTAGAAAATCTCTCTCAATGCAAACTATCTAAATTTTGAACATAAAAATGAGATGAGTTTTTTGCATATGAGATAGGCAAAGACTAAATTTCTTTATAACACTTAATGCTGGCAAAAGAATGGGAATTATGTATTCTTATGACTTGCTATTGGATATGCTAAGTGGTGAAGCTTTTCTGGAGAAGCTTTTCTGGAAAGCAATTTGCCACTAAATACCAATGTTTAAAATATGCATAACCTGTAGGGTACTTTAACTGATGGTGTAAGGAACTCTGTGGTCCCTCTTCCCTGTGAATCAACCATAGTGGGTGAATTTTTTTTTTTTAAGTGTTTAAAGTCTCTGGAAACTGTCCTAAAGGAATAGAACAAACAGAAATATTTATTCAAGTACTATAGGATGAATGTTTGTTTTCCCCAAAATTCATATGCTGAAACCTAATTCACAATGGATGGTATCTAAGGCAGGGCCTTTGAGAGGTGATTAGGTCTTGAGGGTAGAGCCCTCATTGTTGAGATTAGTGCCCTTATGATGTTGAACTCAGAGAGCTCCCTTTTCCCTACCACCATGTGAGGACACAGCAAGAAGATGACTATCTATAAACCAAGAAGTATGTTCACACCAGACACTGAATCTCCTAACATCTTGTTCTTGGACTTCCAAGAATTTAGGGCTGTGAGAAATAAGTCACTGTTGTTTATAAACCACTCTGTCTATGGTACTTTGTTAAGACAGCTTCAGACAAACATCAGAAAAATCTACTAATCACAAGAAAAAGAAATAACAAATATATATATATATATAAAATATATATATATATTTCTGCTCCTTTCTTCTTTTAGCTTTAAAGGACCTAAAATTGTGTTAAGTAATAATTAAAATCAAATTGAATGTCATATGTATGTAATATTGTAACTATGATAGAACTAAAAAGGAGAAGAAAGAAATGCACTATATATGTATTTCTAAACCTCACTGGACATAAAATAGTAGAATCTGAAATATATTCAGATAAGTTCAGATATATCTTAAGTCCTATAGCAACCACTAAGGAAAGGATGTGTGAAAAAAAAACGAAAAACCATTAAAGAAAACATTACACCATAAAATATCCACTTAATGAAAAAAAAAAGGCAGTAAAGGAGGAATAGAGGAACAAAAAAGACATGAGACATATAGAGGACAAAATGTAAAACAGCAGATATATGTCCAGTGATGTCAATAAAAGCACTAAATGTGTATCAGCCAAACTAAGCACACGAAAGGCAGGTATTGTCAGAGAGTATGAGTAAAATAATCCAATTATGTGTTCTTCAAGAGACACACTTTTATTCAAAGTCACATACAGATTAAAAATAAAAGGATAGTGGAGTTCCCATCATGGCGCAGCAGAAATGAATCCAACTAGGAACCATGAGGTTGCAGGTTTGATCCCTGGCCTCACTCAGTGGGTTAAGGATCTGGCATTGCTGTGAGCTGTGGTGTAGGTTGCAGACACGGCTGGCTCGGATCTGGTGTTGCTGTTGCTCTGGCATAGGCTGGCAGCTATAGCTCTGATTAGACCTCTAGCCTGGGAACCTCAAAATGCCTCAGGTGCAGCCCTAAAAAAGGACAAAAGACAAAAAATAGAATAAAATAAAATAAAATAAAAGGATAGAAAAAGATAACATGCAAACAGCAAACACAAGAGAGCTGAAGTGGATATATTAAGGTCAGATATAATAAATTTTAAGACAAAAATGATTAGAGAGACATTTTATATTGATTAAAGGATCAATGAAATGTGCCTGGGCTGTGGGATGGAAATCCTGTGAAATCAGATTGTTATGATCATTATACAACTACAGATGTGATAAATTCATTTGAGTAATAAAAAATTAAAAAAAAAAGGATCGCTGCAGAAAGATAAAACAATTTTGAAGATACATTATACACCGAAAACCAGAGCCCCAGAAGACAAGAAGCAAAAATAACACCATTGAGATGAGAAATAGATGATTTAACATCAGAATGATATTGGAAATCAACAGAAAATAAATTTGAGAAATTCACAGATTCCCTAGAAAAACAGAAACTTCCAAGACTGGCTCAAGAAGAAACAGAAAAATTTGTATATGCCTTTAACAAATAAAAAGATTGAATTAGCAATTAAAAATCTTCTGACAAATAAAAGACCTAGGCAGATAGCTTCACTGGTGAATGCTACCAAACGTTTAAATAAAGAGTATCAATCCTTCACAAACACTTCCAAAATAGAGAAGAGAAGGAAACACATCCCAATACATTCTATAAAATCAGTGTCACCCTGACACCCAAACTAGAAAAGGACACCACAAGAAAACTACTCCAGACCAGTATCAATGTAGATGCATACATTCTCAACAAAATACTAGCACACTGAATCTAGCAATATATAAAAATTTTATCTAGTGGGATTTATCCGGGGAATGCAAGATTGGTATAATACCCCCAAATCATTCACTGTAATAGATGATTTCAATGGAATAAAGGACAAAAATGCATGATAATTTCAACAGACACAGAAAAACAGTTGACAAAACTCAACCCTTGGTTTATGATAAAAATCATCAACAAACTAAATCCTGAATGGGACATCTACAAAGATCCACAACAAATATCATACTTATGGATGAAAGATCGAATGCTTTCCATCTAAGATCAGGAATAAGACAAAGTAGTGTTCTCACTACTTCTATTCAACATTATACTAGAGGTTCCAGTTAGGGCAATTAGACAAGGAAAAGGAGTAAAAGATATCCAGATTAGAATGGAATAACCTATTTGCAGACAACATGAGCTCGTTTGTAGCAAATCCTAAGGAACCCACTATGAGAATTAATAATTTCACTAAGGTTATGGGATATAAAGTCACTAGCAAAAAATAAATTACAGTTATATATATTACAAATGAATTATTCAAATATATAAATTAAGAAAGTTCCATTTACAATAGCATCAAAAGATTAAAATATTAGGAATAATTTAAACAAAAGAAGTATAAAAATTTTGAAAAGTATAAAACATCATTGAAATAAATTAAATTAGATCAGAATATGGTTGACTTTTAAACAATGTGGAGATTAGGGGCACTGACCTTTCACGGAGTTAAAAATCTACATATAACTTTACAGTCAGCCCTCTGTATCTGTGGTTCCACATCCACAGATTTGATTAACCACAGATTGTGTAGTAGTGTGGTACTTATTTAGTGGAAAAAAAATCCATCTAAGTAGACTTGCAGAGTTAAAGCCCCTGTCATTCGAGGGTCCATGTTCGTGTATTGGAAAACTTAAATATCAAGATGGAAATATTTACATATTGATCTACAGATTAAACAAAATGCTAATCAAATTCCGCCTGGCTTGTTGCAGAAATTGACGAGCTGGTATTAAAATTCACGTGGAATTTCAAAGGAACCCAAATAATCAAAACAATCTCGAAGAACTATAAAACTGGGGGACTCACACATCTTGATTTAAAAACTTGTTATAATATGGCAGTAATCAATAGGATTGTTATAGGACTAGTTCAAGAATTAATAAATAGATCAATGAAATAGAACTGAGAATCCAGAAATAAAAGTAAATGATTGTACATTTGTGGCCCCCAGATTTTTGACAGTATTGCCAAGGCTGTCAAGGCTTTCTCAATGGGAGAAAGAATAGCGATTTCAACAAATGGTGTTAGAAACTGGATATCCCCATGCAAAAGAAGCTGAACCCCTTCCTCATACCATATACAAAATTTCATTCAAAATGGATCATGGGAGTTCCCGTCGTGGTGCAGTGGTTAACGAATCCGACTAGGAACCATGAGGTTGTGGGTTCGGTCCCTGCCCTTGCTTAGTGGGTTAATGATCCAGTGTTGCCCTGAGCTGTGGTGTAGGTTGCAGACGCGGCTTGGATCCCGCATTGCTGTGGCTCTGGCATAGGCTGGCAGCAACAGCTCTGATTGGACCCCTAGCCTGGGAATCTCCACATGCTGTGGGAGTGGCCCAAGAAATAGCAAAAAGACAAAAACAAACAAACAAACAAACAAAAAAAACCCATATGGTACTGGCATGAAGACAGACACATAGATCAGTGGCACAGGATAGAAAGCCTAGAATTAAACCCACGCACCTACAGTCAACCAATCTATGACAAAGGAGGCAAGAATATACAATGGAAAAAGACATTCTCTCCAATAAGTGGTGCTGGGAAAACTGGACTGCCACATGTAAAAGAATGAACTTAGAACACTCCCTAACACCACACACAAAAATAAACTCAAAATGGATTAAAGACCTAGATATAAGACCAGATACTATCAAACTCTTAGAGGAAAACATAGGCCAAACACTCTCCAACATAAACTACAGGAACATCTCAGACCACCTCTTAGAGTAATGACAATAAAAACTAAAAATAAACAAATGGGACTTAAAAGTTTCTGCACAGCAAAGGAAACCCTAAACAAAACGAAAAGACAACCCACAGAATGGGAGAAAATCTTTGCAAAGGAATCGACTGACAAGGGATTAATCTCTAAAATGTATAAATACATTCTGCAGCTCAATACCAAAAAAAACAAACAAATGGGCAGAAGGTCTAAACAGACAGTTCTCCAAAGAAGACATACAGATGGTCAAAAAACACATGAAAAGTTGTTCAACATCATTCATTATTGGAGAAATGCAAATCAAAACCACTCTGAGGTACTACCTTACACCAGCCAGAATGGCCATTATCAAAAAGTCTACAAAGTGCTGGCGAGGGTATGGAGAAAAAGGGAACCCTATTATGCTGTTGGTGTGAATGTAAATTGGTGCAACTACTGTGGAAAACAGTATGGAGAGTCTTCAGAAAACTAAAAATAAAACTACCATTAGATCCAGCAATCCCACTCCTGGGCATCTATCCAGAGAAAACCATGACTTGAAAAAGACACATGTACTCCAATGTACATTGCAGCATTCTTATGCAGCATTCCAAGACATGGAAACAACCTAAATGTCCATCGACAGAGAAGTGGATAAAGAAGAAGTGGTACATACACACAGTGGAAAATTACTCAGCCATTAAAAGGAAAGAAATACCAGCATTTTTAGCAACATCGGTGGACCTAGAAATTATCATGCTAAGTGAACTCAGTCAGACAATAAGACACCAACATCAAATCTAAAAAAAGGGAGTTCCCATCGTGGTGCTGCAGAAAAGGAACCATGAGGTTGCGGTTCAATCCCTTGCCTTGCCCAGTGGGTTAAGGATCCAGCGGTGCCGTGAGCTGTGGTGTAGGTTGTAGATGTGGCTCAGATCTGGCATTGCTGTGGCTCTGGTGTAGGCTGGTGGCTACAGCTCCAATTAGACCCCTAGCCTGGGAACCTCCACATACCATGAGTGCAGCCCTAAAAAGACAAAAATAAAATAAAATAAAAATAAAAATAAAAAGGACACAATGAATTTCTTTGCAGAACAGATACTGAGTCATGGACTTTGAAAAACTTATGGTTTCCAAATGAGACAGGTTGGGGGTGGGAGGATGCCCTGAGGGTTTGGGATGGAAATGCTATAAAATGTGGTTGTGATGACTGTTGTACAACTATAAATGTAATAAAAATCATTGAGTAATAAAAAAAGAAAGTGAAAGGACAACCAATAGAATGGAAGAAACTAATTTGCAAATCATTTATCTGATAAGGAATATGCATTCAAAATACATAAAGAACTTTTACAACTCAACAATAAAAAGACAAGTCAGTCAACTGAAAAGAAAAATGGGGAAAGGATTTGGATAGACATTTCCCCAACGAAGACAGACAAATGGACAAAGAGTACATGAAAAGATGCTCAACATCTTTAATCATTAGGGAAATGTAAATCAAAATCACAATGAGATACCACTTTACATCCACTAGGATAGCTATCATAACAGGCCCTGCTGAGGATGGAGAGAAATTGGAACCTTATATATTGCTCTTGGGAATGTAAATTGCTGCAATCACTGTGAACACTAGTTTGGCGGTTCCTCAGTAAGTTAAACATGGAATAACCATATAATCCAGAAATTTTGCTCCTGCATATAAACAAACCCAAGAGAACTAAAAATATATGTTCCAACAAAAACTTGTACACGAATAATCATAGCAGAATTATTCCTAATGACCAAATAGTGGAAACAATAGATGACCAGATAAACAAAATGTAATTTTTCTATACAATGGAATTTTTTTTGTTTTGTTTTGTTTCAGGTTTATTTTATTTTATTTTATTTTTATTTTTTTTTATTTTCCCACTGTACAGCAAGGGGGTCAGGTTATCCTTACATGTATACATTACAATTACATTTTTTTTCCCCCACCCTTTGTTCTGTTGCAACATGAGTATCTAGACAAAGTTCCCAATGCTATTCAGCAGGATCTCCTTGTATATTCTAAGTTGTGTCTGATAAGTCCAAGCTCCTGATCCCTCCCACTCCCTCCCCCTCCCATCAGGCAGCCACAAGTCTTTTCTCCAAGTCCATGATTTTCTTTTCTGAGGAGATGTTCATTTGTGCTAGATATTGGATTCCAGTTATAAGTGATATCATATGGTATTTGTCTTTGTCTTTCTGGCTCATTTCACTCAGTATGAGATTCTCTAGTTCCATCCATGTTGCTGCAAATGGCATTATGTCATTCTTTTTTATGACTGAGTAGTATTCCATTTATACAATGGAATTTTATTCAGCAATTTAAAAATCCATCCTATACATGGATGGGTCTAGAAAAGATTAAGCTAAGTGAAAAGCCAATTACAAAAGAAAAATTACTGTAAATCTATTCATATGAAATGTCCAGAATAGGCAAAACTATAGAGACAGAAAGTAGATTAGTAGTTGTCGAGGACTAAAGAGTTGGGGAAATGTGAGGAGGCCCTGTTCATGGGTATAGATTTTTTTTCTTATGGAGTGATGAAAATATCTAAAATTGATTATGATGATGGCTGCACAACTACATGAATCTAGTCAAAGCCATTGAAATGTAGACCTTAAATGGGTAAATTATTTGCAATATGTATTTTATCTCAAAAAAATTAAAAATATGCATGTCCTAGTGATTTACTTCTAGAAATGTTTTGTAAGAAAGTATACAAGTGCTCAGATATTCAGCGCACCACTATTCAAAACAGCATAAAAATAAATAAATACCCATCAGTAGATTCAAATTGAACAAATTAAGATGCCCATACAATGAAATACTCAAAATCAAGCAAAATGATTATCTCCATGTTTACAAATAAATACATCTTAGCAGTAGTAAGGCAACTGTAGTGAGGCAGGGTAATAAATGCATTCCACATGTGTTTAAAGAATATGTATATGTAATATATATATATAAATTTTTATATATGTAAAAACATTGCTCCTAGAGAAAAAGTGGGGAATAAGTTTGAAGTTGAAAGGTCTAACACAATTTCGATAAAAACAAAATGTTAAACCTAAAGTGCTCTAAAGCCACATCTCGAAGTTACTTTGGAGCAGTGTAATGAGAGATCTTATATGTAGCTAGCAAGCACACACACACACACACACACACACACACACACACACACACACACACACAGTGATATTTGCTGAAAGTCCTAATTGAGTCAGAATTCAAAAACAAAAACAAAAACAAAGCTTGGTGAAGTGAAGGAAAGAAAAAATCCTAGCTTCTAGGCAGAGAAAATAACTCTGCAGTGTAAAGGGAAATGGATCAATGTGACAAACTCACACATAGCCACAGTGAATTAGACAGTTTTGGAAAGAGAGAAGTGCTTTATCATGCACAGTTTTGTTACACTAAGAATTTCATCTTAATCCAAGGAGCAGGGCAATAACTAAAAGGCATTAGAGCAGTATGAAGCTATAAAGAGAAGCAAGAGTGGATGTAAGGGAGTTGGTAGGCAGTAGTTAGGCATGGCTGGGGTGAACTAAAGATGAAACATGTCTGGAGCTGGGAAACTCAATTTACAAATGGATCATGGCCAGGCCATGTAATATATTGTATATATTACAATAGAATTTTGATCCCCCAACTCTGCCATAATTAGTCTGGGAGGCCAACAATAACCTCTGTAACAATTGGCCTAACATGGTGAAATTTTGGTCAATAAGTGTCAGCTGCCCTAATATTTGCCCCACCTTCCCTTAATTCTAGTTCAAGTCTGTCCAGAGAAAGTCATACTTGTTTGCCAAACCAGTCACACAGGAAGCCTCACTTCCAGGAAACCCACCACCAACCTTCTCAGACCAATACTCTCCCATTAAATTATACCTGAGGTTTCCTTTTTTTTTCCCAAAGAGCGTTCACACTCCCCACCCGCCTTTGGTTCTTGTCAAACACAGGTGATGGTGGCCAACTCCCTCGCTTCAGCAAGCTCTGAATAAATAGGCTTTGCTTGTCCTCATTCAGATGGTCTCCTTTCCTCCTGCAGGGTGTTATCAATCAATGTAAAGCGGTAACTCAGGCCAAAGGAATGGCTGAGACAAAGCAGGAGAAAGTAGAGAGAAACTCCATGATGAGTCTCCCGGGAAAGATAAAGCCTGCCTAGGAGTCAGGGTTGGAGCTGAGAACTTAGAAGAAAACACACATGGAATTTACGGGGGAGACTGGGCAGTCAGTTTTTACAAACTCAACAGTCAATAGCTAAATATTGCTGAGAAATCAGAGGGAAGACTAAGAAAATGAAGATGATTGATGGTTATTTTAAACAAGGTGCAAGACAGATTTAAAGCAGGTTGAAAAGGGAATGGAATAGAATGAATTGGAGACAAGAGGACAGAAGAACATTTGAGACCCTTGACTAGGGAGTGTGCATGTTGTTTTCCTGCACAGTCTTGTTGGCATTTAAATCTCCATGCTGACTTGAGGATCCAGACGGCAAAGAGGGCAAAGACAAGGCATAAGTTTCGGTTTGAGATTCCTGAGAAAGAGGGATGGGATGGGGACCACACACAGACAGAGGAAGGGTCTTGCCTTTGATGACACCCAGAGGAAGAGGAGGGTGGGTGTGGGCAGAGTGGGGGGTGGTTAGATGGTATTCTAGTTTTATGCGTGGAAGCTGAGAGATACACCGTGTGATGGCTTTTCTCTGTGGTAAGAGGCAAAGCCATCTGCTTTAAGACAAGGGTCTAAAATTTGAGGTGAATCGAAAAAGAAAGTTACTGTGGCGCACAAAGCAGAAGGTGACCCCACAAATGGAGTTTCTGTTGGATAGTCTGGGATGGAAGAATTTAAAGCATCTCTAGTCTGACCTCTTGTGTGTTCTCCAGCAGCACTTAAGGATTCTTCTAGAACAATGGGATGAAGACAGAGCAGCAGGAGAACTAGTAATACTGGTGGCGATTATGGAAATAATGCATTAGAGGATCCCAGCAGGAGAAAGGGACCAGGTAACACTCAGTGCTCTGGAAGGCCTGATGGGATGGGAGTTGTGGCATGGCTGACCAGCTCCTGGCATGACCCTGCTGTGTGGGCCTGAGACCCAAGGAGGAGGCCTTGGAAAAGCCTGGTGGACTCTGCCAATTTTTCTTTTCTAATAAATTTTTTTTCTGTCATTTTTTTGTCTTTTCTAGGGCTGCACCTGCAGCATATGGAGGTTCCCAGGCTAGGGGTCCAATAGGAGGTATAGCAGCCAGCCTACAACAGAGCCATAGCAATGCGGGATCTGAGCCAGGTCTGCGACCTATACCACAGCTCACAGCAACACCAGATCCTTAACCCACTGAGCAAGACCAGGGATAGAACCCACACCCTCATGGTTTCTAATAAAACTTTAACGCAGCAGATTTGAACAAAGCAGAGCAGAAGATAAGTGGTTTGCATTTTTCCTTGTAAATACTTATAAATATTCTAAGTGGTAACAAACTCTCAAGGATTGGAATCATAAATTGGCACTATTCTGCAGAACTGTAGATACATTGACAAGATTTTTAATGTCTCTGGTGATAGATGCTTACATATTTTGTTAAGATCAGGAAGGTTAGAATTTTTCTCACATTTTGATATTATTGGTAGTGTGGAGAAAATAGTGGCATTCACCCCACAGCGCTATTTGAAAAAAAAAAAAATGCATCCAAGAGTGAAATGTATTGAAGAAGTTAAATGATTTTGTTTTGCTCAAATATCCTAAAAAACAATAGTCTCTTGCTATTATCTAAGAATAATATATACTTCAAATACATTAGAGCTATGTAGTAATAAAGTTAGCCTGAAATCACCAGGTAAATGAATACTTAACAATGTGAAAACATAACTGAGAAGCAAAAAATGTATGCTACAAAGATATTTTAGGAACTCCCGTCATGGCTCAGTGGTTAACGAATCCAACTAGGAACCATGAGGTTGCGGGTCTGATCCCTGGCCTTGCTCAGTGGGTTGGGGATCCCACATTGCTGTGGCTGTGGCATAGGCCAGTGGCCACAGCTCCGATTTGGCCCCTAGTCTGGGGACCTCCATGTGCTGTGGGAGGGGCCCTAGAAAAGACAAAAAAAAAAAAAAAAAGATATTTTAGATTCTGAATACAATATAAAGCAGCTACTTTCACTAAATATTGGCAAAAAAAAATTATTACACACTTTTCAATGAGAAATAAGTTCCCAAAGTGAAGAAAACTTAAATTAGGCTTAAGTCCATCACATATATATATTTTGTATAGGGGGATACACATTTATTATAATATATAAAACATAGCTATATTTTATTTCTTTATATATTCAATATGTTATATACATATTATCATTAAGGTATCATGGTCTTTATTTTTTTTCTTGCTTTTTTTTTTTTAGGACCGCACCCGAGGCATCTGGAAGTTCCCAGCCCTGGAGTCCAATCAGAGCTACAGCTGTTGACCTACTGCACAGCTCACAGCAAGGCCGGATCCCTGACCCATTGAGCAAGGCCAGGGATGGAACTGCATCCTCATGGATAGTAGTCTGATTCATTCCTCTGCGCCACAGTGAGAAATCCATCATGGTCTTTATAGAAAAGTTTTATTTCTTCATTAATTTAGGAACATTCACACACTACAAAGGTTTAGAGACTAAACTTTAGGGCCACCTCTTTTCTTCAAGGAGCTCATATTCCAATGTTGATAAACTTTGAATATGATAAATGGCTTTAAAAATCTACTGATAGAGATGCAGTGATTTGTTAAGAATAGAAGATAATTTTACACTCACTGAATCAGGGTTGGCCTCACCCAGAAATGGAGTTTGAAGAACAGCTGGGGCAGGGGCAGAGTTTGAACTTGGGGAGTTAAAGAAGGGGAAACACTCCAGCACAGAGGCCAGGAATGAGTTCAGCCCGGCAGTTAGTACCAGGAAGTCAAGCCAAAAATGTGCACTGGAGCCTGATGAGAGTAATTCTTAAATCCTAAATAATAAATAAAAGCTTCATGTCATTTCTTTGAGCAAAATTTATGGAGTGCCTGCTATATTGCAGGCAGTTTTATCAGCTAATGATACCAAGATAAATAAACTCAACCCACTGCTGAGAATCTGGCTAAGCTATTCCACAGTACCACTGCTAGGTATGCATTCTGTGTGGTTGGGTGGCCTTCATGGGGCCTTGAACTGACACCAGCCCCTCATGGGAAGGAAGAGCATGCCCAGGGTCAGGTCACACACAAATGGACAAATGGACATTCTAACGTTACCCCCAGAAGCCTTGTGACCAGGAATCTCCTTCTTCTGTTTTTTTTTTTTTTAATTTTTATTTATTTATTCATTCATTCATTTATGTATTTATTACTTTTTTTTTTTTGCTTTTTAGGGCCGCACTTGTGGCATATGGAAATTCCCAGGATAGGGGTTGAGTCAGGGCCACAGCTGCCGGCCTGTACCACAGCAATGGGGGATCCTAGCCATGTCTGTAACCTATACTACAGCTCACCACAAAGCCGGATCCCTGATCCACTGAGCTAGGCCAGGGATCAAACCTGCATTCTCATGGATACTAGTTGGATTCGTTTCTGCTGCACCACAACAGGAACTCCTGGTACTGCTTTTTTATAAACAGGATCATCAGGGAAGTCCTTCCTGATGACATCTGTGGTACTGGAGCCCAGAGCTGAGTTACAGGAATGGCTGTGCAGAAGCCATGGCAGGGATGAGCCATGACACTATGGCCATGGGCTCCAGGAACCTGCAAGGCAGCTGGATGCCTGCACAGGTCCTGAAAAGAAGAAAAGTGATTTACTCCAGAGGTGGTCAGAAGGGAGGACAGTAGCACTCAAACCAAGGAAAATTAATTCCATGATCTGACTCCCAGAGACAGCTGATGTGTTGACAGAATTTAAGAAGGAGGTCACTAGGGACCTTTCCCAGAATTCAGGGGGGAGCAGGGTGTTAAAAATAGATGGGAGGAGGAGTTCCCGGTGTGACTCAGTGGGTTACAAACCTGACTAGTATCCATGAGGACTTGAGTTCAATCCCTGGCCTTGCTCAGTGGGTTGAGGATTCCACATTGCTGAGGCTGTGGTGTAGGCTGGCAGCTCTAGCTCCGATTAGACCCTTAGCCTGGGAACTTCCATATGTCGCAGGCTCTGCCCTAAAATGCCAAAAATAAATAAATAAAAAGGGGAAAAAAAACAAAAATAGATGGGAAGAAAGGAAACAGCCACTTTTTCAAGAAATGTGGCTGTGTGGGGAAGGACATGGCTGGTCACCAGAGAGCACTATGGGGTCAAGGGTCTAACTCTTTTCTTTTTTAAAACGTGAACTACATCTGTTTTGATATACTGATTGTGAGGAAGAAAGGGAGTAGTAATTGGATCAAGGTTCCAGAGGCGTGGAGACGTTAGCAATACCCACGGGAAGACTCTCTTAATGAAAGACTAGGGAGGGAAAATAGAAGTGCTGCTGACATGGATGTTTGCAATTGAAGGGCAGGGTCTGATTTTGAAGCTTGATCATCTCCATTTTCTCTGGGAAGAGGAATTCTCTCTTGCTATGAGTTTGGATAATGAGGTTTAAAAGTTTAAGGAAACTGGAAGTCATTAAAGGTTTGAAGTCTAGCTGCCTGGGAATGAGAGTTGCCTCAAAGTAGGAAGAGTCTTTCGCAGACAGCCCTGCTGTCACTGAGAGGAAAGGCTCTCCTCTAGTGGAAATGCTGTGCTGAAGGCAGACGTAGCTTTCCCTTAAGCCAAGGGGGCAGATGAAGTGAGGAGGACACGGTGCTAGGACAGAATCCAGGGCACTAGGACAGAGCAGAAAAGGTGTGCAGGCAGGAGGGTGGAGGTTTTGATCAGAGGGCTCAGAAGCCCCTGACTTTAAGGGAGTAAGAATAAGGCAGAAAATAGAGAAGTAGAAGCTCATTTGAATGAGAATCAAGAATGATGAGGGTATTAGCTGGTCTCAATTTAAATTACTGTATTAAAAGGTACCTTTACCGGATTGTCCGGAGTGTCCGCTGTGGCTCATGAGGATGCGGGTTTGATCCCTGGCCTCATTCAGTGGGTTAGGGGATTCAGCATTGCCTGTACGTCACAGACGCACATGTGGCTTGGATCCCACGTTGCTGTGGCTGTGGTGTAGGCCGGCAGCTGGAGCTCCAATTTGCCCCCTACCCTGGGAACTTCCATATACCGAGGGTTTGGCCTTAAAAAGCAAAAAAAAAAAAAAAAAAAAAAAAAGTACCTTCAGCAAAAACATTTCCATTGCCATTATTTTTGGGAAAGGAAAGTGGGCAAAGGGACGAGGGAGGGGGGTGGAGGGATACTTCAGACTTCACATTCTTCCAGACTGTCAGGGAAGATGTCATGCCATGAACATATACTATAATGACTATTAAAAAGCTGGAAAGAGGAGTTCCCAACTTGGCACATCGGAAACGAATCCAACTAGGAATGATGAGGTTTAAGCTTCCATCTCTGGCCTCCATCAGTGGGTTAAGGAATTGGCGTTGCCAGGAGCCGTGGTGTAGGTCACAGACAGCTCAGACCGGGCGTGGCTGTGGCTGTGGCTGTGGCATAAGCCAGCAGCTACGACTCTGATTAGACCCCTAGCCTGGGAACCTCCATAGGCCATGGGTACAGCCCTAAAAAGACAAACGACAGAAAAAAAAAATTAAAAAATAAAAATAAAAAGCTGAAAAGAGCATGTGTTGACAGTGCGTAGTTAACCCAGGTCACATATGTATCAATAAAAGCAGGCCTGCAGTCAAACTGTGCTGTGTGAAGAGGACACCTGGTCTCCACTCTTTAGCTCTCACATCCACCTGTAGGCTTGGACTTTCTGGCACGCCTTTAGTTTCCTTCACTCTCACTGACTTACGGCTGAAGGTGGTGTTAAAATGTTTTTAAGGGGGGAAAAATAAGTATCCAGGAAATAAATTTTATACAGCATGGATGTTCTACTGCATCACCGGGACTGTTGGGAAATCTCACTGGGTATATTTGAGGCAGACTCCTGGGTGTGGGGTATGGGGTGGGAGGGAGGGGGAAACTGACAGAGGAAAGGTTATAGGCTTTGGTATCAAGTGAGCTACAAGTCCACACCCCTCCATGTCACGTTACCTGACCCATCCTTTTACAGCCCTCCTAACTGGATCAGGTCAGGACATGTGATTTTACATAAAACATGTGGAAAACCCAGGGGGATATACGAACCAAACCGGAGGTTCAGCCTCTTCCGAGGGCCACCACCTGCATCTACAGCGCATTTATCCAGGCATCAAGGTGCCTTGGTTGCAAGACACAAAACAAGTGTGCAAGTATCTAGGACAGTGCCAATCATGCTCTCAGACTCGCAGGGAACACTGATTAAAGCACTGGTTGAACAAAAGCTTGGGAAGTTATCTTTTTTTTTTCTTTTTCTAAAGTATTAATTTAAATGTTTATTTCCTCTTTACATTTTGTATTACAAACTCATTTAAAGCAACAGCTCTATAAATAACAACTAATTCTAAAATTCAAAAGGAAATACAAAGGACCTAAATAGCTGCAGTTTGGGGCTGCCTCCTAGGAAAGTGATCTTGATGTGTATCTGGCACTGGCTGTTACACTCCTGCTGGATTCCAAAATGTGACTTTTACACATTCTTCAAAGTACTGGAGCTGGAATGCAGGGCTAGTCTAAACACTGAGAAAATGGATGCTGTAACCTGAGCAGTTCTTTAAAAGGCTTACCCAACTTTTGTAAAGGACTGCTATTATTAAATGGTTTATATGGCTTTGACTGAAGTTACTCTTTGGTTTACAAATTTGGTTTATAGGTCAAATTTTTCCTTAACTTTGATAATTCAAATTTCACCTCTCTATCTTGTTTACTTGCAGCCCTAGTATTTATGGCAGGTGGTTTGTGGAGAAAACCAATATAATCTGTGGCTGACTAAGGGCTTTGTTCCGGCATATGCAGGAATTCCCTTCCTACTGCGAATGGTGCCTCTTTGTTATCTGTGGAGGAGTGCTGGAAAAATCTTGAACTTCTCCACTCCTCCTAGGCACAGACTTGACCACTGTTTACATGAGGAACTGAAATGCATTATCAACACACACCAAAGGATTTTTCTAATAATATAGCAAATCCTTTTAAGGCATGGTTTAGTCCCTATTAATTGGCTTCTCAGGAACTTCCTTCCTATTGCAACTCTCTGGAACCCTCCACCAAATTTATTTTTCATACTTTGATAGCAGAGAGTAATTTGTTACAGACGCAGGCGTAGAGAAGAACATGGCTTTTTGTCTCAGTCTTCCTGATAAACGCTTATTACTGAAAGGCTCTTCCTTTATTTAACATCCTACTATAGGGTACTCATTGCTTTGAAAAGCACATATTAAACTCCAGGCACAGCCACCATTCTTTCCTTTGAATGTATAGTGCCACAATTACTCCAGTCCACAGGCCAACTGAATAGGCTAATTCAGCAATTGCCTATGTTATGTTAACCAGCTGAGGAATATTTCTATGACATTTTTAAAAAAAGATAGATTTCATATGAATTAAAAAGCTTAAAATAATTACAATGGAATGTCAAGTTCCTTATTTTTTAGTATGAAGTAACTTAAACTTGGGCAGTTAATTGATTCAAGCAGTTTTACTGATGCTGGTGGTGGTGTACAGTCATGGCTTTTTCCATGAATGCAAAAAAAAGGAGGGAGGACAATTTTTTTTCCCAAATTTATGCTTAAAGACGCAACCATCAAGACTATTAGTGAAGCTGGAAAACTGTCATGTCATTAATTTTATAGTGATTTTGTATATTGAAAGAAACATCTTCAGGAATAATAAACTGCTAAGTACTAAGGCTAATACATCAACCATTTGGCCTTGTTGGGCAAATGTGTCCAGATGCTTTCAAGCACACAGTGGCCTTAAAGGGAAATGTGCTTTTTCTGGATAACATACGGAGTTTTTCAAAACACATGTTTAAAGATACCTTTATAATTAAATTCCCCTGGTACCCGATTTTTTTCATTATGAAAATTCTTAAACACACACAGCAGTATTAATTTCCTTATAACTATCACTCAGATTCAACAATCAAGATTTTTGTACATGTTCTTCATGTATCCTATTAGATGATTAAAACAATTCCCTGGAATTCCCCTTGTGGCTCAGTGGTTAACGAATCTGACTAGGAATCATGAGGTTGTAGGTTCAATCCCTGGCCTGGCTCAGTGGGTTAAGGATCCGGTGTTGCCATGAGCTGTGGGGTAGGTCGAAGACCCGGCTCGGATCTCGTGTGGCTCTGGCATAGGCCGGTGGCTACATCTTTGATAAGACCCCTAGCCTGGGAACCTCCATATGCCGTTGGTGCGATCCTAAAAAGACTAAAATAAAATAACATAAAATAAAACAATTCCCAAACATCATTTCATTTCACCGTTAGTATGCAGACTGTTAGTATGCATTCCTTAAACTGACATCACTGCAATGTCATTATCACATACTCAAAATGTAAATAAACATTCTCAAGTATATCTAATCTAAAACACTGCCTACACAGAGTAAAACTATTTTCTATCAGAAGTACCTCAGGGGGGAGTTCCCCATTGTGGCTCAGCAGGTTAAGAACCTAACTAGTATCCATGAGGATTAGTGTTAGATTCCTGGCCTTGCTCAGTGGGTTAAGGATCTGGGTAAACTGTGGTGTAGGTCACAGACATGGTTCACATCTCGTGTTGCTGTGGCTGCGGTATAGGCTGGCAGCTGCAGCTCCAGTTCAACCCCTGGCTGGGAACTTCTACGTGTCTTGGGTGTAGCCCTAAAAAGCAAAGTATAAAAAAGAAATACCTCAGGGGAAAGGCACCCGTGAATGGAGAGGCATGCACCTCCTCTGAAGACAGTTGTGTCTGTGCAACTTTCTTCTTACTGCCAAATTAGCTGAGGGGAAAAAGGAAATATTAGGAGCATTACATAAATTAGTTGTTGTTTAACCCGGAGAATGGGACCCAAATTATACTGTGATTATTTGCTATTTGTTCAGATGTGATTATGATATTAAAAACCCACAAGATGCAAATGTGTGCCAGGTATTCTTAACAGTTCACATGTGTGGTGGGATCTATAGTCCTAACAGTTCACATGGATGGCAGGATCTACTGGTAAAATTTTTCTCCTACATGACTACTTCCTAAATGCTCTTGGAATTTTCATTTTATGCACTGAATTAATCACAAGTATTTTACAAGAATATTGTCCAAGTTGTTCCGTGTTTTGAGAGGGGAAACAGTTTGAATAGCCATTGCTATAAACAGTTAGAAGGCATCAGCTGCTTAAAGAGTTGCTAATTTGAAACTTTTCCTATTTATGTAAAAAAAAGGCAGACCAGGAGCCTTCATTTGAAATAATCTCAATGATCAAACATCTGATTAATTTAAAGGTAGAGACTGAATATTTAACCAGTTATCCACCATTTTCTGTTCTAAATGGAGAACTATATTATCAAGGGAATTATCTAACATATGTGTATATAAATGTTGTCACCTTTCTATTTAAATTTGGGCTGGCTTTTTCCCTTAGTGAGAAAACTTCCAAATTTTTTTTTTCACTTGCCAGTGCTCTGCAATCTTATATATTTGGTTTTGAAGTAAAAGCACTTTAGGATAACTTTACTAGATTCCTGTTAAGAACAACACAGCTAATACATTCTTTGAAAAATATGTCAAGCAGATAAATATCTATCTCGACTATACGTACTTTAACTTCTTTTGGCTCTATAAACACAACATTAAAAATCACACTTTTTAAAGTGACACATCTAACTATATATCTAGAAATAACAGCTATCCTTTTACTTATAAGGACAACATATCTGTAATAGCCTTGGGATCAATTTTCTTTGAATTTAGAAACATAGTGGTAAAATATTTATCATCATTTGAAAATCCAGCTATTATTTTAAAATAGCCAAATAACATACCTCACAAAATAAGGAGCATACTTGTGAAATCCTACACGTTTACCCCAACACCCCAAAGCAAACCTAGGAGATTTTCAACAGAAACAGTCATGGTGGGAGGCCCAGGCACAAACAGACATAAAAACAAGTTACTCATTACAAATGGTCATAAGTCCTACCTGGTCTCTGTCCGCAGATAAGTAGAAGATTCATCATAAAAATAAAAAATACTAAAAAGAACTGTCGAAACCTCATCTTTCTGCCACACTGCAGTAGGTGAGACAGCCCACGAGGTCGCAGTCTGAATGGTCCGCGGTGCCCGGGGACCCTCCTCTCATGCTAAGGATAGACCTCGGCCGGCAGCTGCTGCGCTCAGGAGGTTGATGGTCACCGCGCACGAGTGACTGTGGCCGCGGGCCAGTCTCAGACTCCTCCTCCACCCGCTCCCGCCCGTCCCGCCCCTTGATTTCCATAAGTAAATACGTGCAATGAGCTGAGCCATCTCGGAACAGACCCGGGGGGGAGTTCGGCCCCCAGCTCCCGTGGGGGAGGCTGATCAGCCCCGAGTGGAGCTGCCTCCTTCCTCTCCATTTACATCTGTTTACAGTTTACATCGTCCACGCTGGTCCCACACGCAGAAACCCAGCGGAATGACAGGAAGTCCCTTGTCCTTTTCAGAAGGAATTCTGGAGCGCTAACTCAGACTGCCAAATGCTTTGTGGCCCGAACATGTGGCCAAGTCTTCCTCCTTTCCAAACCTACTGCAAAGTGGTGACTGTTTGCCCCAAATCTCTAAACTGCTTGTTACATGGGTTTACTCATTAAACATTCCTGGCATTTAGAATGTTCTGAAATAAATCTCCAAACTGTATATATTTATATTTTGTAAAGTGCAGCCTCTAAGATAATGGAGATAATTTTCATCTGCAGTATATCCAGGGTTTTAAAAAAAGGAAGTTGGGGTAAGCCACAGATTCCTAGAATCTGTGTTCTGTTAAAAAATTTATATAGGGTGGCTGGTACATCTCCCATGAAGAAATGAGGGGTGGAGAAAGACCTCCCAGCTCCTCTTGGGATGAGCCCAGAAGACAAAGGCAATCATGTGTTATCTTCACACACGCTCCAAGACATCTTGTTAAGTGCTTCCTTGCCTATCATAGGTAGCTGTTACAAATGAAGAAGCCAGTACCTACTATAAAGTCAACTGAAACAGTAGTGTAGATACACTCACATATATGTAGAGACAAAATACCAAATCTAAAGAGTAGGCAACTTGTGAGTTGCCAGGAATTGTATTGCATTATGTTTCTCTAGATTCAGGCAGTTGGTACAGGACATTGAGGTTTGAAATTAATGCATAATTTGCTTGTGTGTGTGTGTGTGTGTGTGTGTGTGTGTGTGTGTGTGTGTGTTTAAGGTCACACCTGCAGCATGTGCAAATTCCCAGGGTAGGGGTTGAGTCAAAGCTGTAGCTTCTGGCCTAGGCCATAGCCACAGCAACGCCAGATCTGAGCCGAGTCTGCAATCTACACCACAGCTTATAGCAATGTCGGATCCTTAACCCACTGAGCAAGGGCAGGGAATGAACACGTATCCTCATGGGTACCAGTCGGGTTCGTCACCGCTGAGCCACAAAGGAAAGTCTAATTTGCTTGATCTTAGATATCAGTCTGTAAGAAGCATATGCATGTACTTTATAACAGGCCAGAACATACAGAAATTCTTAAAATCACTTTCTTAAAATCCTGAGAATATTTGCCCATCTGACTGGAAGTTTGGGGTTAAGGGGCACTATGTTGCCGTGATGTATTTGGGCACCACTCCATGACATCAACTGAATACAAGAGTGTGGACTTGTGGTCTAAAAGTGCTCAAGAACAGCAAAGGGAGGGACTGTTGGAGTTGACACATCTGCCTGAAAGCTTCCAGTACAGCACACTGGGATCTGCAAGCTGACAGAGGTGAGCATTTAGTCCAGCAAACCACCTGGAGACTGATAGTTTACAGTACAACTCCAGGCCAAATCTTAAGTCCATTCAGAGTATTCGTGAGCTTTCTCTGGGGTGAGATAGTGGCTACTACAAACTGCATATACCGATTAAAATTTCCATATTTCATTTCCAGCCGATCAACAATGAACTCCTAGAAAATGGCTAATACAAGAAAGTACTGGGAAGATTATCTCCCCAGTCAGCATACAGAGAAGTGCTATATTTAAGTTATGTAACCAGTTTAAACATAATTTTGTCATTAAAAAAAGTGAGATAAAATAGAAGTTCTTATTGTGGTTCAGCAGGTTAAGAACTCGACTAGATCCATGAGGATGCAGGTTTGTTCCCTGGCCTCGCTCAGTTGGTTAAGGATCCGGTGTTGCCACAAGCTTTGGTGTAGTCACAGATAGAGCCCAGATCCAGTGTTGCCTTGGCTATTGCGTAGGCCGGGAGCTGCAGCTCTGATTCAGCCCTTAGCCCGGGAACTTCCATATGCCACAGGTGCAGCCATAAAAAGAGAAAAAAAAAATGAGATAAAATACCCTGTATTCCACCTGAAATAGTTACAAGGGTTTTGTGAGATAACATATTGCATTTATGAAAGTTGACATTATCTATTCTATTCTATTCTAATTTTTGCTTTTTAGAGTCATATCTGTGGCATATGGAGGTTCCCAGGCTCAGGGTTGAATTTGAGCTACAGCTGCCAGCCTGCACCACAGCCACAGCAACGCAGGACAGGATCCGAGTCACATCTGTGACCTACACCACAGCTCACGGCAACACTGGATCCTTAACCCACTGAGTGAGGCCAGGGATCGAACCCGAAACCTCATGGTTTCTAGTTGGATTCGTTAACCACTAAGCCATTACAGGAACTCCCAATAAAGAATAATTTTAAAATATATAAATAGGAGTTCCCATCGTGGTGTAGCCGAAATGAATCCAAGTAGGAACCATGAGGTTTCGGGTTCAATCCCTGGCCTCGCTCAGTGGGTTAAGGATCCAGTGTTGCCCTGAGCTGTGGTGTAAGTCGCAGACATGGCTTGGATCCCTCATTGCTGTGGCTCTGGCGTAGGCTGGCAGCTACAGCTCCGATTAGACCCCTAGCCTGGGAACCTCCATATGCCGTGGGTGCGGCCCTAGAAAAGGAAAAAAAAATTATTCTTTATTCTTTCTAAAAACAAGGAAGAAGTTGATGATGATGATTAAGAAGATGTTTTCTGGGAGTTCCCTTGTGGCACAGCAGGGTAAGGATCCAACATTTTTACTGCAACAGCCCAGGCTGCTGCTGTGATGTGGTTTCGATCCCTGGCCTGTGAGAACTTCTGAGTGGTACAGGTGTGGACAAAAAAGAACAAAAAAAGAAGCTGGTTTCTGTAGTACAATGAAATAGTATATAAAGTTGATGAGAAAACTGAAATGCTAGACACTAAAGGACAGTGACAATTGACCTGGCATTTCTGTGGGTTGTGAGTCCACAGCACCAATAAATCACTTTTCTGTGAATACTTCAAAACATCCAAATTAGGCTAGCTCTTCTCACATCTCTTATTTATGCTCATGTTCTGTGTTTCTTTTCTTTGAAAAGACCTGCTCTGTTAGTCCAAATTTTACTTAACTGAGATCCTACTAGATGTTCAGGATTTAACCCAATCATTCCAAATCAGCTCAACAGGTATTTGCTGAGGACCTAAATTGGCTACCATGTTCCAAGCTCTGGTTCCAGGTACTAGGGATAAAATGAAGAATCAAAGATTCTACTCTTGTATTTAATGTTTACTCATTAAATTTTATCAAATTTAATATAATTTTCTTATAAATTCATTAGATTTCCTCTACAAGCATTTCCTAACTCTTGCCAACTGAAAGTGATTTCAGTTCTGTTCTGGGAATCTGGAAAATATCTTGTTATCATGGCCTTTTCACCACCAAGGCTTTATGCCTCTCTTGTGGACCATTACACATTCATCCTGACAGTTTCTTGAGGGTGTATGGACTCCTGCAGAAATAAAAACTCCTTGACACTTGCCCTTTCTCCTTTTGATGTCTTCTGTGGAGCCTAGAAATATTGAATTCATATCAATTTGAATTGAGTATGAAAATCATGAGATATTAAAAAATGAATGGGAGTTCCCGTCATGGCTCAGTGGTTAACGAATCCGACTAAGAACCATGAGGTTGTGGGTTCGATCCCTGGCCTTGCTCAGCGGGTTAAGGATCCGGCGTTGCTGTGAGCTGTGGTGTAGGCTGGAGGCTATAGCTCCAGGGGAAAAAAAAAATGAATGGGTGCTGGGAGTTTCCCAGTGGCTCAGCTGGTTAAAAGTCTGGTGTTGTCACTACGATGGCCCAGGTTTGATCTCTGTCCAGAGGGCACTTCCACATACCATGGGCATGGCCAAAAAAACAAAAACAAACAAAAATGAGTGAGTGAGAACTTAAAACTAGTATGACTCTGGAAGTGAATATAGGAATAAAGAAAAGGAATATGTAAAAAATTTACCTAGAAAAGGTGAAAAAGGGGGAAAAAAGTCAAGTTCAGGAATTAATTAGAACCATGGCTATTTATTCATTAGGATAGCTGTTTATGGAACTTGACCTAGACAAGAACAAAGACTAGGTTACCTTTCAAGCCTGAAAATTTGTGTTCTGTAACTATGGTCCATAGCCTGTGACTTACCTACCTCTATAAAATGTAAACTCCATGGGGGTTGGACATTTTATGTTTGCTTCATTGTCATAGCTTTCTTATCTGAAATATTGTTGCATAAAATTCCACTCAGTTTCTTAGTAAAGCACACCCTAGTACTCTTAGGTTTTGCTCTTGGTTTCTGGTTTAATACCTGTCTCTGTTTGTGGTGGGTTTAGCTCCTGCCCAGAGGTGGGCTCATTAATTACCAAGCCTGGCAGAGACAGACTGTGGCCTGATTTCCTCTTTGCCTCCTGGTTGCCTGGATGGTGTTGACTGCCCCTTCCTAACCTTGCTCTGACTTCGGTTATCTGCCCAAGGCCTGGCTTCCCTTGGGTTTCCCCTGGCTTTCCACGTCCTCAATCTCTAAGCTTTCTGACCCTCTGGACTTCACACTAACACATTGACTGACTTCTGGTTTCATTATACATTTTTCTGTTGCTCCTTGGTCCCATTTTGACCACTTTGGGGTCTAGACCCGATCCCATGTGTTTAGTTTCCACTCACTTCATTAGTTCTCTGAGGCTGCTTTTCATTCTCTACAATCATTCTTGGGTCCCAAATTAACAATGAAGAAGAAACTGACAACTGGAGTTATAGACAACAGAATCATTGTCAATAAAAAGGTATTGGCTTTGCAAAAATATGAGAGCAAAATTGGCATTCTCCCTGCTTTGAGGCCATAGTGAATTAGGCATGTTAGAGATTACAAATGGATAAAATTAGAATATTACTGTGCTAAAACATTTACTCGGTAAAATGCTCACTCAGAAATTTTCCCAGGATCTTCTTGGGCATATGCACTAGTTGAAAAAACATTACTGATCATAAATGCTGCATCAAGCTAATATCTGAGCCAAAACACATATTTTCACAAGAAACCAAAATTCCAAAAAAGGCACACACTTTTGAGAGTATGGATATCTTTTTAGCCCTCATACCCCTGGCAAATTAGAAAAAAAAAAAAAAATAGCATCATCAGGGTTACAGTAGACTCTCAATGATAACAAGTACAGAAATAATCAAGGTAGCAACATATGTGAGATGTCCAGACCCCTCCCTTGTGGTGACTCTTTCTTACCCAGGCTACTGGGTTAAAGTGATTGGCCAAATGGCATTAAGAAAACTTGTCATGGAGGTACATTAAATAGGGATATTGGCGACCTTTACATATTTTTCTAATGAATGAATCAGGTAAAAATCATTCAATACTTTGTAATATTTCTCTTTTTTAAAAAATCAGTGATGGAGTTCCCATTGTGGCACATAGTAAACAAATCCAACTCAGAACCATGAGCTTGCAGGTTCAATCCCTGGCCTTACTCAGTAGGTTAAGGATCTGGTGTTGCCATGAGCTGTGGTGTAGGTCACAGAAGCGGCTTGGATCTGGCGTTGCTGTGGTTCTGGTGTAAGCCGGCAGCAACAGCTCCAATTAGACCCCTAGCCTGGGAACCTCCATAATGCCGAGGTGTGTCCCTAAAAAGACAAAAAGAAAGACAAAAAAAAAAAATCAGTGAGATATCTTGGATTTATCTTCTTTACCCCAAATTATAACCTCTTTTTATGCTTATTTTTATCAAAAACTGTCTCCAGAATTTTCATAATAAATCCAGTGATTCCTAGGCTATGATTATTGTTTATTGGATGAATTGTATATGATATAAAGCTGCTAGTAAATCTTGCACTGGAATTCTTTAAGGCCATATTTAAGACTGAGATAGTCATGGAATCTTGAGTGTCTTTTGAACCACAGGAATTGAATGGTCTAGAGTTTAAACTGGTGAAACAGAAACTGAATGTTTGACTCTTGGCTTGTGATGATTTGGTTCATCACCAAAATCCGAAGGTAATTTGTTGTGATGGAAACAGCATGACCATAGGAATCAGGCAACTTGCATTTTTAGTCCTGGCTCCTGTCACTAAGTCACATGGCTTTGGTCAAGTCATTTTATCAGATCCTTCACTTAAAATGTGAGTTATTTAGTCTTTACATTTACAGTTCCTTAAGTCCTCTGAAACCCTAACTTTTGGTTCTATCTCAATTTCCTTTGACTGAAAATGTAAGAGGCTTCATTAATCCATTTAATAAATATGAAGTGAACATATGTGGGGATTTTATTGCATTTTATGAGGAAGAAAAGCATAAGCCCAGAGCATGCATGTCTCATATTGACCCCTCAGGTGGTAGTGTGCTAACTAGGGGATGGTTGACAAAGTACAGCAATCGTTGATCAATTTCCAAGCATTTCATCCTTTCAGTCCTGAACTTTACTTCACTCCCTAGTAACATCCTGCAGAACATCATTTCTCTTTCCGGGAGAATCCAGTCCCATCCATGTTCCCCCCACCGGGGGCTCTCCCCCCACCCAGAAGCTGGCCATTGTTGCTACCTGGGCCTGACTTTCTTCCTGATCATTAGTCAAGAAGAGTTTTCAGCTCTCTTTTCTATGAGTGCCCATGTGAGCTATTTGAAAATATAGGATACAGTTCTCTGTCATGCCTTTTGACCCGGCTGGGGGAGTATTGTATTATTACTTATTATTTCCATGCTACTTCTGCGTTCCCTAAACTTGGCACCTGAGCTAGAAACATTTGTGATCAGTTAATCAGCTACTGTGACTGTTTTACATCTATTGAGCCCTTATCACACACAATATTTAAACTAGTTTACGTGCTATCGAAGTCTAGGAAAGGCCTGAGAAATATAAATATTATGTGTATATTATGTATATATAAATATTCCATGTATATATTCCAATTCTAACATTCCATGTATATATACATACATGAGATTCCCATGTACACACACACACACACGTATATATGTGTGTGTGTTTGTGTTTTGGAATTGAAGTCCAATCCATTCCTTTATACAAATTAAAAAACTGTCATTAAATAACTTCCCAAAGGCCAACACAATTTAGTAATAGAACAAATCTCGGAGTTCCTGTTGTGGAGCAGCAGAAATGAATCCAACTAGGAACCATGAGGTTGCAGGTTCCATCCCTGGCCTTTCTCAGTGGATTAAGGATCTAGCATAGCCATGAGCTGTGGTGTAGGTCACAGACATGGCTCAGATCCTGTGTTGCTGTGGCTGTGGCATAGGCTGGCAGCTAGAGCTCTGATGTGACCCTTAGCCTATGAACCTCCATATGCCACAGGCGCAGCCCTAAAAAAAAAAAAAAAAAAAAAAAAAAAAACAACAACAAAACAAAACCAAAACAAAATACCCACAAATCTGCACCATGAAGATTCTTGTTAGAAGCAAGTTTAACATGAAAGATTTTCTATCACTCACTGTGTGCCAAGCGTTACTGTAGGAACTTTACTTAAAAACTAGTTTAATCCTCACAACAGCCCTCTTTTGTCTGTTTTACAAATTAGGCAACTGTGGAGTAAAGAAATGAGGTAATTTCCTAAGGTTGTGTAGTGCAAACAACAGACCTAGCTAGGGTCTGGACCCAGATAGTGAGACCCCAGAGTTCCTCTTCTGAGCTGCTATGACCTTTCCATAGCTGCAGAAATAAAACCATCCTTTTCATACGTTGAGCTTCATGGATGGAGCCATCTTTAATATTTAAAATGAAAATAGTTTTGTATTTTTAATCAATCTCTATTTGAATATTAAGTTGTATCTGTGCTCTTCAAATGAACAAATCATGTAAGTTTTCTGTCTGACTGATGAACTTCCAATCAAATGCTATTTTTCAGAAATATAATGGTTGTAATTATAGACTGTATGCGTATTTGTAAGTCTTAGAGATGGGTGATAAGTTAGGTTAGGCTACTGCTTTCTTTTCCAGTGAGCAGCTTTAAGACATCCCCTTCCGCTGTAATGCAAACACAGGTCTCTGTGTATGTCATACTAATTTGCCAAAAATAAGCTGGACAGATAATCGCAGGAGTGTCTTTCTACTTCTGGCCCTTATCGAAGTCAGAACTCCACACCGAATTTCATTTCTTTCAAAAAGTCTGTAAGCCAGCCCATATGGATCCAATTACTTAATTGTCTGCAGAGTCGTAAGGGCAGTTCCTTATACCAATGTGGGCCTTTCTATCAGATCTTGCTGCTCCTCTCACTGACCCTTTGTCCTTTCTGGAGGAAGAAATCAGTAGCAGACGCTGTTGGGTGAGTGCTGCCAGGTGTGTGTGTGCTCGTATGTGTGTGTGTGCGCGTGTGTGTGTGTGTGTGTGTGTGGCATACGCACACGTGCACGTGAAGGAAAAATGTGTGTGTTAATCCAGTTATTTGAAAATAAAAAGAATAAAATGCCTAGTAAAAGGGAAAAATGGGAAGAAGGAAAATAGGAGGAAGCAAGACAAAGGGAAAGCCGAAAAGAGAGGAGCTCACATGTTGGGGAATTTCAGTAGTCTTTATTTGTCTATTTTTGGGAAAGTCTGTCTTACATATTTAATTACCACATAACACGATGGCTTCTGGCAAAAAGCAATACTACCGCCATGCCAAATTAAGTGAAGTTAAGGAAGTTGTAGAGCTGGAATTACAATCTCATGGAAAGGACTTTAAATTTTGAAAGGACTTTGCTAGGCATCTAATCACACCTCAGCATGAGGTAAGGAGGCTAGTTAGCATACTAATGTTCCCTCCAGATTAGAGCAGAGGACAAGGCAGTGTCACTTTCCATTAAAGCTCACCTTAAAAATAAAAATGACAGAGGTGATCAACCTCTTCACTCTGTTTTCTGCTGATTCTCTGCTCGGTTTCTCTGATTCCTTTTATCTCATTCTTTTTCAAAACCTATTGCAGGGAGATTGATGTCAGCAAAACAGGGTGGAAGGAAAATCTCAAGGCAGAATTACTAAGGCTTTCTCCTCCACACTTTGGAGACCACATTCCTTTACTTTTGATGATTTGTCAGTGCTGCCTACAGGTGAAGAATGAAGCACAGGTGATTGCTTGGTGGAGCCCAAATAAACGACCCCTCAAACAGTCAAGATTCCCTGCACTTATAGGTTCACTACTGTTCTTTAATGGCTTTTCTTTCCCTCACCTGAGGGGGTGAGGGTTGCTCAAGTACTGGCCAGCTCCTCTTGAACACAGGGCATGAGTATAGCACTACTAAGTGGTGCCCTTCTATATACTAAGTAGCATTTTACATAGGCTACATTGATTGATAAATAAGATGCCATCATTGAAGCTGAGTTTCCCTAAAATCGAGTTTCCTTACTGAGTTTTTTTTTATTACTTATAGGTTTTATTACATTTATAGGTGTACAACAATCATTACAACCAAATTTTACAGCATTTCCATCCCAAATCCTCAGTGCCTCCCCCCCACCCCCCAAACTGTCTCATTTCTCTTACTGAGTTAATGATTAATGTCTCTAAAACTTCATTCCCTTTCTTGTCCCCTCTGGCCTCAGTCCTATGCTCACTGAACACTGATCAACCAGAGGCAGGTGACTACAGTTGCTGTGCTCAAACATCATTAATGCACTAAAATTGCTACTCGAGATATCATCATTAACTTACAAACGCAAGTTGTTTCTCCAGGGCAGGATGAGCTCACAGACCCTTGAGCTGTAGACCACTTGGCCAGAGAATCATAAACCAGAGACATCCTGATTCCCAAAACTAAATTAAGAAATGTCACAAGTTGATGAATCCAGCCTCTTTGTTCTAAAGATCAAGCTGGAGTGCATCAATGCAAAGATCAAGCTGGAGTGCATCTGAGGCTTGCTCGGTGTCTTGCAATAAACCCTTACTTTGCTGCAAACTCCTGCTTCCAGAGTTTGGCTTCCTGAGCTGCAGACACATGACCCTTTGCTTGGTTATATCTAGCCAATCTTCTACTAAGGACTTAACAAGCAAGTGTACTTTCTGTTCTATCATTATAACACTGCATATAGCTTTTTGCGAAGTTAAATCAATAGCCTTGTTTTTTTTTTTTTTTTTTTTTTTTGTATTTTGTCTTTTTAGGGCTGTGCCCTCATCATATGGTTCCCAGGCTAGGGTCTAATTGGAGTAATCAGAGCTGTTGCCACTGGCCTACACCACAGCTCACAGCAAGACAGGATCCTTAAGCCACTAAAAAAGGCCAGGGATTGAACCCACAACCTCATGGTTCCTAGTCAGATTCGTTTCCGCCGCACCACGGTAGGAACTCCCAATATCCTTGATCTTTGATCGGTTGGCATAAAAGTCCAGTTCACTAATGAGAAATATTTTAATGATAAATATAGCAGCCATTTTCGGAGCTCATGATATGTAAGTGTTGTGAGTACAAACATTATTCTACATAGTCCATAACAACACTGGGAGATAGAAACTATTGTTTCTCCACTTTAGGACAGTGAAACTGAGCCCCAGAGAGCTGAATATTGTGCTTGTCTTCAGAGAGCAGAGTCAGGATTCAAATTCAAGCTCAGACTTCTATCTGCTGTGCTAACCTGGAGTTTCCATCTGTGTAGATGGTTGACCAACATGGAGCTTATTACCAACATAACACAGTTCTGGTGTGCTGGCCATGTACAAAGGGAAATAAACAGGAGGAATGTCAAATGTGTCACGAGATCTGCTAAAATGGAGAACTCCTTGGAAAGGGCGAGAGAGCAGCAGGAATGGCTTAAAGTATACTGTTTCCAAAGTAGCATGTATGGTGTTGTACCATCTTGACAACAAAAACAAGAAACTAAAACCAACCAAACCCCCCACCATGTGTATGTAAGTGACAAAAAGGAGATGCAACATCATACTGAGTCATCAGTAGTTCTCTCTGTGAAGGGGAGTGGTAAATGCCTTCTCTTCTTTGAGGGTGTTTTGTTTTGTTTTGGTTTGGGTGTATATCTACAGAGAACATGCATTTCTTCTGCAATTAAAACTTACTGGTCATTGTTGAAACTTGAGGTTTTCTATGCTATTCTTTTTTTTTTTCTTGTTCATGTTTAAAATTTTCACTCTCAAGAGTGTGGAGATACTTTGAGAAAATAAAAACAGCTTGAAACACAGACTAATCCTAAAAATGGCTGCTGCAGCTTATTGGGAATAAATGTGGATGCCAATGAAAATCATCAATAAACAATCTATAATAGGAGTTCCCTTCTTGGCTCAGTGGAGACAAAGCCGACTATTGGCTATCCAGGATGACGTGGGTACAATCCTTGGCCCTGCTCTGTGGGTTAAGGATCCGGCATTGCTGTGAGCTCTAGTGTAGGTCACAGATGCAGCTCGGATCCCTTATTGTTGTGGCTGTGGTGTAGGCCAGCAGCTACAGCTCCAATTGGACCTCTAACCTGGGAACTTCCGTAAGCCATGGCTATGGTGCTAAAAAGACAAAGAATTTTTTTAAAAAGTAACAGTCTATAATAGGAATAGAAGAGGATTTTATTTGAGCCAAACTAAGGGCTATAGCCCAGAAGACAGCTTCTTGGATTACTCTGAGAATCTTCTCTGGAGAAGCAGGGTTTTCAGCACAATTTTATGTGTGGTCAGAACAAAGAACATCAAGCAAGTCAGGGATACATTCTTCCAAGGTTTCAAAGAAACAGACCAGCACCTGCATGGCAAGTCAGCATCACCCCTGCACCTGGAAGGGGAGTCTTATCATCCATAGTGTACCAGAGCTGGCCCAGGAAGAGAGGTATTTAATCTTTTTTTTTCTTTTTTTTTTTTAACATGGACATTCTTTGCTTCTGGTCAGTGCACCCTTTTCTTTAATAATTAAAGCATGGAGAACAGACTTGTGGTTGCCAAGAGGGAGGGAGTGGGAATTTGGGGGTTGGTAGATGCAAACTATTGCATTCGGAGTGCATAGGTAATGAGATCCTGCTGTATATCTAGTCACTCGTGATGGAACATGATGGAGGATAATGTGAGAAAAAGAATGTTATGTATATATGAAAGAACAACAAATAAGAAAAATAGTGCTACAAAACTGAATGGCCTTAGATATATTCACTGCAGCTAAAGGAGGTATCTGTGCTATTATAAAATCTGAATGTTGTGTCTATATTCCTGATTATTCACAGAATGTGCCTGATTCCCTGTGAAATCTCTGACAGCAGATTCATAAGATGTCTGATCCAGCTCCAGCTTTTGCAGCTGCCCTCTGGAACTGGTTGACCTCCTCCTTCACCTTAGTCATCATTGTGATCTTGATCTTTTTATTTGGACCCTGTATAATTAATTGTATTTCTCGCTTCATTACATCCTGATTAGCAACTATCAACATTCAAATGGTGATAGAAGCAGTACCCAATGTAATGTATCAAAGCCCACTTGACCATCCCATGAGTGGAGACCTAACTTCTTTCCCCTAACAATGTCTCTGTACAGCAGGAAGCAGTCAGAGTGGTGGTAGCTCCCTTTCCCCCTGAAGTTAGAGTCTCCAACTCTAGAAGAAGGGATTGAGGCAGAATAATAACTCAGGTAGTTAGTGTAGGAGCATAGGCTTTGATGCATTCGATATGGCTGTTGATAAACATTTGTGGCTTAAGGGCTCCAGGGAGTAACATCCCCACAGGCCTTGTTTACTACAGGGAGTGCACCTATGCCCAGATGGACATTAATCCCTATCTCCCTGTGATTCAGTTTATGAGAAGAAAAGGACAAAGAAACCATGAGACTTATGGGACATTCCTGTCCCTGAGACCCCTTTTGGACAGGGACCCCTTTTAAGTATTTGGGCAAGGCCAATGGGAGAAAACCATATCTTTCTGGACCCCACGTTGGTACCCCCATCTCTAAGGGATAAAAACCCCTATAAGACAATAAAGAAGGGGGCTCTTCTCCCTCCTCCCAGCTGTTTTGGGAGCTGTTTTCTTTCCTGTAATAAAGATTTTGCTTGCTTGCAAAAAAAAAAAAAAAAAAGTGTGTGTGTGTGTGTGTATGTATTATATATATTTTATATATGGCTGGGTCACTTTGCTATACAGCAGGAATTGACAGAACATTGTAAATCAACTATAATTAAAGAAATAAAAATCTTTAAAAAATCGTTAAAGCAGAGGTGCAATGTATGTGTGATAGGTTACAAACAGGCTGTTCTAGTCAGTGGAAATTCAAGTTAACTCATGCATAAGCCAGAATGACGTCTCCACACCTCTATGGGAGAATTTCCTTTATCAGTGGCCAAAAGTACCTCCTGGAATATGATTCTGCATAAGAGGCTCCCTTGAGCAAAGGCCACATTGAGTTTCAGAAGCAAAGTCATAAGAGGTGAGAGGTATTTGGTAGATTTCCCTCAGAAGAAGATCTGGTGTGGAAGCAGCTCCTTCCATATCCTGTTCCTGGGGCCCATCTATCCTAACCCCTCTCCCCCAAAACCCCTGCCCACCCTCCCCACCTTCCTCCCCTTGCTGTGTTCCATGGCATATAAAACCCACACATTCTCCTGCTACAGGGTCTTTGCATCTGTTCCCCCTCCTTGGAACTCTTGCTCAGATCTTTTTGTTGTTGTTGTTTTGGGTCACACCTGTAGCATGTGGATGTTCCCAGGCTAGGGGGTTGAATCGGAGATGTAGCCGCCGGCCTAGGTCAGAGCCACAGTAACTTGGGATCTGAGCCGTGTCTTCGACTTACACCACAGCTCATGGCAACGTCTGATCCTTAACCCACTGAGTGAGGCTAGGGATCAAAGCTGCAACCCCATGGTTCCTGGTCAGATTCCTTTCCATTGCGCCACAACGGAAACTCCATCTTGCTCAGATCTTCACACAGATAGTGATGGGGTGCAGAACACAGTTCCCCAAAATATGGTAGCTAGTATGTTGAGTATTCTAAGCTGAAGGATTTGAGAAAACAACACAAAATGGAAAGTCACTGTAACTTTCCCTCTTCTCATCTCCCACAAAGCCGGTTATAAAACCCTCATCTGAGCTGTGCCCTCCCTACATCTGCAAGAAAGGAGCATCCTTAGCTTCTAAGACAAAGGGGCATGAAGAAGAATCCTATGAGACAGGTCTGTCGCTTCTCAGGTTACTACACTGAGCCCATATTCTCTTACCTGTTTTGCTCCTCCCATGCCTGCTCCTCATGAAAAAGCATAAAATATCAGGTATGTTTCTTCTGGTCTCTGTTTACTTCAGAAGGGTCCTATGTCACAACAATTTATGTGAGATAAATGTGTATGCTTTTCTCTTGTGACTCTGTCAGCTTAATTTGCATACCCAGTCAGGAAATCTAAGAGGGTGGAGGTTTCCTCCCACAATAGCTTTTCTTTCTGGACATGGCTACTCTACTAGTTACACTCTCATACTGTCCTGTCCTTTGGAACATTCAATGAGCTCTTAATAGTTTTAAAATTCATTTGTTCAGTGGATCTCTCCCCAAGAGAGTACAGATTCTATGAAAATGGGATCTTGTTTCTTTCTACTCACAGACCCTGGAACAGTATGTGGGACATAGCAGTCACGCAATAAATAGTTGAAAAGTAACCAAATGAAAAGAGGCTCTGCCTGAGCTCTGCTGTTCTGTGGTCACAATTCACTCAGAAGTGAACACTGAGCTTCCCCACAGAAATGCCAACCATGCTCAGGTGCAGAGTGGGGGATTTAAAGCCTTTGTTTTCACAACCCAGAATGCCTCAACTTTTGCAATAATATTGCATGTTAATACCTTAACCTGTGTTCATAAATACTAACATTTATAAGCCCCCAAACCCTAAGTAATAAAATATATTTTATTTTTTATTTGTTTAGTGTTTTTTTTTAGGGCTGCAGCATGTGGAAGTTCCCATGCTAGGGGTGGAATCAGAGCTGCAGCTGCTAGCTACACCACAGTCAGAGCAACTCCAGATCCAAGCCATGTCTACAACTTACACCACAGCTCAAGGCAATGTAGGATCTTTAACCCACTGAGCTAGGCCAGGGTTTGAACACACTCCTCATGGGTCCTAGTTGGGTTTGTTAAACACTGAACCATGACGGGAACTCCACAAAATATATTTAAAAAAATTAAAGTTATATATGCACAAGAGGGAACTAATTTATTTTTAGTGATCATATGGCAAAAAAAAAAAAAAAAGGTTAAAGGACAAAGAACAAGGAGAATATAATTTAACATTTCTGCCACGTTTAATAAGAATTTAACATTTTGGAGGGCTTTTATCAGACTGGAAAATGATAATTTCCAGGGTAAATTCTATCCTCCTTACATATACTTCTATATTCTGACCACCCAGGCTGCATTTTTTGTGACTCAGTAAGTTCAGGGGAAATTTTTTCTATTGTCATGTAGCTGGGAGATTACTTTTCTTACTTTGTGAAAGCATCTAATTTGCAGGGGGCCTGCTGACAGAGGTAAGGGGGAGATCCACAAGGGCACCCTGTCACTGTCCTCACAGAGTGGAGAGTGCAGACCTGGGCTGGCTCACTGTGTGCCTAGACCTGCCTGGTGGATCACAAAATCCAGACACAAGGAGCCATTCAAACCCGCCTTCTTAGGAGTTCCCATTGCGGCTCAGAGGGTTACCAAGCGACTAGCATCCATGAGGTTGCAGGTTCAATCCCTGGCCTGCTTAATGGGTTAATGATCCTACATTGCCATGAGCTGTGGTGTAGGTCGCAGATAAGGCTCGGATCTGGCATTACTGTGGCACAGGCCGCCAGCTACAGCTCTGATCCAACCCATAGCCTGGAAACTTCCATATGTGGAGCGTGCAGCCCTAAAAAGCAAAACAAACAAACAAAACAAAAGAAAACAAAAAGCCCACCTTCTCCTCCCCTTGTATCCAGAGAATCAGTCAGAAAACAACCAACCATCAAAGGTCATCTCTGGATTAACAACGGGCAGTTTTAATTTATGCAAACTAAAGCATCAATCTCCTCTCTGTGCTCTACAAATCAGATTAATAGTATCCACTTTAGGGGTTTTTGTAAGCCCCCCAAAACCAGAACACTTTGGTCTGAAGGAATTAATTACTTTGGTTTAAAAACTGTCCAGGTTTTCAGAAAACAAACTGCAGAAAGGATATGGAAGATCTCCTTACTTTTTATTTTCATTTCCTCTGAAATCTTACAGTGTAAACACAAGCACATATTTTTAACTCAGTTATTATTTTATCCTGTTGGTAAAACTGCCTGTCTTATTCCCCATTGAAGCTGCCTGCATCAACAGAAAAGTCAGATACAGGATGCACAACAGCAACTTACCTTATGATCTCAGCCAATAACATCTGAGTCTCCTCTTTTTAATTTTGGAATATTGAAGCATATTGATGTTATTATTACTTTTTCATTGTTTTCATGGGTTGTACTTAAACGTATAGATCTATAATTTCTTTTTCGAAATGCTCTTCCAAAAAGTGTATTGAGTAAAGCATTTTGAAGTAGTCTTGGCTATGGTCAAAAAATTTCAACAAACATTAGCTTTAAAAAACAACACATCCAATAACTTGCTGGCTCTCTTAGTGAGGCTGCTTGCAGAATCCTGGCATCAGGTGCTTTGAAGAAGGTCAAGGCTTAAAGACATTAACATTTCATGATTTAGTGTAATCCAAACAAATTAGCCATCTGTCTACGGTTTTATTTCCAGACATTTCCGATTGATCAAATGGGCTATAGTCACCAATCTAGAAGTACGTAGTTACCCAGTGGCAGTGGTTAAATTAGAGAATAGAACGAAATTGCCTTTGCTTTTGCAGGCAATAAAGTTCTTCTCACGCTCTTTGACTTCAACTCATCCTTGTCAAGGAAGACTTGCCCATAAATACTGTTCCCAAAGCAGCACTTCTCAGCTCTGGAATGTGGATAGTAATATACATTACGATTTCCCCCAAGAGGCCAGTGCCTTTACCTTTCATTCCTTCTTTGTGTGACACTGATTTTGTTCTTGCTACTAAATGGGGAATCATTAGAACATCATAACTTACAGTGGGAAGGTAGATGGTAGATGGTTATTTTTCCCATGGAAATCAAGTCAGGGGAGAGCACTAAAGAGCCTTCACATCATCCAGATCTTCTGGTGCAGCGGCCCCAGCTGGGTACCACACTCCCACAACTGCCAGCTGCGCACATGCATGTCGTGTAGGAAATGTTTTATTGATGTCACTTACAGTGATATTTTGTGTGTCTGTCAGGAAACATCATCTGCATATTTCACATGGGAATGGAATTTGCCTTTACAAAGGAATGTAGTTGATGTCTCCTCATGCCTTTACGCATTTTTTTTTTTTTTTTGTCTTTTTGCCATTTCTTGGGCCGCTCCCACAGCATATGGAGGTTCCCAGGCTAGGGGTCTAATCGGAGCTGCAGCTGCCGGCCTACGTCAGAGCCAGAGCAACTCGGAATCTGAGCTGCGTCTGCGACCTACACCACAGCTCACGGCAACGCTGGATCCTTAACCCACTGAGCAAGGGCAGGGATCGAACCCGCAACCTCATGGTTCCTAGTCGGATTCATTAACCACTGCGCCACGATGGGAACTCCTCTTTATGCATTTCTTTCTTCTCTATCTCCCCTCTTTCCATTGATTGCAATTTTTACTTATACCAATTATTTCAATAAAAAGACTATAATATAGTAGTTCACACCTCTAGAATCTGACATCAGCAAGACAGGGGATAAATCTTAGCTCTGCTACATGCTAACTGTGTGTGCCTAAGTTTCTTCTTGGTAAGAAGAGATCGGGTCTAATAGGAAAAGAGTGAGGCATAAATGATGGTACAGGGCCATCATGCAGTACAGGCCTGTGAGTGAAATGCTAGCTTTTAGTATTAATTACATTTTAAGGAGTTCCCATCATGGCTCAGCGGAAATGAATCTGACTAGCATCCATGAGGACGCAGGTTCGATCCCTGGCCTCACTCAGTGGTTTAAGGATCCAGCATTGCCATGAGCTGTGGTGTAGTTCCCAGACATGGCTTGGATCTGGAGTTGCTGTGCCTGTGGTGTAGGCCAGAGGCTGTGGCTCCAATTCCACCTGTAGCCTGGGAACCTCCATATGCAGCAGGTGAGGGCCTAAAAAGACAACAACAACAACAAAAAGTGCATTTTAAGTTACACTCAAGTTGAGAACCCCGGGGCTGGCGACTGGCTCAGTCTGTAAGGTTGAAGCCTGCGGGAGGGACATCACTTTGTTCCTGCCATGATCCATTGCCCCAAGCCTCTGCCTCTCTTGCTGTGGGCTGCGGTGTGGGAGCAACAGAAGAGTTGGCAGTTAAGAGGCAGGTACAGAACAAAGGCAGTTTTCTCTGCTGGCAGAATCTTGGGGCCCTGGCCTTACACACTGAATTGGATGACATTGAGTTTTGTATGATTCCAGGGTCCTTTACGATCTTACTGCTTTGACTGTGACTATCTAAGGATTATCTTCCTAGCGCCCCGCCTCAGTCCCACACCCTAAGGGAAGGGTACATTTCCCTCCTTCGTCTTCTGCTCAGGAACACTGCTTCTTCCACAGCTTCCCACAGGAGTGGAGGTTACCGCCTGCCTTCTCTGTCAGCTCAGCAAACAGCATCTCAGTTCCTGCATTTCCTTCATCATCCCTCCCCCCGCCCTCCCCTTTCAGCTTACCCTCTCCTGAGGTGGCGGGGGCAGGGGGGGGGGAGAAGGGAGGGGAGTGACGCCCGGGGCAGAAGCACCCAGGGCCTTGCCACCTGTGCAGAGTGAGAAGGAAAGTGGACCAAACCTGAATGAAGAGCTCTGCAGCACTGCCCCAGATTGATAGACTCTTGGTAATAGTCTCAGTTCTGTCACCTAGCTGCTGAGACTTTGTGTCATTTTCCTGCATGACCTTGAGAAAGCCAAGAAATAGCTGGAAAAGCCAGGAAATTTCATTACCTGTTAAATGGGTGTATCACTTTTCCATATTCTCTTGGAGGATAGCTGCAAAATACTGAAAAATGAGACTATAGATGAAAAATTTTTCTTTTTATCTATCAGTAGCAGTTTATTTAAGCACCTTTTTTAAACTTTTTTTAATTACTCAAATGAATTTATCACATCTGTAGTTGTATAATGATCATAACAATCTGATTTCACAGGATTTCCATCCCACAACCCAAGCACATCCCCTCACCCCCCAAACTGTCTCCTCCGGAGACTATAAGTTTTTCAATGTCTTTGAGTCAGCATCTGTTCTGCAAAGAAGTTCAGTCTGTCCTTTTTTCAGATTCCACATGTCAGTGAAAGCATTTGATGTTGGTGTCTCATTGAATGGCTGACTTCACTTAGCATGATAGTTTCTAAGTCCACCCATGTTGCTAAGAATGCCAGTATTTCGTTCCTTTTAATGGCTGAGTAATATTCCATTTTGTATATGTACCACATCTTCTTGATCCACTCCTCTGTCGATGGACATTTAGGTTGTTTCCATGTCTTGGCTATTGTAAGTGGTGCTGCAATGAACATCGGAGTGCATGTGTCTTTGTGAGTCGTGGTTTTCTCTGGATAGATGCCCAGGAGTGGGATTGCTGGATCGAATGGTAGTCTATTTTTAGTTTTCTGAGGAATCTCCATGCTGCTTTCCACAGTGGTTGCACCAATTTACAATCCCACCAACAGTGTACTAGGGTTCCTTTTTTCCATACCCTCTCTAGCACTTATTGTTTGTAGACTTTTTGATGATGGCCATTCTGGCTGGTGTAAGGTGGTACCTCCTAGTGGTTTTGATTTGCATTTCTCTAATAATGAATGATATTGAACATCTTTTCATACAGATGAAAATTGAGAAGATAAACAGAGCTCATCTGTGTGTCTATTACAAGTCATGCAGGAAGACAGTTTACCCAAAGGGAGCCCATAAACCAAAAATTAACAGTAAGCATTAGCTAGTAATTTTACCTTTTTTTTTCGTAATGGGTCAGTAAGAGGTGGGGAATAGTAGCATCTGTATGTTGGAACAGGTTTTGAATTTCGAATGCCAGGAAGGAGCCAGTCTGGGTGTAGGAGGAAAGCCACCCCCTCCGCCTGTTTGCAGTGTGTGTGCCAGGTTGGCTGGATCCACCCCGTGGGTGCCTGGTTGATATAAAGTTAATTGTCAACACCTGCTTCCATCTCTGCTGATACAGCCAATGCTCCTGGTTCCAAGGAGTTGCTGATGAGTTAAACTCCAGGGCACAAAAAAACCCCACACTTTTATAATGGGTTCCAGATTCATTACTGGTACAATTTAAAATGGTCGGAATTCATGGCAAAAGGGAGATACTTCTGCTTTTCATTAAATGTCACCGATCAGGTGCTGAGTTCTGCAGTCTTTAATGACGCCCAGCTTCTGCTAAGTCCTATTTTAAAAGAAAATACTTGAATTCCTCCCAAACTTCACACTAGTTAGAGAGTTCAAATGAGCGCATATTTTATAACCTCTGTTTTGCATCATTTGGTTTAGATTTCAATGACAGAGTTTTCATTTTCTGGTGGAATGACATAATGGTTGGAAAATACATAAATTTGTCTTTATTACATACGTAATTGCAAAAAAAAAAACCCCAAACAACAACAACAACAACAACCACCCCTCTGGGAATGCCAGCGTTCTTTTTTTCCTGCACCAAGATGTGTTGAAAGGAGGGCTCCTCTCCCGGGGACTATTTGGAACAAATGCCTTTGTGCCTGGAGATGGCAGGTAATGGGAAGACATGTGACTTGCATTTGATTCATGGCTGATTCACAGAGGGTTAAACCTGATATTCCAAGCTGTTGTTAGGTCTGTTTACTCATGTTTGTATGAGGCTAACAACTCCCAGGGCCGCCTTTTAGGTCCTGGTTCCCAGGTGTCTTTGTTGAACTGCTGGGCCCATTTGAATGACTTTATGAGGAATATTTAGAAAAGAGAGAATAGGATGATTAAGGGTGACCTGGGCTTCTCAACACCTGGAGAGAATTCTCTGTTCTGTTCTTCCCCACAGCCCATGTGCAGAGAAGCAAAGTCCTGATTTTTACCTGTGATTTCTAGAGTTTCTTACTGAAGAAACTCTAGAAATTTTATAGGAGTTAGTCACTGAAACAGCTTCTTTGATTTTGGAGACTAACAGGCTTATTTATTTACTTAGATTTAGAATTTTAATGAGACAGCTAAAAACTTCTTTAAACTAGGTGTACAGGACATTTGAGGTGACAGTTGATGTTGGGGGAGATACAGGAGAAAGTCTTAGTTCTTAGGAGACACATACTAAGGCATGTAGATGTGGAGAAGTATGACTCCTGCAACACATTTTGAACTGTTTTAGCAAGAAAATATAGCGATAGATTAAGGAAATGTGGCAAATTGTTAAGATATTATTGAACCTAACTGTTTAACAAATGTCTCATATATTGTTCTTCCAATGTTTCTGTGTGTAAATTTTCATAACAAAAAGTTGAAAAAGAAACTCTTCTATCGATAATCACAAAATGCTATGTTAAGACTCAACTGATAAAGTTGGGAAATTTTTGCTAAATATATGTTGTGTATAAGATTATTATCCTAATAAATCAATGAGAATCCTGAACAGTCCAATAAAAAAATAGGCAAAAGAAATGAAGTCAAGTCATGAAAGGAAAAACAAAAATAGACAATAAATGAACAAATGCGTCTTTATATAATTGCATGTCTAGCTCACTATCAAAAAAAGTATAATTTAAAGCAGATAAAAATGTTATAATAAGTCTCAGGCAGTTACTCTGAGTCAGGCATTATTCAAGTATTTTCCCTCTCTTTTCTCATATACCTCTGGCAAAAGCCTATGATGTGGAAACTATTATTTCTATTTTACAGAAGAGGAAATTGAGCCCATGGCAGTTAAATGCCTTGCCCAAATCTACCTTAAGGAAACCTTAGTTAGTTTGGAGCAGGACTTTCACTTAAGACCATCCTGACCAGAGCCAGCTATGTTCCTAACATGCGGGTGAACGTTCACAGCTGTTGCGTTAACAGAAAACACAATAGCCCCCCTTTCCGGGGGTGATCTGACAATACATGTGTATCAAATGCCTTAAAAAATGCATGCATTTGACTTAGTGATTCTTCTTTTTTTTTTTTTTTGTCTTTTTTGTCTTTTTAGGGCCACACCCTCAGCATGTGGAGGTTCCCAGGCTAGGGTTCTAATCAGAGCTGTAGCCACCAGCCTACGCCAGAGCCACAGCAATATGGGATCCGAGCCAAGTCTGTGACCTACACCACAGCTCACGGCAACCCTGGATCCTTAACCCACTGAGCAAGGCCAGGGATTGAACTTGCAACCTCATGGTTCCTAGTCGGGTTTGTTAACCACTGACCCTCGACGGGAACTCCTTAACTTAGTGATTTTTATTCTAGGAATTCTTCTAAGGGAACAGGACATGTGTGAAATGATGTTTACACAAAGATATTAATCCAGATCTGGGTATGTATTAAAAAAAAAAATCACAATTAGGAGTTCCCTTGTGGTGCTACGGGTTAAGGACCTGGCTTTGTCAGTGCAGAACTCTGGTCCAAACTGTGGCGCTGTTTTAATCCCTGGCCTGGAAACTTCCATGTGCCCCAGGTATGGCCAAAATACATAACAAAACAAAACAAAACTAAATGACAAATAAGTCAAAGATTGGTTAAATAAGCAATACAATAGTATATTAGGCAGCTATTAACACATATCTATTTTAAAAAATGTTCATAAAACATTGCAAATCAGTGAAACAAGCAGGTTACTGTAGAGCATAATTCCATGTTGTTGAAAAAAAAGGAGTTATAAGGCATATGATATATACATATATTTGAAAGAATATATACCAAAATTTAACAATACTTGATCTTTTTTTGGGGGAGGGGATTTTTGGTTCCGCACCCATGGCATATGGAGGTTCCCAGGCTAGGGGTCAAATTGGAGCTGTAGCCACTGGCCTATGCCACAGCTACAGCAATGCCAGATCTGAGCTGTGTCTGCAACCTACACCATAGCTCACAGCAATGCCGTATCCTTAACCCACTAAGCAAGGCCAGGGATTGAACCTGCGTCCTCATGGATACTAGTCAGAATTGTTTCCACTGAGCCACAATGGGGACTCCCTATAATTAATTTTTTTAAGGAAAGCATCTAAAATTATAATCTGGGAGATTTGTTGGTTTTTTACAGAGCAAGTAATTAGACAATGAGGGAAAGAGAGAGGCTGCCTATTTTAGCCTGTCTATTCTATAGGTCACACAGACCAATGGTGGAATTGTACCCTGGGATAGCATGAGACTAAACAAGGGTATTGATACAAAGATACAAGAGTGGTTAGGACCATCTTAAGGGCTGGTTACCACAGTAGTCTAAGGTGGGGTCTAATAATTTGTATTTTTAGCAAGTTTCCGGGTGCTGCTGCCACCGTTGGTCCAGGAATCACACATTGAGGCCCATTGCCCAGGTCAGCAGTCTACTCACTCTGCAAACCAATGGTTTCAACTGAAGACCATTAGAACTTGGAAGGTCATGGTTGGAAACACAAAAGACCCTGAATAACCAGAACAATCTTGAGAAAGAAGAACAGAGCTGGAGGAATCAGGCTCCCTGGTTTCAGAGTATACTACAAAGCTACAGTTACCAAAACAGTATGGAACTGGCACAAAAACAGAAATATAGCTAAATGGAACAGGATAGAAAGCCCAGAAATAAACCCAAGCACCTATGGCCAACTAATCTATGACAAAGGAAGCAAGAATATACAATGGAGAAAAATGACAAGTCTCTTGAATAAATGGTTCTTGAAAACTGAACAGCTACATGTAAAAGAGTGAAACTAGAACATTTCCTCATACCATATTTTTTAAAAAAACAACTCAAAGTGGGTTAAAAACTTAAATCTAACACCAGAAACCATAAAATTCCTAGAAGAAAATATAGGCAGTCAGAAAATGTTTTCTCTATGTTCTCTTCTAGGAGTTTTACGTCGTCTTGTCTTACATTTATGTCATTAAGCCATTTCTTTAAATTTAATTTAATTTTATTTTGGTTGAGTTGTTTAGTCTTTTTTAAAATTGTTATTTCCCTAATACAATTTTTTTTCTACTGTACAGCATGGTTACCCAGTTACACATACATGTATACATTCTATTTTCTCACATTATCATGCTCCATCATAGGTGACTAGACATAGTTCCCAGAGCTACATAGCAGGATCTCATTGCTAATCCATTGCAAAGACAATAGTTTGCATCTATTAACCCCAAGCTCCAAATCCACCCTACCACCCCACCCCACACCCACCGGCAACCACAAGTCTGTTCTACAAGTCCATGATTTTCTTTTCTGTGGAAAGGTTCATTTGTGCCATATATAAGATTCCAGATATAAGTGATATCATATGGTATTTGTCTTTCTCTTTCTGACTTACTTCACTCAGTATGAGAGTCTCATGTTGCTGCAAATGGCATTATTTCATTCTTTTTTATGGCTGAGTAGTATTCTACTATGTATACATACTACACCTTCCTAATCCAATCATCTGTCAACGGACATTTGGGTTGTTTCCATGTCTTGGCTATTGTGAATAGTGCTGCAATGAACATGTGGGTGCATGTGTCTTTTCTAAGGAAAGTTTTCTCTGGATATATGCCCAAAAGTGGGATTACTGGGTCATATGGCCGTTCTATGTATAGATTTCTAAGGTATCTCCATACTGTTCTCCATAGTGTTTGTACCAGTTTACATTCCTACCAACAGTGCAGGAGGGTTCCCCTTTCTCCACACCCCCTCAAGCATTTGTTATTTGTGAATTTATTAATGATAGCCATTCTGACTGGTGTGAGGTGGTATCTCGTGGTAGTTTTGATTTGCATTTCTCTAATAATCAGTGAAGTTGAGCATTTTTTCCATTAAGCCATTTTGAGTTTACTTTTGTGCATCATGTGAAAGTTTGTTCTAATTTCATTGATTTATATGCAGCTGTCCAGTTTTCCCAACATCACTTGCTAAAGAGATTGTTTTTCTCCCCCACTTTATATTCTTGCCTCCTTTGTTGAAGATTAATTGACCATAGGTGTATGGATTTATTTCTGGGCTCTCTGTTCTGTTCCATTGATCCAGATGTCTGCTTTTGTGCCAGTACCATGTTGTTTGATTACTATAGATCTGTACTATTTTCTGATGTCTGGGAGAGTTATGCCTCCTGCTTTTTTTTTTTTTTCCCTCTCAGGATTGTTTTGGTAATTCTGGGTCTTTTATGGTTCCATATAAATTTTAGATTTATTTGTTCTAGTTCTGTGAAAAATGTCCTGGGTAATTTGATAGGGATCAAATTAATTAATTAATTAATTACTTCTTCCACTCTAAGAGCATGGGATATCTATTTCTTTGAATCCTCTTTAATTTTTTTTATTAATGTTTCATAATTCTCAGTGTATGTCATATGTCTTTTACCTCTTTGGTCAGGTTTATTCCTAGGTTTTTTTTGTTTTGGTGTAATTTTTAAACGGTATTTTTTATTTTTACATTCCCTTTCTGATAGTTCATTGTTAGTGTACAGAAATGTGATCAAATTCTGAATGTTAATTTTGTACCCTGCTACTTTGCTGAATTAGTTTAACAGAACTAGTAGTTTTTGTGTGGCATCCTTAGCATTTTCTATGTATAGTGTCTAGTCATCTGCATTTAGTGACAGTTGTACCTCTTCCCTTCCAATTTAGATAATTTTATTTCTTTTTCTTGTATGATTGTGGTGACTAAAACTTCCAAGCTATGTTGACTAAAGGTGGTGAAAGTGAACATTTTTGTCTTGTTCCAGATTTTAGCAGAAAGGCTTTCAACTTTTTAGGTCAGTCTCCCAAGGAAATAGAAATAAAAACAAAAAATAAACAAATGGGACCTAATCAAACTTACAAGCTTTTGTACAGCAAAGGAAACCTTAACAAGGGAAAGAAAGAAAGAAAGAAAGAAAGAAAGAAAGAGAAAGAAAAGAAGAAAGAAAAGAAAGAAAAAGAAGAAAGAAAAGAAAGAAAGGAAATGGGAGAAAACAGTTACAAATGATACAACCGACAAAGGCTTAACTTCCAAAATATTCAATCAACACATAGAACTGAACAACAACAAAAAAAAACAAACAATTTGAAAAATGGACAGAAGACCTTTCTCCAATGAAGACATTTCTCCAAAGAAGACACAGATGGCCAGCAGGCACATGAAAAAGTGTTCAATATCACTACTTATTAAAGAAATGCAAATCAAAACAGCAATGAGTACCACATCACACCAGTCAGAGTGGCCATCATTAATAAGTCTACAAATAACAAATGCTGGAGAGGGTGTGGAGAAAAGGGAACTTCCTGTGCTTTTGTTGGGAATGTAATTTGTTACAACCACTATGAAAACAGTATGGAGTTTCCTCATAAAACTAAATAGAACTACCATATGACCCAGCAATCCCATTCCTGGTTATATATCTGGACAAAACTTTAGTTAAAAAGATATATCATCCTTATGTGCATAGCAGCACAATTCACAATAGCCAAGACAGGGAAATAACCTAAATGTCCATCTACAGATGAATGGATTAAGAAGATGTGGTACAGGAGTTCCTATTGTGACTCAGCAGAAATGAATCCAACTAGGAACCATGAGGTTGCAGGTTTGATCCTTGGCCTTGCTCAGTGGGTTAAAGATCTGGTGTTGCCATGAGCTGTAGTGTAGGTCACAGACATGGCTCTGATCTGGCTATGCTGTGGCTGTGGTGTAGGTAGGTGGCTACAGCTACAATTAGACCCCTCGCCTGGGCATCTCCATATGCTGTGGATGCGGACCTCAAAAGACAAAAAAAAAAAAAAAAAAAAAAAAAAAAAAAAAAAAAAAAAAAAAAAAAGGATGTGGTGATGTGGTACATATACACAATGGAATACTACTCAGGTATAAAAAATAATGAAATAATTCATTTGCAGAAACATGGATGCAACTAGAGATTCTCATACTAAGTGAAATAAGTCAGAAAGAGAAAGACAAATACCATATGATATCATTTATATCTGGAATCTAAAATATGGCACAAATGATCCTATCTGCAAAACAGAAACAGATACGCAATTATAGAAAAGAAACTTGCGGTTGCCAAGGCGGAGGAGGGAGGGAGTGGGGTGGAGGGGGAGTTTGGGTTAGTAGATGGAAACTATTGCATTTAGAATGGATGGACAATGAACTTCTACCATACAGCACAGGGAACTGTGTCCAGTCTCTTTCCATGATGGAAAATAATATAAAAAAGAAGTCTGTGTGTATATATATATACACACACACATATATATATACGTATATATATATGTACTTCTACCATACATCACAGGGAACTGTGTCCAGTCTCTTTCCATGATGGAAAATAATATAAAAAAGAAGTCTGTGTGTACATATATATATACACACACACATATATATATATATGCGTATATATATATATATATTACCGAATCACTTTGTTGTACAGCAGAAATTGGTACAACACAGTAGATCAACTATAATAGATGAATAAATAAATAAGAAAACATAGGCAGAACACTCTTTGAAATAAATCATGGCAATATTTTTTAATCTCTCTCCTAAAGCAAAGGAAATAAAAGCAAAAATAAACAATTGAGACCTAATTAAACTTAAAAGATTTTGCTCAACAACAGAAACAATTCACAAAATGGTTGAGGGCATCAGGCACTGGAAACCCCAACTTAGAGCCTGTCAGTCAGGAGCATAGGTGACAACCTGGACCTGTGCTGACTCTGACGGGGATCTGAGTGGGAAGTGGGGAGGTACTAGGCTTCAGGGCTGAACCCTAGCCCATGGGATCAGATGCTGTCCCCAGGCAGAGGGCATCCAAAAATTGAGGATGTGGGGGAAAATCTGCATCATGTGTTGTATCTGATGATAAGAACCCCTAGTTGGTTTTATAATTGCGTGTTGGTAATAGTGATTAGCAAACTCAATACAAAATAATTTTTTTCCTGGAATTAAAAAAAATTTTTTTTAATTTTAAAAATCATAGTTGACTTAAAATGTTCTGTCATTTTCCACTGCATAGCAAAGTGACCCAATCATATATATATATAATTATATATATAAACATTCTTTTTCTCCCATTGAAAATAATATATTTTTAACTTTATGAGCCATATGCAAAGAATGACAGAGTGATTAATAAGACAGTCAAACAAAAATATATTATATTAGAATAAATTCTCTGGGGGAAATAAGTAGAAATATTATTTTAAGGAGAAAATAGAATAATGACAAACATTCTGTTCAAGGAGAGTCTTAATATTTTTTTTATTAATATATTTTTTAAATGAATGATTCTGGATATCAGATCCTATTTTGATTTACGAAATAAATACCTGAAATATGCAGGCAAAAGTATAACCACAGGGCTTTTCAACATTGTACTGGAGCATTATCTAATAGGTTTACATATGAATCACTGAATTTTCTAAGGCTATGTACTTCTTTTCATTTACTGTTTACTCTTGATCAAAATATACCATAATTCTTTAAGAATTGATGCTACCGTGTACAAAACTTATAGGAATGCAAAGATTCTTGTCCAATAGTGTTACAGGTGAATGTTGCCTAACAGAGTACTGAATGATTTCTATTGAAGAGGTAGGTCAAAGTTACATCTTTTTTGCCCTGTAGGATGTTAGCCAGTTTTATAATTAATGTAGCAATCTTATTTCATCATACTTTTTTTTTTTTTTTTTTTTGTCTTTTCTAGGGCCACAGCCATGGCATATGGAGGTTCCCAGGCTAGGGGCTGAATCAGAGCTGTAGCCTCCAGCCTACACCATAGCTCACAGCAACGCCAGATCCTTCACCCACTGAGCAAGGCCAGAGATTGAACCCACAACCTCATAGTTCCTAGTCAGATTCATTAAACACTGAGCCATGACGGGAACTCCATTCATCATACTTTCTTTCAGAGACAGTGAACACTCTTTTTCTCCTATTATCTTTTGAAGCTGCTTGACTACTCACCCTGCTGGCTTCCTCATTAATGAGTTACATAAATCTTTGACACGTGCTTACTTTACATTTGTATGAGTCATGGTATAAACTGTTATAAATTATACTTGAGAGATTTTAATGTCTACCCTTCAAAAAGTAATATAAAATTTTATTTAAAATACCTATACTTATGATGTACCAGACATTACATCCTTAGCAACTTTTTAAAGTCACAATGAAGAACTATAAATGCTCACAATAAATTGTATGAGGACAGGGATTTTTCATTGTGCTCAGTGGTAACAAACCCGACTAGTATCCATGAGGATGTGGGCTCCATCCCTGGCTTTGTACAGTGGGTTCAGGATCCAGCATTGCTGTGAGCTATGGTGTTGGTCACTAACATGGCTTGGATATAGTGTGGCTGTGGCTGTGGTGTAAGCTAGCAGCTGCAACTCTGATTCAGTCCCTAGCCTGGGAACTTCCATATGCCGCAGGTATGGCCTCAAAATGGAAAAAAAAAAAAAAAGTGTGAGAACATAGTTTAAAAGAATTATCTTAGAGGTAAATATTTCATTACTTCTTTCCCCTCAAACATTCAACACCTTTTCCCCATCTCTTAATCACCCTCAGTTTTGATCCCATGAGAAGAGGATTTCTACTCTCCATCCACCCAACACTGGCTGACCTTGAATTCTGACTTCCTGACTCCCAGCACTGTTACTACCCTCTGGCTAGCTTGGTCTGTTGATGTGTATATTATGTTTACATAGTAATGGTAGTCTTCATAATCTAGAGAAAACCCCTTCTGTATTTGTCTATTATACCTTTTTACAATACCTGGCATCTTCATTGATGTAACACTCTTCACCTTTTGTTAAGCATATTAACTTTTTTCAGAGGTGACAAATGAAAAGAGGTCACCAATTGGAAAAACCATGAATGTGTGTGTTTGTGTCTGTGTGAAAAAAGAGACTGTGCCAGGGAGCGAGCAGAAGATAGCAAATTATATTGATTCATTTCTAAAGACAGAGATCAGAGGAGTTCCCGCCATGGCACAGTGTGTTAAGAATCCGACTACAGCAACTCAGGTCACTGCAGAGGCATGGGTTCGATCCCTGGCCCTGCACAGTGGGTTAAAGGAACCAGAGTTGTCGAAACTACGGCCATAAAAATAAATAAATAAATAAAGACAGCTATCAGAGACAGTACTTGTCCTTTATTTCTGATTTCACTTTTTGTACCAAGTGTTTATATTAGGGATAAAGAAGGAAATGGGAGGCAAAATAGACATCAGTAAATAAGTTTTCCTGATTTACTACCAACCCGCTCCTACCCTAAAGTCCACTAGGCTGTGAAATTTCCTGGACAGGTATGTTTTGGGTTTTTGTTGTTGTTGTTGTTGTTCTTTTGATTTTAGGGCCACACCTGTGGCATATGGAAGTTCCCAGGCTAGGGGTCTAATAGGAGCTGCGGCTGCTGCCCTACACCACAGCTCATGGCATATTCAGATCCTTAACTCACTGAGCGAGGCCAGGGATGGAACCCGTGTCTTCATGAATACTAGTCGGGTTCATTACCACTGAGCCACAACAGAAACTCCGGCAGTTACATTTTCTTATTGCTCTTGCTGCCTATCTGGTCTCAGTGCCTGACATACAGTTGCTGTTCAAAAAATATGTGCTAAATGAATAAATTAACTTATTTTAATTATATTTTATACATTATTTTATAAAGAGATAATTTATATTTTTCAATTTTATTCAAACCATTTATTAACTCCCTACTATGCTTTAGGTATTTGTCTAGATCCTTGGGTTAGTAAATGCTGAAAAAAAACAAACATAGTTTAGAAATGGTCTATCTATTCAGGGTTTATAAATTCCAAGAATAAAAGCTAGGTTAAATATTTTATGCTTTGACTCAATAGACTTAACAAAAACTCAGAGCTGGAAAGAATTTTAAGTATAATCTAATTTAATGGCCTTGCAGATGAAGTAACTAAAGTTGAGAATATTTAAAGGGGAGTTCCCATGGTGGTGCAGCGGTAATGAATCCGACTAGTATCCATGAGGATGCAGGTTCCATCTCTGGCCTTGCTCAGTGGGTTAAGGATCCAGAGTTGCCATGAGCTATGGTGAACGTTGCAGACTCGGCTTGGATCTGGTGTTGCAGTAGCTGTGGTGTAACCTGGCAGCTACAGCTCTGATTCTATCTCTAGTCTGGGAACTTCCATATGCTGTGGGTGTGGACCTAAAAAGTCAAAATCAAAAGTTTAAAGGATTTGCCTCAAATCACACAGTAGGCACGTACCACCATAGCCGTGAACTCCATTCCTAGAACTTCATCCCTTACATCAATCTTGCTGTCAAGTAGATACTATATCAGTATAATTAGAGACAAGCATTTGGCTGTGTAGACAAGTTTTGCTGTTATTGTGTTATTGTTTTTTAATAAATGGATCCTCATGAATTATTTATTGTTTGCATGGCTGTGTTTAATACTGCCTTCAGCTTTCAGGTATATGTGGCCATCTGCACTTTGCAGTTTGTCATTGATAGAGTATTTATGATAATATCTTCATTGGGGGATTAGGAGACTGTTTATCTTTAGTGTCCTTTAGAAACACCGATTCATTTAAAAAAGAAAGGAGTACTTTGTTCCAGCAAAGTTAGGCAAACTGTAGCCGGTGGGACAAAGCTGTCTTGATTCCTGTTTTTGAACAATCCATGAGCAAAGAATAATTTTCATGGTTTTAAATAAATAAAATAAATTAGAAGAATAGTATTTCATAACACGTGAAAATAATATGAAATACAAATTTTAGTGTCTGCTAATAGAGTTCTATCTGAACATTGCAACCCTCATTCTAGTCATGTCTGTGGCTGCTTTCTCAACATAACCTCAAAGCAGAGCGGCTGTAGCAGAGACCATGTGGCCTGCAAAGCTTATAGTATTTACTCTGGCCGTTTACGGTAAAATTTACTCACCCTTGCATTATAGCTACAAATACCCTATTATACTTTCCTCCTGCTCATACCACTTGTGGGATGTTTAGATAGCTATTTAATAGAAACCAATGAATTCAGTATCTCTGGGGACTACACCAAGGCTTTATCCCCAAATTGAAAATAACCTCAGATAGGTCAGCCTTTTCCTTACTTTCTCTTCTTGATTAATACTGTATTAATGGGGATTACCTTACACATACTACTATATGTAAAATAGATAAACAACAAGGGCTTACTCTGTAACACAGGGAATTATACATAATATCTATATATTATTGATGTAGATATTATTACGTAGATGTAATATCTACATAATATATATTTTATATATTACATATAATAGATATAAATATATAGTTATATATGTATATAACCTTATATATCATACCTATATATTCTATAATATATATTAATATACATACCTATATAGGTATATTCATACACATTAATGTATAGATATATACTTATGTAGATATATCTAAATATTCTATATATTAAGTATTTATTATTAATATATAGATACATACTTATATAGATACTTTACCATAAACATATATCTATATTTACTTATATAGATAATCTATATATTTTATAATATATATTTATATATATTAATATATAAATACATAATAAACTACATATACTATACTTGCACTTAAACTATAACTTATATTTAAACTATAGATATATACTTAACATCTATATATTCCCATAATGGAAAATAATCTGAAAATGATATATATATTTATGTATTTAATATATATGTGTGTATAACAATCACTTTGCTATAACTTGAAACTAACATACATTGTAAATTAACTACATTTTTTTAAAAAGATAAATTTTTTTAAAAGAGGGGAAAAAAAGCCCACCTTGTTAATATCTGTATAGTCCTCTCCTCAAAAAATTAAAGCTTGTCTGTGGTGTTTACTTTTGGAAGAAGTTAAAGTTTTCTACACCCACAGCATACCATATGTGCTGAGATAACTTACCACTGGCAGGATCAATCTCCAGAAACCGACTACAGGCCTGCAAGGCAGAATGTGTTTTTTTATGGTCACTGTGTTTCAAGCTGCTTTTGCTCTATGTTTAGATGTTTCAACCTGCACGTTTTACATGGATTTGAAAGCTAAATGTTCTTTGAGAAGAAACTTCTGGATTGATAATAGAAATAGTCAGGGAAAAGTTTCTTGTTTTACTTAAGGAAATTTCTTGAAGAATTAAAACGCATTGTATAATGTGTAATTCACCTTCAACTCCGAAAAAGTTTACTAACAATTCAGTGAAAAGGAAATACTCAAAACGAAGACTTATGTGAAAATGTTTACCTTCATTAGAACTTAAAACAGCGATGAAGTATCATTTTTCCTACATCAAATTACAAAGAGAAAAAGATGACACTTTCTAATATTGACCATTATGTAGTGACATAATGAATAGAGACACTCTTTTGTGAGATGAACGTTACTTTCTGACACTCAAATGCTTTCCAAAAAGAAGTTACTTCCAAAAGGATTCACTTGAACATTGCAGGTTGGGTGTGCTATAAAGATACGAAATGTTTAGCAACAAGGCATCAGTTCACATTCTCAACCAAATCCCATCGTGGGTACATGGCTATCATATAAAGTGTGACTTCAACATGCCATGCCTCTGCTTGAAACATCTTTGAAGATGTCCCACACTTTGCTGAGTAACATCCAGCCTCTGTCTAGAAGCGTGAGTCTCTGTCACCTCAGCCTGGACTTTCCTGCCTGATTTCCTGTCTTTTCTCTTCCGCCCTCAGCCCCTGAAACTCATCCCTCTGCAAATTGGCCCCATCTCTTCTGCATCATTTTTTCCCCCTCTTTCCTGGATCACTTGCAAATGCTCTACTTTCTCCCATCTCAAAAACTCTCTGTGGATCTTAGATACCTTCCAGCTACCATCCTATTTCTCTCTTCTTTCTTTCCTTCCCTCCTTCCTTCCTTCCTTTCCTTCCTTCCTTCCTTCCTTCCTTCCTTCCTTCCTTCCTTCCTTCCTTCCTTCCTTTCTTTTGCTTTTTAGGGCCACGCACATGGCATATGGAGGTGCACAGGCTAGGGGTCAAATCAGAGCTGTAGCTGCCAGTCTACACCACAGCCACAGCAAAGTGGGATCCAAGCCATGTCTGCAACCTACACCACAGCTCACGGCAACACTGGATCCTTAACCCACTGAGTGAGGCCAGGGATTGAACCCTCAACCTCATGGTTCCAGTCGGATTAGTTTCCACTGTGAAGTGACAGGAACTCCCTCTCCTTTTCTTTAAATCACAAATTTTATTGGTGATTTTTCTCCAATTTCTCTCTTCTCATTTTCTCATGAATCCACTCTTTTCTCCTTTTCTTAAAAAAACTTTCACTCTTTATCATGGAAAAATTTAAACATAAACAGAAAATTGTGAAGTGAACACCTGTATACTGATCCTCCAGCTTCCAGCAGATTATTTCAAAGCCAATAGCAGATATATGAAAGTCAGCCTTTCATATTCATCTCCCACCAACTGTGCTTTTTAAAGTCAGCAATGACCTTCACCTCTATTACTTTGAGCCGTTAAGTAAAATACACACATATATATTGTTCTGCAAAGCAAGAGCCTGGATTGAGAAATATACATATTTACTAAAAATGGAAGACACAGGGAAAAAATTAACAGAAATTCTATCACTTAAAGGTAACCACTATTGACATTCTAGTGAATTTTATCCCAGATTTTAAGTCATGCAAATTAACTTGTATTTTTAAAAATAAGCTTATATTATTCTAAAATCATTTATTTTTAATGAATTATGAATGTACTTTTTATGTTCAATAAATTAAAGTTTAGATAATTTTTAAGCTCTGTAGCAGTCTGTCATTTGTCTTATTTATGCAAATAATTTTCTATATTGTAATGTAAGTGTATTTTACATTTCCAATTTTAACTCTTACATACATTGTTATAATAACCATTCTTATAAAGCAGCTTTGTGCACATGTGTTGTATTTCTTCAGGATAAATTCCTAGCAGTGGAATTTTAAGTATTGCATGTTTTTAAAGCTACGAAACAATGTTTTTTTCAAAAGTATAAGCATTTGGAGTTCCCGTCGTGGCGCAGTGGTTAACGAATCCGACTAGGAACCATGAGGTTGCGGGTTCGGTCCCTGCCCTTGCTCAGTGGGTTAACGATCCGGCGTTGCCATGAGCTGTGGTGTAGGTTGCAGACGTGGCTCGGATCCCGTGTTGCTGTGGCTCTGGCGTAGGCCGGTGGCTACAGCTCTGATTCAACCCCTAGCCTGGGAACCTCCATATGCCGCGGGAGCGGCCCAAGAAATAGCAACAACAACAACAACAACAACAAAAAGACAAAAGACAAAAAAAAAAAAAAAGTATAAGCATTTAATCTATAGGGCACTAGCTAGGTGGCAAAAGAAGTGTTCTTATTGATATTAGAGGAGGTCATGGGGGCATACAAAAAAAGAATGTGAAAGCACAATGCTTCTTCAGATCTGCCAGGAAGACCCTGTGGTAAATGGATGATGGGCCTGAGTTAAAAGTTTCCCCCAAACTGATACAATTCTAAGAGAGTAGAATAAACTTCATCTATAAGTAGCCTAAATTTTTCATCTGATAACTTTTCAGGTCATGGCACCTGCCTGGCCCTTTGCTGTTGTGAATCTGAGTGAGGGAAAGGGTTCACCAGAAACAAAACTGAGAATGAGCTAGTTTAGGAGACAGATTTTCAGTTCCATATTCCATTTTCAAGTTGATCTCATTAGTCATAATTTGTTTTACTTGTGGGGTCTTAAAAATACCATCTAGTTCAAAAAAATGGCTAAAGAAGACTTGAGAAAATATCAAAAGTACCTTCAAAGAAAGCCTCTAGACTTTAATGTGGCAAAAAGAAAACAGAAACAAAGACCAAAGCAACTTTTCACCAAAAGACACCCTCCAAAGAGCCTTTGAAATGTAACCAGTTACCTACTGAAACCTCGGAGGAACTTTCACTTAGGAAGGACAAACTAATTTTACTCAGGAAGAGGAAAATGGATCTTAGTAAAATGATCTAAGGTGAGTGTGTGTTACATTAGAAAAATACTAAAAGAAAGATAAGCACTTGTGTTTGTGAAGAAATAAACAGTCATACAGAGCCTATTCCTTTCTCTATGGTAAATTCTCAAATGACCTTCAATTCTGAAATTGTGGGAAAGTACCTTAACACTGCCTATATGTCTGACCCTCTGAAAAGTAGAGAAGAACCTAGGAAATGAAAGTTTGCTCAAGGTTTACACAGATGGTCATTTCCATCTGCTTCCAGAGAAACCTCTTGAAATGCGGAATGTCAAACCAGCTCTGGGGATTGATTAGCATAGTTTGAATGATAATAGTGACTTCAAAAAAAATAAAAATAAAAAAGGTCCACAATAAATGGCTGTTTCACTTTCATCACTGTAAATGCAATACCTAAGTAACATTTTTAAAATGGGGCAGTCTACTTGTTCGCTAAAACATGTTAGTATAAGGGAGGTAAGACGTAGTAGGGCTAGATTCTCTGTCCCCTGATGGCTTTGATTTTGAGGTAATTCCTTTTTTTTTCTTTTTGCTTTTTAGGGTCGCATCTGAGGCATATGGAGGTTCCCAGGCTAGTGGTTCAGTCAGAGCTACAGGTACTGGCCTATGCCACAGCTACAGCAACATCAGATCCGAGCCACATCTGCTAACTGTACCACAGGTCAGGGCAACACCAGATCCTTAACCCACTGAGCGAGACCAGGGATCAAACCTGCAACCTCATGGTCCCCAGTGGGATTCTTTTCCACTGCACCATGATGGGAACTCTCTTGAAACAATTCCTTCAACTCAGGACAACATGTGAGTTTCAATTCCTTGGGATGGATGGGTTCTGGGTTCAGTCTGGGCTATAGATTAGATGCTCAATGAGTTTTGAGAGCTCAGTTTATAGGAGCTGAGGAGTTGGCCTGATATCAAAAAAATGCTTTTTGGGGGGGAGTAGTTTCCTAGATTAGATACTATCAGGACCCATCCAGCCTTAGCATCCTCCTGGTCAATATACTGACTTCATGCTTGGATGGGAAAAAGAATGGCTGTGGTAGTGGACCTGTTCTCTTACTGAAACTTTCTGATAGGTCTAATGAGAACCAACCCATAGCTTTTCATAGAATTACAGGGCTGGTAGATACTTTAGATTTAGTAGTCTTTTTGCCCAATGAAAGAATTTTTTTTCTTTTTCTTTTTGCAGTGTCCTAGAGAGATTGCTATTGAACTCAGGTTTGGCCACTTGCTGATGGAAAACAAACATGATAGGTTCCCAGGAGGATGGAGACAGACCCCCACCCCCGAACATGGCTATTCACCTTGGAGACCTGCTGCAGACATGGGTACATACACACTTTCCTGGAATGTGGCACATAGATTAACCACCTACACCATAGCTCATGGCAATGTGTGGCGGGATCCTTAACCCACTGAGCAAGGCCAGGGATTGAAATCAGGTCCTCATGGATACTCATCAGGTTTGTTACCACTGAGCTATGACAGGAATTCCCAGATTTATATTTTTTAAATGTATTTTTTTTTTTTTTTTGGTCTTTTTGCCTTTTCTAGGGCCGCACCCATGGCACATGGAGGTTCCCAGGTTAGAGGTCTAATTGGAGCTGTAGCTACTGGCCTTTGCCACAGCCACAGCAATGTGGGATCTGAACTGTGTCTGTGACCTACACCACAGCTCACGGCAACGCTGGATCCTTAACCCACTAAGCAAGGCCAGGGATCGAACCTGCAACCTCATGGTTCCCAGTCGGATTCGTTAGCCGCTGAGCCACGACGGGAACTCCACCTTTATAAAATGTATTCTAATTACAAAGATAAACATTTTCTAATGAAGTAATTTTCTAAGAGGATAATGAGTTATATCTTTCTGATATATCCAGCTTTTTTTTCTTCTAGTTTTGGATTTTGTGGCATTTTAGAATACATTTAGTTCTTTTAATTTTTTTTTTTTTTTTCCTTTTTGGCTGCACCTGTGATGTGTGGAAGTTCCCAGGCCAGAGATAAACCTTCACCACACTAGTGACCCAAGCTGCTGCAGTGACAACACTAGATCCTTAGCCCACTGAGCCACAAGGGAACTCCCTAAAATATTTTTATTAAGAAGGTATTTGGAGAAAAGCCCTGCCTCTCCCTGAGGCTTCTTTTCTGCAGTACAGGCATCTCCAGTGTCCTCAAAAATTTTTTCTATTACATTATTTGTTTATCTTGTCTTTCGCCATTCTGAGGGACTATAGTTTATTCCTGTGCCTTTTCACATGTAAAATCAAAACCAGAAAATAAGAACAAGGCTTTTATGAGGGCTATGAACTCATTCAAGACCACATTGCTTTTTTTTTTTTTTTTTTTTTGCTTTTAAGGGCTGAACCTGCAGCAAATGGAAGTTCCTGAGCTGGGGGTTGAATCGGAGCTGTAACTGCCACCCTACACCACAGCTACAGCAACTCAGGATCCGAGCCTCCTCTATAATCTACACCACAGCTCACAACAACACTGGATCCTTAGCCCACTGAGTGAGACCAGGGATTGAACCCTTGTCCTCATGGATCCTGCCAGTCGGATTTGTTTCGCTGAGCCACAACAGGAACTCAAGATCATATTGTTAAAAAACAAAATTCAACTGAGTTAATGCAAGATTGTATTGGCTTTATTCAGCAACTGTAAATTGGGTTGCTTTCAATCTTGCAGATTGAAAGGTGCATCAAAGAGCTGATCGAGGTAAAAGAATTTATAGGCAGAAGGGAGCAGGAACCTGGCTATTATATGAGGCAAAGAAACAGACTGGATATTGCCAAGTTACTTTCCTTAAGGGGTATGGCAGGGGTCTGTAAGGCAGTTTACCTACAAATGCTTATCATGGGATTCTTTTTTTTTTTTTTTTTTTGGTCTTTTTTGCCTTTTCTAGGGCGACTCCCACAGCACATGGAGGTTCCCAGGCTAGGGGTCTAATCGGAGCTATAGCTGCCAGCCTATGCCAGAGCCATAGCAAGGCCAGATCCGAGCCGTGTCTGTGATCTACACCATAGCTCAAGGCAACACCGGATCCTTAATCCACTGAGCAAGGCCAGGGATCGAACTCGAAACCTCATGGTTCCTAGTCGGATTCATTAACCACTGAGCCACAATGGGAATTCCAGATCATGGGATTCTTGATTAACTGGTTTAAGATGCCATTTCTGGGAGCTGACATGAAAATTAAGTTGCAGTTTGATGATGTGGGACTTAGCCTAAGTGACTCCATGTTGGGCCTGATGCACAGTCTTTAATAATGTTAAGTATCTGTGGCCATCATGTATGTGTGTCTGTGTAGCCTACAAATACATTCATTAGTAGTTGATCTAATAGAGCCAAGAACTGATGCCAGCTAATTTCACTAACAAGTTGTAGGGGAGCAGAATTCACCGCCCTGCAATGTGTCTCTTTGGCATATTCATTATTTTAAGGTGGTTATTTTCTGAGGGACAGCAGACTTGGGATGGACCAAGCAGGAGTTGCCCTTTGGGGAGAAATATTTACGTTTGTAAAGGAAATCTCCATTTGTAAGGTGTCTCCTCCTTTATACCAGAAAGAAGGATCACATCTCTAGAAACTCTTATCAGTGGAGACAGCACAGGACTTAAATCTGCATCAAAATCACCCTTGTTTCCTGTGCTTTCCTGGTTACCCTCCCATACGTGGTTTTCTCCACCCCCAATATCCTCCTTTGTCTTTAGCTGAAGATGGTATTGAAGGTGAAGGCTTTGACCATTTTGGTGAGTTACTCTGTTCTACTGGGTCTCTCCCATGTGTACAGTTATTAAACTTTTGTTTGATTTTCCCCTGTTAAATCTGTCTCATATCAATTTAATTCTGAGACCAGCTAAAAGAACCCCAAAGGGTAGAGGGTTGAATTTCCTCCTCTTGGCCCTTTATTTTCCTTTTTGGCAAGAGGCAAAGAGGCAGTTATTTTATTTTATTTTAGTGGCTGTCCCTGTGGAATGTGGAAATTCTGGGTCCAGGGATGGAACCTGGGCCACAACAGTGACAATGCTGGATCCTTAACATGCTGACTCACCAGGGAACTCCAAGATGTAGTTGTTTTTTTATTTTTTTTATTTTTAAAAATTTTTTTTACTTTTCAAACTCTTTATGTATTTATTTTTAGTAAGTAATTTTTATTTTTCAATTTTTTGACTACTTAATGAATTTTATTACATTTATAGGTGTACAACAATCATCACAGCCAAATTTTAATAGCATGTCCATCCCAAACCCTCAGTGCATCCCCCCCACACCCCAACCTGTCTCATTTGAAAACCATAAGTTTTGCAAAGTCTGTGAGTCAGTATCTGTTCTGCAAAGAAGTTCATTGTGTCCTTTTTTTAGATGCCACAGGTAAGTGATAGCATTTGGTGTTGGTGTCTCATTGTCTGACTGACTTCACTTAGCATGATAATTTCTAGGTCCATCCATGTTGCTACAAATGCCTGTAGTTGGTTTTTATAATTTCACCTTTTATGAATAAATAACACATGTGGTAAATGTTCATACATTACAGAAATGTTGATTTAGAACAGGAAGTTTATGTGAAAAAAAGAATGTATATATGTATGTGTGACTGGGTCACCTTGCCATACAGTAGAAGATTGGCATAACACTGTAAACCAGCTATAATGGAAAAAAAAAAAAAAAACACTAAAAAAAAAATAAAAAGAACAGGAAGCTTTCTGTAATCTCCCTCCTCATAATAATCTAAACAACTGGTAAACACAATATTGAGACAGGAGGGGAGGGGGCAGGGGACAACATTTAAAAGGATGGCACAGCTCTTGAAGATATAACAAAAACTTGTTAGAACTGGAGCTCTCACTGTGGCACAGGGGGTTAAGGACCCAGCATTGCCACAGCTGTGGCATAGCCACTTATAGAGTTCTTGCTGTGGCTCAGCAGTTTAAGAACCCAACATATGCTTGTGAGGATGCAGGTTTGATCCCTGGCCTCACTCAGTGGGTGAAGCATCTGGCGTTGTCACAATCTGTGACAAGTTTGTGGGTGTGGCTTGGATCTGATGTTGCTATGGCTGTGTTGTAGGCCTACAGCTGTAGCTCAGATTTGACCCCTAGCCTGGGAACTTCCATAGGTGGCCATAAAAATTTTTTTTAAAGTTAGCCACTTTTAATGTTTATATAATACATATTTTGTATTGTCAGTGAGAATCCAATTAACAAGCAAGCTAAGAAGAAAAAAAAGAGAAAAATGTTTGAGCCAAACTGAGGATTATAACCTGGGAGACAGACACTCAGAAGCTCTGAAGGTTTCACTGGTCAGGAGTTAAAAATGGATGCAGTTTTATGCATTTTTGAGGCAAAGAATTATGTATCATATAGACAGGTTAACATTATACATAAAATTCATCAGAGATGTTTTGTTCAAGTAAGCTTTATACAGTGAGACTTTAGGTCAATGTGACCTCTTGTACCGGACAAGAAAAAATAATCTTTTTTTTTTTTTTTTTTTGTCTTTTGGTCTTTTGTTGTTGTTGCTATTTCTTTGGGCCGCTCCCGCGGCATATGGAGGTTCCCAGGCTAGGGGTCGAATCGGAGCTGTAGCCACCGGCCTACGCCAGAGCCACAGCAACGCGGGATCCGAGCCACGTCTGCAACCTACACCACAGCTCATGGCAACGCCGGATCGTTAACCCACTGAGCAAGGGCAGGGACCGAACCCGCAACCTCATGGTTCCTAGTCGGATTCGTTAACCACTGCGCCACGACGGGAACTCCGAAAAAATAATCTTAACATTAAGATGGTGAACAGAAGACAGGGACCATTCTTTCCAAAGGTTGATTACACCCTCCTGCCCTGAGGAGGCCTGGTTACTATGTAACATAAGCGCACCTGCACACAGGGGAAGCACCTCCCCCACCCCACCCCGCGCAGAGAGGAGGCATGTTATATGTATTTCCATCCTTAGTTTAATTGTCCTGCCATAAAGAAATGTATGATTTTTCCTCATCAGTATCAGTGTTATAGATATGACAATTACAAAGAATTTTATTTTTTCTTACTTAATAAAATCTACCCTGAACTTCTGTTCATGGTACAGCTCCCTCACCCCTTTTTTGGCTTTATTTTTTCTTTTTGTTGCCTTTTTAGGGCCACACCCATGGTATATGGAAGTTCCCAGGCTAGTGGTCTAATGAGAGCTCCACCTGCTGCCTACTCACAGCTACAGCAACTCTGGATCAGAGCCCTGTCTGCAACCTACACCACAGCTCATGGCAATGCCAGATCCTTAACCCACTGAGGAAGGCTAGGGATAGAACCTGCATCCTCAAGGATAGTAGTGGGATTCCTTTTGCTGTACCACGATGGGAACTCCTCTTCCACCTTTCGAAAGTTTGCTTTATGCCACTTAGCTTTTATGAAAGACCTACCTGTTTGGCTAAGCAAAAGACATCTGAAGAGGGTGATTGCTTTTATGAAAAAAGGAGAAAAGGGAAAATAGTGTTCAGCGTTTGTTCTGCAGGAGACTTTACAGAGGCAGCGACACCAAGGACAGCAGGAGTGACACGCCAAGCTCCTTGGCAGAAATGCACTCAGAGTCTGGACTTCTCAGCATTCAGCCGCCATCGCTGTGAACAGCCTCTCTAAGCGTCTGCGCTTTAACTTGAGTTGTTTTGTGCATCTCTTAGAAAGATGTCTCCTTGGAGTACCCCTTGTGGTGCAGTGGAAACGAATCTGACCAGGAACCATGAAGTTGCAGGTTTAATCCCTGGCCTTGCTCAGTGGGTTAAGGATCTGGCATTGCCATAAGCTGTGGTGTAAGTCAAAGATGCATCTCGGATCTGACGTTGCTGTGGATCTGGCACAAGCCAGCGGCCGCAACTCCGATTAGACCCCTAGCTTGGGAACCTCCATATGCTATGTGTGTGGCCCTAGAAAGACAAAAAAAAAAAAAGAAGGAAGATGTCCCCTAAGTTTATAATTCTTCACTTCATTCCACACTGGCTTACAAAAGGTTTTATAGGAACATTCCACATTTTGATGAAGAGGAAACAGTATTATCTATCCATATAATACACTATACGTATATTAATAGAGGAAGAGTTCAGAAGACACATCCCCAACTGGGCCATTTTTGCATGAGGATTATTTTGAGCTAAAGGCAACTGGAACCCTGTGGGTTCAAGGGAAATTACTGCCCCTCCCTCCAGCTACCTAGAAGAATTTAAATTGGGGTTTTTTCCTAGAAGAAAACTATTGTGGGAGATAACATTTTCTCTAAGAGGCCCCATCTATATGGCTGGGAAAACATCGAATAACCCAACATCTGCTCTTCTTCTTACTGTCCTGTGAATGACCCACCTGTCCTTGGAAGCGTCCCCGCCTTCCCATTCTATTCCTTAGCTCTGGAGGGTGTATATACCTCATGTCACCTTTCTGTCCCTAAACCTCTTATGTGTGTGGGGGCTTCCATAAGAATGAAATTAATTTGCTAATCTGTCTCTTGTCATTCTAATTCTTGGACCAGCCAGAAGGACCTGGAAGAGTAGTTTTCTTTGTCCTCAACTATTATAGTTAGCAATTTCCATCCCATCCTTCTGATGGTTGCACAATGTTGCCTGTGGCATTACAATGTGGTACAAATGTAGCTCCTTTTATTGAAACAAGGCTTGTCTTATGCACATTATTACAGTTCTGGTGGTGTGTTGAAGGTTGTTTGTAGCAGCTCCCTGGAGCTCACTGTCACATGGCTTCCTAACTCTGTGTCTAGCTCACATCATGTTGGTAGCTTGAAACCAGCCAGGGTAGGAGTATTTATAACCTGAAAATTGGCAAATACCCTCCTCCTTGCCCACTCCACCCTCTCCCCACCATTTTCCAGGACACCACTGTGCTGCTTTCAATCTTTTTTTTTTTTTTCTTTTGTCTTTTTGCCTTTTCTAGGGCGCTTCCCACGGCATATGGAACTTCCCAGGCTATGGGTCTAATCAGAGCTATGGACACCATCCTACGCCACAACCACAGCAACTCTGGGTCCAAGCCGCATCTGCAACCTACACTGCAGCTCACGGCAAAGATGGATCCTTAACCCACTGAGCAAGGCCAGGAATCGAACCTGCAACCTCATGGTTCCTAGTAGGATTTGTTAACCACTGTGCCACAACGGGAACTCCAATCTTTTGTTATAATATATAAAAACATATAACACATTTGCACACTGATGAGGGTATTTGTAAAGAAATATCCTTAAAAGAAAAAAAAAAATCTCCACTCCAAAATAAAACAACAGATGATTTATTTATTCCTGCCAGTAATTCCTTCCTTCCTCCAACCAGGTAATGAATCAGAAACTTCGGGAAAATGGCTCGCTCTCTTTCTAGGGCAGATTTCCTTTCCCCTGCTGAACCCATTGATGTTAGTCCTCATTTCAAGGAATTATGGTAACACTGCGTTAATATCAATTTCAATTAAGGTAGGGGCATATATACACAGAAAGGCTTGACTGAAATCTTTTGGCTTTAGGAGTAACTATTAGATGTTCACTGGGAGAAAAAATGGTTTTCCAGACATGTCTTCCTTCAGTTCTTTCCCTCTTTAAGTGGATGGGTCCCAGGGGAAAGGTGAAAGAAGATGTAAATTTGCACCCTTACTGAATGCCATCTCTATTCTTATTACAATGAGAAAGTTGCTAATCACAGCGCAGAACAAACTTCTTTAGCTTTAGTCTCTGAAACCAAAGTGGTCTTGTAAAACACAGATTAGTTCCTATAGGTACCAAAAGATCTACAATGGAGAAGCTCTGTCAAGGAATCTTTAGGAGGGCTAATCAAAGATGAACAGAGAAGAAAGTAAGCTAATCCCTTGAGGTCCCTGCTGTCACCACCTCCCATCCCCCACTACCCGACCCCCACCCAGCCAGAAGGTTTTGTGAAAACTGTGTAAGATGGAACGAAGTGGCTAGTTTGGGCTGAACGGATTTGCGCTATTCACACTTACCCCTACTTATTTTGAAAAACTCAGATAATTTAATTTACTTGACAGTTTTAGATGGGATTGTTACTTAGGGGTAAGAGGAAGAAAGCAAAAAGAAAAAAAAAAAAAGAAAAGCTGGAATCCTGGGTCTGGAGTAAGCCTGGCTGAGGAGTCTGAAAGGAAGGGACCAGGACCAAATAGAATAAATAGAAACCTTATTTGCATATCAGGGCGGCACTGAACATGGATTTAGTTACAGCCTAAGGCACACGGTGCAATTTCAATAAGAACACAGTTGTATAGTTAGTTTAGAGCAAACTTCCAAATAAGATCCTCAAATTTTAGAGAACAAAAATATGAATGTGACCTTGAGTATCCAGTCTTATTTTAAGCGCATAGAAGAACAGCTGGGGAGGGGATGGAGAAAGAAGAAAAAGTAATTTCACTGAATATTTCTTAACACCATGGAATGTTTCCACAAGATCATCCCAGACTTTTACATAAGAGGTTAAGCTCTCCCTATTTTCCTCCTATTTTTATATCAAAGTTAATGTGATTTTTGTTCTCATAAAGCAAAAACAGATTTTGCTAAAACTTTGTTCTCTATTTCTAATTGCCTGGAGAACAAAAAAGTCAAAGCCAGAGTGTGTTTACTCTAGGCTCAGGTGAGTAGAATTTCTAACAAGTTGAAGAAATTAGAAGATCAGTAAACTCTAAAATTGTATTTCTTTCTAGGCAGTGCTCATTAGGACTTGGCTTTATGTAGATTTTGAGGGAACAAATGTGGAACTGAAATGCTAGTCACAACATGGAAAGAACCAAAGCATTTTTTGTTTGCACTTGTAACTTTTCAGACTTTCCTTTTGGTTCCAGCCCATAAAGTCCCATCCCCAGGACCTTTCAGCAAGCTCAGTGACTGCCAACAAAACTCAGCCATGTGTGACGCTTAAATAAGCAGGGGACCTTTTGTAGGGCTGTAGTTTTCTGGCTGAAATTATCTATTATCAGCAGTTCTTTCTCCTGTAAATAAGTATAAAATGTGCTTTGGCTGTGGCTTGCGTGGGTGAGGCTTGCTAATGCATCCCAGGTGGATGCTGAGCTCAATTCTTACCTCATCAAAGCCTGTACAAGAACTGTGCCGAAAATATTTGTATGAAGTTACTACAAGTTTTCTGCATCACTTCGAGGCAATGCCAGTTCCTTCATAGTTCTCCTGTTTACCAGGAGGGAACACCAATCCTGTGTGGTTATAGCACCAGAATGTTTCCACTGTGTTACTAGGACCATTATTTCAAGAAGAGGATGAAGACTTCCTATTGTGGCTCAGAGGTAATGAATCCAACTAGTATCTATGAGGATGCAGGTTCAATCCCTGGCCTTGCTCAGTGGGTTAAGGATCCGTGTTGCCATGAGCTGTGGTGTAGGTCGCAGATGCGGCTCGGATCCAGAGTTGCGTGGCTGTGGTGTAGGCCGGCAGCTGGGAACGTCCATATGCCATGGGTGCGGCCCTAAAAAGACAAAAAAAAAATGAAGAAGAAGAGACTGCTTTGTCTGTTTCCTGGCTCATGTGTTTTATAGGTTTGTAGGTACTTGGTTTTGGTTTTCTTCTACATCCCTTGACATTGTTTTTCTTGGACTCAGAGCAGGGCCTAGTTTTAATCTGAATAATTTGAGCATCTCTAATGATGAAAACACTGCTGGGAAGACACGAAACTGTCAAGGTAAACAAAGTCCTGGCCACATCCAGTGGAATAACTACATCTCTAATAGAACCAGTCTTGTAGTTTAGCTTGGGAAGTGGTCAACTTAGTTAAAAAGGCATATTGCTCCTAGTTCTTCCTATCCTGTAATCCATGACTTTGCTGACCTGATCCGTACATACACCTATATAATGTATTTCCCATAGCTGCTCTGCTGATGGAACAGGGTTGAGTAAGGTTGGCGTTAACATTGCTGGTCAAGCCTGTCTCCTGCATGGTTTCTTTCCTTTGTGTTTTCCAGCTGCTCTCATACTTCCAGGTCTTAGAAGTAATACCATTAAGGAGTTCCCATTGTGGCTCAGCAGTAACAAATTTGACTAGTATCCATGAGGATGAGGGTTTGATCCCTGGCTTTGCTCAGTAGGTTAAGGATCCAGTATTGCTGTAAGCTTTGGAGCAGGTCTGAGACGTGGGCCCAGATCTGGCATTGCTGTGGCTGTTGTGTAGGCTGGCAGCTGCAGCTTCAATTCAACCACTAGCTTAGGAACTTCCATATGCTGTTATGTGCAGCCCTAAAAAAAAATAGAAGAAGTTATATCACTTAACCAAAAAGTCAAATCTTTCTGCACTGCTTAGGATGTATGGGGATGGAGAAAGGTGTTTAAATTCTCTGGCATTTGAGTGATTCAGGGGTACTTTGACAAGGTAAGGGCATTTCATAGAGACAATGAAGAAATAGTTCTTTCTCTCTCTCTCTCTCTCTCTCTCTTTTTTTTTTTTTTTTTTTTTGGTCTTTTTTCTTTTTAGGGCCACACCCATAGCACATGGAAGTTCCCAAGGTAGGGGTCAAATCAGAGCTTTAGCTGCCAGCCTACACCACAGCCACAACCATGTGGGATCTGAGTTGCATCTGTGACCTACACCACAGCTCGTAGTAACGCTGGGTCCTTAACCCGCTGACCAAGGCCAGGTATTGAACCGGGATCCTCATGGATAATAGTCGGGTTTGTTAACCTACTGAGCCCACGATGGGAATTCTTAAGAAACAGTTCTAAAGAAGAATTCTGTTTTCCCATTTTTTGATGTAAAGAAGTAATAAAGAATTTACATAGCACAAACCAAAAATGCCCTGGAATCTGAATTCAAACCATGGGTGTAGAAAAACTATCAAGATATTTCACAGGATGGATACTGATAATGGACACCATCCCCTGACCTTCTCCTGGGGGCCAGTCACTGAGACTGGCAGCTTGTGAACTTCCCAACAGTGTTAGGATCTGGCTATGAGTTATAGCCTTCATCTTCCCTACAGGAAAAAAAAGACTGGGAGAGAAGCAGTAACTTGTCCATGGCTTTAAAAACAGCAGGCACTTCATAATTTTCTTATACATAAAATAATAAAAATTATTTTAAATAATAAAATACTCTTAAAAAGATGGCTTGGGGAGTTCCTGTTGTGGCTCAGTGGGTTATGAACCTGACTAGTATCCATGAGGATGTAGGTTCCATCCCTGTCCTTGCTCAGTGGGTTAAGGATCTGGTGTTACCCTGAGCTGTGGTGTAGGTTGCAGATCTGGCATTGCTTTGGCTGTGGTGTAGTCCCGCAACTATAGCTCTGATTTGACCCCTGGCCTGGGAATGTCCATATGCTGCAGGTGCAGCCCTAAAAAGCAGGAAAAAAAAAAAAGAAAAAGAAGAAAAAGATGGTTTTTAGAGTGTGAAGTATTCTGGAAAGGAATGTGTTTCCCAGAAGGGCATAGCAGTCAGTCTCAGACCTCCCTGGTCCTTCACATTTGGAGAAATAGATGTTTTTATAAAAAAAATAAGTGTTTTGCAACTTTAGTTCATGATCCATGTAATGTTTCTTTCTGGTAAAAAATTAGGCCCTTAAATGCACCACAATTTTTCCTGTTTTCTCTGATTTTGAAGGGATGTTTGGGGTGTCACATTAATTAGTGACCAATCTTCTGGACTCTTCTGAACTCTTCTAGAATCTGCCTTACCTCTAAAGCCAGTTCCCCTGAAAAGCAGCATTTCCTCTTTTTAAAATATTAAACCTAATTTAAATCTAGATTGGGAAATTTTGCCATTTAGTAACTTTAATGTATCTCCTCCTCCCTCCCCACAAAACCCTGAGAGGTTGACTCACCTATTGAAGCTCAGCAGACGCTCCCCACCTGAGGCTCACCTTTAGGAAAATGAGAGATCCTTTCATCCATATTTTATGGGGCTTTTCTGGCCTCCACACATACTGAGCATAGTTTTAAACTAGAGGACTACTTGTTTTTCTGAGTGTGCTTTGAATTTTTGTGGGAATGTTTGTAGTATGAGTTGTGTTATTGAGGAGCTTAAAGCAGCCCCTGTATGTGCAGTGGTTACATGGTATTAAAGCATCTACTATTAGGAGAAATAAAGTGACTAGAACATCCTGGAATTCAGGAATTACAGTTATTTGTTTCTATATTCCCTGAATACACAACACTTCCTGGCTGATGTGAATATGTGCTTGTTCTCTTTGTAACTGAATACATGAAAGTAAAAGTTTTTTTCATGTAACAAACCAGGAAACACTTTGACAACAGATTTCCTGATTAAGTTATATGTGTGTACATATTGCCATTACTTTGTTATTATTATTTTCTTTTTATGGCAGTACCTGCAGCATATGGAAGTTAGAATTGGAGCTGCAGCTGCCAGCCTAGGCCACAGCCACAGCAACGCTAGATCTGAACCACATCTGCAGACTATGCTGCAACTTGTGGCAATGTTGGATTTTTAACCTACTGAGCAAGGCCAGGGATCAAACCTGCGTCCTCATGGAGATAACATGGGGTCCTTAACAGGCTGAACCGCAGCAAGAACTCCACCATTACTTTATTATTAATATTAATTTTTATTTTATTTTTTATTTATTTTTTTGCTTTTTAGGGCCACACCTGTGGCATACAGAGGTTACCAGGCTAGGGCTGGAGCTACAGCTACTGGCCACAGCCACAGCCACAGCAATGCCAGATCTGAGCCACATCGTCAACCTAGACCACAGCTCACGGCAATGTTAGAATCTTAACCCACTGAGCAAGGCCAGGGATTGAACCTGCAACCTCATGGTTCCTAGTTGGATTCATTTCCACTGTGCCACGACGGGAACTCCTATAGATTTTTATTTTTTAATAGTCTACTAAACAGCCAAATACAAGGTATAACATAATGTTTTAATTTTGTATTCTTTCCAAATGCATTTTATATAAGTAATCTGAAGTTTCCCCCTTTGCTGAGCCATAATACAATTCCACATCATACATGGGATTTCTTGTCCCTCACATTAAGGCCTTGCAAGATTGAATAGCAAAGTGAGAGTGTGGTTAGGGTTAGGGACAGTAGCCTGAAATGGTAGGTAAAATACCTAATCTTGGCATGATTAAAAATGATTAATTTGTTATTATTTGAAAAATTTTAAACTGCTTTATCCCTCAAAGTAATCAGAGAAATGTCTTTTTTATTCCCACCCCAAATTTTCTTCCATGTTTTATTTTTTAATTACTTGATGAATTTTATTACATCTATAGTTGTACAACCATCATCACAACTCAGTTTTACAGCATTTCCATCCCAAATCCCCATCCCATCCCCCCACCCCCCGACCTGTCTCTTTTGGAAACCATAAGTTTTTCAAAATCTGTGAGTCAGTATGTGTTCTGCAAAGAAATTCATTGTGTCCTTTTTTTAGATTCCACATGTAATTCCACATATAATATGACATTGGTGTCTCATTGTCTGACTAACTTCACTTAGCATGACAATTTCTAGGTACATCCATGTTGCTGCAAATGCTGTTAAGAGAAATGTCTTTAGAAGGATTCTGTCATTACCATACCTGATGATAATAACCACATTTTAATGGCTCTTTATATTTTTAAAATTATTTTTTCAGCTTCGTGGATGATTTTATTTCATTTCATTTCATTTCATTTTGTTTCATGGCTGCACCCACGGCATATGGACGTTCCCAGACTAGGGGTTGCATTGGAGCTATAGCTGCTGGCCTACACCACAGTCACAGCAGTGTGGAATTGGAACCTGTCTGTGACCTACAACACAGCTCATGGCAACGATGGATCCTTAACCCACTGAGCAAGGCCAGGGATCGAACCCGCAACCTCATGGTTTCTAGTTGGATTAGTTTCCGCTGAGCCACAACGGGAACTCCCATGTATGATTTTAAAAATGACAAGTTTTTTGCAAGGTGAGCTGCAGCTGAGGTTAAATACCTCAGTGTTGATGTGGTTTCTTTTGTTACAATTCAGTGCTCTTATTTTCATTAGCTATTTGACATTTTTATTCCAGAAGTTGTTGATTTGATTTGATTTGATTTTTATTTTCAGCTGTAGCATGCAGTGACTTGACATGGGATCTTATTTTGCAGGCCAGGGAACAAACCCAGGCAGTGAAAATGTCAAGTCCTAATCACTGGAGCACCAGGGAACTCCCAGGAGTTGTTGATTTTTTTTTTTTTTTAGTTATCAGCTTATCGGTTATCAGATTTGACTTCGTATCCTTTTTTTTTTTTTTTTTTAAATCAGAAATCTGCACAAATCTCATTTTAAAACAATCATTTTGCCAATTGAAAAAGAGCACGGGAGTTCCTGTAATGGCTCAGAGCTTAACGAATCCGACTAGGAACCATGAGTTTGCAGGTTCAATCCTTGACCTCGCTCAGTGGGTTAAGGATCTGGTGTTGCCGTGAGCTGTGGTGTAGGTTGCAGACACAGCTTGGATCCCGAGTTGCTCTGGCTGCAGCCAGTGGCTACAGTTCCGATTAGACCCCTAGCCAGCCTGGGAACCTCCATATGTCTCGGGTGTGGCCCTAGAAAAGACAGAAAGACAAAAAAAAAAAAAAAAAAAAAAAAACAACAAAAAGGGCATGACAGTTTATTTGATAAATTATCAAAGCCAAGAATTAAAAAGAAATTAAAGATATTTAATTTTTTTTTTTTTTTTTTTTTTTGTCTTTTTGTATGTGGAAGTTCCTGGGCCAGGGATCAAACCCGAGACACAGCAGTGACAATGCTGGTTCTGTAACCCACTGAGCCTCAGAAGAACTGCACATATTTTATTTATTTACTTATTTATTTTACTTTTTAGGGCCGAATCTGCGGCACAGGGAGGTTCCCAGGCTAGGGGTCTAATCAGAGCTGTTGCTGCCGGCCTGCTCCAGAGCCACAGCAATGCCAGATCTGAGCCACTTCTGCGATCTACACCACATCTCACGGCAATGCTGGATCGTTAACCCCCTGAGTGAGGCCAGGGATCGAAGCCCCAACCTCATGGTTCCTAGTCAGATTGGCTTCTGCCACGCCATAACGGGAACTCTCTCCACATTTTATACTAAAGATAAAACAGAATGTGTTTCTAGGTTCAGATAAACCCAGTTTTCAATGATGTTTTACTCAGTTTATACTTTCAAAGAAGTAAATGATCACAGTTCTTTCATAAAAGTCAAAAAATGATTATTTCACCACCAAGCTCATTATTTGAGGTATTTCTTTAAGACAGGACTCCACAGCAATACTCAGAAGCTCTCAATAAATTTACAGGTCAATTTACTGCCAGTCCCTATAGCTGCTTTAAACAGTGTTCATTAAATTACTGAGGAAAACGTAGGGTCTGTTGACCAAATTCCCAGACCTTTTGCCACTCATTTAAGAGACACTGAAACAATAATATGAGGTTTATTTAACTACTGTGCCCTGCCACCATCATTACTAAGAAAGATAAGTAAACATTGATAAGACATCAGAGGGCTTTTAGTTCTTGGAAAAGCTTCAGCAGATGAGAAAGAAAACTTTTCCTCTCAACCCCCAACCCCACCTCATCCCCTCCTTGATATCCATGAGGACACCTGTTTTTCAGGGGGATGGGGGCGTGGTTTCTTTAGGTGCACTTCCAATTCAGGTGATCAAACGACAAGAGGGCTGTCTCCTCACTGTGGTGCAGTGTGATGACGGGCAGATTTCACAATTGGCCCTGCTTGGCCTTGGCACACGGCCTGGAGGTCCAGTCCCCTGGTCCCACACATGAATCTAGCAGAGGTTGGCCATCATGCTACTGCTCCTTCACAGGATAGAGAGGCAGGTGTATCTCAAATTAAATACCTACCCTGTGTGAACATTAGATTTACTTCTATGCAAAGGATGGGGAGGTTGTCTGGGAACTTTCATATGCCGTGGCTGTGGCCCTAAAAATAAAAAAAATAAAAAAAATATAAACAGAGACCAAAAAAAAAAAAAGCATTTTGAACACAGTCTTTTTTTGGGGGTGTTGCCACATATAACTTAATTTTTTTTTTTACTATAGCTGATTTACAGTGTTCTGTCAACTATTGCTGTACAGTAAAGTGACCAAGTTATACATATATATACATTCTTTTCCTCACATTATCCTCCATCATATTCCATCACAAGTGGTTATATATAGTTCCCTGTGCTGTACAGCAGGGACAGTCATGTTTTATACCAACTGTGTGAAAGTGCCATTATAGTCAGTGGGGCTGGAGTAGGCTTTCATGAAGACCAGCCTGTCAGCAGGAAATTCAAATGGAATTTAGCAGGGATTTATGTGAAATCTCAGCACTGGCAACCCTGGAAAAAGTCCCTTGCAGGATGAGTCAGGCAAAGAGAGAGGAAAGAGCATTTGGGGCAGAAGGAAATGAAAGCAGGAGGTGGACATAGGCAGGGGAGTGCCAGGGCCTTAAAGATGGTCAGCAGAGACTTGGTGTGAAGCGGTTCATGTCTGCAAAGAAAGAGGGGGCCTCACAGGCAGGGTTGGCTGGGATTTGCTGGCCATGCAAGGGCTTTATGGTGAATGTGGTACAAAGTCAGGGGGGAGTCCCAGGTGTGTCTGTTGAGGCCTGGAGGATGCTGGGAGGGCTGAAACCTGAATGAGTGCTGACAAATTTCTGAGAAGGTCAGTCTAGTGAAGAACAAAGGGGAGAGAGCCAGTGCTGCTGGGGGCTCTCCCTCCCCCACCCCACCCCCGAGTCTGATGAGAGGTCAGTGTGTCTGGGACTCAGGTGGTCATGCCAGAGGAGGGAGAAGTGGATGGATTAGATTTCTAAGGTCTCTGGTTTTAAAAGTATATGAAAAGGCCAAGGAAAGTAACTTGATGAGTGATGGGAGGAGAACTGAAGATGAGGTGGAAATGAGTGTGATTTGGGGGACAGGTAGCATGAAGCCAACATTTAAAAATTTTTTTTTAATTAATTTATCTTTTTCTTTATGGCTACATCCACAGGATATGGAAGTTCCTGGGCAGGGATCAAATCTGAGCTGCAGCTATGGCAATGCCGAATCCTTAACCGAGTCACCAGGCTGGAGGTGGAAACCACCACCTCTGCAGCAACCCAACCCACTGCAGTCAGATTCTTAACCCACTGTGCCACAGTGGGAACTCCAAGCCTAGTTTTTAATATGAAGTTTCCAATTTTTAATGCACAAGAGGTGAAATGTTGTAATTCACTTTAGGAAACCTGGAAAAAACATATCCAACTCAAACCAGTGTATATCCAACAACATATTATACTGAGAAATTAAGATTAATCGAGGCTTTCATTTTAGACAGTTAATTTTAAATTTCTTATACAATTAGGCCAGGCAAGATATATTTTTGTACTTATAGAAATAGTTTAATTGGAACACTTAAAATTACTTATCCTTTTTTCTGAACTCTTTTTTCTTTTTTTTTCTTTTTTTTTGCTTTTTAGGGCCACATTCGTGGCACATGGAGGTTCCCAGGCTAGGGGTCGAATTGGAGCTGTAGCTGCCAGCTTACACCACAGCCACAGCAACACGTGATCTGAGCCACAACTGCAATTTACCACACAGCTCATGGCAACGCCAGATCCCCAACCCACTGGGCAAGGCCAAGGATCAAATCTGCATCCTCATGGATACTAGTCAGATTCGTTTCCTCTGAGCCACAATGGGAACTCCAGATCTCTTTTCTTACAACACAATATTATGCTATAATGGGTAAGATTACTCTTACTTGACCCATAGCATTAATGAAAACTCACATTTGAGAAATCTGTATAAACTGGCCTACAGGGTGCTAACATCTGTTCTCAATGTGGTCTAAGTTGTTTAGAATTTTGTTAACTAAACCACAGCAAGAATAGCAGCAACAACAAAGTATTTGTGTGTTTTGTTTTTTTTCCCTAAGTGTAAAGGCATTTTTTTTTGTAATGAAAAGTGTTTGCTATGACAAGTCTTGGTCAGTTTCAGTCATCACCGGGTTCTCTCATTGTGCCTTTAAGAAAAACTTAGGGAGTTCCCGTTGTGGCTCAGTGGTAACGAACCTGACTGGTGTCCATATGGACACAGGTTTGATCCCTTGCCTCGCTCAGTGGGTTAAGGATCTGTGAGCTGTGGTGTAGGTCACAGACTCAACTTGGATCCCACGTTCCTGTAGCTGTGGTATATGCCAACAGCTGAAGCTCTGTTTGGATCCCTAGCCTGGAAACTTCCAAATGCTGAGGGTGCAGCCCTAAAAAAAAGACCAAAAAGAAAAAGGAAAAAAAGAAGTTCTTTGGGTTTCCTGAATGGAACTGCTTCCAAGACTTGGACTGTTAGGTGGACAGTGAAGCATATTCTGTTTCTTTCTAGGAAACTCCAAGGTCATCCTGTCTTTCCAGACTCTTATTTAAAATGAATCTGTTGAAAAGGTAACCTGTTTTGCTATTTTCTTCTTTTTTTCCCTTTGAACTCTACACGCTTTCCCTTCCCCACAGCCGTGTTTCTAGTCCGAGGACATGAAAGGATCAGTCCTGAATCCTTTGTTCAGAAGATACTGGTTGATCCCCCACATCGGCCACCTCAGGGGCCTCTACAGCCAGGCTTCCCTGTTTTTCCTGACTCTGCCCTGCATTCAGGATCTTTCAAAGATCCTGGGTGATATGATGAGGTATTCATTCAAGCAATCCTCCACCACCTAAACACATAGTTGCCTAAGATCCTAAAATCCTACACAGAATTTTTCTAAAGAACTGGGTGGGGAGCCCAGAAACCCCAATCTTAAATCTCTGAGATTGAAGCTTTCACTGCTTCTCCCATAAACATCTATTTGTGGTCTGAGTGTGTGCGTTTCCATCCATACCTACACATTTTTTAATTTATGATTTTCTGAGCCAGTTTCTACCTCTCCTTGGGGGAATGCTTTTTTCCTCAATGAAAGGTAATTTGAAATCTTATTTCATTAATAATTTGATTACTGAATGTTTTGGGTAGTTCCTGTCGTGGTGCAGAGGAAAAAAATGCGACTAGGAATCATGAGGTTTCGGGTTTGATCCCTGGCCTCGCTCAGTGGGTTTAAGATCTGGCATTAACCTGAGCAGTGGTGTAGGTCGAAGACAAAGCTTGGATCCTGTGTTGCTGTGGCTGTGGCATAGCCCGGCAGCTACAGTTCTGATTAGACCCCTAGCCTGGGAACCTCTGTATGCCTCGGGTGCAGCCCTAAAAAGACAAGAAAAAAAAAAAGTTTTGGCTTCTGAATTTAATTTTTTTTTTTTTTTTTTAAGGCCATGCCTGTGGCCTATGGCAGTTCCCCAGCTAGGGGTTGAATTGGCGCTGTAGCTGCCAGCCTACACCACAACCACAGCAACTCAGAATCCGAGCCATGTCTGCAACCTACACCACAACTCATGGCAAAGCCGGATCCTTAACCTACTGATCGAGGCCAGAAATCAAACCCATATCCTCATGGAAACTGTCGGGTTCTTAACCTACTGAGCCACAAAGGGAACTCCTGAGTTTAATGTTTAGAGTCTTATGCAAGCTGGCCTCTAATTTGCTTGTCATTTTTGAGGTCTTGTATGAGCAGTGGCATATTCCTACAAATATTTTTCTGCACTGTTGTTTCAAGGAGGGAGAAATTCTATAAAACAGGGCTTCTTAAATTTGGCAGCATAATAGAGCCTCCTGGATTTTGCAAAAATACAAATTCCCAGATTTCACTTTAGATCTATGGAATCAAACTTCTAGGGGTGGGGGAAGGAAGTGAGGCTTGAACATTTCCATTTTTCAAATGCTTCTTTTATAGGATTCTGATGTAACCATTCACTTATTTACAGATGGCCTTTGGGAGCCCTGTAAGCCTTTGGGGAGGGGGGAAACAGAATTAATTTACTTAGAAGTCCCCTATCTTTGGATGTGAAAACCACTTTAGGATGCTGTTATGGGCTTAATTGCATCCCACCCCCACCCCACCACATGCTCTGAAATGCATATGCTGAGTCCCCAAACCAGAATGTAACCTTATCCAAAGACAGTTCCTTTAAATAAATGACTCAGTCAAAATGAGGCCATTACAGGGAGGCCCCAGTCCAGAACAGCTGGTGTCCCTACAGGAAGAGAAAGAGGACGATCTTGTGAAGGGGCAGAGAGAGACATCCTCTGTGAGGCCCCCAGGAGAAGCTGGCCCAGTCCATACCTTGACCTTGGACTTGGTCTCCAGTTGGCCGGAAAGTACATTTTTGTTGGTTAAAGCCACACAGTCTGATATTTTGTTATGACAGCTCTAGCAAACTAACAGAGACATCATATACTGTGGGGAAAGGGCATAAAACAGTGGCAAACACAGTTTTTAATTTTGGTGGCACCACAGTGTTAATTAAATTATTTTAAAAAAATTGGAGTTCCTGTTGTGGCTCAGTAATAATGAACCCAGCTAATATCCATGAAGGCACAGGTTCGACCCCTGGCCTCTCTCAGTGGATTGGGGATCCCGTGTTGCCACAAGCTGTGGAATAGGTTGCAGACTTGGCTCAGATTCCACATTGCTGTGGCTGTGAAGGAGGCCAGCAGCTGCAGCTCCAGTTGGACCCCTAGCCTGGGAACTTCCATAGGCCATGGGTGTGGCCCTAAAAAAAATAAATAAATAAAATAAAATAAAATCTACTAACAGGAACTAAATACATTCTTTTGGGTATTCAGTTATGATAGGATGGGATGAGATATTTTAAAAATGGAAGTCTGTCTATAAGGTTTTACCTTTTGAGAAATTAAATTGCAAATCCACTTTTAATGATTGACCATTTAAACTTAAGCAACTAATTGTGCTTTAAGAAATTTAGATAGTCACGAGTTGAAAGCATAACCATATCAAGTTGTTAGTATTCAAGCTCTTTGATTATAAGATTTAAAACATGTAGAGTGGTCTAATTCTTGAACTAGCTGAGCAGCAAATCCCTGTCATAACCTTACAAACAAACAGACAAGACAAACTCAAGAACTCACTTGTCAGCAGAATCTGTAATTTTGCTGGAAGAAGAGAACACTGAAAACATATCTTAGAATAAGTTATTAGGTTCCTTGGGAATAAATGAGATTGGCTTTACAATGATAACTTCTTGGGACCTCCCTTAACCCAGTCTGTGTGTTGATATGATGTTAATTATTTCAGGCAAAACTTTTATAGTAAGTTCTCCTGATTCTCTTTTCCTTTCCCAAGAACTCCCAAATTTACTGTACTTTTGACAGCATACATATTATCACAATATATTATAAATATACATTTATTCTCTTAAAGGCTCTCAATTCCATGAGGGTAGGGTCACATCTGTCTCTTTCTTAGTGTGTTCTTAGAACTTGCCACAATATCTGCACAATTTAGGTGTACAATAAATGCTTAATTAATGTACAACTGAAACAAGTGTAATTTAATGCATATGACTCATATTTTATGTGATAAAAGTAAATGTTGAAGTGTAACTTAGAAAAGGAGAGGTCCTGGAGTTCCCATTGTGGTGCAGTCCAATTAGGAACCATGAGGTTGTGGGTTTGATTCCTGGCCTGGCTCAGTGGGTTAAGGATCCGGCGTTGTTGTGAGCTGTGGTGTAGGTCGAAGACAGGGCTCGGATCCCCCGTTGTTATGGCTCTGGCGTAGGCCAGTTGCTACAGCTCCGATTCGACCCCTAGCCTGGGAACCTTCACATGCCACAGGAGCAGCCCAAGAAATGGCAAAAAGACAAAAAAAAGAAAGGAGAGGTCCTTTGAGATAGATAAACAATAGCTCTGTGTTATTTAGCTAAAAGCAACTGAATACAGATTATATGAAAAGCATTGTTGTAGAAGAAAAGTAAAGAACTGCATATTTTTGTAAGATGTTTGGAATTTACTTAAGGAAATAATGCACATGTGCAAAAAGTGAACAATTCAGAATACCATATGGAAGTTTGTATATGAATGTAGGAACACTATGCACTATTTTTCATGATCATTCTTTGTTAAATTGATAAGGATTAGATTAAATATTAAAAGAGTTTATATTTGCCATCTTCTTTTTTTTTTTTTTTTTCTTTTTTAGGGCTGCACCTGTGGCATATGGAGGTTCCCAGGCTAATGGTCAGATTGCTTCTACAGCTGCTGGCCTACACCACCAGCAGCTGGTGTGGGCTCTGAGTTGCATCTGCGACCTACACCATAGCCCATGGAAACGCCAGATCCTTAACCCACCGAGCTAGGGGTGGAACCCACAACCTCATGGTTCCTAGTTGGATTTGTTTCTGCTACGCCATGAAAACTCCTAGAAAAAGACATAATTAAAAAAAGACATAAGTTGTAGAATTCCAGAATACCCTCATGAAGCACATGTGGGCATCTGATCTTAGTAATAAACCAGGGTATTTTTAGTTTGGCAGCACCAACTAAAGTCCTTACTGAGGAAGTTCCTGTCATGAATCAGTGGTAACAAACTCAACTAGTATCAATGAGGACTTGGGTTTGATCCCTGGCCTTGCTCAGTGGGTTAAAAATTCAGCATTACTGTGAGCTATGGTGTAAGTCGCAGATGAGATTTGGATCCTGTTTTGCTGTGGCTGTGGTGTAGGATGGCAGCTGTAGCTCTGATTAGATCCATAACCTGGGAACTTCCATATACCATGGGTGTGGCCCTAAAAAGACCAAAAAAAAAAAAAATTGTTACTGAAGTGTATTTGTTTTAAATTGTGTGTTTTCTTGGTTCTTCAATGGGACAGAGATAGGATAGGTTCATGGAGCCATTTTCTTTTTGTCTTGGGCACCCAGATCAATGTAATTTCCAGCGCCCTTGAAGCTATAATAATATATCATGGGACTTGTTCTGGCCAACAGAGGATCAATGGGAGGAATGTTGCCTTTTCAGATCTGCTCCATAAAGACCTCTCCCTCATAGCCCTCCTTCCCTCTCAGGGAGGACAGGTGTTGGAGTGGCCATGTCTCTGATTTCCCACTGGGACCTTGAGCACTCACTCACCCACAAACCACACTGTCATTCACATTCCACTATTGCAGGACAAATAACAGCTTATTCTATGCCATTAAGGTTTTTCTTCTTTTTTTATATTTTTGTTACCACAGCATAGCATAGCTCACCCTGAATGGTTCATTCTGTGTACTAAGGGTAAATAAATGCTGTCCTTCTATCACTCAGCATTTATCATTTACTCTGACTTGTTCTCATGTTGAAATAATACTTTCCCAAACTTTAAAGTCTTCACTAACCCTATTCAAATTTGGGTGTATATTTTATTTTCCATGTACCATGAAAAGTTTTGTGAATTTTTCCTTTTATTATTATTATTATTTTTTGTGTTGTAGGGCTGCACCAAGGCATATAAAGTTCCCAGGCTAGGGGTTGAATTGGACCTACAGCTGCCGGCCTGTACCACAGCCACAGCAATGAGATCTCAGCCACATCTGCAACCTATACCACAGCTCATGACAACACCAGATCCCTAACCCATTGATGGAGGCCAGGGATTGAACTTGTGTTCTCATGGATACTAGTTGGATTTGTTTCCCCTGCACCACAGCAGAAACTCCTGTGAATTTCTGAGTGTTAGGAAACAATAGTAGGTAGCTAAAAGATAAATTATATGAAAATAAACTTAGGACTGTCCAAAGTTGAAGAGAGTTACAACAGGAAGTTAGTGGCAAATTCTAAGGGAATAAAGGTTATATTTGGTAACTAAAGTTGGATTTCTTTTTATCTTAGTAGAAGAATGAACTTGAAGGGAGAACTATCCAAGAACACTTCTGGGGGTTGACTTGACATTTTTGCTGTTTCCCCGAGTCACATTTGAAATGTTAGTAAGTGACAATGTAGTCCATGCAAATCATAGGTCAGAGTTTTATTTTAATTTTAAAAATTTATTTTAAGTAATTGATTTTAAAAATCATTTTATTTTTAAGTAATTGATTTTAAAAATCATCACACAGTCAAAGTTCAAAAGACAAAATGCTGTACATTGGGGGAGTTCCCATTATGGCTCAGCAGTAACGACTCTAACTAGCATCCATGAGGATGCAAGTTCGATCCCTGGCCTCGCTCAGGAGCTGGCGCTGCCGTGAGCTGTGGTGTAGGTCACAGACATGTCACAGATCTGATGTTGCTGTGGCTGTGGCATAGGCCAGCAGCTGTAACTCTGACTCAATCCCTAGCTTGGGAACTTTCATAAGCTGTGGGTTTGGCCCTAAAAAGCCAAAAAAAAAAAAAAAAAAAAAAGCTGTACATTGAAAAGCCAGCCTCCTTCCCACTACTTCCCCCCACACACCCTCAGACCCATAGTTCTCGTATCAGGAGGAAACCATCAACATCTTATGTGTTCTTCCAGCGGTTTTGTATATTTACCTGGAATAATGTACCTATACCATCCCCACTTATTCTCTACAGCACAAATGAGAGCACACAGGACTCTTAACATGTAATCAGCAATGACGTTTTGATATCATTTAAAATATATGCAAAATCTAAATATATCTCACCACTTCCTCTTTTAGCACCTTTTTTGAGCCAGTGTCCTCTCTTGTTGCTGTTAAAGAACAGCCTTTATTTATTTATTTATTTATTTATTTTCTTTTTTGGCTGCTCCGTGGCATATGGAGTTCCCTGGACAGGGATCAGGATTGAGCTGCAGGTGCGACTTATGCTGCAGCTGTGGAAACATTGGGGACAATTAATCCACTGTGCCAGGCCGGGGATGGAACCTTCGTCCCAGTGCTCCAGAGATGCCACCAATCCTCTTGCACCATAGTGGGAACTCCTTGTTGCTAGCCTTCTCTCACATGCTACTCAACTATCATCCTTTGGGAAAAAAGTCAGACCTGTCACTCCTGTGTTCTGGACCCTTTGATGGCTCCCCATTGTACTCAGAATGAAAGTCACATTCTTTGGTTCTTTGCCTTGATGAACACCATGGCTTTCTCTGCTGACCTCAGATCTCATTCATGTCTGTCTGTCCTCATCACCCATACAGCTGCCACCCGGGTTCCTGGCTGTGCCTGAAATGTGCCATCACTAGGACTTTGTGCCTGTCCTCTACCCCAGGATGCTTCTTTCCCCAGGTACTCTCATGGCTGAGTCCTCACTTCCTTCATATCTCCTCAAATGCCACCTTAGCTCAGAGAACATCCCTGACAATCCTAAATAAACTAGGAAAAATCCTGGGTCCCCACCCCCACCCCCTTACCTTTGGTTTTACCCCATTGACACAATGTAGAACCATTCATTCTTATTTGTTTATTGTTGGTGTCCCACATAAGTAGGAACTTTGTTTTGTCCAATGTCCTCTTTGCCTAGAACAGTGCCTGGCCTATAGTAAGTGCTCAATAAAGTTTTATTAAATAAATAAACAAGAGTTGCCATATTAGTTCATGGACATGTACCTCATTCTTTCTGTAATGGTTGCACAGTATTCCACTGGTGTATGGAAGAGATGGATGTGCCTTTATATTTATATATACATATACATATACATATATATATATATATATATATATATATTTTTTTTTTTTTTGGCTTTTTGGGCCTCACCTGCAGCATATGGAAGTTCCCAGGCTAGGGGTCCAATTGGAGCTACAGCTGCTCGCCTACACCACAGCCACAGCAACATCAGATCTGAGCCGTCTGTGACCTACACCAGAGCTCATGGCAACACCTAATCCTTAACCCACTGAGTGAGGCCAGGGATGGAACCTGCAACCTCATGGTTCCTAGTCAGATTCATTTCCATTGTGCCAAGATGGGAACTCCTGTGCCCTAATATGTTTGACTAAGTCTCCAGCCAAAGGATATTTAGGTGGTCTTCAATATTTTGGTAAGAAGATAAAGACTTTCTACTGCAAAGACTGGGTTGTGCCTGAAGCAGTTGTTTGTCAGCAGCTTTCTTAAGGCCTCATTTAAGGTAATGAATGAGCCAGTCTCTCATGCAATTGGATGGTATCAGCCAGCTGTCACCTTTGGGAGATTTGAGAAAATAGTCACTGAAATCCTTTTCTGTATGGTTAACTCTTTTGCAAACCATAGATGAGAAGAGCTGTGGGCTCTAGAAAAAGTCTTGTGACTGAAGTCAACTGGTCCTAGGAGAGGACAGAGCTATGCCCCTGGAAATGGTGGCAGGGCAGCTGTCCTCCCCACCCCAGCCTTGACTAGGTCTGTGGCCCCTCTGTTCTGCCTCCCCAGCCCTGCCCTTCAATTGGAGGCACAGCTTCTGCATCCTGTGTTCTCTTTCTAGCTCCCTAACCCATCCAGGGCTTGATGTCCTCATGACTTAGTTGATGCCAACAGTATTTTTTTTTCTTTTTAGGGTGGCACCCATGGCATATGGAAGTTCCCAGGCTAGGGGTCGAATCAGAGCTGCAGCTGCTGGCCTATATCACAGTCACAGCAACACGGGATCCAGGCCATGTCTGTGACCTACATCAAAGCTCTAGGCAATGCTGGATCCTTAACCCACTGAGTAGGACCAGGGATTGAAACCACATCCTCATGGATACTAGTCAGGTTCATAACCCACTGAGCTACAACTGGAACTCCCCCAACAGTATTTTATACAAGTCCTTAGCCCTTCTAGTAGAATTTGTTAGTTTTGTGCAATGGGTGGAAAATCAATGCAAGGAGCATGGGGTATGTTTCTCATTGTGAGGCACAGGCAACATGGAATTTCTGGCGGGAAACCAGTGGGCAGAAGACTGAGGACCACTCACACCAGCACGGCACATGGTGTCCAGGGGGCACGAATGCAGTTTGGCCAGTGAAGGGTCACTTCTGATTTACACAGGACAGCCTTAGTCTAGTCTGAGAACAAACACAGCTCACTTGCCTTTTCACATTTTCCTTCCCATTTTTATTTTCTGCAAGCCTTGTAGTCTTTTCATTGTACTTCTTGTATCTTTTTTCCAGAAGGACTTAGGGTTGAAAGAGGAAAAAGTTAAAACTAAAGCTAGTTGGTCTAGTTTCTGGCTAGCTCTTTAAATAATAGATTACATTTAAGAGAAGCTCAGAATCATTGAGTAAAGTTGGCTTTTGTACTATTTGTAAACTTTAGTTATTCTTTATTTCCAGGTAGCACAAATAATGCATTGTGGGTTTGACTCTTAGAAAAATTTACTTCAACTTTCAAATCACTAGAAAATGATTATTTTATTTGGGTGGATAAAGGGACAGGTAGCATTTTGATCTGTGTATTTTATCACTGTCATGAGTGCCTGAAATGCAAAGATTTTCTGGGGAACAGAGTGACCCAGAATTCCTGCCCTTGACCTTTTTTCCCAAATCAGATAAAAAGAAATAAAATACTCTCGTCTTTGATCAGTTAAACTGCTGATAGTTGGGAAAATAACAAACAGGAGATTGTTTCCTACCCATTGTGAAACAAAATAAAATATTTACCTGCAGGGAACACTATATCTTCTTTAAGTCTCTCTCTCTCCTATCTTTTCCTCTTATTTTCTTGATGGACTCAGTCTCTTACCTGAGCAAACATCTTTCTCTGTTTGGCTTCTTTTCTGAGTGGACAGGTGAGTAACCTATTAACCGCAGGGTGAGCCCTGATTGTGTCAGGAATAGGGGTTTGAAATACAGCTCTTATCCAGCATATTTCTCCAGTTCTTAGCTCTCCTTTACTGTCTTTTAAACTCTTCACAAAATGGAAAACCTGTTTGAATAGAAGCAGCTATATATACATATTTTTTTGAGACACACAAGGAAAAGCTATGACAAGAAGCAGAGTTGTTTCTTTAGTATGTGGCTGCTTGCAAATGGCTGTTACATCAAGAAATTTTTCTTTTTTCTTTTTTTTTTTTTTGGTCTTTTGTCCTTTTTAGGGCCACACCCAAGACATATGGAGGTTCCCAGGCTAGGGGTCTAATCGGAGCTGTAACCACCAGCTTATGCCACAGCCACAGCAATGCCAGATCCAAGCCAAGTCTGTGACCTGCACCACAGCTCACGGCAACGTGGGATCCTTAACCCACTAAGTGAGGCCAAGGATCGAACCTGCAACCTCTTGTTTCCTAGTTGGATTCGTTTCTGTTGCTCCACAACGGGAACTCCAAGAAAAAAATTTTTAAGTGTAATTAGAGTTTGACACAGTCTATTTATAACATTCTTATTAGGGAAAAAATATAAGGTATCTGTTGCTATATATTTGTAATAAATTTCGGAAGGCAAGCATATATTTAAACCTATATTAATTGCACGCCAAAACAGGAGACGTATGTGGTAGGTATATTTCAAGAGGCCTTAGGGTTACAATATACATTCCAAACTTCCTATCTTATTCCAATTCTTTCATCAAGCATCCAGTATGGGAAGCTATGAGGACAGGATTTCCCGAGAGAATTCCAATACCTTCCAGTGTCTGGGAGACTCAGAAAATCCTCACTTGATTTACTATGATTCTGGATATAAACCTGAAAGAAATGATAGAATGCTAAAAAAAAAGTGACAGATGGAAATTTTGTTAAAATAGTGAAAAAAAAGTGTGCCTGAGGGGATAAATTTTAAGAATATGCTATGTATCTGAGACAGTTTGTTTACCTCCTTATGCAGACATGAAATGGCATTTTTCTCATGTTTAGGGTAATTTCTCTGCTACACAATGGAGGCCGTGAGGGGTATGGCTGCTTCTGAGGCACCTTGAATTGACTTGGTGGATTGATTATGCTCTAGGTAATAAACTGACAGACTGAGGGTTTGGCAGTTATTCTATAAACATGTTGAAAAGTTTGATTTCCTTTCTTTTCTTTTTTCTTTCTTTCTTTTTTCTTTGGCCATACCAGTGGCATGTGGATGTTTCCAGGCTAGGGATCAAACCTGCACCACAGCCAAAACCAGAGCCACAGCAATGACAATCCAGATCCTTAACTCACCACACCAGAAGGGAACTTCCATGGAAGATTTTGTCTCATGTCCCTGCTTTGCCATCTGGCCTGAAATATTATGAATTGATTGCTAAATGCTTCCCATTTCAGTGCAATATTGTGTATGATGGGTAAGGAGCTAAACTGTGCAACATCCAAGTATTTTGAATCATGTTGCATATTTTTCTATTTTCCCGAATAATCATATTAAGGAAACTTAAAGGTGTGAGGGAATATTAATGCTTTCTAATAATAACAGCCGACCTCCTTGGGCAACCATCCCAGGCAGTGAATTACACATTTTACACACATTATTTCTTATCCATCCATCAATGCAGCAAAGAAGGTCTTTTTTAATCTTCATTTTCCAGGGAGAATAACATGGCTCAAAGAAATGAAGTAATCTGCCCAAGGACATGTAATAAGGAAAAGCTAGATTCAAACCCAACTATTTTTTGTTTTTTGATTTTTTGGCCACACCAAAGGCATGTGAAGATCTGGGGCCAGAGATTGAATCTGTGTTGCAGCTTTGACTTCTGCCACAGTTTTGGCAACACTGGATCCTTACCCCACTTTGCAGGCCAGGGATCGAACACACACCTGTCTCAGCAGCATCCAGAGCCACTGCAATAATTCCAGATCCTTAACCTTTTGCACCACAAGGGAACTCCCCAGTTCTGTTTGTCTTCAAAGCATCTGCTCTCTCCCTCTCTAACCGAAGCTGTTAAATTCTTGATATTCTGATTTATCCCCTGGGGGACTGCTTGTGTAACTTTGCTAGACAATATATTGACAGTAATATGCATATGTATGTATGACAGGAAATCACTTGGATTAAGTTTTGCTTGAGAGCGAAATGTACAAGGCAGGACAAGCATGGCTGAATTGGGTTTTTTCTGAGACTGGAACCTAGCAGCCAGCAGCAATGGAGACCTACACTACGGTCCTTACTAGAGGCAGTGAGGTGTCTTTGTCAGCAGCACGGATTCCTTCCTGTCCCTGCAATGCTATCAGCACTGACTGTGATGATTTAATACCTATGTGATAATTACAGAAAATTTAACTTTAGGAAAAAAAAAATAGACGTAGAATGACAAATTTCCCTGGTGCTCACATTTAAATTTGCACACTACTAGGACCAGAAGTTTAAAAGACTCATTTAAACCACGTTGCTTTGGAGAACTTAGACACTGGCTTTTTCTTTTTTCTTTTTGTCTTTTCAGGGCTGCACCTGGAAGTTTCCAGGCTAGGGGTCAAACTCGCCTATGCCACAGCCACAGCAACACCAGATCCGAGCCTCATCTGCAACCTACATCACAGCTCATGGAAATGCCAGACCTTAACCCACTGAGTGAGGCCAAGGATCTAACCTAAGTCCTCATGGATACTGGTCTGGTTTGTTAGTCCTGTGCCACTACGGGAACCCCTAAACACTGGTGTTTTAAAACCCACTAACACAATGATAATATTTCCATTTGATGTAAACACTTCCATTTTTTCTGCCTTAAGCCTATAAAAATATATAGTGTCCCTTCTTTTCCATGTTTATTTCAGATCCAGAAGCAGTAATACCGTTAACTGTAGTTTGTCACCATGGTGTGTCAGAATTAAGGTTTGAAGATTACTGCGTGAGTGTCCAGGTTAAAAACAAAGTGATTAAACCGTATTGGTTTTTTATCAGCAAATTTTAACACATGTTGTTTGGGCTCCACTTAGAACATATTTCCTTATATAATTCACTATGCCTAGCATGATGTATTGCTCTTAATAAGTATAAAAATATTTTTAATAAAGATGAGTCACAGAAATGTTACAAAACCCTTTTCCCCAGTATTCAGTTCATTAAGGGTCATGACGGTTACGGCTGACAGTTAAGTACATCTTTTAATTGTCTGATCACCCCTGCCTGGCTTGCGGAGGCTCAATGGCTCTGTGGACGCTGCTCCACATCCTCAGTAGGAAACGGCTATGTCTGGATCGCCCCCTGCAGTATCTCGGAACTAAACAGCTTCCACTTTGTGCTCTTCCTCTGAGACATTTCTCTTCTTCCCAGACTTTTTCCTTTTCTTTTTCTTTTCCTTTACTTGGTATTCTTCCTCTGTAATAAAAAAGAATTGAGAAAAAAAAAAGATTGGGCTTAACAATTTGGAAGAGAAGGAACCAGCTTTGGTTGTGAGAGGATACTGGTGCGCTCACACGGTTTTCCTGTTGACTGAGGAAAAGAGCTGTGCCTGGAGAGCAGGACAGGTCAGAGAGAAAGCAGATACCAGCACAAGGAGAAGAGGCTTCCAGGTGATGGTGTGCTGGGTACCACAAAGGCTGATAAGATCTTTTGTAGCCTGGGGTACAGGATAAGGCAGAGAGACAGCAGAGACCCGAACACCAAGCAGGTACTTCCAGGTGATGGTTTGCTGGGTACCACCAAGGTTGACAACATTCTTTGTAAGCTGTGAACTGCCTCCCAACTATACAGGCACTTAGGTTGAGGTCGAAGTTAACTTCCTGCAAGATGCAGGTCATCTATAAGGACAGGAGGCTGAGGAGGGCTGAGTGCTTCAGACAACTGGTAGTAGGTCCTGTGCCCTGACCCAGAAGACTGGGGTCATTGTCCTTTGGTCTGGTCTTTGGGTGCGAGTGTGTGAGCTGTCGAGACACTTTTTTGTTGTTTGTTTGTTTTGTAGGGCTGAACCCACGGCACACAGATAGTTCTCAGACTAGGGGTGGAATTGGAGCTGCAGCTGCCAGCCTATGCCACAGCTACAGTGATGAGGGATACAAGCTGCATCTGGGACCTACACCACAGCTCATGGCAATGCTGGATCCTTAACTCACGAGCATGGCCAGGGATCAAACCTGCATCCTCATGGATACTAGTCAGATTCGTTTCTGCTGAACCACAGCAGAAACACCCTCTCTTTAGGCACTGGTCAACACGGGAGAAAGTTGAACACAACTCAGATAAAATTAGGACTGTCCTCCAAAGGCTCAAGAAGTTGCAGCTGAACTTAAGGAACAGGCAAGAGAACCAGAGAGGACTGGGGAAGCCCATCAAACCCGAAGGGCCAGATGTTGTCCTTTGCCATCAACCCGCATATAAATCTTTTTACTTCTCAGTTGCTCTTTCCTAAATTTGTCAATGAGCCATATTGTGTAAGGTTTAAAGCCCCTTATGGATTAGAAATTCTACTTCTGAGGCATCTAATCATTCATACCATCCATTTTTATTATTTACGGCAGATGCGAATTCACAGAATGCATCTTCATTCATTGATTCCTTCATTCATCCAGCAGTTATTTTGAGCACCTCTCCCAACCCCCAGCCTCTGTTCTAGACACTTGATATACACCAGTGAAGAAAACTGACAAAGATCCCTGCTTCCTTCTCCCCACATCCCTTCGAAGCACATTCTTGCAGGGAGAGAAAGACAAGATAAGAAAATAAATAAAAAATGTGGGAGTTCTCACCGTGGCTCAGAGACTAGTGTTCATGAGGACGTGGGTTTGATCCCTGGCCTCACCCAGTGGGATGAGGATCTGGCACTGCCCTGAGCTGTGGTGTAGGTCACAGTTGAGGCTTGGATCTCTCGCTCCTGTGGCTGTGGGCTAGGCGGGTAGCTGAAGCTCTGATTCCACCTCTAGCCTGGGAACTTCCATATGCCGCAGGTATTGCCATAAAAAAGCAATGAATGAATGAATGAATGAATAAGAAAGTGTGTGGTATATTAGTAAATGCTACATTCAAAAAAAAAAAAAAATAGTAGAACTTGGCCAAAAGGATCAGTAATAGTGAGGGGAGGAGACTGAAGTGAAAAGTGATGGTTGCGGTAAAGTTTGCTGAGGAGGTGACAGTGAGAACAGACCTGAAGGAGGTTCAGGAGGGAGCCTGTGGACCTCAGCTGCCAGAGTGGCCCAGGCAGAGAGCATGCCCAGTGAAAGGGCCTATGCGGCAGACTCAGCCAGAGTGGCCATGCAGTCAGAGGGGGGAGACAGGACAGGAGATCAAAGGCCACAGAAAAGTCCTGGGACTCTGGAGCTCTGGAGATAGCATGGAGATAGATAGCATGGAGATCAAAGGCTGGGAGAAGACTCTTGGATCCATGGGCCCTTGTAGGGATTTTGGCTTCCACTCTGAGAGAAATAGGAAGCCACGACAGGTTTTGAGCCAGGGGATGATGTGCTTGATTATGTGTCCTTCTCTTAGTGAGAGATGGGATGGGGGCAGGGCAAGCTTAGTAAGATATGACCCAGTTCTGGTCACATCTAAAGCTCAAGCTGAGTGGATTTACTGAGTGTGGATGCGGAGCAAGAAGGAAGGAGTGGTTTGTCCTGAGCTACTGGAAATGTGGAAACTACTTGGAAGGAAATTTTCTAGGTGGAAGTGTTTGGGAACAATATCAGGAATTAGGCTGTGGAGTAGAGATGCTGAACATAAAAGAGGTGTAAAAAAAGGGGAGAGGGGTTTGTAAATCTAGAGCCATCAGCCTACAGGAGGTGTTTGAACCAGGACATGTGTCGCTGGAGGAGAGGTCAAGGACCCAGCGCTGGCGCCCCCAACACAAGCTGCAGAGGAAGAGGGAGATAGGATGGGAGTAGCAAGAGGTGTGTGCTCACACTTCTCTTGAAGGAATTCAGACTTAGAGTCTGCTCTACAGTAATGCTTTTGGCAACTGTGAATAAATTTGGGATTTCGAAAAATGCAGAGAAAGAGTAAGTGATGTCACAGGCTCTAATTTACACATAGTGGGTCGAAAGGAGAGGGAACGGTAAAAATTGTGAAACTATGTTAGACTTTGCAAGGATTATTCAGAGAGAATGAGTCCAGTTCCTTTATATTTTGAACCTGTCAGGTCAGGAATCATGGCAGTTAGCTCTCAGCCTGTTGAGAACTGTCCTTCAAGCCAGATATGCCTGTGGGTGTATGAGAACATTGCTACCCTCTCAAAGTTCCCTTGGAGATCACCGAGCCACAAAGAGTTCAGGGAGGTGCTTCTGGAGTGTGGCTGAGGGCATGGGATGGGAAACTGAACAAGAAGGGCTGAAGTGTTGCCCCAGCCTGGCCTATGCCTCGGGTGAGATCAGGAGGTGTGTTTTAGTCACCCTTACCTCATAGCTCTGGCAAGTCAGTCAATCAGTAAACAGTTATCAGATGCATTATTCACTGCTTATAATTAACTACTGATTACTTATAATACGCTCAAGCTCAGGTGTATAAAGTAGATTACAATACAATATATATTTATTAGGTATCTGCTCTTCTCAATAACTACTTCTTATAGATGAAAAATTTGAGGCTTAATGAGATGAAGCATTTTATCCAAGGAGTCAGAGAGCAAAGCTAAAATTTTTTATTTTTATTTATTTATTTATTTTTTTGGCTGCAGCCTGCAGTGATTTGATATGGGATCTCAGTTCCCAGAACACCAGTGAGGATTGAACTCCTGCCATAGCTGTGAAAGCACCGAGTCCTAACCACAAGATCACTGGAGAACTACTGAGCAAATCTGTGATTTGAACCTGGATCTTTCTGATTTGAAGTCATGATACCATGTTGCCTCCATTAAAAATTACATTTTGGACAATTAGATGAATTCAGAACTTGCAATGTAGAAACAGAGATTTATTAGTACTGAGTAATCGTGCTATTATGTTTTCTCATTGTAAATACTTGAAGTAAGAAATGAAAGTTCTCGGGGTTCCTGTCGTGGCTCAGTGGAAATGAATCAGACTAGCATCCATGAGGACACAGGCTCGATCCCCGGCCTTGATCAGTGGGTTAAGGATCTGGTGCTGCTGAGAGCTGTGGTGTAGGTTGCAGACACAGCTTGGATCTGGCCTTGCTGTGGCTGTGGCGTAGGCCAGCAGCTATAGCTCCAATTTGACCCCTAGCCTGGAAAACCTCCATATGCTATGGGTTCGGGCCTAAAAGAAAAGACCCAAAAAAAAAAAAAAAAAATAGAATGAAAGTTCTCATTTTCCAATTTCACTCATTAGAATTTATCTTGTTAAGATAAATATCATTTAGCATTGTATACATTTCCAGATTAAATATATATGTGTGAATATATATATATATATTTCTCCAGATTTAACTATAAGTATATATACATACAAACACATAGATAGATAGATAGATAGATGGATAGATCCTTCCTTCTTTCCTCTCTCTTTTTCTCTGTCTCTCTCTATCTCTCAATTTCTCTTTTTATCCAAAGTCCACTCAATGTGTTCCTTCTGGTAAAGGTGAAGTTAAATTTTTGCAGTACACTAAAGATTTGGAAAAGTAGGAGTCCAAACTATGCTACAGATTGAAGTGACTTGGGGAATATAAGTTCTCCTTCCTTTAGTTTTCCACTTCTAAGCACGTTTTACTCTATCATTGTGCAGATGTATGAGATGAAATATGTAGAAGAGCTTTTTGATCTTTGGAGGCTATCTGTAAATTTTTATTAAAAAACTTTATGCATAACATAAAATTTACCATTTTAATCATCTTAAGTGTACAGTTCAGTAGGGTTAAGCATATTCACATTGTTGAGAAACAGATCTCTGGAAATTTTCATTTTGAAAAACTGAAAATCATCCCCCCTTTAAAAAAAAGCTCCATTTTTCCCCTCACCTGAGCCCCTGGTAACCATTATTTAACTTTCTGTTCCTTTGATTTTTATTATTTTAGATACCTCTTATAAGTGGAATCATATAATATTTGTCTTTTTGTGACTGGCTTATTTCGCTTAACATAGTATCCTCAAAGTTCATCTATATTGTAGCATGTGACAGGATTTCTTTTCTGTTCAAGGCTGAATAACATTCCATTGCATGTCTTCACCACATTTTGTTTATCTACTCATCCACTGATGGACACTTGCTTTGCTTTTATCTCATGGCTATTGTGAATAGTGCTGTTATGAAAACAGGTGTGCAAATATCTCTTGAAACTCTGCTTTCAATTCTTTCAAATACATATTCAGAAATGAGATGGCTGGATCATGCAGTAGTTCTATTTTAAATTTTTTGAGCAGTCTCCATACTGTTTTCCATAGAGGCTAAACCATTTTACATTCCTACCAACAGTACACAAGTGTTCTAATTTCTGCACGTCCTCAATAACACTTGCTATTCTGTTTTTTTTTTTTTAATAGTAACCATCCTAATGGGTGTGAGGTGACATGTCATTATGGTTCTGATTTGCATTTCTCTGATGATTAGTGATGGTGAACAGATTTTCACATTTATTGGCCATTTATATATCTTGGCTGAAAAGTTTATTCAAGTCCTTTGCCCATTTTTAAATTGGATTATTTGATTTTCTGTCATTGAGTGGTAGGAGTTCTTTGTATATTCTGAATATTAATGCTTTATCAGATACACAATTCACAAATGTTTTCTCCCATTTCATACTTTGCCTTTTAATTCTGTTAATTGTATTCCTTGATACATGAAACTTTCAAAGTTTAATGTAGTCCCATTTGCCTCTTTTTGTTTTCATTGCCATGTCCAAGTCCAATGTCATGATGCATTTTTCTGGTGTTTTCTTCTTGGGGTTTTATAATTTGGGGCCTTACATTTAGGTCTTCAATCTGGGGTTAACTTTTTGTACAGTGTGTTATGGACTGAATATTTGTGTTCCCCCAAATTCCTACATTGAAACCCTAAACCTCAGTGTGGCTGTATTTAGTAATGAGGCCCCAGGGAGGTAATGAAGATTAAATCAAGTTATAAAAGTGGAGCCCAATCCAATAGGATCAATGTCCCTATGAGAAAGAACACTGGAGAATTTTTCTCTTTCTCTGAACAGGAGGAAAGAAGGCCAAAGCAAGATGGTGGCTCCCTACAGGCCACTCCAAGAGGCCACAGATCTGTTCTTCAAAGTCATTTTCACTACTTGGGTTCTTGAAATCCCATGTGAATTTTAGGATAAATTCTATTTCTGAAAGAAAAAAAAAAGCCATTGGATTTCGATAGGGATGTGTTGAATCTGTAGATGGCTTTGAGGAGTCACTGGGGGGATTTTTGTACAAAACCAAATGGTCTCCTTAGTCACAATTCAGACGATGACTTCACCAATTAAAAATGCTAAGTAAAGAAACTCAGTACTTTAAAATGCCAGAAACTTAAGCCAAATTTTGGCTAATTTCTCTATCTTTTAGGAATTTTTGTTTTCATGTTGTTCCTTTCTTTAAAGTTCATGTAGGAGTTCCCGTCGTGGCGCAGTGGTTAACGAATCCGACTGGGAACCATGAGGTTGCGGGTTCGGTTCCTGATCCGGCGTTGCCGTGAGCTGTGGTGTAGGTCGCAGATGCGGCTCGGATCCCGAGTTGCTGTGGCTCTGGCGTAGGCCGGTGGCTACAGCTCCGATTCGACCCCTAGCCTGGGAACCTCCATATGCCGCGGGAGTGGCCCAAGAAATAGCAAAAAAAAGACAAAAAAAAAAAAAAAATTATAAGAAAAAAAAAGTTCATGTAAAACATTCTATGATGAAGAGTATAATCTATAAAAATATTGAATCACTATGTTGTTCACCTGAAACAAGCACTGTAAATCAATTATACTTCAATTTAAAAAATTAAAAATTAAAAGTAATTGCTGAAAATAATTGACAAAATTTACATAAAGCTAAACCAAATTGGCTTCCCAAAAGGTGAAGAAATTTGGCAAACTGCTGCATAAATGTTACGTTATTTTGAAATACCCTTTTCTCTTTTTTTTGGAGGGGGTTGTCCCCAGAGTATGTGGAAGTTTTTGGGCCAGGGATCCAACCCATTCCACAGCAGTGACAACACCAAATCCTTAAACACTAGGCCACCAGGGAATTCCTCTTTCTCTTTTTAATTAATGGGTTGTACACATTTTTGAAGAAAACAAGATCTCTGATGACGTCTCTTTTCAGACAACTTTTAACAAACTGTTTTGGAATAGATTAATGACAATCCCAAACCATGCATTTCAATGTGTAGTGGACCAGCACTATTACATTACTTGGAAACTTAGTGAAAATGCAGAACCTCAGACCCATCCAGATCTGCTAGGTCAAGATTTGCATTTTAACTCCATCTTTAAATGAGTCAAATAAAGTTTTAAGAAGCACTGGTCAATGCATATCTGACCAACGACACTTTGTGTAGTAAAGACCTGAAGCATCAAATGTCCCACATCTCAAGAAATCTTTAGCAAATGACAGTATTAAGACCAAAATGTTTGAGAACAACTATCATAGACAACTAGTATAAACTAATTAGTTTACTAAGAATGACTAAACTCCTGGGGTTCCCTGGTGGCTCAGCAGTTAAGAATCCAGTGTTGTCACTGCATTGGTTGGGGTCATTGTTGTGGCGAGTGTTTGATCTCTGGCCCAGGAACTTCCATATGCCATGGGTGCAGAAAAAAAAAAAAAAAAAAAAAAGGAAAAAATTAAAAATTAAAAAAATGACTGAACTACTAAAATAAAATTTTGAAACAGTGATGATAATGTCAAACAATTTTTCTTTTTCTTTCTTTTTTTTTTTTGGTCTTTTTGTCTTTTAGGGCTACACCCGAGGTATATGGAAATTCCCAGGCTAGGGGTCCAATCAGAGCTGTAGCCACTGGCCTATGCCATAGCCACAGCAACATGGGATCCAAGCTGCATCTGCAACCTACACCACAGCTCACAGCAACGCCAGATCCTTAACCCACTGAGCAAGGCTAGGGATTGAACCTATGTCCTCATGATTGCTAGTTGGGTTCATTAACCACTGAGCCACAGCAGGAACTCCTATACCATTTTTCATAATAGGAAATAAATTTGTGTATTTAACAGAATTAAATGTTTCAACAACAATTTAAATGGCAAACATTAATTTAGTTAAATGTAGTAAACCTATTGAGAATAGAGAAAACAAGTCAAGTAATATTAGAAGTAAGTATAAAGTTATAATAAAAATGGGTGGAAATAATACATGCTTAATTAACAGATAATTCTACTATTTGTTGTTTGGCCATATGTATCTTCCTTTGGGTCAATGTTACTCTAAAAGTTGTTAAAGCCTTTAATTTTAATTTCTGGAAATGACTTAACTGGGATTTTTTTCACATGAAAAGTATATACCTATGTGTCCTTTTCAGCATGGAATCTAGAAGTTAAAATAGACTTTTTCTAAAGGTCTTTTGAGTAAAAGTTATTAACTGTAAATATCCTAAAGGTTGAGTAAGATCTACTCCTGAATAGTTCATAAAGTGAAAATAGGAAATGTCTTTTTAGTTTTTACATAAAATTTATTTTAGTTACCTAAAGGTTTTCTGTGTTACATTTTTCAGAAACCATAGTTACTAAAATGAGTCAAACCTGATGCTTAATTATTTCATTTATAACCATAGGAATTCACAAGTATTCAGTGAAGTCACCTAAAGTGACTCATGTGGACATCTTTATTGAATTACTTTAATAGGGATTTTGAAATCTGTAAAATAGGCAACTAATTCAATTTTCAGAGTTGTTTTAATACTTGAGTGCAAATCCGTTTAAAAAGATCTTTGAACTACAGTATCATTCAAGTGAGTGATACCAGGTAAAGAAATCCTGTAGCTTATAAATTTGTCAAATTTCCTGTAAAGATTCTTTTTTTTAGGGCCACATCTGTGGCATATGGAGGATCCCAGACCAGGGGTCCGAATCAGAGCTGCAGCTGCCAGTCTATGCCACAGTCACAGCAACACCACATCATTAACCCACTGACCGAGGCCAGAGATTGAACCTGTATCCTCATGGATACTAGTCGGGTTCATTACCACTGAGCCTCAATGGGAACTTCTCATGAATATTTTTTAAAGTAAGGGTTTTACTTTGAAAAAGCAAAATCGGACACTGCATGCAGCCTACCAACAACTGTGTTTCCTGCTTATGTGATTGCCTTGTATTTATTGTGAGAGAGAAGTATACACACCCTGCAAAAAGGGTCTGCAGGTGAATGCTTGGGTGTTTGAGGGTCTAGAGTGCCCTTCTCAGCAGAAGTGGGTTCCTCATCCTTTGCTGCATGTGTAGGAGCATTCTGCAGAAAAGTCTTAGGCCCTAGTCTCATGGAGACATTGAAGAGGGATTGGAGAGCAGGGAATCAGAGGGACAAACATTAACTTCAGATGTTGTCAGAGAAGGATCAACGATTTAAAAAAGAACTTATTCTCAGGAATAAGAACCATCTTCTCACATTGCCCATCTCTGAGTTCCAGAAATGCTTTGCAGTGATGCAAACGCTTTGGTGAAAAAGCATCAGTTGAAGAACGATTGAGTCTCCAATAACAACCTTGAGGTAAATTGATTTGCATTTCATTCATTTTCAGCCAAAAATTCCAAATAGGGAGTTCCCGTTGTGCGGTGGAATTGAATCTGACTAGGAACCATAAAGTTGAGGGTTCGATCCCTGGCTTTGCTCAGTGGGTTAAGGATCTGGTGTTGCGGTGAGCTGGGTGTAGGGGCCGCTAGGATCTGGCATTGCTGTGGCTGTGGTGCAGGCTGGCAGCTGTAGCTCTGATTAGACCCTTAGCCTGGGAGCTTCCTTATGCCACAGGTGCGGCCCTAAAAAGACAAAAAAGACCAAATAAATAAATAAACTCCAAATAGAGGTAGGAGCAAGACTCCAAAGTTTAACTTGATAACAATTATACACCAAGAATATCATGCCCCTGACCAGTGACTTTCCTTTTGGAGTTGACAAATATTTTGGTAGATATGAATAAAAGTGAAATTAATTAATTAATTAATTAATTAATTTTGTCTTTTAGGGCTGAGTGGATTTGTTAAACCTCTGTTGCTTTTGATTCTCCTTCTGCTCCCTTGGTACTAGCATCCTGACAGACCTACTTCTGAATTCCAGAACCTTCCAAGAACTCTTGGCACATCCCAGAATTGCACCAGCATTTGGAGATTGGCATTGAAGCTGACTGAAAAACTTATTATGATAATTAAATCAATTTCCAATTCTCGAGGTGTGTTTCAAGAAAAGAAATTCCAGGAACGGTTTCTTCCAAGATTTTATCTTATTTTTGGTCCTCAGGTCAATAAAATTTTCCAAGCAAGAATATCAGCATTGCATACAAATTGGGGTTTTGTTTGTTTTGTTTACTTCCTAATTCCCAAAGTTCATTAATGTCTCAGAACTGTCCAAATTTTCACGTTAAGCCATGAAATCCAAACTTTTTACTTTCTAAAATGATGGATTTTATACTGAAAGAGATAAGGATACCACAGAATACTATTTTAAAGTGATTTAAATTTTCTGGAAAAGGGATATAAAATATTATACATTTTCTTAATCTAGCTCAAAAAAATGGACTTGATATTTGAGAGAAGAGGAATTTTGTGGATTAAGACTAGACACTAGAAGTGAGTTGATTTGCAATATTTTTCCATCAGTATTATTGCTAAGACAATGATTTCTTTTTTTTTTTTAATTTCTTTTTTTGGTCTTTTTGTTTTTTCTAGGGCCACACCTGAGGCATATGGAAGTTCTCAGGCTAGGGGTCTAATCGGAGCTGTAGCCGCTGGCCTATGCCAGAGCCACAGCAACTCGGGATCCAAGCTGTGTCTGCGACCTATACCATAGCTCACAGCAACGAGGCCAGGGATCGAACCCACAACCTCATGGTTCCTAATTGGATTCCCTAACTACTGAACCACAACAGGAACTCCTAGGTCACTGATTTCTGTGACTCAGTTTCTCTTTTCATACAATGGAAATTTTAATATTTTCCACAGATTTTCCACATAGGAAAACAAAGTATATATATAAGATATTTAGGGAAAGGCATTATTTATCCTTGTAAACCGTGTTATTTAACAGAAGAATCAGCTCCAGGGAGCTTAAACAGACAGAGCAATTATATTCAGCTCTCAATGACTTACAAGTATTACATACTAGTAGAAAATTCTCTCAAATCAGGACCAGTGGTTCTCACTGGTGGTGTTTACATTACTTCCTAACAGAAGCAAGGAGTTGAAAAGACACCTGAGAGGTACTTACACAATCCAGGTTTTGGTAATCCTCACAAGAGCGAGGATGGGTGGAGGGAAGAGTCTTTGAAAAGGGCTAGAAGGAACTCAGTTTGGGGCCTAGACTGGAGACGGTGCTTCAGGCCAGAATAGCTACCCTAGGACATGTACGTTTGCACACAGATAACGTTGCCAAGGATGGGAAAGAACAAGCATGTGTCTAAGCCAGAACCTGATGCTGTGTTCAAAGGCATTCTCTTGAGCGGTTAACGTAAGGCACTAATTAGACTAGAACAGAATGGGATAAAAAACAGACCTAATTCTTGGGCTGCCAAGAGGGTGCATGTTTATGTAAAATGCACTTTTGAAATGGTGGGGGTTGGAGGGCTGGGGTTAAGAGATCTAGAGTCCCCATTATCCAAGTAAAGTGTCTAGTTCATGACAGCTGAGGATCAATGTTAGGGAAGAAAGAACACAGGAAGCATGACACCAAGCCTGACTTTCTCCACTGGTTTGGGTTTTAAAAAAGGTCCCAAAGCTTATTTTTAAGTCAGAACCAAAGGAAAGATGTAAAGAAAGAAAGGAAAATAGGAGAGAAATGAAGGGGAAAAAAAGGAAAGGAGGAAGCAAGGAAGGAAGGGAAGGAGAAAGGAAGGACAATTAAAATACCAGATAAATACTATATTTACCTTCTCAAAAAACACCTCGAAGTAGTTATAAAAGTCTCAGTGCACCATTTTGTGCCTTTCCTAGTGTTGTTCAGGGCATGCTAACATTAACTCCAGTCAATATCTTACTTTTAAAAATTAGTGTTTTTTTGTTTTGTTTTGTTTTGTTTGTTTGTTTTTGCTTTTTAGGGCTGACTTGTGGCATATGGAAGTTCCCAGGCTAGGGGATGAATAGGAGCCGCAGCTGCTGGCCTATACCACAGCCACAGCAACACCAAATCCTCAACCCACTGAGTTTAAGGCCAGGGATGGAACCTACATCCTCATGGTCACCAGTCAGGTTTGTTACCACTGAGCCATAATGGGAACTCCTAAAATTAGTGTTAGAATTATTTAATGAAAACTCTAAAATGTCAACAAAGAGAACTAAAAAGTATTAATATGGAACCACATTTCCCTGAGAGTAAGACTTACCATCACGTCTTTGTCTTTATTTTCAGCCCTCAAATATTTCTGGAACATGTTATTGAGTTTGTGCCAAGAGTTGTTGCTGTCCATTATAACCTCATGATTTCACTGGGGATTCCAAGAACAAAGTTTGAGCTTTGATTCCTATTGGTTTCTGCGCTAAAGTCAAACGATATTTTCTTATATATCTTTGCACCCCAAACACACTTATTTATTCTTTAAAAAACAATGGGGTTATGCCAAGCAAGCTCCAAGCCTCTGAAATAAATAGAGAGTCAGGGTGTGCAAATGAGGCAGTAACAAGGCCTCTGGGCAAAGAAGGTTCAGCTGCTGACTTGGGTTGGGCTGGATTCTTGACCTAAAGAAGACTGACACTAACATTAAGGCACAAAAAACTTGAGTAGCTGAAGTGTGAGAACGTTTCCTAGCTAACCAGTTTTTGGCCCAAGAATGCCAGAAGAAAATCCTAAAATTCTAGAAGAAAATATACATTTGAACTAAAACACATTTTCAAAAATGAGCTTCTATGAATCTCTTTTTTGTGGTTGTTTTTGTATTGCTAAATCCTACAGTTTCTGCCGATAATTCTGACCCCTGAGTGGCAGAATTTTAAATACCCATAAAGCAGAGAGTTGTCAAGACTTCCTGAAAGATGTCCCAGACGTGTGACTCACCCATAACATGGGCTGGGCCCCAGCTACTGCCTCCAGGTGGCTCCCAAATGGGGATTTTCACCATCACCAGGGAGAGTCTAATTTAACCCACTACTTGGAAGTGGAAGTAGAGCCACCAAAACTGTAACTGCTGGTGGTTGAGGTTGGTTTACTGAGCAAATATCCTGCAACTAGGATTAAGTTTATTGTGTCATAAAAATAAATTCTATTATTTTCCTCAATTTCTGTAAAGTTGATTTTTCCTTAAGGTTATAATTTTAAGTTGTAAATTTGATATTGGTTTACTGTACATAAATACTTTTTTTTTTTTTTTTTGTCTTTTGTCTTTTTGTTGTTGTTGTTGTTGTTGCTATTTCTTGGGCCGCTCCCACGGCATATGGAGGTTCCCAGGCTAGGGGTTGAATCGGAGCTGTAGCCACCGGCCTACGCCAGAGCCACAGCAACTCGGGATCCGAGCCGCGTCTGCAACCTCCACCACAGCTCATGGCAACGCCGGATCGTTAACCCACTGAGCAAGGGCAGGGACCGAACCCGCAACCTCATGGTTCCTAGTCGGATTCGTTAACCACTGCGCCACGACGGGAACTCCCATAAATACTTTTGAAAAAATTCTTGATATCTTGACCATCTCAAACAGGAAACTAGTTTATGTGGTGGTTAGGGACAGCCACAACTCTCACACTATGTCATTTTTACTATCTGGAATTTGAAGTTTAGGACAAGACTTGGGGGCTGAGAAGTTCTGGGCTATTTGTAGTCATGATATTTAATAATCTGCTCCAAATGATAGTCTGCTTCTACTGTAAGAAAGTGTCTGGGTTTTTATAATTCTTGAAACAAAAGTTTCCTTTTGTTAAAGAGACATTATAACAAGCTTATGTAAAATACACAGATCTAAACCTCAAGAATTTATCTCATAAATGAATGAAATATTATTTAGTGCCTATGTAAATGATTCCTTGAATACAATTTGAATATGAATATGATTTGTATTTTTTCCAGGTTTCGCTTGAGTGAACCATCTTACTGGATGCTCACATCAGGCGGGTAAGTGGTATTACCTCCATCATACAGGGGAGGAGACTGGGGCTGGCAGATGTTTGATGATGGACTTGAATTTCAGTTAATTAAGTTTTTGAGATAATGTCACAGAAGCCAAAAAAATAGCTAACAAAACCCACTTTGGAGTGATTTTTATTTTTATTTATTTTTAGTTATTTTTTGTCTTTTTGCCTTTTCTAGGGCCGCTGGCATACGGAGGTTCCCAGGCTAGGGGTCTAATCGGAGCTATAGCCACCAGCCTACACCAGAGCCACAGCAACTCCATATCCGAGCCGCGTCTTCGACCTACATAGCTCACAGCAATGCTGGATCTTTAACCCACTGAGCAAGGCCAGGATTCAAACCTGCAACCTCATGGTTCCTATCAGATTCGTTAACCACTGAGCCACAGTGGGGACTCCAATTTTTTTTTTTTTTTTTTGTGGAGTGATTTTTAAATTCTTCTGTACTGAAGAAATCTTCTCTTCTTTCACTAAATGTTGTAAGACTATTAGCAAGTTGAGAGAATTAAAAGAAAAAATACACCCCCAAACAAACAAACAACCAACCCACCCCTTGGGAGCAAACAAAAAACTCTTCAGGAGCAACTGGTTATAGCAAAGACTTTTTTTCCACAAGTGCCCAGAGCATCTGTAAAATCTGCTGAATAAGCCCAGCTGAGGCACATCCCTTTGAAATTGTCCCACCCTGGTTCCTGCAATGCCCAGGCGCCTACATAGGATGCAGGATTCCCAAACCAGGCTTTTCTTATTTACATCACAACACCCAAGAAAGTAACTGTTTGCAGATATTTTTTTGCTCAGCATCTTTTGTCCTCTCTTAAATAGGATTCAACAAACTACCTTCTCCCCTTTACTGGCTTAGTGCTGGATTTCCATTCTTGTGAAATTCATTACAGAGTAGCTAAATTCCACCTGTTCCTGTTTATTTTGCCATCTGTTGAAATTTTTCTCGTACCCACCAAATGTCCTTTTCTGAATTATAAAATCTTTATCTGGAGTTAACGCTGTGGTGTAGCAGAAATGAATCCAACTAGTATCCATGAGGACTCGGGTTCCATCCTTGACCTTGTTCAGTGGGTTAAGGATCCAGTGTTGCCATGAGCTGTGGTGTAGGTCGCAGACCCAGCTCAGATTCTGAGTTGCTCTGACTGTGGCGTAGGCTGGCAGCTGTAGCTCTGATTAGACTCCTAACCTAGGAACTTCCATATGCCTAGGGTGCTGTCCTAAAAGACAAAACAAAACAAAACAAAACTTTATCTGGATCTGGGACATTTTCCAGTATCAAGAACCAGTGGCATCTAACAGATTTGCCAACAGCAAATTCAAGGGTTATTTGTGTCCGAGCTTGGGCAGGGAGGCAGCCATGATGCAGTCACGGGTCTGTAACTCAAAGGCAGTCTTGCCTAGGAAGTGGTGAGGGGTCTCCACGTTCCCTTACAGCTCCTACACTCTTTGTTTCATGCCCCAGCTGGGCCTCCGCCCCCTACTTTCTTCCTACTGAGATCTACTTCTAATTTTTATTTCCAGGCCAGAAGTCTTACTTCCCTTTTCAGCAAGCGGTGTGTGAGCCGCAGAATTCACTTTGCTCGGATCAGGGGAAATCAGGCCTGGAATCCGTCATTTCCAGGTTCCTAAGCAATATTTTGCTACTTAATTTTAAAAAATATTAGGATGCTAAGAGAGTAGATCTTAAAAGTCCTCATCACAAGAAGAAAGTTTTTTCTATGTACAGTGACATTGTCACTGGACATTTTATGGTTATCATTTTGCAATGTGTACAAATAGTGAATAATTATGCTGTAAACTTGAAACTAATATAATGTTATATGTCAATTATACCCCAATTAAAAAAAAGTACGTCATAAAACTTCTTCTCTGTTTTACATTTTCTGAGGTTTTTCTGTATAAGAAACTATAGAGAAGTGCATTTAAGTGCAGTGAAAATGCCTGTACAGGTGAAAAATTAATTACTTTAACTTAATTTAAATTAAAAAGAGGTACAGCACTTTTTTCTATAAAAGACTGAAGAATATACTTTTATATATTGGTAAACAGTTTCCACTCAGAAACTAATTCAAGATAGTCAATAAATTCATTTTTAGAAATGATTACTATAAGCAAGCTATTATGTTTTTTAAAGTTCCCTATATGTACTGAGAGATGCACTTATTCATAGATAAAGAACTTTAGTTAAACTTTGCAGTACTGTTTTTATGCTATATTGGCATTTGTACATTAAGTTCATTGATATTTTACATGAAAATTCAGAACTATGTCATTCAATGATAAGTAAAATATTATTCTTTTAAAGTTTGTCTATCTCAACTATGGTATTTATTTTAAATGATTTAGAGACAAGGAGTGTTTTTTGTATGCTTTTAAACTTTATTTTTTAGTGAAATGATGGCAATCTTCTCTCAGAATTGACCTGAGATGAAGAAAATACTCATTGCTGGTCATTTGATTATTTGAGGAAATAAAACAAAATGAAATTTATTCTTTAATTTACATAGAGTAAAATTCACCTTTTTTTTTTTTTGGTGGCTTGTTGCCTAAGTTTTGACAAGTAAAAAGACAAAAGGATCCTGGAAATCAGGATATAGAACAAGACTCTCACTCCAGAATTTCCCTGTGCTGCTTCTTGTAGGCAAACCTTCCCACCCTAATGTTGGCAGCCACTATTCTATACTTTTCTGTCCCTACAGTTTTCTTTTCTAGAATGTCATGTACAGGAATCATATAGTCACGTTTTTGTTTTGTGGGTTTTTTTTTTTTTTTTTTTTTGTCTTTTTAGGTCAGCACTCCGGCATATGGAGGTTCCCAGGCTAGGGGTCCAGTCGGAGCTACAGCTGCCCTCCACAGCGACAGCAAGGCCAGATCCCAGCCGCGTCTGCGGCCTACACCACAGCTTAAGGCAACTCCGGATCCATAACCCACTGAGCGAGGCCAGGGATCTAACCCGCAACCTCATGGTTCCTAGTTGGATTTGTTTCTGTTGTGCTGTGCCACAATGGAAACTCCAGTCACAACATTTTGAGTTTAGCTTCTTTCGCTTAGCTTGGTAGTTCTCAACCGAGCACCATCTTGTCTCCCACGGAGGGTGTGTGGCAGATTCGAAGACAAATTTTGTTGTAAAGTCTGGGAGGAGTGGAGGAGCGCCGCCTGATCTAGTGGGAAGAGGCCCACCTTTAGCAACCCAGTATTAAATGCTTTCTTGCTCCTACAGTACAGGGATAACACCCCCTGCAAAGAACCTCTTTCTAAAACATCAGTGGTGCTAAGGCTAGAAACGCTAGCTTAGCACTGTGCCCTTGAGATGCATTCATACTGTGGCGTATATTCTTTCAGTGGTTCATTCTTTTTTACCTGCTGAACAAAATTCCACCGTATGAATGTGTTTTAGTCTTTATCTATTTACCTGTTAAAGAACAACTTGGTTGTTACCAATTTGGAGCAATTACGAAAGTTTTCAACTGAACTTAGTACTATAAGTAGGACTGTTTGGTCATATGGTAAGTGTGTGTTTATCTATAAGAAATTCCAAACTATTTCCCAGAGCAGCTACACTGTTTATTTTGCCTTCCCACCAGCAGCATGTGAGCAATCCAGTTCCGTATCTTTGGCAGCACTTGGTATTTCTATTTGTTTGTTTTAATTTAGCTGCTTTAATTGGTGATTCTGGTTTTGTTTTCTTTCTTTCTTTCTTTTTGACAGTGCCCACTGCATGTGGAAGTTCCTGGGCCAGGGATCAAACCTGCATCACAGCAGTGATCTGAGCCACAGCTGTGACAATGTCAGATCTTTTAACTGCTAGGCTACCAGGGAACTCCTCTAGTAGGGGTTTAGTGATATCTCATTGTGGTCTTAGTTTTGTCTGCTTTGGTTAATTTTTTTTTTTTTGTATTTTATAGTTTAATGCACCTTTTCTGAGATTACAAAAATGGTATTGAGTAAACAAAGGACTGAACAGCTAGTGCCAAGTTACTAATGCCATGGAGCTACCCTTCGTTCTGCCTCACGGTGGAGCTGCTGATCCTTTACAGCTTCTGTCTTAAGGGAGATCAGTATTAGACACACTGATCTTCAGGGTCTTCAGGACCAGCCAGTCAGGGACTGGAGCTAAGGCAGATGAGGAGGGGAAACCATTCCCTTTCCACCTGTAACTAGGGCGTTATCTGTCCAAGTCGCGCCTGCCTTCCTGGGAGTTCACAGGAAGGGGACAAAGTCCGGATGCCCCCAGTCCTCCGGGGACAGGGTCTGGCAAGCAGTGAACTCCACAGTAGCAGTTCCTGAGCAAAGCACAGCAAGACTGTTTCTTAGAGGCAAGTGTTTGTCAAACGTTTCCCTCTACTGGCTGGCTGCTGGAAGTACTTCCAAGAAATCAGAGAGGAACCAATTTACTACCTGCTCCAAAATTTGCTGTTATTCCCATCTTTAGCAACCTAGTATTAAATGCTTACTTGCTCCTTTTCCTTCTTTTTCCATATTACTTTCATCAGATATTAAACCCACCTCCCGTGTCCCTAAATCAGGAGTGTGGATGAGGAAGGAAGCCTATGATTTAATGCACAACGAACTAGAAGTTTGCCCTCAGCAATAAATAAGCATCTGTATTGCCCCATCATGCTCCCAGAGTCCAGGTAGCAGGAGAAGATAGGGGGCCCCACCTCTGCTGTGACCACGCCTTCTTTATCTGGGCCCTGCCTTCTCACCTGCACACAAAGCTCCTGGTGTGCAATGGGAACAAAAGAATCGCAGAAAACTAGTCTTGAAACTCTGTATTAACAGTGACTCTGCAAGACTGCCCAGCGATCTTAACTAGTCTTCTGCTAATAGGAGTTCCCACATTTATGACGTAATGACAGAGGAGCCCAATTTGGGATCCAGACAGTTTGACATTTTACTCCCCACAGCTTAACTGGAAACCTGGTGCCAATGGCCTTTACCTTGTGAATATGGGTCCAGCATGTCCAGTAGTTCACTCACACAGCCCGGAAACAGCCCAGGGTGACCAAAAGTGCTAAGCTGACTCTGACTCCTAGAGAAACTGGAACTAGCTAGCACAGCCCTCAGAGTTCTTAGGACCACACTGTTTCACTTACACCTGTCCTAGTGCTGAACTTCCCCAGGACCAGAGACATTTAATTTACAGTCCAATTTAGGTCATTTCCTTTCAAATGCAGGTAACTGCAAACAAGGCTTTCAGAGAGCTCAGAAGATGGTGTGGTTTCTACTCCGGCTTTCTTAGTACCAGGCATTCCTCCTTTTACATTTTCTCGGGTGTGGTGGTGGGGCTTACTTCTTCATAAAACATCACTGTTGTCACACACAATGATGGGTGGCCTCTGCTCAGGGATTCCTGAATTTAGGCGTGAATGTGAATTCGGAACTCACCCTCAGTCCTGGGTCTAGCTCTGAGTTAATCCCACTCTGCACATCCATGTCTGATTTCTCTGCACCCAGACCAAGAGCCTATCGCTCCTGGGTGTCATTTCCTCATTTCAGTTAGGGATAATGACCCATCTACTTTATTTATTTATTGTCTTTTGAGGGTTACATCTTTGGCATATGGAAGTTCTCAGGCTAGGGGTCAAATTGGAGCTGCAGCTGCCAGCCTAAGCCATAGCCCCAGCAACATGGGATCCAAGAAACTTCTGTGACCTACATCCCAGCTTATGGCAACATCGGATCCTTAACCCACTGAGTGAGGCCAGGGATCTAACCCCAAGTCCTCACGGATACCATTCAGGTTCATTATAGCTGAGCCACACCAGGAGCTCCCAAAGTTGTCTTTTCTAATATCACCTCTAGTTTGGGGGCAGTTTCAGGCTATCGTGTGTGACCTGTCTGCTCTGGCTAAGTTGGCCTGTTGACTGCTTGTGGCTTTCTAACTTTTTGCCTTTACCACTTAACAGGTTTCCTTAACTCTATAATTATCCGTATGTTTTCCTTCCCTCAAGGCACAGCTTGAAATCCACAAGTCTGTGTAGGCTAATTCCATTACAGGTTTTGAGGCCCTCAGTGTTCTGGTTATTTTTTTAAACAAGTATCTATTGAGTATCTACCGCAGCATCTATCTCACTGCACGAGAATTGCAGGTGGATGAAAATACTTGTGAGGTTGCTTCAGTTACTCCTTGCCTGAAAACTGCTCATCTAAGTTAAGGACGGGTAACAAATGTGCCCCAGCCTGCCCTTCAGGGTTCCTGGTGAATTCTAATCACCATATAAAATGGGCCTCTCCTCCAACCATGGGATGGCACAATATGGTCAAAGCAGGGCGTGGGTAAGCAGTAAGAGGAATTCCTTAGCACCAGATCAGTACTGAAAGATCACATGTTCACAGCAGTGTGCAAGAATTTTGCCTCATGAATACTGGAAAGACTGTGGCCAGGGCAGCAAGCCATCTGGTCCATAGTGATGTACCTGGGACCAGCTGTCCAGGGAGGTAACCACAGAGGCCCCGATAGGCCTTGTAAGAGGTGACTGGGCTGTAATGATTGCTCTTCACAAACCCAGTTTCGCATTTGTTCAGTGTTCCCTTAAGGACCTAAATTCCTGAATTCAAAAATGTGCTTGGGGGAATTGCTGTCATGGCTCAGTGGTATCAAACCCAACTGGCATCCATGAGGAGGTGGGTTTGATCCCTGGCCTCATTCAGTAGGTTGTGGATCTGGTGTTGCCCCGAGCTGTGATGTAGGTCATAGATGTGGCTTGGATCCCCCGTTGCTGTGGCTGTGGCATAGGCTGGCAGCTAAAGCTCCAACTTGACTCCTAAGCCTGGAAACTTCCATATGCCACAGGTGCAACCCTAAAAAACAAACAAACCAAACAACCCCCACCACCACCACCAAAAAAAAAAAAAAAACCCACAAAAAAACAAAACTGTGCTTGGAAAACTTTTTTTTTTTTTTTTTTTTGTCTTTTTGCCTTTTCTAGGGCCGCTCACGCGGCATGTGGAGGTTCCCAGGCTAGGGGTCTAATAGGAGCTATAGTCGCCGGCCTACACCAGAGCTACAGCAATGCCAGATCTGAGCCGCGTCTGCAACCTACACCACAGCTCATAGCAATGCCGGATCCTTAACCCACTGAGCAAGGCCAGGAATCGAACCCGCAACCTCATGGTTCCTAGTCAGATTCATTAACCACTGCGCCACGACGGGAACTCCGGGAAAACATTTTTTTGACCAAACAGCAAGTCTTTCCGGGTCAAAGAGGTGTCTTTTCTTCTGAACTGCCTCATCTGTTACAGTGCTGAGAAGCAGGTACTCAGCAAAGACTTCTCACTATCAACAGGCACCTGGTGTCACCAGGAAAACCAAACTGAAACCAGAAACCATGATGAAATCAAAATTAGCGCTAGCTTTTAAGTCACTATAGAAATGAGATTTCCTTCCACATAACCCTGCTTCTATGGAGCAAATAAGCAGCAGGCACAGGAGAAATGCCTAAAGAATATTCTATTGAGAAACGTAAACGATCAACTGAGGCCACAGTATTTCCCTTTATTTCAGCTGACTCAAACAGGCTCAAACTACAGACAGCAGATTACAAACCAAAGAACAGTCTGAATGGTCTGAATACAATAATGAAGGCAGCAGCTAGGATTTAATTCTTAAAATAAGTGGGTAATGTTTGTTTTAAAGATTTTATCACATTTTAGTGGCAGCAGCCCAATGTAGGTAGTTATTATCACTCAGATGGAGTGAGACTGGGAGCTTTTTTATGCAGTTTGCACAGGTCACACTGCAGTGAGTGGAAAGGGAGCGGTCAACCCATTCCTACCACGCTCTAACCTGTGGATTCTAACCATGGTTCTCTACTGACCCTAAATCCAGGCTCTTTAGGTAGGAAGGGGAGGGTCCTTTGTTCACATTGACACAGGCGGAAAACAGCAACTGAAAACCCAAAGAAATTCTTAGCAAAAGTTTAGAATCTTACCAAAGGATTTCAAGATAATTTAAAAAAATCTTTATGAGGAAGGGGGATCACCAGCTTTGGGCTTAATTTCTCTCTCTCTCTCTCACTTTCTCTGGCTCTGACTATCAGGGATGGAGCCCCCGAGGCTCTCACCTGGCAGCTCTCACAGCCCCACATCTGGCAGTGCCCCCCCTGGAGGGGGGATGGGTAGAGGTAGGAGGTGGGTGCCACTGTTTGTCCGGAGGCTGGACATACCTTTGATGCAGAATCATTACTTACACAGGACATCCTTACAATTTCCTTATGGGTCACTTACATTTTATCACTTCCTATTGGTCATCAGAGCAGGCGACTTTCAAAGAAGGGCTGGTGTGCAGGTGGACAGTATAACTGGGGTGAGAAATAGCTGCTACTGCACAACACGCTCTTCTCTATGGTACAAGGAGGGGGGAGCTGGGGGGGAGGGGTAGAGGTAGAGAGGCTGTCCATGCTATCGATGTACGTTGGCTCACCCTTTTGTAATGTTCAGGTTTGATGAACCTCAGTCAAATAAAGCTAATTAGGATGGGTGTGCCTGCTGGACAGAAGAAATCCAATGTCAAATGTGAAAGGTTTTGTGGATTTCCATCTGCGTGTCATCCAGCACACTGCTTCCTTTTATCTTCTTGAATTGTGAAGAATAGTTTTCCATTGACTTTATCATTCCTTGGTTTTGAACTGAACACTGTGAAGCTGCAGCATCAGCTTAGAAGGGCTTCCATTTCTTCTGTCCAGCAGGCATGCCCATCCTAATTATCTTTATTAACTGAGGTTCATCAAATCTGAACATTACAGAAGGGTGATCCAACACACATCGAATGCATGGATGGCCTCTCTATTGAGTTGTGTTATTCAGAGGGCGTATGTGCCACGTATTACTGAGTTATCAAGAAGGAGGTTTATAAATAGTTCACACACAAACCAGCTTCATCAGGGCAGTTCTGTTCACTCACAAGTTCATGGGACAGGATCCTGCTTGTAAACAGGATTCCAAGTGGTATTCTTTGGAAGTTTTTATTTATTTTCATTTTTTAAAGTTTTATTGAAGTATAGTTGATCTACAAGGTTGTGATAATTTCTACTGTACAACAAAGTATTTCAGTTATGTATGTATGCACATCCATTTTCTTTCAGATTCTTTTCCCACACAGGGTATCACAGAATATTGGGTAGAGTTCCTTGTGCTGTGCAGCAGATCCCCCTTGGCCAATCATTTCATATACTTCCATGTGCATATGTCAATCCCAAGCCCCTGGTCCATCCCTCTCCCCACCTGCTCCTTCAGTCAATGTAAGTTTTTCAGTCTTTGAGTCTCTGTTCTGCAAATAAATTCATTTGTATCCTTTTTTAGATCCCACATATAAGTGATCTCCTTACACAAACCAACTTCATCACCACAATTCTTTCACTCACGAGTTCATGGGACAGGATCTTGTTTGCAAACAGGATTCCAAGTGGTATTCTTTTGGGATTTTAGATACAGTACAGTAGGAATATCTACCTCATAAGTGTCACAGGAAGATTCAATCATGAATACTCAAAATAACATGAGCCATTACTGATAGGGATGGAGTAGGCACAGGTAGTTTTAGAAGTCCCAATAAAGGACCACAGATAACAAAGGAAACGGGACATTGAGAGATCACTGTAAGTAAATAAATTGCTCAAAAAAGCCATCAGAACAAGGCAAGCTTGCTTGACTAGCGGAAGTGCAAGAATTGCCTCAGGTCATTGGGCAGGGGATGGGACGAGGCCTGCATTCAGATTCAGACCAAGGGCAAGAGTTTGAGGACTGCCTTTCTGCTGATTTGAATACACACCTTACCTGGTACCAAGAAGGAGCTGCTACTCCCAGAAAGGAAGAGGCAGGCTTTCCAAGCCCCACTCCCCTTGTAGGATAAAACTGTAGCCCACGAGATCCTTGGGGTAGAGGTTCCTTGCCTGCCCACTTGCATCTCTCACAAGCGTCCTATCATAATAAATCTATTTCTTGCCTATCACTTTGTCTCTTGCTGAATTCCTTCTGTGCAGAGACATGAAGAACCTGAACCTCAGTGAGTCCAGACACAGGGTGAGTGATTCTAATTTAAAACCGTGGGTTCAATGGAGTTCCTGTCATGGCTCAGTGGTTAACGAATCTGACTAGGAACCATGAGGTTGTGGGTTCAATCCCTGTCCTCGCTCAGTGGGTTAAGGATCCTGCTTTGCTGTGGCTCTGGCAGTTTCTGATTGGACCCCTAGCCTGGGAACCTCTGTATGCTGCAGGTGCAGCCCTAGAAAAGAAAAAAAAAATAAATAAATAAAAATAAAAGAAACAAAACTGTGGGTTTAGACCGGGTTCGAGTCCTGGCACATGGGTTCGAGTCCCAATCTGTGTTCTGGCTAGGTTCAGGCTGTTAGTGCTGTCAGTTTCATTAGTAGGAGCCAGAAAAGCTGGAGAATGAATGAGAGAGACTATGTGTTATGCTAATAAGATGTGGACTTCTGTTGAGCCTTCTAAAGAAACTTGCTCTAGGTATTTATCAATTCACTCAGAGAAGCACCTCTCTTCCAGGCAGAGTTGAAAGTGCTGGAAAGAGGCAGGGACTAAGACACACCCATGTTTGCACTGGGAGCTGAAGTTCCATGGGACTTACACAGTGGCTTTTCTTGTTTTCTTTAAAAACATTGCTTTTGGTGGCTTACTTTTTTTCTAGGAAAAATTTGTATAAGTATAGAATTTTATTTTGATGTGAACAAGAATGATGATTTTATCCTTTTACCTACTTACTTCATATCTCCAAAGTTTAAGGGCAGTACTGGAGACTGGTCAATGTTTCATCCACAGTCCACACCTGATAGGGATGGAGTAGGCATAGGTAGTTGTAGAATCCAGTAAAGGATCATAGATAGAGAAATCTAGGGGACTTTGGGAGATCACTGTAAGTTAATAAATTGCTCAAAAAAGCCATCAGAATAAGGCAGGCTCGCTTGACTAGTGGAGGTGTGAGAATTGCCTCAGGTCATTGGGGGGAGGGATGGGAGGAGCCTGCATTCAGATTCAGACCAAGGACAAGAATTTGGGGATTGCCCTTCTGCAGATCTGAATATACACCTTATCGGATACCTAGGAGGAGCTACTACTCCCAGAAAGGAAGAGGTGGGTTTTTCCAAGCCCCACTCCCCTTGGATTATAACACTGTAGCCAACCGGATCCTTGGGGTAGAGATTCCGTGCCTGCCTACTTGCATTTCTCACAAGCGTCCTATCATAATAAATCTATTTCTTGCCTATCACTTTGTCTCCTGCTGAATTCCTTCTGCGCGGAGGCATGAAGAACCTGAACCTCAGTGAGTCCAGACACCGGGTGAGTGATTCTAATTTAAAACCATGAGTTTAAGTCCCAATCTGGGTTTAGGCTGGGTTCAAGGCCCAGTATGGGTTCTGGATAGGTTCAGGCCATTAGTGCTGTCAGTTTTACACCAAATAGTGTCTTCTTGTAAACAACATGTAATTAAAACATATTTTGAGTGGCGAACCAATTTCAGTAACAAATAATGGAATTCTGACTTTATAGTTGCATTTCCTGTACAAAGGTAATAAGTATATTTTTTCACCCATGACCACAGGCTGGGTGTACTGATTCTCACTGAACTCTCTCTCCACAGAATTAAGAGTAGCTCGGTGTCTTATTGCACTTCTGCTGGGGGTCAAGGAAGGGGTGAGGGTGAGTACTCCCCTCTTATCCTCCCCCACCCCCTTACGATATGCCTGCTTCGCTGCTTGGCCTTGTGACCAGGGCTGGGAAACAGTCTCAGCACCAGCCTTGGCTGATTAAGGTGATAGAGGTCAGTGTCATATTAGTGATCATATTACTGATGTATAAAAGATGTGCTATAGAAGTTCCATAGGGAGAGAGCTCACTTGGGGTAAGAGTGATTACAGAAGAGAGGGACTGGATTTAGGCTTGAAGAGGAAGATTCAAGTAGAAAAGCAGGTGGAGGGCATTGTAAAACTTCCCACTTGGAAGAAGGCCAGTTTCCTCGGGGATTTTTGCTTTATTCTCCAGGCAACAGTAAGTCAGTGGAGGTTTCTGCCTGGGGGACTGACGCCTATCTGGTGAAAATGACCTTCCCAACTCTGCTTGGTGCTATTGCCTGAATTCAGACCTGAGAAATGATTAGAACTTAATGGGTCATGCAGTTTATTAGGTAAATTGAAATCAGCATTTATGAAAAATGGGAAGAAAGAAAAAACCCGAACAGAACACGAAGTGCTGTAGTATCTTACCTGTGGTGAGGCTAAGTACTGTTTCTTGAAATTCAGTTGCGAGCACCTGGGTGCATGTGTGGGCAGGACATCTGGACTTGGATTTCAGCCAAAAAAAATTTAAAACCACTGAGCCAAGTTCTTTACTTAGTGAGCACTTCTTTCCTCCACACTAGAAATAGTGCTCTGGTTAGAAACTAGAGCACCTTTTTTTTTTTTTTTTTTTTTTAAATCATGCACCTATTGGATTATTGTGGACAGGAAGCAGATTGCATTTTATCATAGGCAGTGCCACTGACTTTACTTGGGCTGTTGGGCAGGGGATCGCCCAGATCTGAGATGGGTCTGGTTTCCCTTTAGCATCACAAGGAGGAGCAGAGCCCTCCAGAGGAAGGGGGAGGGGTGCTTTGCCCTGAGGATTGTTCTGTCCCCCAGGGTCTTTTCATCAGCTGAGCTGTGTAGGAAGAGTTGATTTCTGTGTCTGGCTCCTTTCAGGGGGACAAACAGTTCTAATCTCACCGAAGTCACTTGTGAGACAAGGGAAGAGGAGCCAGCTGTCCTTGCCAGAGGTTCAGGTGAAGGGGAAAGATTTGCGTTTGTCCTTGTCCTTGGTAAACAGAGTCTCTGGTGGCTCCGAAGGAGGAAGGGACAGCCAGCTTTTTCCGTGCCCTCTGGGGAAAAGGGAACCCTTTCCCAGGATGAACTGTGAGGGGATTTTGAAAGATAAAAGCTTGGGGAAGTTACTAACTCTAAACCTAGAACTCAACTTGTAAACTTCAGTTTGTCAGTTTTTTTCTCTAAGTTGGCTTTAAAGAGAGTGGAGGACCAAATTTATGACCCACTTCCTACAAGAACCTGCACCCAGCTAACTTCTTGGTAATAATTTACGTAGTTTAACATTGTTGAGCACATAATTCTGTAACAAGAAACTTTTTAATTCGAGAGTAATTAATACCAGAAATCATCATTTAAAGTGAATCTAATTTCAGAGCAAAATTTAATAGAACCCCACCAAAAAATTTTAAATGGCATGTGATCTTGAAAGGTCAAACAAAATAATGAAACTAAATGTATAGTATCTTATTTAGTAAGAGGCAATTTGTAACTGCAGCTGTTAGCTAATTTTAGCACAAAGAATGGATTTTGTTTTGATTCAGAGGCATCACTTCTCTGACACACTGCCTGTGTCAGAGCTTCGTACAACACTCTTTTTACTTCTGACCATCACAGCACAATTTTATGGAGAATACCACTTGCAAAAAAACATTCAAGGCTTTGTTAATTTTCTGAGATGTCTCTCAATCTTCTGACATTCACTTTATTCTTTTCTGAGGTTCTTTATCCCACTCTTCTTCATTTGGTAGGTGGTCTAACTCTATCAATGTTCATTTTTTAGGGTATTTTTTTAATTAGAGTATTGTTGATTTACAGTGTTATGTCAATTTCTGCTGTACAGCATAGTACCCAGTCATAGATACATATACATTCTTTTTCTCATAGTATCTTCCATCATGGTCTATCCTAAGAGACTGGATATATAGTTCCCTGTGCTGTATAGTAGAACCTCATTGCTTATCCATCCTATATATAATAGTTTGCATCTACCAACCCCAAATTCCCCATCCATCGAATTTCCTCCACTCTCCTCCTGGCAACCACACGTCTGTTCTCTATGCCTGTAATCTGTTTGTTTTGCAGATATGTTAATTTGTGCCCTATTTGAGATTCCACATATAAGTGATAGACATTTCTCCAAAGAAGACATAGGGAGGGCCAGTGGGTACATGAAAAAATGCTCATCATTAACTAATTATTAGAGAAATGCAAATCAAAACTACAAGGAGGTATCAATGTTCATTTGTTAATCGATGTCTTTGCTTGAGCGGCTCCAGGAGTCCTAACCCTTTATCTTTTGTATGTGATGTCACTTGTAGTTGATTAGTATTCAATATGTTGTATTGCTGGATATTTATTTATAATTTTATTTTTTTATCTTTTAAGGCCGCACCCGAGGCATATGGAGGTTCCCAGGCTAGGGGTCTAATTGGAACTGTCGCCACCAGCCTATGCCACAGCCACAGCCACAGCAATGCCAGATCCAAGCCATGTCTGAAATCTATACCACAACATATGGCAATGCCAGATCCTTAACCCACTGAGTGAGGCCAGGGACTGAACCTGAAACCTCATGGTTCCTAGTCGGATTTGTTTCTGTTGTGCCATGACAGGCACTCCTGCTGGATATTTAAAACAAAAGTTTTAAACCCAGTGTGTGGATTGTCTAATTGAGTCCAAATGTTTTTGGTTCTGCCGTAAATATTTACCCTTACTTTAGGGTGACCCTCATTGCTCTGTTAAACTCCCAATCATGAAGACTTCAAAAGACAAAACTCCAATAGCAGCCACCCCTCTGCATTTGTATGCTTTATTTCATGTAATTTTCACTTCAACTTTATGGGGTGGGTGCCATTATTGAAAAGCAAAGGCTTTGAGAATTTCTGTAATTTGCTGAAAGTCACAGTTACCAACTGCAGAGCAGGACAACAACACAGGACTGCTGATAACACAGCTGTATTCTTCCCTGACTGGGATGCTGGCCTTCGCCTCACCAAGCCCACCTGCTTTTATTGCTTTTATTTTTCCTAACTTTACTTTTCCCTTCACCTGGATTTTTTAATCTACTTATTGGAGATTTAGTTTTATCTTGTTTTGTATTTTTAGCCAATTTAAGTTCTTCGTAGGGAAAAAGGGAAGTATATGCACTTTTTAGAAAGCAAGTATCCTGGAGTTCCTATCATGCCTAGGCAGTTAGCGAACCCGACTAGTGTCCATGAGGACGTGGGTTCAATACCTGGCCTTGCTCAGTGGGTTGGGGATCCTGCGTTGCTGTGGATGTGGTGTAGGCTGGCAGCTGTAGCTTCAGTTCAACCCCTATCCTGGGAACCTCCATATGCCTCAAGTGTGGCCCAAAAACACACACAAAGGGAGTGTTTGGGAGGATGGGATTGGCACATGCCCACTACTATAAAAGGAGAGGTAACTAATAGGGACCTACTGTATAGCACAGGTTATTACAATATTCTGTAATAACCTCTTCGGGAAAAAGAGTAGGTGTATGTATATATAAAACTGATTCACTTTGTTGTGAATTAGCAAAAGCTAATAGCTAACACAACATTGTAAATCAACTCTACCTCAATTATTATTATTTTTTAAATAAAGCAAGTATCTTTTTCAAGGGTATCTGGAGAGAAAGTACACCAGGTTCTGGATCCTGGGTTCTTCACTCAGTTGAGTGGTCCTGGTCAAGGTTAAAGCTTCAGTGTCCTCACTCAAAAACAGTGAGGTTATTATGACCTCTCTTGTGAAGAAACTTTAAGATTAAACACAAAATATCTAAAGTGCTTGGCATCTGGCCTTTTATGTGGAAGGCACCTGATAACCATTCATCATTGTTTTTATGCAGATGAGACAGGTATCCCATAAACAGTGTTCTGGGCTGGGAAAAACTAGCCCTGTTTCATTCCAAGTCCCACTAGCATTATGTAAATTTTCTTTTTCTTATCAAGTCATCAAGATGAGACAATTATTATTATTATTTTTTAAAGTTGAGTGGATTCTTAATGCTACTTTGGAAAGGAACCATCTACATTAATTCTATAAGGATTAAATATTTCATTGTACTAATTTGAAGGTAGACAATAGAGCCTTGAAATAAGCACCTACATTTCTCAAAGGAAAGCAGTAACAACCTGGTATGACTAATTTTGGATACCTGTGCAATGCTAGAATCTGCTGGTGCCACTGGAATGTCCAGAGGGCAGTGCTTCTGATCCTGGTGGTGGTGGAAAAACTCCATAGCTCAGTCAAGGTTTCTTTGGGCCTATATGGTTTTCTATAGCAACTGAATTCTCAAATGGACTCAAATTTGCAAACAAGTGCTATATTTGAAGTTTCCACCTTAAATTTTAAAATATATTTTATGGTCCAGAACAAAAGCAACATACTTAAATACCTCTGAAAGGTCAAAGGTCAAATCTATGTAAATTTAGTTAGGGATCAAAATAGCCAGACTTCTTCCAGTGAGAAGAGTTGAACTGACAGTCTTTGAAAGCTTTCACTGAAGACTCCTTACAGCATGGGGTGGGGGGGGAATGTGAGTTCTTGGTCAGTTTCTCAATAAATAAAAAATTCTGAAATATTTCAGGGCTTTTTCATACTTTACACCCTCTTTTAACAAAGAAAGCTGTCTTGACTATTTCCTTGTAAAAAAGCACAGACTAAGAGAATTGAGAATGTTAATTGCAAATGAGATAGTGGATTTTACAAACTATTAAGAGCTGCAGAAATCTTGTAACACTAAAATATTCTTATTTTTAAAGAATGACTCTCACAACCAACGAGGACCTACTGTATAGTACAGGGAATGATATTTAGTATTTTGTAATAACCTATAAAGGAAAACAATCTGAAAAATAAGATATATGTATATATGTATAACTGAATCACTTTGCTATACATATGAAATTAATACAACATTGTAAGTCACCCATATTCCAATAAAAGTAAATAAATAAGAATAAATTTTATTCCTAAAAAAAAAATACTCTCAGCTCACCTGAACATGTAAAGTATTTTCTTTTGTTTTTTTTAGAGTTGCACCCATAGCATATGGAAGTTCCCAGACTAGGGGTAGAATTGGAGCTGCAGCTGCTGGCCTATACCACAGCCATAGCAACTCCAGATCTGAGCACCATCTGTGACCTACACCACAGCTTAACCCATTGAGTGGGCCAGGGATTGAACCTGCTCCTAATGGATACTAGTCGGGTTCACTACCCATGTGCTACAATGGAAACACCTGATATATTTTCTTAAACATCAGCCTACTGCTTCAGGACATGTGGGGACCTGAGGCCAGGCTGCAGTGGGGGCCTCAGCTCCCTCCTGCTCTGCTTCTGCCCTGCAGCATAAGGCCTTGCTGGCTGGCACTCAGACACCCAGCCATGCGGCCAAACTCCCTCCCCTGTGCACACAGGTGGGCTTGGCCCCTGGGCCTGGGAGTGTCACATCAGTGGCTGGCTAGTCTATGGGACTATTGTCCTCACTCAGAAGCTTGTTAGAAATGCAGAACCTCAGGCCCCATGCAGACCTACTGTTTCATAAAATCTCTGGGTGATTTTTGTGTAGTTAGAGTTTGAGAGTCTCTGCTCTCATGTGAGCAGTTGAGGATAGAGGGCCCCACCTCTTAGGTTTAAGAAAGGCCCTATTAAATGCTTGGTTCTACTTTTACCCTCTGAAGGGCTTGAGAAAATTCTGGCCAATGATCAGTTCTGTTCAATTCCTTGTTGGACTTAAGGGTCATTTCAAGTTAAATTATAGCTATTTTTCATCTTCTACATGTACATTTAATTTGTTCAGTCAGGTAATTTCCCTTAGGCCTTTTTGTTTTTGTTTTTAGGGCTGCACCTACATCATATGGAAGTTCCCAGGCCAGGGGTCCAACTGGAGCTGCAACTACCGGGCCACTCCACAGCCACAGCAATGCCAGATCCAAGCTGCGTCTTTGACTTACACCACAGCTCACAGAAACACAGATCCTTGACCCTCTGAGTGAGGCCAGGGATCCAACCTGCAACCTCATGGTTCCTAATCAGATTTGTTTATGATGGGCCACAACAGGAACTCCTGATCAGTGCTTCTTAACCAGATATGGAAACTAGAATAATGAGGCTGGGGCGGGGCTTAGAGACAGGTGTGACACCCAGAAATGCATATCTTCTAGGTGTGTGATGGGTGCCCAGCTTGATGTGTCTTTGTGCTACTGAACTCTGGTTAAGCATCAGTCAGTCAGATGTTCCCTTAGTTCAAATGTCCCTAAATTTATTTTTGTCTTTTTTGGAGGGAGGGCACACCTGTGGCATATGGATGTTCCCAGGCTAGGGGTTGAATCGGAGCTATAGCTGCCAGCCTAACCCACATCCACAGCGCCGTGGGATTAGAGCTGCATCTTCTACCTACACCACAGCTCACGGCAATGCCGTATCCTTTACCCATTGAGCAAGGCCAGGGATTAAACCTGCATCCTCATGGATACTAGTCGGGTTCATTTACCACTGAACCACAATAGGAACTCAAAATGTCCCCCAATTTAATGATGACCAGCCTCACAGTAAATGCCTGGTTAGGGGTCTACATGTCTGGCAGACATTGCTGGTTGTAACCCTCTCCCTTTGGGAACCCAAACACAACGTGTCAGCTCAGTGCTTTCCTTTGAGAATGACAGCCACATTTGCCAGCTTCACTCTGGGTAAGGCCCTGGACTAAATTCCGGCCAAAGGGAGGTGTCAGGTGTAGGTTCCAGGAGTGCAGGTTCTAGGAGTGCCTTAAGGACAGAAACCTGCCCTCTTCCTTCCCTGGCTGACTGGCCTGTACCCCTGACAGCGGACAGGCCTGACAGCCTGTTGATGGTGATAAGGGAGCCACAGTGGAAGGTGGGAGAACTGGGCCCTGTGGCCTGGGTCTAGGTGTAGTGCATGTAAGCCAGGACCTTACTACCCCCAGGCCCCCCTTCTGTGTGGTAGAAAGTTGTGATTATCTTGTTACAGTAACTGCTGTTTTGGTTGTACTCTTTCTTTCAGCCAAATCCATTTTAAACTAACACAAAATGAAGCATAAAAAGACAAACCGATGCCAGTTAAGCTTCCTAATCCGTGTGTCCGCATGAACTGGAATGTCTATTTACTGTGGCTTTTTTTTCCCACTTCTGTAAGTGCTGTATGTTTACCACACAGAGAACAATATTGTATTTCACAGAGAGCACCTCTTTTACAGCCAAACGTTGATTGGACAGGTATCACAATTTTAGAAAACACAACTTTCTTTTTATGATTTTATCGTATTCTCTACAAATATGTACTATTTCATTAGCATATACATATATGTATGTATATCTATATCTGTATATATGTATGTATATATACATGTGTATATATATATAATTTTTGCCCTAAAAATGGTCAGATACCATTAATTTTGCTTGAAATTGGTGAGCCCTGAGTGACAATGAAATTCCAAGTACAACTATTTAAATTATACCCTGTCACTAACAGCTGTTATTGTTGGCAATGAGCAAACCTACTGTGTTGAGTTTTTAAAATACTTCTACATATTTTTCAAAAGCGTGGGCTTTAACAAGAACTCATAGAAAAAACTTTCATCCTTTCCCTTCCCATATAGAATTGAATGAAAAGGCACACACACACTCTCCATATACACATACTATGATGGAATTTGTTTCTTGAGAATTTGCATTTATCCTGTGAAAATTTCCCTTTAAAAACTTTGAAGGACACTGGGCTTTTTGCACATTGTAAGTTTCTGATGGGGGACAGGCATAAGGGGCAGGGATGGGATGATGGTGAAAGAGAAATTAGATGTATAATTTAGGTCATAAGAGCTGCCAAATTCTAGGATTAAAAGTCATGTGAATGATCTTTACAAACCTTTCTTAATAATAGTGGTAAAGTGCCATGGTAGATATTTAAGTCTATTTAATAAGCAAACTCTCCTCACTTCACACATGTACACCCCCCCACACACACAACCCTAAACAAACTCATTGGCACAAATAGAATAGAAAGGAAACCAAACCAAACCATAAAGAAAGATGACTAGATGAGAAAAGGAAATAAAGTCTACCATGCAAAGCTCGCTCTCTTTACCTTCATTCCTGTCATCTGGGTTAGTGTAGATGGAGGCCAGAGTAAAGAAGGAAAAGATCACAAAAGCCAGTAAAATGAATGCCATTTCCAGGTTGGTAAATGGAAGCTCCATGAAATGCCACCTCCTTCCTCACCTGCAAGGGAAACCAGACATTGGCTTAGCATACTTTAGTCCCAAGAAAGCCTGTTGAGTAGTTATTAACCTTAGAATGAGATCTAGTACAACCTGTTGAAATACTTCAGTGCACCTGGAACTGTACATGGGGCACTAGCAAAAGCAGAGTGTGCATTCATGGCTTGAAATTTGGCATGACTGGCTTGAAATTTGGCATGACTCTTGGTTTAATTGAATCTGGACCCTACTGGGTAGATAGAAGAGAAACTTGCAGTCTGAATGGCAGTCACCTTTGGGAGCTTTGGGGCAAAACTCTGGGAGTTGGTATGTTCCATTTCATGAGGAAAAAGGTAATATTGAAATCTTATCTCATCGACCACACCCAGGTCAGAGCAAAACCTTTTTTGTTCATGTGCCTGGAACTACCTACCTGGCATTTGCTAACCAGGTGGCAGGTCTACACTGAAGTAATTTTTAGTGAAGAAACCATAATCTTCAGAATGGCTAGATCATCCCCAACCCAAATAAAGACTTAATGTGCTAACAATTCAACCATGAGAACTTCCAATTTCAGATTCCAATAAGTACAGCTCATGGTGTTCTCTTGTGGCTCCGTGGGTTAAGGACCTGTTGTCACTGCTGTGGTGTGGGTTGCTGCTGTGGTTTGAGTTCAGGCCCTTGACTGGGAACTTCCACATGCCACGGAGCAGCCAAAAAATAAAAAAAAATAAAGATCTCAGGTATGTAGAAAGGAAATTGCACTTCAACCGCAGGGAAGTTATAACTTTATCTAGTTGGAAGTAACCTCTCACTTTCTTTTATTTTTTACAGCTGCACCTGTGGCATATGGAAATTCCCTGGCTAGGGGTTTGCAGCTGCAGGCCTACCCCACAGCTACCATAACACCAGATTTGAGCTGCATCTGTGACCTACACTACAGTTTGCGGCAACACTAGATCCTTAACCCACTGAGTGAAGTCAGGGATCGAACCTGCAATCTTATGGACTCCGTGTTGGGTTATTAACATGCTGAGCCACAAGGGGGATCTCCATCTTTCTGTCTTTCAGGTTGCTACTTAAATGTAAAATATTTAAACTACTGTGGACATATGTGGGAATGTTACAATTTTAAGAAAACCTAGAGAAAGCAATTTCACAACCTCCCAGTACAACTCATCCCAGATTCTTTATTTACCATCTATTTGGGGGAATCAGTTTACTGGGGTTTCTCACTTAAGGTTTCAGGTTCCTTTGAATGTATTTTAGTTAATTATTTTTGGCCTTTAACAGCCATACCTGCAGCATACGAAGGTTCCGAGGCTAGGGGTCAAATCAGAGCTGCAGTTGCTGGCCTACACCACAGCCACAGCAACATCAGATCTGAGCCGCATCTTCGACCTACACCGCAGCTTGTGGCAATGATGGATCCTTTAACCCACTGAGCGAGGCCAGGGATTGAATCTGCATCCTCATAGATACTAGTCAGATTCTTAACCTGATGAGCCACTATGGGAACTCCAAAGAAGATTTTTTGGAAATACAACTTGGTACATAGGTATATTTTTCTCTAGGAAGGGTTTATAAAAGTATGACTGTAAGGATGCCAGATCCTTACAACTTTGAAATTTTCCTTCACAAATTTCCATAGAATTTACAAACATTCCAATACCATAATGTGAGAACTTTTCCCCCAATCCTCTCCCAGTTCTCCCTCTTTAATTTTTTTCCCCAAATTTGAAGTTAAAAGTACAATGTCATGTTTAATTTGACTTTTTCCAGATTTCTAGTGAGGTTGAACATTTTTTTTTGTCATGTGTTGATTAATCACTTATACATTTTGCTCTGTGAATATCTTGTCCATATTCTTTGCCCAGTTTTAAAAATGGCATTTGTCATTTTCTCTCTGATTTGCAGACACACATTATATACTTTGGATTTTATTTTATTTTACTTTATTTTATTTGCTTTTTAGGACTGCACCCATGGCATGTGGAGGTTCCCAGGCAAGGGGTCAAATCAGAGCTACTGCTGCCGGCCTATGACACAGCTGCAGCAACTCCAGATCCAAGCCATGTATGTGACCTACACCACAGCTCATGGCAATGCCAGATCCTAACCCACTGAGTGAGGCCAGGGATTGAACCCACAACCTCATCTGGTTCCTAGTCAGATTCTTTTCTCTGCGCCACGAAGGGAACTCCTACTTTGGATTTTAAAATTCTATTATCTTTTAGTCTATCTCTTGTCCTTATGATCTTTTTTGTTATTCAGATTTGTTTGTTATTTTTGAAGAATAATTTATAAAATTTAGTTTTTAAAATTAAAAAAAATTTTTATTGTAATGTAGTTGATTTATAGTATTGTATTAGTTTTAGGCATACAGCACAGCAATTCAGTCATATATAACATTATATATAATTAATATATAATATATAAAAATGTATATGTATAATATAATACATTCTTTTTCAGAAAATTTGCCCTTATAGGTTATTACAAAATATTGACTATAGTTCCCTGTGATATATAGTAGGTCCTTGTTGCTCATCTGTTCTATTTATGGTAATGTATGTCTGTTAATCCCAAACTCCTAATTTATCTCTCCCACCCCCTTTCCTCTTTGGTAACCATAAGTTTTCTATGTCCATGAGTCAACTTCTATTTTAGAAATAAGTTTATTTGTACACACATACATAGATTCCACATACAAGTGGTCTCATAATATTTGTCTTTGGCTTATTTCACTTAGTATGAGAATCTCTAGTTGCATCCATGTTGATGCAAATGGCATTATTGTGTTCTTTTTATGAATGAGTAGTATTCCATTGTATATATGTACTATGTCTTCTTTATCTATTCCTTTGTTGATGGACATTTAATTTGTTTCCATGCCTTGGCTATTATGAATAGCACTTCAATGAAAATCGGGGTGCATTTATCTTGTTGAATTATCATTTTCTCTGGATGTATACCCAGGAGTGGGATTTCAGAATCATCTTGTAATTCCATTTTTAGGTTTCGTTGTTTTGGGTGAGGGAGGTGCACCTGTGGCATGAGGAAGTTCACAGGCTAGGGGTTGAATTGGAGCTGCAGCTGCTGGCCTAAGCCACAGCCACAGTAACACAGCAACTGAGTTGCATTCACAACCTATGCCACAGCTTGAGGCAAATCTGGATCCTTAACTCACTGAGCAAGGCTGGGAATCAAACCTGCATCCTCACGGACACTGTGTTGTGTTTCTAACCCACTGGGCCATAACGGGAACTCCTATTTTTAGTTTTTTCAGGAAACTCCCTACTTTTATCCATGGCAGCAGCAAAAATTTACATTCCAAACAGCAGAATAGAAGAGTTCCATTTTCTCCACACCCTCCCTAGCATTTACTATTTGTATACCCTTTGATAATAGCCATTCTGACTAGTGTGAGGTGACACCCTATTGTAGTTTTGATTTGCATTTCTCTAATAATTAGTGATGTTGGGCATCTTTTCAAGTGTCTGTTGATCATCTCTATTTTTTTTAGAGCAATGCCTATTTAGGTCATTTGCCCATTTCCTGATTGAACTTTTTTTTTTTTTTTTTTAATGTTTTAGGGCCTCACCTGCAGCATACGGAGGTTCCCAGGCTAGGTGTCAAATCAGAGCTGTAGCAGCTGGCCTACACCACAGCCACAGAAATGTGGTATCTGAGCTGCATCTGCAACCTACACCACAGCTCATGGCAACACCAGAACCCCAATCCACTGAGCAAGGCCAGGGATGGAACCTGTGTCCTCATGGATGCTAGTCAGATTTGTTTCCACTGAGCCACAATGGGAATTCCTTGATTGAATTCTTTGTTTTTTGGATATTAAGCTATATGAGCTGTTTGTATATTTGGGAGATTAATCCCTTGTCCGATGCATCATTTGAAAAGATTTTCTCCCATTCTGTAGGTTGTCTTTTCATTTTGCTGATGGTTTCCTTTGCTGTGCAAAAGCGTTTAAGGTTAAATAGAACCTAAATAGTCAAAGCAATCTTGAGAAACTATATGACAAAGCTATAGTCATCAAAGCAGTACTGCACTGGAACAAAAACAGAAATAAAGATCAATGGAACAGGTTAGAAAACTACGAAATAGACTCTCAAGAGGACAAGATGGCGGAGGAGTAGGGGGACACGCTCGCCCTCTCCCACAAACACAACCAAAAAAACACATCTACAGAATAAATGACTAGCACAGAACAGCAACCAATCGCTGGCAGAGGAACCTAAACTCCAATAACGGCAAGAAGTTCGTGACATTACTGGGCAGAACGGGAGAAAAAGAGGAGAGTGAGAGAAGGTGAATCCAAGTGGGACGGGTGCTCCCGAAAGGGAACTGCGGAGGAGAAAGGGATCCTGCACCCTGGAAAGTCACCTACCGGGGGAAAGATCAAACAAACTGGAAGAATCTCCAGATGCAGAGAAGAGTGTAGCAGTAAGTTGGAGTACGGAAAAGCTGATCAAGAACCGAACGGACCATCTGAACTACGGGCACAGTCACCAAAAATTGAGATGCCTGGGTGGGGGCTGGGCACCGAATCCTCGGCTCCAGAGGTTAGTCCCTGAGAAAGGGCCAGGGGATGCCTGGGTGGGGGCTGGGCATCGAGATCTTGGCTCCAGAGGTTAGACCCTGAGAACAGGCTGGGGGGGCGGGGCAGAGCGGAAACTGCTTGGGAGGTCCAGAAACAATTTGACTGGGCAGAGATTGCCTGGGAGACTAGAAAACAAAGCTGTCGCAGAGGAAGGGAACAATACTCTAGGGGCGGGGAAGTGGAAAGCCACATCAGAGGGAACCTGGGAGAAGAGCCTGGTCTGTGCCCATGGTGGGGAGGGGAGAGAAGAAGGGGTGGGTCCCCACAGAATACCCCCCACGCCACAGCAAGCTTACAGGTCCGCTAGCTAGCTGAAAGCTGTGCTTCCCAGTGCATTCCCTCCCCCCACCCCCGCCACCCCCTACGCTCTCAACAGACTTGGGGCTGCCTGCCATCCAGGAGGGCTGGCCTCAACAATTGCCTGAAGCCTACCACCATAGGGGCTGTCCCTGCACAGGCCTGCTTGCCCTTTGGAGGGGCTACACTTCCGCAGAGCAGCACCAAACACCACCAGCCCCTGAGAAAAGGCCTGCAGCCCAGAAAAGCTAGAACAAGACTAGCCAGGCTGTGAATAGATCTGCCTAATTCTTGGATGGTTTTTCTGAGTCGGGCTGCCCCGGGGAGGAGCCTCTTGGATCTCCAATGGCCCTGCTACCTGCCCAAGCCCCCAGGGGGTGCCCTAGTGAATCAGCTGCATAGGACTGCCAGCTCCAGGCAGGACTCCCTGCAGCCCAGAAAAGCTGCAACAAGCCTGGCCGAGTCAGGAAAAGATCTCAGATGGTTTTTCTGAGTTGGGCTGCCCCAGGGAGGAGCCTCTTGGGTTTCCAATGGCCCTGCTACCCACCCAAGCCCCCAGGGGGTGCCCTAGTGGATCAGCTGCATAGGACTGCCAGCTCCAGGCAGGACCCCCTGCAGCCTAGAAAAGCTGCAACAAGCCTGGCCGAGTCGGGAAAAGATCTCAGACAGTTTTTCTGAGTTGGGCTGCCCAAGGGAGGAGCCTCTTGGGTTTCCAGTGGCCCTGCTACCCACCAAAGCCCCCAGGGGGTGCCCCACTCCTGTGGAATAGCTGCTCAGCACCACCAGCCCCCTGGAAGAGCCCCTGCAGCCCAGAAAAGCTGCAACAAGCTCGGCCAGACTGTGAAAAGATCCGCCTACATTCTCAGGCCGTCCTTCTGAGTTGGACTGCCCTAGGGAAGAGCCTCTTAGGTTCTCAGTGACCCAGATAGCTGCTACAGCCCCCAGGGGTGCTGCACTCCTGAGGAACAGCTGCCCAACACCGCCAACCCCCTGCAAGAACCCCACATCCTAAAAACACCAGAGCAAGCTCTGCATGACCAAGTGAAATCTGCTACCATCGTGGTGTGGACCTCCCAGTCCTGTCTGCCCTCAGGAAGCCCTCCTTTGCTTCAAAGAAACACTGTTAGCCCCATCAACACTCCAGAAAAGCCACACTGCCTCAAAAAAGATTGACCAACAACCCCAGACCTCAGGAAATATTCCACGGCAGTGACAAGGCAAACACTGCCCGATCACGGAGAGTACAACTCCCTCAGGAGAAAGAAAACAACAAGCAAGATGAAGAAGCTGAGAAACCACCCCCAGTCAAACCAACAGGAGAACTCACCTAAAACAGTCAACAATGAAACAGATCTCTGCAGTCTGACAGACCTGGAGTTCAAAAGAGAAATAGTGAAAATACTGAAGGAATTAAGAGAAGATATGAACAGTAATGCAGATACCCTCAGAAAGGAACTAGAAAATATAAGGAGGAGCCAAGAAAAACTAGAACATTCATTTGCAGAGATGCAAACTGAACTAGGGGCAGTAAAAACCAGAATGAATAATGCAGAAGAATGAATCAGTGATATGGAAGATAGAATAATGGAAATCACTCAATCCAGTCAACAGACAGAAAACCGAATCAAAAAACTGGAAAGCAATATAAGAGACCTATGGGATAATATAAAGTGGGCCAATCTATGCACAATAGGAATTCCAGAAGGAATAGAAAAAGATAAGGGGATGGAAAATATATTTGAAGAAATTATCACTGGAAACTTCCCAAATCTAAAGGATACTGGGTTCAAGATACAAGAAGCACAGAGGGCCCCAAACACACTGAACCCAAACAGACCCACACCAAGACACATCATAATAAAAATGGCAAAAGTTAGTGATAAAGAGAGGATCCTAAAGGCAGCAAGAGAAAAACAGAATGTTACCTACAAGGGAACCCCCATAAGAATATCAGCTGATTTCTCTACAGAAACACTACAGGCCAGGGGGGAATGGCAGGAGATATTTAAAGTGCTAAAAGGAAAAAATATGCAACCTAGAATGCTCTATCCAGCAAGAATATCATTTAAAATAGAAGGGGAAATAAAAATTTTTTCCAACAAACAAAAACTTAAAGAATTCAGCAACACAAAGTCCAGGTTAAAGGAAATATCTCTAAACCAAAAAGAAAGGAAGGAAAGGGAAGAAAAAAGAAAAAAAAAAAAAAGAAGAAGAAGAGGAAGAACTAGGACTGAGGAAACCGCAATCAGAGAGCAGTCACTCAAATAAGCCAGCATACAGATTTAATCATGAACATGCTTCAAACAAAATAAAATTAAAAAGAAAAAAATAAAAAAGAGTCATCAAAACCATAAAATGTGGGCAAGGGATGTTAGGAAGTAAATAACCCTTTTTGTTTGCTTGTATGTTTCTCTTCTTAACTTTAATATAGTAATGAAGTGTTTGAACTTACAGGACCATCAGGCTAAAACACACAATTATGGGAAGGGATTAGCATACTTAAAAAACAGGGCAACCACAAGCCAAAACCAAATATTGCATTTGCAAAAAAAAAGAAAAAAAAAACACTCAAGCAGAAAATAACAGGAGACCATCCAACCAAAAAAAAAAAAAAAAAAAAAAAAAAAAGAAAGGAAGAATGGAGAACCATAGAATCAACTGGAACACGAGGTTCAAATGGCAATAAATAATCATCTATCAATTATCACCTTAAATGTCAATGGACTGAATGCCCCAATCAAAAGACACAGAGTGGCTGAGTGGATAAAAAGGCAAAAACCTTCAATATGCTGCCTACAAGAAACTCACCTTAGGACAAAAGATACATATAGATTGAAAGTGAAAGGGTGGGGAAAAATATTTCACGCCAATAGACATGACAGAAAAGCAGGAGTCGCAATGCTCATATCAGACAAAATAGACTTTAAAACAAAAGACATAAAGAAAGACAAAGAAGGACACTATCTAATGATTAAGGGATCCATCCAAGGAGAGGATGTTACTATCGTCAACATATATGCCCCAAATATAGGAGCACCCAGATACATACAACAAATATTAACAGACATAAAGAGAGATATTGATGAGAATATAATCATAGTAGGAGACCTTAATACTCCCCTCACATCAATGGACAGATCCTCTAGACAGAAAACCAATAAAGCAACAGAGATCCTAAAGGAAACAATAGAAAAGTTAGACTTAATTGATATCTTCAGGACACTACATCCTAAAAAAGCAGAATACACATTCTTCTCAAATGCTCATGGAACATTCTCAAGAATCGACCACATATTGGGACACAAAGCTAACCTCAATAAATTTAGGAGCATAGAAATTATCTCAAGTATCTTCTCTGACCACAATGCCATGAAATTAGAAATCAACCATGGGAAAAGCAAAGAGAAAAAACCTACTCCATGGAGACTAAACAACATGCTACTAAAAAAACCAATGGGTCAATGAGGAAATCAAGAAGGAAATTAAAAACTACCTTGAAACAAATGATAATGAAGACACAACCTCTCACAATCTATGGGATGCTGCGAAAGCAGTGCTCAGAGGGAAATTTATAGCAATACAGGCCTTTCTCAAAAAAGAAGAAAGATCCCAAATTGACAACTTAACCCTCCACCTAAATGAATTAGAAAAAGAAGAACAAAAAAGTCCTAAAGTCAGCAGAAGGAAGGAAATTATAAAGATCAAAGAAGAAATCAATAAAATAGAGACTCAAAAAACAATAGAGAAAATTAGTAAAACCAAGAGCTGGTTCTTTGAAAAGGTGAGCAAAATTGACAAACCCCTGGCCAGACTCACTAAAAAGAGGAGAGAAAGAACCCAAATAACCAAAATTATAAATGAAAAAGGAGCAATCACAACGGATACAGCAGAAATAGAAAAAACCATAAGAGAACACTATGAACAACTATACGGCAACAAGTTTGACAATCTGGAAGAAATGGACAATTTTCTAGAATCTTACAGCCTGCTTGAAAGTGAATCAAGAAGAAACAGACCAACTGAACAGACCGATCACTAGAAATGAAATTGAAGAGGTCATAAAATCACTCCCTACAAATAAAAGTCCAGGACCAGATGGCTTCACAGGTGAATTCTATCAAACATATAAAGAGGAATTGGTGCCCATCCTCCTTAAACTCTTTCAAACGGTTGAAGAAGAAGGAATACTCCCAAAGACATTCTATGATGCCACCATCACCCTAATGCCAAAACCAGACAGAGATACCACCAAGAAAGAAAACTATCGCCCAATATCATTGATGAATATAGATGCAAAAATTCTCAACAAAATCTTAGCCAACCGAATCCAACAACATACCAAAAAAATTATACACCATGACCAGGTTGGGTTCATCCCAGGTTCATAAGGGTGGTTCAACATACGCAAATCAATCAACATCATACACCACGTTAACAAAAGAAAAGTCAAAAATCATATGATCATCTCAATAGATGCAGAAAAAGCATTTGACAAAGTCCAACATCCATTCATGATCAAGACCCTCGCCAAAGTGGGTATAGAGGGAACATTCCTGAATATAATCAAAGCCCTTTATGATAAACCCACAGCAAATATAATACTCCATGGGGAAAACTGAAAGCCTTCTCACTCAAATCTGGAACAAGACAGGGATGCCCACTCTCACCACTGCTCTTCAACATAGTTTTGGAAGTCCTAGCCACAGCATTAGACAAACAAAAGAAATAAAAGGCATCCATATAGGAAGAGAAGAGATCAAACTGTCACTGTATGCAGGTGACATGATACTATACATAGAAAACCCTAAGGACTCAACCCCAAAACTACTTGAACTGATTAATAAATTCAGCAAAGTAGCCGGATATAACATTAACATTCAGAAGTCAGTTGCATTTCTGTATACCAGCAATGAAACATTAGAAAACGATTACAAAAATACAATACCTTTTAAAATTGTACCTCACAAAATCAAATACCTCAGAATAGACCTGACCAAGGAGGTAAAGGACCTATATGCCGAGAACTATAAAACTTTAATCAAAGAAATCAAAGAAGATGTAAAGAAATGGAAAGATATTCCATGTTCCTGGATTGGAAAAATCAATATTGTGAAAATGGCCATACTACCCAAAGCAATCTACAGATTCAATGCAATCCCTATCAAATTACCCATGACATTGTTCACAGGACTAGAACAAACAATCCAAACATTTATATGGAACCACAAAAGACCCAGAATTGCCAAAGCAATCCTGAGAAACAAAAACCAAGCAGGAGGCATAACTCTCCCAGACTTCAAGAAATACTACAAAGCCACAGTCATGAAAACAGTGTGGTACTGGTATCAAAACAGACAGACAGACCAATGGAACAGAATAGAGAATCTGGGAATAAACCCTGACACCTATGCTCAGTTAATCTTTGACAAGGGAGGCAAGAACATAAAATGGGAAAAAGAAAGTCTATTCAGCAAGCATTGCTGGGAAACCTGGACAGCTGCATGCAAAGCAATGAAACTAGAACACACCCTCACACCATGCACAAAAATAAACTCCAAATGGCTGAAAGACTTAAATATACGACAGGACACCATCAAACTCCTAGAAGAACACATAGGCAAAACACTCTCTGACATCAACATCATGAATATTTTCTCAGGTCAGTCTCCCAAAGCAATAGAAATTAGAGCAAAAATAAACCCATGGGACCTAATCAAACTGAAAAGCTTTTGCAGAGCAAAGGAAACCAAAAAGAAAACAAAAAGACAACTTTCAGAATGGGAGAAAATAGTTTCAAATGATGCAACTGACAGGGGCTTAATCTCTAGAATATATAAACAACTTATACAACCCAACAGCAAAATAACCAATCAATCAATGGAAAAATGGGCAAAAGACCTGAATAGACATTTCTCCAGAGAAGATATACAGATGGCCAACAAACACATGAAAAAATGCTCAACATTGCTGATTATAAGAGAAATACAAATCAAAACTACCATGAGATATCACCTCACACCTGTCAGAATGGCCATCATTAATAAATCCACAAATGGCAAGTGCTGGAGGGGGTGTGGAGAAAAGGGAACCCTCCTGCCCTGTTGGTGGGAATGTAAACTGGTACAGCCACTATGGAGAACAGTTTGGAGATACCTTAGAAATCTATACATAGAACTTCCATATGACTCCACAATCCCACTCTTGGGCATCTATCCGGACAAAACTCTACTTAAAAGAGACACATACACCCGCCTGTTCATTGCAGCACTATTCACAATAGCCAGCACATGGAAACATCCCAAATGTCCATCGACAGATGATTGGATTCGGAAGATGTGGTATATATCCACAATGGAATCCTACTCAGCCATAAAAAAGAATGACATAATGCCATTTGCAGCAACATGGATGGAACTAGAGACTCTCATCCTGAGTGAAATGAGCCAGAAAGACAAAGACAAATACCATATGATATCACTTATAACTGGAATCTAATATCCAGCACAAATGAACATCTCCTCAGAAAAGAAAATCATGGACTTGGAGAAGAGACTTGTGGCTGCCTGATGGGAGGGGGAGGGAGTGGGAGGGATCGGGAGCTTGGGCTTATCAGACACAACCTAGAATAGATTTACAAGGAGATCCTGCTGAGTAGCATTGAGAACTTTGTCTAGATAATCATGTTGCAACAGAAGAAAGGGTGGGGGGAAAATGTAATTGTAATGTATACATGTAAGGATAACCTGACCCCCTTGCTGTACAGTGGGAAAAGAAAAAAAAATATTAAAAAAAAAGAAAACTACGAAAAAAATCTAGGTACCTATAGTCAACTAATCTCTGACAAATGAGGCAAGACTACACAATGAAAAAAGACATTCTCTTCAATAAGTGGTGCTGGAAAACCTGGATAGCTACATGTAAAAGAATGAAATTAAAACATTCTCTAACATCACACAAAAAAATAAACTCAAAATGAATTAAAGACCTCAATGTAAGACCAGATGCTATAAAACTCTTAGAGGAAAACATAAGCAGAACTCTCTGACATAAATTGCAGCAATATCTTTTTACATCCATCTCCCAGAATAATGAAAAAAAGTGGGATCTATTAGACTTAAAACATAAGGAAAAGGAAACATAAACAAAGGAAAAATACAATCTATAGCATGGGAGAAAATATTTGCAAATGATGCAATAGATAAGTGGTTAATCTTCAAAAATTTATTTTTAACAGAGTTAAACCCACCTTAACTGAAAAGCCTGTCCCTCTCTGGTCCCACTCCTAACCCTTTCTGGGATCTGGCCATGTCTGGGGTAGGGATCAGAGGTTAATTACTACTTATGGCTGCCACTGCATTGTTAAAAAATGGATGCTGCCTCACCTTTGCTTCTTGTTCTCCATTCCCTGTCACACTAAATCCAGGCTCATAAAGACTGAGATGACACAGGGCACAGTTGTCTAACACTGATTAAGAAGACGCAAATGGGAGTTCCCATCATGGCTCAGTGGTTAATGGACCTGATTAGCATCCATGAGGACATGGGTTCAATCCCTGGCCTCATTCAGTGGGTTGGGGATCTGGTGTTGCCATGAGCTTGTGGTGTAGATTGAAGATGTGGCTCAGATCCAGCATTACAGTGGTTGTGGTGTAGGCCGGCAGCTACAGCTCTGATTCAACCCCTAGCCTGGGAACCTCCATATGCTGTGGGTGTGGCCCTAAAAAGACAATAAATAAATAAATAAATAAATAAATAAATAAATAAATAAATAAATAAAAGAAGACACAACTGGGCAGACCCAATGGTTTAGGGAAATCAGTGTAGGAAGAAGAGATTATGTTTTTCTGTAGCACGTCCAGTATGTATGTATAACGGTGGATAGATTCTGTTTGTTTTTCTAAGAGTACTGATTTTCCCCCTCATCTTTGTGTTTCCAAAACCCCAGGTCTATCTGTTAGTAGAGACACAACTGGTCAAATCACATTAACATTAAGAGACTGGGCGGTATTATACCGCCCAGACTCTTAACATCAATTTGATTATGTTATTCTGTGGTATGTCCAGTATCTATAACGGTGGATGGATTCTGACTTATCCCACATTAGGGTCTAGCAATTGGAACAGAGAGGAAGGTGAAGCTAAAACCAGAAAAAAGATCCATGGAATCATGTGAGTTCCACTGCAGAGAATACTGATTTCTTAAACATCCTTGAGCTTTAGTAAACTCTCATATGTCCCACAACCCTTCAACATTTGAAAATTAGATGGATCATGCATGTGCTTTTTCAGAGAATATGGAGTCTGATAAAGCAGCTCAGAGACAAAAAAATCATTTTTACTGCCAGTATCTTATGAGGACTGTTCATTAATAAAATTAAAGCAAAAAACTGAAAAGAAAAAGAAATGGTTCCATCTAGCAGTGACAAAGTGCTGTAGGTTGGAGTGAGAAATGAGGAGGAATTATTCAGGTCCTCCAAGGTTTCATGACAGTTTGTGGTGTCCAACGCACACCTACACAAAAGTCTCCCACACTCCAGCTGTGTCCCCTGCCCAGAATATTCACTGTTTTTTTTTTTTTTTTTTTTTTTTGTCTTTTTAGGGCCATACCCTCGGCATATGGAAGTTCCCAGGCTAAGGGTCTAATTGGAGTTATAGCTGCCAGCCTACATCGCAAATACAGCAATGCCAGATCTGAGTCTCGTCTGCAACCTACACCACAGTTCACGGCAACACTGGATCCTTCACCTGCTGACCAAGGCCAAGGATCGAACCTGCAACCTCATGGTTCCTAGTTGGATTCATTTCCCCTGCGTCAGGACAGGAACTCCTATTCACTGATTTTAAGGCAGGTGTTCCTAAAAGGAAGAATCCACTAATGCATATATAGATCATATACTGTGGGTTATTTCTAGCTGCTCACATTCGATGCTGTTATTCTAGGTATAACAAACACAAGGTAATCACCTTTGGATTTTCAGCAGCAATTGAAAGTTAAGTGAAGGATGTAGTGGGTTGATATATATTTTTAGATATCCATGAAACCTAGTCCACCTAAAACGGAAGTCCCTTACTGAGTTTATTATTAACCTCTCTCTACAAAACTTCATTCCTTTTCTTGTCCCCTCTGACCTCAAACCTGTGCTCACTGACCACTAATCAACCAGAGGCAGGTGACTACTGCTGTGGTCAATAACATCATTAATGTACTAAAATTGCTACTCTGGGTATCATCATTAACTTACAAATGCAAGTTGTTTCTCCAGGGAAGGCTGATCTCACAAACCCCCCAGCTATGGACTCCCTGGCCAGAGAATTTAAACCAGAGACATCCTGATTCCCTAAACTAAATTAAGAAATGTCACGGAAATATCACAAGATGGTGATTAATCCAGCCTCTTTGTTCCAAAACACCCTCAACCCAAAGACCAGGGGGGCATGCATCTGAGACTTGTCTCCCTGCCTTCTCCTTGTTTGGCACCTGCAACACACCCTTACTTTGCTGCAAACTCCTGCTGCCAGAGTTTTGCTTTCTGCACCAAGGGCTTGGGGTTCAGTAACATCTGTGCTCTTAGACATGGAACCTAATTACCATCTTGTGGATTGTGGGGTCAGAGCAGCTTTAACCAGGGCACCTCCACCACCATGCTCTCTATTCCAGAAGAGCTAGTCCTATGGCTCTCTTCTGGGTCCCAAAGTTAAAATTTACTGTCTAAAGGTAAAGATGATGCCTTCAGAAGATGAAGCTCACTGCGCTCTCACCACTCTTGCATCTCCTTTGTGGGAGTATCTGGAAAAAAAGGTGGCTATACAACCTGAGCTTCTTCCTGGGCTGTGTACTTACAGTCTTTATGTCTCTCAACACTTTTGTACCCTCAGGTCACCTGGTGTGTGAGTGAATCTCTTGTCCCCTGGGGTTGGATTAACTGCAATTATTACTTGGTAGCAGAGTGTGGATAAAGCATGTACATTTTTACGTAATAAAAATAAATGTTACTCCTTTTATCGCACTGTATGTCATGTCACATTTAAGCTCATCCAGGTGATTAAGTCACTTACAACTAAAGCGTGGGCACCTTGAGTGTGACTGGTACTTAGGCAATCCCCAGAAACCAATTAAACCCAGATATTATCTCAATTTTGGAGGGAAATGGGTCATTAGACTATTCTTACCCCCCCCTCCCCATACTCCACGTCTGCCACCCTTCTGCACAGGAACGGTCGGTTGCTGTAAACAGAAATCCCATCACACCACTCGTCTGCTTAACCCACAAGGGGCTTCTCTTGAAATAAAATTCTAGTCCTGGGCCGTTCCCTCTGGAGCTCTGCGTCACTGCCCAGCCCTCTGTGGAGCTGCAAAGCTGGCCTTGCCTCTATGCCTGGTCGAGGGAGCTCCCACCTGCTGGTGTGACTAAATTTATGATGAGATTCAGCCCATCTCTCCTTCTAAGACTTTGGGATTCTTCTGTTAACATCCCACATAGTTGCAAATTCTTTCAGCTGTATGTCTCCCACAAGTTCAGTGACTGGATCTTCCATGCCTGCATTTTTTTTTTTAAATTTAAGATAGGAGTTTATTCCTCTCTCATAGAGAAGTCCAGAAAACACTGTTCCAGAGCTGCCTCTGCCTGCATTTAAATTGTTGGTGAAGATACTCTTTGTAACAAGGTTATCTATTCCACAGGAACATACTACACACACTGTGATCATTAGATTGGCTCAGTCTACAAGTTCAGGAGTCCATTTCTTGGAGTTTTGGGGAGGATCAAATGAGATGAAGTACTCCGAGTAGTTCCTTATGTTTGGTGGATGCTCAATAAATTAGGCATTGAGATTTATCCCCATCCTGAAATTCTTAAGTCTAATTTACCTTTGTAGATCTGTTCTTTATTTTTTTAAAAAAGCAATTTCTTTACTTTTTGTTTTGTTTTGTTTTCTTATGGATGGAAATTCTCAGGCTAGGGATCAAATTGGAGCTGCAGCTGCCAGTCTACGCCACAGCCACAGCAACACCAGATCCTTAACCCACTGAGTGAGGCCAGGGATCAAACCTCATCCTCACGGATACTAGTCAGGTTCTTAACCCACTGAGCCACAGTGGTAACTCTTAATCTGTCTCTATTTATCTTTAAAAATTATCAGGTTTTAGTTTCATATGTATTTTTTTTATATGTATTTTAAAAGAGACTATTCTTACCCCTATGATATATTTCTAGGTTTTAAATTTATTTAAGATCACTTTCTGGGTTTCTAAAGGATGATTTTAATATAACTTTTGTTTATTGTAAAATTTATATTTATTGGATTTTTGGAAAAGAAAAATCATGAAAGGGTGTGTGTTTTTATTTTGACATTCTCAGTGAATTGTTTAGGCTTTATACTGTTGAAAGCAGCATTGCCAAATTTGCATTTCTCTAAGATTTCCTAAGATTTTTTTCCCCTCCTAAGTGTGTATATGCTGTGTTTAACTCAAGTTCATGCTAATATTAACTTTCATTTTTTTTCTTCAGTCCTTTTGTCTCTGGCTCGGAATTCATTCCCTAAGCAAAAACAATCAGAATCCCCTTGTGACTGAAAAATAATAGATCCCCAAAGTCTTTTCAGCTCAGGGTCATTTGAGCTCCATTTTTGCCTAAGGAGAGCTTGGGTGCAGGGAACTTAGACTTTCCTCTGCTTGTTCTTCAAAGCACTTCACTCTTTCAGGCAGTGCAGAGCCCATGAATCACCCATAGCTAGAAGGCTCCACAATTTTTCAACCTGATAGGTTCTAGATGAATCTTTACTCCTGAATGCAAATGTTTTATATTTTGTTTCATGGCAACAAAAACTTGTTGTGGGCTCTGTGCCGTTGGATATTTTCAATCCTTTTGGTTGAATTAGACATTTATTCAATTTTTTCTTTTTCTTTTCTTTTTTTTTTTTTTTTTGGTCTTGTCTTTTTAGGGCTGTACCCATGGCATATGGAGGTTCCCAGGACAGTGGTCTAATTGGAGCTGTGGCCGCAGGCCTACACCACAGCCACAGCAATGCCAGAGCCACAGCAATGCCAGATCCAAGCTGCATCTGAGACCTATACCACAGCTCACGGCAATGCCAGATCCTTGACCTGCTGAGCGAGGCCCAGCGATCGAACCTGCAACCTCATGGTTCCTACTTGGATTTGTTTCCCCTGCGCCACGATGGAAATTCCTATTCAATCATTTTGGTTGTCTCATATATTTGTTAAAATAGGGGAAGGGTTTTTTTTTTTGTTTGTTTGTTTTTGTTTTGTTTTTTTGCTTTTTAGGTCCACAACTGAGGCATATGGAAATTCCCAGGCTAGGGGCCAATTAAGAGCTGCCCCTGCTGGCCTATACCACACCACAGCCAGAGCAACGCAGGATCCCAGCTGCTTCCATGACCTACACCACAGCTCATGGCAATGCCAGATCTTTAACCCACTGATCAAGTCCAGGATACAAGTTGGGTTCATTACTACTGCACCACCACAGGAACTCCAAGAAAGTTTTATTTAGGATCTTATATCTATACTTCCAATGACTTGCCTACCAGGTTGATTCTTGGTTCATCACCAGGCTTTGGGTGCCCTAAAACTGGGAGGGCATGCCATGCTTGCTGCTATTTTAAAGCAGACATATTTGTAATCACTTCCCACATGTAAGCTTCCCATTGCAAAGTTCCTGTTTAACATCAAAGATAGTTTCCCACTTTGTGACTCCTCAGCCCTATAGAGTGTGTTCTGCAAGAGTGTTGGGGATGGAGAGTCTGGTGTGGAGGGGATCTTTCGAGTTCTCTTCCTTACTGTTAACCCTTCCTGTAGCCCAGCAAGTGAGAGACAAGACAAAACACCAAACACTTCACTCACTGAATCTGATGTCCAGGGTGGAGGTTACTGTCAAATCTCAGGCATCAGTGTGTTGGTGGGCCACAGGCTGTGGCAGAATCCTGCTGACTTCACTCTCTGCAGCTACAGCCTCTATTATCAGCATGAGTAATTGGCCGTGTGAGTCAATGCTATGATTCCTAGAGTGCTAGGTTACAAAGAGCAGAAGTTATGCCTATCTTTACAATTAGTTCTGTAAATTAGAAGATAAGGCTTGCAAAGGTTCAAAAGCAGTTTGTAAATAATATGTGATAATGATGATGGCTTAATAATAAAGATAAGATGATTACGTGAAGAACTGAAGTCAATTCAAGAAAGCTATTTGTCACGTGGAACTCCTAAAATGACACTTACAGTTTATTTCTTTGTATCAAGAAAAATCACAGGAATATTTTTCTGATAAAGTTATACTGTGACATATATCCCAATTACTAATAAATCCTGTGGCAATTTTTTTCTGAAGAATTAGCACTCAAATACCACCCATGATAATATGGTAGGTCTCTAAATGGGCAGGAAAATAACCAAAGCACTTTAACCCTCTGGCTTAGGATAGCAATAAAAACTTATCATAGCTGAGCAATTATGCTTAGAGAAAATATGTAACAACAATATTTCTAAGCTGCAAGGAACTTAAGAAATTTCTTTTTTCTTTTTTTTTTGTCTTTTTGCCTTTTCTAGGGCTGCTCCCTCAGCATACGGAGGTTCCCAGATTAGGGGTCTAATCGGAACTGTAGATGCTAGCCTACACCAGAGCCACAACGCAGGATCCGAGCTGAGTATGCAACCTACACCACAGCTCATGGCAACCCCAGATCCTTAACCCACTGAGCAAGGCCAGGGACCGAACCCACAACCTCATGGTTCCTAGTCGGAGTCATTAACCACTATGCCACAATGGGAACTCCCAAGAAATTTCATTAGGAGTTCCCAATGTGGCTCAGTGGTAATGAACCCAACTAGTATCCGTGAGGATACAGGTTTGATCCCTGGCCTTGCTCAGTGGGTTAAGGATCCAGCATTGCCGTGAGCTGTGGTATAGGTCACAGACACAACTTGGATCCTGCCTTGCTGTGGCTGTGGTGTAGGCCAGTAGCTGCAGCTCTGATTTGACCCCTGGCCTGGGAACCTCCATATGCTGAGGGTGTGGCCCTAAAAAGACAGACAGAAAGACAGACAGACAGACAGACAAAAAGAAAGGGAATTCATTAGACAACGATCTCACTCATCCTTGGAACTATGTATACCATTTCTCAAACTCGACAGGTTAAACACTGAATTCCTGCTTTATCTCACTTACAACTTCCATTCACAGAACTTCCTTTCTCATTTGATAATAGCTGCTGGTTGCTTCAGACAAAATTCTTAATGTCATCCTTGACTCTTCTCTTTCCTTCACACTCCATATCTTCTTCCATCAAGAAATCCTGTTGGATTTATCTTGAAAGTATATTTTGAATTCCATCACTTCTATTGCAACCACCCTGAAGTGAGGCACTTTTAGGTCTTGTCAGGTTTAATGAACTAGGCTCCTAACTGATCTCTTACATTCTTCCCTTGCTTTTCTTAAGTCTCTTTTTAAAACAGCATTAGAAAAATCATCATATTACATTTATCAGCTCAAAGTTCTATTATAACTTCTCATTCTACTCAGGCAAAAAACTACCATCCTTATATCAGCCTCTTAGAAGACTTTATGTAGTCTGGTTCCCTTTTGTCTGTGATTTTCTCTCCTACTTCTCTTCCCCTCACTCACTGCATTCCATGTACACCCCATTTACATCAATGGGTATATCATACAGACAGAAAGTCAAGAAAACAGCAACCTTTTTTTTTTTTTTTTTTGTATTTTTTTCTACCTTTTCTAAGGCCTCTCCCAGGGCATATGGAGGTTCCCAGGCTAGGGGTCTAGTAGGAGCTGTAGCCTCCAGCCTTTGACAGAGTGACAGCAACGTGGGATCCAAGCCGCATCTGCGACCTACACCATAGCTCATGGCAACGCCAGGTCCTTAACCCACTGAGCAAGCCCAGGGGAGTGAACCCGCAACCTCATGGTTCCTAGTCGGATTTGCTAACCACTGCGCCATGATGGGAACTCCCAAAAACAGCAACCTTAAATAAAATACTAGACTATATGGCCTTGATAGAATTGTACAGGTCATTCCATCCAAATGCAGCAGAATACACATTCTTCTCAAGTGCCCATTGAACTTTCTCAAGGATAGACCATATGCTGGGACATAAAACAATACATTTAAGAAGACTGAAATCCTACCATGCATATTTTCTTTTCTTTTCTTTTTTTTTTGTCTTTTTGCCACTTCTAGGCTGCTCCTGCGGCATAAGGAGGTTCCCAGGCTAGGGGTCGAATTGGAGCTATAGCCACCATCCTACACTACAGTCACAGCAACATGGGATCTGAGCCACGTCTAGACCACAGCTCATGGCAACACCAGATCCTTAACCCACTGAGCAAGGCCATGGATTGAACTTGCAACCTCATGGTTCCTAGTCGGATTTATTAACCACTGCGCCACCAAGGGAACTCCTAGGCATATTTTCTGATCACAATAGTATGAACTTAGAAGTCAACTACAAGAAGAAAACTGGAAAAATTACAAATATGTGAAGACTGAACAACATTCTATTAAACAACTACTAGGTCAATGAACATATTACAGGAGAAATAAAAAATTAAAGGCAAATGAAAATGAATATACAACATACTAAAATCTATGGGTATAGCAAAAGCAGTATAAGTGGTAAGTTTATAGCAATATAAGCCTACCTCAAGAAACTAGAAAAATTTCAAATAAATACCTAAAAGAACTAGAAAAGTCAGAAAAAGTGAAGCCCAAAGTCAGTAGAAGCACAGGAATAAATAGATATCAGAGGTGAAATAAACAGAGATTAAAAAGATAAAGATCAATGAAACTAAGAAATATGAAAAGATAAATAAAATTGACAAATCTTTAGCTAGACTCATCAAGAAAAAAAGAGAAGGATATGGTAAAATCAGAAATGAAAGAGGAAATAACAGTGGATAGCAGAGAAATATAAAGGATTAAGACTATTATGAACAGCTATGTGTCAACAAATTAGACAACCTGGAAGAAATGGACAAATTCTTAGACTCTTACACCCTCCCAAGACTGAATCATGAAGAAATAGAAAATATGAATAGAATGATCACTAGTACAGAGATTGAAACAGTAATCAAAAATCTCCCAAAAACAAAAGTCCAGGACCAGAAGTTTTCACAGATGAATTCTACCAAACATTCAAAGAAGATTTAAAACCTTTCCTTCTCAAACTGTTTTAAAAAATTGGAGAGAAGAGGACATGTCCTCTCATTTGTGAGGCTAACATCACACTGATTATCAAAACCAAAGACAACACAAAAAGGAAAATTAAAGGTTGATGTATCTGATGAACATAGATGCAAAAATCTGAATTATTATTATTATTAGCAAACTGAATACAAAAATACATTAAAAGGATAATACACCATGATCAAGTGGGATTTATTCCAGTGGTTCCACAACCACAAATCAATAATTGTAATATACTACATTAACATAATGAAGGATAAAAACTATATGATCTTCTAAATAGATACAAAAAAAGCATTAGACAAGATTCAACGCTCATTTACAATAAAATCTCTCAATAAAGTGCTTATAAAAGGAATATACTTTAACACATTAAAGGCAAAATATGACAAACCCATGGCTAACATCATACTAAGCAGTGAAAAATTGAAAGCTATCCCTTTAAAATCAGAAACAAGACAAGGATTTCACCTTTTACTACTCTTATTCGACATAGTATTAGAAGTCCTAGCCAGAGAAATTAGGCAAGAAAAAGAAAAAAAGAGTCCAAATTATAAAGGAAGAAGTAAAAGTGTCACTATTTGCAGAAGAAATAATTTTATGTATGGAAAACCTTAAATGCCCAACCAAAAACTAGTAAAAATAATAAAAAAATAAAGTTTCAGAATACAAAATCAACACATAAACTGTTGCATTTCTATGTGCTAAGAAAGAGCTAGCAGAAAGAGAAATTAAGAAAAAAATTCCATTTACAATCATAAAAGAATAAAATACCAAGGAATAAATCTAACCAAGGAGGTAAGAGACCTGTACACTGAAAACTAGAAGACATTTTTGAAAGAAATTGAAGAAGATACAAATAGGTGGAAAGACATTCCATGCTCATGAATTGGAACAATTTACATTGCTAAAGTATCCATATTACCTCAAGCAATCTGCAGATTCAATGCAATCCCTATAAAAATCCAAAGGACATTTTCACAGAAATAGAATTGAAAAATCTAAAAATTTATGGAATTATAAAAAATCCTGAATAGCCAGAGCAATCCTGAATCAAAAAGAACGAACTTGGAAGTATCACATTCCCTGATTTCAGACTATATCACTAAGCTATAATACATGGCATGGTAGTGGCAGAAATATACATAGATCAAGAGAACAGAATAGAGAGCCCAGAAATAAACCCACATGTATCTAGACAATTAGTCTATGACAAAGAGAAAAATTTGCCATTTTTTGGAGAAAAAACAGTTCTTCCATAAATGGTGTTGGGAAAACCAGAGAGCCACATGCAGGAAAATCAAACTAGACCACTGTCTCACAATATACAAAAAATTAACTCAAAATGGATTAAAAACTTGAAGCTAAGACCTGAAAACATAAAACTCATAGAAAAGACCTTTGGCAATCCTCTCTTTGACACCAGTCTTAGCAATATCTTTCTAGACTTATCCCCTCAGGCAAGGGAAACAAAGGCAAGAATAAACAAATGGGACTACATCAAACTAAAAGGCTTTTGCACAGCAAGAAAACCATCAACAACAACAAAAATTTACTGAATGGGAGAATATATTTTTAAACAATATATCTGATAAAGGATTCATATCCAAAATACGTACAAACTCATACAACTCAACAACTAAAAATACAACTCAATGCAGAGACACTGAATAGATGTTTTTCTGAAGAAGACATGCAGATAGCCAACAGACAAGTGAAAAGGTTTTAAACATCACTAATCATCAGGGAAATGCAAATAAGAACAATAATGAGATAGTTTCTACCCCCTATCAGAATGGCTGCTGTCAAAAAGACAAGGAATAATAAATGTTGGATGTAGAGACAAGGGAATTCTCATTCACTATTGGTGGGAACGTAAAGTAGTGCAGCCACTGTGGAGAACCGTATGGAGGTTCCTCAAGAAATTAAGAATAGAACTATCATCAGTTCCAGTTATCCCACTTTTGGGTATTTATGCAAAAAATATAAAAACACTAATTCAAAAATATATATGCATTTTCATGTTCAACACATTATTTCCAATAGCCAGGACATGGATACAACCTAAGCATTCATCAAGAGATGAATAAAAAAGTGAGATTGTGTGTGTGTGTGTGTGTGTGTCTGTCTGTATACACATACACAAGAGAATATTACTCAGCCATAAAGAGGATGAAATAATACCATTTGTTATAGCATGGATGGACACTTCTCTGATGGAGGAAGACAAATACTCTATGATTTCACTGATGTGTGGAATGTAAATAAACAAACAAAAACTCCAAAATAAATAAACAAACCAAGCCAAAGAAACACAAATGCATAAATACAGAGAATAGAGTAGTGATTACCAAAGGGAGAGGGGAGCGGGAAGGGCTTAAGCGGGTAAAAGGGTAAAGGAGGTCAATTGTATGATGACAGATGAAAACTAAGTTTACCATGGTGAGCACACTGCAGGGTACATAGAAGAAACATGATGTTGTACACATGAAACATATAATGCTATAAACCAATGTTACCTCAATAAAAATAAATCTAAAAAAGTAGGATGATAACACTTCTAGGAAAAAAGAACCTAGAAGATATCTTTGCAATTTGGGAATCAAAGGAGACTTTATATAGCACACAAAAATTAATAACCATACATAATATAGGTAATTAGACGTCACCAAAATGAAAACTAGTACTCATCAAACTACCCCCATAAGAGAATGAAGGGCAATCCACAGAGTGGGAAAGCATATATTCATGATATATACCTGACACAGGACTTGCAGCTGCAATATATACTTATAAAAATTCCTCTAACTCAGTAATCAAAAAAAAAAAAACACCGTAATTTTTAAAAAAATGAGCCAAATATTTGAATAGATGTTAAATAAAGGAAGATACACAGATGACCAGTAAGTCCGTGGGAAATTGCTAAGCGGAGTTAGTCATCAGGTCAACCCAATAAAGTCAAAACAAGACAGCATTCACCAACCACCAGAATAACGCAAATTACAAGGGCTGACCACCTGAAAATGAGCAGGGATGTGAAATAACTGAAGTGAGGAAGATCATGTGATGTGTTCACTTTGGAAAGGCTCTGATAGTGTTTTGGAAAACTGAAATTATTAGTACATGACGACTCAGCAATGCTACTCCTAGGTGTTTACACAAGAGGCTGCAAACGAAGGTCCAGAGAAAGATGCATGTAAGAATGTCCACAGCAGACTTGTTTTTAAAAGCCCTAAATGGGTTGTTGAGTGTCCATCAGCAAAAGATGGATAAACAAATTGTGGTGCATTCATGCGATGGATACCATTGTGGATACCCACAAGTGAAAAAGCTGACTTACTGATTCAAGCGAAAACATGAATTAATCTAAAAAAAAAAAAAAAGCATGTTCATGTACTGTACAGAGAAGAAGAATGTTTGCCCCTAGGGGTGGGGGGAGACTGACTGGGCAGGGGTGAAAGCCTTTTAAGATCTTGGATGAGGGATACATTCTCCATCTTGACAGGGGCTTGGATTACACCAAGGTATGTATTTATCAGAACACATCAAATGGTACACTAAAGATTTGTGCATTTCCCTGAACATGAATGTTACCTCAAGGAAAAAGAAAAACAACTCTTACTAGTTAAACCTAAGTTAACACTATGTTTCCCTGAGTGTTTAGGGGTACAGTTTAAACACTATAAATTGAGATCTGCAAATTTATTTTTAATTTTTTTATAAGTTCCTGGGCTAGGGGTTGAATCTGAGCTGCACCTGCGACCTACACCATACCTTGAGGCAAAGCCTAATCCTTAGCCCGCTGAGCAAGGCCAAGGATCAGATTTGCATCCTCCTGGGTACTTTGTCTGGTTCTTAACCAAATGTGCAACAACAAGAACTTTGAGATCTGCAATTTTAAAATGCATCATGAAAGTAAAGATAAACTTGTGGATAGATATATAGATACTGGATAATATATAAAGAACCAATATAGGAAAATGTTCATTGTGGAATCTGCAGGGATCTGTATGGTAGGTATTTGGGTTTTCTCAGTGTAATTATTTCTTTTTTCCTATATGTTTGAAAATGTTCATAATAAAGAGTCTTTGCTGCTAAATCCTAGATAAAATGACTTGGGCTTGTAGACAAGAAAAACAGCATTTTGTGTGTGTTTGTATAGATTAATTATGACTATTGAATCCCAGAAAATTTTTGTTTTTATTGTTGATAATGTAATTACTACTCAGTCTCAACAGAGAATTGTTCTGTGAGCCCAGGTGGATTTTCTGGGCTTATTATACAATAGGCCATCAATATCAGTGTGATCCAATCTGAATTTTGAGGCATATCCCATGGCATTTTACCTCAGAATGCTGGTTGAATAACTAGAACAAAATTATGTTGGTTACAGATTTATGTTATGAGAGTTAGCTTACAAAAAGCCTTTAAAATACTCAGAAGGAGATGTTTTTCTGCTTTCAGTCTAAATTAAAAATAAATAAATCATTACTTAACTGTGTTCCTCAGAAATATTTCTCTTGAAATTATTTCTTGCCTTCACCAAAATACAGCACCATCTTTCAACACTAGTAAAGTCGGAGAACAGAGAGAAATCTTGTGTTTCCATTTAATTTGCTTAATTCCACCTTGGAATTAAATGAAAAAATACATATCTTCTAATTTGGGGAAAAAAACAAAACAAAACACCTAGCACAAAGAAACCAATCATAGCAAAGGAGGAGAAAAATATTCGGAGGGACTGTTCTACAAAGTGTAGTTTTCTTCTTTTAAGCTGGATTTCTTTTACTTAAAAAATATCTCCAGGAAAGAACAGTATGTGGAATCTGATAGTTATGGTGATAAAGTATAATACTGGTCAGTAAGGGCTAATAAAAAAGGAGTTTCATTTTGAGATGAAAAGCATGAGGATTTTATAAAGACTTACCAGAATTATTTCTGTCCCTGGCAGAGGCTAGGCAGAAACCCATGAGCCTGATCAGACAGAGGCTGCAGTGTCTCAGGGTCAAGACAGGACAGGTTGTGTCCGTTAATAAATATTTCACTGCACTCTATCTACCAGACCATGGAAACTCAGGCGTTTCCTGATGCCACTTCATAAACCAAAGTTTAGTAATCTCCCAGCAGGGAGTTTTCATTAGAATTTGTCCAAGGAGAATCTGTATTCCTAAGGGGTGGGGGGGAACCTTCTGAAGTCTGAAGAAGGAAACAGGAAATGGTATGAATGAAATTCAGTTATCGACTTTTCCTATCACACCCTCTGCAAACACCACCCATATATACAGCTCTGAGCCAGCAGAGCCGGCCCGAGGCTGACACGCACCAGAGCTGCAACTGGTAGTTTACGAGTGACGTGACTGAACACAGGTCAATTTCTATAGCCTCTTTTAAGGATAAGCCAGGCTGAACATACAGGAGTTTGGTAAACAATTAACTTTCCAACCACTGTTTATCTTGGGACTTTACAGATAGCTGTCAGCTTGCCTTGCTATTTATTGCTCTTTTGAGTAGCCCTTTTGCTGTTTATTTCATCAGGAGGTCTCATTCCTTTATTTTCTCTTATTTGATATACTTTTTTTTTAACTTTAAAAGCATGAATGAATAAATTAATGCAGGAATAAGAGCAACGCTTCTGGGAAGACTACAGCAACATTTAAGTATTCCCACAATGAGGTCTTTGGGTGGAGGGAGTTATTCTAAGAGACACTAGAGTTTATATGTCCTGTGAATGAAAGTCTGTGATCTCTCTCAAAATGCGAGGAATAGGGAGTTCCCACTGTGGTTCATTGATAACAAACCCGACTAGTATCCATGAGAATGCTGGTTCAATTCCTGGTCTTGCTCGGTGGGTTAAGGATCCGGCATTGCTGTGAGCTGTAGGTCTGTGGTATAGGCCAGCAGCTGCAGTTCTGATTTAACCTCTAGCCTGGGAACTTCCATATGCCACAGGTGTGGCCCTAAGAAAGAAAAAAAAATGTCAAGAGTACCATACAGATGTCTGAGAAGGCAAGGGCAACTCAGGGCCCTCCCACAAACCACGTTTTGCGGGGTTCCAATTCAGCCTCCTCCCTCCTCGGCTGTACTTTTACCACCAGAGTCCCCAGCAAGTTACAGGTAGGAGTTATGTTCCTCAGTTTGAGAGGCACTGATAAAAACCTAGAGCAACCATTACACTGTGAGGGAAGGCTAAGTGCTTTCTCCTATGGCAGCCCAGCCACTTTCCACATTGCACTGGAAGCTCTCACCAGGGCCACCTGTGACCTGCAAACATCTCCATGCCGGACAGCTGCACCCAGGCTCTCTGGCATGGAAGGACATACAGCTTCTGGAGGCAGTCCCTTCCTTTTTTTGGGGGGGGCTGCACCTGCAGCATATGGAAGTTCCGAGGCCAGGGGTCAAATGGGATCTGTATCTGAGGACTACCCCACAGCCATGGCAACACCAGATCCTGCAGTAGCTGAGATGGTTTCTTTGAAAATAGGTGTAAGTCTTTACATTTCTGTCTCCTAAATTCTATCTTGTTAGTTTCTAGTTTTGTTGTGTAACGGATGGAGCATCTCTCACAGCTTTGAGTCTTTCTCAGATTTGATAAGCATATTGTTTCCTCTGTCTGGTTGCTGGTAAAACTCTTGAAAAGCATGGGCTGAAGATAGCACTTGAAATCTGCAAGATGATTCAAATATACTAATCAATCTTGTCATGTTGTTCACTAACTCTTTTTCTTTCCTTTTCTTTTCTTTTCTTTTCTTTTCTTTTCTTTTCTTTTCTTTTCTTTCCTTTTCTTTTCTTCTTTTCTTTCTCTCTTTTGTTTTTCTTATGCTGCACCTGTGGCATACAGAAATTCCCAGGCTAGGCATTGAATCAGAGCTACAGCTGCTGGCCTATACCGCAGCCACAGCAACACCGGATCCTTAACCCACAGAGTGAGGCCAGGGATCAAACCTCGTGGACACTCTGTCTGGATATTAACCCTGCTGAGCCACAACAGGAACTCCTGTTCACCCAGCTCTTAACCCTCAGAAGGTTACTGCCATCACTAAGCATCTTTGCGTACCTGGAGAACATCATGGGTACACTGACTGTGACTTGCTGGTAGCTAGGTAAGCTTTTGTTGATTCCTCTAAGTTGACTCTGAGTAATAGATTGGTCAAAGATCACTGCTCTTGAAGATGAACTTGATCTCAGGGACCAGGGCCTTCTCTTCTGGTGCTGACACTTGCTCCCTTTAGTAGTGAACATTCTCTCAAGATGAGGTAATCCTGGCCTCCTATTAGGACCTGGAGAACTTGGGCCCCTTAAACCCTGGTGAGGATGTAGGGTGGGAAGCAAACTGTGACTTTTTCTCAGAGAAGAGAAATTCTTGTGGTTTGGCTTTTCTCAAAGTGTTTAAGTTGGGTTCTGGACTTGGACCATAAAGAGGTTATTTGATTCTGTGAACCTCTTTATTTTATTTCAAGGAAAATCCTACTAACACATGGTGTAGATAAGACATATAAAGATTAGGAATGTGTTTATAACATTGTTACTCTGAAAGTGACACAGGGCAAATTCTCTTTAGATACGGACTTCATTTGGACTTTGTTTTTAATTTACATTTTGCATAAAAGTTTAAAATTCAAAAGGTTCAAAAGGGAACATACACAAAGTTCTTGCTCTCATCGCTGTTTTAGCCACTTACTTACCTTCACTAAAGACGACCAAATTCACTAGGGTGTGTATGAGGATTCCAGAGATATTTTATGCATATGCAATCAAATATGCAAAAATACTTTGCTAGATTATCATACACATATTTTTATGTATTTTCGTTTTTCCATTTAATATATCTTGCAGATAGATTACTCTAAGATATAATTTTTTTTTTGTCTTTTTGTCTTTTCTATGGCCGCACCCACAGCATATGGAGATTCCCAGGCTAGGGGTCTAATCAGAGCTGTAGCTGCCAGCCTATGCCAGAGCCACAGCAACTCGGGATCCGGAGCTGCGTCTGCAACCTACACCACAGCTCACGGCAACGCCGGGTTCTTAACCCACTGAGTAAGGTCAGGGATCGAACCAGCAACCTCATGGTTCCTAGTTGGATTCATTAACCACTGAGCCATGACAGGAACTCCATAAGATATAAAATCTTTTAAATGAAGTTATAATGTTTTTTCTTTTTATTTTTTAAAATTATTATTAACTCGATAGCTGAGAAATTAAAATATATACTCAAACAGGTACCAAGGTATAGTTATCCAGCTTCGACAATTAACAACTCAAGATCAGTTTACAGCTCAAACCTATTATCAATTCAAGGCCATTCACCCCTTTTCTTTGAAAAGTAACTGAGTTATTTTTTTTAATCATTTTTTTATTTTTTATTTTTTATTTTAATTTTTTGTCTTTTTGGTATTTCTTTGGGCCTCTCCCACGGCATATGGAGGTTCCCAGGCTAGGGGTTGAATCGGAGCTGTAGCCACTGGCCTACGCCAGAGCCTCAGCAACGCGGGATCCAAGCCGCGTCTGCAACCTACACCACAGCTCACGGCAACGCCGGATCGTTAACCCACTGAGCAAGAGCAGGGATCGAACCCGAAACCTCATGGTTCCTAGTCGGATTGGTTAACCACTGCGCCACGATGGGAACTCCATAACTGAGTTATAATTAACATACAGTATATTGTTAGTTTCAGATGTACAACGTAATGATTTGACAATTTTCTACTTTATGAAATGATCACCACGATGTCAGTTATCATTTGAAACCGTCAAAGTTGTTACACGAATATTAATTATGCTTCCGTATGTACATTACATCCCCATGACTTATTTCTTATGTAATTGGAAGTTTTTACCTCTTAATCTCCTTCACCTCTTTAGTCTGTTCCCACAAGCAACCGCCAGCTACCAGTTTAAGCTCTGTAGCCATGAGTCTGTTTCTGTTTTGTTTTCTTTTGTTTTTTTTTTTTTTAGATTCCACATGTAAGTGAAATACAGTATTTATCTTTCTATGTCTGACTTATTTCACTTAGCATAACATGAGGTTTTGGGGGGTGGTTTGTCTTTTTTTTTTTTTTTTTTTTTTTTTTTTAAGGGCTGTATCCATGGTACATGGAGAATCCCAGGCTAGGGGTTGAATTGGAGCTGTATCTCCTGGCCTACACCACAGTTCACAGCAATGCCAGATCCTTAACCCACTGAGCAAGGCCAGGGATCAAAACTGCATCCTCATGGATACTTGTCAGGTTTGTTTCTGCTGAGCCACAATGGGAATTCTGAAGGTTTTTTTTTTTTTTTTTTTTTTTTTTTTTTTTGTCTTTTTGCCTTTTTCTAGGGCTGGTCCCTCGGCATATGGAGGTTCTCAGGCTAGGAGTCTAATCAGAGCTGTAGCCACTGGCCTATGCCAGAGCCATAGCAACACGGGATCTGAACCACATCTGAGACCTACACCACAGCTCACGGCAACGCTGGATCCTTAACCCACTGAGCAAGGCCAGGGATCAAACCTGCAACCTCAAGGTTCCTAGTCAGATTCATTAACCGCTGCGCCATGATGGGAACTCCAAGGTTTGTTATTTTTAAGTGTCACATTAAAAGAAGTTTTTCCTGTGCTGCAGTTATTAGCTTTTATTTTGATATTAAAATATTAAAAATCACATTATTTTAAAGTTATTTAGAAAGTTAACTTGACATAGACCACTAGATGGTACTATCATCACAAATAAGTGAAATACATAGTCTTTTAAAATTAATTTGCACATTATAAGGAAAAACCCAACTACCATGAAACTATACAAGGTAATAATAAAAGGTAAACTTCTAAGTACTATTCTCCAAAATAGTCACTGATAACATGGAGATCTTTCTTTCTTTCCAGTTATTTTATCCATGATTGTACATCTATAAGTTCATTTATCCCTTATCTATGTATTCTTTAATAAAAATTATCTCATACATACATTATTATTTGGAAGATTACTTTTTGAAACGTAATAATATATAATGTAATTCTTTCCATGTCAGTACATATAATTAATTTCATCCTTTAATAACATTTGTTGAGTAAATTGTTTTAAATAGTTGGAACAGGAGTTCCCATTGTGGTTCAGTGGGTTAAGAATCTGACTAGTATCCATGAGGAGGCAGGTTTGATCCCTGACCTCGCTCAGTGGGTTAAAGGATCTGGCATTGCTGTGAGCTGCGGTGTAGGTCTCAGATGCAACTCAGATGTGGCATTGCTGTGTCAGGGGCATAACCCAGCAGCTGCAACTCTGATTCAACCCCTAGCCTGGGAAATTTCATATGCTGTGGGTGCAGTCCTAAAAAAGCAAAATGAATAAATAGAACAGGGAACTGCATCCAATCTCTTTGGATAGAACATGATGAAAGATAGTATGAGAAAAAGAATGTATATATATGTATATATATGACTGGGTCACTATGCTGTATAGCAGAAATTGACACAACACACTGTAAATCAACTATACTTTAATAAAAAAAATAAAGTTTAGGAGTTCCAGTCGTGGCTCAGTGCTTAACGAATCTGATTAGGAACCATGAGGTTTCAGATTCAATCCCTGGCTTTGCTCAGTGGGTTAAGGATCTGGCATTGCTGTGAGCTGTGGTGTAAGTCACAGATGCAGCTCCGATTAGACCCCTAGCCTGGGAACCTCCATATGCTGAGGGAGCAGTCCTAGAAAAGGCAAAAAGACAAAAAAAAAAACAAAACAAAACAAAAAAAAATAAAACAAACAAAAAATAGTTTAAAAAATAAAATAAAAATAGTCAGAACATTGTAAAGTGTTATAATTTTGTATATTTGTTTGTGTAATTGTTATAATTACTTAAAGTCATATATATTAGCTATAATTGATTTCACAGCTACTAATAGATTTTAGGTTCTTCTGAATTTTTGCTTATACAAACAGTAGTGCAGCAATCATCCTCATGCACTTATCCTGGTGCACTCGCCGTAGACATCCATGTTGGCCTTATCATCTCTCAGACTTTAGAATCTTGACCTCCCATGAATTAAGGCTCCTAGTTTTGCAGTTGAGCAGTTAAACAGGCCATTCTCATTCTTGATTCCATTTAATCCCTTTGAATCTGATCTATTCTCTCTGCCCATCCTGCTCTCCTTCTCAGCTTTAAGAATCATTCCTTCTGAACACTCTGGACAATGTTCCTGGCTGCCATTCTTTTCTCTCAAATATCGTTTTGGGCCCTCAGGGAGACTTTTCAGTCTGGAAACTTATATGTTCTTCTATTCTGGAAAATGTTTTTGTATTAGTTCTTTGATAATTTCCTCCCCTCTCTTTTATTTTTTTCTCTTTCAAGAATTCCTATCAGAGTTCCTGTTGTAGCTCAAAAGGTTAAGGATCTGATGTTGTCTGTGCTGTCACATCTTTTTAAAAATATATATGAATATGTATACACATACACACACATATATATATATATATATATATATATATATATATATATATATATAAAAGTCCAACACTAGACACTGTCTACTGCAACCATATGAGTGACCCTAAGTAGAACATACAGCTGAGCCCTGTGAAACCACAGGACCAGTAGAAGTAACAATAAATTTCTGTCTTGAGCCTGTAAGTTTAGGTTAAACTGTTACACAGTACTAGATACATGCAACAAAGATGCTCTGTAACTAGGATTCTGTTGTAACAAAGACCTAAAATGGTGGCATTGGCTTTGGGACCACGCAGCAGCTAAATACTGAAGGGTCTTGGGGGCACTGTTAATAAAACCTGAGGGACAGTTAGGAAATTTCTATTGAAGCTGGAGAAAGAGAGCTCTAGCAAATTTGGCAACAATGTTGCCTACAGAAATGCCGCCAGTGAAAAAGAACTCATGGATTTGGCCAAGGAGAGTCCATGCCAAAACTGCCTCTTTTTTTCTCTTAGCTAGGAGAGATGAGCTAAAAAGAGGTACTCTTTAAATTATGGGCCAGTTTCCCAGGGAGTGACATTTACTCTAGGTAAGGAAGTACCTGGGTAAAAATCACATCAAGGACATTACTAGTAACTCTCGTGTCAGGGCGAAACTGTTGCTAAGGGTGGAAATGCAGTCAAGGGTGTAGCCATTACACCCAGCAGTTGGCTCTCAGAAGGACTTATGGGTGTGCCTTGCAGACCCTGGGCAGGAATGTAGCACTTCTGAGAATCTTATGGGCATTTTCCCACAGTGCCCTGACTCTCAGGCCAAGGTGGAGAAGTAGGTTTATCCCAAAGAGCTTTGGCCATGGCTTTTGCATAAAAGAATGAACCCCCATAAGAAATGGGAAACATGTTAAGTTTTTAAGAGGCATTGTTAGAAGCACAGTCTTCTTGGATTAAAAGTTTCAAAAGGACCTAAAAGTCCCCGAATTTCTTTAGGCAGGAGGCATTTTGAGGAAACTACTCAGCAGTAAAATGTGGATGATTTCTTATAGAAAAGGAAGATGGGCTCAAAATGAAGAGCAAAGAGTCCAGAGGGTACAACCCAAGGTCCTGAAGAACCACTGCCAAGGAGTGGATGGACTCTGGTACCTGCCAGGATTTCAGAATTGTTTTGGACCAGATGCTGACTAGTTTAGCCATACCCATCCTGCTGTTTTTAAGGAGGACATTTATTGTGGTTTTCCCATTCCTGTATCATGACCTCATGCAGGGATGCTGCTGCGTGGGGGGAGGGGAAGAAAGCTTGTCTCTTTAGTGCACAGGTCTCCAGATTGAGGAAAAACATACTTTGCAGGCTCACCTTGGAGATATTGCAGATTCAATTACAGATAGCCACAGCCAAGCAGATTTTGCAATAAAGTGGATCACATAGATTTTTTTGGTTTCCCAGTGGCCATAAAACTTATGTTTAGAAGTATGTTATACTCTAGTCTATTAAGTGAGCAATGGCACTATGCCTAAAAAAAGTACATATCTTTTTTTTTTTTAAAGATAGTTGCAATGTTTATTTCAGGTTCTCTCTTTCATTTTCTCTCTCTCTCTCTCTCTCTCTTTTTTTTTTTTTTGGATTTTTTTTTCTTTTTTTGCCACACTGGTAGTATGTGGAAGTTCCTGGGCCAGGGATAGAACCTACAACACACAGCAGCAACCAGAGCCTCAGTGGTGAGAACACAGGAGCCTCAACCCACTAGGACATCAGAGAACTTCCACAAGTACATATCTTAAAAAAATACTTTATTGCCAGAAATGCCAAAACAATTACAATTGTAACATCAGAGATCACTGATCACAGATCACCTTAACAAATATAATAATAATGAAAAATCATGAAATATCTCAAGAATTACCAAAATGTGACACAGAGACACAAAGTGAGTGAATGCCACTGGAAAAATGGCACCAATAGATTTGCTTGATGCAGAGTTACCACAAACTTTCAATTTGTTATAAAAATGCAATATCTTTAAGCTCAGTAAAGCAAAATGCAATAAAATGAGATATGTGTGTACCCAAGGAACTATGTCATCTGTACCTGAATGTAATTTAAATAAGAAGATCTCAAGCTTTCAACTGATGTCATAGTAATGAAGACTGTTGGGGACCTTGGGAGTAGTGGCAAGTCCACTTTTACTGGAGAAAGATGTAAATTGTGGTGACCAGCAGGTGATCAGAGGAAAATAGTATCCAGAGATGTCTCCCATTGACTACTTTCCTCTTGGTGCATATGTTGCTCGTCACATCAAGAGGTGGGTTCACATTACTCTTGTCCTGACTCTGGACTGGACTCAGTGACCTGTGTGCTGAATAGAATGCAGCAGAAGAGATGTTCTGGGGAGTTCCCATTGTGGCACAGTGGAAACGAATCTAACTAGGAACCATGAGGTTGCAGGTTCGATCCTTGACCTCACTCAGTGGGTTAAGGATCTGGCATTGCCATGAGCTGTGGTAGGTTGTAGACACAGCTTGGATCTGGCATTGCTGTGGCTGTGGTGTAGGCTGACGGCTACAGCTCCAATTAGACCCCTAGCCTGAGAACCTCCATATGCTGCTGGTGCAGCCCTAAAAGGACAAAAGACAAAGAAAAGAAGAGATGTTCTGGAACTTCTGAAGCCAAGTCATGTCTTACAGTTTCTTACAACACTTTTTCTAGGAACCTTCCATTTCAGAACATAGTAACAATCCCATGAAAATTCCAAGTCATGTGGAGGGTGCAGTGTAAGTGCTCCAGTTACAGCCCCCAGTTAACAGTCAGTAGCAGGTGTCAACTGCATGAATGGACCACCTTGGACATGTGCCTAGATGGACCTTCAGATGATTCCAGCTCCAGTCACTATTGAGCTGGAATTGTATGAAAAACCCCACCAAGGACTAGCCAGCTGAGCCCTGTCAAGTCATAAAATCTATTAGAGATAGTAATTTTCTAAGCCACTAAATTGTATGCTCTTTTGTGTTGCTATAAAATTGAACACTTATCATGGTTTTGCTCATCAGTTTTAGCATGCCTGTTTATTTTTGAGACAAAACTACTCAACATTATACTATAATACATCTCAGGGTCAGCTTCTCATCATTACAGAACCATTGGGTTTCATGTATAGGCTCCAGAGTTGGGTCAATTAGATTCAGATTCCTTCTTAACCTCTTGTAAATGTATCCTTGAGTGTTATTTAATCAGTATGTGCCTTAGCTTCCTTATTTATTAAGTACAATAAAAATCCTATTTTTTGGCTTTGTAGAGGAATTACTTATAATGTATGTAAATTGCTTAATAGCACCTAGCAAGTCTTCAGGGTGCAATAAATGTTAGCTATGATTATTACTCTTCTTTTTCAGATGTTTTTATTCTTTTCACTTTTTTTTTTTCAGGGCCGCACCCATGACATATGGTGGTTCACAGGCTAGGGGTCAAACAGGAGCTGTAGCTGCCAGCCTAGGCTGCAGCCACAGCAATGTTAGATTCCAGCCACACCTGCGACCGACACAACAGCTCATGGCAATGCTGAAATCTTAACTCACTGAGTGAGGCTAAGGATTGAACCCATTAGTACCCATGGATACTCATCAGGTTGATTACCACTGAACCATGATGGGAAATCCTATTTTTAGATCGTAATAAAAATAATCTTGAAAAAAGGAGAAGACAAGATGGTGGAAGAGTAAGAGGATGCACTAACCCTCTCTCACAAACACATAAAAAAAACACATTTACATGTAAAATAACTCACACAGAACATCAACTGAATGCTGGCAGAACTTAAACCTCCAAAAAGGGCAAGAAACTCTTGACATAACTGGGTAGAACAAAAGAAAAAGAGAGAGAGAAAAGGAATCATGATGGAACTAACATTCCTGAGAGGGAGCTTTGAAAGAGAAAGGGAACCCACACCCTGGGAAGCCACCTAACTAACCCACAGAAAGATCAGCCAAGTCGGAGGGATCTCCAAGACACTGGAGAAGAAAGTGCAGTAGCAGGTCTGAGAACCTAAAAGTAGAGTGAGAGATGCACAGATCATCTGAACCACTGGCACAGACACCACAGCCTGAGATGCTTGGCTGGGGGCTGGGCACTGACATTTAGGCTCTGGAGAAAAAGAAAAACACAAGCAAGAGGAAGAAGCTCAGGAACCATTCCCGGTTAAAGCAACAGAAGAATTCACCTAAAGCAGTCAACAATGAAACAGACCTCTGCAGTTTGACAGACTTTGAGTTCAAAAGGGAGATAGTGAAAATACTGAAGGAGTTAAGAGAGGATATGAACAGTAATGCAGATACCCTCAGAAAGGAACTAGAAAATATAAGGAGGAGCCAAGGAAAACTAGAAAATTCATTTGCAGAGATACAAACTGAGCTAAAGGCAGTAAAGACCAGAATGAATGATGCAGAGGAACAAACTAGTGATGTGGAAGATAGACTAATGGTAATCACCCAAACAGGACAGCAGACAGAAAACCAAATCAAAAAACAGGAAAGCAATATAAGAGACCTGTGGGATAACATAAAGCAGGACAATCTTCATATAATGGGAAATCCAGAAGGAGAAGAAAAAGAAAAGGTGATTGAAAATATATTTGAAGAAATTATGACTGAAAACTTTCCAAATCTAAAGGATACTTATATCAAGATACAGGAAGCACAGAGGGCCCTAAACAAGTTGAACCCAAACAGGCCCACAACAAGATATATTATAATAAAAATGGCAGGATCCACCCCAGCCCACCATCATGTCAGGCACCGCAGCACCAGGGGAGGTGGTTCCCACTTTAAAGAAGTGAAGTTTTTCACTTCCTCCCCCTCAGCACTTGCCTCCTGCAGCCTCTGGTGCCAGCGCCCTGGGAGCTGGAGGTTGGAGCCAGGCTGGGGGGCCCAGGATGGATGGGGACACCTGAGTCATTGGCGGCTGCAGGGACGCCAGGTCAGAGGACTGCAAGAACCTGCTGTTCAGAGCCTCCTTATCCACCCACATGACAGCTGGAGCGATGGCAAGGATCCTAGAACGCTGGGTCATATACCCGGTAGACTCAGTGAAGACATGAATGCAGAGTTTGAATCCAGATCCCAAAGCCCGTTACACAAGGGTCTACGGAGCCCTCAAGAAAATCTTATGGACTGAAGGCTTCTGGAGACCCTTGTGAGGCTTCAACGTGATGATAATGGGTGAGGGTCTGGCACACGCCATGTATTTTGCCTTCTATGAAAACATGAAAAGGACTTTAAATGCTGCTTTCCACCATCAAGGGAATAGCCACCTAGCAAATGGTATTTGCAAGCATTTGTCTGGAGTTAGAAAGGTCTCTCCTTCAACAGACCCTTCCCCAGGGCTCTCGTGACGCAGCAGCCTGAGGACTCATCTCCGCTGTGCTTGCTTATGAATCAAGGACTCTAGAGTCGTGTGTGCACACACACCCAAACACACGCACACACATACGCGTGTGCTTTTTTCATTCCCCTCTTTGGCTTTCTGAAGTGGTGGTGGGGGGGAAATCAGTGACAGAGGTGTTTCATTGTTGAATGGGTTTTGCCGGGTTTTTTTTTGTTTTTGTTTTTGTTTTTTTTACCCTCAAAAGCAATTCATTATCAGATCTAGGGGAAAAAAAAATCCTGAATAGAAACAAAACTTTTGAATGCTGGATTCCAAAAAAAAAAGTTATCTGGGCAGCTTCCTTGAGACTATTTTTTAAAAAACTGGTCCAACAGGTCTCTACAATGGCAACATCTAACTAAGCTTTAAAAGGGATAGCTGGGAGTATGGCCACCCTGCTCCATGATGCAGTAATGAATCCAGCAGAAGTGGTGAAACAGCACATGAAGATGTACCACTCGCTGCACTGGTCAGCCCTTAGCTGCATCAGGACAGTTTGGGGGACTGAGGGCTTGGGGGCCTTCTACCAGAGTTACACCATGAAGCTGACCATGAACATTCCCTTCCAGTCCATCTGCTTCATCACCTATGAGTTCCTGCAGGAGCAGATCAACCCTTACCAGGGCTACAACCCAAAGTCCCACATCATCTCAGGTAGGCTGGTTGGGGCCCTGGCTGCAGCTGCCACTACCACCCTGGACATCTGCAAGACCCTCCTCAACCCTCCTCTCCAACTCAGTAGAACATGGCCCTCAGTCTGGCCAATATTAGCGGTCAGCTGTTGGGCATGGCTAATGCCTTCCGGACAGTGTACCAGTTCAATGGGCTGCCTGGCTACTTCAGAGGCATACAGGCCCAGGTCATCTACCAGATGCTCTCCATGGCCATCTCCTGGTCCATCTATGGGTTCTTCAAGTACTTCCTTACCAAGCACAAGCTGGAGAATCGAACTCTGTACTAAAGAAGCAGGCTGTGAGCAGTGATTCTGGAAGCTCGGATTGTGCAGAGGCTCTCCCAGCCTGCTTCCATTTCCCTCACCCTGGCACCAAGATTATTGGGGCAGTGTATGTGTAGGACGGGGCTTCTGCTCCCTGATGCCCTAGAAAGAGTAGGGGATGGGACAGCTGCTTCCCCAAGGGCCGTTTGCAGTGATATCCCAGCTGGTGAAAGGTGGGGAAAGATTTTGGAAGAGGATAGAGAAATTTCTTTTTCTCTTCCTCCCCTTCTGAGAGTGTAGTGGCTTCTCTGTTTCTGTGTAGCAGCTCCTCCCCTAGAATCAGATCACAAAGGAAGGAAGAAAATGGGCAGTGACTGAAAACATTAAAGAGGAGAAAAAATTATGTATATAAAAGTTCCAGTACACAGTATAAAATAGATGGATGATCTTTTTAAAAAAATGGCAAAAGTTAAAGATAAAGGGAGGATTCTAAAGACAGCAAGAGAAAAGCAAAGAGTTAATTATAAGGCAACCCCACTAAGGCTATCAGCTGATTTCTCTACAGAAACTCTTCAGGCAAGGAGGGAATGGCAAGATATATTTAAAGCACTGAAAGGAGAAAAATATGCAACCTAGAATACTCTAACAAGCAAGAATATCATTTAAAATAGAAGGGGAAATAAAGAATTTCTCCAACAAACAAAAGCTAAAAGAGTATGGCAATACTAAACCCATTCTAAAAGAAATACTGAAAGGGCTTCTCTAAGTTTAAAAAGAAAAAGGAGAGGAAGAACTAGGATTGAGGAAACCACAATCAGAAAGCTGTCACTTAAATAAGCCAGCATACATATCTAATCATTAAGATGTTAAAAAAAAGATATCAAAATCACACAATGTGGGCAAGGGAAATAAGAAAAAAATAGACTATTTTTTTATTTTAATGATGTGTTTGAGCCTATATGACTATCAGGCTAAAGCAAGCAGATATAGGAAGGGGTTAACATACTTAAAACACAGGGCAACCACAAATCAAAACCAAACATTACATTCACAAAAACTGAAAAGAAAAGTACTCAAGCATAAAATAAATAGAAACCATCCAAACAAAAAAACAAAAAGAAGAAAAGAGAAACATAGGAGTTCCCGTTGTGGCGCAGTGGTTAAAAAAACCAACTAGGAACCATGAGGTTGTGGGTTCGATCCCTGCCCTTGCTCAGTGGGTTAACGATCTGGCATTGCCGTGAGCTGTGGTGTAGCTCGCAGATGCGGCTCGGATCCTGCATTGCTGTGGCTCTGGCGTAGGCTGGTGGCTACAGCTCCGATTTGACCCCTAGCCTGGGAACCTCCATATGCCACGGGAGCGGCCCAAGAAATGGCAAAAAGACAAAAAAAAAAAAAAAAAAAGGAAACATAGAATCAACTGGAAAACAAGGTTTAAAATAGCAATAAATAAACATCTATCAATAATCACCTTAAATTTCAATGGACTGAATGTTCCAATCGAAAGACACAGAGTGGCAGATTGGATAAGGAACTAAAAACATTCAATCTGCTGCCTACAAGAAACTGACCTTAGGGCAAAGGAAATATGTAGATTGAAAGTGAGGGGATAGGAAAAGATATTTCATGCCAATGGTCAAGACAGGAAAGCAGGAGTTACATACTCATATCAGACAAAATAGACTTTAAAACAAAGGCCATCAAGAAAGACAAAGAAGGACACTACTTAATGCTTAAAGGATCCATTCAAGAAGAGGATATTACAATCATCAATGTATATACCCCTAACATAGGAGAACCCAGATATGTACAACAAATACTAACAGACATAAATAGAGAAATTGATGGGAATACAATCATAGTAGGAGATTATAACACCCCATTCACATTAAGGGACAGATCCTCTAGAGAGAAAATTAATAAAGCAACAGAGATCCTAAAGGAAACAATAGAAAAGTAGACTTAATTCACATTTTCAGGACATTACATCCAAAAAAATCAGAATACACATTCTTTTCAAGTGTGCATGGAACATTCTCAAGAATTGATCACATATTAGGGCACAAATCTAACATCTACCAATTTAAGAGTATAGAAATTATTTCAAGTATCTTCTCTGACCACAATGGCATGAAACTAGAAATCAACCACAGGAAAAGAAATGAGAAAAAAATGACTACATGGAGACTAATCAACATGCTACTAAAAAACCAATGGGTCAATGAGGAAATCAAGAAGGAAATTAAAAAATACCTTGAGACAAATGATAATGAAGACACAACCACTCAAAATCCATGGGATGCCCCAAAAGCATTGCTTAGAGGGAAGTTCATAGCAATACAGGCCTTCCTCAAAAAAGAAGAAAAATCTCAAATGGACAACTTAACCCAACACCCAAATGAATTAGAAAAAGAAGGACAAACAAAACCTAAGGTCAGCAGAAGGAAGGAAATCATAAAGATCAAAGAGGAAATCAATAAAATAGATACTCAAGAAACAATAGACAAAATCAATCAAACCAACAGCTGGCTCTTTGAAAAGGTAACCAAAATTGACAAACCTCTGGTTAGACTCACGAAGAAGAGTAGAAAGAAAACCCAAATAAACAAAATCAGAAATGAAAAATAAGTCACAATGGATACTGCAGAAATACAAAAAACCATGAGAGAATACTATCAACAATTATATGCCAACAAATTCAACAACCCAAGAAGAAATGGGCATCTTTCTAGAGACTTACAGCCTGCCAAAACTGAATCAAGAAGAAATAGATCAACTGAACAGACTGATCACTAGAAATGAAATTGAATATGTCATAAAAACACTCTCTACAAATAAAAGTCCAGGACCAGATGGCTTCACAGGTGAATTCTACCAAAAATACAAAGAGAAACTTATGCCCATCCTCCCTAAACTTCTCCAAAAATTTGAAGTAAAAGGAACACTCCCAAAGGCATTCTATGATGCCACTATCTCCTAATTCCAAAACCAGACAAATATACCACCAAAAAAGAAAACTATCAGCCAATATCTTTGATGAATATAGACACAAAAATTCTCAACAAAATTTTAGCCAACTGAATCCAACAACATATCAAAAAGATTTTACAGCACAACAAGGTGGGATTCATCCCAGGTGCACAAGGATGGTTCAACATACACAAATCAATCAACATCATATATCACATTAACAAAAGAAAAGTCAAAAACCACATGATCATCAATAGATGCAGAAAAAGCATTTGACAAAGTCCAACATCCATTCATGATAAAAATTCTTACCCAAGTGGGTATAGAGGGAACATACCTTAACTTAAAAAAAGCCATTTATGATAAACCCCAGAAAATATAATACTCAAAGGAGAAAAGCTGAAAGCCTTCCCACTGAAATCTGGAGCAAGACAAGGATGCCCACTCTCACCACTGTTATTCAACATAGTATTGGAAGTCCTAGCCACAGCAATCAGACAAACGAAAGGAATTAAAGGCATCCAAATAGGAAGAGAAGAGGTAAAACTGTCACTGTATGAAGATGACATGATACTATACATAGAAAACCCTAAGGACTCAACCCCAAAACTACTTGAACTGATCAAAAAATTCAGCAAAGTAGCATAATATAAGACTAATATTCAGAAATCACCTGCATTTCTGTATAATAACAATGAAATATTAGAAAAGGAATACAAAAATACAATACCTTTTAAAATTGCACCACAAAAAATCAAAAACCTGGGGATACACCTGACCAAGGAGGCAAGGACTTATATGCCGAGAACTATAAAACATTAATCAAGGAAATTAAAGAGGATTCAAAGAAACGGAAAGATATTCCATATTCTTGGGTTGGAAAAATTAATATTGTCAAAATGGCCGTACTACCCAAAGCGATCTACAGATCCAATGCAATACCTATCAAATTACCCATGACATTTTTCACAGATCTACAACAAAAAATCCAAAAATTTATATGGAACAACAAAAGACCCAGAATTTCCAAGGCAATTTTGAGGAACAAAAACCAAGCAGGAGGCATAACTCTCCCAGACTTCAGGCACTATTACAAAGCCACAGTCATCAAGACAGTGTGGTACTGGTACCAAAACTGACATAGAGACCAATGGAACAGAAGAGAGAACCCAGAAGTAAACTCAGACACCTACGGTCAATTAATCTTTGACAAAGGAGGCAAGAACATAAAATGGGGAAAAGTCTTTTCAGCAAGCATTGCTGGGAAACCTGGACAGCTACATGCAAATCGATGAAACTAGAACACACCCTCACGCCATGCACAAAAATAAACTCAAAATGGCTGAAAGACTTAAATATAAGACAAGATACCATCAGACTCCTGGAAGAGAACATAGGCAAAACATTCTCTGACATCAACCTTACAAATGTTTTATCAGGTCAGTCTCCCAAAGCAACAGAAATAAAAGCAAAAATAAGCCAATGGGACCTAAGCAAACTGACAAGATTTTGCATGGCAAAAGAAACCAAAAAGAAAACAAAAAGACAACTTACAGAATGGGAGAAAATAGTTTCAAGTGATGCAACTGACAAGGGCTTAATCTCTAAAATATACAAAGGACTTATACAACTCAACAGCAAAAAAGCCACCAACCCAATTGAAAAATGGGCAAAAGACCTGAATACACATTTCTTCAAGGAAGATATAAAGATGGCCAACAAGCACATGAAAAAATGGTCAACATCACTGATTATTAGAGAAATGCAAATCAAAACTACCATGAGATAACCACCTCACACCAGTCAGAATGGCCATCGTTAATAAGTCCACAAATAACAAGGCCTGGAGGGGGTGTGGAAAAAAGGGAACCCTCCTGCACTGTTGGTGGGAATGTAAGCTGGTACAACCACTATGGAGAACAATATCGATGTACCTTAGAAATCTATATGTAGAACTACCATATGACCCAGCAATCCCACTCTTGGGCCAGAGAAAACTCAACTTAAAAGAGACACATGCACCCACATATTCTTTGCAGCACTACTCACAATAGCCAAGACATGGAATCAACCCAAATGCCCACTGATAGATGATTGGAGTAGGAAGATGTGGAATATATACACGATGGAATACTACTCAGCCATAAAAAGAACGAAATAATGCCATTTGCAGCAACATGGGTGGAACTAGAGATTCTCATACTGAGTGAAGTAAGTCAGAAAGAGAAAGAAAAATACCATATGACATCACTTATATCTGGAATTTAATATAAGGCACAAAGGAACCTTTCCACAGAAAAGAAAATCATGGACTTGGAGAATAGACTTGTCATTGCCAAGTGGGAAGGGGAGGGAGTGGGATGGACTGGGAGCTTGGAGTTAATAGATGCAGACTGTTGCCTTGGGATGGATTAGCAATGGGATCCTGCTGTGTAGCACTGGGAACTCTGTCTAGGCACTTATGATGGAACATGTAATGTGAGAAAAAAGAATGTATACATGTATGTGTAACTGGGTCACCATGTACAGCTGAAAAAAAATAATAAAAAAGTTAAAAAAATAACAACAAAAAACACTGACCTAGAAAAAAAATTTAAAAAAAACTAAAAATTCCCTTACTATTGAAACATAAAAATCATAGGAAAAATGATAAACTCCCAAATTAAACCAAAAAAAACTTCAGTAGAGAGTGTTATTTCATTAAAACATACCCTCTATGATGTTAACTTATATGTTTTCCTATATTATATTGTTAAATTGTTATTGGAGTGCTTTAATGTTTGAAATTATTTAAATTAAATATATTAAATGAATGTTAGCTTAGATCTACAATTCTTTAGAGAAAGCTCATGTATTTAGAAATGCTTTTCACCCAGAATCCTCTGTTTTAGACAGATACCTGTGTGATATACACTGTCAGAGGAGGGCTAAGACAGGCCCCATTATCCAATATTAGCCCTTCTACAGTAAAACTTAGGACAATTTACACTATACCAAGAGGGATGAAAAATGACTAAAAGTAATCTCGCAATACTACAGGTTAAGTTTTACTTCCAAATGAATCCAAGTCAGGTCATGTTTCAGTGCCAGATGAGTTATGGAAAAAACATTTAATTTTCAGACTGTTGGATTTTGCTATTGCATTTACGAGATTGTAGACCAGCACACTCTCTTTGTGTTTGAATTCTTTGTGTTATGCATCAATAACCTCTTCTTTGAAGCCCCCAAAGCATTGGTAATTTAGCAGTCGGAATGCAGAAAGTGAATGGTCTTGCTCAAGAAGTTCCTCAAAGTGAGTGGGAGACATCTTTCTGAGCCTCTTAGAACTCATTTCCAGAAACTGCATGCTTGCATTTTTTTCTCAATGGTTTCATTTTCCTATCCCTAATGAGATTGTTTTTTCCAAAACAAGAGAAAACTAATAACTAAAATCAATGACTGAAGTCCTTTGTTGCAAAATGCTGCTCAACCTAGAAAACCTAGTAGGATGTAGAGCCAATGATTTGAACAGAGTATCAAAAACTTGAGAAGAAAAAAACTGATTTAGAATATGACTAAAATTCTCTTGGCAAAACAACAACAACAAAAAAAACCATAGAGAACCTGGTAAAAAATGCCAATTTGGTGATTTTTTTAGTAGCATCTACTGTTAAATATAGGATAATCTGTCATTGGGTAGAGGGTTATAGCATCCAGAAATAGGCTTCCTCAAACACTCAGATTTAAAGACAGCATCACATACCTAAGAATATACACTGGGTTTTAGTAAAAGGATGGCTAGAACTTGATGTCATCTCTTATCTCATGGCTTTGGGGAAAAGATGGAGAGTATAATTTATGCAGGTGGGTGTGAATATAGTGCTGGTGATAAAGAGAAAATAACTGATCAGAGAGGTAGAAATGTGATCTATGTTTTCAGCGAATAGATGTAACTAGAAAAAAAAAAGTTATGCTTTTTTTTTTTTTTTCTTTCAGCAGCAACAATAATTGTGATCCTTAAACTTTTTGTTTTCTTTTCATGGCTGCACCTGTGGCATATGGAAGTTCCTGGGCCAGGAGTTGAATTGGAGCTGCAGCTGAGGCCTATGCCACAGCCACAGCAACACCTGATCTAAGCCCCATCTGTGACCTATGCTGCAGATCATGGCAATGCCAGATCCTTAACCCCCTGAGTGAGGCCAGAGATCTAACCTGCATCCTCATGAACACTATGTCAGATTCATAACCCTCTGAGTCACAATGGAGAATTTGAGAAAACCTGTGTATACTCTCCCCTATGAGATATATTGAAGCATATCCACGAATTTTGCACACCATTTTCTAGATGATTTACATATTAATTAATTCATCCAGTGTCCCTGTATGCTTGTTTTAAATAAAGTCTTATAATCATCCAAGCTGGGATATAAATCTTACCCTCTCTGCTCCAGAGAGGTAATAGTAAAAATAAACAACAATAAAAAAGAAAAAGGCATTTAAAAAATAAGGAGATGGGGGAGTTCCCATCATGGTGCAGAAGAAACGAATCCAACTAGGAACTATGAGGTTACGGGTTTGATCCCTGGCTTTGCTCAGTGGGTTAAGGATCTGGTGTTGCCGTGAGCTGTGGTGTAGGTTGCAGACATGGCTCAGATCCCACATTGCTGTGGTTGTGGTGTAGGCTGGCAGCTACAGCTCCTATTAGATCCCTAGCCTCTGAACTTCCACATGCTGTGGGTGCAGCCCTAAAAAGACAAAAGACAAAAAAAAAAAAAATTAAAAAAAAATAAGGAAATGACTGTAACTTTAAATGATAATATTTATTATGTCTTAATTTTAGAATATTAGAACATCCTGACTATTTTGGGCTATTGGTAGGGGATTAAGAGAAAATTTTCTTTTAAGTTATATTTTTATTCAGTTATAGAATTAATACATTATAGGCAATTTAAGAGGATGGGAAATTATTTAACAGATTTCTTGCTCACATTTTGATGCATTTCTTTTTAGTTTTTTTCTCAAATCAAAAAGCAACAATTTAAAAATCTATAAAGTAAAGAGAATATGATGACCAATTTCCAGTGTCCTTCACCTAGTGTGGCAGATGTTATTTTTAAGATGTTTGGGACAGTATTTTCTTTTTTTTTAATTAATTTTTTTTATTACTCAAATGAATTTATCACCTCTGTAGTTGCATAATGATCATCATGATCCAATTTAACAGGATTTCCATCCCACAACCCAATCACATCCCCCCACCCCCCAAACTGTCTCCTCTGGAGACCATAAGTTTTTCAATGTTTGTGAGTCAGCATCTGTTCTGCAAAGAAGTTCAGTCTGTCCTTTTTTCAGATTCCACATGTCAGTGAAAGCATTTGATATTGATGTCTCATTGTAAGTCTGACTTCACTTAACATGATAATTTCTAGGTCCATCCATGTTGCTAATGGGACAGTATTTTCTATCTTCCATGTTATTCTTACTATGTGATTTTACCACTCCACCATCAAATGGTGGAAGCTATGATCCTTCCACTTGACCTGAGGAGACCAGTTGTCTGGAGTAGAAGTGAAGTGTGTAACTTCCAGATGGTGGAAAAGAACACAAGTTCATGCTGGTTTCTTCTGGGACCTCGCTCTGGGAGCCTCAGCTACCATGGAAGAAACCTGTTTTCTCTGAGGCCACCAAAGATGGAAACCACTAGAGATAGAGATAGAGAGAGAGAAGGGGTGGGGGCAGGAGAGAAGAAGAGTCCCCCTCTTCCAGCCCCCATATGCTTGCGTGAAGACCCACCCAGGTACAGCCACCATCTGACTACATCTATTTGCCCAAAGACAGACCCAAGGCCATCATCAAACTATAACTGCAGGATGGACCCTGGTGAGACCTCCAGTTGATTTGATGCAACTGCCAAATCTGTGAGTAAAATATTGGTGGCTCTTACTTTAAGATCTTGTTTTTAGATGGTTTGTTGAAAAACAATAGATAACTGGAGCACCTATATATAAAATTATTAACAGAGTTCCAAATGTGTTCATCTATTTTTTCTTTTAAAATTTAAAGCAAATTTTATTTTATATTTATTTATTTATTTACTTATTTATTTTTGTCTTTTCGTGATTTCTTGGGAAGCTCCTGCGGCATATGGAGGTTCCCAGGCTAGGGGTTGAATTGGAGCTGTAGCTACCAGCCTATGCCAGAGCCACAGCAACCCAGGATCTGAGCCACATCTGCAACCTACACCACAGCTCATGGCAACGCTGGATCCTTAACCCACTGAGCAAGGCCAGGGATCGAACCCACAACCTCATGGTTCCTAGTTGGATTTGTTAACCACTGTGCCACGATGGGAACTCCTTAAAATTTAAAGCAAATTTTAAAAGAATTTTAGGGCAAATCTCAAATGTTGTAATATTTCACCCTTAGTTAATTGTATATTCCTAAAAATTAAGGACAATTTCCCCTCCTCAGCTGGGGATTTATAGCCAATGGGCAGAGGGAAGGAATTGGTGGATGGAAAATCACTGAGAGAAACTTGATTAAACATCAAGGAAGAGAGAAAGAGAATCTGATACATATTGGTAGTGGAGGGTTGAGGGGCTTGGTTACATAGAATTGGTAGGGGGATTCTTGCTAAACTGGGCTCAGCAGTTCAGGAACCACAAGCCAGGGAAAAAGTTGAATCAGGAAGTTGTGACCAAGGTAGTGAAGTAGGAGGACCCTGCACTCACCTCCTTCTTTGGGCACACTGAAATTATAGCTATTTATAGAGCAACTATTGATCAGAGTGGCCTGAAAATGAGCAGAAAAGATTTCTATAACCGAATAGCTAAAGAAGGAACTATTGTGAGATGTGTAGAAGGGGCGGATAGACTGTAATATCAAATACACATTTGGCAGGTGACCCACAAACAGAAGGATATTTACAAAGCAGAGCTTCTCACCAAGAAGCCAGTGGTCTGAGCCCCACATTGGGCTCCCTAGAAGTCCTGGCTTTTAAGACCATTGGGGCTTGGGTACAGAGAGCTGGTGGAGGTGGTGAGGGGTTAGGGAAAGAGAGACTGCTGTTAAAGGGCCCACACAAAATCTCACATGATCTGATTCCCAGCCCAGAGGCTGCCTGGGTCAGAACCACCTGGATCTTAGGGAGGCTCTCAGAGAGGAAAGAAGCTACTGGGATTCACCTGGGGGAACAGATGCTGAGGGAGCCAGTCTGGGAGCCTGTTCTACCATGTGGACACTAATGCTCATAAGGCCCATTTTGGAGTTCTTTCTCTAGACAATAAGCACTGCAACCCAGTCAGTTGGCACCAATTCCAGGACCCCCCCGCCAAGCAGTCAGGGTCCTTATTCCTAGCCACCTTCAGGCTGGCACCAGTCCTGTGCTCCAACAGCCCTCCCAGCAAGGTGCCCCAGGACATGACATTCCCCCTCAGTGGGCTAAGACCATCTCCAGGACCCCCAAGCTCCACAGCTAGCCATTCCAGGACCCCAAGATGAACAAAAAGAAGAAAAGTAATTTAAAAATGAGGATAGGAGTTCCCATTGTGGCTCAGTGGTAAGGAACCTGACTAGTATCCACCAGGTTTGATCCCTGGCTTTGCTCAGTGAGTTAAGGATCTGGCATTGCTGTGAGTTGTGGTGTAGGTCGCAAATGCAGCATAAGCCAGCATCTACAGTTCTGATTTGACCCCTAGCTTGGAAACTTCCATATGCTCTTAGGCGTGACCCTGAAAAGATACACACACACACACACACACACACACACACACACACACACACACACACACACACACACACAAGATAGTTTAGGAGATGTCTGGGACAACATAAAGTGCACTAATGTTCACATTATAGGGGTCCCAGAAGGAAAAGAGAGAGAGGAGTCAGAGAAATTTTTTTAGTTAGAAAATAGCTGAATGTTCCCTAACCAGACATCCAGGTCCAGGAAGCACAGAGTCCCAAACAGAATCATCCCAAACAGTCTACAGTAAGAAACATTGTAATTTTTTTTCTTATTTCCATCATACCTGGGGACAGGGAAGTTCCTGGACCAGGGATTGAATCTTAGCTGCAGCTGTGGTAATGCTGGATCCGTTAACTCATTGAACCAGATCGGGGTTTGAACCTGTGCTGCCACAGAGACAAGCTGGATCATTAATCCACTGTGCCACAGTGGGAACTCTGAAACATTGTAATTATAATGGCAAAAATTAGAGATAAAGAATTTTAAAAGCAATAAGTGAAAAGCAGCCAGTTTCGTACAACAGAGCTCCTTAAGACTATGAGCTAAATTTACAGCAGGAACTCTGCAGGTCAGAGGGAGTGGCACTATTTATTTATTTATTTATTTATTTATTTATTTATTTATTTATTCTTTTTATGGCTGCACCTGTGGCATATGGTAGTTCCTGGGCTAGGGGTCGAATTGGAGCTGCAGTTGCAGACCTATTCCACACAGAAATGCTGGATTTGAGCTGCTTCTGTGACCTACACTGTAGCTTGCAGAAACTCTGGATCCTTAACTTACTGAGCAAGGCCAGGGATTACATCTACATCCTCATGGAGACTATATCAGGTTCTTAACGTGCTGAGCTACAACAGGAATTCTGGAGTCATACAATATATTTAAAGTGAAGGAAGGAAAAAAAAAACTATGACTAAGAATACTCTACCCAGCAATGCTTTCATTCAGAGTTGGAAAATTCAAGAGTTTTATAAACAAGCAAAAGCTAACATAGTTCAGAACCGTTAAATTGGATTTATAAGAATTGTTAAAGAGACTTCTCTAAGAGGAAAACAAAAGACCAAAGTAGAAAGAAAAAAAAAAAGACCAAAGTAGAAATATTAAAATTATGAAAGGAATAATCTTATTTGTAAAGACAAATATACAGTAAAAGTAGTAGATCAACCACTTATAAAGCTAGTGGGGAAATTAAAAGGCAATGATCCTAAGGCCATCTGTATCCACAATAAGTAGGGATACACAAAACAAAGAGATATAAAATATGACATCAAAACATTAAATGTGGAGGAGGAGAGTGAAAATGTAGAGGTGCTAGAATGCAGTCAAACATTAAGATATCATCAACTTGAAATAATCATATAAATATAAATAATAAATATTTATACATAAACCTCATGGCAACCCCCCAAAATTTATAATAGAGACAAAAACAAAAAAAAAAAGAAAAGGAATTCAAATATAGTACTAAGGTAGTCATCAAATCATAAAGGAGGAGTTCCTATCATTGTGCAGCAGAAACAAATCTGACTAGGAACCATGAGGTTGTGGGGTCAATCCCTGGCCTCACTCAGTGGGTTAAAGATCTGGCATTGCCATGAGCTGTGGTGCAGGTCACAGACATGGCTCAGATCTGGCATTGCTGTGGCTGTGGCGTAGGCCAGTGGCAACAGCTCTGATTAGACCCCTAGCCTGGGAAACTCCATAAGCTGCGGCTTTGGCCCTAAAAGGTCAAAAGACAAAAAAAAAAAAAAAAATCATAAAGGAAAAAGCAAAAAAAGAGAATTATGTGGAAAATTATACACCAATAAATTTAAGAACCTAGAAGAAATGGATAAACTCCTAGAAATTTATAATCTCCCATGACTGAATTAGGAAGAAAATGGAAAATATGAAAGAGTATTAATTACCAGTAATGAATTGAATCAACAACTAAAAAGCAAATAAAAGTCCAGGACCAACTTCACAATTGAATGCTATCAAAATATATAAGGGAGAGTTAACATTGATCCTTCTCAAACTATTCAAAAAAATTGAAGAGGAAAGAATTCTTCTGAACTTATTCTACAAGACTAGCATCATGCTGATACTAAAACCACACAAAGACAACACACACACAGACGAAAGAAAATTACAGGTCAAAAAAGAACATAGTTGCAAAAATACTCAAGAAAAAATTGATGGACTTCCCGTGTGGCTCACAACATAACTACTCGGCGTTGCTTCTACAGTGGCTGTGGCTCGACCCCTAGCCTGGGAACTTCCATATGCTGCAGGTGCGGCCACTTGTTAAAAAAAAAAAATTGAGTGGAAAGCATTTCCTTTTAGATAGGGAACAAGACAAGGAGTCCACTCTCATCACTTTTATTCAACATAGTACTGGAAGTCCTAGCCATGAAAATCATAAAAGAAAAAGAGATAAAAGGAGTCCGAATTGAAAAGAAAGATGTAAAACTGTCACTGTTTGCCGATGACGTGATACTACACATAGAAAATCCTAAAGATGATATGAGAAAACTACTAGAGCTCATCAATGAATTTAGTAATAATATAGAATAAAAAATTAATATACAAAAATTTGAGCATTTCTATACACTAAAAAAAAAAAAATCAGGAAGTTTCTATTGTGACTCAGTGGTAACAAATCCAACTAGTGTCTATTAGGATGCAGGTTTGATCCCTGGCCTCACTCAGTGATTGAGGATCTGGCATTGCCATGAGCTGCAGTGTAGGTCACAGAGGTGGCTTGGATCTAGTGTTGCTGTGGCTATGACATAGGCAGAAGCTGCAGCTCCTAACATGACCCCAGCCTGAACTTCTATATGCCACAGGTACAGTCCTAAAAAGCAAACATAAAAATGAAAATAAAGTAAATAAATAAAAAACAAAATATCAGAAAGAGAAATGAAGGAAATAATCCTATTACATTAAAAGAGTAAAATAGCTAGGAATAAAACTATCTAAGAAGGTAAAAGACCTGCACTAGTGAAAACTATGACACTGATGAAAGAAATTGAAGATAACACAGATAGGAAGATATACCATGTTCTTGGGTTGGAAGAATTAATATTGTTAAAATGACTGTACCACCCAAGACAATCTACAGATTTTATGCTGTTCATTGCAAAATTCCAATGGCATTTTTCACAGAACTAGAACAAATAATTTTAAAATGTATATGGAAACACAAAAGACCCTGAATAGCCAAAATAACCTTGAGAAAGAAAAACAGAGCTGGAGTAATCATGCTCCTTAACTTTTGATTATAACAAAGCTGCAATAATCAAAACAGTATAGTACTGGCATGAAAACAGAAGTATATATCAGTGGAACAGGATAGAAAGCCCAGAAATAAACCTGTACTTATATGGTCAATTAAACTATGACAAAGGAGGCAAGAATATACAATGGAGAAAAGGCAGTCTTTTCAATAAATGGTGCTGGGAAAAGTGGGCAGGTACATGAAGAAAATCAAACTTGAATACTTTTTCATATCACACCACACACAAAAATAAACTCACAGTGGATTAAATACTTGAAAACATAAACTTCCAGAAGAAAACATAGTGCACTCTCTTATAATGTTTGTAGAAATATGTATATATATTTCATTACATATTATCACACACACATATATTTATATATATATATACACACATATATGTATTTGTATCTGTCTCCTCAGGCAAGGGAAACAAAAGCAAAAATGGGAATTAAAGACCTTTGTACAATGAAGGAAACTATCAACAAAATAAAAAGGCAGCCCACTGAATGGGAGATGTTTGCACTGATATATACATTATGGGGTTAATATCCAAAATATATAAAGAACTCATACAATGCAACATTTAAAAAAATACAAGTAACTTGATTAAAAGATCAAGACCTGAATAGACATTTTTCCAAAGAAGACATACAGATGGCCAAGAGACACATGCAAAGATGTTGAACATCACTAATAATCAGGGATATGCATAACAAAATCACAGGGAAGTATCACCTCGCACCTTTCGGAATGGATATTATCAAAAAGACAAGAAATTACAAGTATCAGTGAGGATGTCCTACACTGTTAGTGGGAAAGTAAATTGGTGCAACCACTCTGGAAAACAGTGTAAAGTTTCCTCAAAAAGTTAAAAATAAAACTTTTATAAAATTCATTAATTGTGCTTTCAGGTATTTTTATTAAGAAAATTAAAATGCTAATTCAAAAAGAGATGTACAGCCCTGGTTCATCACAGCACTACTTACAACAGCTAAGACATGGAAGTAACCTAAATGTCCAACGATAGATGAATGAATAAAGATGTGGTACATGTATACAATGGAATACTCAACCATAAAAAAGAATGAAATAATGGCATTAGCTACAACATAGTTGGACCTGCAGGGTACTTATCTTAAGTAAAATAAGTCAGACAGAGAGATAAACCATATGAGTTCTGTTCTATGTGGAAAGTAAAATGCTAAGCAAATGAACAAATGTAATAAACAGAAACAGTCAAATTCAGAGAACAAACAGGTAGTTGCCAGAGTTGAGACAGAGTGAAATAAGAGAGGGACATAAAGAGGCACAAACTTGCAGTTACCTGTGGATGAAATGTACAGTGTGAGGAATACAGTAAAAAATATTATAATAACCTTGTATAATGACAAGAGTAACTAGATGTATCATGGTGATCATTTTGCAGTATATAGAAAGATCAAATCTGTGTTGTGCCCCAGAATTAACATAGTGCTGTAGGTCAGTCACACTGAAAATAAAATAAAGAAGTGCATTTAAATAAACAAAAAATAAAATGAAAATATCTCTGTGAAAACAAAGAAGTAGCTCAGAGGAACCTTGATAAAATTAGGTTAAGGATGAATTACTTTACCTCTTGGTGCATATCATCAAATTCTTTGTAAAACTAGACATAGAGAGAGGCCATTCCACCAACATCACATCAGTAAACTTAAAAAAATAATTTATTGGAAGTTCCTGTCATGGCTCAGTGGTTAATGAGGATGAGTAGAGGTTCACCAGATGAAGAAGGAAAAAGGTAGGATGTTCCTTTTACATGCTAAAGCCCAGATTCTATTCTGTGATAATTAAGATTAGGGTACAGGTACATTGAATAAACTAAAATATTAGTCTTTTCAAGAAGGTAAGGAGTTCCCGTTGGCTCAGTGGTAACAAACCCGACTAGTATCCATGAGTATGTGGGTTCGAGCCCTGGCCTCACTCAGTGGGTTAAGGATCTGGTGTTGCCATGGCTGTGGTGTAGGCCTGCAGTTATAGCTCTGATTCAACCCTTAGCCTGGGAACTTCTATATGCCACAGGTGTGGACCTAAAAAGACAAAAAAATTTATTGGATAAAATTAATACCACCTGCACTACTCTCACATGACTACTGCTCATATATGGATGAACTTGAAAATATTGTTCAATTAAAGAGGTTAGTCACAAAAACCCATGTATCATATGATTCCATTTATATCAAATGTCTATAATTGGCAAATCTATAGAGATAGAAGGTAAATTAGTGGTGGCCTAGGGCAGGGTGGTTTGGTGAAAAATATGAGGTTTCTTTTTGGAGTGGTGAAAATTTGAAAATTGACTGTGGAGCTCATTATACAATTTTATGAACATATCAAAAGCCATTGAATTGTAAAATTTAAGTGGTGAACTGTAGGGTATGTGAATTATATCTCTACTAAGTTGTTTAATAAAAAGGTGGCTCCTCCTCCTCCTCTTTTTAGAGCTGCACCTGTGGGGCATGGAAGTTCCCAGTCTAGGGATGGAATCAGAGCGGTAGCTGCCTTCCATAGCCACCGCAGCACCAGATCCTGGAGCCACTGAGTAAGGCCGGGGATCGAACCTGCATCCTCATGGATACTAGTTGCATCCATTTCTGCTGCACCACAATCGGAACTCTAGCACCACCTTCTTAACTGTTTTTGAATTTTATTACCAGTAAGATTGAAAATATTTCTATATGTTTCCTTTCTAGATATATTTCTTTCTTTTTTCTTTTTTTTTTTTTTTGTCTTTTGTCTTTTGTTGTTGTTGTTGTTGCTATTTCTTGGGCCGCTCCCGCGGCATATGGAGGTTCCCAGGCTAGGGGTTGAATCGGAGATGTAGCCACCGGCCTACGCCAGAGCCACAGCAACGCAGGATTCGAGCCGCGTCTGCAACCTACACCACAGCTCACGGCAACGCCAGATCGTTAACCCACTGAGCAAGGGCAGGGACCGAACCCACAACCTCATGGTTCCTAGTCGGATTCGTTAACCACTGCGCCACGACGGGAACTCCTCTAGATATATTTCTACTTTTAAAGTTTGAACTAATTTAAACAACATATTTTTAAAGATTTTTTTGTTTAAAAATTATTAAAATAGTATATATATTGTAACCAATATAAAGAGTGAAAAATAAGCACAACTATTAACAGAAAAAAAATGTACTATTGAAAAATGCAACACTTTTCAATCCTTGGGAAAACTGACTAATTATTATAATGTTGAGGCTATCTTGCATTGCAAATACAACAGATTAAAGACACAATGTCTAGTATACCAGAGCAATAGAAATTACCATGTGATACAAAACACCTTAAGTTTGAGATGGCCTGTTCACTGCCATTTTTATTCAAACTTCTTCTTTTAATTGAATCAATATTTTATTGCTATTTTACCATTATATTTAAAGTTAATCTTTGTCTTTTGAAATGTATTTTTTTTTAAGAAAAGGAGCATTTTGCATTTATCAAGTTGAGTGTTTTATAGGTGTGTATGTTTGATACATTAACAGTGAATAAAAATGACAAAGGAACAGAAACTGAGGCTTATGAAGGGACTGGCTTCAGTGTGAGGAAGCTTAATGTCAGAGACCTGGTGGGTCTTAAGGAACAAAAACAAGAATATTTCTTCTACCTCCTCTTCAGGCTTATCAAGTGGTATCATATGAGGACTCTGAGAATGACATTTATCCAATAATTAGATATTTAACTGTTCTTCAAGGCACTGTCTGAAAATATGCAATAAATAATTCAATCTCCTGCTTTATTAGACAAAACCCCAAGTGACAAGTCTCAAGCCACCTCCTCCAGTTCTTCCAGGGTATTTCAAACTTCATTTAATAGAGAGGCCTGGAAAGTAAAGAAAGATATTTGCGTCTTTGGGAATGAGACATTTCAGTAATGGATTGCCTAGGAAAGTCAGCCTTAAACCATTTGCTGTTCATTGTAGAATTATTATCAGAAGAAATTTTTGCCTTTCCCTCCCTAACCAAGTTCAGAACGGATGATCTCTGGGGCAGAATTCCGACACCCCCACTCACTGATGGGTGATGCCTGGGACTGTGAGTGTGATGGGTTTTGCTCCTGAGATTAGATTATCTGTTGGCCTTAAACTGGGGACACTCGGTTCCCTGACTAATCATGGGTCCATTGAAAGCAGTTCACAGCTGATCACAGAAAGGAAGTCAGAAAGGCCAAGGATCAGAAGTGTTTGACATACCACTTCCAGCTCAAGGATGGAGGGAACCATGTGATACAGAATGAGAGAGGACCATGACTGAGACCCTGGAGGAAATGGGGCCCCGACCTGCAACTGGGAGTAGCCACCGAATTCTATCCAGATCAAGAATTATGGAGACTACTACATTTAGAATGGATAAGCATGAAGTCCTACTGTACAGCACTGAGAACTATATCCAGTCTCTTGAGATAGAACATGATGGAAGATAATGTGAGAAAGAGAATGTTGGAGTTCCCACTGTGGCTCAATAGGTTACAGACCTGACGCTGTCTCTGTGAGGATTCAGGTTCAATCCCTGGCTTCACTCAATGGGTTAAGGATCTGGCTTTGCTGCAAGCTATGACATAGGTCACAGATGAGGCTCAGACCTGGTCTTGCTGTGGCTGTGGCATAGGCTTCAGCTGCAGTTCTGGTTCGACCCCTAGCCTGGGAAATTCTGCATGCCTCAGGTATGGCTGTAAAAAGAACAAAATTTTTTTAAAAAAAGAACATACATACATGTATGACTGGGTCACTTTGCTGTACAGCAGAAATTGGCACAACTCTGTAAAACAACGATGCTTTAAATAAAAACAAAGAATGAACAGCAGGGGACTTTGCCCAGAGTAGTACCCATGGGAGAACTCCATTCAGCTAATGGCTGATTCCAGCCTTGCAGAAAGAGTCCAGTCTTGCCACGCCAAGCTCTGACCTGTTATGGGGGCTAATACATTGGTGGTATTTTTTTCCTTCTATTTTTTTATTTCTTCAAAAAATTCAAATACAAAATTTAATTCAGACCTACAAGGAGATTCAGAAGACTAGGTTAGTCATCACTCAGATCATCTTTGCCATATGTACATGAAGTCTTTTTTAAAAAGTTGTTTCTTTAAAAAAAAAAATCTTGTAAAAAAAACCCTATAGTGTAAAATTCACCACATTAAGGATTTTTAAGTGAACAGCTCAATAGTGTTACATGCATTCACATTGTTGTGAAACTGACTTCCGGAACTGTTTCCTCTTGCAAATCTGAAAACTTACAGTCATTGAACAACCCTTTGCCCTTCCTTCCAGCCCTGATAACCATCACTCTACTTTCTGTTTCCATCCTCTGGCAGCTCTAAATCTCTCTCTAGGTGGAACTGCACACCCCTGGTCATTTGGTGACTGGTTCATCCATGTTGCAGCAAGTGACAGGGTTTCAGCAACTAAAACCTGTTTTAAGCTACTGACTTTCAGGTAATTTTTATCCAGCAGTAGAAAGTGACTACAAGGGCTTTATCCATTTTTGCTTTATTAAAAGTGTCTGTGTCTAACAAAAAAAGGACAATGTTTTAGTAGCTTGATTCATAGGCCACCTGACATCACTCACTTGAGGAAGATGGCTGGGCTGAGGGTGTCACAGCCTCCCAGAGAGTGATAAGGCTGTGCCTAGGGCCTCACCCTTCAGCCAGGTTGTGTGCAGAGCCTCGAACTTGGGGGAGCAGTTTTCCAGGTCTCCCAGGCAGTGCTGCTCTCAGTCTGTGGTTTCAGATTGGGTGCTTTAGGTGTAATTCAACATCAAGAATGACTTAGCTAAAAACAAATTAAAAAAAAGAAAAAAACAAACAAAGAACAAATAAGAAAAAAAGAAAGAAAAAAAGAATGACTTAGTAGTTGGGTTGTCATCCTGAAAGTATAAATATATTGTTCCAGACAAATTACTAGCAGGTCTGGACTTTTCCTTTAGATATTGTTAAGTATGTATTTAACTATATCCAACCGCTTGTGATGGATCAGGATAGAGGATAATGTGAGAAAAAGAATGTATATATATGTATAATTGGGTCACTTTGTTGTATAGCAGAAATTGGCAGAACATTGTAAATCAACTATAATAAAAGTTAAAAAATTTAAAAAATAAAAAATAAATAAAATGCTTAAAATTTGTGATTAGTGTCATATCCTGATTTTTTTTTTTTTTTTGCTTTTTAGGGCCACGCCCATGGCATATGGAGGTTCCTAGGCTAGGGGTCCAATCAGAGCTACAGCTGCAGGCTTACAGCACAGCACCGCAACTCCGGGATCTGAGATCTGAGCCGTGTCTGCCTCCTACACCACAGCTCATGGCTACACCGGATCCTTAACCCACTGAGCGAGGCCAGGGATCAAACCTGCAACCTCATGGTTCCTAGTCAGATCTGTTTCTGCAGTGCCATGAGGGGAACTCACTGAAAATTCTTTGAAAATGAAAAAAAAAGAGTACATGAAAGTGATTTTTTTTTTTAAACTAAAGCAGCTGTATCAATCTAAAGATTTGCTATTTTGTGAGTCAATCACACTGTCTTAACCTCACATCAACAGGATTCTAATAATTGCTTTGGCTGGATGTTTCCTCATAGTGGATAATGAAGGGGGTTGTGTTTACTAGCAAATGCCTATGTGTAAGAGTTGTTAATTTTTAAGCAAATATCATATTTCATGTACTCAGTTCTGGTATTATTAGTTGGAACAAATGTACACATGTTCTAAGAATTTCATTTGGTCATTGAACAATATCCCTGCCCCTTTGACTTTTATTTCCTTCATGCAAATCCATTGATTCTCCTGTATTAACTCCCCAAAAGGTTTCACCAGGATGGTACCAGAGTCTAGGAGAAGCTGCTAGCCCACTGATTCATTTTCTCCTTCCTCCCTGGACAGACCCTGTACTTTAATCACACACATTGCAGGACAGAGTAATAGGCATTTTCACCTGCCCCATGGCTAGCTGTGGTCCTATGTCTACAGTCTCCTGTGATGTATGAGAAGATATTGGAAAGGGTGCAGACCAAATGAAGGTGTCCTTTTGTGCCTCTTCCCCTTTCCTTCTCATAAATGCTCAGGTGGTAGGGTAGCCCATGAATTCCCAGGAGCTGTCTTGGACGGGAAAGTCCTGACCCACGAGAGTGGGGCAGAAAGGTGGAAACTTGTCTGTCTTGACACCACAGATCTGCCATAACAGCCACAATCTATTAAGCCCTAGTTTCTCTTGCAAGAGAGAGAAACAAGACTTTTCTTTCTTCTTTTTTTTTTTTTAGGGCCACTCCTGCAGCATAGGAAGTTCCCAGGCTAGGGATCAAATTGGAGCTGCAGCTGCAACCTATACCACAGCCACAGCAATGTGAGATCTGAGCCGTGTCTGTGACATACACCACAGGTCATGGCAACGCTGGATCTTTAACCCACTGAGCGAGGCCAGGGATTGAACCCACATCCTTATGGATACTAGTCAGGTTCGTTACTGCTGAGCCATGACAGGAATTCCTTACCTTCTTGAAAGGACTAATGTTTTGGTTTATTTGATGTACCTGTACATAATCTTAATAGTCACAGAATAGAATCTGGGATTTTGCCTGTGAAAGGAACATCCTACCTTTTTGCTTCCTTACCTGGTGAACCTTTACTCCCCCTTCACATCTGAACTCAGGTGTCACCTGCACCCAGAAGCTGTACTTGCTTTCCTCAGTCTGGGTCAAGGGCTTCCAAAGTACCTTATACAAACCAATCAACTTGATGTGCTGGAATTCTTGGTTTATAGATTATCACTCCTCTTAGATGATGAAATCTTTTGAGGGCAGAAATAGTATATAGGCATACATGCATATATTTACCTTATAAGGCTGAAAAAGTAATAGACTCAAAAGATCAAAAGATTTATTAAATTCCAGTTTTATTATTTACTATTTACATGAGTTCGAGTAATAATCTCTCTAGCCCTCATTTTCCTAAGTAAAATGGGGACGTTAATATCTGGTTGGTGTAATAAATAATAAGAAACTTAAATAAAGCCCATTGCCGTGCATTTAGTAAGTATATAAGTATTAGTTCCTAACATCTTTTCTTAAAAGTAACAATGATGATTCATGTATATATATTTATTAAACCTAAATGAAACTCAAACCAAAATATAGTTAGCCCTCCTACACTGTTGAACCAGAATGTAAATTGGTTCAGCCACTGTGGAAAATAGTATGGAGGTTTCTCAAGAAAACTAAAAATAGAACTTTCATATTACCCAGCAATTCCACTCCTAGGCATATATCCAGCAAAACCCAAAGACGCTAACTGGAAAAGATACAGGTACCTCAATGCTCATAGAAGCATTATTTATAATTGCCAAGGTATGGAAACAATCTAAGTGTCCATCCTCATACTAATAAATAAAGATGTGGTAAACACACACACACACACACACACACACACACACACACACACACACACACACAGGAATACTACTCAGCCATAAAAAAGAATAAAATTCTGCCATTTTCAACAATGTAGGTGGACCTAGAAAATTTTATGCTAACTGAAATAAATCAGTTAAATAAATTTCTCTCTATAGAAAAACAAATGCTATCACTTCTATGTGGACTCTAAAAAATACAACACACTACTGAATAGCAAAATAGAAGCAGACTCACAGATATAGAGAACAAACTGGCATTCATCTGTCAGGAGAGGGAAGGGGGAGGGAAACAAAGGGGTAGAGGAGGGGAAAAGGGTTATCATGGGATTACATGAACTCACGTGTGTGAAGCTTTTGAAAATTGTAAAGCACAATAGAATTTAAAGAATCTTTCATTTAATAAAATTTTTCTAAATAACAACAAACTATAATTTCAAAAACCTGGCTTTTCCAACAACAAATTTCAGATACAGTGGAGGATACAAAGTAAACTCCGGTAATACTACCGTTAAAAGTCAACCTCTTATTGCCTTGCTGGCAAGCTAGGATCATGGTCAAAGACTCTCACGAGTTTCATGTGAAACTAAGAGCAGCAGAATTCATCCACTCAAATCAGAGTTGAGAACAGCCCTCCAAGAAGTTGAGCTGTGCTACATTCACAGCGAGGTGCACTGGCCAGATATCCTCGCAAGGGGGCACCCTTGCTCTGCTCGCATGGCTGTGACAGCAGAGGCTTTATTTGCAGTGCTAGTTGTTGTTTGCAATCTGTTAGTAAATTTCACAATCTCCCAATCTTTGAGGGGCAGGCTTTCCAGAAAACTGTATCAAATTATTAGATGTAAAGTCAATATTAAGGTAAGACAAAAAGTGATGCCTATCAAAGGACAATTTAGCATGAAAATACTTCTTTCCAATATCTACATATAGTTTTTATCAACCACCAATGAGATGCCTTGGTTTTTACCAGTGAGTTCAGCGACCAATGGATTGTTAATAAACAAGAAGAAAGCTGATGAAAGTTTGGATTGAATATGAGGCATATTTAACATATTTTATATTGTCATCATAAAATATAATTGCCACTAAAATCTGTAAAATGTTACATATGGTCTTATAAAATATTTTACATATTAGTTCCTTACTGTTTCAAGAAGTAGGTTATTCAGCTATTTTTTAACCCTATTTTATAGAAAGATTTAGAAAAGTTGAATAACTGGTCCAAAGACTAACAACGACAAGTTTGTGGCAGAATTAGGACCTGAGCCCAGGTAGAGTAAGTTCTTGGTGGTTTTTTAGTTTGTTTGTTTTGTTTTTTGATTCATAGTGCTATTCGATGCTTCACCCTCATATACAATTGTGCTTCACTGTTCAACCTGAGGAGGTTTTAGAATTCTGTAAACAAACCTATGCCACATTTCTCGAGAATTCTCAAGCCCTATAATTGCTAGAATAAGCATGACCAAATTTTGGCTCCCAGAGAGTACTTCCTCACAAAAGTAACAGCTTAATCTGTATTCATCAGAAAAGACTATATATACAATTACATTATAAATAAATTACTCGCCACCGATGAACAAGGGTGTTAAAGCAGCTTGCTAGGGCATCCAAGAAGAGATGAATGAAGAATAGGATCTGACCCCCAGACTACTGCAGCCTTAAAAGTGGACCATCTGCTGCAGAGTCTCTGGGCAATGAACCTCCAAGCTGAATATGGTGACAGTAGCTCAAATTATCTTTAGAAACCATGTCAGAGGTCACTGTGTCAAATGCCAGAAGGTGCTAGACACATAACCCAAGGGTGATGAGGAATGAATATAAGGGTTTGTTTTCTCCATAAAATACTCAGACCTCTTAATAACATTTGTTTTCCAACTTTCAACAGAGACTGTAGGGTAAGAGAGATGCACTTTTCTCTTAGCTCTGCTCTAAAAACAGCACACACAGCGGGACAGCAGTGCCCAGAACATGGGGCATGGTAGGGTTCCCATGATTTGGATGGACCTACCCACCTGAGGGGAGCCTCTTCTCACCCAACTGGAAGGAATGTGGTTTCAATCTTACCAGATTTTCAACTTCTTGAAGAAAAGTTGAAAATATGGATTTTTAGTTTCAGTCCTCTCATGTTTAAGGTTTCAGCTAACACAAAAACGTTTTAATTGGGCTGGCTAAGTCTGGGGGTAGAATTTGGCCTGCAAGGCCACAGGCTGGCAGCCACTTAGCTGTGCCAGGATTTCTGGGAAAGATCTGTGTTATAACTTTCTGACCAGAGTCATCTTCACCCACCAGACTTCTCCACAGAGATGTTTACAGCTCTCCGAAGTTCACCATCTATGTATGACTTAACTATGGTCTTCCCTGCAAAACCCTCTTCTGCAATCCTGCATCTGACCCACAGCATCCTGCCCGCTCAGCGGTCCCGTGCTCCAAATCAGCAGCTGCCCTAGAGCCCTCTACCTGGCCACACACAGCTGCTCGGTAATCCCCTTCTAAGTCTTCTTCAAACTTGGGGAACTAGTCCACATCTTTCCACCACCACTAACTCATGCTGCCTCTGCTCTGGGCCACAGCTCCCTGACCTTCTCTACTTGCCCTTCCTCCCTCCCCCACTGGTGCCATCTCTTAGCCTGAAGTCTGGTCATGTAACTTCCCAGCTTAAAGCCTTTTAATGGCTTCCAGGTGCTATTAGGATGGAGTCCAAAGTCTAACCTGGTTTATGGGGCCTCCAATATCTGGCCCCATTCAGTCCTTCACTTGACAAATATTTACTTAAGCAGGCTCATCTTAAACTTTAATCTCTAATCCACAGCAAGGAACAAAACAGGCAACATCTCTGCCCACAGGACTACTGGGTGTGACTCTGCAAGCCTGACTCCTCACACCCATCGGTTCTTCCAGTTGCACCTAACACCTGTTGTGTCCCAGGAACTGTTGTAGGTGTGGTGGGGACACAGCTTCTGGTCTTTGTCCCAGGGCTATCATTCATCACTGGGGCAGGAAAAGTAAATATCTCCATGACCAGCATTTATGCCACCACCAGTGGTCCAATCTTCTAATTTGTCTTCTATATTTTTTAGTAGTATTGAAGATGCAAGTATGAGCAAGTCTTGTGGGCTTTATTTTGTTTTTCATGATAGAGCCTCCTACTGTCAGTGGTAAAGGTATTGTTCAGATCTGCAACATGACCTCAAGTCCCCAAAGGGTGGATATTTGACCAGTTGGATGAATAAAAGATTAAATTGGGCAACCTCCAAGCATCACTGTGAGGGAGGCTTTCACTCAGTGTCCCCTTGTGCATGCCTCAGATTTCCTTCTGTCCCAAAATCTGCATGCAGACTCCAAGCTGCACCCCCCTCCCAGGGCACCATCAGCCCTTCCTTCACATTCTAAGTGGGCTCCTTTGGCACATTTTACTGTGCACTGACTGTTGCAGAGAGAGGGTCAAGATGCAAGGAGAGTCAGGGTGATCATGAGCATTAATGGAGAGAGGAAGGCAGATCAGGGACAGGATTCAGACTGCTAAGGAGGGTGGAGAAGGGAGGAAAGGCTGAGATCCCGTGGGGGAGATGAGTGCACATGTGTTTGACCTGGTCCTTAAAAATATGTAGGTTTCCCAGGCAGAAAAGATGAAGAGAGTTCCAGATGGGTGGCATATTCACACTTGGTGTGAGGAAACATCTTGTGTTGAGAGGCATTTTTTTTTTTTTTTGTCTTTTGTCTTTTTTTTTTGTCTTTTGTTGTTGTTGTTGTTGCTATTTCTTGGGCCGCTCCCGCGGCATATGGAGATTCCCAGGCTAGGGGTTGAATCGGAGCTGTAGCCGCCAGCCTACGCCAGAGGCACAGCAACGCAGGATCCGAGCCGCGTCTGCAACCTACACCACAGCTCACGGCAACGCCGGATCGTTAACCCACTGAGCAAGGGCAGGGACCGAACCCGCAACCTCATGGTTCCTAGTCGGATTCGTTAACCACTGCGCCACGACGGGAACTCCTGAGAGGCATTTTGTATCTGTGGGGCTCTCATCAGGGGGCGAGATGTGGAAGGGACAGGAACAGGGCTGCAGCTGGGCTGGGGGCAGAGGAAGCTGCAGAGGGTGGAGAAGGGGGTCTTGACTAGGGTGGGGACAGAAGGTACCTCTGGGTCCCAGGTAGAGACCTCTAAACAACGCAGAGTAGCCTTTGCGTGTCTGCCAGGCAGGGCTACCCACAGCCACAGCCCTCCTGGTTGAGCCTGAGACCTGTCATTTCCTCTTTGACCTCTAGCATGGAGCCAAGTATGAATCCAGTGAGAATAAACAGAAAGATTCATCCTGACAGAAGCTGCTAACTTGAAGCATAGGGCACTTTCCACGTGGGCTCCGTATGGAGTGTCTCGGGATCTGACCAGCTGGAGGCTGCTGCAGAGGAAAAAGGAGGAATGGGTTAATTTGCTCTCAGAGGGTTCTGGGAGCATGGGCTTTGGCAGGTTTTAAAAAAATATTTACAACTTTCATAAAACTGATAGTCTTTCCCATTGTTAGATGCTGAAATATGATTTGATATTCTCTGCAGATAAGGTAGGCAGAGCGGGTGTCCCCCTGGGGCCCTGCGGAGATGAAAGCACATCAGCTGCACGAATCCAGAAACTGTCTCTGGACCAGGACCTGGGTTAGCTGGGGGATGGGGCAAGGTCAAGGGCTCAAGTGTGAAGTGAACAAACTTGAGATACCATTGAAGTCAGATGGCCTTATGTGTTTTTTTAGGTACCACTGAGTATGTGAAAATCTAGAGAAAGGCGGGAGCAGGGCAGAGAGGGGCCCTGCTGCCTCCTTTCCAAAACTCATGGACTGAACTGGGTCTCATGATGCCCGTCCCCAATTCTAACTGGCTACCCACTGGGTTACTTAAAACAGAAAATAAAACAATGTGAAACTTCATTTTCCTTAGTAATCTTTGCCATATCCAGTGAGAAGCAGTTTTGCAGGTAAAGACAGATCCCAGGCATCCGGCCCCCAAAGTAGCATCTGGTGGTGACACAACCATCACCACACTCTGGCCTCAAACACATGGCCACTCATAGGTGGACAGAGAGCAAGAGTGAAACTGGAGGTGGGTTCCAGGGTCTACGAAATCAGTAAGAGAAGAGATGGGATGAGTCCTGCGGAAGACATCCTCCAGCAGTGAGCACGATTTCACAAGCTCAATCAAAATTTGTTTATACTGAATTTTTTTCTTTTCGAATGAGTATCCAAAGATCATATGTCCCTGTCATTTCAGAAACTCTTAAATGACATATGGAGACTCTTAAATGAGACAAAATCTAAGTTAGTGGTTGTTTCACCAAGAGAGTCAAGTCCTCTTTGGAAGATGAAGCAGAGAAAGGGAACATAGAGGCTTTAATTTGATTGGTTCTTTTCTGGTGCTACTTTGACTCTCTCCTTTTTTTTGGTCTTTTTGTCCTTTTAGGGCCCAACCCCCCCGGCATATGGAGTTTCCCAGGCTAGGGGTCTAATTGGAGCTGTAGCCACCAGCCTGCGCCAGAGCCACAGCAATGCCAGATCCGAGCTGCATCTGTGACCTATACCACAGCTCACGGCAACGCTGGATCCCCAACCCACTGAGCGAAGCCAGGGATCAAACTTGTAACCTCATGTTTCCTAGTTGGATTCATTTCCACTGCACCATGATGGAACTCCTGCTTTGACTCTTTATCAGCGGCTGGATTATCATTGAATCAACTTTGGAGAGAAGCCACACAAAAATATCCTTTGTCAAATACTGCAGTGATCTTACTGAGGTGGGACCATTACAGAATCTAGCATTTAAGAAAACAAGAAGAAATTCAAGGTTTACGCCATCTGTAAAGTGTTTATTTGAAGAATTTAAAAATAAATACATGAATGTTAGAGAATTTAGGCTAAATTCTTAAAATTAGAAAGAAAATAGATGCATCAGCAATAAGAGGGACTAGAAAGTAATGGAGAGAATACTTAAAATAAGGTGTTTACTCCAGCTGAGACCCTGTGGCCAAGTCTGAGAGGCCTGTGACATGCAATTACTTGGGTCTCTAACACCCCACATCCCAATCCAGGTTCAATCACACAAGATGTCACATGAATTGCTCAGATTGTCCCTGAACCCTCTGGGATACTTAGGTTAGGAAAGAGTCAACCTGAATCCAGCACTAGTGGAATTTCCCAACCCTACATTCAAGAGCTGGTGAGAAGTGGCAGAGTCATTGGTGTTCGTGAAAGACCACGGGCCACATGGTGAGGGGAAGTGCCCTGAGTTTCTTCTTCAAGACTCAGCATTCTGATCAATTATTCTCTCTGATGGCTCCAGGAAGCAGGTAAATCCAGAGTCTCATTTTGCCAAGGAACACAGTGAGACAAAAACTTTTTAAGACCTGATTTCACACCATAAATAAAGGCCACCTTATGTTTAGGTAAATAACCCCTGTGAGTGTCCTCCTGTTAGAATAGGAACTCAATTTGGACCATTAAAGGACGATATGGAGGTCTCTTCTGGACACTGAGAGAGGAGATACTGCACTACCTTTGGCGTCAGTGATGGATGGAGGGCTGGGAGACCCCAAGGGCCCACTCTGTGCATCTGTTTTACTCTTCTTTTTTGTGCAGATCGCTCTTTTCTACTTCCCAGGCCCAATGGTAGTTTTAGCTATATTAGCGAAGATCAGAGAGTGAAATACAAGGCTGGCTTGGAGACATGCACAAGACAGTCCAGACAAGTGAGAGAGGAAGGGATAGAGCAGCCAAGATGGGAGAGGTTGGCATAAATTCATGGAAAGACTGAATGAACCTAAACAAAACAGCAGCATTTACAGAAGCCAGGGACAGGTAAGGGGAGGTGATTGCTTACCAAACAGCACCAGAGTGTGTGTGAATCTCTTTGAATTGATCACCAGCTCTGGGGCCCGCCCACTTTCCCTGAAAGAGTTTGAAAGGGATGCTGTGTCCACAGGGAAAAGCCGGGCTTCATCTAAGATGAGGAAGCACCGGGACTGACCTTCAGAGGAGTGTTGTTTACAATCCTGTGATGCAAGGATCTGCAGGGAGGCCACGTGGGGTTTACACAAGAAAGCAAATAAACAAAAGAGCTGTCCCTGGATGCCTGACCTTTCTTTCCCATCAATCTCTTTTCTTTTCTTTTCTTTTCTTTTCTTTTCTTTTCTTTTCTTTTCTTTTCTTTTCTTTTCTTTTCTTTTCTTTTCTTTTCTTTCTTCTTCTGTTTGGCTCAATTTTATTACTAGAAGAAAAAGTGAGCGGATTAGAACTTTATATCTTCTCGTAGTTCATAAACATGATAGACATCCTTAAACATTTTGGGAATTTTCCTTTCTTTCTTTTTTCTTTTCTTTTTTCTTTTTTTGTTTTTAGGGCCGAACCTGTGGCATATGAAAGTTCCCAGACTAGGAGTTGAATTGGTGCTGGCCTACACCACAGCCACAGCAATGCCAGATCTGAGCCATGTCTGTGACCTACACCACAACTCACAGCAATGCCAGATCTGGGCCATGTCTGTGACCTACACCACAAGTCACAGCAATGCCAGATCCTTAACCCACTGAGGGAGACCAGGGATCGAACGTGCATCTTCATGGATACTAGTCGGGTTTGTGACTGCTGAGCCATTATGGGAACTCCCAGAAGTTTTCCATTCTCATAAACTCTCTTGTGTTTGAACACAAGAATCTTTCTTTTAGCGATATCACTATTTCATTTGCACTGACTGGTGGTTCACTCACAAGATGTTGCTGAGTGACCCACATCTTGATATGCATGCTCCTGAGTGGGCATTAGCCCAGGCCAGGTGCTGCTCACTGTGTCATGGGGTCACAGTTGCTCTGAGTGCCTGGACTGCCCACTCAGTTCATCCACACACACCTCCAGTCACTGTCATTGTCCTGTTCTGGTAAGGACATTGAGGCATAGAGAATTCAGCCACCAGTACCGGGTCCTCCTGGGGAGGAAGTGAGATATGAAGCTGAGCATGCAGACCCTGAGTCCTCTCCTTTTCCTTTCCTCCCTCCCCAAGGTTATAAGTGTCCAGGACAACTTATGGACAGCAGTTGGTGATTTGCACCAAAAGGGTGGTTTTCCCCAGGGAGGGAGTGTGCCGCTGATTACCAGCCTCAGATGGAAATGTTGCAACTGTCAGACAACAGGGACCCAGCTGAGGACTAGGGATGCTGCAGCAAAACAGGAAAGCTCCCATGGTGATGTTTTAGGTAAGTGGAGTATTTGCCTGCCTTGGGGTGGGGGTGGGGATCCAGCACAAGTACCAGGTGTGGGATGAGGGGTTAGGACCGAGGAGAGAGGCTTTAGGACCAGTCTGGCCATTGTCTCCATATGCAGTGATCTGAGTTTGAGACAATATGATTTCAGGAGACAAGGAGAAGAGAAAAATGATAAACCTTAATCCCTTCCCTTTTCTTCAGCTTCCTTCTTGTTTTCAGTTGTTTGGTTTTCTTCCCCTATGAGAATTTCCCAGGGCACGCATTTACATTTTCCTCCAATATCTGAGGCTCAGTAGACTCTGTTCTGCTGCTTCTGACCTGAAAAGTGACCTCGAGTGAAAGCCTGACCCTCAGTCTGTGTCTCTGACAACAGATGACGTTCGGCTCCTTCAACAGCTTTTGTGATTTTTGACATCTTGTGGATGTTTAAACAGAAGTGGAGCCTTTTGAAGGCCTGGATGATGGCCACAGGTCTCCAGAAAACAACAAATGTGACCCGCTCTCCCAAGGAGCTGGGTGACAGGTGGGGAAGCATCTGAAGGCCCCCCCCCCATTTCTGTCCTGATGTTAAGGGATCTTGAGGGAAGTTTCTGTGCCTTTATACCCTTTAATGCTTTATATTTAGCCTTGTATCTCTTGAGTGTTTGCTAGTGATTCTTACATAGGCCTATTGTCGAGTGTGGTTCTTTGTTTTGCTTTGTTTTTTCATGGACCTTAGGCCACCTCCTTTCAAAATGAGTCACCCTGAAACCTCATATGAAATGAAATAAGTCAGACATAAAAGGACAGGTATTGTGTGAATCTGCTTGCGCAAGTGACTTAGAGCAGTCGGATTCATAAAGATGGAGACAGAGGAATGGTTGCCAAGGGCTGGTGGGTTGAGGAGATGGAGGGTACATTGAAGAGGTCTGGAGTTTCAGGTCTGGAGCTGCCTAGTGGTTATGATCACACAATGTCATAATGTGCTTGAGGTCGCTAAACCATCACTTAAAATGGGTATAACGACAGCTTCATTTTATGTATATTTTATCCTGCTTGAAAAAGTCATACTAACTTACCTTACCCACACCCCTCAGCCCACCCCCTACAGTTCTCATCTGTTGGTTGCTTGGTTTCAGAGATCTCCTTAATAATCGTCTATTGCTTGAAATTCCTTTTGTAAAATGGTCCATCTATGGCAGTTTATTAAACACTGATCAGAATCCATCACTCATTTCCATTTGGGGAAATAATTGGTCCTCTTGGCCTAGCAGCATTTCACAAAACTTATTGCCCTGAAAATTAGATCCATAAAGTGCTAAATGTCATGGAAAAAATAATTAAGAAAATTTTGGTGCTTGAGAAACTGTGAGTTAAATATACTTATAAGTACATCTTTACCATGAGTCATCTCAGAATTTTTATAATGGTCTAATATGCATAAAGAACATTCAAGAAGGGAGCATAATATACTTATTTTCCCCCAATTTCTCACCACAAAACTGTTGGGTAACAGCAATTTTGGGGGACTAGGTTTCCTTGGATAGTAATTTTGGGGAATGGAGTCTTAGAGAATAAAACCCAACTCTCTAGTATGACTTCTGACATCTTCCATGATAACTTCACCTAAAATTCCACCTTTCACCACACTTTTTCCTCACTTGCAGAGTACATCACCGCATGACACTTCTCTATATTTTTGAGCCTCTATGTACTCTTGGCTCCCACGCATGTGTTCAGGCTCAGTTTGGAACAAACTCATCTTTGTTCTTCAGAGACACTCTAACTCATTCACTGAGAAGTTTTCTCTGGCCCTTCAAATGTGAAGGAAGGGTCTTCTTTGTAATCACTGTAGCAAACCTCTTGCATGACCACTCACGCATCCCATATGGCAAGACTCTTCATTATTCACAAAACTCTTACCTCCTCTGTGTTAGTTTCTGAGTGCAGGGAAGATGAAGTCTTCTTCCTCTTTGCACCTTCCACAGCCTGCTGTTATTCACATCAGACTTGTGCTCAATGCGCATCTATTTGCAAAGGTGATTTTATTACTAAGCAGCACCTATGATTGAGAGACCCTGAACCAGGTTTAACTGGCAGGATTAAAAAATATTGCTCATAGTTTCCTGTTTGCCAGGACATATGCAGAACTGCAATAACTTTAGAAAAGTCACAAAGTGGTGGAGTAGACATAGAATCCATGAATGCCAAGGCAACGCGCACTTAGAACAAAGGTGGCTACTTAGGGATATAGTCTGAGCTCCTTTTTTTTTTTTTTTTTTAATTATAGTTAGTTTGCAGTGTTTTGCTACTTTCTGCAATACAGCAAAGAGACCCAGTCCTATACACATACTTTTTCTCATATTGTACAGCAAAGAGACCCAGTCATATATATATATATATATATACACACATACTTTTTCTCATATTGTCTTCCATCATGCTCTATCTCATTGGATATAGTTCCCTGTTCTGTACGGTAGGACCTCTTGGCTTATCCATTTTAAATGTAATGATTTGCATCTACTAACCCCAAACTTCCCAACCATCCCGCTCTCTCCCCTCTTCCTCTTGGCAACCACGAGTCTGTTCTCTATGTCTGTGAATCTGTTTAATAGATAAGTTCATTTATGTCATATTTTGGATTTCACATATAAGTGGTCATGTAGTACTTGTATTTCTCTTTCTGACTTACTTCACTTAGTATAAGAATCTTTTAGTTGCACCCATGTAGCTGTAAATGGTGTTATTTTGTTCTTTTTTATGGCTGAGAGTATTCCACTGTATACATGGACCACATCTTTTTAATTCATTCCTTTGTTAATGGACACTTAGATTGTTTCTTATTGTAATAGTGCTGCTATGAACACAGGGGTGCACATATCTTTTCAAATTGTAACTTTGTCCAGATATAGGCCCAGGAGTGGGATCGCTGGACCATGTGACTGTTCTATTTTTATTTTTTTAAGGAACCTCCATACTGTTTTCCATAGCGATTGTACCAACTTACATTCCTACCAATGGTATAAGAAGGTTTCCTTCATCTGAGTTGAGTTTTAAAGGAAGTGCTCGGCCTGGTTCAGTGATGAGGATCAGAAATGCTGATTCCTTTATTGCCACCCTGCTTTACATCATCATCATCCAAGTCACCATTGCCGTCAGCATTTCGTTAGCAAAGAACTGCCATGGGCTATCTGCTGCCTTTTACTAACTCCCTGGTGTAATGGGGCTTCTAGCACTTCCTTACATAGGGGAACGCTCCTATTTTCATTATTTGAGGCAATTTCTTTTGATGGAATTTAGATCTTGCTTGCACTTGGTTTGCAAAGCATATTTCCCAGTATCATTTGATACAGTCATGAGAAATTGAAAAACATTGACCAGATATTAAAAATGAATGAGGGTAGTCGTGTTGGGGGTGGGGTGGGACCTGATGGTAGGGTCTGTCCTGAGAATTAGGTGTCATTCAGTTGCTCTAAATGAGTGATGACGTCATTCATTTACCTATAAAAGACTCATTTCAGAGTAGCCTCCTTAGAGGGCACTAACCACAAAGTACAGGAGACAGAAGAGAACTGCCAGGGTGTGGTGATCATCCTTCAGTGAATTTGGCACTCCCTTTTTCCTTGCCCCTATAATGTTAGAAATAACTCTAATTTCAGCCTGTTACATACACTTCTGAACTGAGAGCATATCTTCAGATATTACTTGAGTTCTTCTTTCTCCCAGTGTCCTTCCCCCAAAGTGCGCCAAGACAGGGAAGGGATGTGATGAAAGGAGGACAAAGAACAAGAAAGGGTGCATGTTCAGCATGGGGCACGAAGTGCACAGGGGAACAGCCAAACAGTTGTGGGCCCATAGAGCACCCAAAGGCAGAGGTAGATAAACACATTGACAGTGGTGACACAAGACAGACTGGGGTTGCCACCCCTCAGACAGCCCTGGACCAGCCCAAGGTCAGGTTGGGGGACTGGTCAATGATGGAAACCCAACTAATGCCCTGAGGACGACTGACTTTGTGATGAGGGTGTCTGACCATTGCCTGTGTAAAGGGCTGGGGCACCCACCTGTCCCTGGGGTCCTTTTGGGACTAGCTGCTGACATAACACAGTGCTCACTGGTCATTTTGAGGTAGAAGGTAGATGAGCTCCTAGACTGAGGATAGCTAGGACTTGTCAGGCTGAGCAAATTGGGCTTTGCCTCTCTCTGACACATCAAGGAGAAAGTTAATGGCAGGAGCTGAGTTCTGCGGGAGTAGAAAAATAAGATGACCACCTCAATCAGTCCTAGGGTCAAGGAGAGCTCCCCAATTACACGTGTGCAATAAGACTCCTCAGGAGTCAAAAAGGGAGGGGGTGCCAGGCCATAATAAGTCATGATAACATCCCAGAACACTTTGCTCTGGAATCCATCTTTGCCAAAATATGCACACGCATATCAGGGAGGGTTCTGTGTCCAGTCAAGTGTGAGAAATAAAACAAAGGAATCAGCTAAAGGTAAATAAATACCTGGAAGAACTGTGCTACATAATTTTCTGGTATGCTCCTCACTCAGGGCGATGCTTGCGCCCTCAATCCTCTTTAGGTTGTGTATAACTGCCTTGTTTCTGACTTAAATAAGTAAACTACTTTTCTATGTGCTCTCCCACATGTTGTATTGTTTCTTTTTCTTTCTTTCTTTTTTTTTTTTTTGCTATTTCTTTGGGCTGCTCCCACGGCATATGGAGGTTCCCAGGCTAGGGGTCGAATTGGAGCTGTAGCCACCAGCCTATGCCAGAGCCACAGCAACGCGGGATCCGAGCCGCATCTGCAACCTACACCACAGCTCACGGCAACGCCGGATCGTTAACCCACTAAGCAAGGGCAGGGACCGAACCCGCAACCTCATGGTTCCTAGTCGGATTCGTTAACCACTGCACCACGATGGGAACTCCATGTATTGTGTTTCTAACAATAAACTTTATACCTGTTTTTATAGTCTTTGCCTCCTTGAAACATTCTTGCTTTCAACAGGGAGCAAGAATCAGGGCAATTCTGCTTCTAGCCTCTAGCTGGTCTAGTGGCTAGGATTCCTGGTTTTTCATCCAGGCTGCCCAGGTTCAATTCCTGAGCAGAAAAATAAGATCTCGCTCCAAGCCATTGCTCACTGCTGTCTCTCCGAGATCAATTTTGCAGAACAATGTCAGGCTGTATCTAGACCATCCATGTGGATACTATCCCCCCTCCACCTCTGTAAATGGCCCATTAGCCCGCAATTGCACTCGTGGGCATATATCTGGACAAAAGTTTCCTTGCAAAAGACACATGAACCCGCATGTTCATTGCAGCACTGTTCACAACAGCCAAGACATGGAAACAATCCAAATGTCCATTGGCAGATGATTGGATTAGGACGATTTGGTATATATACACAGTGGAATACTACTCAGCCATAACAAAGAATGACATAATGCCATTTACAGCAACATGGATGCAACTAGAGACTCTCATACTGAGTGAAATAAGTCAGAAAGACAAAGACAAATACCATATATATCACTTATAACTGGAATCTAATATACAGAGCAAATGAACATTTCCACAGAAAAGAAAATCGTGGACTTGGAGAATAGACTTGTGGCTGCCCAGGGGGAGAGGGAGGGAGTGGGAGGGATGGGGAGCTTGGGGTTATCAGATGCAAACTATTGCTCTTGGAATGGATTTACAATGAGATCCTGTTGAGTAGCACTGAGAACTATGTCTAGATACTTATACCACAACAGAACAAAGGGAGGAAAAAAAAATATACATGTAAGTGTAACTTGGTCCCCATGCTATACAGTGGTAAAAAAATAAAATAAAAAAAGAAACTCCATGTTGAGTGGTTTGCCTGAGAAAATGCAGCCAGCTAAGTTTATTGCTAGGATTCAAATACAGCCTAGTCCAAGGGATGGAGCTGTTAACCATGGCGACCAGGAGCTAAGGAGTCCTGAGAATGTCACCAGCTCTGGACAGGGTGGGGCAGCCTGCTGCTCTTAGAGGGATACTTCCCACTAGTCCTGATGTAAAAAATAAAAATCTTCCATTCATTTATACTTGATACAGCTGTTTTTATAGATGTTGGTGAGATATTCAAACTGCAACTCAAGAAATCATTACCAACCTTCTATCCTTTTCTATTCTCTGAGGTTCTATTTTTTTTTTCACTTGTAAAATTAAAATGAAACACTACTGTACAGGGTTATGAGGATTACATTAGATAAGATGTCAAATGTCAAAGCACTTAGCATAGTGGCTGACATATACAAGAGCTAGAAAATTTTAGTTGTCTTCTCTTAAAAAAAGAGAGAGAGAGAGAGAGATAGAAGGAGAGAGAGAACTGTTTCTAGGACTATTTTTCATGTACTAACCACATAAAAAGGTTCCAGAATGAAATATACAACATCTCTATTTGATGACCATACCTCCTTGTTTACTTTGGAGGTTTACCCAAACGACTTCAGTGACTTTGCAGATGGGGATAAAATGGGAGGCAAGGCAGCTGGTCTGCATCGTCCTGCCGGAAACTCACCAGCCAGTATGTAGCCCACTGCTTGTCTTGAGGAGGTTGACTTTTGAGTCAGAGACCCAAACTCACATTTTTGATTCCTTTAAGATTGGTATGCCTCTGTATGGTCTTTCTTCTTAAGAATCCACACATGGAATTCCCACTGTGGTGCAACAGTATGGGATATGTCTTGGGAGTTCTGGGACACAGGTTCAATCCCCAGCCTGGCACAGTTGGGTAAGGATCTGGCATTGCTGCAGCTGAACCATAGATCACAACTGCATCTCAGATCTGATCCCTGGCCCAGGAACTCCATATGCCTCAGGGGAGGAGAAAAAAAACAAAAAAAGAATCCATAGCATTACCATGAGGGAACTTTATAATTTATGGCCTCCTTTGGTTTGCAGAATTGAGGCAGTTAAGAGAGGAGAAGGTGCTATTTGATATTACAGGGAATTAAAGGAAGTACTTGCTCTTTCTGGGGGTAGAATTCCCATAGGATGAGTTCTGAAGCTTACACACTGGGGCATCTCAGGGGTGAAGGAGAAAACCATAGTCATACTTCTATTTTTTTTCCTTCTGCTTAATTAGGATAATCACTTTTCATTACCTGGTGCTTAATTCAACGGTTCTAAAATTCAAGGCCCATATTAGCCTCATTTAATGCGATAGCTACGTTCATTAGAAAACACTCCTTGCTTCATCTTGATGAGTTCTTTGCAATTGTCATATTATGGATAATGTACTAGGGATAATTTTGTTTTAATGCCTAGACCTATGGTCCCATCGTTTTTGTTGTTATTGGTGAAGATAATATACTGCTGTTAAATTCCAATATTCTAAAAATTACTAAAATGACTGAACATCTGTTAGCATGAGCTATTTCTCCCTAGGGCATCAATTTAAATTTTGGGGAGCTAAATTTTGCTTGGTTGTCTGTGTTTGTTGAGGCAGGAGTGTTTAAATCTTGATAGAACTCTTTTTCTTCAAGAGAAGGAATCCCCAAGAGTTTACTTGCTCTTTTCCTCCTCCATCCACCCTGCCTCAGGCAGCAAAGGGCATCTTCCTTCCTGTACAGGCTTGGAAGACATAAGTCCTCAGGAAGAGCAGAGCCTGGCATTAGGGCTATTTTCCTGTAATTGACTCAAACTGATCTCCGAGAGACAGCAGTGAATGATGGCTTGCAGTGTGATCCTAATGTCCTCCTCAGGACTTGAACCTGGGCAGCCTAGACGAAAACCAGGAATCCCAGCTGCTAGACTAGTTAGAGGCTAAAACAGAATTGTCCTGATTCTTGCCCCCCCGTTAAAGGAAGAATGTTACCAGGAGGCAAAGACTGTGAAAACAGGTATAAAGTTTATTTTTAGAAACATAGTACGATGTGTGGGAAAGCACACAGAGAAACAGTCTATTTATCTAAGGCAGAAGCAAAGCAGTCCTACACACACAAAAGAGTGAGGGTGTGGATGTCCCCCTCTATGAGAAGCAGGCCAGAGAGGTGATGTAAATCATTTATATAGGACAGTTCTTCCAGTCTTTGTCTTCCTTTGGCCAATTATCTTTTTTTATCTTTCATAGCTGACCAGACCCAGGGCCCTCCCCTGATCTGCGTGCGCATTTTTGGCTAAGATGGTTTCCAAGGCAAAGCATGGCGGGAAGTTTATCTAGACTTATTATGGCACCCCTTTCTGACCCAGAGGGGTCTCTTTGCCCATGTGCAGTTGGGGTCTCCCTTTCATTGAGGGTGGGGAGTTCATGACCTCTTTGTTCTTTTGCCCAATCAGGGTTCAGCCCATTTTTTTCAACCTGTCATAACCATTGTTTAATAATTTCACAGAGGACAAGTACCTATTTATTTGTCTTGTGCCTGTTATTTTTATCTTGAAGTATAGCTAGGTGGCTGTTTTAAATGTTTGTCCTAGAGTCCCCCTCAAGAGTTTATCTCAAGAAGTGTAAATATGAGGCTAGTTGCAAACATCTATCTCAGAGCCCATTTATGTTGTGCCTCAAAACCCTTCTTGAAATAAGTAATTCTGACTCTTAGGGGTGTTTCAAAGCATGGTATCTGACCAAGGTGAGGAAGCAAGGGGACTTGCTTATCATGAATGTACTAGCGGAGGAATAAGAGCTTGGTCTGTTCAAATCTTATAGAGCATATAAGACCCAGTTCACATCTTGCAGTAAAATCCCAGGCTCCCTTCAACAGGACAGTGGGGACAAATGTGAAATAGAAATCTTTTTCTTTTATGGCCACACCTGTGGCATATGGAAGTTCCCAGCTCAGGGGTCGAATCAGAGCTGCAGCTAGAGCCTATGCCACAGCCACAGCAGCAATGGATCCTCAATTCATTGACTGAGGCCAGGGATCATATCTACATTTTCACAGAGACTATGTTGGGTCCTTAACATGGTAAGGCACAAGGGGAACTCCAAAGCCATTTTTATAAAATGGAAAGGTTATGAAGATTTTGGGCTCATCACTGATGTGTTTCTGGACTCTTCTGTCAAGAGCGTGGTTAGAATTACCTGCTAATGTAATGCTACACTGCTGTGCCCTCAGCCACCTGCCCACACTCACAGTCATCTGTCTTGTCAGAAATAAGCAATTATTTCAGAATCATCTGATAGACCTGTGCTTAGCTGAATTAGCCTACTATACCAGTTAGAATATGTCCTTTGAATTTTGAGGAAACTATAAGTTTTATTTTCCTCCAGAGTGTCTCAAAAATAAAGAAGTGATCTCCCTAAAACCTAGTTTCTTGTTTCCTTGAGTTTACGAGGTGGAGGAATTCATATGTCCTTGGACAAATGTGCAGCCTTGGTGTTTAATTAATTAATTATTATTATTATTATTATTATTATTATTTATTTTTTTTTTGCTTTTTAGGGCCACACCTATGGCATATGGAAGTTCCCAGGATAGGGTTTGAATCAGAGCTACAGCTGCCTGCCACAGCCACAGCAACAGCAATGCCAGATCCTTAACCCACTGAGTGATGCCAGGGATCAAACCCGCATCATCATGGATACTAATCGGATTCATTTCTGCTGCACCACAATGGGAACTCCTGCAGCTATGGTTTGCACAGAAGAGTTTGCAAGTCCTGGTCTTATCCTTCCTTTTATTTAAAGAGCTGCTTTATTCTGCTCAGAGGGAAGGAGAGTGGATTAGGGCCCCAGGAGAGGAATGAACAACTGTGATTGTCTCCTCTCCAATGCTGAATGTTTACTAGGGATTTTCACTGGGCTGCATATTCCACGTGTTTCTCTGTCATTTATATCTTTCATATTCATGTAAGACAGGCTAGGGTCTTTCTCATGCAAAGGCAGAAGGAAAGGAGTGGAAATGTTAACAGCCCAGGGCCAAGGCCAAGAAGAGGGATCAGTCTTAACCCCCACGCCTATTAATTCATTTACCCCACAATGTCCCATAAATATCACTTATAGTAATTTTCATCTGGCTATTTCTGGATGTTGTGTGGCTCTCAGAAGCAAATTACATCATTTTCCTCCTCTAACATTTCTGCTTCCTTGCAGTTTTGGCATTTTGTCAGTCAACAAATTACTCCCTAATTTCCTTCTGTGGGTCAGAGGCTCCCAGGATTTCCTTTCTGAGGGAAATAAAGATGTTTGAAACAAGCCTCTTATTTAGGAGAGATCGGGGGTGGGGTGGGGCAGGTGGCCACTGGAGAACATTAAACAGCCATCAAGGCAATGTTTGATGACACGCAATGTGAGTAGGCAGAGACCTACCATTCCTGGCAAGCCTCTGGTGGGCTCCAGTGCTGGGCTTCAGAAGCAGCTGCAGTGGAGGTGGAAGTGATCCAGATTCAGATGGGGCTTCAGAGACCTTGATCTCCAACAGCCTAAGCCTGGAGTGGATCCTCACACTCAAAGGAAAAACACGGGTATTTTTGTAGTGTCTCTCTCCATCTAAAGGTAATCACTGGGTGGGTAAGACTGGCTGGAGGTAAGGTAGCCTTAGAAGGCTGAATCGTCCCTGCTATTCATGGAAACATCAAGGGAATATCAGCTCAATGGCTAGATTATGAAACACTGGGACCTTTGTCTCACTGCCAGCCCCTCCATTGCTGTCCTGGCTTGTGCACTTCAGTAAGCGAGATGCCATGTCAGAAATGCTCAGGGTAAACCCTGGACAAGAAGTGTGTGGGACCAAGGGCCTCTGTCCAGCAGCCCACAGAGACCTGAAAGCTGCCGACAACCACTGAGACCCTGGAAGCTGACGTCTCCCTGGCCAGTCTGCCACTGAGCCTGAGGACCCTGGGCCAACAGCTGATCAGCTGATCAGTGGCTTTGTCTTCCAGCCCACAGGAACCCTGGTTGTTTAACGTACTGTGTCTGGGGGTAACTGGACACTCAGCAATGGATAATGAATATGCTTGTTCAATTAAACAGTTTGTTCAATATAAAAAACACCTTTTATTTTATTTTGCTTTTTGCTTTTTAGAGCTGCACCCTAGACATATGGAAGTTCACAGGCAAATTGGAGGGGGTCAAATCGGAGCTGTAGTCACCAGCTTATGCTACAGCCACAGCAATTTGGGATCTGAGCTGCACCTGCAACCTACATCATAAGCTCAGAGCAACGCTGAATCCTTAACCCACTGAGTGAGGCCAGGGGTCAAACCTGGATCCTCATTAATACTAGTTGGGTTAGTAACCTGCTGAGTCACAATGGGAACTCCTTTTTTCTTATTTATTTATTTATTTTATTTTTAGGGCCTCACCTGTGGCATATGGAAATTCCCAGGCTAGGCATCAAATCAGAGCTGGAGCTACTGGCCTACACCACAAAAATACGATACAACTTTTATTATAGTGTAAATAGTGTAGGTAATTTTTATGATGTAAGTAAGCAAAGGGGGAATACAAAACCCATTTTACTTAGAAATAATCCTGCTGTCCCTTGGTCAACCTGCCAGTTCTCTTTCACTGTATATGAGGGGTATGAGGTTTTTCTTGTCATGCATTTGATGTCGCTCGACTTCTTTCAGGAATTTCTTAAAATTCCTGTACCACTTGTGGTGATTTTTATAAAAGCATGGACTTTGATAACTGAAAGTTGTCCATGTCATGGCTTGGGTAGGAAAGAGGATACTTGAGCTCTGTTCACTTTTTTGCTGCTGCTGTCTGTCGTGGTCTGTGTACGTGGGTTGGAAAAGAATTTCCGGACTCTTATGGGGCAAAAGGAAAGATGAACTTATTGAGCATGGTGAGGTGGAGAGAAAGTAGAATTTACTGAGGTAAGAGATGCTTCAAGCACTGTGGGATGACTTCCTGACAGTGAGGGAGAGCTGTGAAGTCATGTCTGTTTTTATAACCCAGGGAGAAGAGAGGTCTTGTGATACACCTGTTGACCTGCCTTTTGGTTGAGGAAGGTGTGGTCTTAGGATACACTTGCTGGTTGGTTGAGGGCATATAAGGTACCACACAGAAACCACAGTAAAATTTTGAAGTCATGAAGTGTATGACTGGAAGTTTTCCAAATGTTATAAAAGTGTAGAGAAGAGTTCCCGTTGTGGTGCAGCAGAAATGAACCTGACCAGTATCCATGAGGATGCGGGTTCAATCTCTGGCCTTGCTCAGTGAGTTAAGGATCTGGTGTTGCCGTGAGCTATGGTGCAGGTTGCGGATGCAGCTCAGATCCTGCATTGCTATGGCTGTGGTGTAGGTGGGCAGCTGCAGCTCCGATTTGACCGCAGCCTGGGAAATTCATATGCCACAGATGCGGCCCTAAAAAGCAAAAAAATAAGTGTAGAGAAAGTCTTCTTTCCCCACTCTTCTCCCTCAATGTAGCATTATTAATAGTCCAGTGTGTTTTTTAGAACTTATCTGCATTTACACACATACATATAAATAATGGAATCTAAGAAGAAGATTTGCCTTTTCCCATCTTCTATCTCATGGGCATGTGTGCATGTCGGGGCTTGAAAACCTACCATGTGCTCTTCAGCAACTACCTTTTATTCCAGGGGAGATCAAGAGAAGAAGGCTGACTTTCATGTCTCCAGTTTCTTTAGGAATGTTAGAAAGTCCTCATCAAATGCAGCCACTTGTCTTCTCTTTCTCTTTATGTCCTTGAATAAAATATCTACACTGTTTTCCCAGAGTAAGTTCAAGCAGAAGGTAGTAAGTGACATTTCTTGTATTATTTATTATCTACGTATTCATTTCTTTGTCATCAATCTTCTCACCCACCCCCCAATGCCTGTCTTTGTCCTTTCGACCCCCTTCTGTTCACCTCTAGGACCCATCCCTGCGTTTTATATATTGGAGTGTTTCAGGAATATTACTGAATTCAGTTTTCACAGTAACTCCCTGAACTAAGCAAGATAGAATTATACCTGAATTATAAAGGGGGAAAGTTGAGGCTTAGGGCAAGTTTGGAAGATGCAGACTGAGAGCTCTGACCTCCAGCAAGCCCTGTGCCATATCCTCCTACTTTCGGGCTTAGGACTCCACATGGTGACTTCTAGCAGGAAGGCTCTGGATCCCTGTTTCCACCCTCTTCGACATCACCCATCTAGTCTGTCCAGTTTTGTTTGGATGAATTGATTTACACTGAAAATATTCACATTAATGGTGTTTCCCTTCCCAGAGTCATTATCATAGGAGTGGGTGAATTAATTTCAATGAATGAGAACTGTGGTAGGAATCATAGGAGAAAACAATTTTAACTGGAATGGACTTTTTGGAGTAACCCAAACAATTTTACATAAAAAATCCTCTGAATCCCCCTTTCTGAATCAGGTCATACTTATTATTCTAACAGGTTTTTTTTTTTTTTTTGCATATTCTGTTTTATCTTTTCCATATTTTTCTCTGATCCATTTCAGTCAATTTTTAAAATAACCCTGAAAGGAAAATCAGACCTGTCTAGTTTCTTTGAAAACCTTTCTTCAGAATAGTTTACAAAGTTTTGAACTGCTGGTATTCACTTTTCAGAATAACCCTTCCTAAAATTGACCAAAATAATTTTCAGGAAGTAAAGCACTGGGACCTCTTTACTGTGAAATTGCCATGTGACTTTTGAGATCTCACTTTAATTCTGTGAATCTGAGGGTTTTATGCTAAACGGTGATTGAAGAAACTAACAGCCATGTCCTGAAGTCACTTTGAGATCTTCAGGGGCCATTTATCGGTTCAGTAAGGTCTTCTCCTTCAAGGGCCTGTGTGTACATTTTTGTTTAAAAACAATAGGACCCAAGGAGAAGTAAGACTTACCCCTTGCAAACTGTTTGCTTCTCTTCCTTAAACCTGCATGAAAACATGATTTTTTTTTAAAAAAAGAAAAATATTAATCTTTATTCAGAAAGATGATTTTTTAAAAAAATAAAGAACTAGGCTGCATCTTTATCAGCAAGATTTTTCATCTCTGTGGTGCCTTTAAATACATGTAGAAAGATGGTCAGTGACTCAGAGGAGAAGGCAGTGCAGTTTCCTGCTGGGAGTGAAGGACAGTCAACAACCTCTGTTTCCTGAGGGAAAGGGAGCTGCAGGAACATAAACGGGTCTGGCGAGGTGATCAATACAGGAGAAGACGTCAGGAAATGGCACCTCTGGTTTGCTCTAAATGAGAGGATGAACTTTAGGAAATAAAAATCAAATGAGAATCTGGGAATCACCTAGAGATAGTGCTTCTAGTTTCCCCTATAAGCTCAGTTTCTGAACTGATCGGTCTTCAAATTCTTGGTCTTACAACAACAACGTGATTAGTGAGGGGCAGGAGTGTCCACAGGAGCTGGGCACTGTGTGAGCTGCAGCTTAGACGGATCTGGTTCAGCCCATCACATTGCCTCTGGGGCAGACTCTCCAGGAAGCCGCTGAGTCCCAGCCTTAAAACCTGCTCATGGATGAAGAGCTGGTGGGTGCAGGGTTGGGCATGTGAGCCAGATGTGTCAGACTTGGCCCCTCCCACCTGATGCTCCAGGCTTTCCAAACGTGGAGAAGCTGCAGTGCCCTGATCATGAAGAAGGTGCCCCCCAAAATTCAAGTTCCAAAGGAGGACCCCCTCCCGGCCCGCAGGGCAGAACACTGTGCAGCAATAACAGTACGTCTCTGACCGTACCACTAATAAAACAGATACCCTGGGTACTTTTCAGTCGTTTCCAACTTTCGGATCTTACAGGCAATGTTGTGATTATACTTACACGCTTCCTTGTGCAATTGCCAAATTCAGCGCGGCGGTTGGGGATGTTTATAAGATGAGCATATCTTCGAATTTAGTAGAAGGGGCCAAAAGTATTTTCTAAAGTGGCATGACTGTTTGACCATTTTGGTGCCACAGACAGTTGGAGCGCTCACAATACTTCACATGCATGGCAGCACTTGAACTTGTCAACTTTTAATTTTTGCCAATCTGGTAGAATCTCCTTATCACTTTCTTTTACATTTAATGATTATTCATGGGGCTGAGCACTTTTTGCTATATTTTTTAGTCATTGCATTTCTTTTTTTATAAAGTGCTTGTTCCCCCCGTCTGCCTTTTTTTTTCCTATTGTGTGTGTCATTTTTTAAGATTTTGTAATTTTTTTAATCATGTTTCAATATGAATGTTTGTCAGGTTTTATGTGTTGCAATAGCTTTTCCTGTTCCTGAGGGTTTTGTTCTCTAATTAATACATGTCTTTTCTTCCTTTTTTTTTTTCCTGTTTTGTTTTTGTGGATTTTTTTTTTTTTTTTGCTATGTTTTATATAAGAAAATTTTTCCCACCCTGGAGTCATCAAGATAGTCTCTAATATCAGCTCCTAAAATCTTTACAGATTTGTTCTTACATTAAATGTTTAACAAACACATGGGATGTCAATTCTTGTACATGTATGAAGTAAAGATGTTCTTCCATTATTTTCCATATGGACACACACTGGTTCCAGAACAATTAACAGAAAAACCTGATTCCTGCCCTGCCACCTCAGTTCTATATCAAGGGTTCAGCCCTTCTTACTCTGATTCTCTGCTTTAATCCTTTGTCCTTTCTTTAGTGCCACATTCTCTTAATTATCACAGTTCTATGGTAAGTCTTCATATCTGGGAAGGCATGTCTTCACAACTAATTCATCTCTGAGAAAGAGTCTTAGCAATTCCTGGTCTTTTCCATTTCCATGCAAATATAGAATGAGCCTGGAAAATTCTGTTCACACACACACAAATTGTTTGTTGCTGGTATGTGGAAAGCTTATCACAATCATTTTTAAGAGTTTTACTGGAGTTCCCTTGTGGTGGAGTAGGTTAAGGATCCAGTGTTGTCACTGCAATGACTCTAGTTTCTGCTATGGTATGGGTTTGATCCCTGGCCCAGGAACTTCCACATGATTTGGGCTCAGCCAAAAAATTTTCTTTATTGAAGTATGGTTGACTTATAATGCAGTGTTAGTTTCTTCTGTACAGAAAAGTAACTTTATATTCTTTTTCATATTCTTTTCCATTACAGTTTATCAAAGGATATTGAATACAGTTCCTTATGCTACACAGAAGAACCTTGTTGTTTATTCATTCTATACATAATAATCCTGAACTCCCAATTCATTCCTCTTCCCCACCTCCTCTCTATCTTGGCATCTACAAGTCTCTTCTCTATGTTTGTGAGTCTACATCTCTTTCATAGATAGGTTCATTTGTGTCATATTTTAGATTCCACATATAAGTGATATATATGATGTTTTTGTCTGACTTAATTCACTTAGTATAATAATCTCTAGATCTATCCACGTTGTTGCAAGTGGCATTATTTTGTTCTTTTTTATGGCTGAATAATATTCCACTGTGTGGATATACCACAGTTTCTTAATCATTCATCTATCGATGGACATTTAGGTTGTTTCCATGTCTTGGCTATTATGAATAGTGCTGCTATGAACATAAGGGTGTGTGTATCTTTTTGAAGTGTAGTTTTGTCCAGATATATGCCCAGGAGTGGGATGGCTGGATCATATGGTAATTCCACTTTTAGTTTTCTGAGGATCCTCCATACTGTTGTCCATAGTGGTTGCACCAATTTACATTCCCACCAGCAGTGTAGGAGTGTTCCTTTTTTTCCACACGTTCTCCAGCATTTTATTTGTAGGCTTCCTAATGACAGCCATTTTGACCAGTGTGAGGTGGTACCTCATTGTAGTATTGATTTGTGTTTCTCTAATAATTAACAATTTTGAGCATCTTCTTATGTGCCTGCTTGCCATGTTTCATTTTGGAGAAATGTTTGTTTAGGTCTTATGCCCATTTTTTAATTGAATTTTTTTTCTTGTTGCACTGCATGAGATTGTTGTATATTTTGGAAATTAAGCCCTTGTTGGTTGCTTTGTTTGCAAATATTTTCTCCCTGTCTTTTCATTTTGTTTATGTTTTCCTTTGCTGTGCAAAATCTTATAATTGAGTAGGTCTCATTTGTTTATTTTTGCTTTTATTTCTATGGCCTTGGGAGACTGGGCTAAGAAAACATTGATACAATTTATGTCAGAGAATGATTTGCCTATGATCTCTTCTAGGAGTTTTACCATGTCATGTCTTCTATTTAAATCGTTAAAGCCATTTTGACTTTATTTTTGTGCATGTTGTGAGAGTGTGTTCTAACTTCATTGATTTACATGCAGCTGTCCAGTTTTCCCAACACCACTTGCAGAAGAGACTGTCTTTTCTCCATTGTATGTTCTTGCCTCCTTTGTCAAAGATTAATTGACCAGGGAATTCCCTGCATTGTGGTACAGTGGAAATGAATCTGACTGGTATATGTGATCTATGAGAATGCAGGTTGGATCCCTGACCTCACTCAGTGGGTTAAGGATCAATTGTTGCTGTGAGTTGTGGCATAGGTCACAGATGAGGCTCAGATCCCACATTGCTGTGGCTGTGGCTGTGCCCAGTAGCTGCAGCTCCAGTTTGATCCCTAGTCTGGGAATTTCCAAATGCCATGTGTGCAGCCCTAAAAAGCAAAAAAAAAAAAAAAAAAAGAAAAAGATTAATTGTCCGCAGTTGTATGGGTTTATTTCTGGGCTCTCTATTCTGTTCTATTGATACATATAGTCATCTTTATATGTTGAATTTATATATCTTGACTGAGAATTAGCACAATCAGATGTGTTAAAGATAAATCTGGAGGTATTTAGAAGAAAGGATAGGAGAAGAAAAACAAGTGTAGAATATACTGGATTTAGGAGAACTGCAACAGAGGGGAGAGGGCTGGTTTGAGAGCAGCCTAGGAGACTGCAGGATGGAACACCAAGCCATTGCCTCCAAGTGTCTGACAGAAGGAAACAGGTTTAAGGGGAGAAAGATTCCATGAATATACCAAAGGGAAAATAGTCTTCAAAACAGGCTGCCCACAGGCTATGTGGAATACTTTTACACTAGTAAAGTTTCAGGGAAATAAAATCAGAATTGTAGAGAACTTTGCAAAAAAAGAAGATATGCAGTTGATACGAACCTGGTGATTGATAAGTATGTCAACATAAGAATTATGTCTGGCTCCACTTTGTTTAATTTGTTTCCATTTCTGACATTCCTAGCAATAGGTTTTTCAATTTCTACATCTGGTGCCTTTCAGGTAACTTGATTTCAGTTTGGAACATCATATGTCTTGCTGAAAATACATTCAAACATTTTTCAATTGATAGTGTCTTCCAGGGTTTGACTCAGTCTGTGTTTTCTAGCAAACTTATTTTTTTTCCTCCTAAAATGGATTTTTTGATATGTTCCTTAATAAGTTTAAGAAAAGCAGATCAAACAATTATAGGACTAGTATGGTTCAAATTTATACTTGGTCCCATTCCTGTAAAGAGATTAATAAGTTATATACTAGTTGGTGACCACTAGTTGGTTGTTAGGGAAATTTCATTTGCTTTAAAACTTATGAATATTTAATGTCATTGCAGTCAGATATTTCACACCCAAGATCACACTTTCTCCTTCCACAGCTTGGCCTTCTGAGTTTCACACTTTTGAAGGAAATGGGCCCTCTGGAGCATGACAAATTTGATCCAAAGGAATTTGCACCAGAATGTTATTTATCTGTCAAAAACTAATGCAACCATACATTCTGTCTCTCAGTTTGGGACTCCTAGGTTTGGAAGCTGTTAATGTGAAGTCTAATGTTTGGCATGTGGCCTGGCATATATGCGAAAACATCCTCAGTCAATTGCCCAGGAGATGCAGATTAGGGAGGCTGCAAGACCCATAATTAAGACATTTTTGAATTTAGTAAATTACAGCCTGATTTTCCAAAGCAATGGTGATATTCGCAAATAAGAGAAGGGGGAAGAAATGACATTATGTAGGAATAAGTGTAACTCAGAACTCAGAAGTACCAAAACTTTTGTGGGTATATGTGATGGTGGTGTGGGTGAAGGAGGCTCTTTTAACTGTCCAGCTGTTAATTTTTCAGCTGAAAGCATTAAATCTCAAATCAATGGTGGCAGGACTCTTGGAGAAGGAAGAGCAGAGCCTGGTGCTTCCCAGAAGTGGACCATAGGCTGATGAACACCCTGGCACATGGGTGGCGTAGAGGTCACACGACTTGGACTCCAAGCATGGTCATGTCTGTGGATGTACCATTTCATCTCTGTGTTTTGCCTTTGTAGAACACAGCGTGCTATATGTCTGTGACTGATTCCTTAGTATTTACCCAGCAGTGGAGGGAAAGGAATTCTTCAACCACCCACCATCTAGTTTGAGAACTGCTCTTCCACCTAAGTTATTCTATCTGCCCATCTTTCCTCAGTCATAAAATGAGTGTTCACAAGGAGCAAGTCAAGCGTTCCCATAGGACCATTGGGAGTGGAGTTTGCCCTCCAAGCCCTGGAAGGGTCTGGAGCCTGGAGCCATCTGGGTCTAACTGGGAGGTAGAAACTGCAGAGTGGGGTCAACAGGGGAATTTTAATGCAAATGAAAAATGTTGCTATGATATTAACAACAAAGGTGTTGCAGCCATCAAGCCATCACCTTCAGTCACCTGATAATGAGTCTTGAAGGAGTTCAGGATGGAGATAGACAGGTGGCCTCTGCCAAGCTCTCAGCCCAATGTTGCCCCCTGATGGGGATTAGGATGGGAAAGCATAGGATGCTGGCCCCATGGCTGAGGTAGCAAAGGCATAATATCATTGTGCCTGGACTCTTGCTTCTTCCCATACAGAGAAAAGCACTAAATTCATTCACTTGAGATGCCACTTCATCAACGTGATCTTTGGATGTTCTGCCTACCTGATCTTTGCTGTAGAAATTCCTGTATGTATCCTGACTCCTCCTTGATCCTTTCCGAGCAGTCCCTCAGAGAGATCGGCAAGGCTGTTTTCTGGGCTATAATCCTCAGTTTTGTCTGCCAAATAAAACATAATTCTCAACTTTTAGGTTGTGTTTTTTTTCCCCAGTCAACATTAGAAATAAGAATTTTAACTCTAATTAAAGAGTAACAGTAAGATAAAAGGAAATTCTGTCTAAGGGCTGAGGGAGAAAACCCACAGAAGGCCACATTTGGCAGCAGTGCCGAATTCTTGGACGACCTGTGCTGTGCTGGCCCCTAGCCCCACCTCCAGTAGCAGTGGATTTGAGGGCAAACACCAGGCAGCCCTCTGAGTGCAGGTGGGGGGCTGTTCTTGGCGACAGGCAGTGGCGGGGCTTTCAGAGTCTGGATACGCAGGGACAGAGGCGTTCTGGGCACAGCATAATTGGGTCCAGGACAGGTTATCACCAGGAATATGGCAGGGCTGCAGGGGGACCACAGTCTGGTCCCCTGACTTGGGCAGGCTCCTTTCACAATGGAAGACATCTCCTGCCTCCCCTGCCTTCTCTGGGAGTTGCTAGAAGCCTCTTCCTCTTGCTTTACACCGTGCTCACTAAGAAGGAGACATGGGTAAAGGAATTCATGGTCATAAAGCATTACATGCAAGGATGTGTTTGGACTTGTGAGGTAAGTGACTGGTGACAGGGGCCAGGAGAAGTGGAGAGGGCCAGAATCAGAATTTAGAAAAAAGATTGGTGGCTCTTTTTCAGTCGCCATTTAAGAGGATCCTGGCAAATGACCTTTTTATTTCTGTTGACAAAAGACTCAAAAACTTTGATGTTTCTTCAGGGTATGCTGGCATATTAATTTGTTCATTTCTAAGTAAAGTAGAGCAATTTCTTATCTGTATTTTAAAAAATAAGTGCAAACCTTAGGGAGCGATATTCAAACAAGCCTGTCCACACAATGCAAAATAATGAAAATATTCAGCCTCTGGAAACCAGTAAAAGTAAGGCAATTCACAAACCCAGGGACAGCTTCTCAGGCTCTCTGCTGCTCTTCTTTATGATCCTCTTTCACTTGGTCATAGCGGAACCCTCATCTGTGGCCGCACCCACCCCCAGTGCCCAGGACAGCTCATGGAATCAACCCTCCTTTTCTGCACCCCCCACAGCTCACTCTCTTCTCACACTTTTTCTCTCTCCTACTTGCAGTGCTTTTCCTCTGTAGGCTCTCCATCTCCTCTTCTGCATCCTTATTTCCTTCTGGCTCATTTCCTAACTCAGCCTCTGAGAGTCCTTGAACTAGGTTGTCAGAAATGGGGAGGGGGAACGAGCCAGGGAACAGGTAGACCCCTCCTTCTCCTCACAGGGGTGGGTACAAGCGGAACACTCACAGGTGATAAATCCTGTCCCCATCACGTTGTCTTCTCATCAATCTTTGTTGACTCCTGCAAAGAGATATTCAATATTCAGTATTGAAATATTCTTCCAGAAGTTCCTTGAATTTACAGCCTAGGCTACCTTCTTCTTTCTCTTTACAGAGTGGTACCTAGTCTATTTATTGAATGTCAGCCAGGGGAACTGTGAGTGTGCTCACACACGCACAACCTCCCTCTCTAAAATCCTTGAATGTCTGCCAGAGCAGGTCCCAGGGGACCTCTGCCCCTCAGAACTGTGCTTGCAGTCACGTGTCCTCTGTGGCCAGAGACCCGCCTGTGTGGACCTGCAACCTGGAAGCATCACTGGGGACAGGAGACCCCGATCCCAGGCCTTCAGGACGATAAGAACATGAAGTTGCTAGGGTTTAAGTACATCTTCGTTCATTATTCTTTTAAGAAGTATATAGGGTTTTACTCCTTTAATGGAATTCAGCCTGGGCTTACTTTCTAAATATGGTGGTCATGTTCCTCAAGCTTCCTTTCTCTTCTGGATGCACAATAGGACAGGGCCCTCTGGGGGCCAGGTGATGGGCATTTCTGGACAGCGCTTCCAATCGCCCTTGCAAAGAGCGCTCTCCCATTGTCATGGTGTCTGGTCACGTGGGAGACGGTGTCTCCCCACCAGCCAGGCCACAATGGGATGACCATAGGGCAGAAAACCCAGTCCTCTGTGACTTACATGTCACTAGTGGAGAAATGATCTCTCACCTTTGTTGTTTTAAGACACTAAGATTTGGGGGTTCTTTGTTAAGGAAGCATAACCTTATACACCTCTGTTTAGCTCAGCTTCACCAATCCCCTAAATGAGGCAATTTCTTCTGTCCTAATGATAATGTGCTTTTTTTTTTTTTTTTTTTTAATCTTGGAAAGTATCTTAATTAACTACAGAATATCACATTGGTTGTGCAAACTTCCCCATCCTGTGATGTTTCTGCCATCATTTTTTTGGAAGAAAGATTTATGGAATTATATGTATATAATTATTTTTGTGGCGAAGACTCCCATTTACAGGCCATGACTTTGTGTTAAAATTACTGCAGAGAGCACATCTTCTCTAATTTTTTTTGCGCTGACGTCCAAGTGATTTCCTTCACTACCTCTCATCTACTCATTCATGCATGCATTCCTTCATTTAGGTTTTTGTCCAATAAACTGTACTGGATGCCAGGCACGGGGCTAGGCTGGGGGTGCCAGTGTGAATAAGACACCGTCTCTGTCATTATTCTTCTATTAAGGTATCAACCTGCTTCTTGTTTAGAAAGGCTAGTAAAACAGAAGGCTGTGTCTAAATAATATGCACTCAAGAGTTCCAGTGGTGGCTCAGTGGGTTAAGAACCTGACATAGTGTCCATTCCCAGCCTTGCTCAGTTGGTTAAGGATCCATTGTTGCTACAAGCTACAGCGTAGGTCACAGATGGGGTTCAGATCCAGGGTTGCTATGATTGTGGCATAGGCCTGCAGCTGCAGCTCCAATTTGACCCCTAGCCTGGGAAATTCCATATGCCACAGGTGTGTTACTAAAAAGAAAAAAAAAAATCTGCACTTAAACATATACAATGTCTTGAACATAATGAGCAGGTTTAAAGCTATTTCAAATTGCTAGGAAAATGTGTGTTATAGGCAGGGAGGTTCCTGTTGGTCCCACCCATTTTTATCCCTTACACACTTGAAATAACTACTTGGAGTACACTTAGTTAGCAAATGCCATCCCACTTAGTGGGGCAGCAGCACCCTCCAGTGGGTGAACTCACTCATTTCAGTCAAGTACTCCAGGGAGAGCTTGTGGGTGCCTGAAGTGTTACTTCCTACAGCTGAGTATTCAGTTGCACTTAAAAAAAACTGCAGAGATATTTATACCAAGACAAAAAGAAAAACATAATTATGGAAAAGCAACAGTAAAAGAACAGTAAGTTGGGCCCTAATTGTCAGGAAGACAGAGAATAACACATGTTAGAAATGCTGGAGTTCCCGTCATGACTCAGCAGAAATGAATCTGACTAGCATCCATGAGGACGCAGGTTCGATCCCTGGCCTTTCTCAGTGAGTTAAGGATCCAGTGTTGCTGTGAGCTGTGTGTGGTGTAGATTGCAGACAAGACTTGGATCTGGGGTTGCTGTGGCTGTGGTGTAGGCCAGCGGCTGTAGCTCTGATTGGACCTCCAGCTTGGGACCTTCCGTATGCCACAAGTGTGGCCCTAAATAAAAGACAAACTAACAAAAAGAAATGCCCTATGGTACAGGTGGTGAGATTTCAAGGTATGAAGTGAGGTGGGCAGGTCTGGAAATGACGACAGAATCTGGCCCACAGACATGCCTCCCTGGCTGGTTTCAGGGATGTGCTTCTATTCAGTCTGCCTTATCTTCTTTTTTTTTTTTTTTAAGGCTGCACCCATGGCATATGGAAGCTTCCAGGCCAGGGGTCGAATCAGAGCTGCAGCTGCCTTTGCCACAGCCACAGCAGCTTGGGATCCGAGTGACCTACACCACAGCACACGGAAATGCTGGATCCTTAAACCACTGAGTGAGGCCAGGAATTGAACCTGAGTCCTCATGGATACTAGTTGGGTTCATTACCATTGAGCCAAGATGGTAACTCCTGCCTTATCATAACTTTGATGAGAGGCTGTATGCCTGCTCTTTTCTCTCTGTCTCTGTGGGTATCCCCACATCTAGGTGATCCTAAGAGTGAAGTGTGACAGAGTATATTCTACAATGTATGCCACCCCTCAGTGTCATACTAACACCTGGAAAAATATGTCATTCTATAATACTACACTGAAACATTTAAATGTGAAACAAGATTTTATCATTCTTCTCCTATATTTGTCACAGAGGTGCTTTTGTTTGGAAAAAAGGTTTTAAAGGGCTTGTCATCCCACATTCCTGCCTGTACTTCACATGACATTTTGTTAGATCCTGAATTCAGAAACATCACAACTGGACTAGGTCCTAAGGGATGGAGCATGAGCTACCATTCTTTATGTTGATGTTATCCTGTACCTTGGCACTAGAATTGCTGTGTCCTACCTTTTTTTTTTTTTTTTTCCTTTGCCTAATAAACCTACACAGAAGCAGCTTTGATCATGAAGAGTGAGAAACAAGAGGGGAAGAGATGGAGATGCCGACAGAGAGTATGTGATGTTATGCCTCTGGTAGAGGCATTTTGCAGAAGCCAAGTGGAATGGCTACTATTTTGATACACATACTATTTACCATGTATTAAAATGGGATTTAAATATAGCAGAGAGAGTAACTACTATCTGAGAAGCCAGGGGTGAACCAGGGAAACAATGCTCATAAGAGCCACAGATGAAGAAAGTCATGCAAGTTAATTTCTGGCTTACTTTGTAGAGAATCCATTGGAAAACACATGTATACCCATAAGCATATGCATTAACCGTCTGCTCTAAAATCAAGAGCAGAAACATAAGCCTTTAGCCAATATATCCACTAAATGCTGAAAAGCACATTTTGATCCCTCATGGGTACCTTTTAAAGGCAAGAAGGAATAGCAGAAATGTGGAGAAGACCCACAACTCTGTGCTACTTAATGAGCGATGCTCTCACTCCAGCTGGCTAGCCTGGGATGGGAGGGCTACCTAGTTCCCAGGCAGATGAAAATTACCGTTTCTCATCAGACTTTGCTCATAATTCTTTAACTAATACAATCCTTAAACAGAAAAGCTAGTTTGAAGAGAAGAGCTCCCATCAGCCAGGCTCCTGCAGCCCTCTTGCATACATTGATTTTGAGATAGCAATGTTACATCATTGGACACTGGCAAAAGGTGTGAGATCAGGGTTGGAAAAAGATGAGCTGAAGGCTCTTTCCAACCCTCCTCCTTCCAGACTATCCAATGGAAATTTCTTGAGATAAAGATTAAGATTCTTGCTGTGTCAATTTCCAAGAATGTCACTGACACTCTTGGGGGTAAACTGGCTCATTTAAACTGCAGAACAGAGCACATTAGTAGTGGTGCCCTTCCTTGCTTACTGCCTCTGCATAGCTTTAGAGACTATAAGAGCCAAGGCCACCCCAATATCGTCTGCATACGTTATAGCCACTTAACAGCTCCTGATGTTTGTTGAGTGCCAGGAGTCTGCTGGCTGCCAGGATAAGTCAGAGAGCATACAGATACGTACCTTCTCACCTCTGTGCCATTCCTTGCACTGGAAAGCCTTCTATCTTTCAGTGTTTGTTCTACCTGAACTTCACAGCCAAGCTCAAGCTCCCACCAGCCCTGTGAATCTTTCATGTACCCCTGCTTTCTAGAAAACTTTCTTTACCACGTACTTGGTGTTTCACTGTATCCTGCCTGAGCTTCCCATTTACCTCCTCCCCCCAGCACAGCCCCAGTCATGGAAATTGCTCGGTAAACACTGTTGATGGATTATTTTCTACTGGATACTAGATCATTATTACAGGCAAATGAGACAATAAAAAGAAGTTGCTCTTGATGAACACGGATACAAGAAATGCGGCAAAAAATCAGGTATCTGGTAAGAATACTATAATCTGTTACAGGAAAGAGAAAAAAAAGCTTGGCCTTCACAGAAAAATAACAAAGCTTCTGTGAGATGCTATGATTTTGCAAGAACAGTTATGGTCTTCTTTAATTTGTTCTGAAAATTCTGTATTTGTACTTAAACTGTGTTTTATTTAGTCACAGCCTCAGTACTGGACTCTTTGACTAAATGACTGCTGTATGCAAAGAGGTTTTTCTCTGCCCAAAGCAATAACTAGATGTTTAAATAAAGGATAACTTTGCCAAAAGGATTCCGGTTGCCTGTCTATCACATGAATGAATTCCTCCAAAAACGGGCAATTTTTTCATTTGCTTTAATAGTGCTCAGGGCAGATAGCTGAGGGTCTTATGCTCATTAACCTTCCGCACATTTTATTTTGTTATGGGCCGTTAAAGAATGGGGTTGATTATTTTCATCTTTGTACAGTCATGCAGATGATGGGTTACTTCTTCAGACACATGCAGCTAAAAGACTCTTACTCTTTCCCAACTTTCCTTCCCAACTAATGGATTCTTTTTTTTATTACTACTTAATGAATTTTTCCAGTTCTTGGAATTTCTTCATTCAGGGCATGTTTATTACTACTTAATGAATTTTAGGTGTACAACAATCATCACAGCCAAATTTTACATCATGTCCATCCCAAACCCTCAGTTCATCCCCCCACACCCCAACCTGTCTCATTTGAAAACCATAAGTTTTGCAAAGTCTGTGAGTCAGTATCTGTTCTGCAAGGAAGTTCTTTGTGTCCATTTTTTAGATTCCACATGTCAGTGATAGTATTTGATGTTGGTGTCTCATTGTCTGACTGATTGCACTTAGCATGATAATTTCTAGGTCCATCCATGTTGCTACAAATGCCGTTATTTCTTTCTTTTTAATGGCTGAATAATGTTCCATTGTGTATATGTACCATAACTTCTTTATCCACTCCTCTGATGATGGACATTTAGGTTGTTTCCATGTTTTGGCTATCGCAAATAGTGCTGTAATGAACATTGGAGTACATGTGTCTTTTCGAGTCATGGTTTTCTCTGGATAGGTGCTGAGGAGTGAGACCAACTAATGGATTCTTGAAAAGCCATGGGGGCAAGGACCTCTTAAAACTCTCCAAGAAACAGTTTGAATAGTCATGGTATATTCTTGTCTAAAGTATAACCAAGACATAAAATAAAATCAAGTGAAAGACATAAGGAATCTTGTAGGAAAATTTTTCCAGTTCTTGGAATTTCTTCATTCAGGGAGTGTTTCTCTACAGCATTCAAAAGAACTGGCACAAAGACTCAGCCCCAGGGTTAGAGTAGGAATGTTGCAGCTGCCTGGTTGGATGTTGCAGTCATTAAATCCATGCAGATCAGCCCAACTACTTGAATCAGGAAGAATCGGGCCCTGCAGTCGTTAGAGCTGGTCCATTTGTGTTTAAATTAACTGAATAATAATGAATCAGCATAATTTGAACAAACTGAAACTAAGGACCATCCTGCAGCCATTTCAATATCTTCTAAATAAACTAAGTCACTTTCAAGACTTACAGAGCATTGGTATCCAAAGGTTTTGAACTTTGTTTAAGAAAACTTAAGGGAGCATTTCCATAATGCCTTGCAAATATCATATATTCAATGCTTAATATAGATCCTAACTAAGGGTTATTCTCCCTGATAAGCATATAACTTATTAGAGAGCACTTATTAATAATTTTATGTATATCCCTTCCCCATGAGGGACATTGGCTGAGGTGTCCTTTTAAAGGGGGGATGTTCCCAGGCCATACGACAATGCATTTGTTAACATTCAGTCAATGGGCAGTAACATGATTATTCTCATTGTCTCTTCCCATTTGAGTTCTTGGTCAAAATAGCAAACCGTGTTATCTTGGCTTGCCCACTCCATGCCTGTTCATTGCCTGGAAGCATTTGGGAAAGACTTGATCTAGTGCAAGAAATCCCTCCTTTTTCTTTTACTGTTTTTGTCTCTGGGATAAGCATACACAGTTTTCCTTCTGCTTTTTTCCACAGGTGGATCATGACCAATATCCACACCCTCTTGGGCAAAATAGGAGTGTGTGTGAGCTCTCAGGATTATTAGTTCTCAGGTGTAACTTTCAGAGGAGGGGTGTGGGTTATTTTTGGCATCTCTATATGTGCATGGAAGATGACCTTCCTGTTAAATCCTGTTGTCTTGGGAACTCAGCATTGAGTGATGCTGTCTTTGGATCAGAAGAGAAGGAGGAGATGAAGGCCTGTCTGTGGGACCAGCTGGCCTTCCTTCCATGGTGTCTGTGGTCATGGTTCTCCCCTGCCCTCCAAGCCTAGGCCAGGCTCCCACAGACAATACATCTTCTCTCCCAGTTTGGATACAGAACAGTAACACCTGTGTGGATGCAAGAGGATGGTCTGATGGGATGTAAGTCAAGGAAGATGCTACTACATGAGAGAGACCACATGTGTGAAAAGCACAGAAGACACTGTGTTTATAGAACAGGATGATCTAAAGCCCTGGGAGGCTGCAGATACAGGAAAGGACCAGTATTACATGGTAGAAGCTCTACAAACAGGAACTTTGAATTTACAACCAATTAATAGACACAACAAAAATGTTTATTCATCAGGTGAATAAACAAATATATATCCCACCACAGGACAGACTACCGTCACACACAACCTGGGCGAGTCTCCAGGAGTTATGTGGAGAGGGAAAAAAGCCACTTACCAAAGTCACATAGTACCTGATTCCAGTCATGTAGTATTTTTGAAATGATGGAATTATAGAAATGGAGAACAGACTACCAGAGTCAAGGACAGGATGGGGGAGGAAGGGAAGAGGGTTCTTGTGGAGTTAGCGTGTTGTGTATCTTGACGAGATCCACATCAACATCCTTGTTGCCATCACTATGCTATGATTTTTTCACGTTGCTGCTCTTGGGGAAAATTGGGTAAATATTTCATGGGATCTCTCCATTATGTCTTAAAGTTTGTGTGACTCTAGATTATCTTGAAGTTGAAAGTTGACTTATAAAAATTTGTGATAATGGGAGAATGAGAAGAAGAAAATACCACCAAGTGGAGTAAATTGCTTAGAAATCATCCACCACTTCTTAGCTGTAAATAGAAGGGGAAATTGTGCTAAGCATTTCTTCACCATGAAAGCAATGTGTGGGAGACAATCTAGGATGGGGAACTCATTGATAATATTGATTACTGTAGCCAAAGTCAGGTGGAGTCTTGGGGTGATTAAGTATCATCACTAAGGAGTTCCCGTCGTGGCGCAGTGGTTAACGAATCCGACTAGGAACCATGAGATTGCGGGTTCGGTCCCTGCCCTTGCTCAGTGGGTTAACGATCCAGCGTTGCCGGGAGCTGTGGTAAGTTGCAGACGTGGCTCGGATCCTGCGTTGCTGTGGCTCTGGCGTAGGCTGGTGGCTACAGCTCCGATTCAACCCCTAGCCTGGGAACCTCCATATGCCACGGGAGCGGCCCAAGAAATGGCAAAAAGACAAAAAAAAAAAAAAGTATCATCACTAATTGTGTTATTGTTAAATTAGGGGTTATTTTCAGCTGCTTACTTCTCTGTCATTTTTCTTCTGCACTTTATTTATATCAAAAATATTACTAACCCTACTGTATAAGGGGAAAAAAAATCTTAGTTCAGTTCAAGGTATATTTATAAAGGTACTAAGACTCAAATCTACATGATTCAAAACTGAGGATTATTTCTAAGACTCCACTATAAAATTGATGGAAAATAGAATTCTACTGTTATATTTATTCCAAAATGAAAGTGATCTTTAGTGATTTGAGTGAAGATTACTGCATTATAAAATGTTATTGCTGGTTACTTACAATTTGGGAAGTCTGGTAATAAAAAATCACTTCAAAACCTACAACTGACTTGGGGGATGATTTATATTTGAAATTTTTCAGATAGAAAATAACCTATTTAGGGAGTTCCTGTTGTGGCTCAGTGGAAATGAACCCGAAGAGTATCCATGAGGATGAGGGTTTGATCCCTGGCCTTGTTCAGTGCGTTAAGGATCAGGCATTACTGTGAGCTCTTGTGTAGGTCACAGATGTGACTTGGATCTGGCATTGCTGTGGCTGTGGCTGTAGCTGGCTACAGCTTTGATTGGACCCCTAGCCTGGGAGCTTCCATATGCCGCAGGTGAAGCCCAAAAAAGCAAAAAAAAAAAAAAAAAAAAAAAAAAGGAAATAAACTATTTAAACTTTAGTCACAACATAGTATGCAAATCTTCCCTCAGCATAACATCATCTGACCTCACACAGTTCTTAGATGAGAAAGAGATTATTTGTATTTATAAAACACTTTTCTTTTTCTGAAAAGAAAAGCCTCCCTTACCCATCTCTGTGTCCCCCATGGAGCTTTATATATAGGAGATTTATACAGCTTTATAGCAGATATTTGTTGAATTAAATTGAATTTTCTTCAATGGCAGTTATAACAGCTCTCATGGAAGTAGAATAAACAAAAAATTCCAGGTATTTGCACAGGTAAAAAAAAGTCGGGAAACATGTAATTCATGTGGTGTAAGAATAATTACTTCTTCCACACAACTCTCTCTCTTTCCTGCCTCTCTCCCCCAGTTTGTGGAAATACTAAATACTTAATCTTTGGGATGGTGTGAGCCTACACATGGAAGTGAATTGAAACATCGATGTAAGAGATGTTTTCTATTTTTTCTTCGTTTTTCATTGTCTTCTTTTACCTAGCTCTGGTCCTACCCAGTGACTCAGTATAAATGTCCTTTCAAAGAGAAGTATTCTTTTATAAAAGAAAGTCAAATAGTTATTTCATGTTCTTATATAATAAACAGACTTGATTTTCCAGGTGTTCCCCCAGCCCCCAATTTAAAAATCTCATTTAGAAAGAGGCAGAGCAGCCCTTAGCAGACTCCAATCCCTGCTGGCATTTACCATCTGGAACATTTTCTTGGAGATTGTAACATAGATTTTTGAATGTCAGAGCCAGGAAAACATCTTGCTAGAGAGACATTTTAGGTGCCAATCATCATTAAAATAAAGATCCTGGGTGGCTTAAGTCAATTCCCAGGAATGCAGGAACTCCTGCCCATTAGTATTAGGTTTGCATGCATTTAGCGGAAAGTGGGCCAACCTGGGGGTCCAGGCCTACTGTGAGGGGGTTAAAACCTGTCAGTCCCTCATCTTTCCTGTGACCTTTACCTCTGAGCTCTAGTCATTTAAAATGGTTTATTAAATTCTTGTATTAAAAGACTACTTAAGAATTCACAGTTCATTTTCCAACGCCACTGTCATAGAGAAACAGCTGAAAGATGTAGCATATCTAAATGTCTGTCATACCATGTTATCATGGTATTCTTTTATTATTATTATTAAAGTATAGTTGATTTACAATGTTTCTGCAGTTTCTGTTGTATAGCAAAGAGACCCAGTCACACACAGTTCCCTGTGCTATACAGTAGGGCCCCATTGCCCCTTCATTCCAAAAGTACCAGGTTGCATCCAAATATCCCAAACTCCCCGTCCATCCCACTCCCTCCACCCCAGGAACCACAAATCTGCTTTCCTTGGCCTTGATCTCTTTCTGTTTTATAGATAGGATCATCTGTGCCATATTTTATATTTCATAAGTAAGTGTGATCAAATGATATTTATCTTTCTCTTTCTGGTTTACTTCACTTAGTATAATAATCTCTAGTTCCATCAATGCTGCTGCATATGGCATTATTTTGTCTTTTTTATGGCCAAGTAGTATTCCATTGCATATATGTGCCATATCATCTTAATTCATTCATCTTTTGATGGACATTATGTTGTTTCCATGTCTTGGTTATTTTGAATAGTGCTGTGATGAACATAGGGGTGCATGTATCTTTTTGAATGAATGCTTTGTCCAGATATATGCCCAGGAGTGGGATTGCTGGATCATACAACAGTTCTGCCTTTAGTTTTCTGAGGTACCGCCATACTGTTTTCCACAGAAGTTGTACCAATTTACATCCCCAACAATAGTGAAGGAGGGTACCCTTTTCCCCACACCCACTCCAGCATTTGTTATTTGTTAATTTGTCAATGATGGTCATTCTGACTGGTATGAGGTGGTACTTCATGGCAGTTTTGGTTTGCATTTCTCTAATAATTAGTGACATTGAGCAGTTTTTTATATGCCTGTTGGCCATCTGCATGTCTTCTTTGGAGAAATGTCTGTTTAGGTCTTCTGCCCAGTTTTCAATTGGGTTGTTTGGTTTTTTCGTTGTAGAGTTGTATGACTTGTTTCTATATTTTGGAGATTAAACCCTTGTCTATTGCATCACTTGCAAAGATTTTCTCTCATTCTAAGGGTTGTCTTCATTTTGTTAATGGTTTTCTTGGCAGTGAGAAAACTTTTGAGTTTAATTAGATTCCATTGGTTTAATTTTGTCTTTATTGTCATTATTCTGGGAGGTGGATTTATGTCAAAGAGTGTTCTGCCTATGTTTTCCTCTATGAGTTTTATAATACCTGGCCTTATATTTATATCTTTAATCCATTTTGAGTTTATTTTTGTGTATGATGTTGGAGAGTGTTCTCATTTCATTCTTTTCCATGTAGTTGTCCAGTATTCCCAGCACCACTTATTGAAGAGACCACCTTTCCTCCACTGTATGTTCTTGTCTCCTTTGTCATAAATTAGTTGACCATAGTGTTTGGGTTTATTTCTGGGCTTTGTATCCTGTTCCATTGATCTCTATTTCTGTTTTTGTGCCAGTACCATATTGTTTTGATATATTGTAGTGTTCTAATCCCAGCAATTTCCCACCCAAAAACCCAGTCACAAAGGAAATTGCTTTCCTATCTCACAGAGTATGATTAAAGGGTACACCCATCCCCAAAGAGCAGCTCCACCCTCCTCTTTTTTTCTTACTGAGAAGCTCTGGGCCAGGCTGTCACTGATGACATAGGGACCCTAAGCAGTGTAATCCTCCAGTGCCACCGTGATGCAGGATCCCAGCTACAGCTCACGATAACACCTGATCATTAACCCACCAAGGGAGGCCAAGGATGGAATCGCATCCTCATGGATACCAGCTGGGTTTGTTTCCACTGAGCCAAAACAGGAACACCTGTAATGACTTTTATTAGGAAACAACTGTGCTCCATCCCTCACTTTAAGCATGAGGTATGCTTCTTCTGAGTCTGTGAGAAACAGCCCCTGGGAGACTGGACCACAGTGGCTGTCTACTGGAGAGCATACGGTGTCCCAAGCTGCAATGCTAATATCCACTGAGGGTAAAGAGCATACATAGAAAACAGCAGCCTGGGGCACTAGGACCCATGAAAGAAAGCGGCTTTATGTGGCTTCAAAGCCTACAAAGATGCAGTGGAAATGCTTGCAGGTCCCTATGCTGCATGCAGAGGATGAGGAGGGGTGGGGTGCTGGGGAAAGGAGTGCACAGGGAAGATCTCAGTGTTAGGACAGTGATTTGAGTTCTCTATGAGAGCTGGTTATGTATTGATTTTTTATGATTTCAGTTTAAAAATGCCCAATTTGAATACATGCAACAACTCACTAAGTCCCTCTGAGTAGCATATATGAAAGTAAAAGCACTCTTGTGAAGAAAGGCCTTGAACTTCTGGGCCAGTGTGTGGTGCAAAAAGAGACCCTCAGGGTCTACCACAGCTGTGGACATTTTTTTTTTTAAATGGAATTTCTACCTCTGGAGATGGAACTGCTTTTACTTTGAGACAGAGTTAGACTCTAATGGAGAGGGTGCATTTAAGGTGTATGTGAATTTGAGAAGTTACTCTGTTCTCTGGAACCTCTGTACTTAGTTCCTTACCTGTAATCTGGGAATAATACCATTTAACTCATAGAGCTCTTGAAAAGATTAAATGAAACTGTCCACAAAATGCTGCTATCAAAGTGGTGAGCAAGCGGCAGGGACTCTATAAATAATAGTTTTCTTTCCTGCTCAGAATTCTATAAAAAAGTATGTAATGAGGCTCAAAAAGTTACATGATTTGCAGCATAATTCTGTGGTAGGTGATGCTTTTGTTTTGTTTTGTTTGTTTTCACATCCCCCAATGGGGAGCAGCCAGACTGGGAAGCTGCGGTACTGAGAATTAAGAGGCCTTGTTCAGGCACCCCTGGGAAGTGCTGTGTGATCAGGGGGTGACTCTGCCTCCCAGTTGTCTTCAGTATTTGTGAAAAGAGCCAGGTGACCTGACAATCTGTCGACCACTCTAGCTTTCAAATTCTATGGGGGCATATGATTTGGAAATGTAGACTCCTCAATAATGGCAAACAAAGTATTAGTTCTTGACCAAAGACGTACTTAGATTTACGAAATTTGGAGTATTCCAAGACTCCTAGGTTATGACCTTCAAGTAAGAAATGATTAGTTGTTTCATTCCAGGTTGCTACAGAGCTGTGGAAGAACAAAGTGGTGGATGGAATTTTTTTCCGGTGATGCTGAGTGAACTCCTTGTTTTCCAGAGCATGCAGCCCACACTGAACTCATCTCCCAGCTGGTCCCACTTCACCATACGTTCACTCATTCACTTTTTTTTTCTTTTGCTTGTTAGGGCCACACCTGCAGCATATAGAAGTTCTCAGGCTAGGGGTTCAATTGGAGCTGCAACTGCCATCCTATACCATGGCCACAGCAATGAGGGATCCAAGCTATGTCTGTGACTTACACCACAGTTCATGGCAATGCCATATCCTTAACTCACTAAGTGAGGCCAGGGAGCGAACCCACATCCTCATGGTTCCTAGTTGGGTTCTTAACCCCCGAGCCACAACAGGAACTCCCTAGATATAATTAAATTAAGGATCTTGAGGTGGTATCCTCAGGGTTATTCAGATGGGCTCTATTCCAATGACAAGGGTTCTTACAAGACTGAAGGAAGACACAGAAACAGAGGAGATGGGAGAGATTGAAGTCTGGTTGAGTGAGGAAAGAGGGATGGAGTGAGGTTGAGTGAGAAGAGAAGGATGGAGTGAGGCTAAGTGAGGAGGCAGAAATGGGGTGAGGCTCAGTGAGGGGTAGTGGTCGGGTAAGGTGAGTGAAGAGGCAGGAACAGGGTGAGGCTGGGGCTATAGGTGTGAATTTGAGGGTGGGAGTATGCAGATCAACATATAAATTCCAAGACCAGAAGGGAGCACATAAGGAGGCGTCAGAGCAGCAGGGTATCCCCTGCCTGGTGTGCTGGTCCCCATCTTCGTGGTCAACTTCTCACTCTCAGGATTTTCCTCTTACCTCCTGGGAACCACTTTGAGCCTCCTGTTTAAAGCCATCCCTCCTCTCTTGCTCCTACTTCATTTTTCTCCTCATTGCTATTCTCTGAAGCTCTATGATGCTTGCTTATTCATGTATCCATCTATCTGCCCTTCCTGGGATATCAGCTCCATGAAGATAGGGTTTTTGTCTATTTGGGTCACCGGTGCTTCACATTTGCTTAATAAATGCTGAATGAATGAATGGAGTGAGGGTAGCATAGACACGGGAGATTTTTGTAAAATCAGCAGGAAATGAAGAGCAAGGCTGGATGCTGAATGCTGATGGGATGGAGCTAGTAGAAAGAGGGAGGTCAAAGACAGAGGGAAGGAAGTTCCCATTGTAGCTCAGTGGTAATGAGCCTGACTAGTATCCATGAGGATGTGAGTTCAATCCCTGGCCTCGCTCGTTGGATTTAGGATCTGGCTTTGCCGTGAGCTGTGGTATAGGTCATAGACATGGCTTGGATCCCAGAGTCGCTATGTCTGTGATGTAAGCTGGCAGCTAGAACACTGTTTCAACACCTAGTATGGAAACTTCCATATGCTGCAGGTACAGCCCTAAAAAGAAAACAAACAAACAAAAAACAGAGGGCAGAAGAGAAATCTGCAATGTCCTGATGTCCCCAAGGGGGTGGCAGGGATTGGATCTGAGCACAGGGGAAGGGACTGATCCCAGGAAGGCAGTGGATTTCTTTCATCATTATTAAAGGAAGAGGAAAGGTTGGCAGATGTGTGTCTTAGGTTTGGAGGCAGGAAGGTGAGAACATCAGACTTCCGGTGATGCTTACCTGTGCCAGCTGTGCTGAACGGTCTGGTGACAGGTGCAGGGAGGGCTGAGGGCTGGACTCAAACAGAGATGAGGCTTTATTTGTGGACAGGACAGAGGAACAAAGGAGAAAGGGCATTTGGCACAAGGTTGGATGAAACTGTGGGCTAAGGATTTAAGTGTAAACAGTGCAGACGGAAGGCGCAAGTTCATGGGAGGGAGTCCTTATCACAGAGCTTAGTGCAGAGCAGAGGAGAGTGAGGACAGAAGGGAGAAAGTACCAGGGACTATAGCATAATAGGATAAGACCAAAGAACTGAGGTGGAAGTTGATTTTTTTCAGCTTTTAAATTTTTAAACATTTTATAATTTTTTATACAATTTTAAAGTTACACTCCATTTACAGTTCTTAAAAATTATTGGCTATATTCCCTGTGTTGTACAATACATCCTTATAGCCTATCTTATGCATAACAGTTTATACCTCCCACAGTACCACCCCTACATGTTCCCCCTCCCCCTGGTAACTGCTAATTTGTTCTCTGTATCTGTGAGTCTGTTTCTTTTTTGTCATTCTTGTTGTATTCACTGGTTTGTTATATTTTTTTAGGTTCCTCATATCACTGATATCATACAGTATTTGTTTTTCCCATCTGACTTATTTCACTTAATGTAAGGCCCTTTAAGTCCATCCCTGCTTCTGCAAATCAAAATTTCATTCTGAGTAGTTTTCAGTGGTGTGTAGTATATATGTGCCATATCTTCTTTATCCATTCATCTGTTGATGGACTCTTAGGTTGCTTCCATATCTTGGCCATTGTAAATAACACTGCTATGAACATAGGGGTCATGTATATTTTTGAATTAGTGTTTTTGTTTTTGTTTTCAGATATATACTCAGTAGTGGAATTGCTGGGTCATTTGGTAGTTCTCTTTTTTTTTTTTTTGTCCATTTTTAGGGCTGCACCCATGGCCACAGCCACAGCAACACCGGATCCAAGCCACATCTGCAACCTACACTCCAGCTCATAGCAATGCCAGATCCTTAAGCCACTGAGGGAGGCCAGGGATTGAATCCACATCCTCATGGATGCTAGTCAGTTTCTTAACCTGATGAACCACAACAGGAACTCCTTGGTAGTTCTACTTTTAGTTTTTTTGGAAACCTCTATACTCTTTTCCACAGTGGCTGTACCAATTTACATTCCCAAAAACAGTGTACAATGTTCCATTTTCTCCATATCCTCACCAACATTTGTCATTTGTGGAGTCTTTGGTAATAGCCATTCTGACAGGCATGAGCTGATATTTCACTGTGGTTTTGATTTGCATTTCTCTGATTATTGGCAATGTTGAGCATCTTTTCATGTGCCTACTGCCAATCTGCATTTCCTCTTTAGAAAAATGTCTATTAAGTTCTTCTGTCCATTTTTCAGCTGGGTTGCTTTATTTTCTGATATTGACTTGTATGAGGTGTTTACATGTTGGATATTAACCCCTTATCTGTCTTATCACTTACAAATTCCTTCTCCCATTCAGTAACTTTTGCCAATAGTTTGCTTTGCTATGCAAAAGATTTTAAGTTAAATTAGGTCCCACTTTTTCATTTTTTGGTTGTATTTTATTTACTTTAGGAGATGGATCCAAAAAATATTGCTTTGATTTATGTCAAAGAATGCTCTGCCTATGTTTTCCCCTAGATACTTTATAGTATCTGGTCTTACATTTCAGTCTTTAATGTATTTTGAGGGTATATTTGTATATGGTATTAGAGAGTGTTCTAATTTCATTCTTTTACATGTAGCTGTCAAGTTTGCCAAGCACCACTTATTGAAGAGACTGTCTTTTGTCCACTGTATATCCTTGCCTCATTCATCATAGATTAATTGACCATCAATGTGAGGGTTTATTTCTGGGCTTTCTGTCCTGTTGTACTGATCTGTATTTCTGTTTTTTGTGCCAGGACCATACTGTTTTGGTGATTGTAGCTTTGTAGTTTAGCCTGAAGTGAGGGATACTAATTCCTCCAGCTCTGTTCTTCTTTCTCAAGATTGTTTGGCTGTCAAGTTCTTTGTGTTTTTACAGAATTTTAAAAACATTTTGTTCTATTAAGAGATCAGCAACTTAGTCATATCTACATAGATATAGATTGCTATGTACAGTATAGAGAATAAGAGAATATAGTAAATCACTATGTATTATCTGTGTATGGTGACATTGTGACTAGACAGTGTGGTGATCATTGTAAAATGTATAGAAATGCCAAATCACTGTGTTATGTAACAGGAACTTACGTAGTGTTGCAGACAAACTCGGAGTAAAAGGGATCAGACTTGTGCTTACCAAAGGCAGTGGGTTGGGAGAGGGGAAACTGGATGAAGGTAGTCAAATTATAAAATAAATAATTTGGTCAGTTATAATATAAATAAATACTAGGGATATATAACATGATAAATATAATCAACACTGCTATATGTTATATATGAAAGTTGAGAGTAAATCCTGAGTTATCACAAGAATTTTTTTTCTATTTCTTAATGTATCTGTATGAGATGATGAATGCACTAAACTTATTGTGATAATCATTTCATGACTTAAGTCAAATCATGCTGTACACCTTAAACTTACACAGTTCTGTGTGTCAATTATATCAATAAAACTGGAAGGAAAAAATGTTTTGTTCTAGTTCTGTGAAAAATACCATTGGTAATTTGATAGGGATTGCATTAAATTTATAGATTGTCTTGGATAGTATGTCATTTTAATAATATTGATTCTTCCAATCTAAGAAATGGTATGTGTTTCTACCTGTTTTGTGTTACCTTCAAGTTCTTTCATCAGCATTTTATAGTTTTCACAGTGCAGTTCTTTTGCCTCCTTAGGTAAGTTTATTTCTAGGAATTTTATTTTATTTTTTGATGTGTTGGTAAATGGGATTGTTTCCTTAATTTCTCTCTGTAACCTTTCATGTTTAGTGTATAGACATACAGCAGATTTCTCTGTGTTAATTTTGTATCCTGCAACTTTACCAAATTCATCCATAAGCTCTAGTAGTTTTCAGTGAAGTCTTTAGGATTTTCTAGGTATAGCATCATGTCATCTGCAAACAGTGAAAAATTTACTTCTTACTTTCCAATTTGGATTCTTTTTATTTCCTTTTCTTCTCTTGCCATGGCTAGGACTTTCAAAATTATGTTGAATAAATGGCGAGAGTGGACATCCTTGTCTTATTCCTGATCTTAAAGGAAATATTATCAGGTGTTCACAATTGAGTATGAAATTAGCTGTGGGTTTGTCATATATGGACTTTATTATGTTAAGGAAGTTTCCCTCTATGCTCACCTTATGGAGTTTTTATCCCAGATGGGTATTGAAGAAGTTGATTGGGAGGTAGGAGAGGAGATTGTGACTACAGAAAGGATTAAAGGTTCTTCTGGGTGCCAGGATTCAACAGTGATCCCAGTGAGATCTTGGGGTAGCTTTCTTATGTGGGGTGAAAGACGTCATTTATTTACTCACTTTAATTTTTTATTATAATTTATCAATGTTTTGTTAATTTCAACTGTACACAAAGTGACCCAGGTATACATATATATATATATATATATATATTCTTTTTCTTCGTATTATCCTTCATCATGTCCCATCACAAGTGATTAGATATAGTTCCCTGTACTATACAGCAGGATCTCATTGCTTATCCACTCCAAGTGCTATAGTTTGCATCTACTAATCCCAAACTCCTATTCCATCCCACTCCCTCCCCCTGCCCTTGGCAACCACAAGTCTATTCTCCAAGCCCATGAGTTTGTCTCTTTTCTGTAGATAGCTTCATTTGTGCCTTACCTTAGATCCCAGATATAAGTGATCTCATACAATATTTGTCTTTTGAAAGAGGTCATTTAAATGTGTTGAAAAACTCAGAAGCCATGTCATTGAGCAAGTCATCTACTCAAATATTGAGTCATCCAGGACAATGGAAGGACATCGAAGTCTTAAATGGGTATGGAGCAGTGGCCTGGAGTTCAACAGAAAACATACATCTCCCCCAAAAATATGGAGAAAAATGAAAAGGAGGAGTGGCTAGGTCTTGAAGGAACAAAAGAATGAGGAGAGAGGGAGCATGAAGGACAAGGGGACTTGATAGTTGGAGAAGTTCAAGCTTCAGAATTTCAACCTGAGCCAATCTTCAGATTCTGTGGAGCTGGGGAAAGAGCAGTCTTTACTGGAAAGGGAAACAGGGGAAGTGCGGCCTTGGGCAGAGCCAGTGGAGTGGGATTTCCAGGGTGAAGACTGGGCACAGGAGAGTTTGGAAACCCATGACTGAATCTCCAGAGAATAGGGGAGGGGTAGAAGGAGGCCAGGGAGGATGTAGTAAGACATTTGCCTTTTTCATCAGGATTACTCTTTCTTTTAGACATTGTTTCTGACTCTCTGATCATCTCTTGAGGTGATTCCTTGTGTCTGCTCCCCCCGTCACCTCATCCATCTCCTAAGTGTTCTTCAAGGGGACTTTCCTTCCCTCATTTGCAAGCCTCTATTCCTTATAAAATTCAAGTTGCTTCTATCACCTTAAACTTACTTTCAAATTTTATTTGGCTTTTTTCTTTGGTCTTTTTAGGGCCACACCCATAGCATATGGAAGTTCCCGGGCTAGGGTTCTAATCAGAGCTGTATTCACTGGCCTATGCCACAGCCAGAGCAACTTAGAATCCAAGCCACATTTGTGACCTACACCATAGCTCACAGCAACGCTGGATCCTTAACCCACTGAGTGAGGCCTGGCATCCTCATGGATACTAGTTGGGTTCGTTACCACTGAACCACAATGGGAACTCCAAATTTATTTGACTTTTAATTCTTTCCTTGGATATTTGATTAAATTTTAGACATTTCAGAGGAAGATCTAGGAAAATGTGATTATCTCCATGATGAAAAGGGAGCCATTCTCTCTCTTGTATCTTTTTGAGGAACTTTAGCTCTTCCCTCCCTCCCTCTACCCTTTCTTTCTTTCTCTCTTTGTCCTAAAGATAACATTGCCTATCAGCAGTCCTCCATGAGTGCCCTATTATTTTAATTGCTACCTTTCCCTCAGCATGTTAAAGCACTTCCTTCCTTTCCTTGACACAGTATAGAGGACCAATAGCCACAAATTTTGCTTTGATGGAGGGTTGGCCGGTGTTATTTCTGAAACTAAAATGTGTTTACCCTAATGAGTGGACTTACATTCACAGAAAGGATTCTGGTTTGAGGGAGAAAGCCATGCTGAACTAAATAAGATAATTGGGGTCCTACTATCCAAATGAAATAAATCTTATGAATGCAGAATGATAATCTTCAGTAACATCTCCTGATTTAATTATGCAAAATAAATATAGATGGACTCCCCGTTTACTCTTTCCTGTATTTCTAATCATTATATGATGCACTCCCTATTTCTAGAGGGGAATCTAAGATATTTGCAATCATGTTCTACAAGGGATTTCTAATGTTTCAAATCTTGCAACATTTTTTTTTTTAACATAAAATAGAGTAAGGTACCATCTGGGTGTAATACCAGGATAAGTGTAAGGTTATAATGTGGAAGAATTGTGGAAGCATTTTCGCATTTCTTTTCCTCATGTTATCTTACCTACTTTAACATATACTTTAGGGTTTTATTTGTTTGTTTGTTTGTTTGTTTTTATGGCCACACCCAGGGCATATGTAAGTTCCCAGGCCAGGGATAGATACTGAGCTACAGCTGCAACCTACGTGGCAATGCTGGACTCTTTTAACTCACTGTTCTGGCCTGGGGTTTGAATCCGTGTCTCCACAGCTGCCTGAGCCACTGCAGTCAGATTCTTAATTCACTGCATCACAGCCAGGACTTCTACCTTAGGGTTTTAAAGCAGGCGGTGTAGTTATTGCTCTGTTTTAAATAAACGCTTAAATGCATTTTGTATATTGTCTCCTTCTAGACACCTTAGTACACTAATGAGTGACATAAATAAACAGACACATTTGAAGTGTGAACTTACTATAATCAAGTATTTTATTCTTGAGGAGACAGTTGGGTTAATATTTTTATGTTCTCTGTGTGTAGCATCAACTCTGTTCCCCCTCCTTGCTAAGTATCAGCAGTTGTCTTGAATGAACAGGTTATTTAATTTCCTTACAAGTTTGATTTTACAGTTGTTACGTAAATATTGAATTATTTTCATGTGAGAATGTCTCACAGTTAAAGCAGGCATCCTATCCACCTGAGTTTTCTGTCTTCCAGGTTTAAACATTCCCAGAGTTTCCTTCATAAGCATACACTTTTTTTTTTTTTTTTTTTTTTTTTGTCTTCTGTCTTTTTAGGGCCTCACCCACAGCATATGGAGGTTCCCAGTCCAGGGGTCTAATCGGAGCTGTAGCTGCCGGCCAACACCACAGCCACAGCAATGCGGAATCCAAGCCGTGTCTGTGACCCACACTACAGCTTACGGCAACCTCATATCCTTAACCAACTGAGCGAGGCCAGGAGTCAAACCTGCATCCTCATGGACACCAGTCGGGTTCATTAACCACTGAGCTACAACAGGAAATCCTATAAGTATAGTTTTTAATGTTCTGATTATCTTTGAACAAATCTGTTTGCTAATTTCTGATTTAAAGTTTAACACCTTGATCCATGTATAATACTCTTAATAAGGTCTGACGAATGAACAAGAGGTTTTCCCTTGATATGCTTTACTATTATTACTAACATAGTAAGTTTTGTATTAGTTGGTTTATGTTGTCATTATACCATTTATTTATATTTTATTCGCTGTCAACTAGAGCTCTTAAGGTTTTTAAAATTCCTGTTAATGAGTAATAACCACAACAGATGTAGCTAACAGAGTGCTTTATAGCTGACGAGAAGTATTTTAAACACTTTGCAAGATTAACAATTTTAATCCTGCAGTAACCTTGGAGTTCCAGTAGTGGCTCAGTGGTTAACAAACCAGACTAGTATCCATGGGGATGTGGGTTTGATCCGTGCCTTCACTCAGTGGCTTAAGGATCTGGCGTTGCCATGAGCTGTGGAGTAGGTCACAGAGGCAGCTTGGATCTGACTTTACTGTGGCTGTGGGGTAGGCCAGCGGTTACAGCTCCAATTTCACCCCTAGCCTGGGAACTTCCATATGCTGTGGGTTCAGTCCTAAAAAGACAAAAACAAAAAACAAAAAGAACCCAGTTTTAATCCTTCAGTAACCTTATGAATTAGGTATGATTATCTTTCAGTGTTTAAAGGTGAATAAATTTAGACAAGATCCTGGAGTTAGCAGGTGGTAGAACTGGATTAAAAGTTAGGTAGTCTGAATCCAGACTCACGCTCTTTTCTTGAAGTTACTCTTTCTCTATGATTGGATTTACATACTCAGAAACTCAAGATTCGGCATAATTTTAGATTTACAGGAAAGTTGCAAAGAATTACAGAGAGTTCCCATAAATTGCACCCGGTTTTTCCTATTTTAACATCTTACATAACCACTTATAAAAACTAAGAACCCCACATTGGTGTATTACTCTTCATTAAATTCTAGACTTCAGTTTTTTCTGGTCTTGCTTACAGCATGCAGAAATTCCCGGGCAAGGGATTGAACCTGTACCAAGACAGTGATAATGCCTGATCCTTAACCTCCTGAGCCACAAGGGAACCCCACTCAAGACTTCATTTGAATTTCACCAGTTTTCCCACTAGTATCCTTTTCTCTGTCCCCAGGTATCAACTAAGACACCATTACACATAGTTTTCTCTGGTCTGTGGCTGCTTCTCAGGCTGCCCTTGTTTTTGCTGACTTTGGCAGTTTTGAGGAATACTTTTTAGGCATTTTGTAGAATGTCTTTCCGTCTGGGCTTGTCTGATTTTTCTCTCTCATTATGAGACTGGATTTATGAATTTTGGGAACGGGGCCATAATGGGGACATGCCCTTCTCATCTCATCATTTCAGAAGTCCACACTATCAGTACCATCATCACTGGTGATGTTCACCCCAACCACCTGTCCGAGGTAGTGTTTTCCAGGCTCCTCCACAGTAAAGTCACTTTTTTCCCCCTCCTTTCAACATTCTGTTCTTGGGGGACAATTCACTAAGTGGAACCCAGGCTCTAGAGACCAAGGATAGAATTCTTTTTAATCTACAATTTTCAGATTATAATGTAAACATGTCCCCCCAATCATTTCATGGATCCACAAAGGGTATAAGGGTATAAGTGGCTTAAAGATATCAAAGAAAGGCATGATTATTATGCCTTTTATGAACAACACGAAGCCAAGAGGGATCAGGCAGACATTTACCAAGGCCTCCATATAGGAATATTTAAACAGGTATTTTTTTGTTTTTCTTTTAAGGGGTGGGTGCAGCATATGGAGGTCCACTGGCTAGGGGTCAAATTGGAACTGCAGCTGCTGGTGTACACCACAGCCACAGCAACTTGGGATCTGAGCCACTTCTATGACCTATACCACAGTTCATGGCAATGCTGGATCCTTAACCCACTGAGAGAGGCCAGGGATTGAAAGTGCATCCTCATGGGTACTGGTCAGGTTTTGTTACCAATGAGCCATGACAGCACTCCATAAATGGGTATTTTTTAAATTAGAGATTTTGATCCAGTGTTTCCCAAAGTTGGTTATGCAAAAATACTAGTTTTGGGATAAGTTAATTGCCATTACCTGAATTAAGGAATCCATTACCAAATAAATATAAAAAACATTGGTAAGACAACAGTAGCAATTTTTCTTCATTGAGTACTTTTCAGAGCTTTAAAAATGCCTTTATGCATTGTACCTCTCCAAGAGAATATAATATGTGGTGTTCCAACATTTTTTCTTTCTTCTTCTTTTTTTTTTTAATGGTCTCACCTGCAGCATATGGAAGTTCCCTGGCTGGGGATTGAATCTGAGCCACACCGGTGACCTATGCCACAGTTGTGGCAATGATGGATCCTTTAACTCTGCTATGCCAGGCTAGGGATTGAACCTGCACCTCTGCATCAACCTAAACCACTGCAGTCAGATTCTTAACCCACTGTGCCACAGCAGGAACTCCACACAGTGTTTTCAATTTTGTATGATATCGTAACACTTAGAGGATTAGAGCACCCCAAGGAACTAGCATTTATGAAAACATTCCAGGAATAGCTGCTTCACCTTAGATCCCATGAGGCCTTTGGGATCCACATGCAACTTGTTAGTGACTTAGAAGACATTGTGACAGAAAGTCACCTGCAAAAGGCCAGCTACAGAAACTAATTATACTGTCTTAGCATGTGAATCAAATTATGAGGCACCCTGTGACTTGTCTTTAACAATTACTATTTCCATTAGCAGTCTGAGTGCATTTTTTCCAAACTTGTTTTCTAATAGGCTATAGAGTATATATTACAGTAGCATAGGCATAATTAAACATTTTTTGGGGGAAGTATTGTTTTGGAATCTGTAAAAACTAGTAAAACACTTCATAAACTCACTGGCAGTAAATTTTCATTCATAATTTCAGAAGCAGAGTTCCTGTCGTGGCTCAGTGGTTAACGAATCCAACTAGGAACCATGAGGTTGCGGGTTCGGTCCCTGCCCTTGCTCAGTGGGTTAAGGATCCGGCCGTGAGCTGTGGTGTAGGTTGCAGACGCGGCTCAGATCCAGCGCTGCTGTGGCTCTGGCGTAGGCCGGTGACAACAGCTGCGATTCAACCCCTAGCCTGGGAAACTCCATATGCCACGGGAAGTGACCCTAGAAAAGACAAAAACAAACAAACAAACAAACAAACATAATTTCAGAAGCAGTGAGGGTAACTGAGAATAATGAGGGAAGTCAGTGATCAAGCAGGGTTGTACAGTTTTGAACTTTCAAAAAATGCAACTATTGGAGTTCCCGTCGTGGCTCAGCAGAAACAAATCCAACTAGGAACCATGAAGTTGCAGGTTCGGTCCCTGGTCTTGATCAGTGGATTAGGGTCTGGAGTTGCAGAGAGCTGTCGTGTAGGTCACAGACGTGGCTCGGATCTGGTGTTGCTGTGGCTGTGGCATAGGCTGGCAGCTGTGGCTCTGATACAACCCCTAGTCTGGGAACCTCCATATGCCGCAGGTGCAGCCCTAAAAAGCAAAAAAAAAAAAAAAAAAAAAAAAAGCAACCATAAAGTAAGTAAGGTGATTTTTGTGTGTGCATATGTCTGGAAAATTATTATTGATACTTATCTCAAGAAAGAAAGTCCAGACATTTTTTTCAGAATCACAAGCAAAGTTACATAACCTCTAAGGCTTGAGAGGTCTTTAAACTGGTGAATGAGGAATAATTTGAGATCAGAGAGTGATTTTATCCAAGGGATGTGGAATAGAAGTAAAACAGCCAGTAGGGGCTGATGTGAACTGGTCTTGCTGCAGTCCCCGGGCCCTGCGGTGAGGTCTGCACTGTGGGTCCCCTATGGCTCAGTTGCCTCCTTTGCACAACCAACTACAGGAAGGTGCACTGGTTTAGATGTGTAAGTATTGGAAAATGTGCATGTGTGCATGTGTGTGTGTGTGTGTGTATGTGATTTGTCTCATTCCAAGGCCTGGTCATTAAGACTTCTGAACAAATGAAATGAAAGAACTATCCCTAATGTATTCAATATAAAAATAAAATCTACACAATGAACATCAATGTTCTAAATTAAGGAAACCTAGGATAGTGAAAGTTGAAGACAGTGTCTTGAATCCTGAGACATCTCATAGCTGCAGGAGCACAGTTCGTTTGTTATACTAGCTATCTGGCCAACACCTTTGACTAAAGGGAGGGAGTTTTTCTTATTATCTCATTTCTAACTGATAAAGAATCAAGGATGAAGAAAATTCTATATTCACTTTGAAGAATAAAATGATACAGAATACTCTCCAGAACTAGATAAAATTGATTTCCCAGCATGTGTGATGCTTTGAATAATAACAAGGAGAACTGGATATTATTACAATCATAATTAAAACTTTGTTTTTTTGGGCTCACGTGCAGCATGCAGTAGTTCTTGAAAGTTCCTGAGCCAAGGAACAGACCCAAACCACAGTAGTGACACCACCAATTCCCTAACTGCTAGGCCACCAGGGAATTCCCATTTGATTTTACTTTTAACCCTATTACTTTGGCTGTGTGTGCAAATACACTATTGTTTTTTGTTCATTTTTGTTTGATCATTTGTTTTTTGGTTTGTTTTGTGTTTTGCATGGGTTTAAATTTTTTTTTGGTCTTTTTTATTGAATGAAATATTCTTTATTTTTGTCTTTTTTTAAGGCTGGACCTGTGGCACATGGAGGTTCCCAGGCTAAGTGTTGAATCGGAGCTGCAGCTGCTGGCCTACACCCCAGTCACAGCAACTTGGGATCCAAACTGTGTCTGCGATATACACCACAGCTCTCATGTCAAATCCAGATCCTTAACCCACTGAGTGAGGCCAGGGATTGAAACTGCGTCCTCATGGATACTAGGTAGATTCATTTCCGCTGAGTGGGACAGGAACCCCTGAATGAAATATTCTTTAAATTCTTTTTTTGTGTGTGTCTTTTTAGGACCACACCTATGGTAAATGGACATTTGCAGGCTATGGGTCCAGTCGGAGCAGCAGCTGCCGGTCTACACCACAGCCATAGCAACTCAGGATCCGAGCCACATCTGTGATCTACACTGCAACTCACAGCAATGCTGGATCTTTAACTCACTGAGTGGGACCAGGGATTGAACCCGAGTCCTTATGGATGACAGTCAGGTTCATTACTGATGAGCCACAATGGGAACTCTAATATGAATCTAATTTCAGAGCAAAATTTAATAGAACCCCACCAAAAAATTTTAAATGGCATGTGATCTTGAAAGGTCAAACAAAATAATGAAACTAAATGTATAGTATCTTATTTAGTAAGAGGCAATTTGTAACTGCAGCTGTTAGCTAATTTTAGCACAAAGAATGGATTTTGTTTTGATTCAGAGGCATCACTTCTCTGACACACTGCCTGTGTCAGAGCTTCGTACAACACTCTTTTTACTTCTGACCATCACAGCACAATTTTATGGAGAATACCACTTGCAAAAAAACATTCAAGGCTTTGTTAATTTTCTGAGATGTCTCTCAATCTTCTGACATTCACTTTATTCTTTTCTGAGGTTCTTTATCCCACTCTTCTTCATTTGGTAGGTGGTCTAACTCTATCAATGTTCATTTTTTAGGGTATTTTTTTAATTAGAGTATTGTTGATTTACAGTGTTATGTCAATTTCTGCTGTACAGCATAGTACCCAGTCATAGATACATATACATTCTTTTTCTCATAGTATCTTCCATCATGGTCTATCCTAAGAGACTGGATATATAGTTCCCTGTGCTGTATAGTAGAACCTCATTGCTTATCCATCCTATATATAATAGTTTGCATCTACCAACCCCAAATTCCCCATCCATCGAATTTCCTCCACTCTCCTCCTGGCAACCACACGTCTGTTCTCTATGCCTGTAATCTGTTTGTTTTGCAGATATGTTAATTTGTGCCCTATTTGAGATTCCACATATAAGTGATAGACATTTCTCCAAAGAAGACATAGGGAGGGCCAGTGGGTACATGAAAAAATGCTCATCATTAACTAATTATTAGAGAAATGCAAATCAAAACTACAAGGAGGTATCAATGTTCATTTGTTAATCGATGTCTTTGCTTGAGCGGCTCCAGGAGTCCTAACCCTTTATCTTTTGTATGTGATGTCACTTGTAGTTGATTAGTATTCAATATGTTGTATTGCTGGATATTTATTTATAATTTTATTTTTTTATCTTTTAAGGCCGCACCCGAGGCATATGGAGGTTCCCAGGCTAGGGGTCTAATTGGAACTGTCGCCACCAGCCTATGCCACAGCCACAGCCACAGCAATGCCAGATCCAAGCCATGTCTGAAATCTATACCACAACATATGGCAATGCCAGATCCTTAACCCACTGAGTGAGGCCAGGGACTGAACCTGAAACCTCATGGTTCCTAGTCGGATTTGTTTCTGTTGTGCCATGACAGGCACTCCTGCTGGATATTTAAAACAAAAGTTTTAAACCCAGTGTGTGGATTGTCTAATTGAGTCCAAATGTTTTTGGTTCTGCCGTAAATATTTACCCTTACTTTAGGGTGACCCTCATTGCTCTGTTAAACTCCCAATCATGAAGACTTCAAAAGACAAAACTCCAATAGCAGCCACCCCTCTGCATTTGTATGCTTTATTTCATGTAATTTTCACTTCAACTTTATGGGGTGGGTGCCATTATTGAAAAGCAAAGGCTTTGAGAATTTCTGTAATTTGCTGAAAGTCACAGTTACCAACTGCAGAGCAGGACAACAACACAGGACTGCTGATAACACAGCTGTATTCTTCCCTGACTGGGATGCTGGCCTTCGCCTCACCAAGCCCACCTGCTTTTATTGCTTTTATTTTTCCTAACTTTACTTTTCCCTTCACCTGGATTTTTTAATCTACTTATTGGAGATTTAGTTTTATCTTGTTTTGTATTTTTAGCCAATTTAAGTTCTTCGTAGGGAAAAAGGGAAGTATATGCACTTTTTAGAAAGCAAGTATCCTGGAGTTCCTATCATGCCTAGGCAGTTAGCGAACCCGACTAGTGTCCATGAGGACGTGGGTTCAATACCTGGCCTTGCTCAGTGGGTTGGGGATCCTGCGTTGCTGTGGATGTGGTGTAGGCTGGCAGCTGTAGCTTCAGTTCAACCCCTATCCTGGGAACCTCCATATGCCTCAAGTGTGGCCCAAAAACACACACAAAGGGAGTGTTTGGGAGGATGGGATTGGCACATGCCCACTACTATAAAAGGAGAGGTAACTAATAGGGACCTACTGTATAGCACAGGTTATTACAATATTCTGTAATAACCTCTTCGGGAAAAAGAGTAGGTGTATGTATATATAAAACTGATTCACTTTGTTGTGAATTAGCAAAAGCTAATAGCTAACACAACATTGTAAATCAACTCTACCTCAATTATTATTATTTTTTAAATAAAGCAAGTATCTTTTTCAAGGGTATCTGGAGAGAAAGTACACCAGGTTCTGGATCCTGGGTTCTTCACTCAGTTGAGTGGTCCTGGTCAAGGTTAAAGCTTCAGTGTCCTCACTCAAAAACAGTGAGGTTATTATGACCTCTCTTGTGAAGAAACTTTAAGATTAAACACAAAATATCTAAAGTGCTTGGCATCTGGCCTTTTATGTGGAAGGCACCTGATAACCATTCATCATTGTTTTTATGCAGATGAGACAGGTATCCCATAAACAGTGTTCTGGGCTGGGAAAAACTAGCCCTGTTTCATTCCAAGTCCCACTAGCATTATGTAAATTTTCTTTTTCTTATCAAGTCATCAAGATGAGACAATTATTATTATTATTTTTTAAAGTTGAGTGGATTCTTAATGCTACTTTGGAAAGGAACCATCTACATTAATTCTATAAGGATTAAATATTTCATTGTACTAATTTGAAGGTAGACAATAGAGCCTTGAAATAAGCACCTACATTTCTCAAAGGAAAGCAGTAACAACCTGGTATGACTAATTTTGGATACCTGTGCAATGCTAGAATCTGCTGGTGCCACTGGAATGTCCAGAGGGCAGTGCTTCTGATCCTGGTGGTGGTGGAAAAACTCCATAGCTCAGTCAAGGTTTCTTTGGGCCTATATGGTTTTCTATAGCAACTGAATTCTCAAATGGACTCAAATTTGCAAACAAGTGCTATATTTGAAGTTTCCACCTTAAATTTTAAAATATATTTTATGGTCCAGAACAAAAGCAACATACTTAAATACCTCTGAAAGGTCAAAGGTCAAATCTATGTAAATTTAGTTAGGGATCAAAATAGCCAGACTTCTTCCAGTGAGAAGAGTTGAACTGACAGTCTTTGAAAGCTTTCACTGAAGACTCCTTACAGCATGGGGTGGGGGGGGAATGTGAGTTCTTGGTCAGTTTCTCAATAAATAAAAAATTCTGAAATATTTCAGGGCTTTTTCATACTTTACACCCTCTTTTAACAAAGAAAGCTGTCTTGACTATTTCCTTGTAAAAAAGCACAGACTAAGAGAATTGAGAATGTTAATTGCAAATGAGATAGTGGATTTTACAAACTATTAAGAGCTGCAGAAATCTTGTAACACTAAAATATTCTTATTTTTAAAGAATGACTCTCACAACCAACGAGGACCTACTGTATAGTACAGGGAATGATATTTAGTATTTTGTAATAACCTATAAAGGAAAACAATCTGAAAAATAAGATATATGTATATATGTATAACTGAATCACTTTGCTATACATATGAAATTAATACAACATTGTAAGTCACCCATATTCCAATAAAAGTAAATAAATAAGAATAAATTTTATTCCTAAAAAAAAAAATACTCTCAGCTCACCTGAACATGTAAAGTATTTTCTTTTGTTTTTTTTAGAGTTGCACCCATAGCATATGGAAGTTCCCAGACTAGGGGTAGAATTGGAGCTGCAGCTGCTGGCCTATACCACAGCCATAGCAACTCCAGATCTGAGCACCATCTGTGACCTACACCACAGCTTAACCCATTGAGTGGGCCAGGGATTGAACCTGCTCCTAATGGATACTAGTCGGGTTCACTACCCATGTGCTACAATGGAAACACCTGATATATTTTCTTAAACATCAGCCTACTGCTTCAGGACATGTGGGGACCTGAGGCCAGGCTGCAGTGGGGGCCTCAGCTCCCTCCTGCTCTGCTTCTGCCCTGCAGCATAAGGCCTTGCTGGCTGGCACTCAGACACCCAGCCATGCGGCCAAACTCCCTCCCCTGTGCACACAGGTGGGCTTGGCCCCTGGGCCTGGGAGTGTCACATCAGTGGCTGGCTAGTCTATGGGACTATTGTCCTCACTCAGAAGCTTGTTAGAAATGCAGAACCTCAGGCCCCATGCAGACCTACTGTTTCATAAAATCTCTGGGTGATTTTTGTGTAGTTAGAGTTTGAGAGTCTCTGCTCTCATGTGAGCAGTTGAGGATAGAGGGCCCCACCTCTTAGGTTTAAGAAAGGCCCTATTAAATGCTTGGTTCTACTTTTACCCTCTGAAGGGCTTGAGAAAATTCTGGCCAATGATCAGTTCTGTTCAATTCCTTGTTGGACTTAAGGGTCATTTCAAGTTAAATTATAGCTATTTTTCATCTTCTACATGTACATTTAATTTGTTCAGTCAGGTAATTTCCCTTAGGCCTTTTTGTTTTTGTTTTTAGGGCTGCACCTACATCATATGGAAGTTCCCAGGCCAGGGGTCCAACTGGAGCTGCAACTACCGGGCCACTCCACAGCCACAGCAATGCCAGATCCAAGCTGCGTCTTTGACTTACACCACAGCTCACAGAAACACAGATCCTTGACCCTCTGAGTGAGGCCAGGGATCCAACCTGCAACCTCATGGTTCCTAATCAGATTTGTTTATGATGGGCCACAACAGGAACTCCTGATCAGTGCTTCTTAACCAGATATGGAAACTAGAATAATGAGGCTGGGGCGGGGCTTAGAGACAGGTGTGACACCCAGAAATGCATATCTTCTAGGTGTGTGATGGGTGCCCAGCTTGATGTGTCTTTGTGCTACTGAACTCTGGTTAAGCATCAGTCAGTCAGATGTTCCCTTAGTTCAAATGTCCCTAAATTTATTTTTGTCTTTTTTGGAGGGAGGGCACACCTGTGGCATATGGATGTTCCCAGGCTAGGGGTTGAATCGGAGCTATAGCTGCCAGCCTAACCCACATCCACAGCGCCGTGGGATTAGAGCTGCATCTTCTACCTACACCACAGCTCACGGCAATGCCGTATCCTTTACCCATTGAGCAAGGCCAGGGATTAAACCTGCATCCTCATGGATACTAGTCGGGTTCATTTACCACTGAACCACAATAGGAACTCAAAATGTCCCCCAATTTAATGATGACCAGCCTCACAGTAAATGCCTGGTTAGGGGTCTACATGTCTGGCAGACATTGCTGGTTGTAACCCTCTCCCTTTGGGAACCCAAACACAACGTGTCAGCTCAGTGCTTTCCTTTGAGAATGACAGCCACATTTGCCAGCTTCACTCTGGGTAAGGCCCTGGACTAAATTCCGGCCAAAGGGAGGTGTCAGGTGTAGGTTCCAGGAGTGCAGGTTCTAGGAGTGCCTTAAGGACAGAAACCTGCCCTCTTCCTTCCCTGGCTGACTGGCCTGTACCCCTGACAGCGGACAGGCCTGACAGCCTGTTGATGGTGATAAGGGAGCCACAGTGGAAGGTGGGAGAACTGGGCCCTGTGGCCTGGGTCTAGGTGTAGTGCATGTAAGCCAGGACCTTACTACCCCCAGGCCCCCCTTCTGTGTGGTAGAAAGTTGTGATTATCTTGTTACAGTAACTGCTGTTTTGGTTGTACTCTTTCTTTCAGCCAAATCCATTTTAAACTAACACAAAATGAAGCATAAAAAGACAAACCGATGCCAGTTAAGCTTCCTAATCCGTGTGTCCGCATGAACTGGAATGTCTATTTACTGTGGCTTTTTTTTCCCACTTCTGTAAGTGCTGTATGTTTACCACACAGAGAACAATATTGTATTTCACAGAGAGCACCTCTTTTACAGCCAAACGTTGATTGGACAGGTATCACAATTTTAGAAAACACAACTTTCTTTTTATGATTTTATCGTATTCTCTACAAATATGTACTATTTCATTAGCATATACATATATGTATGTATATCTATATCTGTATATATGTATGTATATATACATGTGTATATATATATAATTTTTGCCCTAAAAATGGTCAGATACCATTAATTTTGCTTGAAATTGGTGAGCCCTGAGTGACAATGAAATTCCAAGTACAACTATTTAAATTATACCCTGTCACTAACAGCTGTTATTGTTGGCAATGAGCAAACCTACTGTGTTGAGTTTTTAAAATACTTCTACATATTTTTCAAAAGCGTGGGCTTTAACAAGAACTCATAGAAAAAACTTTCATCCTTTCCCTTCCCATATAGAATTGAATGAAAAGGCACACACACACTCTCCATATACACATACTATGATGGAATTTGTTTCTTGAGAATTTGCATTTATCCTGTGAAAATTTCCCTTTAAAAACTTTGAAGGACACTGGGCTTTTTGCACATTGTAAGTTTCTGATGGGGGACAGGCATAAGGGGCAGGGATGGGATGATGGTGAAAGAGAAATTAGATGTATAATTTAGGTCATAAGAGCTGCCAAATTCTAGGATTAAAAGTCATGTGAATGATCTTTACAAACCTTTCTTAATAATAGTGGTAAAGTGCCATGGTAGATATTTAAGTCTATTTAATAAGCAAACTCTCCTCACTTCACACATGTACACCCCCCCACACACACAACCCTAAACAAACTCATTGGCACAAATAGAATAGAAAGGAAACCAAACCAAACCATAAAGAAAGATGACTAGATGAGAAAAGGAAATAAAGTCTACCATGCAAAGCTCGCTCTCTTTACCTTCATTCCTGTCATCTGGGTTAGTGTAGATGGAGGCCAGAGTAAAGAAGGAAAAGATCACAAAAGCCAGTAAAATGAATGCCATTTCCAGGTTGGTAAATGGAAGCTCCATGAAATGCCACCTCCTTCCTCACCTGCAAGGGAAACCAGACATTGGCTTAGCATACTTTAGTCCCAAGAAAGCCTGTTGAGTAGTTATTAACCTTAGAATGAGATCTAGTACAACCTGTTGAAATACTTCAGTGCACCTGGAACTGTACATGGGGCACTAGCAAAAGCAGAGTGTGCATTCATGGCTTGAAATTTGGCATGACTGGCTTGAAATTTGGCATGACTCTTGGTTTAATTGAATCTGGACCCTACTGGGTAGATAGAAGAGAAACTTGCAGTCTGAATGGCAGTCACCTTTGGGAGCTTTGGGGCAAAACTCTGGGAGTTGGTATGTTCCATTTCATGAGGAAAAAGGTAATATTGAAATCTTATCTCATCGACCACACCCAGGTCAGAGCAAAACCTTTTTTGTTCATGTGCCTGGAACTACCTACCTGGCATTTGCTAACCAGGTGGCAGGTCTACACTGAAGTAATTTTTAGTGAAGAAACCATAATCTTCAGAATGGCTAGATCATCCCCAACCCAAATAAAGACTTAATGTGCTAACAATTCAACCATGAGAACTTCCAATTTCAGATTCCAATAAGTACAGCTCATGGTGTTCTCTTGTGGCTCCGTGGGTTAAGGACCTGTTGTCACTGCTGTGGTGTGGGTTGCTGCTGTGGTTTGAGTTCAGGCCCTTGACTGGGAACTTCCACATGCCACGGAGCAGCCAAAAAATAAAAAAAAATAAAGATCTCAGGTATGTAGAAAGGAAATTGCACTTCAACCGCAGGGAAGTTATAACTTTATCTAGTTGGAAGTAACCTCTCACTTTCTTTTATTTTTTACAGCTGCACCTGTGGCATATGGAAATTCCCTGGCTAGGGGTTTGCAGCTGCAGGCCTACCCCACAGCTACCATAACACCAGATTTGAGCTGCATCTGTGACCTACACTACAGTTTGCGGCAACACTAGATCCTTAACCCACTGAGTGAAGTCAGGGATCGAACCTGCAATCTTATGGACTCCGTGTTGGGTTATTAACATGCTGAGCCACAAGGGGGATCTCCATCTTTCTGTCTTTCAGGTTGCTACTTAAATGTAAAATATTTAAACTACTGTGGACATATGTGGGAATGTTACAATTTTAAGAAAACCTAGAGAAAGCAATTTCACAACCTCCCAGTACAACTCATCCCAGATTCTTTATTTACCATCTATTTGGGGGAATCAGTTTACTGGGGTTTCTCACTTAAGGTTTCAGGTTCCTTTGAATGTATTTTAGTTAATTATTTTTGGCCTTTAACAGCCATACCTGCAGCATACGAAGGTTCCGAGGCTAGGGGTCAAATCAGAGCTGCAGTTGCTGGCCTACACCACAGCCACAGCAACATCAGATCTGAGCCGCATCTTCGACCTACACCGCAGCTTGTGGCAATGATGGATCCTTTAACCCACTGAGCGAGGCCAGGGATTGAATCTGCATCCTCATAGATACTAGTCAGATTCTTAACCTGATGAGCCACTATGGGAACTCCAAAGAAGATTTTTTGGAAATACAACTTGGTACATAGGTATATTTTTCTCTAGGAAGGGTTTATAAAAGTATGACTGTAAGGATGCCAGATCCTTACAACTTTGAAATTTTCCTTCACAAATTTCCATAGAATTTACAAACATTCCAATACCATAATGTGAGAACTTTTCCCCCAATCCTCTCCCAGTTCTCCCTCTTTAATTTTTTTCCCCAAATTTGAAGTTAAAAGTACAATGTCATGTTTAATTTGACTTTTTCCAGATTTCTAGTGAGGTTGAACATTTTTTTTTGTCATGTGTTGATTAATCACTTATACATTTTGCTCTGTGAATATCTTGTCCATATTCTTTGCCCAGTTTTAAAAATGGCATTTGTCATTTTCTCTCTGATTTGCAGACACACATTATATACTTTGGATTTTATTTTATTTTACTTTATTTTATTTGCTTTTTAGGACTGCACCCATGGCATGTGGAGGTTCCCAGGCAAGGGGTCAAATCAGAGCTACTGCTGCCGGCCTATGACACAGCTGCAGCAACTCCAGATCCAAGCCATGTATGTGACCTACACCACAGCTCATGGCAATGCCAGATCCTAACCCACTGAGTGAGGCCAGGGATTGAACCCACAACCTCATCTGGTTCCTAGTCAGATTCTTTTCTCTGCGCCACGAAGGGAACTCCTACTTTGGATTTTAAAATTCTATTATCTTTTAGTCTATCTCTTGTCCTTATGATCTTTTTTGTTATTCAGATTTGTTTGTTATTTTTGAAGAATAATTTATAAAATTTAGTTTTTAAAATTAAAAAAAATTTTTATTGTAATGTAGTTGATTTATAGTATTGTATTAGTTTTAGGCATACAGCACAGCAATTCAGTCATATATAACATTATATATAATTAATATATAATATATAAAAATGTATATGTATAATATAATACATTCTTTTTCAGAAAATTTGCCCTTATAGGTTATTACAAAATATTGACTATAGTTCCCTGTGATATATAGTAGGTCCTTGTTGCTCATCTGTTCTATTTATGGTAATGTATGTCTGTTAATCCCAAACTCCTAATTTATCTCTCCCACCCCCTTTCCTCTTTGGTAACCATAAGTTTTCTATGTCCATGAGTCAACTTCTATTTTAGAAATAAGTTTATTTGTACACACATACATAGATTCCACATACAAGTGGTCTCATAATATTTGTCTTTGGCTTATTTCACTTAGTATGAGAATCTCTAGTTGCATCCATGTTGATGCAAATGGCATTATTGTGTTCTTTTTATGAATGAGTAGTATTCCATTGTATATATGTACTATGTCTTCTTTATCTATTCCTTTGTTGATGGACATTTAATTTGTTTCCATGCCTTGGCTATTATGAATAGCACTTCAATGAAAATCGGGGTGCATTTATCTTGTTGAATTATCATTTTCTCTGGATGTATACCCAGGAGTGGGATTTCAGAATCATCTTGTAATTCCATTTTTAGGTTTCGTTGTTTTGGGTGAGGGAGGTGCACCTGTGGCATGAGGAAGTTCACAGGCTAGGGGTTGAATTGGAGCTGCAGCTGCTGGCCTAAGCCACAGCCACAGTAACACAGCAACTGAGTTGCATTCACAACCTATGCCACAGCTTGAGGCAAATCTGGATCCTTAACTCACTGAGCAAGGCTGGGAATCAAACCTGCATCCTCACGGACACTGTGTTGTGTTTCTAACCCACTGGGCCATAACGGGAACTCCTATTTTTAGTTTTTTCAGGAAACTCCCTACTTTTATCCATGGCAGCAGCAAAAATTTACATTCCAAACAGCAGAATAGAAGAGTTCCATTTTCTCCACACCCTCCCTAGCATTTACTATTTGTATACCCTTTGATAATAGCCATTCTGACTAGTGTGAGGTGACACCCTATTGTAGTTTTGATTTGCATTTCTCTAATAATTAGTGATGTTGGGCATCTTTTCAAGTGTCTGTTGATCATCTCTATTTTTTTTAGAGCAATGCCTATTTAGGTCATTTGCCCATTTCCTGATTGAACTTTTTTTTTTTTTTTTTTAATGTTTTAGGGCCTCACCTGCAGCATACGGAGGTTCCCAGGCTAGGTGTCAAATCAGAGCTGTAGCAGCTGGCCTACACCACAGCCACAGAAATGTGGTATCTGAGCTGCATCTGCAACCTACACCACAGCTCATGGCAACACCAGAACCCCAATCCACTGAGCAAGGCCAGGGATGGAACCTGTGTCCTCATGGATGCTAGTCAGATTTGTTTCCACTGAGCCACAATGGGAATTCCTTGATTGAATTCTTTGTTTTTTGGATATTAAGCTATATGAGCTGTTTGTATATTTGGGAGATTAATCCCTTGTCCGATGCATCATTTGAAAAGATTTTCTCCCATTCTGTAGGTTGTCTTTTCATTTTGCTGATGGTTTCCTTTGCTGTGCAAAAGCGTTTAAGGTTAAATAGAACCTAAATAGTCAAAGCAATCTTGAGAAACTATATGACAAAGCTATAGTCATCAAAGCAGTACTGCACTGGAACAAAAACAGAAATAAAGATCAATGGAACAGGTTAGAAAACTACGAAATAGACTCTCAAGAGGACAAGATGGCGGAGGAGTAGGGGGACACGCTCGCCCTCTCCCACAAACACAACCAAAAAAACACATCTACAGAATAAATGACTAGCACAGAACAGCAACCAATCGCTGGCAGAGGAACCTAAACTCCAATAACGGCAAGAAGTTCGTGACATTACTGGGCAGAACGGGAGAAAAAGAGGAGAGTGAGAGAAGGTGAATCCAAGTGGGACGGGTGCTCCCGAAAGGGAACTGCGGAGGAGAAAGGGATCCTGCACCCTGGAAAGTCACCTACCGGGGGAAAGATCAAACAAACTGGAAGAATCTCCAGATGCAGAGAAGAGTGTAGCAGTAAGTTGGAGTACGGAAAAGCTGATCAAGAACCGAACGGACCATCTGAACTACGGGCACAGTCACCAAAAATTGAGATGCCTGGGTGGGGGCTGGGCACCGAATCCTCGGCTCCAGAGGTTAGTCCCTGAGAAAGGGCCAGGGGATGCCTGGGTGGGGGCTGGGCATCGAGATCTTGGCTCCAGAGGTTAGACCCTGAGAACAGGCTGGGGGGGCGGGGCAGAGCGGAAACTGCTTGGGAGGTCCAGAAACAATTTGACTGGGCAGAGATTGCCTGGGAGACTAGAAAACAAAGCTGTCGCAGAGGAAGGGAACAATACTCTAGGGGCGGGGAAGTGGAAAGCCACATCAGAGGGAACCTGGGAGAAGAGCCTGGTCTGTGCCCATGGTGGGGAGGGGAGAGAAGAAGGGGTGGGTCCCCACAGAATACCCCCCACGCCACAGCAAGCTTACAGGTCCGCTAGCTAGCTGAAAGCTGTGCTTCCCAGTGCATTCCCTCCCCCCACCCCCGCCACCCCCTACGCTCTCAACAGACTTGGGGCTGCCTGCCATCCAGGAGGGCTGGCCTCAACAATTGCCTGAAGCCTACCACCATAGGGGCTGTCCCTGCACAGGCCTGCTTGCCCTTTGGAGGGGCTACACTTCCGCAGAGCAGCACCAAACACCACCAGCCCCTGAGAAAAGGCCTGCAGCCCAGAAAAGCTAGAACAAGACTAGCCAGGCTGTGAATAGATCTGCCTAATTCTTGGATGGTTTTTCTGAGTCGGGCTGCCCCGGGGAGGAGCCTCTTGGATCTCCAATGGCCCTGCTACCTGCCCAAGCCCCCAGGGGGTGCCCTAGTGAATCAGCTGCATAGGACTGCCAGCTCCAGGCAGGACTCCCTGCAGCCCAGAAAAGCTGCAACAAGCCTGGCCGAGTCAGGAAAAGATCTCAGATGGTTTTTCTGAGTTGGGCTGCCCCAGGGAGGAGCCTCTTGGGTTTCCAATGGCCCTGCTACCCACCCAAGCCCCCAGGGGGTGCCCTAGTGGATCAGCTGCATAGGACTGCCAGCTCCAGGCAGGACCCCCTGCAGCCTAGAAAAGCTGCAACAAGCCTGGCCGAGTCGGGAAAAGATCTCAGACAGTTTTTCTGAGTTGGGCTGCCCAAGGGAGGAGCCTCTTGGGTTTCCAGTGGCCCTGCTACCCACCAAAGCCCCCAGGGGGTGCCCCACTCCTGTGGAATAGCTGCTCAGCACCACCAGCCCCCTGGAAGAGCCCCTGCAGCCCAGAAAAGCTGCAACAAGCTCGGCCAGACTGTGAAAAGATCCGCCTACATTCTCAGGCCGTCCTTCTGAGTTGGACTGCCCTAGGGAAGAGCCTCTTAGGTTCTCAGTGACCCAGATAGCTGCTACAGCCCCCAGGGGTGCTGCACTCCTGAGGAACAGCTGCCCAACACCGCCAACCCCCTGCAAGAACCCCACATCCTAAAAACACCAGAGCAAGCTCTGCATGACCAAGTGAAATCTGCTACCATCGTGGTGTGGACCTCCCAGTCCTGTCTGCCCTCAGGAAGCCCTCCTTTGCTTCAAAGAAACACTGTTAGCCCCATCAACACTCCAGAAAAGCCACACTGCCTCAAAAAAGATTGACCAACAACCCCAGACCTCAGGAAATATTCCACGGCAGTGACAAGGCAAACACTGCCCGATCACGGAGAGTACAACTCCCTCAGGAGAAAGAAAACAACAAGCAAGATGAAGAAGCTGAGAAACCACCCCCAGTCAAACCAACAGGAGAACTCACCTAAAACAGTCAACAATGAAACAGATCTCTGCAGTCTGACAGACCTGGAGTTCAAAAGAGAAATAGTGAAAATACTGAAGGAATTAAGAGAAGATATGAACAGTAATGCAGATACCCTCAGAAAGGAACTAGAAAATATAAGGAGGAGCCAAGAAAAACTAGAACATTCATTTGCAGAGATGCAAACTGAACTAGGGGCAGTAAAAACCAGAATGAATAATGCAGAAGAATGAATCAGTGATATGGAAGATAGAATAATGGAAATCACTCAATCCAGTCAACAGACAGAAAACCGAATCAAAAAACTGGAAAGCAATATAAGAGACCTATGGGATAATATAAAGTGGGCCAATCTATGCACAATAGGAATTCCAGAAGGAATAGAAAAAGATAAGGGGATGGAAAATATATTTGAAGAAATTATCACTGGAAACTTCCCAAATCTAAAGGATACTGGGTTCAAGATACAAGAAGCACAGAGGGCCCCAAACACACTGAACCCAAACAGACCCACACCAAGACACATCATAATAAAAATGGCAAAAGTTAGTGATAAAGAGAGGATCCTAAAGGCAGCAAGAGAAAAACAGAATGTTACCTACAAGGGAACCCCCATAAGAATATCAGCTGATTTCTCTACAGAAACACTACAGGCCAGGGGGGAATGGCAGGAGATATTTAAAGTGCTAAAAGGAAAAAATATGCAACCTAGAATGCTCTATCCAGCAAGAATATCATTTAAAATAGAAGGGGAAATAAAAATTTTTTCCAACAAACAAAAACTTAAAGAATTCAGCAACACAAAGTCCAGGTTAAAGGAAATATCTCTAAACCAAAAAGAAAGGAAGGAAAGGGAAGAAAAAAGAAAAAAAAAAAAAAGAAGAAGAAGAGGAAGAACTAGGACTGAGGAAACCGCAATCAGAGAGCAGTCACTCAAATAAGCCAGCATACAGATTTAATCATGAACATGCTTCAAACAAAATAAAATTAAAAAGAAAAAAATAAAAAAGAGTCATCAAAACCATAAAATGTGGGCAAGGGATGTTAGGAAGTAAATAACCCTTTTTGTTTGCTTGTATGTTTCTCTTCTTAACTTTAATATAGTAATGAAGTGTTTGAACTTACAGGACCATCAGGCTAAAACACACAATTATGGGAAGGGATTAGCATACTTAAAAAACAGGGCAACCACAAGCCAAAACCAAATATTGCATTTGCAAAAAAAAAGAAAAAAAAAACACTCAAGCAGAAAATAACAGGAGACCATCCAACCAAAAAAAAAAAAAAAAAAAAAAAAAAAAAAAGAAAGGAAGAATGGAGAACCATAGAATCAACTGGAACACGAGGTTCAAATGGCAATAAATAATCATCTATCAATTATCACCTTAAATGTCAATGGACTGAATGCCCCAATCAAAAGACACAGAGTGGCTGAGTGGATAAAAAGGCAAAAACCTTCAATATGCTGCCTACAAGAAACTCACCTTAGGACAAAAGATACATATAGATTGAAAGTGAAAGGGTGGGGAAAAATATTTCACGCCAATAGACATGACAGAAAAGCAGGAGTCGCAATGCTCATATCAGACAAAATAGACTTTAAAACAAAAGACATAAAGAAAGACAAAGAAGGACACTATCTAATGATTAAGGGATCCATCCAAGGAGAGGATGTTACTATCGTCAACATATATGCCCCAAATATAGGAGCACCCAGATACATACAACAAATATTAACAGACATAAAGAGAGATATTGATGAGAATATAATCATAGTAGGAGACCTTAATACTCCCCTCACATCAATGGACAGATCCTCTAGACAGAAAACCAATAAAGCAACAGAGATCCTAAAGGAAACAATAGAAAAGTTAGACTTAATTGATATCTTCAGGACACTACATCCTAAAAAAGCAGAATACACATTCTTCTCAAATGCTCATGGAACATTCTCAAGAATCGACCACATATTGGGACACAAAGCTAACCTCAATAAATTTAGGAGCATAGAAATTATCTCAAGTATCTTCTCTGACCACAATGCCATGAAATTAGAAATCAACCATGGGAAAAGCAAAGAGAAAAAACCTACTCCATGGAGACTAAACAACATGCTACTAAAAAAACCAATGGGTCAATGAGGAAATCAAGAAGGAAATTAAAAACTACCTTGAAACAAATGATAATGAAGACACAACCTCTCACAATCTATGGGATGCTGCGAAAGCAGTGCTCAGAGGGAAATTTATAGCAATACAGGCCTTTCTCAAAAAAGAAGAAAGATCCCAAATTGACAACTTAACCCTCCACCTAAATGAATTAGAAAAAGAAGAACAAAAAAGTCCTAAAGTCAGCAGAAGGAAGGAAATTATAAAGATCAAAGAAGAAATCAATAAAATAGAGACTCAAAAAACAATAGAGAAAATTAGTAAAACCAAGAGCTGGTTCTTTGAAAAGGTGAGCAAAATTGACAAACCCCTGGCCAGACTCACTAAAAAGAGGAGAGAAAGAACCCAAATAACCAAAATTATAAATGAAAAAGGAGCAATCACAACGGATACAGCAGAAATAGAAAAAACCATAAGAGAACACTATGAACAACTATACGGCAACAAGTTTGACAATCTGGAAGAAATGGACAATTTTCTAGAATCTTACAGCCTGCTTGAAAGTGAATCAAGAAGAAACAGACCAACTGAACAGACCGATCACTAGAAATGAAATTGAAGAGGTCATAAAATCACTCCCTACAAATAAAAGTCCAGGACCAGATGGCTTCACAGGTGAATTCTATCAAACATATAAAGAGGAATTGGTGCCCATCCTCCTTAAACTCTTTCAAACGGTTGAAGAAGAAGGAATACTCCCAAAGACATTCTATGATGCCACCATCACCCTAATGCCAAAACCAGACAGAGATACCACCAAGAAAGAAAACTATCGCCCAATATCATTGATGAATATAGATGCAAAAATTCTCAACAAAATCTTAGCCAACCGAATCCAACAACATACCAAAAAAATTATACACCATGACCAGGTTGGGTTCATCCCAGGTTCATAAGGGTGGTTCAACATACGCAAATCAATCAACATCATACACCACGTTAACAAAAGAAAAGTCAAAAATCATATGATCATCTCAATAGATGCAGAAAAAGCATTTGACAAAGTCCAACATCCATTCATGATCAAGACCCTCGCCAAAGTGGGTATAGAGGGAACATTCCTGAATATAATCAAAGCCCTTTATGATAAACCCACAGCAAATATAATACTCCATGGGGAAAACTGAAAGCCTTCTCACTCAAATCTGGAACAAGACAGGGATGCCCACTCTCACCACTGCTCTTCAACATAGTTTTGGAAGTCCTAGCCACAGCATTAGACAAACAAAAGAAATAAAAGGCATCCATATAGGAAGAGAAGAGATCAAACTGTCACTGTATGCAGGTGACATGATACTATACATAGAAAACCCTAAGGACTCAACCCCAAAACTACTTGAACTGATTAATAAATTCAGCAAAGTAGCCGGATATAACATTAACATTCAGAAGTCAGTTGCATTTCTGTATACCAGCAATGAAACATTAGAAAACGATTACAAAAATACAATACCTTTTAAAATTGTACCTCACAAAATCAAATACCTCAGAATAGACCTGACCAAGGAGGTAAAGGACCTATATGCCGAGAACTATAAAACTTTAATCAAAGAAATCAAAGAAGATGTAAAGAAATGGAAAGATATTCCATGTTCCTGGATTGGAAAAATCAATATTGTGAAAATGGCCATACTACCCAAAGCAATCTACAGATTCAATGCAATCCCTATCAAATTACCCATGACATTGTTCACAGGACTAGAACAAACAATCCAAACATTTATATGGAACCACAAAAGACCCAGAATTGCCAAAGCAATCCTGAGAAACAAAAACCAAGCAGGAGGCATAACTCTCCCAGACTTCAAGAAATACTACAAAGCCACAGTCATGAAAACAGTGTGGTACTGGTATCAAAACAGACAGACAGACCAATGGAACAGAATAGAGAATCTGGGAATAAACCCTGACACCTATGCTCAGTTAATCTTTGACAAGGGAGGCAAGAACATAAAATGGGAAAAAGAAAGTCTATTCAGCAAGCATTGCTGGGAAACCTGGACAGCTGCATGCAAAGCAATGAAACTAGAACACACCCTCACACCATGCACAAAAATAAACTCCAAATGGCTGAAAGACTTAAATATACGACAGGACACCATCAAACTCCTAGAAGAACACATAGGCAAAACACTCTCTGACATCAACATCATGAATATTTTCTCAGGTCAGTCTCCCAAAGCAATAGAAATTAGAGCAAAAATAAACCCATGGGACCTAATCAAACTGAAAAGCTTTTGCAGAGCAAAGGAAACCAAAAAGAAAACAAAAAGACAACTTTCAGAATGGGAGAAAATAGTTTCAAATGATGCAACTGACAGGGGCTTAATCTCTAGAATATATAAACAACTTATACAACCCAACAGCAAAATAACCAATCAATCAATGGAAAAATGGGCAAAAGACCTGAATAGACATTTCTCCAGAGAAGATATACAGATGGCCAACAAACACATGAAAAAATGCTCAACATTGCTGATTATAAGAGAAATGCAAATCAAAACTACCATGAGATATCACCTCACACCTGTCAGAATGGCCATCATTAATAAATCCACAAATGGCAAGTGCTGGAGGGGGTGTGGAGAAAAGGGAACCCTCCTGCCCTGTTGGTGGGAATGTAAACTGGTACAGCCACTATGGAGAACAGTTTGGAGATACCTTAGAAATCTATACATAGAACTTCCATATGACTCCACAATCCCACTCTTGGGCATCTATCCGGACAAAGCTCTACTTAAAAGAGACACATACACCCGCCTGTTCATTGCAGCACTATTCACAATAGCCAGCACATGGAAACATCCCAAATGTCCATCGACAGATGATTGGATTCGGAAGATGTGGTATATATCCACAATGGAATCCTACTCAGCCATAAAAAAGAATGACATAATGCCATTTGCAGCAACATGGATGGAACTAGAGACTCTCATCCTGAGTGAAATGAGCCAGAAAGACAAAGACAAATACCATATGATATCACTTATAACTGGAATCTAATATCCAGCACAAATGAACATCTCCTCAGAAAAGAAAATCATGGACTTGGAGAAGAGACTTGTGGCTGCCTGATGGGAGGGGGAGGGAGTGGGAGGGATCGGGAGCTTGGGCTTATCAGACACAACCTAGAATAGATTTACAAGGAGATCCTGCTGAGTAGCATTGAGAACTTTGTCTAGATAATCATGTTGCAACAGAAGAAAGGGTGGGGGGAAAATGTAATTGTAATGTATACATGTAAGGATAACCTGACCCCCTTGCTGTACAGTGGGAAAAGAAAAAAAAATATTAAAAAAAAAGAAAACTACGAAAAAAATCTAGGTACCTATAGTCAACTAATCTCTGACAAATGAGGCAAGACTACACAATGAAAAAAGACATTCTCTTCAATAAGTGGTGCTGGAAAACCTGGATAGCTACATGTAAAAGAATGAAATTAAAACATTCTCTAACATCACACAAAAAAATAAACTCAAAATGAATTAAAGACCTCAATGTAAGACCAGATGCTATAAAACTCTTAGAGGAAAACATAAGCAGAACTCTCTGACATAAATTGCAGCAATATCTTTTTACATCCATCTCCCAGAATAATGAAAAAAAGTGGGATCTATTAGACTTAAAACATAAGGAAAAGGAAACATAAACAAAGGAAAAATACAATCTATAGCATGGGAGAAAATATTTGCAAATGATGCAATAGATAAGTGGTTAATCTTCAAAAATTTATTTTTAACAGAGTTAAACCCACCTTAACTGAAAAGCCTGTCCCTCTCTGGTCCCACTCCTAACCCTTTCTGGGATCTGGCCATGTCTGGGGTAGGGATCAGAGGTTAATTACTACTTATGGCTGCCACTGCATTGTTAAAAAATGGATGCTGCCTCACCTTTGCTTCTTGTTCTCCATTCCCTGTCACACTAAATCCAGGCTCATAAAGACTGAGATGACACAGGGCACAGTTGTCTAACACTGATTAAGAAGACGCAAATGGGAGTTCCCATCATGGCTCAGTGGTTAATGGACCTGATTAGCATCCATGAGGACATGGGTTCAATCCCTGGCCTCATTCAGTGGGTTGGGGATCTGGTGTTGCCATGAGCTTGTGGTGTAGATTGAAGATGTGGCTCAGATCCAGCATTACAGTGGTTGTGGTGTAGGCCGGCAGCTACAGCTCTGATTCAACCCCTAGCCTGGGAACCTCCATATGCTGTGGGTGTGGCCCTAAAAAGACAATAAATAAATAAATAAATAAATAAATAAATAAATAAATAAATAAAAGAAGACACAACTGGGCAGACCCAATGGTTTAGGGAAATCAGTGTAGGAAGAAGAGATTATGTTTTTCTGTAGCACGTCCAGTATGTATGTATAACGGTGGATAGATTCTGTTTGTTTTTCTAAGAGTACTGATTTTCCCCCTCATCTTTGTGTTTCCAAAACCCCAGGTCTATCTGTTAGTAGAGACACAACTGGTCAAATCACATTAACATTAAGAGACTGGGCGGTATTATACCGCCCAGACTCTTAACATCAATTTGATTATGTTATTCTGTGGTATGTCCAGTATCTATAACGGTGGATGGATTCTGACTTATCCCACATTAGGGTCTAGCAATTGGAACAGAGAGGAAGGTGAAGCTAAAACCAGAAAAAAGATCCATGGAATCATGTGAGTTCCACTGCAGAGAATACTGATTTCTTAAACATCCTTGAGCTTTAGTAAACTCTCATATGTCCCACAACCCTTCAACATTTGAAAATTAGATGGATCATGCATGTGCTTTTTCAGAGAATATGGAGTCTGATAAAGCAGCTCAGAGACAAAAAAATCATTTTTACTGCCAGTATCTTATGAGGACTGTTCATTAATAAAATTAAAGCAAAAAACTGAAAAGAAAAAGAAATGGTTCCATCTAGCAGTGACAAAGTGCTGTAGGTTGGAGTGAGAAATGAGGAGGAATTATTCAGGTCCTCCAAGGTTTCATGACAGTTTGTGGTGTCCAACGCACACCTACACAAAAGTCTCCCACACTCCAGCTGTGTCCCCTGCCCAGAATATTCACTGTTTTTTTTTTTTTTTTTTTTTTTTGTCTTTTTAGGGCCATACCCTCGGCATATGGAAGTTCCCAGGCTAAGGGTCTAATTGGAGTTATAGCTGCCAGCCTACATCGCAAATACAGCAATGCCAGATCTGAGTCTCGTCTGCAACCTACACCACAGTTCACGGCAACACTGGATCCTTCACCTGCTGACCAAGGCCAAGGATCGAACCTGCAACCTCATGGTTCCTAGTTGGATTCATTTCCCCTGCGTCAGGACAGGAACTCCTATTCACTGATTTTAAGGCAGGTGTTCCTAAAAGGAAGAATCCACTAATGCATATATAGATCATATACTGTGGGTTATTTCTAGCTGCTCACATTCGATGCTGTTATTCTAGGTATAACAAACACAAGGTAATCACCTTTGGATTTTCAGCAGCAATTGAAAGTTAAGTGAAGGATGTAGTGGGTTGATATATATTTTTAGATATCCATGAAACCTAGTCCACCTAAAACGGAAGTCCCTTACTGAGTTTATTATTAACCTCTCTCTACAAAACTTCATTCCTTTTCTTGTCCCCTCTGACCTCAAACCTGTGCTCACTGACCACTAATCAACCAGAGGCAGGTGACTACTGCTGTGGTCAATAACATCATTAATGTACTAAAATTGCTACTCTGGGTATCATCATTAACTTACAAATGCAAGTTGTTTCTCCAGGGAAGGCTGATCTCACAAACCCCCCAGCTATGGACTCCCTGGCCAGAGAATTTAAACCAGAGACATCCTGATTCCCTAAACTAAATTAAGAAATGTCACGGAAATATCACAAGATGGTGATTAATCCAGCCTCTTTGTTCCAAAACACCCTCAACCCAAAGACCAGGGGGGCATGCATCTGAGACTTGTCTCCCTGCCTTCTCCTTGTTTGGCACCTGCAACACACCCTTACTTTGCTGCAAACTCCTGCTGCCAGAGTTTTGCTTTCTGCACCAAGGGCTTGGGGTTCAGTAACATCTGTGCTCTTAGACATGGAACCTAATTACCATCTTGTGGATTGTGGGGTCAGAGCAGCTTTAACCAGGGCACCTCCACCACCATGCTCTCTATTCCAGAAGAGCTAGTCCTATGGCTCTCTTCTGGGTCCCAAAGTTAAAATTTACTGTCTAAAGGTAAAGATGATGCCTTCAGAAGATGAAGCTCACTGCGCTCTCACCACTCTTGCATCTCCTTTGTGGGAGTATCTGGAAAAAAAGGTGGCTATACAACCTGAGCTTCTTCCTGGGCTGTGTACTTACAGTCTTTATGTCTCTCAACACTTTTGTACCCTCAGGTCACCTGGTGTGTGAGTGAATCTCTTGTCCCCTGGGGTTGGATTAACTGCAATTATTACTTGGTAGCAGAGTGTGGATAAAGCATGTACATTTTTACGTAATAAAAATAAATGTTACTCCTTTTATCGCACTGTATGTCATGTCACATTTAAGCTCATCCAGGTGATTAAGTCACTTACAACTAAAGCGTGGGCACCTTGAGTGTGACTGGTACTTAGGCAATCCCCAGAAACCAATTAAACCCAGATATTATCTCAATTTTGGAGGGAAATGGGTCATTAGACTATTCTTACCCCCCCCTCCCCATACTCCACGTCTGCCACCCTTCTGCACAGGAACGGTCGGTTGCTGTAAACAGAAATCCCATCACACCACTCGTCTGCTTAACCCACAAGGGGCTTCTCTTGAAATAAAATTCTAGTCCTGGGCCGTTCCCTCTGGAGCTCTGCGTCACTGCCCAGCCCTCTGTGGAGCTGCAAAGCTGGCCTTGCCTCTATGCCTGGTCGAGGGAGCTCCCACCTGCTGGTGTGACTAAATTTATGATGAGATTCAGCCCATCTCTCCTTCTAAGACTTTGGGATTCTTCTGTTAACATCCCACATAGTTGCAAATTCTTTCAGCTGTATGTCTCCCACAAGTTCAGTGACTGGATCTTCCATGCCTGCATTTTTTTTTTTAAATTTAAGATAGGAGTTTATTCCTCTCTCATAGAGAAGTCCAGAAAACACTGTTCCAGAGCTGCCTCTGCCTGCATTTAAATTGTTGGTGAAGATACTCTTTGTAACAAGGTTATCTATTCCACAGGAACATACTACACACACTGTGATCATTAGATTGGCTCAGTCTACAAGTTCAGGAGTCCATTTCTTGGAGTTTTGGGGAGGATCAAATGAGATGAAGTACTCCGAGTAGTTCCTTATGTTTGGTGGATGCTCAATAAATTAGGCATTGAGATTTATCCCCATCCTGAAATTCTTAAGTCTAATTTACCTTTGTAGATCTGTTCTTTATTTTTTTAAAAAAGCAATTTCTTTACTTTTTGTTTTGTTTTGTTTTCTTATGGATGGAAATTCTCAGGCTAGGGATCAAATTGGAGCTGCAGCTGCCAGTCTACGCCACAGCCACAGCAACACCAGATCCTTAACCCACTGAGTGAGGCCAGGGATCAAACCTCATCCTCACGGATACTAGTCAGGTTCTTAACCCACTGAGCCACAGTGGTAACTCTTAATCTGTCTCTATTTATCTTTAAAAATTATCAGGTTTTAGTTTCATATGTATTTTTTTTATATGTATTTTAAAAGAGACTATTCTTACCCCTATGATATATTTCTAGGTTTTAAATTTATTTAAGATCACTTTCTGGGTTTCTAAAGGATGATTTTAATATAACTTTTGTTTATTGTAAAATTTATATTTATTGGATTTTTGGAAAAGAAAAATCATGAAAGGGTGTGTGTTTTTATTTTGACATTCTCAGTGAATTGTTTAGGCTTTATACTGTTGAAAGCAGCATTGCCAAATTTGCATTTCTCTAAGATTTCCTAAGATTTTTTTCCCCTCCTAAGTGTGTATATGCTGTGTTTAACTCAAGTTCATGCTAATATTAACTTTCATTTTTTTTCTTCAGTCCTTTTGTCTCTGGCTCGGAATTCATTCCCTAAGCAAAAACAATCAGAATCCCCTTGTGACTGAAAAATAATAGATCCCCAAAGTCTTTTCAGCTCAGGGTCATTTGAGCTCCATTTTTGCCTAAGGAGAGCTTGGGTGCAGGGAACTTAGACTTTCCTCTGCTTGTTCTTCAAAGCACTTCACTCTTTCAGGCAGTGCAGAGCCCATGAATCACCCATAGCTAGAAGGCTCCACAATTTTTCAACCTGATAGGTTCTAGATGAATCTTTACTCCTGAATGCAAATGTTTTATATTTTGTTTCATGGCAACAAAAACTTGTTGTGGGCTCTGTGCCGTTGGATATTTTCAATCCTTTTGGTTGAATTAGACATTTATTCAATTTTTTCTTTTTCTTTTCTTTTTTTTTTTTTTTTTGGTCTTGTCTTTTTAGGGCTGTACCCATGGCATATGGAGGTTCCCAGGACAGTGGTCTAATTGGAGCTGTGGCCGCAGGCCTACACCACAGCCACAGCAATGCCAGAGCCACAGCAATGCCAGATCCAAGCTGCATCTGAGACCTATACCACAGCTCACGGCAATGCCAGATCCTTGACCTGCTGAGCGAGGCCCAGCGATCGAACCTGCAACCTCATGGTTCCTACTTGGATTTGTTTCCCCTGCGCCACGATGGAAATTCCTATTCAATCATTTTGGTTGTCTCATATATTTGTTAAAATAGGGGAAGGGTTTTTTTTTTTGTTTGTTTGTTTTTGTTTTGTTTTTTTGCTTTTTAGGTCCACAACTGAGGCATATGGAAATTCCCAGGCTAGGGGCCAATTAAGAGCTGCCCCTGCTGGCCTATACCACACCACAGCCAGAGCAACGCAGGATCCCAGCTGCTTCCATGACCTACACCACAGCTCATGGCAATGCCAGATCTTTAACCCACTGATCAAGTCCAGGATACAAGTTGGGTTCATTACTACTGCACCACCACAGGAACTCCAAGAAAGTTTTATTTAGGATCTTATATCTATACTTCCAATGACTTGCCTACCAGGTTGATTCTTGGTTCATCACCAGGCTTTGGGTGCCCTAAAACTGGGAGGGCATGCCATGCTTGCTGCTATTTTAAAGCAGACATATTTGTAATCACTTCCCACATGTAAGCTTCCCATTGCAAAGTTCCTGTTTAACATCAAAGATAGTTTCCCACTTTGTGACTCCTCAGCCCTATAGAGTGTGTTCTGCAAGAGTGTTGGGGATGGAGAGTCTGGTGTGGAGGGGATCTTTCGAGTTCTCTTCCTTACTGTTAACCCTTCCTGTAGCCCAGCAAGTGAGAGACAAGACAAAACACCAAACACTTCACTCACTGAATCTGATGTCCAGGGTGGAGGTTACTGTCAAATCTCAGGCATCAGTGTGTTGGTGGGCCACAGGCTGTGGCAGAATCCTGCTGACTTCACTCTCTGCAGCTACAGCCTCTATTATCAGCATGAGTAATTGGCCGTGTGAGTCAATGCTATGATTCCTAGAGTGCTAGGTTACAAAGAGCAGAAGTTATGCCTATCTTTACAATTAGTTCTGTAAATTAGAAGATAAGGCTTGCAAAGGTTCAAAAGTAGTTTGTAAATAATATGTGATAATGATGATGGCTTAATAATAAAGATAAGATGATTACGTGAAGAACTGAAGTCAATTCAAGAAAGCTATTTGTCACGTGGAACTCCTAAAATGACACTTACAGTTTATTTCTTTGTATCAAGAAAAATCACAGGAATATTTTTCTGATAAAGTTATACTGTGACATATATCCCAATTACTAATAAATCCTGTGGCAATTTTTTTCTGAAGAATTAGCACTCAAATACCACCCATGATAATATGGTAGGTCTCTAAATGGGCAGGAAAATAACCAAAGCACTTTAACCCTCTGGCTTAGGATAGCAATAAAAACTTATCATAGCTGAGCAATTATGCTTAGAGAAAATATGTAACAACAATATTTCTAAGCTGCAAGGAACTTAAGAAATTTCTTTTTTCTTTTTTTTTTGTCTTTTTGCCTTTTCTAGGGCTGCTCCCTCAGCATACGGAGGTTCCCAGATTAGGGGTCTAATCGGAACTGTAGATGCTAGCCTACACCAGAGCCACAACGCAGGATCCGAGCTGAGTATGCAACCTACACCACAGCTCATGGCAACCCCAGATCCTTAACCCACTGAGCAAGGCCAGGGACCGAACCCACAACCTCATGGTTCCTAGTCGGAGTCATTAACCACTATGCCACAATGGGAACTCCCAAGAAATTTCATTAGGAGTTCCCAATGTGGCTCAGTGGTAATGAACCCAACTAGTATCCGTGAGGATACAGGTTTGATCCCTGGCCTTGCTCAGTGGGTTAAGGATCCAGCATTGCCGTGAGCTGTGGTATAGGTCACAGACACAACTTGGATCCTGCCTTGCTGTGGCTGTGGTGTAGGCCAGTAGCTGCAGCTCTGATTTGACCCCTGGCCTGGGAACCTCCATATGCTGAGGGTGTGGCCCTAAAAAGACAGACAGAAAGACAGACAGACAGACAGACAAAAAGAAAGGGAATTCATTAGACAACGATCTCACTCATCCTTGGAACTATGTATACCATTTCTCAAACTCGACAGGTTAAACACTGAATTCCTGCTTTATCTCACTTACAACTTCCATTCACAGAACTTCCTTTCTCATTTGATAATAGCTGCTGGTTGCTTCAGACAAAATTCTTAATGTCATCCTTGACTCTTCTCTTTCCTTCACACTCCATATCTTCTTCCATCAAGAAATCCTGTTGGATTTATCTTGAAAGTATATTTTGAATTCCATCACTTCTATTGCAACCACCCTGAAGTGAGGCACTTTTAGGTCTTGTCAGGTTTAATGAACTAGGCTCCTAACTGATCTCTTACATTCTTCCCTTGCTTTTCTTAAGTCTCTTTTTAAAACAGCATTAGAAAAATCATCATATTACATTTATCAGCTCAAAGTTCTATTATAACTTCTCATTCTACTCAGGCAAAAAACTACCATCCTTATATCAGCCTCTTAGAAGACTTTATGTAGTCTGGTTCCCTTTTGTCTGTGATTTTCTCTCCTACTTCTCTTCCCCTCACTCACTGCATTCCATGTACACCCCATTTACATCAATGGGTATATCATACAGACAGAAAGTCAAGAAAACAGCAACCTTTTTTTTTTTTTTTTTTGTATTTTTTTCTACCTTTTCTAAGGCCTCTCCCAGGGCATATGGAGGTTCCCAGGCTAGGGGTCTAGTAGGAGCTGTAGCCTCCAGCCTTTGACAGAGTGACAGCAACGTGGGATCCAAGCCGCATCTGCGACCTACACCATAGCTCATGGCAACGCCAGGTCCTTAACCCACTGAGCAAGCCCAGGGGAGTGAACCCGCAACCTCATGGTTCCTAGTCGGATTTGCTAACCACTGCGCCATGATGGGAACTCCCAAAAACAGCAACCTTAAATAAAATACTAGACTATATGGCCTTGATAGAATTGTACAGGTCATTCCATCCAAATGCAGCAGAATACACATTCTTCTCAAGTGCCCATTGAACTTTCTCAAGGATAGACCATATGCTGGGACATAAAACAATACATTTAAGAAGACTGAAATCCTACCATGCATATTTTCTTTTCTTTTCTTTTTTTTTTGTCTTTTTGCCACTTCTAGGCTGCTCCTGCGGCATAAGGAGGTTCCCAGGCTAGGGGTCGAATTGGAGCTATAGCCACCATCCTACACTACAGTCACAGCAACATGGGATCTGAGCCACGTCTAGACCACAGCTCATGGCAACACCAGATCCTTAACCCACTGAGCAAGGCCATGGATTGAACTTGCAACCTCATGGTTCCTAGTCGGATTTATTAACCACTGCGCCACCAAGGGAACTCCTAGGCATATTTTCTGATCACAATAGTATGAACTTAGAAGTCAACTACAAGAAGAAAACTGGAAAAATTACAAATATGTGAAGACTGAACAACATTCTATTAAACAACTACTAGGTCAATGAACATATTACAGGAGAAATAAAAAATTAAAGGCAAATGAAAATGAATATACAACATACTAAAATCTATGGGTATAGCAAAAGCAGTATAAGTGGTAAGTTTATAGCAATATAAGCCTACCTCAAGAAACTAGAAAAATTTCAAATAAATACCTAAGAGAACTAGAAAAGTCAGAAAAAGTGAAGCCCAAAGTCAGTAGAAGCACAGGAATAAATAGATATCAGAGGTGAAATAAACAGAGATTAAAAAGATAAAGATCAATGAAACTAAGAAATATGAAAAGATAAATAAAATTGACAAATCTTTAGCTAGACTCATCAAGAAAAAAAGAGAAGGATATGGTAAAATCAGAAATGAAAGAGGAAATAACAGTGGATAGCAGAGAAATATAAAGGATTAAGACTATTATGAACAGCTATGTGTCAACAAATTAGACAACCTGGAAGAAATGGACAAATTCTTAGACTCTTACACCCTCCCAAGACTGAATCATGAAGAAATAGAAAATATGAATAGAATGATCACTAGTACAGAGATTGAAACAGTAATCAAAAATCTCCCAAAAACAAAAGTCCAGGACCAGAAGTTTTCACAGATGAATTCTACCAAACATTCAAAGAAGATTTAAAACCTTTCCTTCTCAAACTGTTTTAAAAAATTGGAGAGAAGAGGACATGTCCTCTCATTTGTGAGGCTAACATCACACTGATTATCAAAACCAAAGACAACACAAAAAGGAAAATTAAAGGTTGATGTATCTGATGAACATAGATGCAAAAATCTGAATTATTATTATTATTAGCAAACTGAATACAAAAATACATTAAAAGGATAATACACCATGATCAAGTGGGATTTATTCCAGTGGTTCCACAACCACAAATCAATAATTGTAATATACTACATTAACATAATGAAGGATAAAAACTATATGATCTTCTAAATAGATACAAAAAAAGCATTAGACAAGATTCAACGCTCATTTACAATAAAATCTCTCAATAAAGTGCTTATAAAAGGAATATACTTTAACACATTAAAGGCAAAATATGACAAACCCATGGCTAACATCATACTAAGCAGTGAAAAATTGAAAGCTATCCCTTTAAAATCAGAAACAAGACAAGGATTTCACCTTTTACTACTCTTATTCGACATAGTATTAGAAGTCCTAGCCAGAGAAATTAGGCAAGAAAAAGAAAAAAAGAGTCCAAATTATAAAGGAAGAAGTAAAAGTGTCACTATTTGCAGAAGAAATAATTTTATGTATGGAAAACCTTAAATGCCCAACCAAAAACTAGTAAAAATAATAAAAAAATAAAGTTTCAGAATACAAAATCAACACATAAACTGTTGCATTTCTATGTGCTAAGAAAGAGCTAGCAGAAAGAGAAATTAAGAAAAAAATTCCATTTACAATCATAAAAGAATAAAATACCAAGGAATAAATCTAACCAAGGAGGTAAGAGACCTGTACACTGAAAACTAGAAGACATTTTTGAAAGAAATTGAAGAAGATACAAATAGGTGGAAAGACATTCCATGCTCATGAATTGGAACAATTTACATTGCTAAAGTATCCATATTACCTCAAGCAATCTGCAGATTCAATGCAATCCCTATAAAAATCCAAAGGACATTTTCACAGAAATAGAATTGAAAAATCTAAAAATTTATGGAATTATAAAAAATCCTGAATAGCCAGAGCAATCCTGAATCAAAAAGAACGAACTTGGAAGTATCACATTCCCTGATTTCAGACTATATCACTAAGCTATAATACATGGCATGGTAGTGGCAGAAATATACATAGATCAAGAGAACAGAATAGAGAGCCCAGAAATAAACCCACATGTATCTAGACAATTAGTCTATGACAAAGAGAAAAATTTGCCATTTTTTGGAGAAAAAACAGTTCTTCCATAAATGGTGTTGGGAAAACCAGAGAGCCACATGCAGGAAAATCAAACTAGACCACTGTCTCACAATATACAAAAAATTAACTCAAAATGGATTAAAAACTTGAAGCTAAGACCTGAAAACATAAAACTCATAGAAAAGACCTTTGGCAATCCTCTCTTTGACACCAGTCTTAGCAATATCTTTCTAGACTTATCCCCTCAGGCAAGGGAAACAAAGGCAAGAATAAACAAATGGGACTACATCAAACTAAAAGGCTTTTGCACAGCAAGAAAACCATCAACAACAACAAAAATTTACTGAATGGGAGAATATATTTTTAAACAATATATCTGATAAAGGATTCATATCCAAAATACGTACAAACTCATACAACTCAACAACTAAAAATACAACTCAATGCAGAGACACTGAATAGATGTTTTTCTGAAGAAGACATGCAGATAGCCAACAGACAAGTGAAAAGGTTTTAAACATCACTAATCATCAGGGAAATGCAAATAAGAACAATAATGAGATAGTTTCTACCCCCTATCAGAATGGCTGCTGTCAAAAAGACAAGGAATAATAAATGTTGGATGTAGAGACAAGGGAATTCTCATTCACTATTGGTGGGAACGTAAAGTAGTGCAGCCACTGTGGAGAACCGTATGGAGGTTCCTCAAGAAATTAAGAATAGAACTATCATCAGTTCCAGTTATCCCACTTTTGGGTATTTATGCAAAAAATATAAAAACACTAATTCAAAAATATATATGCATTTTCATGTTCAACACATTATTTCCAATAGCCAGGACATGGATACAACCTAAGCATTCATCAAGAGATGAATAAAAAAGTGAGATTGTGTGTGTGTGTGTGTGTGTGTCTGTCTGTATACACATACACAAGAGAATATTACTCAGCCATAAAGAGGATGAAATAATACCATTTGTTATAGCATGGATGGACACTTCTCTGATGGAGGAAGACAAATACTCTATGATTTCACTGATGTGTGGAATGTAAATAAACAAACAAAAACTCCAAAATAAATAAACAAACCAAGCCAAAGAAACACAAATGCATAAATACAGAGAATAGAGTAGTGATTACCAAAGGGAGAGGGGAGCGGGAAGGGCTTAAGCGGGTAAAAGGGTAAAGGAGGTCAATTGTATGATGACAGATGAAAACTAAGTTTACCATGGTGAGCACACTGCAGGGTACATAGAAGAAACATGATGTTGTACACATGAAACATATAATGCTATAAACCAATGTTACCTCAATAAAAATAAATCTAAAAAAGTAGGATGATAACACTTCTAGGAAAAAAGAACCTAGAAGATATCTTTGCAATTTGGGAATCAAAGGAGACTTTATATAGCACACAAAAATTAATAACCATACATAATATAGGTAATTAGACGTCACCAAAATGAAAACTAGTACTCATCAAACTACCCCCATAAGAGAATGAAGGGCAATCCACAGAGTGGGAAAGCATATATTCATGATATATACCTGACACAGGACTTGCAGCTGCAATATATACTTATAAAAATTCCTCTAACTCAGTAATCAAAAAAAAAAAAACACCGTAATTTTTAAAAAAATGAGCCAAATATTTGAATAGATGTTAAATAAAGGAAGATACACAGATGACCAGTAAGTCCGTGGGAAATTGCTAAGCGGAGTTAGTCATCAGGTCAACCCAATAAAGTCAAAACAAGACAGCATTCACCAACCACCAGAATAACGCAAATTACAAGGGCTGACCACCTGAAAATGAGCAGGGATGTGAAATAACTGAAGTGAGGAAGATCATGTGATGTGTTCACTTTGGAAAGGCTCTGATAGTGTTTTGGAAAACTGAAATTATTAGTACATGACGACTCAGCAATGCTACTCCTAGGTGTTTACACAAGAGGCTGCAAACGAAGGTCCAGAGAAAGATGCATGTAAGAATGTCCACAGCAGACTTGTTTTTAAAAGCCCTAAATGGGTTGTTGAGTGTCCATCAGCAAAAGATGGATAAACAAATTGTGGTGCATTCATGCGATGGATACCATTGTGGATACCCACAAGTGAAAAAGCTGACTTACTGATTCAAGCGAAAACATGAATTAATCTAAAAAAAAAAAAAAAGCATGTTCATGTACTGTACAGAGAAGAAGAATGTTTGCCCCTAGGGGTGGGGGGAGACTGACTGGGCAGGGGTGAAAGCCTTTTAAGATCTTGGATGAGGGATACATTCTCCATCTTGACAGGGGCTTGGATTACACCAAGGTATGTATTTATCAGAACACATCAAATGGTACACTAAAGATTTGTGCATTTCCCTGAACATGAATGTTACCTCAAGGAAAAAGAAAAACAACTCTTACTAGTTAAACCTAAGTTAACACTATGTTTCCCTGAGTGTTTAGGGGTACAGTTTAAACACTATAAATTGAGATCTGCAAATTTATTTTTAATTTTTTTATAAGTTCCTGGGCTAGGGGTTGAATCTGAGCTGCACCTGCGACCTACACCATACCTTGAGGCAAAGCCTAATCCTTAGCCCGCTGAGCAAGGCCAAGGATCAGATTTGCATCCTCCTGGGTACTTTGTCTGGTTCTTAACCAAATGTGCAACAACAAGAACTTTGAGATCTGCAATTTTAAAATGCATCATGAAAGTAAAGATAAACTTGTGGATAGATATATAGATACTGGATAATATATAAAGAACCAATATAGGAAAATGTTCATTGTGGAATCTGCAGGGATCTGTATGGTAGGTATTTGGGTTTTCTCAGTGTAATTATTTCTTTTTTCCTATATGTTTGAAAATGTTCATAATAAAGAGTCTTTGCTGCTAAATCCTAGATAAAATGACTTGGGCTTGTAGACAAGAAAAACAGCATTTTGTGTGTGTTTGTATAGATTAATTATGACTATTGAATCCCAGAAAATTTTTGTTTTTATTGTTGATAATGTAATTACTACTCAGTCTCAACAGAGAATTGTTCTGTGAGCCCAGGTGGATTTTCTGGGCTTATTATACAATAGGCCATCAATATCAGTGTGATCCAATCTGAATTTTGAGGCATATCCCATGGCATTTTACCTCAGAATGCTGGTTGAATAACTAGAACAAAATTATGTTGGTTACAGATTTATGTTATGAGAGTTAGCTTACAAAAAGCCTTTAAAATACTCAGAAGGAGATGTTTTTCTGCTTTCAGTCTAAATTAAAAATAAATAAATCATTACTTAACTGTGTTCCTCAGAAATATTTCTCTTGAAATTATTTCTTGCCTTCACCAAAATACAGCACCATCTTTCAACACTAGTAAAGTCGGAGAACAGAGAGAAATCTTGTGTTTCCATTTAATTTGCTTAATTCCACCTTGGAATTAAATGAAAAAATACATATCTTCTAATTTGGGGAAAAAAACAAAACAAAACACCTAGCACAAAGAAACCAATCATAGCAAAGGAGGAGAAAAATATTCGGAGGGACTGTTCTACAAAGTGTAGTTTTCTTCTTTTAAGCTGGATTTCTTTTACTTAAAAAATATCTCCAGGAAAGAACAGTATGTGGAATCTGATAGTTATGGTGATAAAGTATAATACTGGTCAGTAAGGGCTAATAAAAAAGGAGTTTCATTTTGAGATGAAAAGCATGAGGATTTTATAAAGACTTACCAGAATTATTTCTGTCCCTGGCAGAGGCTAGGCAGAAACCCATGAGCCTGATCAGACAGAGGCTGCAGTGTCTCAGGGTCAAGACAGGACAGGTTGTGTCCGTTAATAAATATTTCACTGCACTCTATCTACCAGACCATGGAAACTCAGGCGTTTCCTGATGCCACTTCATAAACCAAAGTTTAGTAATCTCCCAGCAGGGAGTTTTCATTAGAATTTGTCCAAGGAGAATCTGTATTCCTAAGGGGTGGGGGGGAACCTTCTGAAGTCTGAAGAAGGAAACAGGAAATGGTATGAATGAAATTCAGTTATCGACTTTTCCTATCACACCCTCTGCAAACACCACCCATATATACAGCTCTGAGCCAGCAGAGCCGGCCCGAGGCTGACACGCACCAGAGCTGCAACTGGTAGTTTACGAGTGACGTGACTGAACACAGGTCAATTTCTATAGCCTCTTTTAAGGATAAGCCAGGCTGAACATACAGGAGTTTGGTAAACAATTAACTTTCCAACCACTGTTTATCTTGGGACTTTACAGATAGCTGTCAGCTTGCCTTGCTATTTATTGCTCTTTTGAGTAGCCCTTTTGCTGTTTATTTCATCAGGAGGTCTCATTCCTTTATTTTCTCTTATTTGATATACTTTTTTTTTAACTTTAAAAGCATGAATGAATAAATTAATGCAGGAATAAGAGCAACGCTTCTGGGAAGACTACAGCAACATTTAAGTATTCCCACAATGAGGTCTTTGGGTGGAGGGAGTTATTCTAAGAGACACTAGAGTTTATATGTCCTGTGAATGAAAGTCTGTGATCTCTCTCAAAATGCGAGGAATAGGGAGTTCCCACTGTGGTTCATTGATAACAAACCCGACTAGTATCCATGAGAATGCTGGTTCAATTCCTGGTCTTGCTCGGTGGGTTAAGGATCCGGCATTGCTGTGAGCTGTAGGTCTGTGGTATAGGCCAGCAGCTGCAGTTCTGATTTAACCTCTAGCCTGGGAACTTCCATATGCCACAGGTGTGGCCCTAAGAAAGAAAAAAAAATGTCAAGAGTACCATACAGATGTCTGAGAAGGCAAGGGCAACTCAGGGCCCTCCCACAAACCACGTTTTGCGGGGTTCCAATTCAGCCTCCTCCCTCCTCGGCTGTACTTTTACCACCAGAGTCCCCAGCAAGTTACAGGTAGGAGTTATGTTCCTCAGTTTGAGAGGCACTGATAAAAACCTAGAGCAACCATTACACTGTGAGGGAAGGCTAAGTGCTTTCTCCTATGGCAGCCCAGCCACTTTCCACATTGCACTGGAAGCTCTCACCAGGGCCACCTGTGACCTGCAAACATCTCCATGCCGGACAGCTGCACCCAGGCTCTCTGGCATGGAAGGACATACAGCTTCTGGAGGCAGTCCCTTCCTTTTTTTGGGGGGGGCTGCACCTGCAGCATATGGAAGTTCCGAGGCCAGGGGTCAAATGGGATCTGTATCTGAGGACTACCCCACAGCCATGGCAACACCAGATCCTGCAGTAGCTGAGATGGTTTCTTTGAAAATAGGTGTAAGTCTTTACATTTCTGTCTCCTAAATTCTATCTTGTTAGTTTCTAGTTTTGTTGTGTAACGGATGGAGCATCTCTCACAGCTTTGAGTCTTTCTCAGATTTGATAAGCATATTGTTTCCTCTGTCTGGTTGCTGGTAAAACTCTTGAAAAGCATGGGCTGAAGATAGCACTTGAAATCTGCAAGATGATTCAAATATACTAATCAATCTTGTCATGTTGTTCACTAACTCTTTTTCTTTCCTTTTCTTTTCTTTTCTTTTCTTTTCTTTTCTTTTCTTTTCTTTTCTTTTCTTTCCTTTTCTTTTCTTCTTTTCTTTCTCTCTTTTGTTTTTCTTATGCTGCACCTGTGGCATACAGAAATTCCCAGGCTAGGCATTGAATCAGAGCTACAGCTGCTGGCCTATACCGCAGCCACAGCAACACCGGATCCTTAACCCACAGAGTGAGGCCAGGGATCAAACCTCGTGGACACTCTGTCTGGATATTAACCCTGCTGAGCCACAACAGGAACTCCTGTTCACCCAGCTCTTAACCCTCAGAAGGTTACTGCCATCACTAAGCATCTTTGCGTACCTGGAGAACATCATGGGTACACTGACTGTGACTTGCTGGTAGCTAGGTAAGCTTTTGTTGATTCCTCTAAGTTGACTCTGAGTAATAGATTGGTCAAAGATCACTGCTCTTGAAGATGAACTTGATCTCAGGGACCAGGGCCTTCTCTTCTGGTGCTGACACTTGCTCCCTTTAGTAGTGAACATTCTCTCAAGATGAGGTAATCCTGGCCTCCTATTAGGACCTGGAGAACTTGGGCCCCTTAAACCCTGGTGAGGATGTAGGGTGGGAAGCAAACTGTGACTTTTTCTCAGAGAAGAGAAATTCTTGTGGTTTGGCTTTTCTCAAAGTGTTTAAGTTGGGTTCTGGACTTGGACCATAAAGAGGTTATTTGATTCTGTGAACCTCTTTATTTTATTTCAAGGAAAATCCTACTAACACATGGTGTAGATAAGACATATAAAGATTAGGAATGTGTTTATAACATTGTTACTCTGAAAGTGACACAGGGCAAATTCTCTTTAGATACGGACTTCATTTGGACTTTGTTTTTAATTTACATTTTGCATAAAAGTTTAAAATTCAAAAGGTTCAAAAGGGAACATACACAAAGTTCTTGCTCTCATCGCTGTTTTAGCCACTTACTTACCTTCACTAAAGACGACCAAATTCACTAGGGTGTGTATGAGGATTCCAGAGATATTTTATGCATATGCAATCAAATATGCAAAAATACTTTGCTAGATTATCATACACATATTTTTATGTATTTTCGTTTTTCCATTTAATATATCTTGCAGATAGATTACTCTAAGATATAATTTTTTTTTTGTCTTTTTGTCTTTTCTATGGCCGCACCCACAGCATATGGAGATTCCCAGGCTAGGGGTCTAATCAGAGCTGTAGCTGCCAGCCTATGCCAGAGCCACAGCAACTCGGGATCCGGAGCTGCGTCTGCAACCTACACCACAGCTCACGGCAACGCCGGGTTCTTAACCCACTGAGTAAGGTCAGGGATCGAACCAGCAACCTCATGGTTCCTAGTTGGATTCATTAACCACTGAGCCATGACAGGAACTCCATAAGATATAAAATCTTTTAAATGAAGTTATAATGTTTTTTCTTTTTATTTTTTAAAATTATTATTAACTCGATAGCTGAGAAATTAAAATATATACTCAAACAGGTACCAAGGTATAGTTATCCAGCTTCGACAATTAACAACTCAAGATCAGTTTACAGCTCAAACCTATTATCAATTCAAGGCCATTCACCCCTTTTCTTTGAAAAGTAACTGAGTTATTTTTTTTAATCATTTTTTTATTTTTTATTTTTTATTTTAATTTTTTGTCTTTTTGGTATTTCTTTGGGCCTCTCCCACGGCATATGGAGGTTCCCAGGCTAGGGGTTGAATCGGAGCTGTAGCCACTGGCCTACGCCAGAGCCTCAGCAACGCGGGATCCAAGCCGCGTCTGCAACCTACACCACAGCTCACGGCAACGCCGGATCGTTAACCCACTGAGCAAGAGCAGGGATCGAACCCGAAACCTCATGGTTCCTAGTCGGATTGGTTAACCACTGCGCCACGATGGGAACTCCATAACTGAGTTATAATTAACATACAGTATATTGTTAGTTTCAGATGTACAACGTAATGATTTGACAATTTTCTACTTTATGAAATGATCACCACGATGTCAGTTATCATTTGAAACCGTCAAAGTTGTTACACGAATATTAATTATGCTTCCGTATGTACATTACATCCCCATGACTTATTTCTTATGTAATTGGAAGTTTTTACCTCTTAATCTCCTTCACCTCTTTAGTCTGTTCCCACAAGCAACCGCCAGCTACCAGTTTAAGCTCTGTAGCCATGAGTCTGTTTCTGTTTTGTTTTCTTTTGTTTTTTTTTTTTTTAGATTCCACATGTAAGTGAAATACAGTATTTATCTTTCTATGTCTGACTTATTTCACTTAGCATAACATGAGGTTTTGGGGGGTGGTTTGTCTTTTTTTTTTTTTTTTTTTTTTTTTTTTTTAAGGGCTGTATCCATGGTACATGGAGAATCCCAGGCTAGGGGTTGAATTGGAGCTGTATCTCCTGGCCTACACCACAGTTCACAGCAATGCCAGATCCTTAACCCACTGAGCAAGGCCAGGGATCAAAACTGCATCCTCATGGATACTTGTCAGGTTTGTTTCTGCTGAGCCACAATGGGAATTCTGAAGGTTTTTTTTTTTTTTTTTTTTTTTTTTTTTTGTCTTTTTGCCTTTTTCTAGGGCTGGTCCCTCGGCATATGGAGGTTCTCAGGCTAGGAGTCTAATCAGAGCTGTAGCCACTGGCCTATGCCAGAGCCATAGCAACACGGGATCTGAACCACATCTGAGACCTACACCACAGCTCACGGCAACGCTGGATCCTTAACCCACTGAGCAAGGCCAGGGATCAAACCTGCAACCTCAAGGTTCCTAGTCAGATTCATTAACCGCTGCGCCATGATGGGAACTCCAAGGTTTGTTATTTTTAAGTGTCACATTAAAAGAAGTTTTTCCTGTGCTGCAGTTATTAGCTTTTATTTTGATATTAAAATATTAAAAATCACATTATTTTAAAGTTATTTAGAAAGTTAACTTGACATAGACCACTAGATGGTACTATCATCACAAATAAGTGAAATACATAGTCTTTTAAAATTAATTTGCACATTATAAGGAAAAACCCAACTACCATGAAACTATACAAGGTAATAATAAAAGGTAAACTTCTAAGTACTATTCTCCAAAATAGTCACTGATAACATGGAGATCTTTCTTTCTTTCCAGTTATTTTATCCATGATTGTACATCTATAAGTTCATTTATCCCTTATCTATGTATTCTTTAATAAAAATTATCTCATACATACATTATTATTTGGAAGATTACTTTTTGAAACGTAATAATATATAATGTAATTCTTTCCATGTCAGTACATATAATTAATTTCATCCTTTAATAACATTTGTTGAGTAAATTGTTTTAAATAGTTGGAACAGGAGTTCCCATTGTGGTTCAGTGGGTTAAGAATCTGACTAGTATCCATGAGGAGGCAGGTTTGATCCCTGACCTCGCTCAGTGGGTTAAAGGATCTGGCATTGCTGTGAGCTGCGGTGTAGGTCTCAGATGCAACTCAGATGTGGCATTGCTGTGTCAGGGGCATAACCCAGCAGCTGCAACTCTGATTCAACCCCTAGCCTGGGAAATTTCATATGCTGTGGGTGCAGTCCTAAAAAAGCAAAATGAATAAATAGAACAGGGAACTGCATCCAATCTCTTTGGATAGAACATGATGAAAGATAGTATGAGAAAAAGAATGTATATATATGTATATATATGACTGGGTCACTATGCTGTATAGCAGAAATTGACACAACACACTGTAAATCAACTATACTTTAATAAAAAAAATAAAGTTTAGGAGTTCCAGTCGTGGCTCAGTGCTTAACGAATCTGATTAGGAACCATGAGGTTTCAGATTCAATCCCTGGCTTTGCTCAGTGGGTTAAGGATCTGGCATTGCTGTGAGCTGTGGTGTAAGTCACAGATGCAGCTCCGATTAGACCCCTAGCCTGGGAACCTCCATATGCTGAGGGAGCAGTCCTAGAAAAGGCAAAAAGACAAAAAAAAAAACAAAACAAAACAAAAAAAAATAAAACAAACAAAAAATAGTTTAAAAAATAAAATAAAAATAGTCAGAACATTGTAAAGTGTTATAATTTTGTATATTTGTTTGTGTAATTGTTATAATTACTTAAAGTCATATATATTAGCTATAATTGATTTCACAGCTACTAATAGATTTTAGGTTCTTCTGAATTTTTGCTTATACAAACAGTAGTGCAGCAATCATCCTCATGCACTTATCCTGGTGCACTCGCCGTAGACATCCATGTTGGCCTTATCATCTCTCAGACTTTAGAATCTTGACCTCCCATGAATTAAGGCTCCTAGTTTTGCAGTTGAGCAGTTAAACAGGCCATTCTCATTCTTGATTCCATTTAATCCCTTTGAATCTGATCTATTCTCTCTGCCCATCCTGCTCTCCTTCTCAGCTTTAAGAATCATTCCTTCTGAACACTCTGGACAATGTTCCTGGCTGCCATTCTTTTCTCTCAAATATCGTTTTGGGCCCTCAGGGAGACTTTTCAGTCTGGAAACTTATATGTTCTTCTATTCTGGAAAATGTTTTTGTATTAGTTCTTTGATAATTTCCTCCCCTCTCTTTTATTTTTTTCTCTTTCAAGAATTCCTATCAGAGTTCCTGTTGTAGCTCAAAAGGTTAAGGATCTGATGTTGTCTGTGCTGTCACATCTTTTTAAAAATATATATGAATATGTATACACATACACACACATATATATATATATATATATATATATATATATATATATATATATAAAAGTCCAACACTAGACACTGTCTACTGCAACCATATGAGTGACCCTAAGTAGAACATACAGCTGAGCCCTGTGAAACCACAGGACCAGTAGAAGTAACAATAAATTTCTGTCTTGAGCCTGTAAGTTTAGGTTAAACTGTTACACAGTACTAGATACATGCAACAAAGATGCTCTGTAACTAGGATTCTGTTGTAACAAAGACCTAAAATGGTGGCATTGGCTTTGGGACCACGCAGCAGCTAAATACTGAAGGGTCTTGGGGGCACTGTTAATAAAACCTGAGGGACAGTTAGGAAATTTCTATTGAAGCTGGAGAAAGAGAGCTCTAGCAAATTTGGCAACAATGTTGCCTACAGAAATGCCGCCAGTGAAAAAGAACTCATGGATTTGGCCAAGGAGAGTCCATGCCAAAACTGCCTCTTTTTTTCTCTTAGCTAGGAGAGATGAGCTAAAAAGAGGTACTCTTTAAATTATGGGCCAGTTTCCCAGGGAGTGACATTTACTCTAGGTAAGGAAGTACCTGGGTAAAAATCACATCAAGGACATTACTAGTAACTCTCGTGTCAGGGCGAAACTGTTGCTAAGGGTGGAAATGCAGTCAAGGGTGTAGCCATTACACCCAGCAGTTGGCTCTCAGAAGGACTTATGGGTGTGCCTTGCAGACCCTGGGCAGGAATGTAGCACTTCTGAGAATCTTATGGGCATTTTCCCACAGTGCCCTGACTCTCAGGCCAAGGTGGAGAAGTAGGTTTATCCCAAAGAGCTTTGGCCATGGCTTTTGCATAAAAGAATGAACCCCCATAAGAAATGGGAAACATGTTAAGTTTTTAAGAGGCATTGTTAGAAGCACAGTCTTCTTGGATTAAAAGTTTCAAAAGGACCTAAAAGTCCCCGAATTTCTTTAGGCAGGAGGCATTTTGAGGAAACTACTCAGCAGTAAAATGTGGATGATTTCTTATAGAAAAGGAAGATGGGCTCAAAATGAAGAGCAAAGAGTCCAGAGGGTACAACCCAAGGTCCTGAAGAACCACTGCCAAGGAGTGGATGGACTCTGGTACCTGCCAGGATTTCAGAATTGTTTTGGACCAGATGCTGACTAGTTTAGCCATACCCATCCTGCTGTTTTTAAGGAGGACATTTATTGTGGTTTTCCCATTCCTGTATCATGACCTCATGCAGGGATGCTGCTGCGTGGGGGGAGGGGAAGAAAGCTTGTCTCTTTAGTGCACAGGTCTCCAGATTGAGGAAAAACATACTTTGCAGGCTCACCTTGGAGATATTGCAGATTCAATTACAGATAGCCACAGCCAAGCAGATTTTGCAATAAAGTGGATCACATAGATTTTTTTGGTTTCCCAGTGGCCATAAAACTTATGTTTAGAAGTATGTTATACTCTAGTCTATTAAGTGAGCAATGGCACTATGCCTAAAAAAAGTACATATCTTTTTTTTTTTTAAAGATAGTTGCAATGTTTATTTCAGGTTCTCTCTTTCATTTTCTCTCTCTCTCTCTCTCTCTCTTTTTTTTTTTTTTGGATTTTTTTTTCTTTTTTTGCCACACTGGTAGTATGTGGAAGTTCCTGGGCCAGGGATAGAACCTACAACACACAGCAGCAACCAGAGCCTCAGTGGTGAGAACACAGGAGCCTCAACCCACTAGGACATCAGAGAACTTCCACAAGTACATATCTTAAAAAAATACTTTATTGCCAGAAATGCCAAAACAATTACAATTGTAACATCAGAGATCACTGATCACAGATCACCTTAACAAATATAATAATAATGAAAAATCATGAAATATCTCAAGAATTACCAAAATGTGACACAGAGACACAAAGTGAGTGAATGCCACTGGAAAAATGGCACCAATAGATTTGCTTGATGCAGAGTTACCACAAACTTTCAATTTGTTATAAAAATGCAATATCTTTAAGCTCAGTAAAGCAAAATGCAATAAAATGAGATATGTGTGTACCCAAGGAACTATGTCATCTGTACCTGAATGTAATTTAAATAAGAAGATCTCAAGCTTTCAACTGATGTCATAGTAATGAAGACTGTTGGGGACCTTGGGAGTAGTGGCAAGTCCACTTTTACTGGAGAAAGATGTAAATTGTGGTGACCAGCAGGTGATCAGAGGAAAATAGTATCCAGAGATGTCTCCCATTGACTACTTTCCTCTTGGTGCATATGTTGCTCGTCACATCAAGAGGTGGGTTCACATTACTCTTGTCCTGACTCTGGACTGGACTCAGTGACCTGTGTGCTGAATAGAATGCAGCAGAAGAGATGTTCTGGGGAGTTCCCATTGTGGCACAGTGGAAACGAATCTAACTAGGAACCATGAGGTTGCAGGTTCGATCCTTGACCTCACTCAGTGGGTTAAGGATCTGGCATTGCCATGAGCTGTGGTAGGTTGTAGACACAGCTTGGATCTGGCATTGCTGTGGCTGTGGTGTAGGCTGACGGCTACAGCTCCAATTAGACCCCTAGCCTGAGAACCTCCATATGCTGCTGGTGCAGCCCTAAAAGGACAAAAGACAAAGAAAAGAAGAGATGTTCTGGAACTTCTGAAGCCAAGTCATGTCTTACAGTTTCTTACAACACTTTTTCTAGGAACCTTCCATTTCAGAACATAGTAACAATCCCATGAAAATTCCAAGTCATGTGGAGGGTGCAGTGTAAGTGCTCCAGTTACAGCCCCCAGTTAACAGTCAGTAGCAGGTGTCAACTGCATGAATGGACCACCTTGGACATGTGCCTAGATGGACCTTCAGATGATTCCAGCTCCAGTCACTATTGAGCTGGAATTGTATGAAAAACCCCACCAAGGACTAGCCAGCTGAGCCCTGTCAAGTCATAAAATCTATTAGAGATAGTAATTTTCTAAGCCACTAAATTGTATGCTCTTTTGTGTTGCTATAAAATTGAACACTTATCATGGTTTTGCTCATCAGTTTTAGCATGCCTGTTTATTTTTGAGACAAAACTACTCAACATTATACTATAATACATCTCAGGGTCAGCTTCTCATCATTACAGAACCATTGGGTTTCATGTATAGGCTCCAGAGTTGGGTCAATTAGATTCAGATTCCTTCTTAACCTCTTGTAAATGTATCCTTGAGTGTTATTTAATCAGTATGTGCCTTAGCTTCCTTATTTATTAAGTACAATAAAAATCCTATTTTTTGGCTTTGTAGAGGAATTACTTATAATGTATGTAAATTGCTTAATAGCACCTAGCAAGTCTTCAGGGTGCAATAAATGTTAGCTATGATTATTACTCTTCTTTTTCAGATGTTTTTATTCTTTTCACTTTTTTTTTTTCAGGGCCGCACCCATGACATATGGTGGTTCACAGGCTAGGGGTCAAACAGGAGCTGTAGCTGCCAGCCTAGGCTGCAGCCACAGCAATGTTAGATTCCAGCCACACCTGCGACCGACACAACAGCTCATGGCAATGCTGAAATCTTAACTCACTGAGTGAGGCTAAGGATTGAACCCATTAGTACCCATGGATACTCATCAGGTTGATTACCACTGAACCATGATGGGAAATCCTATTTTTAGATCGTAATAAAAATAATCTTGAAAAAAGGAGAAGACAAGATGGTGGAAGAGTAAGAGGATGCACTAACCCTCTCTCACAAACACATAAAAAAAACACATTTACATGTAAAATAACTCACACAGAACATCAACTGAATGCTGGCAGAACTTAAACCTCCAAAAAGGGCAAGAAACTCTTGACATAACTGGGTAGAACAAAAGAAAAAGAGAGAGAGAAAAGGAATCATGATGGAACTAACATTCCTGAGAGGGAGCTTTGAAAGAGAAAGGGAACCCACACCCTGGGAAGCCACCTAACTAACCCACAGAAAGATCAGCCAAGTCGGAGGGATCTCCAAGACACTGGAGAAGAAAGTGCAGTAGCAGGTCTGAGAACCTAAAAGTAGAGTGAGAGATGCACAGATCATCTGAACCACTGGCACAGACACCACAGCCTGAGATGCTTGGCTGGGGGCTGGGCACTGACATTTAGGCTCTGGAGAAAAAGAAAAACACAAGCAAGAGGAAGAAGCTCAGGAACCATTCCCGGTTAAAGCAACAGAAGAATTCACCTAAAGCAGTCAACAATGAAACAGACCTCTGCAGTTTGACAGACTTTGAGTTCAAAAGGGAGATAGTGAAAATACTGAAGGAGTTAAGAGAGGATATGAACAGTAATGCAGATACCCTCAGAAAGGAACTAGAAAATATAAGGAGGAGCCAAGGAAAACTAGAAAATTCATTTGCAGAGATACAAACTGAGCTAAAGGCAGTAAAGACCAGAATGAATGATGCAGAGGAACAAACTAGTGATGTGGAAGATAGACTAATGGTAATCACCCAAACAGGACAGCAGACAGAAAACCAAATCAAAAAACAGGAAAGCAATATAAGAGACCTGTGGGATAACATAAAGCAGGACAATCTTCATATAATGGGAAATCCAGAAGGAGAAGAAAAAGAAAAGGTGATTGAAAATATATTTGAAGAAATTATGACTGAAAACTTTCCAAATCTAAAGGATACTTATATCAAGATACAGGAAGCACAGAGGGCCCTAAACAAGTTGAACCCAAACAGGCCCACAACAAGATATATTATAATAAAAATGGCAGGATCCACCCCAGCCCACCATCATGTCAGGCACCGCAGCACCAGGGGAGGTGGTTCCCACTTTAAAGAAGTGAAGTTTTTCACTTCCTCCCCCTCAGCACTTGCCTCCTGCAGCCTCTGGTGCCAGCGCCCTGGGAGCTGGAGGTTGGAGCCAGGCTGGGGGGCCCAGGATGGATGGGGACACCTGAGTCATTGGCGGCTGCAGGGACGCCAGGTCAGAGGACTGCAAGAACCTGCTGTTCAGAGCCTCCTTATCCACCCACATGACAGCTGGAGCGATGGCAAGGATCCTAGAACGCTGGGTCATATACCCGGTAGACTCAGTGAAGACATGAATGCAGAGTTTGAATCCAGATCCCAAAGCCCGTTACACAAGGGTCTACGGAGCCCTCAAGAAAATCTTATGGACTGAAGGCTTCTGGAGACCCTTGTGAGGCTTCAACGTGATGATAATGGGTGAGGGTCTGGCACACGCCATGTATTTTGCCTTCTATGAAAACATGAAAAGGACTTTAAATGCTGCTTTCCACCATCAAGGGAATAGCCACCTAGCAAATGGTATTTGCAAGCATTTGTCTGGAGTTAGAAAGGTCTCTCCTTCAACAGACCCTTCCCCAGGGCTCTCGTGACGCAGCAGCCTGAGGACTCATCTCCGCTGTGCTTGCTTATGAATCAAGGACTCTAGAGTCGTGTGTGCACACACACCCAAACACACGCACACACATACGCGTGTGCTTTTTTCATTCCCCTCTTTGGCTTTCTGAAGTGGTGGTGGGGGGGAAATCAGTGACAGAGGTGTTTCATTGTTGAATGGGTTTTGCCGGGTTTTTTTTTGTTTTTGTTTTTGTTTTTTTTACCCTCAAAAGCAATTCATTATCAGATCTAGGGGAAAAAAAAATCCTGAATAGAAACAAAACTTTTGAATGCTGGATTCCAAAAAAAAAAGTTATCTGGGCAGCTTCCTTGAGACTATTTTTTAAAAAACTGGTCCAACAGGTCTCTACAATGGCAACATCTAACTAAGCTTTAAAAGGGATAGCTGGGAGTATGGCCACCCTGCTCCATGATGCAGTAATGAATCCAGCAGAAGTGGTGAAACAGCACATGAAGATGTACCACTCGCTGCACTGGTCAGCCCTTAGCTGCATCAGGACAGTTTGGGGGACTGAGGGCTTGGGGGCCTTCTACCAGAGTTACACCATGAAGCTGACCATGAACATTCCCTTCCAGTCCATCTGCTTCATCACCTATGAGTTCCTGCAGGAGCAGATCAACCCTTACCAGGGCTACAACCCAAAGTCCCACATCATCTCAGGTAGGCTGGTTGGGGCCCTGGCTGCAGCTGCCACTACCACCCTGGACATCTGCAAGACCCTCCTCAACCCTCCTCTCCAACTCAGTAGAACATGGCCCTCAGTCTGGCCAATATTAGCGGTCAGCTGTTGGGCATGGCTAATGCCTTCCGGACAGTGTACCAGTTCAATGGGCTGCCTGGCTACTTCAGAGGCATACAGGCCCAGGTCATCTACCAGATGCTCTCCATGGCCATCTCCTGGTCCATCTATGGGTTCTTCAAGTACTTCCTTACCAAGCACAAGCTGGAGAATCGAACTCTGTACTAAAGAAGCAGGCTGTGAGCAGTGATTCTGGAAGCTCGGATTGTGCAGAGGCTCTCCCAGCCTGCTTCCATTTCCCTCACCCTGGCACCAAGATTATTGGGGCAGTGTATGTGTAGGACGGGGCTTCTGCTCCCTGATGCCCTAGAAAGAGTAGGGGATGGGACAGCTGCTTCCCCAAGGGCCGTTTGCAGTGATATCCCAGCTGGTGAAAGGTGGGGAAAGATTTTGGAAGAGGATAGAGAAATTTCTTTTTCTCTTCCTCCCCTTCTGAGAGTGTAGTGGCTTCTCTGTTTCTGTGTAGCAGCTCCTCCCCTAGAATCAGATCACAAAGGAAGGAAGAAAATGGGCAGTGACTGAAAACATTAAAGAGGAGAAAAAATTATGTATATAAAAGTTCCAGTACACAGTATAAAATAGATGGATGATCTTTTTAAAAAAATGGCAAAAGTTAAAGATAAAGGGAGGATTCTAAAGACAGCAAGAGAAAAGCAAAGAGTTAATTATAAGGCAACCCCACTAAGGCTATCAGCTGATTTCTCTACAGAAACTCTTCAGGCAAGGAGGGAATGGCAAGATATATTTAAAGCACTGAAAGGAGAAAAATATGCAACCTAGAATACTCTAACAAGCAAGAATATCATTTAAAATAGAAGGGGAAATAAAGAATTTCTCCAACAAACAAAAGCTAAAAGAGTATGGCAATACTAAACCCATTCTAAAAGAAATACTGAAAGGGCTTCTCTAAGTTTAAAAAGAAAAAGGAGAGGAAGAACTAGGATTGAGGAAACCACAATCAGAAAGCTGTCACTTAAATAAGCCAGCATACATATCTAATCATTAAGATGTTAAAAAAAAGATATCAAAATCACACAATGTGGGCAAGGGAAATAAGAAAAAAATAGACTATTTTTTTATTTTAATGATGTGTTTGAGCCTATATGACTATCAGGCTAAAGCAAGCAGATATAGGAAGGGGTTAACATACTTAAAACACAGGGCAACCACAAATCAAAACCAAACATTACATTCACAAAAACTGAAAAGAAAAGTACTCAAGCATAAAATAAATAGAAACCATCCAAACAAAAAAACAAAAAGAAGAAAAGAGAAACATAGGAGTTCCCGTTGTGGCGCAGTGGTTAAAAAAACCAACTAGGAACCATGAGGTTGTGGGTTCGATCCCTGCCCTTGCTCAGTGGGTTAACGATCTGGCATTGCCGTGAGCTGTGGTGTAGCTCGCAGATGCGGCTCGGATCCTGCATTGCTGTGGCTCTGGCGTAGGCTGGTGGCTACAGCTCCGATTTGACCCCTAGCCTGGGAACCTCCATATGCCACGGGAGCGGCCCAAGAAATGGCAAAAAGACAAAAAAAAAAAAAAAAAAAAAGGAAACATAGAATCAACTGGAAAACAAGGTTTAAAATAGCAATAAATAAACATCTATCAATAATCACCTTAAATTTCAATGGACTGAATGTTCCAATCGAAAGACACAGAGTGGCAGATTGGATAAGGAACTAAAAACATTCAATCTGCTGCCTACAAGAAACTGACCTTAGGGCAAAGGAAATATGTAGATTGAAAGTGAGGGGATAGGAAAAGATATTTCATGCCAATGGTCAAGACAGGAAAGCAGGAGTTACATACTCATATCAGACAAAATAGACTTTAAAACAAAGGCCATCAAGAAAGACAAAGAAGGACACTACTTAATGCTTAAAGGATCCATTCAAGAAGAGGATATTACAATCATCAATGTATATACCCCTAACATAGGAGAACCCAGATATGTACAACAAATACTAACAGACATAAATAGAGAAATTGATGGGAATACAATCATAGTAGGAGATTATAACACCCCATTCACATTAAGGGACAGATCCTCTAGAGAGAAAATTAATAAAGCAACAGAGATCCTAAAGGAAACAATAGAAAAGTAGACTTAATTCACATTTTCAGGACATTACATCCAAAAAAATCAGAATACACATTCTTTTCAAGTGTGCATGGAACATTCTCAAGAATTGATCACATATTAGGGCACAAATCTAACATCTACCAATTTAAGAGTATAGAAATTATTTCAAGTATCTTCTCTGACCACAATGGCATGAAACTAGAAATCAACCACAGGAAAAGAAATGAGAAAAAAATGACTACATGGAGACTAATCAACATGCTACTAAAAAACCAATGGGTCAATGAGGAAATCAAGAAGGAAATTAAAAAATACCTTGAGACAAATGATAATGAAGACACAACCACTCAAAATCCATGGGATGCCCCAAAAGCATTGCTTAGAGGGAAGTTCATAGCAATACAGGCCTTCCTCAAAAAAGAAGAAAAATCTCAAATGGACAACTTAACCCAACACCCAAATGAATTAGAAAAAGAAGGACAAACAAAACCTAAGGTCAGCAGAAGGAAGGAAATCATAAAGATCAAAGAGGAAATCAATAAAATAGATACTCAAGAAACAATAGACAAAATCAATCAAACCAACAGCTGGCTCTTTGAAAAGGTAACCAAAATTGACAAACCTCTGGTTAGACTCACGAAGAAGAGTAGAAAGAAAACCCAAATAAACAAAATCAGAAATGAAAAATAAGTCACAATGGATACTGCAGAAATACAAAAAACCATGAGAGAATACTATCAACAATTATATGCCAACAAATTCAACAACCCAAGAAGAAATGGGCATCTTTCTAGAGACTTACAGCCTGCCAAAACTGAATCAAGAAGAAATAGATCAACTGAACAGACTGATCACTAGAAATGAAATTGAATATGTCATAAAAACACTCTCTACAAATAAAAGTCCAGGACCAGATGGCTTCACAGGTGAATTCTACCAAAAATACAAAGAGAAACTTATGCCCATCCTCCCTAAACTTCTCCAAAAATTTGAAGTAAAAGGAACACTCCCAAAGGCATTCTATGATGCCACTATCTCCTAATTCCAAAACCAGACAAATATACCACCAAAAAAGAAAACTATCAGCCAATATCTTTGATGAATATAGACACAAAAATTCTCAACAAAATTTTAGCCAACTGAATCCAACAACATATCAAAAAGATTTTACAGCACAACAAGGTGGGATTCATCCCAGGTGCACAAGGATGGTTCAACATACACAAATCAATCAACATCATATATCACATTAACAAAAGAAAAGTCAAAAACCACATGATCATCAATAGATGCAGAAAAAGCATTTGACAAAGTCCAACATCCATTCATGATAAAAATTCTTACCCAAGTGGGTATAGAGGGAACATACCTTAACTTAAAAAAAGCCATTTATGATAAACCCCAGAAAATATAATACTCAAAGGAGAAAAGCTGAAAGCCTTCCCACTGAAATCTGGAGCAAGACAAGGATGCCCACTCTCACCACTGTTATTCAACATAGTATTGGAAGTCCTAGCCACAGCAATCAGACAAACGAAAGGAATTAAAGGCATCCAAATAGGAAGAGAAGAGGTAAAACTGTCACTGTATGAAGATGACATGATACTATACATAGAAAACCCTAAGGACTCAACCCCAAAACTACTTGAACTGATCAAAAAATTCAGCAAAGTAGCATAATATAAGACTAATATTCAGAAATCACCTGCATTTCTGTATAATAACAATGAAATATTAGAAAAGGAATACAAAAATACAATACCTTTTAAAATTGCACCACAAAAAATCAAAAACCTGGGGATACACCTGACCAAGGAGGCAAGGACTTATATGCCGAGAACTATAAAACATTAATCAAGGAAATTAAAGAGGATTCAAAGAAACGGAAAGATATTCCATATTCTTGGGTTGGAAAAATTAATATTGTCAAAATGGCCGTACTACCCAAAGCGATCTACAGATCCAATGCAATACCTATCAAATTACCCATGACATTTTTCACAGATCTACAACAAAAAATCCAAAAATTTATATGGAACAACAAAAGACCCAGAATTTCCAAGGCAATTTTGAGGAACAAAAACCAAGCAGGAGGCATAACTCTCCCAGACTTCAGGCACTATTACAAAGCCACAGTCATCAAGACAGTGTGGTACTGGTACCAAAACTGACATAGAGACCAATGGAACAGAAGAGAGAACCCAGAAGTAAACTCAGACACCTACGGTCAATTAATCTTTGACAAAGGAGGCAAGAACATAAAATGGGGAAAAGTCTTTTCAGCAAGCATTGCTGGGAAACCTGGACAGCTACATGCAAATCGATGAAACTAGAACACACCCTCACGCCATGCACAAAAATAAACTCAAAATGGCTGAAAGACTTAAATATAAGACAAGATACCATCAGACTCCTGGAAGAGAACATAGGCAAAACATTCTCTGACATCAACCTTACAAATGTTTTATCAGGTCAGTCTCCCAAAGCAACAGAAATAAAAGCAAAAATAAGCCAATGGGACCTAAGCAAACTGACAAGATTTTGCATGGCAAAAGAAACCAAAAAGAAAACAAAAAGACAACTTACAGAATGGGAGAAAATAGTTTCAAGTGATGCAACTGACAAGGGCTTAATCTCTAAAATATACAAAGGACTTATACAACTCAACAGCAAAAAAGCCACCAACCCAATTGAAAAATGGGCAAAAGACCTGAATACACATTTCTTCAAGGAAGATATAAAGATGGCCAACAAGCACATGAAAAAATGGTCAACATCACTGATTATTAGAGAAATGCAAATCAAAACTACCATGAGATAACCACCTCACACCAGTCAGAATGGCCATCGTTAATAAGTCCACAAATAACAAGGCCTGGAGGGGGTGTGGAAAAAAGGGAACCCTCCTGCACTGTTGGTGGGAATGTAAGCTGGTACAACCACTATGGAGAACAATATCGATGTACCTTAGAAATCTATATGTAGAACTACCATATGACCCAGCAATCCCACTCTTGGGCCAGAGAAAACTCAACTTAAAAGAGACACATGCACCCACATATTCTTTGCAGCACTACTCACAATAGCCAAGACATGGAATCAACCCAAATGCCCACTGATAGATGATTGGAGTAGGAAGATGTGGAATATATACACGATGGAATACTACTCAGCCATAAAAAGAACGAAATAATGCCATTTGCAGCAACATGGGTGGAACTAGAGATTCTCATACTGAGTGAAGTAAGTCAGAAAGAGAAAGAAAAATACCATATGACATCACTTATATCTGGAATTTAATATAAGGCACAAAGGAACCTTTCCACAGAAAAGAAAATCATGGACTTGGAGAATAGACTTGTCATTGCCAAGTGGGAAGGGGAGGGAGTGGGATGGACTGGGAGCTTGGAGTTAATAGATGCAGACTGTTGCCTTGGGATGGATTAGCAATGGGATCCTGCTGTGTAGCACTGGGAACTCTGTCTAGGCACTTATGATGGAACATGTAATGTGAGAAAAAAGAATGTATACATGTATGTGTAACTGGGTCACCATGTACAGCTGAAAAAAAATAATAAAAAAGTTAAAAAAATAACAACAAAAAACACTGACCTAGAAAAAAAATTTAAAAAAAACTAAAAATTCCCTTACTATTGAAACATAAAAATCATAGGAAAAATGATAAACTCCCAAATTAAACCAAAAAAAACTTCAGTAGAGAGTGTTATTTCATTAAAACATACCCTCTATGATGTTAACTTATATGTTTTCCTATATTATATTGTTAAATTGTTATTGGAGTGCTTTAATGTTTGAAATTATTTAAATTAAATATATTAAATGAATGTTAGCTTAGATCTACAATTCTTTAGAGAAAGCTCATGTATTTAGAAATGCTTTTCACCCAGAATCCTCTGTTTTAGACAGATACCTGTGTGATATACACTGTCAGAGGAGGGCTAAGACAGGCCCCATTATCCAATATTAGCCCTTCTACAGTAAAACTTAGGACAATTTACACTATACCAAGAGGGATGAAAAATGACTAAAAGTAATCTCGCAATACTACAGGTTAAGTTTTACTTCCAAATGAATCCAAGTCAGGTCATGTTTCAGTGCCAGATGAGTTATGGAAAAAACATTTAATTTTCAGACTGTTGGATTTTGCTATTGCATTTACGAGATTGTAGACCAGCACACTCTCTTTGTGTTTGAATTCTTTGTGTTATGCATCAATAACCTCTTCTTTGAAGCCCCCAAAGCATTGGTAATTTAGCAGTCGGAATGCAGAAAGTGAATGGTCTTGCTCAAGAAGTTCCTCAAAGTGAGTGGGAGACATCTTTCTGAGCCTCTTAGAACTCATTTCCAGAAACTGCATGCTTGCATTTTTTTCTCAATGGTTTCATTTTCCTATCCCTAATGAGATTGTTTTTTCCAAAACAAGAGAAAACTAATAACTAAAATCAATGACTGAAGTCCTTTGTTGCAAAATGCTGCTCAACCTAGAAAACCTAGTAGGATGTAGAGCCAATGATTTGAACAGAGTATCAAAAACTTGAGAAGAAAAAAACTGATTTAGAATATGACTAAAATTCTCTTGGCAAAACAACAACAACAAAAAAAACCATAGAGAACCTGGTAAAAAATGCCAATTTGGTGATTTTTTTAGTAGCATCTACTGTTAAATATAGGATAATCTGTCATTGGGTAGAGGGTTATAGCATCCAGAAATAGGCTTCCTCAAACACTCAGATTTAAAGACAGCATCACATACCTAAGAATATACACTGGGTTTTAGTAAAAGGATGGCTAGAACTTGATGTCATCTCTTATCTCATGGCTTTGGGGAAAAGATGGAGAGTATAATTTATGCAGGTGGGTGTGAATATAGTGCTGGTGATAAAGAGAAAATAACTGATCAGAGAGGTAGAAATGTGATCTATGTTTTCAGCGAATAGATGTAACTAGAAAAAAAAAAGTTATGCTTTTTTTTTTTTTTTCTTTCAGCAGCAACAATAATTGTGATCCTTAAACTTTTTGTTTTCTTTTCATGGCTGCACCTGTGGCATATGGAAGTTCCTGGGCCAGGAGTTGAATTGGAGCTGCAGCTGAGGCCTATGCCACAGCCACAGCAACACCTGATCTAAGCCCCATCTGTGACCTATGCTGCAGATCATGGCAATGCCAGATCCTTAACCCCCTGAGTGAGGCCAGAGATCTAACCTGCATCCTCATGAACACTATGTCAGATTCATAACCCTCTGAGTCACAATGGAGAATTTGAGAAAACCTGTGTATACTCTCCCCTATGAGATATATTGAAGCATATCCACGAATTTTGCACACCATTTTCTAGATGATTTACATATTAATTAATTCATCCAGTGTCCCTGTATGCTTGTTTTAAATAAAGTCTTATAATCATCCAAGCTGGGATATAAATCTTACCCTCTCTGCTCCAGAGAGGTAATAGTAAAAATAAACAACAATAAAAAAGAAAAAGGCATTTAAAAAATAAGGAGATGGGGGAGTTCCCATCATGGTGCAGAAGAAACGAATCCAACTAGGAACTATGAGGTTACGGGTTTGATCCCTGGCTTTGCTCAGTGGGTTAAGGATCTGGTGTTGCCGTGAGCTGTGGTGTAGGTTGCAGACATGGCTCAGATCCCACATTGCTGTGGTTGTGGTGTAGGCTGGCAGCTACAGCTCCTATTAGATCCCTAGCCTCTGAACTTCCACATGCTGTGGGTGCAGCCCTAAAAAGACAAAAGACAAAAAAAAAAAAAATTAAAAAAAAATAAGGAAATGACTGTAACTTTAAATGATAATATTTATTATGTCTTAATTTTAGAATATTAGAACATCCTGACTATTTTGGGCTATTGGTAGGGGATTAAGAGAAAATTTTCTTTTAAGTTATATTTTTATTCAGTTATAGAATTAATACATTATAGGCAATTTAAGAGGATGGGAAATTATTTAACAGATTTCTTGCTCACATTTTGATGCATTTCTTTTTAGTTTTTTTCTCAAATCAAAAAGCAACAATTTAAAAATCTATAAAGTAAAGAGAATATGATGACCAATTTCCAGTGTCCTTCACCTAGTGTGGCAGATGTTATTTTTAAGATGTTTGGGACAGTATTTTCTTTTTTTTTAATTAATTTTTTTTATTACTCAAATGAATTTATCACCTCTGTAGTTGCATAATGATCATCATGATCCAATTTAACAGGATTTCCATCCCACAACCCAATCACATCCCCCCACCCCCCAAACTGTCTCCTCTGGAGACCATAAGTTTTTCAATGTTTGTGAGTCAGCATCTGTTCTGCAAAGAAGTTCAGTCTGTCCTTTTTTCAGATTCCACATGTCAGTGAAAGCATTTGATATTGATGTCTCATTGTAAGTCTGACTTCACTTAACATGATAATTTCTAGGTCCATCCATGTTGCTAATGGGACAGTATTTTCTATCTTCCATGTTATTCTTACTATGTGATTTTACCACTCCACCATCAAATGGTGGAAGCTATGATCCTTCCACTTGACCTGAGGAGACCAGTTGTCTGGAGTAGAAGTGAAGTGTGTAACTTCCAGATGGTGGAAAAGAACACAAGTTCATGCTGGTTTCTTCTGGGACCTCGCTCTGGGAGCCTCAGCTACCATGGAAGAAACCTGTTTTCTCTGAGGCCACCAAAGATGGAAACCACTAGAGATAGAGATAGAGAGAGAGAAGGGGTGGGGGCAGGAGAGAAGAAGAGTCCCCCTCTTCCAGCCCCCATATGCTTGCGTGAAGACCCACCCAGGTACAGCCACCATCTGACTACATCTATTTGCCCAAAGACAGACCCAAGGCCATCATCAAACTATAACTGCAGGATGGACCCTGGTGAGACCTCCAGTTGATTTGATGCAACTGCCAAATCTGTGAGTAAAATATTGGTGGCTCTTACTTTAAGATCTTGTTTTTAGATGGTTTGTTGAAAAACAATAGATAACTGGAGCACCTATATATAAAATTATTAACAGAGTTCCAAATGTGTTCATCTATTTTTTCTTTTAAAATTTAAAGCAAATTTTATTTTATATTTATTTATTTATTTACTTATTTATTTTTGTCTTTTCGTGATTTCTTGGGAAGCTCCTGCGGCATATGGAGGTTCCCAGGCTAGGGGTTGAATTGGAGCTGTAGCTACCAGCCTATGCCAGAGCCACAGCAACCCAGGATCTGAGCCACATCTGCAACCTACACCACAGCTCATGGCAACGCTGGATCCTTAACCCACTGAGCAAGGCCAGGGATCGAACCCACAACCTCATGGTTCCTAGTTGGATTTGTTAACCACTGTGCCACGATGGGAACTCCTTAAAATTTAAAGCAAATTTTAAAAGAATTTTAGGGCAAATCTCAAATGTTGTAATATTTCACCCTTAGTTAATTGTATATTCCTAAAAATTAAGGACAATTTCCCCTCCTCAGCTGGGGATTTATAGCCAATGGGCAGAGGGAAGGAATTGGTGGATGGAAAATCACTGAGAGAAACTTGATTAAACATCAAGGAAGAGAGAAAGAGAATCTGATACATATTGGTAGTGGAGGGTTGAGGGGCTTGGTTACATAGAATTGGTAGGGGGATTCTTGCTAAACTGGGCTCAGCAGTTCAGGAACCACAAGCCAGGGAAAAAGTTGAATCAGGAAGTTGTGACCAAGGTAGTGAAGTAGGAGGACCCTGCACTCACCTCCTTCTTTGGGCACACTGAAATTATAGCTATTTATAGAGCAACTATTGATCAGAGTGGCCTGAAAATGAGCAGAAAAGATTTCTATAACCGAATAGCTAAAGAAGGAACTATTGTGAGATGTGTAGAAGGGGCGGATAGACTGTAATATCAAATACACATTTGGCAGGTGACCCACAAACAGAAGGATATTTACAAAGCAGAGCTTCTCACCAAGAAGCCAGTGGTCTGAGCCCCACATTGGGCTCCCTAGAAGTCCTGGCTTTTAAGACCATTGGGGCTTGGGTACAGAGAGCTGGTGGAGGTGGTGAGGGGTTAGGGAAAGAGAGACTGCTGTTAAAGGGCCCACACAAAATCTCACATGATCTGATTCCCAGCCCAGAGGCTGCCTGGGTCAGAACCACCTGGATCTTAGGGAGGCTCTCAGAGAGGAAAGAAGCTACTGGGATTCACCTGGGGGAACAGATGCTGAGGGAGCCAGTCTGGGAGCCTGTTCTACCATGTGGACACTAATGCTCATAAGGCCCATTTTGGAGTTCTTTCTCTAGACAATAAGCACTGCAACCCAGTCAGTTGGCACCAATTCCAGGACCCCCCCGCCAAGCAGTCAGGGTCCTTATTCCTAGCCACCTTCAGGCTGGCACCAGTCCTGTGCTCCAACAGCCCTCCCAGCAAGGTGCCCCAGGACATGACATTCCCCCTCAGTGGGCTAAGACCATCTCCAGGACCCCCAAGCTCCACAGCTAGCCATTCCAGGACCCCAAGATGAACAAAAAGAAGAAAAGTAATTTAAAAATGAGGATAGGAGTTCCCATTGTGGCTCAGTGGTAAGGAACCTGACTAGTATCCACCAGGTTTGATCCCTGGCTTTGCTCAGTGAGTTAAGGATCTGGCATTGCTGTGAGTTGTGGTGTAGGTCGCAAATGCAGCATAAGCCAGCATCTACAGTTCTGATTTGACCCCTAGCTTGGAAACTTCCATATGCTCTTAGGCGTGACCCTGAAAAGATACACACACACACACACACACACACACACACACACACACACACACACACACAAGATAGTTTAGGAGATGTCTGGGACAACATAAAGTGCACTAATGTTCACATTATAGGGGTCCCAGAAGGAAAAGAGAGAGAGGAGTCAGAGAAATTTTTTTAGTTAGAAAATAGCTGAATGTTCCCTAACCAGACATCCAGGTCCAGGAAGCACAGAGTCCCAAACAGAATCATCCCAAACAGTCTACAGTAAGAAACATTGTAATTTTTTTTCTTATTTCCATCATACCTGGGGACAGGGAAGTTCCTGGACCAGGGATTGAATCTTAGCTGCAGCTGTGGTAATGCTGGATCCGTTAACTCATTGAACCAGATCGGGGTTTGAACCTGTGCTGCCACAGAGACAAGCTGGATCATTAATCCACTGTGCCACAGTGGGAACTCTGAAACATTGTAATTATAATGGCAAAAATTAGAGATAAAGAATTTTAAAAGCAATAAGTGAAAAGCAGCCAGTTTCGTACAACAGAGCTCCTTAAGACTATGAGCTAAATTTACAGCAGGAACTCTGCAGGTCAGAGGGAGTGGCACTATTTATTTATTTATTTATTTATTTATTTATTTATTTATTTATTCTTTTTATGGCTGCACCTGTGGCATATGGTAGTTCCTGGGCTAGGGGTCGAATTGGAGCTGCAGTTGCAGACCTATTCCACACAGAAATGCTGGATTTGAGCTGCTTCTGTGACCTACACTGTAGCTTGCAGAAACTCTGGATCCTTAACTTACTGAGCAAGGCCAGGGATTACATCTACATCCTCATGGAGACTATATCAGGTTCTTAACGTGCTGAGCTACAACAGGAATTCTGGAGTCATACAATATATTTAAAGTGAAGGAAGGAAAAAAAAAACTATGACTAAGAATACTCTACCCAGCAATGCTTTCATTCAGAGTTGGAAAATTCAAGAGTTTTATAAACAAGCAAAAGCTAACATAGTTCAGAACCGTTAAATTGGATTTATAAGAATTGTTAAAGAGACTTCTCTAAGAGGAAAACAAAAGACCAAAGTAGAAAGAAAAAAAAAAAGACCAAAGTAGAAATATTAAAATTATGAAAGGAATAATCTTATTTGTAAAGACAAATATACAGTAAAAGTAGTAGATCAACCACTTATAAAGCTAGTGGGGAAATTAAAAGGCAATGATCCTAAGGCCATCTGTATCCACAATAAGTAGGGATACACAAAACAAAGAGATATAAAATATGACATCAAAACATTAAATGTGGAGGAGGAGAGTGAAAATGTAGAGGTGCTAGAATGCAGTCAAACATTAAGATATCATCAACTTGAAATAATCATATAAATATAAATAATAAATATTTATACATAAACCTCATGGCAACCCCCCAAAATTTATAATAGAGACAAAAACAAAAAAAAAAAGAAAAGGAATTCAAATATAGTACTAAGGTAGTCATCAAATCATAAAGGAGGAGTTCCTATCATTGTGCAGCAGAAACAAATCTGACTAGGAACCATGAGGTTGTGGGGTCAATCCCTGGCCTCACTCAGTGGGTTAAAGATCTGGCATTGCCATGAGCTGTGGTGCAGGTCACAGACATGGCTCAGATCTGGCATTGCTGTGGCTGTGGCGTAGGCCAGTGGCAACAGCTCTGATTAGACCCCTAGCCTGGGAAACTCCATAAGCTGCGGCTTTGGCCCTAAAAGGTCAAAAGACAAAAAAAAAAAAAAAATCATAAAGGAAAAAGCAAAAAAAGAGAATTATGTGGAAAATTATACACCAATAAATTTAAGAACCTAGAAGAAATGGATAAACTCCTAGAAATTTATAATCTCCCATGACTGAATTAGGAAGAAAATGGAAAATATGAAAGAGTATTAATTACCAGTAATGAATTGAATCAACAACTAAAAAGCAAATAAAAGTCCAGGACCAACTTCACAATTGAATGCTATCAAAATATATAAGGGAGAGTTAACATTGATCCTTCTCAAACTATTCAAAAAAATTGAAGAGGAAAGAATTCTTCTGAACTTATTCTACAAGACTAGCATCATGCTGATACTAAAACCACACAAAGACAACACACACACAGACGAAAGAAAATTACAGGTCAAAAAAGAACATAGTTGCAAAAATACTCAAGAAAAAATTGATGGACTTCCCGTGTGGCTCACAACATAACTACTCGGCGTTGCTTCTACAGTGGCTGTGGCTCGACCCCTAGCCTGGGAACTTCCATATGCTGCAGGTGCGGCCACTTGTTAAAAAAAAAAAATTGAGTGGAAAGCATTTCCTTTTAGATAGGGAACAAGACAAGGAGTCCACTCTCATCACTTTTATTCAACATAGTACTGGAAGTCCTAGCCATGAAAATCATAAAAGAAAAAGAGATAAAAGGAGTCCGAATTGAAAAGAAAGATGTAAAACTGTCACTGTTTGCCGATGACGTGATACTACACATAGAAAATCCTAAAGATGATATGAGAAAACTACTAGAGCTCATCAATGAATTTAGTAATAATATAGAATAAAAAATTAATATACAAAAATTTGAGCATTTCTATACACTAAAAAAAAAAAAATCAGGAAGTTTCTATTGTGACTCAGTGGTAACAAATCCAACTAGTGTCTATTAGGATGCAGGTTTGATCCCTGGCCTCACTCAGTGATTGAGGATCTGGCATTGCCATGAGCTGCAGTGTAGGTCACAGAGGTGGCTTGGATCTAGTGTTGCTGTGGCTATGACATAGGCAGAAGCTGCAGCTCCTAACATGACCCCAGCCTGAACTTCTATATGCCACAGGTACAGTCCTAAAAAGCAAACATAAAAATGAAAATAAAGTAAATAAATAAAAAACAAAATATCAGAAAGAGAAATGAAGGAAATAATCCTATTACATTAAAAGAGTAAAATAGCTAGGAATAAAACTATCTAAGAAGGTAAAAGACCTGCACTAGTGAAAACTATGACACTGATGAAAGAAATTGAAGATAACACAGATAGGAAGATATACCATGTTCTTGGGTTGGAAGAATTAATATTGTTAAAATGACTGTACCACCCAAGACAATCTACAGATTTTATGCTGTTCATTGCAAAATTCCAATGGCATTTTTCACAGAACTAGAACAAATAATTTTAAAATGTATATGGAAACACAAAAGACCCTGAATAGCCAAAATAACCTTGAGAAAGAAAAACAGAGCTGGAGTAATCATGCTCCTTAACTTTTGATTATAACAAAGCTGCAATAATCAAAACAGTATAGTACTGGCATGAAAACAGAAGTATATATCAGTGGAACAGGATAGAAAGCCCAGAAATAAACCTGTACTTATATGGTCAATTAAACTATGACAAAGGAGGCAAGAATATACAATGGAGAAAAGGCAGTCTTTTCAATAAATGGTGCTGGGAAAAGTGGGCAGGTACATGAAGAAAATCAAACTTGAATACTTTTTCATATCACACCACACACAAAAATAAACTCACAGTGGATTAAATACTTGAAAACATAAACTTCCAGAAGAAAACATAGTGCACTCTCTTATAATGTTTGTAGAAATATGTATATATATTTCATTACATATTATCACACACACATATATTTATATATATATATACACACATATATGTATTTGTATCTGTCTCCTCAGGCAAGGGAAACAAAAGCAAAAATGGGAATTAAAGACCTTTGTACAATGAAGGAAACTATCAACAAAATAAAAAGGCAGCCCACTGAATGGGAGATGTTTGCACTGATATATACATTATGGGGTTAATATCCAAAATATATAAAGAACTCATACAATGCAACATTTAAAAAAATACAAGTAACTTGATTAAAAGATCAAGACCTGAATAGACATTTTTCCAAAGAAGACATACAGATGGCCAAGAGACACATGCAAAGATGTTGAACATCACTAATAATCAGGGATATGCATAACAAAATCACAGGGAAGTATCACCTCGCACCTTTCGGAATGGATATTATCAAAAAGACAAGAAATTACAAGTATCAGTGAGGATGTCCTACACTGTTAGTGGGAAAGTAAATTGGTGCAACCACTCTGGAAAACAGTGTAAAGTTTCCTCAAAAAGTTAAAAATAAAACTTTTATAAAATTCATTAATTGTGCTTTCAGGTATTTTTATTAAGAAAATTAAAATGCTAATTCAAAAAGAGATGTACAGCCCTGGTTCATCACAGCACTACTTACAACAGCTAAGACATGGAAGTAACCTAAATGTCCAACGATAGATGAATGAATAAAGATGTGGTACATGTATACAATGGAATACTCAACCATAAAAAAGAATGAAATAATGGCATTAGCTACAACATAGTTGGACCTGCAGGGTACTTATCTTAAGTAAAATAAGTCAGACAGAGAGATAAACCATATGAGTTCTGTTCTATGTGGAAAGTAAAATGCTAAGCAAATGAACAAATGTAATAAACAGAAACAGTCAAATTCAGAGAACAAACAGGTAGTTGCCAGAGTTGAGACAGAGTGAAATAAGAGAGGGACATAAAGAGGCACAAACTTGCAGTTACCTGTGGATGAAATGTACAGTGTGAGGAATACAGTAAAAAATATTATAATAACCTTGTATAATGACAAGAGTAACTAGATGTATCATGGTGATCATTTTGCAGTATATAGAAAGATCAAATCTGTGTTGTGCCCCAGAATTAACATAGTGCTGTAGGTCAGTCACACTGAAAATAAAATAAAGAAGTGCATTTAAATAAACAAAAAATAAAATGAAAATATCTCTGTGAAAACAAAGAAGTAGCTCAGAGGAACCTTGATAAAATTAGGTTAAGGATGAATTACTTTACCTCTTGGTGCATATCATCAAATTCTTTGTAAAACTAGACATAGAGAGAGGCCATTCCACCAACATCACATCAGTAAACTTAAAAAAATAATTTATTGGAAGTTCCTGTCATGGCTCAGTGGTTAATGAGGATGAGTAGAGGTTCACCAGATGAAGAAGGAAAAAGGTAGGATGTTCCTTTTACATGCTAAAGCCCAGATTCTATTCTGTGATAATTAAGATTAGGGTACAGGTACATTGAATAAACTAAAATATTAGTCTTTTCAAGAAGGTAAGGAGTTCCCGTTGGCTCAGTGGTAACAAACCCGACTAGTATCCATGAGTATGTGGGTTCGAGCCCTGGCCTCACTCAGTGGGTTAAGGATCTGGTGTTGCCATGGCTGTGGTGTAGGCCTGCAGTTATAGCTCTGATTCAACCCTTAGCCTGGGAACTTCTATATGCCACAGGTGTGGACCTAAAAAGACAAAAAAATTTATTGGATAAAATTAATACCACCTGCACTACTCTCACATGACTACTGCTCATATATGGATGAACTTGAAAATATTGTTCAATTAAAGAGGTTAGTCACAAAAACCCATGTATCATATGATTCCATTTATATCAAATGTCTATAATTGGCAAATCTATAGAGATAGAAGGTAAATTAGTGGTGGCCTAGGGCAGGGTGGTTTGGTGAAAAATATGAGGTTTCTTTTTGGAGTGGTGAAAATTTGAAAATTGACTGTGGAGCTCATTATACAATTTTATGAACATATCAAAAGCCATTGAATTGTAAAATTTAAGTGGTGAACTGTAGGGTATGTGAATTATATCTCTACTAAGTTGTTTAATAAAAAGGTGGCTCCTCCTCCTCCTCTTTTTAGAGCTGCACCTGTGGGGCATGGAAGTTCCCAGTCTAGGGATGGAATCAGAGCGGTAGCTGCCTTCCATAGCCACCGCAGCACCAGATCCTGGAGCCACTGAGTAAGGCCGGGGATCGAACCTGCATCCTCATGGATACTAGTTGCATCCATTTCTGCTGCACCACAATCGGAACTCTAGCACCACCTTCTTAACTGTTTTTGAATTTTATTACCAGTAAGATTGAAAATATTTCTATATGTTTCCTTTCTAGATATATTTCTTTCTTTTTTCTTTTTTTTTTTTTTTTGTCTTTTGTCTTTTGTTGTTGTTGTTGTTGCTATTTCTTGGGCCGCTCCCGCGGCATATGGAGGTTCCCAGGCTAGGGGTTGAATCGGAGATGTAGCCACCGGCCTACGCCAGAGCCACAGCAACGCAGGATTCGAGCCGCGTCTGCAACCTACACCACAGCTCACGGCAACGCCAGATCGTTAACCCACTGAGCAAGGGCAGGGACCGAACCCACAACCTCATGGTTCCTAGTCGGATTCGTTAACCACTGCGCCACGACGGGAACTCCTCTAGATATATTTCTACTTTTAAAGTTTGAACTAATTTAAACAACATATTTTTAAAGATTTTTTTGTTTAAAAATTATTAAAATAGTATATATATTGTAACCAATATAAAGAGTGAAAAATAAGCACAACTATTAACAGAAAAAAAATGTACTATTGAAAAATGCAACACTTTTCAATCCTTGGGAAAACTGACTAATTATTATAATGTTGAGGCTATCTTGCATTGCAAATACAACAGATTAAAGACACAATGTCTAGTATACCAGAGTAATAGAAATTACCATGTGATACAAAACACCTTAAGTTTGAGATGGCCTGTTCACTGCCATTTTTATTCAAACTTCTTCTTTTAATTGAATCAATATTTTATTGCTATTTTACCATTATATTTAAAGTTAATCTTTGTCTTTTGAAATGTATTTTTTTTTAAGAAAAGGAGCATTTTGCATTTATCAAGTTGAGTGTTTTATAGGTGTGTATGTTTGATACATTAACAGTGAATAAAAATGACAAAGGAACAGAAACTGAGGCTTATGAAGGGACTGGCTTCAGTGTGAGGAAGCTTAATGTCAGAGACCTGGTGGGTCTTAAGGAACAAAAACAAGAATATTTCTTCTACCTCCTCTTCAGGCTTATCAAGTGGTATCATATGAGGACTCTGAGAATGACATTTATCCAATAATTAGATATTTAACTGTTCTTCAAGGCACTGTCTGAAAATATGCAATAAATAATTCAATCTCCTGCTTTATTAGACAAAACCCCAAGTGACAAGTCTCAAGCCACCTCCTCCAGTTCTTCCAGGGTATTTCAAACTTCATTTAATAGAGAGGCCTGGAAAGTAAAGAAAGATATTTGCGTCTTTGGGAATGAGACATTTCAGTAATGGATTGCCTAGGAAAGTCAGCCTTAAACCATTTGCTGTTCATTGTAGAATTATTATCAGAAGAAATTTTTGCCTTTCCCTCCCTAACCAAGTTCAGAACGGATGATCTCTGGGGCAGAATTCCGACACCCCCACTCACTGATGGGTGATGCCTGGGACTGTGAGTGTGATGGGTTTTGCTCCTGAGATTAGATTATCTGTTGGCCTTAAACTGGGGACACTCGGTTCCCTGACTAATCATGGGTCCATTGAAAGCAGTTCACAGCTGATCACAGAAAGGAAGTCAGAAAGGCCAAGGATCAGAAGTGTTTGACATACCACTTCCAGCTCAAGGATGGAGGGAACCATGTGATACAGAATGAGAGAGGACCATGACTGAGACCCTGGAGGAAATGGGGCCCCGACCTGCAACTGGGAGTAGCCACCGAATTCTATCCAGATCAAGAATTATGGAGACTACTACATTTAGAATGGATAAGCATGAAGTCCTACTGTACAGCACTGAGAACTATATCCAGTCTCTTGAGATAGAACATGATGGAAGATAATGTGAGAAAGAGAATGTTGGAGTTCCCACTGTGGCTCAATAGGTTACAGACCTGACGCTGTCTCTGTGAGGATTCAGGTTCAATCCCTGGCTTCACTCAATGGGTTAAGGATCTGGCTTTGCTGCAAGCTATGACATAGGTCACAGATGAGGCTCAGACCTGGTCTTGCTGTGGCTGTGGCATAGGCTTCAGCTGCAGTTCTGGTTCGACCCCTAGCCTGGGAAATTCTGCATGCCTCAGGTATGGCTGTAAAAAGAACAAAATTTTTTTAAAAAAAGAACATACATACATGTATGACTGGGTCACTTTGCTGTACAGCAGAAATTGGCACAACTCTGTAAAACAACGATGCTTTAAATAAAAACAAAGAATGAACAGCAGGGGACTTTGCCCAGAGTAGTACCCATGGGAGAACTCCATTCAGCTAATGGCTGATTCCAGCCTTGCAGAAAGAGTCCAGTCTTGCCACGCCAAGCTCTGACCTGTTATGGGGGCTAATACATTGGTGGTATTTTTTTCCTTCTATTTTTTTATTTCTTCAAAAAATTCAAATACAAAATTTAATTCAGACCTACAAGGAGATTCAGAAGACTAGGTTAGTCATCACTCAGATCATCTTTGCCATATGTACATGAAGTCTTTTTTAAAAAGTTGTTTCTTTTAAAAAAAAAATCTTGTAAAAAAAACCCTATAGTGTAAAATTCACCACATTAAGGATTTTTAAGTGAACAGCTCAATAGTGTTACATGCATTCACATTGTTGTGAAACTGACTTCCGGAACTGTTTCCTCTTGCAAATCTGAAAACTTACAGTCATTGAACAACCCTTTGCCCTTCCTTCCAGCCCTGATAACCATCACTCTACTTTCTGTTTCCATCCTCTGGCAGCTCTAAATCTCTCTCTAGGTGGAACTGCACACCCCTGGTCATTTGGTGACTGGTTCATCCATGTTGCAGCAAGTGACAGGGTTTCAGCAACTAAAACCTGTTTTAAGCTACTGACTTTCAGGTAATTTTTATCCAGCAGTAGAAAGTGACTACAAGGGCTTTATCCATTTTTGCTTTATTAAAAGTGTCTGTGTCTAACAAAAAAAGGACAATGTTTTAGTAGCTTGATTCATAGGCCACCTGACATCACTCACTTGAGGAAGATGGCTGGGCTGAGGGTGTCACAGCCTCCCAGAGAGTGATAAGGCTGTGCCTAGGGCCTCACCCTTCAGCCAGGTTGTGTGCAGAGCCTCGAACTTGGGGGAGCAGTTTTCCAGGTCTCCCAGGCAGTGCTGCTCTCAGTCTGTGGTTTCAGATTGGGTGCTTTAGGTGTAATTCAACATCAAGAATGACTTAGCTAAAAACAAATTAAAAAAAAGAAAAAAACAAACAAAGAACAAATAAGAAAAAAAGAAAGAAAAAAAGAATGACTTAGTAGTTGGGTTGTCATCCTGAAAGTATAAATATATTGTTCCAGACAAATTACTAGCAGGTCTGGACTTTTCCTTTAGATATTGTTAAGTATGTATTTAACTATATCCAACCGCTTGTGATGGATCAGGATAGAGGATAATGTGAGAAAAAGAATGTATATATATGTATAATTGGGTCACTTTGTTGTATAGCAGAAATTGGCAGAACATTGTAAATCAACTATAATAAAAGTTAAAAAATTTAAAAAATAAAAAATAAATAAAATGCTTAAAATTTGTGATTAGTGTCATATCCTGATTTTTTTTTTTTTTTTGCTTTTTAGGGCCACGCCCATGGCATATGGAGGTTCCTAGGCTAGGGGTCCAATCAGAGCTACAGCTGCAGGCTTACAGCACAGCACCGCAACTCCGGGATCTGAGATCTGAGCCGTGTCTGCCTCCTACACCACAGCTCATGGCTACACCGGATCCTTAACCCACTGAGCGAGGCCAGGGATCAAACCTGCAACCTCATGGTTCCTAGTCAGATCTGTTTCTGCAGTGCCATGAGGGGAACTCACTGAAAATTCTTTGAAAATGAAAAAAAAAGAGTACATGAAAGTGATTTTTTTTTTTAAACTAAAGCAGCTGTATCAATCTAAAGATTTGCTATTTTGTGAGTCAATCACACTGTCTTAACCTCACATCAACAGGATTCTAATAATTGCTTTGGCTGGATGTTTCCTCATAGTGGATAATGAAGGGGGTTGTGTTTACTAGCAAATGCCTATGTGTAAGAGTTGTTAATTTTTAAGCAAATATCATATTTCATGTACTCAGTTCTGGTATTATTAGTTGGAACAAATGTACACATGTTCTAAGAATTTCATTTGGTCATTGAACAATATCCCTGCCCCTTTGACTTTTATTTCCTTCATGCAAATCCATTGATTCTCCTGTATTAACTCCCCAAAAGGTTTCACCAGGATGGTACCAGAGTCTAGGAGAAGCTGCTAGCCCACTGATTCATTTTCTCCTTCCTCCCTGGACAGACCCTGTACTTTAATCACACACATTGCAGGACAGAGTAATAGGCATTTTCACCTGCCCCATGGCTAGCTGTGGTCCTATGTCTACAGTCTCCTGTGATGTATGAGAAGATATTGGAAAGGGTGCAGACCAAATGAAGGTGTCCTTTTGTGCCTCTTCCCCTTTCCTTCTCATAAATGCTCAGGTGGTAGGGTAGCCCATGAATTCCCAGGAGCTGTCTTGGACGGGAAAGTCCTGACCCACGAGAGTGGGGCAGAAAGGTGGAAACTTGTCTGTCTTGACACCACAGATCTGCCATAACAGCCACAATCTATTAAGCCCTAGTTTCTCTTGCAAGAGAGAGAAACAAGACTTTTCTTTCTTCTTTTTTTTTTTTTAGGGCCACTCCTGCAGCATAGGAAGTTCCCAGGCTAGGGATCAAATTGGAGCTGCAGCTGCAACCTATACCACAGCCACAGCAATGTGAGATCTGAGCCGTGTCTGTGACATACACCACAGGTCATGGCAACGCTGGATCTTTAACCCACTGAGCGAGGCCAGGGATTGAACCCACATCCTTATGGATACTAGTCAGGTTCGTTACTGCTGAGCCATGACAGGAATTCCTTACCTTCTTGAAAGGACTAATGTTTTGGTTTATTTGATGTACCTGTACATAATCTTAATAGTCACAGAATAGAATCTGGGATTTTGCCTGTGAAAGGAACATCCTACCTTTTTGCTTCCTTACCTGGTGAACCTTTACTCCCCCTTCACATCTGAACTCAGGTGTCACCTGCACCCAGAAGCTGTACTTGCTTTCCTCAGTCTGGGTCAAGGGCTTCCAAAGTACCTTATACAAACCAATCAACTTGATGTGCTGGAATTCTTGGTTTATAGATTATCACTCCTCTTAGATGATGAAATCTTTTGAGGGCAGAAATAGTATATAGGCATACATGCATATATTTACCTTATAAGGCTGAAAAAGTAATAGACTCAAAAGATCAAAAGATTTATTAAATTCCAGTTTTATTATTTACTATTTACATGAGTTCGAGTAATAATCTCTCTAGCCCTCATTTTCCTAAGTAAAATGGGGACGTTAATATCTGGTTGGTGTAATAAATAATAAGAAACTTAAATAAAGCCCATTGCCGTGCATTTAGTAAGTATATAAGTATTAGTTCCTAACATCTTTTCTTAAAAGTAACAATGATGATTCATGTATATATATTTATTAAACCTAAATGAAACTCAAACCAAAATATAGTTAGCCCTCCTACACTGTTGAACCAGAATGTAAATTGGTTCAGCCACTGTGGAAAATAGTATGGAGGTTTCTCAAGAAAACTAAAAATAGAACTTTCATATTACCCAGCAATTCCACTCCTAGGCATATATCCAGCAAAACCCAAAGACGCTAACTGGAAAAGATACAGGTACCTCAATGCTCATAGAAGCATTATTTATAATTGCCAAGGTATGGAAACAATCTAAGTGTCCATCCTCATACTAATAAATAAAGATGTGGTAAACACACACACACACACACACACACACACACACACACACACACACACACACACACAGGAATACTACTCAGCCATAAAAAAGAATAAAATTCTGCCATTTTCAACAATGTAGGTGGACCTAGAAAATTTTATGCTAACTGAAATAAATCAGTTAAATAAATTTCTCTCTATAGAAAAACAAATGCTATCACTTCTATGTGGACTCTAAAAAATACAACACACTACTGAATAGCAAAATAGAAGCAGACTCACAGATATAGAGAACAAACTGGCATTCATCTGTCAGGAGAGGGAAGGGGGAGGGAAACAAAGGGGTAGAGGAGGGGAAAAGGGTTATCATGGGATTACATGAACTCACGTGTGTGAAGCTTTTGAAAATTGTAAAGCACAATAGAATTTAAAGAATCTTTCATTTAATAAAATTTTTCTAAATAACAACAAACTATAATTTCAAAAACCTGGCTTTTCCAACAACAAATTTCAGATACAGTGGAGGATACAAAGTAAACTCCGGTAATACTACCGTTAAAAGTCAACCTCTTATTGCCTTGCTGGCAAGCTAGGATCATGGTCAAAGACTCTCACGAGTTTCATGTGAAACTAAGAGCAGCAGAATTCATCCACTCAAATCAGAGTTGAGAACAGCCCTCCAAGAAGTTGAGCTGTGCTACATTCACAGCGAGGTGCACTGGCCAGATATCCTCGCAAGGGGGCACCCTTGCTCTGCTCGCATGGCTGTGACAGCAGAGGCTTTATTTGCAGTGCTAGTTGTTGTTTGCAATCTGTTAGTAAATTTCACAATCTCCCAATCTTTGAGGGGCAGGCTTTCCAGAAAACTGTATCAAATTATTAGATGTAAAGTCAATATTAAGGTAAGACAAAAAGTGATGCCTATCAAAGGACAATTTAGCATGAAAATACTTCTTTCCAATATCTACATATAGTTTTTATCAACCACCAATGAGATGCCTTGGTTTTTACCAGTGAGTTCAGCGACCAATGGATTGTTAATAAACAAGAAGAAAGCTGATGAAAGTTTGGATTGAATATGAGGCATATTTAACATATTTTATATTGTCATCATAAAATATAATTGCCACTAAAATCTGTAAAATGTTACATATGGTCTTATAAAATATTTTACATATTAGTTCCTTACTGTTTCAAGAAGTAGGTTATTCAGCTATTTTTTAACCCTATTTTATAGAAAGATTTAGAAAAGTTGAATAACTGGTCCAAAGACTAACAACGACAAGTTTGTGGCAGAATTAGGACCTGAGCCCAGGTAGAGTAAGTTCTTGGTGGTTTTTTAGTTTGTTTGTTTTGTTTTTTGATTCATAGTGCTATTCGATGCTTCACCCTCATATACAATTGTGCTTCACTGTTCAACCTGAGGAGGTTTTAGAATTCTGTAAACAAACCTATGCCACATTTCTCGAGAATTCTCAAGCCCTATAATTGCTAGAATAAGCATGACCAAATTTTGGCTCCCAGAGAGTACTTCCTCACAAAAGTAACAGCTTAATCTGTATTCATCAGAAAAGACTATATATACAATTACATTATAAATAAATTACTCGCCACCGATGAACAAGGGTGTTAAAGCAGCTTGCTAGGGCATCCAAGAAGAGATGAATGAAGAATAGGATCTGACCCCCAGACTACTGCAGCCTTAAAAGTGGACCATCTGCTGCAGAGTCTCTGGGCAATGAACCTCCAAGCTGAATATGGTGACAGTAGCTCAAATTATCTTTAGAAACCATGTCAGAGGTCACTGTGTCAAATGCCAGAAGGTGCTAGACACATAACCCAAGGGTGATGAGGAATGAATATAAGGGTTTGTTTTCTCCATAAAATACTCAGACCTCTTAATAACATTTGTTTTCCAACTTTCAACAGAGACTGTAGGGTAAGAGAGATGCACTTTTCTCTTAGCTCTGCTCTAAAAACAGCACACACAGCGGGACAGCAGTGCCCAGAACATGGGGCATGGTAGGGTTCCCATGATTTGGATGGACCTACCCACCTGAGGGGAGCCTCTTCTCACCCAACTGGAAGGAATGTGGTTTCAATCTTACCAGATTTTCAACTTCTTGAAGAAAAGTTGAAAATATGGATTTTTAGTTTCAGTCCTCTCATGTTTAAGGTTTCAGCTAACACAAAAACGTTTTAATTGGGCTGGCTAAGTCTGGGGGTAGAATTTGGCCTGCAAGGCCACAGGCTGGCAGCCACTTAGCTGTGCCAGGATTTCTGGGAAAGATCTGTGTTATAACTTTCTGACCAGAGTCATCTTCACCCACCAGACTTCTCCACAGAGATGTTTACAGCTCTCCGAAGTTCACCATCTATGTATGACTTAACTATGGTCTTCCCTGCAAAACCCTCTTCTGCAATCCTGCATCTGACCCACAGCATCCTGCCCGCTCAGCGGTCCCGTGCTCCAAATCAGCAGCTGCCCTAGAGCCCTCTACCTGGCCACACACAGCTGCTCGGTAATCCCCTTCTAAGTCTTCTTCAAACTTGGGGAACTAGTCCACATCTTTCCACCACCACTAACTCATGCTGCCTCTGCTCTGGGCCACAGCTCCCTGACCTTCTCTACTTGCCCTTCCTCCCTCCCCCACTGGTGCCATCTCTTAGCCTGAAGTCTGGTCATGTAACTTCCCAGCTTAAAGCCTTTTAATGGCTTCCAGGTGCTATTAGGATGGAGTCCAAAGTCTAACCTGGTTTATGGGGCCTCCAATATCTGGCCCCATTCAGTCCTTCACTTGACAAATATTTACTTAAGCAGGCTCATCTTAAACTTTAATCTCTAATCCACAGCAAGGAACAAAACAGGCAACATCTCTGCCCACAGGACTACTGGGTGTGACTCTGCAAGCCTGACTCCTCACACCCATCGGTTCTTCCAGTTGCACCTAACACCTGTTGTGTCCCAGGAACTGTTGTAGGTGTGGTGGGGACACAGCTTCTGGTCTTTGTCCCAGGGCTATCATTCATCACTGGGGCAGGAAAAGTAAATATCTCCATGACCAGCATTTATGCCACCACCAGTGGTCCAATCTTCTAATTTGTCTTCTATATTTTTTAGTAGTATTGAAGATGCAAGTATGAGCAAGTCTTGTGGGCTTTATTTTGTTTTTCATGATAGAGCCTCCTACTGTCAGTGGTAAAGGTATTGTTCAGATCTGCAACATGACCTCAAGTCCCCAAAGGGTGGATATTTGACCAGTTGGATGAATAAAAGATTAAATTGGGCAACCTCCAAGCATCACTGTGAGGGAGGCTTTCACTCAGTGTCCCCTTGTGCATGCCTCAGATTTCCTTCTGTCCCAAAATCTGCATGCAGACTCCAAGCTGCACCCCCCTCCCAGGGCACCATCAGCCCTTCCTTCACATTCTAAGTGGGCTCCTTTGGCACATTTTACTGTGCACTGACTGTTGCAGAGAGAGGGTCAAGATGCAAGGAGAGTCAGGGTGATCATGAGCATTAATGGAGAGAGGAAGGCAGATCAGGGACAGGATTCAGACTGCTAAGGAGGGTGGAGAAGGGAGGAAAGGCTGAGATCCCGTGGGGGAGATGAGTGCACATGTGTTTGACCTGGTCCTTAAAAATATGTAGGTTTCCCAGGCAGAAAAGATGAAGAGAGTTCCAGATGGGTGGCATATTCACACTTGGTGTGAGGAAACATCTTGTGTTGAGAGGCATTTTTTTTTTTTTTTGTCTTTTGTCTTTTTTTTTTGTCTTTTGTTGTTGTTGTTGTTGCTATTTCTTGGGCCGCTCCCGCGGCATATGGAGATTCCCAGGCTAGGGGTTGAATCGGAGCTGTAGCCGCCAGCCTACGCCAGAGGCACAGCAACGCAGGATCCGAGCCGCGTCTGCAACCTACACCACAGCTCACGGCAACGCCGGATCGTTAACCCACTGAGCAAGGGCAGGGACCGAACCCGCAACCTCATGGTTCCTAGTCGGATTCGTTAACCACTGCGCCACGACGGGAACTCCTGAGAGGCATTTTGTATCTGTGGGGCTCTCATCAGGGGGCGAGATGTGGAAGGGACAGGAACAGGGCTGCAGCTGGGCTGGGGGCAGAGGAAGCTGCAGAGGGTGGAGAAGGGGGTCTTGACTAGGGTGGGGACAGAAGGTACCTCTGGGTCCCAGGTAGAGACCTCTAAACAACGCAGAGTAGCCTTTGCGTGTCTGCCAGGCAGGGCTACCCACAGCCACAGCCCTCCTGGTTGAGCCTGAGACCTGTCATTTCCTCTTTGACCTCTAGCATGGAGCCAAGTATGAATCCAGTGAGAATAAACAGAAAGATTCATCCTGACAGAAGCTGCTAACTTGAAGCATAGGGCACTTTCCACGTGGGCTCCGTATGGAGTGTCTCGGGATCTGACCAGCTGGAGGCTGCTGCAGAGGAAAAAGGAGGAATGGGTTAATTTGCTCTCAGAGGGTTCTGGGAGCATGGGCTTTGGCAGGTTTTAAAAAAATATTTACAACTTTCATAAAACTGATAGTCTTTCCCATTGTTAGATGCTGAAATATGATTTGATATTCTCTGCAGATAAGGTAGGCAGAGCGGGTGTCCCCCTGGGGCCCTGCGGAGATGAAAGCACATCAGCTGCACGAATCCAGAAACTGTCTCTGGACCAGGACCTGGGTTAGCTGGGGGATGGGGCAAGGTCAAGGGCTCAAGTGTGAAGTGAACAAACTTGAGATACCATTGAAGTCAGATGGCCTTATGTGTTTTTTTAGGTACCACTGAGTATGTGAAAATCTAGAGAAAGGCGGGAGCAGGGCAGAGAGGGGCCCTGCTGCCTCCTTTCCAAAACTCATGGACTGAACTGGGTCTCATGATGCCCGTCCCCAATTCTAACTGGCTACCCACTGGGTTACTTAAAACAGAAAATAAAACAATGTGAAACTTCATTTTCCTTAGTAATCTTTGCCATATCCAGTGAGAAGCAGTTTTGCAGGTAAAGACAGATCCCAGGCATCCGGCCCCCAAAGTAGCATCTGGTGGTGACACAACCATCACCACACTCTGGCCTCAAACACATGGCCACTCATAGGTGGACAGAGAGCAAGAGTGAAACTGGAGGTGGGTTCCAGGGTCTACGAAATCAGTAAGAGAAGAGATGGGATGAGTCCTGCGGAAGACATCCTCCAGCAGTGAGCACGATTTCACAAGCTCAATCAAAATTTGTTTATACTGAATTTTTTTCTTTTCGAATGAGTATCCAAAGATCATATGTCCCTGTCATTTCAGAAACTCTTAAATGACATATGGAGACTCTTAAATGAGACAAAATCTAAGTTAGTGGTTGTTTCACCAAGAGAGTCAAGTCCTCTTTGGAAGATGAAGCAGAGAAAGGGAACATAGAGGCTTTAATTTGATTGGTTCTTTTCTGGTGCTACTTTGACTCTCTCCTTTTTTTTGGTCTTTTTGTCCTTTTAGGGCCCAACCCCCCCGGCATATGGAGTTTCCCAGGCTAGGGGTCTAATTGGAGCTGTAGCCACCAGCCTGCGCCAGAGCCACAGCAATGCCAGATCCGAGCTGCATCTGTGACCTATACCACAGCTCACGGCAACGCTGGATCCCCAACCCACTGAGCGAAGCCAGGGATCAAACTTGTAACCTCATGTTTCCTAGTTGGATTCATTTCCACTGCACCATGATGGAACTCCTGCTTTGACTCTTTATCAGCGGCTGGATTATCATTGAATCAACTTTGGAGAGAAGCCACACAAAAATATCCTTTGTCAAATACTGCAGTGATCTTACTGAGGTGGGACCATTACAGAATCTAGCATTTAAGAAAACAAGAAGAAATTCAAGGTTTACGCCATCTGTAAAGTGTTTATTTGAAGAATTTAAAAATAAATACATGAATGTTAGAGAATTTAGGCTAAATTCTTAAAATTAGAAAGAAAATAGATGCATCAGCAATAAGAGGGACTAGAAAGTAATGGAGAGAATACTTAAAATAAGGTGTTTACTCCAGCTGAGACCCTGTGGCCAAGTCTGAGAGGCCTGTGACATGCAATTACTTGGGTCTCTAACACCCCACATCCCAATCCAGGTTCAATCACACAAGATGTCACATGAATTGCTCAGATTGTCCCTGAACCCTCTGGGATACTTAGGTTAGGAAAGAGTCAACCTGAATCCAGCACTAGTGGAATTTCCCAACCCTACATTCAAGAGCTGGTGAGAAGTGGCAGAGTCATTGGTGTTCGTGAAAGACCACGGGCCACATGGTGAGGGGAAGTGCCCTGAGTTTCTTCTTCAAGACTCAGCATTCTGATCAATTATTCTCTCTGATGGCTCCAGGAAGCAGGTAAATCCAGAGTCTCATTTTGCCAAGGAACACAGTGAGACAAAAACTTTTTAAGACCTGATTTCACACCATAAATAAAGGCCACCTTATGTTTAGGTAAATAACCCCTGTGAGTGTCCTCCTGTTAGAATAGGAACTCAATTTGGACCATTAAAGGACGATATGGAGGTCTCTTCTGGACACTGAGAGAGGAGATACTGCACTACCTTTGGCGTCAGTGATGGATGGAGGGCTGGGAGACCCCAAGGGCCCACTCTGTGCATCTGTTTTACTCTTCTTTTTTGTGCAGATCGCTCTTTTCTACTTCCCAGGCCCAATGGTAGTTTTAGCTATATTAGCGAAGATCAGAGAGTGAAATACAAGGCTGGCTTGGAGACATGCACAAGACAGTCCAGACAAGTGAGAGAGGAAGGGATAGAGCAGCCAAGATGGGAGAGGTTGGCATAAATTCATGGAAAGACTGAATGAACCTAAACAAAACAGCAGCATTTACAGAAGCCAGGGACAGGTAAGGGGAGGTGATTGCTTACCAAACAGCACCAGAGTGTGTGTGAATCTCTTTGAATTGATCACCAGCTCTGGGGCCCGCCCACTTTCCCTGAAAGAGTTTGAAAGGGATGCTGTGTCCACAGGGAAAAGCCGGGCTTCATCTAAGATGAGGAAGCACCGGGACTGACCTTCAGAGGAGTGTTGTTTACAATCCTGTGATGCAAGGATCTGCAGGGAGGCCACGTGGGGTTTACACAAGAAAGCAAATAAACAAAAGAGCTGTCCCTGGATGCCTGACCTTTCTTTCCCATCAATCTCTTTTCTTTTCTTTTCTTTTCTTTTCTTTTCTTTTCTTTTCTTTTCTTTTCTTTTCTTTTCTTTTCTTTTCTTTTCTTTTCTTTTCTTTCTTCTTCTGTTTGGCTCAATTTTATTACTAGAAGAAAAAGTGAGCGGATTAGAACTTTATATCTTCTCGTAGTTCATAAACATGATAGACATCCTTAAACATTTTGGGAATTTTCCTTTCTTTCTTTTTTCTTTTCTTTTTTCTTTTTTTGTTTTTAGGGCCGAACCTGTGGCATATGAAAGTTCCCAGACTAGGAGTTGAATTGGTGCTGGCCTACACCACAGCCACAGCAATGCCAGATCTGAGCCATGTCTGTGACCTACACCACAACTCACAGCAATGCCAGATCTGGGCCATGTCTGTGACCTACACCACAAGTCACAGCAATGCCAGATCCTTAACCCACTGAGGGAGACCAGGGATCGAACGTGCATCTTCATGGATACTAGTCGGGTTTGTGACTGCTGAGCCATTATGGGAACTCCCAGAAGTTTTCCATTCTCATAAACTCTCTTGTGTTTGAACACAAGAATCTTTCTTTTAGCGATATCACTATTTCATTTGCACTGACTGGTGGTTCACTCACAAGATGTTGCTGAGTGACCCACATCTTGATATGCATGCTCCTGAGTGGGCATTAGCCCAGGCCAGGTGCTGCTCACTGTGTCATGGGGTCACAGTTGCTCTGAGTGCCTGGACTGCCCACTCAGTTCATCCACACACACCTCCAGTCACTGTCATTGTCCTGTTCTGGTAAGGACATTGAGGCATAGAGAATTCAGCCACCAGTACCGGGTCCTCCTGGGGAGGAAGTGAGATATGAAGCTGAGCATGCAGACCCTGAGTCCTCTCCTTTTCCTTTCCTCCCTCCCCAAGGTTATAAGTGTCCAGGACAACTTATGGACAGCAGTTGGTGATTTGCACCAAAAGGGTGGTTTTCCCCAGGGAGGGAGTGTGCCGCTGATTACCAGCCTCAGATGGAAATGTTGCAACTGTCAGACAACAGGGACCCAGCTGAGGACTAGGGATGCTGCAGCAAAACAGGAAAGCTCCCATGGTGATGTTTTAGGTAAGTGGAGTATTTGCCTGCCTTGGGGTGGGGGTGGGGATCCAGCACAAGTACCAGGTGTGGGATGAGGGGTTAGGACCGAGGAGAGAGGCTTTAGGACCAGTCTGGCCATTGTCTCCATATGCAGTGATCTGAGTTTGAGACAATATGATTTCAGGAGACAAGGAGAAGAGAAAAATGATAAACCTTAATCCCTTCCCTTTTCTTCAGCTTCCTTCTTGTTTTCAGTTGTTTGGTTTTCTTCCCCTATGAGAATTTCCCAGGGCACGCATTTACATTTTCCTCCAATATCTGAGGCTCAGTAGACTCTGTTCTGCTGCTTCTGACCTGAAAAGTGACCTCGAGTGAAAGCCTGACCCTCAGTCTGTGTCTCTGACAACAGATGACGTTCGGCTCCTTCAACAGCTTTTGTGATTTTTGACATCTTGTGGATGTTTAAACAGAAGTGGAGCCTTTTGAAGGCCTGGATGATGGCCACAGGTCTCCAGAAAACAACAAATGTGACCCGCTCTCCCAAGGAGCTGGGTGACAGGTGGGGAAGCATCTGAAGGCCCCCCCCCCATTTCTGTCCTGATGTTAAGGGATCTTGAGGGAAGTTTCTGTGCCTTTATACCCTTTAATGCTTTATATTTAGCCTTGTATCTCTTGAGTGTTTGCTAGTGATTCTTACATAGGCCTATTGTCGAGTGTGGTTCTTTGTTTTGCTTTGTTTTTTCATGGACCTTAGGCCACCTCCTTTCAAAATGAGTCACCCTGAAACCTCATATGAAATGAAATAAGTCAGACATAAAAGGACAGGTATTGTGTGAATCTGCTTGCGCAAGTGACTTAGAGCAGTCGGATTCATAAAGATGGAGACAGAGGAATGGTTGCCAAGGGCTGGTGGGTTGAGGAGATGGAGGGTACATTGAAGAGGTCTGGAGTTTCAGGTCTGGAGCTGCCTAGTGGTTATGATCACACAATGTCATAATGTGCTTGAGGTCGCTAAACCATCACTTAAAATGGGTATAACGACAGCTTCATTTTATGTATATTTTATCCTGCTTGAAAAAGTCATACTAACTTACCTTACCCACACCCCTCAGCCCACCCCCTACAGTTCTCATCTGTTGGTTGCTTGGTTTCAGAGATCTCCTTAATAATCGTCTATTGCTTGAAATTCCTTTTGTAAAATGGTCCATCTATGGCAGTTTATTAAACACTGATCAGAATCCATCACTCATTTCCATTTGGGGAAATAATTGGTCCTCTTGGCCTAGCAGCATTTCACAAAACTTATTGCCCTGAAAATTAGATCCATAAAGTGCTAAATGTCATGGAAAAAATAATTAAGAAAATTTTGGTGCTTGAGAAACTGTGAGTTAAATATACTTATAAGTACATCTTTACCATGAGTCATCTCAGAATTTTTATAATGGTCTAATATGCATAAAGAACATTCAAGAAGGGAGCATAATATACTTATTTTCCCCCAATTTCTCACCACAAAACTGTTGGGTAACAGCAATTTTGGGGGACTAGGTTTCCTTGGATAGTAATTTTGGGGAATGGAGTCTTAGAGAATAAAACCCAACTCTCTAGTATGACTTCTGACATCTTCCATGATAACTTCACCTAAAATTCCACCTTTCACCACACTTTTTCCTCACTTGCAGAGTACATCACCGCATGACACTTCTCTATATTTTTGAGCCTCTATGTACTCTTGGCTCCCACGCATGTGTTCAGGCTCAGTTTGGAACAAACTCATCTTTGTTCTTCAGAGACACTCTAACTCATTCACTGAGAAGTTTTCTCTGGCCCTTCAAATGTGAAGGAAGGGTCTTCTTTGTAATCACTGTAGCAAACCTCTTGCATGACCACTCACGCATCCCATATGGCAAGACTCTTCATTATTCACAAAACTCTTACCTCCTCTGTGTTAGTTTCTGAGTGCAGGGAAGATGAAGTCTTCTTCCTCTTTGCACCTTCCACAGCCTGCTGTTATTCACATCAGACTTGTGCTCAATGCGCATCTATTTGCAAAGGTGATTTTATTACTAAGCAGCACCTATGATTGAGAGACCCTGAACCAGGTTTAACTGGCAGGATTAAAAAATATTGCTCATAGTTTCCTGTTTGCCAGGACATATGCAGAACTGCAATAACTTTAGAAAAGTCACAAAGTGGTGGAGTAGACATAGAATCCATGAATGCCAAGGCAACGCGCACTTAGAACAAAGGTGGCTACTTAGGGATATAGTCTGAGCTCCTTTTTTTTTTTTTTTTTTAATTATAGTTAGTTTGCAGTGTTTTGCTACTTTCTGCAATACAGCAAAGAGACCCAGTCCTATACACATACTTTTTCTCATATTGTACAGCAAAGAGACCCAGTCATATATATATATATATATATACACACATACTTTTTCTCATATTGTCTTCCATCATGCTCTATCTCATTGGATATAGTTCCCTGTTCTGTACGGTAGGACCTCTTGGCTTATCCATTTTAAATGTAATGATTTGCATCTACTAACCCCAAACTTCCCAACCATCCCGCTCTCTCCCCTCTTCCTCTTGGCAACCACGAGTCTGTTCTCTATGTCTGTGAATCTGTTTAATAGATAAGTTCATTTATGTCATATTTTGGATTTCACATATAAGTGGTCATGTAGTACTTGTATTTCTCTTTCTGACTTACTTCACTTAGTATAAGAATCTTTTAGTTGCACCCATGTAGCTGTAAATGGTGTTATTTTGTTCTTTTTTATGGCTGAGAGTATTCCACTGTATACATGGACCACATCTTTTTAATTCATTCCTTTGTTAATGGACACTTAGATTGTTTCTTATTGTAATAGTGCTGCTATGAACACAGGGGTGCACATATCTTTTCAAATTGTAACTTTGTCCAGATATAGGCCCAGGAGTGGGATCGCTGGACCATGTGACTGTTCTATTTTTATTTTTTTAAGGAACCTCCATACTGTTTTCCATAGCGATTGTACCAACTTACATTCCTACCAATGGTATAAGAAGGTTTCCTTCATCTGAGTTGAGTTTTAAAGGAAGTGCTCGGCCTGGTTCAGTGATGAGGATCAGAAATGCTGATTCCTTTATTGCCACCCTGCTTTACATCATCATCATCCAAGTCACCATTGCCGTCAGCATTTCGTTAGCAAAGAACTGCCATGGGCTATCTGCTGCCTTTTACTAACTCCCTGGTGTAATGGGGCTTCTAGCACTTCCTTACATAGGGGAACGCTCCTATTTTCATTATTTGAGGCAATTTCTTTTGATGGAATTTAGATCTTGCTTGCACTTGGTTTGCAAAGCATATTTCCCAGTATCATTTGATACAGTCATGAGAAATTGAAAAACATTGACCAGATATTAAAAATGAATGAGGGTAGTCGTGTTGGGGGTGGGGTGGGACCTGATGGTAGGGTCTGTCCTGAGAATTAGGTGTCATTCAGTTGCTCTAAATGAGTGATGACGTCATTCATTTACCTATAAAAGACTCATTTCAGAGTAGCCTCCTTAGAGGGCACTAACCACAAAGTACAGGAGACAGAAGAGAACTGCCAGGGTGTGGTGATCATCCTTCAGTGAATTTGGCACTCCCTTTTTCCTTGCCCCTATAATGTTAGAAATAACTCTAATTTCAGCCTGTTACATACACTTCTGAACTGAGAGCATATCTTCAGATATTACTTGAGTTCTTCTTTCTCCCAGTGTCCTTCCCCCAAAGTGCGCCAAGACAGGGAAGGGATGTGATGAAAGGAGGACAAAGAACAAGAAAGGGTGCATGTTCAGCATGGGGCACGAAGTGCACAGGGGAACAGCCAAACAGTTGTGGGCCCATAGAGCACCCAAAGGCAGAGGTAGATAAACACATTGACAGTGGTGACACAAGACAGACTGGGGTTGCCACCCCTCAGACAGCCCTGGACCAGCCCAAGGTCAGGTTGGGGGACTGGTCAATGATGGAAACCCAACTAATGCCCTGAGGACGACTGACTTTGTGATGAGGGTGTCTGACCATTGCCTGTGTAAAGGGCTGGGGCACCCACCTGTCCCTGGGGTCCTTTTGGGACTAGCTGCTGACATAACACAGTGCTCACTGGTCATTTTGAGGTAGAAGGTAGATGAGCTCCTAGACTGAGGATAGCTAGGACTTGTCAGGCTGAGCAAATTGGGCTTTGCCTCTCTCTGACACATCAAGGAGAAAGTTAATGGCAGGAGCTGAGTTCTGCGGGAGTAGAAAAATAAGATGACCACCTCAATCAGTCCTAGGGTCAAGGAGAGCTCCCCAATTACACGTGTGCAATAAGACTCCTCAGGAGTCAAAAAGGGAGGGGGTGCCAGGCCATAATAAGTCATGATAACATCCCAGAACACTTTGCTCTGGAATCCATCTTTGCCAAAATATGCACACGCATATCAGGGAGGGTTCTGTGTCCAGTCAAGTGTGAGAAATAAAACAAAGGAATCAGCTAAAGGTAAATAAATACCTGGAAGAACTGTGCTACATAATTTTCTGGTATGCTCCTCACTCAGGGCGATGCTTGCGCCCTCAATCCTCTTTAGGTTGTGTATAACTGCCTTGTTTCTGACTTAAATAAGTAAACTACTTTTCTATGTGCTCTCCCACATGTTGTATTGTTTCTTTTTCTTTCTTTCTTTTTTTTTTTTTTGCTATTTCTTTGGGCTGCTCCCACGGCATATGGAGGTTCCCAGGCTAGGGGTCGAATTGGAGCTGTAGCCACCAGCCTATGCCAGAGCCACAGCAACGCGGGATCCGAGCCGCATCTGCAACCTACACCACAGCTCACGGCAACGCCGGATCGTTAACCCACTAAGCAAGGGCAGGGACCGAACCCGCAACCTCATGGTTCCTAGTCGGATTCGTTAACCACTGCACCACGATGGGAACTCCATGTATTGTGTTTCTAACAATAAACTTTATACCTGTTTTTATAGTCTTTGCCTCCTTGAAACATTCTTGCTTTCAACAGGGAGCAAGAATCAGGGCAATTCTGCTTCTAGCCTCTAGCTGGTCTAGTGGCTAGGATTCCTGGTTTTTCATCCAGGCTGCCCAGGTTCAATTCCTGAGCAGAAAAATAAGATCTCGCTCCAAGCCATTGCTCACTGCTGTCTCTCCGAGATCAATTTTGCAGAACAATGTCAGGCTGTATCTAGACCATCCATGTGGATACTATCCCCCCTCCACCTCTGTAAATGGCCCATTAGCCCGCAATTGCACTCGTGGGCATATATCTGGACAAAAGTTTCCTTGCAAAAGACACATGAACCCGCATGTTCATTGCAGCACTGTTCACAACAGCCAAGACATGGAAACAATCCAAATGTCCATTGGCAGATGATTGGATTAGGACGATTTGGTATATATACACAGTGGAATACTACTCAGCCATAACAAAGAATGACATAATGCCATTTACAGCAACATGGATGCAACTAGAGACTCTCATACTGAGTGAAATAAGTCAGAAAGACAAAGACAAATACCATATATATCACTTATAACTGGAATCTAATATACAGAGCAAATGAACATTTCCACAGAAAAGAAAATCGTGGACTTGGAGAATAGACTTGTGGCTGCCCAGGGGGAGAGGGAGGGAGTGGGAGGGATGGGGAGCTTGGGGTTATCAGATGCAAACTATTGCTCTTGGAATGGATTTACAATGAGATCCTGTTGAGTAGCACTGAGAACTATGTCTAGATACTTATACCACAACAGAACAAAGGGAGGAAAAAAAAATATACATGTAAGTGTAACTTGGTCCCCATGCTATACAGTGGTAAAAAAATAAAATAAAAAAAGAAATTCCATGTTGAGTGGTTTGCCTGAGAAAATGCAGCCAGCTAAGTTTATTGCTAGGATTCAAATACAGCCTAGTCCAAGGGATGGAGCTGTTAACCATGGCGACCAGGAGCTAAGGAGTCCTGAGAATGTCACCAGCTCTGGACAGGGTGGGGCAGCCTGCTGCTCTTAGAGGGATACTTCCCACTAGTCCTGATGTAAAAAATAAAAATCTTCCATTCATTTATACTTGATACAGCTGTTTTTATAGATGTTGGTGAGATATTCAAACTGCAACTCAAGAAATCATTACCAACCTTCTATCCTTTTCTATTCTCTGAGGTTCTATTTTTTTTTTCACTTGTAAAATTAAAATGAAACACTACTGTACAGGGTTATGAGGATTACATTAGATAAGATGTCAAATGTCAAAGCACTTAGCATAGTGGCTGACATATACAAGAGCTAGAAAATTTTAGTTGTCTTCTCTTAAAAAAAGAGAGAGAGAGAGAGAGATAGAAGGAGAGAGAGAACTGTTTCTAGGACTATTTTTCATGTACTAACCACATAAAAAGGTTCCAGAATGAAATATACAACATCTCTATTTGATGACCATACCTCCTTGTTTACTTTGGAGGTTTACCCAAACGACTTCAGTGACTTTGCAGATGGGGATAAAATGGGAGGCAAGGCAGCTGGTCTGCATCGTCCTGCCGGAAACTCACCAGCCAGTATGTAGCCCACTGCTTGTCTTGAGGAGGTTGACTTTTGAGTCAGAGACCCAAACTCACATTTTTGATTCCTTTAAGATTGGTATGCCTCTGTATGGTCTTTCTTCTTAAGAATCCACACATGGAATTCCCACTGTGGTGCAACAGTATGGGATATGTCTTGGGAGTTCTGGGACACAGGTTCAATCCCCAGCCTGGCACAGTTGGGTAAGGATCTGGCATTGCTGCAGCTGAACCATAGATCACAACTGCATCTCAGATCTGATCCCTGGCCCAGGAACTCCATATGCCTCAGGGGAGGAGAAAAAAAACAAAAAAAGAATCCATAGCATTACCATGAGGGAACTTTATAATTTATGGCCTCCTTTGGTTTGCAGAATTGAGGCAGTTAAGAGAGGAGAAGGTGCTATTTGATATTACAGGGAATTAAAGGAAGTACTTGCTCTTTCTGGGGGTAGAATTCCCATAGGATGAGTTCTGAAGCTTACACACTGGGGCATCTCAGGGGTGAAGGAGAAAACCATAGTCATACTTCTATTTTTTTTCCTTCTGCTTAATTAGGATAATCACTTTTCATTACCTGGTGCTTAATTCAACGGTTCTAAAATTCAAGGCCCATATTAGCCTCATTTAATGCGATAGCTACGTTCATTAGAAAACACTCCTTGCTTCATCTTGATGAGTTCTTTGCAATTGTCATATTATGGATAATGTACTAGGGATAATTTTGTTTTAATGCCTAGACCTATGGTCCCATCGTTTTTGTTGTTATTGGTGAAGATAATATACTGCTGTTAAATTCCAATATTCTAAAAATTACTAAAATGACTGAACATCTGTTAGCATGAGCTATTTCTCCCTAGGGCATCAATTTAAATTTTGGGGAGCTAAATTTTGCTTGGTTGTCTGTGTTTGTTGAGGCAGGAGTGTTTAAATCTTGATAGAACTCTTTTTCTTCAAGAGAAGGAATCCCCAAGAGTTTACTTGCTCTTTTCCTCCTCCATCCACCCTGCCTCAGGCAGCAAAGGGCATCTTCCTTCCTGTACAGGCTTGGAAGACATAAGTCCTCAGGAAGAGCAGAGCCTGGCATTAGGGCTATTTTCCTGTAATTGACTCAAACTGATCTCCGAGAGACAGCAGTGAATGATGGCTTGCAGTGTGATCCTAATGTCCTCCTCAGGACTTGAACCTGGGCAGCCTAGACGAAAACCAGGAATCCCAGCTGCTAGACTAGTTAGAGGCTAAAACAGAATTGTCCTGATTCTTGCCCCCCCGTTAAAGGAAGAATGTTACCAGGAGGCAAAGACTGTGAAAACAGGTATAAAGTTTATTTTTAGAAACATAGTACGATGTGTGGGAAAGCACACAGAGAAACAGTCTATTTATCTAAGGCAGAAGCAAAGCAGTCCTACACACACAAAAGAGTGAGGGTGTGGATGTCCCCCTCTATGAGAAGCAGGCCAGAGAGGTGATGTAAATCATTTATATAGGACAGTTCTTCCAGTCTTTGTCTTCCTTTGGCCAATTATCTTTTTTTATCTTTCATAGCTGACCAGACCCAGGGCCCTCCCCTGATCTGCGTGCGCATTTTTGGCTAAGATGGTTTCCAAGGCAAAGCATGGCGGGAAGTTTATCTAGACTTATTATGGCACCCCTTTCTGACCCAGAGGGGTCTCTTTGCCCATGTGCAGTTGGGGTCTCCCTTTCATTGAGGGTGGGGAGTTCATGACCTCTTTGTTCTTTTGCCCAATCAGGGTTCAGCCCATTTTTTTCAACCTGTCATAACCATTGTTTAATAATTTCACAGAGGACAAGTACCTATTTATTTGTCTTGTGCCTGTTATTTTTATCTTGAAGTATAGCTAGGTGGCTGTTTTAAATGTTTGTCCTAGAGTCCCCCTCAAGAGTTTATCTCAAGAAGTGTAAATATGAGGCTAGTTGCAAACATCTATCTCAGAGCCCATTTATGTTGTGCCTCAAAACCCTTCTTGAAATAAGTAATTCTGACTCTTAGGGGTGTTTCAAAGCATGGTATCTGACCAAGGTGAGGAAGCAAGGGGACTTGCTTATCATGAATGTACTAGCGGAGGAATAAGAGCTTGGTCTGTTCAAATCTTATAGAGCATATAAGACCCAGTTCACATCTTGCAGTAAAATCCCAGGCTCCCTTCAACAGGACAGTGGGGACAAATGTGAAATAGAAATCTTTTTCTTTTATGGCCACACCTGTGGCATATGGAAGTTCCCAGCTCAGGGGTCGAATCAGAGCTGCAGCTAGAGCCTATGCCACAGCCACAGCAGCAATGGATCCTCAATTCATTGACTGAGGCCAGGGATCATATCTACATTTTCACAGAGACTATGTTGGGTCCTTAACATGGTAAGGCACAAGGGGAACTCCAAAGCCATTTTTATAAAATGGAAAGGTTATGAAGATTTTGGGCTCATCACTGATGTGTTTCTGGACTCTTCTGTCAAGAGCGTGGTTAGAATTACCTGCTAATGTAATGCTACACTGCTGTGCCCTCAGCCACCTGCCCACACTCACAGTCATCTGTCTTGTCAGAAATAAGCAATTATTTCAGAATCATCTGATAGACCTGTGCTTAGCTGAATTAGCCTACTATACCAGTTAGAATATGTCCTTTGAATTTTGAGGAAACTATAAGTTTTATTTTCCTCCAGAGTGTCTCAAAAATAAAGAAGTGATCTCCCTAAAACCTAGTTTCTTGTTTCCTTGAGTTTACGAGGTGGAGGAATTCATATGTCCTTGGACAAATGTGCAGCCTTGGTGTTTAATTAATTAATTATTATTATTATTATTATTATTATTATTTATTTTTTTTTTGCTTTTTAGGGCCACACCTATGGCATATGGAAGTTCCCAGGATAGGGTTTGAATCAGAGCTACAGCTGCCTGCCACAGCCACAGCAACAGCAATGCCAGATCCTTAACCCACTGAGTGATGCCAGGGATCAAACCCGCATCATCATGGATACTAATCGGATTCATTTCTGCTGCACCACAATGGGAACTCCTGCAGCTATGGTTTGCACAGAAGAGTTTGCAAGTCCTGGTCTTATCCTTCCTTTTATTTAAAGAGCTGCTTTATTCTGCTCAGAGGGAAGGAGAGTGGATTAGGGCCCCAGGAGAGGAATGAACAACTGTGATTGTCTCCTCTCCAATGCTGAATGTTTACTAGGGATTTTCACTGGGCTGCATATTCCACGTGTTTCTCTGTCATTTATATCTTTCATATTCATGTAAGACAGGCTAGGGTCTTTCTCATGCAAAGGCAGAAGGAAAGGAGTGGAAATGTTAACAGCCCAGGGCCAAGGCCAAGAAGAGGGATCAGTCTTAACCCCCACGCCTATTAATTCATTTACCCCACAATGTCCCATAAATATCACTTATAGTAATTTTCATCTGGCTATTTCTGGATGTTGTGTGGCTCTCAGAAGCAAATTACATCATTTTCCTCCTCTAACATTTCTGCTTCCTTGCAGTTTTGGCATTTTGTCAGTCAACAAATTACTCCCTAATTTCCTTCTGTGGGTCAGAGGCTCCCAGGATTTCCTTTCTGAGGGAAATAAAGATGTTTGAAACAAGCCTCTTATTTAGGAGAGATCGGGGGTGGGGTGGGGCAGGTGGCCACTGGAGAACATTAAACAGCCATCAAGGCAATGTTTGATGACACGCAATGTGAGTAGGCAGAGACCTACCATTCCTGGCAAGCCTCTGGTGGGCTCCAGTGCTGGGCTTCAGAAGCAGCTGCAGTGGAGGTGGAAGTGATCCAGATTCAGATGGGGCTTCAGAGACCTTGATCTCCAACAGCCTAAGCCTGGAGTGGATCCTCACACTCAAAGGAAAAACACGGGTATTTTTGTAGTGTCTCTCTCCATCTAAAGGTAATCACTGGGTGGGTAAGACTGGCTGGAGGTAAGGTAGCCTTAGAAGGCTGAATCGTCCCTGCTATTCATGGAAACATCAAGGGAATATCAGCTCAATGGCTAGATTATGAAACACTGGGACCTTTGTCTCACTGCCAGCCCCTCCATTGCTGTCCTGGCTTGTGCACTTCAGTAAGCGAGATGCCATGTCAGAAATGCTCAGGGTAAACCCTGGACAAGAAGTGTGTGGGACCAAGGGCCTCTGTCCAGCAGCCCACAGAGACCTGAAAGCTGCCGACAACCACTGAGACCCTGGAAGCTGACGTCTCCCTGGCCAGTCTGCCACTGAGCCTGAGGACCCTGGGCCAACAGCTGATCAGCTGATCAGTGGCTTTGTCTTCCAGCCCACAGGAACCCTGGTTGTTTAACGTACTGTGTCTGGGGGTAACTGGACACTCAGCAATGGATAATGAATATGCTTGTTCAATTAAACAGTTTGTTCAATATAAAAAACACCTTTTATTTTATTTTGCTTTTTGCTTTTTAGAGCTGCACCCTAGACATATGGAAGTTCACAGGCAAATTGGAGGGGGTCAAATCGGAGCTGTAGTCACCAGCTTATGCTACAGCCACAGCAATTTGGGATCTGAGCTGCACCTGCAACCTACATCATAAGCTCAGAGCAACGCTGAATCCTTAACCCACTGAGTGAGGCCAGGGGTCAAACCTGGATCCTCATTAATACTAGTTGGGTTAGTAACCTGCTGAGTCACAATGGGAACTCCTTTTTTCTTATTTATTTATTTATTTTATTTTTAGGGCCTCACCTGTGGCATATGGAAATTCCCAGGCTAGGCATCAAATCAGAGCTGGAGCTACTGGCCTACACCACAAAAATACGATACAACTTTTATTATAGTGTAAATAGTGTAGGTAATTTTTATGATGTAAGTAAGCAAAGGGGGAATACAAAACCCATTTTACTTAGAAATAATCCTGCTGTCCCTTGGTCAACCTGCCAGTTCTCTTTCACTGTATATGAGGGGTATGAGGTTTTTCTTGTCATGCATTTGATGTCGCTCGACTTCTTTCAGGAATTTCTTAAAATTCCTGTACCACTTGTGGTGATTTTTATAAAAGCATGGACTTTGATAACTGAAAGTTGTCCATGTCATGGCTTGGGTAGGAAAGAGGATACTTGAGCTCTGTTCACTTTTTTGCTGCTGCTGTCTGTCGTGGTCTGTGTACGTGGGTTGGAAAAGAATTTCCGGACTCTTATGGGGCAAAAGGAAAGATGAACTTATTGAGCATGGTGAGGTGGAGAGAAAGTAGAATTTACTGAGGTAAGAGATGCTTCAAGCACTGTGGGATGACTTCCTGACAGTGAGGGAGAGCTGTGAAGTCATGTCTGTTTTTATAACCCAGGGAGAAGAGAGGTCTTGTGATACACCTGTTGACCTGCCTTTTGGTTGAGGAAGGTGTGGTCTTAGGATACACTTGCTGGTTGGTTGAGGGCATATAAGGTACCACACAGAAACCACAGTAAAATTTTGAAGTCATGAAGTGTATGACTGGAAGTTTTCCAAATGTTATAAAAGTGTAGAGAAGAGTTCCCGTTGTGGTGCAGCAGAAATGAACCTGACCAGTATCCATGAGGATGCGGGTTCAATCTCTGGCCTTGCTCAGTGAGTTAAGGATCTGGTGTTGCCGTGAGCTATGGTGCAGGTTGCGGATGCAGCTCAGATCCTGCATTGCTATGGCTGTGGTGTAGGTGGGCAGCTGCAGCTCCGATTTGACCGCAGCCTGGGAAATTCATATGCCACAGATGCGGCCCTAAAAAGCAAAAAAATAAGTGTAGAGAAAGTCTTCTTTCCCCACTCTTCTCCCTCAATGTAGCATTATTAATAGTCCAGTGTGTTTTTTAGAACTTATCTGCATTTACACACATACATATAAATAATGGAATCTAAGAAGAAGATTTGCCTTTTCCCATCTTCTATCTCATGGGCATGTGTGCATGTCGGGGCTTGAAAACCTACCATGTGCTCTTCAGCAACTACCTTTTATTCCAGGGGAGATCAAGAGAAGAAGGCTGACTTTCATGTCTCCAGTTTCTTTAGGAATGTTAGAAAGTCCTCATCAAATGCAGCCACTTGTCTTCTCTTTCTCTTTATGTCCTTGAATAAAATATCTACACTGTTTTCCCAGAGTAAGTTCAAGCAGAAGGTAGTAAGTGACATTTCTTGTATTATTTATTATCTACGTATTCATTTCTTTGTCATCAATCTTCTCACCCACCCCCCAATGCCTGTCTTTGTCCTTTCGACCCCCTTCTGTTCACCTCTAGGACCCATCCCTGCGTTTTATATATTGGAGTGTTTCAGGAATATTACTGAATTCAGTTTTCACAGTAACTCCCTGAACTAAGCAAGATAGAATTATACCTGAATTATAAAGGGGGAAAGTTGAGGCTTAGGGCAAGTTTGGAAGATGCAGACTGAGAGCTCTGACCTCCAGCAAGCCCTGTGCCATATCCTCCTACTTTCGGGCTTAGGACTCCACATGGTGACTTCTAGCAGGAAGGCTCTGGATCCCTGTTTCCACCCTCTTCGACATCACCCATCTAGTCTGTCCAGTTTTGTTTGGATGAATTGATTTACACTGAAAATATTCACATTAATGGTGTTTCCCTTCCCAGAGTCATTATCATAGGAGTGGGTGAATTAATTTCAATGAATGAGAACTGTGGTAGGAATCATAGGAGAAAACAATTTTAACTGGAATGGACTTTTTGGAGTAACCCAAACAATTTTACATAAAAAATCCTCTGAATCCCCCTTTCTGAATCAGGTCATACTTATTATTCTAACAGGTTTTTTTTTTTTTTTTGCATATTCTGTTTTATCTTTTCCATATTTTTCTCTGATCCATTTCAGTCAATTTTTAAAATAACCCTGAAAGGAAAATCAGACCTGTCTAGTTTCTTTGAAAACCTTTCTTCAGAATAGTTTACAAAGTTTTGAACTGCTGGTATTCACTTTTCAGAATAACCCTTCCTAAAATTGACCAAAATAATTTTCAGGAAGTAAAGCACTGGGACCTCTTTACTGTGAAATTGCCATGTGACTTTTGAGATCTCACTTTAATTCTGTGAATCTGAGGGTTTTATGCTAAACGGTGATTGAAGAAACTAACAGCCATGTCCTGAAGTCACTTTGAGATCTTCAGGGGCCATTTATCGGTTCAGTAAGGTCTTCTCCTTCAAGGGCCTGTGTGTACATTTTTGTTTAAAAACAATAGGACCCAAGGAGAAGTAAGACTTACCCCTTGCAAACTGTTTGCTTCTCTTCCTTAAACCTGCATGAAAACATGATTTTTTTTTAAAAAAAGAAAAATATTAATCTTTATTCAGAAAGATGATTTTTTAAAAAAATAAAGAACTAGGCTGCATCTTTATCAGCAAGATTTTTCATCTCTGTGGTGCCTTTAAATACATGTAGAAAGATGGTCAGTGACTCAGAGGAGAAGGCAGTGCAGTTTCCTGCTGGGAGTGAAGGACAGTCAACAACCTCTGTTTCCTGAGGGAAAGGGAGCTGCAGGAACATAAACGGGTCTGGCGAGGTGATCAATACAGGAGAAGACGTCAGGAAATGGCACCTCTGGTTTGCTCTAAATGAGAGGATGAACTTTAGGAAATAAAAATCAAATGAGAATCTGGGAATCACCTAGAGATAGTGCTTCTAGTTTCCCCTATAAGCTCAGTTTCTGAACTGATCGGTCTTCAAATTCTTGGTCTTACAACAACAACGTGATTAGTGAGGGGCAGGAGTGTCCACAGGAGCTGGGCACTGTGTGAGCTGCAGCTTAGACGGATCTGGTTCAGCCCATCACATTGCCTCTGGGGCAGACTCTCCAGGAAGCCGCTGAGTCCCAGCCTTAAAACCTGCTCATGGATGAAGAGCTGGTGGGTGCAGGGTTGGGCATGTGAGCCAGATGTGTCAGACTTGGCCCCTCCCACCTGATGCTCCAGGCTTTCCAAACGTGGAGAAGCTGCAGTGCCCTGATCATGAAGAAGGTGCCCCCCAAAATTCAAGTTCCAAAGGAGGACCCCCTCCCGGCCCGCAGGGCAGAACACTGTGCAGCAATAACAGTACGTCTCTGACCGTACCACTAATAAAACAGATACCCTGGGTACTTTTCAGTCGTTTCCAACTTTCGGATCTTACAGGCAATGTTGTGATTATACTTACACGCTTCCTTGTGCAATTGCCAAATTCAGCGCGGCGGTTGGGGATGTTTATAAGATGAGCATATCTTCGAATTTAGTAGAAGGGGCCAAAAGTATTTTCTAAAGTGGCATGACTGTTTGACCATTTTGGTGCCACAGACAGTTGGAGCGCTCACAATACTTCACATGCATGGCAGCACTTGAACTTGTCAACTTTTAATTTTTGCCAATCTGGTAGAATCTCCTTATCACTTTCTTTTACATTTAATGATTATTCATGGGGCTGAGCACTTTTTGCTATATTTTTTAGTCATTGCATTTCTTTTTTTATAAAGTGCTTGTTCCCCCCGTCTGCCTTTTTTTTTCCTATTGTGTGTGTCATTTTTTAAGATTTTGTAATTTTTTTAATCATGTTTCAATATGAATGTTTGTCAGGTTTTATGTGTTGCAATAGCTTTTCCTGTTCCTGAGGGTTTTGTTCTCTAATTAATACATGTCTTTTCTTCCTTTTTTTTTTTCCTGTTTTGTTTTTGTGGATTTTTTTTTTTTTTTGCTATGTTTTATATAAGAAAATTTTTCCCACCCTGGAGTCATCAAGATAGTCTCTAATATCAGCTCCTAAAATCTTTACAGATTTGTTCTTACATTAAATGTTTAACAAACACATGGGATGTCAATTCTTGTACATGTATGAAGTAAAGATGTTCTTCCATTATTTTCCATATGGACACACACTGGTTCCAGAACAATTAACAGAAAAACCTGATTCCTGCCCTGCCACCTCAGTTCTATATCAAGGGTTCAGCCCTTCTTACTCTGATTCTCTGCTTTAATCCTTTGTCCTTTCTTTAGTGCCACATTCTCTTAATTATCACAGTTCTATGGTAAGTCTTCATATCTGGGAAGGCATGTCTTCACAACTAATTCATCTCTGAGAAAGAGTCTTAGCAATTCCTGGTCTTTTCCATTTCCATGCAAATATAGAATGAGCCTGGAAAATTCTGTTCACACACACACAAATTGTTTGTTGCTGGTATGTGGAAAGCTTATCACAATCATTTTTAAGAGTTTTACTGGAGTTCCCTTGTGGTGGAGTAGGTTAAGGATCCAGTGTTGTCACTGCAATGACTCTAGTTTCTGCTATGGTATGGGTTTGATCCCTGGCCCAGGAACTTCCACATGATTTGGGCTCAGCCAAAAAATTTTCTTTATTGAAGTATGGTTGACTTATAATGCAGTGTTAGTTTCTTCTGTACAGAAAAGTAACTTTATATTCTTTTTCATATTCTTTTCCATTACAGTTTATCAAAGGATATTGAATACAGTTCCTTATGCTACACAGAAGAACCTTGTTGTTTATTCATTCTATACATAATAATCCTGAACTCCCAATTCATTCCTCTTCCCCACCTCCTCTCTATCTTGGCATCTACAAGTCTCTTCTCTATGTTTGTGAGTCTACATCTCTTTCATAGATAGGTTCATTTGTGTCATATTTTAGATTCCACATATAAGTGATATATATGATGTTTTTGTCTGACTTAATTCACTTAGTATAATAATCTCTAGATCTATCCACGTTGTTGCAAGTGGCATTATTTTGTTCTTTTTTATGGCTGAATAATATTCCACTGTGTGGATATACCACAGTTTCTTAATCATTCATCTATCGATGGACATTTAGGTTGTTTCCATGTCTTGGCTATTATGAATAGTGCTGCTATGAACATAAGGGTGTGTGTATCTTTTTGAAGTGTAGTTTTGTCCAGATATATGCCCAGGAGTGGGATGGCTGGATCATATGGTAATTCCACTTTTAGTTTTCTGAGGATCCTCCATACTGTTGTCCATAGTGGTTGCACCAATTTACATTCCCACCAGCAGTGTAGGAGTGTTCCTTTTTTTCCACACGTTCTCCAGCATTTTATTTGTAGGCTTCCTAATGACAGCCATTTTGACCAGTGTGAGGTGGTACCTCATTGTAGTATTGATTTGTGTTTCTCTAATAATTAACAATTTTGAGCATCTTCTTATGTGCCTGCTTGCCATGTTTCATTTTGGAGAAATGTTTGTTTAGGTCTTATGCCCATTTTTTAATTGAATTTTTTTTCTTGTTGCACTGCATGAGATTGTTGTATATTTTGGAAATTAAGCCCTTGTTGGTTGCTTTGTTTGCAAATATTTTCTCCCTGTCTTTTCATTTTGTTTATGTTTTCCTTTGCTGTGCAAAATCTTATAATTGAGTAGGTCTCATTTGTTTATTTTTGCTTTTATTTCTATGGCCTTGGGAGACTGGGCTAAGAAAACATTGATACAATTTATGTCAGAGAATGATTTGCCTATGATCTCTTCTAGGAGTTTTACCATGTCATGTCTTCTATTTAAATCGTTAAAGCCATTTTGACTTTATTTTTGTGCATGTTGTGAGAGTGTGTTCTAACTTCATTGATTTACATGCAGCTGTCCAGTTTTCCCAACACCACTTGCAGAAGAGACTGTCTTTTCTCCATTGTATGTTCTTGCCTCCTTTGTCAAAGATTAATTGACCAGGGAATTCCCTGCATTGTGGTACAGTGGAAATGAATCTGACTGGTATATGTGATCTATGAGAATGCAGGTTGGATCCCTGACCTCACTCAGTGGGTTAAGGATCAATTGTTGCTGTGAGTTGTGGCATAGGTCACAGATGAGGCTCAGATCCCACATTGCTGTGGCTGTGGCTGTGCCCAGTAGCTGCAGCTCCAGTTTGATCCCTAGTCTGGGAATTTCCAAATGCCATGTGTGCAGCCCTAAAAAGCAAAAAAAAAAAAAAAAAAAGAAAAAGATTAATTGTCCGCAGTTGTATGGGTTTATTTCTGGGCTCTCTATTCTGTTCTATTGATACATATAGTCATCTTTATATGTTGAATTTATATATCTTGACTGAGAATTAGCACAATCAGATGTGTTAAAGATAAATCTGGAGGTATTTAGAAGAAAGGATAGGAGAAGAAAAACAAGTGTAGAATATACTGGATTTAGGAGAACTGCAACAGAGGGGAGAGGGCTGGTTTGAGAGCAGCCTAGGAGACTGCAGGATGGAACACCAAGCCATTGCCTCCAAGTGTCTGACAGAAGGAAACAGGTTTAAGGGGAGAAAGATTCCATGAATATACCAAAGGGAAAATAGTCTTCAAAACAGGCTGCCCACAGGCTATGTGGAATACTTTTACACTAGTAAAGTTTCAGGGAAATAAAATCAGAATTGTAGAGAACTTTGCAAAAAAAGAAGATATGCAGTTGATACGAACCTGGTGATTGATAAGTATGTCAACATAAGAATTATGTCTGGCTCCACTTTGTTTAATTTGTTTCCATTTCTGACATTCCTAGCAATAGGTTTTTCAATTTCTACATCTGGTGCCTTTCAGGTAACTTGATTTCAGTTTGGAACATCATATGTCTTGCTGAAAATACATTCAAACATTTTTCAATTGATAGTGTCTTCCAGGGTTTGACTCAGTCTGTGTTTTCTAGCAAACTTATTTTTTTTCCTCCTAAAATGGATTTTTTGATATGTTCCTTAATAAGTTTAAGAAAAGCAGATCAAACAATTATAGGACTAGTATGGTTCAAATTTATACTTGGTCCCATTCCTGTAAAGAGATTAATAAGTTATATACTAGTTGGTGACCACTAGTTGGTTGTTAGGGAAATTTCATTTGCTTTAAAACTTATGAATATTTAATGTCATTGCAGTCAGATATTTCACACCCAAGATCACACTTTCTCCTTCCACAGCTTGGCCTTCTGAGTTTCACACTTTTGAAGGAAATGGGCCCTCTGGAGCATGACAAATTTGATCCAAAGGAATTTGCACCAGAATGTTATTTATCTGTCAAAAACTAATGCAACCATACATTCTGTCTCTCAGTTTGGGACTCCTAGGTTTGGAAGCTGTTAATGTGAAGTCTAATGTTTGGCATGTGGCCTGGCATATATGCGAAAACATCCTCAGTCAATTGCCCAGGAGATGCAGATTAGGGAGGCTGCAAGACCCATAATTAAGACATTTTTGAATTTAGTAAATTACAGCCTGATTTTCCAAAGCAATGGTGATATTCGCAAATAAGAGAAGGGGGAAGAAATGACATTATGTAGGAATAAGTGTAACTCAGAACTCAGAAGTACCAAAACTTTTGTGGGTATATGTGATGGTGGTGTGGGTGAAGGAGGCTCTTTTAACTGTCCAGCTGTTAATTTTTCAGCTGAAAGCATTAAATCTCAAATCAATGGTGGCAGGACTCTTGGAGAAGGAAGAGCAGAGCCTGGTGCTTCCCAGAAGTGGACCATAGGCTGATGAACACCCTGGCACATGGGTGGCGTAGAGGTCACACGACTTGGACTCCAAGCATGGTCATGTCTGTGGATGTACCATTTCATCTCTGTGTTTTGCCTTTGTAGAACACAGCGTGCTATATGTCTGTGACTGATTCCTTAGTATTTACCCAGCAGTGGAGGGAAAGGAATTCTTCAACCACCCACCATCTAGTTTGAGAACTGCTCTTCCACCTAAGTTATTCTATCTGCCCATCTTTCCTCAGTCATAAAATGAGTGTTCACAAGGAGCAAGTCAAGCGTTCCCATAGGACCATTGGGAGTGGAGTTTGCCCTCCAAGCCCTGGAAGGGTCTGGAGCCTGGAGCCATCTGGGTCTAACTGGGAGGTAGAAACTGCAGAGTGGGGTCAACAGGGGAATTTTAATGCAAATGAAAAATGTTGCTATGATATTAACAACAAAGGTGTTGCAGCCATCAAGCCATCACCTTCAGTCACCTGATAATGAGTCTTGAAGGAGTTCAGGATGGAGATAGACAGGTGGCCTCTGCCAAGCTCTCAGCCCAATGTTGCCCCCTGATGGGGATTAGGATGGGAAAGCATAGGATGCTGGCCCCATGGCTGAGGTAGCAAAGGCATAATATCATTGTGCCTGGACTCTTGCTTCTTCCCATACAGAGAAAAGCACTAAATTCATTCACTTGAGATGCCACTTCATCAACGTGATCTTTGGATGTTCTGCCTACCTGATCTTTGCTGTAGAAATTCCTGTATGTATCCTGACTCCTCCTTGATCCTTTCCGAGCAGTCCCTCAGAGAGATCGGCAAGGCTGTTTTCTGGGCTATAATCCTCAGTTTTGTCTGCCAAATAAAACATAATTCTCAACTTTTAGGTTGTGTTTTTTTTCCCCAGTCAACATTAGAAATAAGAATTTTAACTCTAATTAAAGAGTAACAGTAAGATAAAAGGAAATTCTGTCTAAGGGCTGAGGGAGAAAACCCACAGAAGGCCACATTTGGCAGCAGTGCCGAATTCTTGGACGACCTGTGCTGTGCTGGCCCCTAGCCCCACCTCCAGTAGCAGTGGATTTGAGGGCAAACACCAGGCAGCCCTCTGAGTGCAGGTGGGGGGCTGTTCTTGGCGACAGGCAGTGGCGGGGCTTTCAGAGTCTGGATACGCAGGGACAGAGGCGTTCTGGGCACAGCATAATTGGGTCCAGGACAGGTTATCACCAGGAATATGGCAGGGCTGCAGGGGGACCACAGTCTGGTCCCCTGACTTGGGCAGGCTCCTTTCACAATGGAAGACATCTCCTGCCTCCCCTGCCTTCTCTGGGAGTTGCTAGAAGCCTCTTCCTCTTGCTTTACACCGTGCTCACTAAGAAGGAGACATGGGTAAAGGAATTCATGGTCATAAAGCATTACATGCAAGGATGTGTTTGGACTTGTGAGGTAAGTGACTGGTGACAGGGGCCAGGAGAAGTGGAGAGGGCCAGAATCAGAATTTAGAAAAAAGATTGGTGGCTCTTTTTCAGTCGCCATTTAAGAGGATCCTGGCAAATGACCTTTTTATTTCTGTTGACAAAAGACTCAAAAACTTTGATGTTTCTTCAGGGTATGCTGGCATATTAATTTGTTCATTTCTAAGTAAAGTAGAGCAATTTCTTATCTGTATTTTAAAAAATAAGTGCAAACCTTAGGGAGCGATATTCAAACAAGCCTGTCCACACAATGCAAAATAATGAAAATATTCAGCCTCTGGAAACCAGTAAAAGTAAGGCAATTCACAAACCCAGGGACAGCTTCTCAGGCTCTCTGCTGCTCTTCTTTATGATCCTCTTTCACTTGGTCATAGCGGAACCCTCATCTGTGGCCGCACCCACCCCCAGTGCCCAGGACAGCTCATGGAATCAACCCTCCTTTTCTGCACCCCCCACAGCTCACTCTCTTCTCACACTTTTTCTCTCTCCTACTTGCAGTGCTTTTCCTCTGTAGGCTCTCCATCTCCTCTTCTGCATCCTTATTTCCTTCTGGCTCATTTCCTAACTCAGCCTCTGAGAGTCCTTGAACTAGGTTGTCAGAAATGGGGAGGGGGAACGAGCCAGGGAACAGGTAGACCCCTCCTTCTCCTCACAGGGGTGGGTACAAGCGGAACACTCACAGGTGATAAATCCTGTCCCCATCACGTTGTCTTCTCATCAATCTTTGTTGACTCCTGCAAAGAGATATTCAATATTCAGTATTGAAATATTCTTCCAGAAGTTCCTTGAATTTACAGCCTAGGCTACCTTCTTCTTTCTCTTTACAGAGTGGTACCTAGTCTATTTATTGAATGTCAGCCAGGGGAACTGTGAGTGTGCTCACACACGCACAACCTCCCTCTCTAAAATCCTTGAATGTCTGCCAGAGCAGGTCCCAGGGGACCTCTGCCCCTCAGAACTGTGCTTGCAGTCACGTGTCCTCTGTGGCCAGAGACCCGCCTGTGTGGACCTGCAACCTGGAAGCATCACTGGGGACAGGAGACCCCGATCCCAGGCCTTCAGGACGATAAGAACATGAAGTTGCTAGGGTTTAAGTACATCTTCGTTCATTATTCTTTTAAGAAGTATATAGGGTTTTACTCCTTTAATGGAATTCAGCCTGGGCTTACTTTCTAAATATGGTGGTCATGTTCCTCAAGCTTCCTTTCTCTTCTGGATGCACAATAGGACAGGGCCCTCTGGGGGCCAGGTGATGGGCATTTCTGGACAGCGCTTCCAATCGCCCTTGCAAAGAGCGCTCTCCCATTGTCATGGTGTCTGGTCACGTGGGAGACGGTGTCTCCCCACCAGCCAGGCCACAATGGGATGACCATAGGGCAGAAAACCCAGTCCTCTGTGACTTACATGTCACTAGTGGAGAAATGATCTCTCACCTTTGTTGTTTTAAGACACTAAGATTTGGGGGTTCTTTGTTAAGGAAGCATAACCTTATACACCTCTGTTTAGCTCAGCTTCACCAATCCCCTAAATGAGGCAATTTCTTCTGTCCTAATGATAATGTGCTTTTTTTTTTTTTTTTTTTTAATCTTGGAAAGTATCTTAATTAACTACAGAATATCACATTGGTTGTGCAAACTTCCCCATCCTGTGATGTTTCTGCCATCATTTTTTTGGAAGAAAGATTTATGGAATTATATGTATATAATTATTTTTGTGGCGAAGACTCCCATTTACAGGCCATGACTTTGTGTTAAAATTACTGCAGAGAGCACATCTTCTCTAATTTTTTTTGCGCTGACGTCCAAGTGATTTCCTTCACTACCTCTCATCTACTCATTCATGCATGCATTCCTTCATTTAGGTTTTTGTCCAATAAACTGTACTGGATGCCAGGCACGGGGCTAGGCTGGGGGTGCCAGTGTGAATAAGACACCGTCTCTGTCATTATTCTTCTATTAAGGTATCAACCTGCTTCTTGTTTAGAAAGGCTAGTAAAACAGAAGGCTGTGTCTAAATAATATGCACTCAAGAGTTCCAGTGGTGGCTCAGTGGGTTAAGAACCTGACATAGTGTCCATTCCCAGCCTTGCTCAGTTGGTTAAGGATCCATTGTTGCTACAAGCTACAGCGTAGGTCACAGATGGGGTTCAGATCCAGGGTTGCTATGATTGTGGCATAGGCCTGCAGCTGCAGCTCCAATTTGACCCCTAGCCTGGGAAATTCCATATGCCACAGGTGTGTTACTAAAAAGAAAAAAAAAAATCTGCACTTAAACATATACAATGTCTTGAACATAATGAGCAGGTTTAAAGCTATTTCAAATTGCTAGGAAAATGTGTGTTATAGGCAGGGAGGTTCCTGTTGGTCCCACCCATTTTTATCCCTTACACACTTGAAATAACTACTTGGAGTACACTTAGTTAGCAAATGCCATCCCACTTAGTGGGGCAGCAGCACCCTCCAGTGGGTGAACTCACTCATTTCAGTCAAGTACTCCAGGGAGAGCTTGTGGGTGCCTGAAGTGTTACTTCCTACAGCTGAGTATTCAGTTGCACTTAAAAAAAACTGCAGAGATATTTATACCAAGACAAAAAGAAAAACATAATTATGGAAAAGCAACAGTAAAAGAACAGTAAGTTGGGCCCTAATTGTCAGGAAGACAGAGAATAACACATGTTAGAAATGCTGGAGTTCCCGTCATGACTCAGCAGAAATGAATCTGACTAGCATCCATGAGGACGCAGGTTCGATCCCTGGCCTTTCTCAGTGAGTTAAGGATCCAGTGTTGCTGTGAGCTGTGTGTGGTGTAGATTGCAGACAAGACTTGGATCTGGGGTTGCTGTGGCTGTGGTGTAGGCCAGCGGCTGTAGCTCTGATTGGACCTCCAGCTTGGGACCTTCCGTATGCCACAAGTGTGGCCCTAAATAAAAGACAAACTAACAAAAAGAAATGCCCTATGGTACAGGTGGTGAGATTTCAAGGTATGAAGTGAGGTGGGCAGGTCTGGAAATGACGACAGAATCTGGCCCACAGACATGCCTCCCTGGCTGGTTTCAGGGATGTGCTTCTATTCAGTCTGCCTTATCTTCTTTTTTTTTTTTTTTAAGGCTGCACCCATGGCATATGGAAGCTTCCAGGCCAGGGGTCGAATCAGAGCTGCAGCTGCCTTTGCCACAGCCACAGCAGCTTGGGATCCGAGTGACCTACACCACAGCACACGGAAATGCTGGATCCTTAAACCACTGAGTGAGGCCAGGAATTGAACCTGAGTCCTCATGGATACTAGTTGGGTTCATTACCATTGAGCCAAGATGGTAACTCCTGCCTTATCATAACTTTGATGAGAGGCTGTATGCCTGCTCTTTTCTCTCTGTCTCTGTGGGTATCCCCACATCTAGGTGATCCTAAGAGTGAAGTGTGACAGAGTATATTCTACAATGTATGCCACCCCTCAGTGTCATACTAACACCTGGAAAAATATGTCATTCTATAATACTACACTGAAACATTTAAATGTGAAACAAGATTTTATCATTCTTCTCCTATATTTGTCACAGAGGTGCTTTTGTTTGGAAAAAAGGTTTTAAAGGGCTTGTCATCCCACATTCCTGCCTGTACTTCACATGACATTTTGTTAGATCCTGAATTCAGAAACATCACAACTGGACTAGGTCCTAAGGGATGGAGCATGAGCTACCATTCTTTATGTTGATGTTATCCTGTACCTTGGCACTAGAATTGCTGTGTCCTACCTTTTTTTTTTTTTTTTTCCTTTGCCTAATAAACCTACACAGAAGCAGCTTTGATCATGAAGAGTGAGAAACAAGAGGGGAAGAGATGGAGATGCCGACAGAGAGTATGTGATGTTATGCCTCTGGTAGAGGCATTTTGCAGAAGCCAAGTGGAATGGCTACTATTTTGATACACATACTATTTACCATGTATTAAAATGGGATTTAAATATAGCAGAGAGAGTAACTACTATCTGAGAAGCCAGGGGTGAACCAGGGAAACAATGCTCATAAGAGCCACAGATGAAGAAAGTCATGCAAGTTAATTTCTGGCTTACTTTGTAGAGAATCCATTGGAAAACACATGTATACCCATAAGCATATGCATTAACCGTCTGCTCTAAAATCAAGAGCAGAAACATAAGCCTTTAGCCAATATATCCACTAAATGCTGAAAAGCACATTTTGATCCCTCATGGGTACCTTTTAAAGGCAAGAAGGAATAGCAGAAATGTGGAGAAGACCCACAACTCTGTGCTACTTAATGAGCGATGCTCTCACTCCAGCTGGCTAGCCTGGGATGGGAGGGCTACCTAGTTCCCAGGCAGATGAAAATTACCGTTTCTCATCAGACTTTGCTCATAATTCTTTAACTAATACAATCCTTAAACAGAAAAGCTAGTTTGAAGAGAAGAGCTCCCATCAGCCAGGCTCCTGCAGCCCTCTTGCATACATTGATTTTGAGATAGCAATGTTACATCATTGGACACTGGCAAAAGGTGTGAGATCAGGGTTGGAAAAAGATGAGCTGAAGGCTCTTTCCAACCCTCCTCCTTCCAGACTATCCAATGGAAATTTCTTGAGATAAAGATTAAGATTCTTGCTGTGTCAATTTCCAAGAATGTCACTGACACTCTTGGGGGTAAACTGGCTCATTTAAACTGCAGAACAGAGCACATTAGTAGTGGTGCCCTTCCTTGCTTACTGCCTCTGCATAGCTTTAGAGACTATAAGAGCCAAGGCCACCCCAATATCGTCTGCATACGTTATAGCCACTTAACAGCTCCTGATGTTTGTTGAGTGCCAGGAGTCTGCTGGCTGCCAGGATAAGTCAGAGAGCATACAGATACGTACCTTCTCACCTCTGTGCCATTCCTTGCACTGGAAAGCCTTCTATCTTTCAGTGTTTGTTCTACCTGAACTTCACAGCCAAGCTCAAGCTCCCACCAGCCCTGTGAATCTTTCATGTACCCCTGCTTTCTAGAAAACTTTCTTTACCACGTACTTGGTGTTTCACTGTATCCTGCCTGAGCTTCCCATTTACCTCCTCCCCCCAGCACAGCCCCAGTCATGGAAATTGCTCGGTAAACACTGTTGATGGATTATTTTCTACTGGATACTAGATCATTATTACAGGCAAATGAGACAATAAAAAGAAGTTGCTCTTGATGAACACGGATACAAGAAATGCGGCAAAAAATCAGGTATCTGGTAAGAATACTATAATCTGTTACAGGAAAGAGAAAAAAAAGCTTGGCCTTCACAGAAAAATAACAAAGCTTCTGTGAGATGCTATGATTTTGCAAGAACAGTTATGGTCTTCTTTAATTTGTTCTGAAAATTCTGTATTTGTACTTAAACTGTGTTTTATTTAGTCACAGCCTCAGTACTGGACTCTTTGACTAAATGACTGCTGTATGCAAAGAGGTTTTTCTCTGCCCAAAGCAATAACTAGATGTTTAAATAAAGGATAACTTTGCCAAAAGGATTCCGGTTGCCTGTCTATCACATGAATGAATTCCTCCAAAAACGGGCAATTTTTTCATTTGCTTTAATAGTGCTCAGGGCAGATAGCTGAGGGTCTTATGCTCATTAACCTTCCGCACATTTTATTTTGTTATGGGCCGTTAAAGAATGGGGTTGATTATTTTCATCTTTGTACAGTCATGCAGATGATGGGTTACTTCTTCAGACACATGCAGCTAAAAGACTCTTACTCTTTCCCAACTTTCCTTCCCAACTAATGGATTCTTTTTTTTATTACTACTTAATGAATTTTTCCAGTTCTTGGAATTTCTTCATTCAGGGCATGTTTATTACTACTTAATGAATTTTAGGTGTACAACAATCATCACAGCCAAATTTTACATCATGTCCATCCCAAACCCTCAGTTCATCCCCCCACACCCCAACCTGTCTCATTTGAAAACCATAAGTTTTGCAAAGTCTGTGAGTCAGTATCTGTTCTGCAAGGAAGTTCTTTGTGTCCATTTTTTAGATTCCACATGTCAGTGATAGTATTTGATGTTGGTGTCTCATTGTCTGACTGATTGCACTTAGCATGATAATTTCTAGGTCCATCCATGTTGCTACAAATGCCGTTATTTCTTTCTTTTTAATGGCTGAATAATGTTCCATTGTGTATATGTACCATAACTTCTTTATCCACTCCTCTGATGATGGACATTTAGGTTGTTTCCATGTTTTGGCTATCGCAAATAGTGCTGTAATGAACATTGGAGTACATGTGTCTTTTCGAGTCATGGTTTTCTCTGGATAGGTGCTGAGGAGTGAGACCAACTAATGGATTCTTGAAAAGCCATGGGGGCAAGGACCTCTTAAAACTCTCCAAGAAACAGTTTGAATAGTCATGGTATATTCTTGTCTAAAGTATAACCAAGACATAAAATAAAATCAAGTGAAAGACATAAGGAATCTTGTAGGAAAATTTTTCCAGTTCTTGGAATTTCTTCATTCAGGGAGTGTTTCTCTACAGCATTCAAAAGAACTGGCACAAAGACTCAGCCCCAGGGTTAGAGTAGGAATGTTGCAGCTGCCTGGTTGGATGTTGCAGTCATTAAATCCATGCAGATCAGCCCAACTACTTGAATCAGGAAGAATCGGGCCCTGCAGTCGTTAGAGCTGGTCCATTTGTGTTTAAATTAACTGAATAATAATGAATCAGCATAATTTGAACAAACTGAAACTAAGGACCATCCTGCAGCCATTTCAATATCTTCTAAATAAACTAAGTCACTTTCAAGACTTACAGAGCATTGGTATCCAAAGGTTTTGAACTTTGTTTAAGAAAACTTAAGGGAGCATTTCCATAATGCCTTGCAAATATCATATATTCAATGCTTAATATAGATCCTAACTAAGGGTTATTCTCCCTGATAAGCATATAACTTATTAGAGAGCACTTATTAATAATTTTATGTATATCCCTTCCCCATGAGGGACATTGGCTGAGGTGTCCTTTTAAAGGGGGGATGTTCCCAGGCCATACGACAATGCATTTGTTAACATTCAGTCAATGGGCAGTAACATGATTATTCTCATTGTCTCTTCCCATTTGAGTTCTTGGTCAAAATAGCAAACCGTGTTATCTTGGCTTGCCCACTCCATGCCTGTTCATTGCCTGGAAGCATTTGGGAAAGACTTGATCTAGTGCAAGAAATCCCTCCTTTTTCTTTTACTGTTTTTGTCTCTGGGATAAGCATACACAGTTTTCCTTCTGCTTTTTTCCACAGGTGGATCATGACCAATATCCACACCCTCTTGGGCAAAATAGGAGTGTGTGTGAGCTCTCAGGATTATTAGTTCTCAGGTGTAACTTTCAGAGGAGGGGTGTGGGTTATTTTTGGCATCTCTATATGTGCATGGAAGATGACCTTCCTGTTAAATCCTGTTGTCTTGGGAACTCAGCATTGAGTGATGCTGTCTTTGGATCAGAAGAGAAGGAGGAGATGAAGGCCTGTCTGTGGGACCAGCTGGCCTTCCTTCCATGGTGTCTGTGGTCATGGTTCTCCCCTGCCCTCCAAGCCTAGGCCAGGCTCCCACAGACAATACATCTTCTCTCCCAGTTTGGATACAGAACAGTAACACCTGTGTGGATGCAAGAGGATGGTCTGATGGGATGTAAGTCAAGGAAGATGCTACTACATGAGAGAGACCACATGTGTGAAAAGCACAGAAGACACTGTGTTTATAGAACAGGATGATCTAAAGCCCTGGGAGGCTGCAGATACAGGAAAGGACCAGTATTACATGGTAGAAGCTCTACAAACAGGAACTTTGAATTTACAACCAATTAATAGACACAACAAAAATGTTTATTCATCAGGTGAATAAACAAATATATATCCCACCACAGGACAGACTACCGTCACACACAACCTGGGCGAGTCTCCAGGAGTTATGTGGAGAGGGAAAAAAGCCACTTACCAAAGTCACATAGTACCTGATTCCAGTCATGTAGTATTTTTGAAATGATGGAATTATAGAAATGGAGAACAGACTACCAGAGTCAAGGACAGGATGGGGGAGGAAGGGAAGAGGGTTCTTGTGGAGTTAGCGTGTTGTGTATCTTGACGAGATCCACATCAACATCCTTGTTGCCATCACTATGCTATGATTTTTTCACGTTGCTGCTCTTGGGGAAAATTGGGTAAATATTTCATGGGATCTCTCCATTATGTCTTAAAGTTTGTGTGACTCTAGATTATCTTGAAGTTGAAAGTTGACTTATAAAAATTTGTGATAATGGGAGAATGAGAAGAAGAAAATACCACCAAGTGGAGTAAATTGCTTAGAAATCATCCACCACTTCTTAGCTGTAAATAGAAGGGGAAATTGTGCTAAGCATTTCTTCACCATGAAAGCAATGTGTGGGAGACAATCTAGGATGGGGAACTCATTGATAATATTGATTACTGTAGCCAAAGTCAGGTGGAGTCTTGGGGTGATTAAGTATCATCACTAAGGAGTTCCCGTCGTGGCGCAGTGGTTAACGAATCCGACTAGGAACCATGAGATTGCGGGTTCGGTCCCTGCCCTTGCTCAGTGGGTTAACGATCCAGCGTTGCCGGGAGCTGTGGTAAGTTGCAGACGTGGCTCGGATCCTGCGTTGCTGTGGCTCTGGCGTAGGCTGGTGGCTACAGCTCCGATTCAACCCCTAGCCTGGGAACCTCCATATGCCACGGGAGCGGCCCAAGAAATGGCAAAAAGACAAAAAAAAAAAAAAGTATCATCACTAATTGTGTTATTGTTAAATTAGGGGTTATTTTCAGCTGCTTACTTCTCTGTCATTTTTCTTCTGCACTTTATTTATATCAAAAATATTACTAACCCTACTGTATAAGGGGAAAAAAAATCTTAGTTCAGTTCAAGGTATATTTATAAAGGTACTAAGACTCAAATCTACATGATTCAAAACTGAGGATTATTTCTAAGACTCCACTATAAAATTGATGGAAAATAGAATTCTACTGTTATATTTATTCCAAAATGAAAGTGATCTTTAGTGATTTGAGTGAAGATTACTGCATTATAAAATGTTATTGCTGGTTACTTACAATTTGGGAAGTCTGGTAATAAAAAATCACTTCAAAACCTACAACTGACTTGGGGGATGATTTATATTTGAAATTTTTCAGATAGAAAATAACCTATTTAGGGAGTTCCTGTTGTGGCTCAGTGGAAATGAACCCGAAGAGTATCCATGAGGATGAGGGTTTGATCCCTGGCCTTGTTCAGTGCGTTAAGGATCAGGCATTACTGTGAGCTCTTGTGTAGGTCACAGATGTGACTTGGATCTGGCATTGCTGTGGCTGTGGCTGTAGCTGGCTACAGCTTTGATTGGACCCCTAGCCTGGGAGCTTCCATATGCCGCAGGTGAAGCCCAAAAAAGCAAAAAAAAAAAAAAAAAAAAAAAAAAGGAAATAAACTATTTAAACTTTAGTCACAACATAGTATGCAAATCTTCCCTCAGCATAACATCATCTGACCTCACACAGTTCTTAGATGAGAAAGAGATTATTTGTATTTATAAAACACTTTTCTTTTTCTGAAAAGAAAAGCCTCCCTTACCCATCTCTGTGTCCCCCATGGAGCTTTATATATAGGAGATTTATACAGCTTTATAGCAGATATTTGTTGAATTAAATTGAATTTTCTTCAATGGCAGTTATAACAGCTCTCATGGAAGTAGAATAAACAAAAAATTCCAGGTATTTGCACAGGTAAAAAAAAGTCGGGAAACATGTAATTCATGTGGTGTAAGAATAATTACTTCTTCCACACAACTCTCTCTCTTTCCTGCCTCTCTCCCCCAGTTTGTGGAAATACTAAATACTTAATCTTTGGGATGGTGTGAGCCTACACATGGAAGTGAATTGAAACATCGATGTAAGAGATGTTTTCTATTTTTTCTTCGTTTTTCATTGTCTTCTTTTACCTAGCTCTGGTCCTACCCAGTGACTCAGTATAAATGTCCTTTCAAAGAGAAGTATTCTTTTATAAAAGAAAGTCAAATAGTTATTTCATGTTCTTATATAATAAACAGACTTGATTTTCCAGGTGTTCCCCCAGCCCCCAATTTAAAAATCTCATTTAGAAAGAGGCAGAGCAGCCCTTAGCAGACTCCAATCCCTGCTGGCATTTACCATCTGGAACATTTTCTTGGAGATTGTAACATAGATTTTTGAATGTCAGAGCCAGGAAAACATCTTGCTAGAGAGACATTTTAGGTGCCAATCATCATTAAAATAAAGATCCTGGGTGGCTTAAGTCAATTCCCAGGAATGCAGGAACTCCTGCCCATTAGTATTAGGTTTGCATGCATTTAGCGGAAAGTGGGCCAACCTGGGGGTCCAGGCCTACTGTGAGGGGGTTAAAACCTGTCAGTCCCTCATCTTTCCTGTGACCTTTACCTCTGAGCTCTAGTCATTTAAAATGGTTTATTAAATTCTTGTATTAAAAGACTACTTAAGAATTCACAGTTCATTTTCCAACGCCACTGTCATAGAGAAACAGCTGAAAGATGTAGCATATCTAAATGTCTGTCATACCATGTTATCATGGTATTCTTTTATTATTATTATTAAAGTATAGTTGATTTACAATGTTTCTGCAGTTTCTGTTGTATAGCAAAGAGACCCAGTCACACACAGTTCCCTGTGCTATACAGTAGGGCCCCATTGCCCCTTCATTCCAAAAGTACCAGGTTGCATCCAAATATCCCAAACTCCCCGTCCATCCCACTCCCTCCACCCCAGGAACCACAAATCTGCTTTCCTTGGCCTTGATCTCTTTCTGTTTTATAGATAGGATCATCTGTGCCATATTTTATATTTCATAAGTAAGTGTGATCAAATGATATTTATCTTTCTCTTTCTGGTTTACTTCACTTAGTATAATAATCTCTAGTTCCATCAATGCTGCTGCATATGGCATTATTTTGTCTTTTTTATGGCCAAGTAGTATTCCATTGCATATATGTGCCATATCATCTTAATTCATTCATCTTTTGATGGACATTATGTTGTTTCCATGTCTTGGTTATTTTGAATAGTGCTGTGATGAACATAGGGGTGCATGTATCTTTTTGAATGAATGCTTTGTCCAGATATATGCCCAGGAGTGGGATTGCTGGATCATACAACAGTTCTGCCTTTAGTTTTCTGAGGTACCGCCATACTGTTTTCCACAGAAGTTGTACCAATTTACATCCCCAACAATAGTGAAGGAGGGTACCCTTTTCCCCACACCCACTCCAGCATTTGTTATTTGTTAATTTGTCAATGATGGTCATTCTGACTGGTATGAGGTGGTACTTCATGGCAGTTTTGGTTTGCATTTCTCTAATAATTAGTGACATTGAGCAGTTTTTTATATGCCTGTTGGCCATCTGCATGTCTTCTTTGGAGAAATGTCTGTTTAGGTCTTCTGCCCAGTTTTCAATTGGGTTGTTTGGTTTTTTCGTTGTAGAGTTGTATGACTTGTTTCTATATTTTGGAGATTAAACCCTTGTCTATTGCATCACTTGCAAAGATTTTCTCTCATTCTAAGGGTTGTCTTCATTTTGTTAATGGTTTTCTTGGCAGTGAGAAAACTTTTGAGTTTAATTAGATTCCATTGGTTTAATTTTGTCTTTATTGTCATTATTCTGGGAGGTGGATTTATGTCAAAGAGTGTTCTGCCTATGTTTTCCTCTATGAGTTTTATAATACCTGGCCTTATATTTATATCTTTAATCCATTTTGAGTTTATTTTTGTGTATGATGTTGGAGAGTGTTCTCATTTCATTCTTTTCCATGTAGTTGTCCAGTATTCCCAGCACCACTTATTGAAGAGACCACCTTTCCTCCACTGTATGTTCTTGTCTCCTTTGTCATAAATTAGTTGACCATAGTGTTTGGGTTTATTTCTGGGCTTTGTATCCTGTTCCATTGATCTCTATTTCTGTTTTTGTGCCAGTACCATATTGTTTTGATATATTGTAGTGTTCTAATCCCAGCAATTTCCCACCCAAAAACCCAGTCACAAAGGAAATTGCTTTCCTATCTCACAGAGTATGATTAAAGGGTACACCCATCCCCAAAGAGCAGCTCCACCCTCCTCTTTTTTTCTTACTGAGAAGCTCTGGGCCAGGCTGTCACTGATGACATAGGGACCCTAAGCAGTGTAATCCTCCAGTGCCACCGTGATGCAGGATCCCAGCTACAGCTCACGATAACACCTGATCATTAACCCACCAAGGGAGGCCAAGGATGGAATCGCATCCTCATGGATACCAGCTGGGTTTGTTTCCACTGAGCCAAAACAGGAACACCTGTAATGACTTTTATTAGGAAACAACTGTGCTCCATCCCTCACTTTAAGCATGAGGTATGCTTCTTCTGAGTCTGTGAGAAACAGCCCCTGGGAGACTGGACCACAGTGGCTGTCTACTGGAGAGCATACGGTGTCCCAAGCTGCAATGCTAATATCCACTGAGGGTAAAGAGCATACATAGAAAACAGCAGCCTGGGGCACTAGGACCCATGAAAGAAAGCGGCTTTATGTGGCTTCAAAGCCTACAAAGATGCAGTGGAAATGCTTGCAGGTCCCTATGCTGCATGCAGAGGATGAGGAGGGGTGGGGTGCTGGGGAAAGGAGTGCACAGGGAAGATCTCAGTGTTAGGACAGTGATTTGAGTTCTCTATGAGAGCTGGTTATGTATTGATTTTTTATGATTTCAGTTTAAAAATGCCCAATTTGAATACATGCAACAACTCACTAAGTCCCTCTGAGTAGCATATATGAAAGTAAAAGCACTCTTGTGAAGAAAGGCCTTGAACTTCTGGGCCAGTGTGTGGTGCAAAAAGAGACCCTCAGGGTCTACCACAGCTGTGGACATTTTTTTTTTTAAATGGAATTTCTACCTCTGGAGATGGAACTGCTTTTACTTTGAGACAGAGTTAGACTCTAATGGAGAGGGTGCATTTAAGGTGTATGTGAATTTGAGAAGTTACTCTGTTCTCTGGAACCTCTGTACTTAGTTCCTTACCTGTAATCTGGGAATAATACCATTTAACTCATAGAGCTCTTGAAAAGATTAAATGAAACTGTCCACAAAATGCTGCTATCAAAGTGGTGAGCAAGCGGCAGGGACTCTATAAATAATAGTTTTCTTTCCTGCTCAGAATTCTATAAAAAAGTATGTAATGAGGCTCAAAAAGTTACATGATTTGCAGCATAATTCTGTGGTAGGTGATGCTTTTGTTTTGTTTTGTTTGTTTTCACATCCCCCAATGGGGAGCAGCCAGACTGGGAAGCTGCGGTACTGAGAATTAAGAGGCCTTGTTCAGGCACCCCTGGGAAGTGCTGTGTGATCAGGGGGTGACTCTGCCTCCCAGTTGTCTTCAGTATTTGTGAAAAGAGCCAGGTGACCTGACAATCTGTCGACCACTCTAGCTTTCAAATTCTATGGGGGCATATGATTTGGAAATGTAGACTCCTCAATAATGGCAAACAAAGTATTAGTTCTTGACCAAAGACGTACTTAGATTTACGAAATTTGGAGTATTCCAAGACTCCTAGGTTATGACCTTCAAGTAAGAAATGATTAGTTGTTTCATTCCAGGTTGCTACAGAGCTGTGGAAGAACAAAGTGGTGGATGGAATTTTTTTCCGGTGATGCTGAGTGAACTCCTTGTTTTCCAGAGCATGCAGCCCACACTGAACTCATCTCCCAGCTGGTCCCACTTCACCATACGTTCACTCATTCACTTTTTTTTTCTTTTGCTTGTTAGGGCCACACCTGCAGCATATAGAAGTTCTCAGGCTAGGGGTTCAATTGGAGCTGCAACTGCCATCCTATACCATGGCCACAGCAATGAGGGATCCAAGCTATGTCTGTGACTTACACCACAGTTCATGGCAATGCCATATCCTTAACTCACTAAGTGAGGCCAGGGAGCGAACCCACATCCTCATGGTTCCTAGTTGGGTTCTTAACCCCCGAGCCACAACAGGAACTCCCTAGATATAATTAAATTAAGGATCTTGAGGTGGTATCCTCAGGGTTATTCAGATGGGCTCTATTCCAATGACAAGGGTTCTTACAAGACTGAAGGAAGACACAGAAACAGAGGAGATGGGAGAGATTGAAGTCTGGTTGAGTGAGGAAAGAGGGATGGAGTGAGGTTGAGTGAGAAGAGAAGGATGGAGTGAGGCTAAGTGAGGAGGCAGAAATGGGGTGAGGCTCAGTGAGGGGTAGTGGTCGGGTAAGGTGAGTGAAGAGGCAGGAACAGGGTGAGGCTGGGGCTATAGGTGTGAATTTGAGGGTGGGAGTATGCAGATCAACATATAAATTCCAAGACCAGAAGGGAGCACATAAGGAGGCGTCAGAGCAGCAGGGTATCCCCTGCCTGGTGTGCTGGTCCCCATCTTCGTGGTCAACTTCTCACTCTCAGGATTTTCCTCTTACCTCCTGGGAACCACTTTGAGCCTCCTGTTTAAAGCCATCCCTCCTCTCTTGCTCCTACTTCATTTTTCTCCTCATTGCTATTCTCTGAAGCTCTATGATGCTTGCTTATTCATGTATCCATCTATCTGCCCTTCCTGGGATATCAGCTCCATGAAGATAGGGTTTTTGTCTATTTGGGTCACCGGTGCTTCACATTTGCTTAATAAATGCTGAATGAATGAATGGAGTGAGGGTAGCATAGACACGGGAGATTTTTGTAAAATCAGCAGGAAATGAAGAGCAAGGCTGGATGCTGAATGCTGATGGGATGGAGCTAGTAGAAAGAGGGAGGTCAAAGACAGAGGGAAGGAAGTTCCCATTGTAGCTCAGTGGTAATGAGCCTGACTAGTATCCATGAGGATGTGAGTTCAATCCCTGGCCTCGCTCGTTGGATTTAGGATCTGGCTTTGCCGTGAGCTGTGGTATAGGTCATAGACATGGCTTGGATCCCAGAGTCGCTATGTCTGTGATGTAAGCTGGCAGCTAGAACACTGTTTCAACACCTAGTATGGAAACTTCCATATGCTGCAGGTACAGCCCTAAAAAGAAAACAAACAAACAAAAAACAGAGGGCAGAAGAGAAATCTGCAATGTCCTGATGTCCCCAAGGGGGTGGCAGGGATTGGATCTGAGCACAGGGGAAGGGACTGATCCCAGGAAGGCAGTGGATTTCTTTCATCATTATTAAAGGAAGAGGAAAGGTTGGCAGATGTGTGTCTTAGGTTTGGAGGCAGGAAGGTGAGAACATCAGACTTCCGGTGATGCTTACCTGTGCCAGCTGTGCTGAACGGTCTGGTGACAGGTGCAGGGAGGGCTGAGGGCTGGACTCAAACAGAGATGAGGCTTTATTTGTGGACAGGACAGAGGAACAAAGGAGAAAGGGCATTTGGCACAAGGTTGGATGAAACTGTGGGCTAAGGATTTAAGTGTAAACAGTGCAGACGGAAGGCGCAAGTTCATGGGAGGGAGTCCTTATCACAGAGCTTAGTGCAGAGCAGAGGAGAGTGAGGACAGAAGGGAGAAAGTACCAGGGACTATAGCATAATAGGATAAGACCAAAGAACTGAGGTGGAAGTTGATTTTTTTCAGCTTTTAAATTTTTAAACATTTTATAATTTTTTATACAATTTTAAAGTTACACTCCATTTACAGTTCTTAAAAATTATTGGCTATATTCCCTGTGTTGTACAATACATCCTTATAGCCTATCTTATGCATAACAGTTTATACCTCCCACAGTACCACCCCTACATGTTCCCCCTCCCCCTGGTAACTGCTAATTTGTTCTCTGTATCTGTGAGTCTGTTTCTTTTTTGTCATTCTTGTTGTATTCACTGGTTTGTTATATTTTTTTAGGTTCCTCATATCACTGATATCATACAGTATTTGTTTTTCCCATCTGACTTATTTCACTTAATGTAAGGCCCTTTAAGTCCATCCCTGCTTCTGCAAATCAAAATTTCATTCTGAGTAGTTTTCAGTGGTGTGTAGTATATATGTGCCATATCTTCTTTATCCATTCATCTGTTGATGGACTCTTAGGTTGCTTCCATATCTTGGCCATTGTAAATAACACTGCTATGAACATAGGGGTCATGTATATTTTTGAATTAGTGTTTTTGTTTTTGTTTTCAGATATATACTCAGTAGTGGAATTGCTGGGTCATTTGGTAGTTCTCTTTTTTTTTTTTTTGTCCATTTTTAGGGCTGCACCCATGGCCACAGCCACAGCAACACCGGATCCAAGCCACATCTGCAACCTACACTCCAGCTCATAGCAATGCCAGATCCTTAAGCCACTGAGGGAGGCCAGGGATTGAATCCACATCCTCATGGATGCTAGTCAGTTTCTTAACCTGATGAACCACAACAGGAACTCCTTGGTAGTTCTACTTTTAGTTTTTTTGGAAACCTCTATACTCTTTTCCACAGTGGCTGTACCAATTTACATTCCCAAAAACAGTGTACAATGTTCCATTTTCTCCATATCCTCACCAACATTTGTCATTTGTGGAGTCTTTGGTAATAGCCATTCTGACAGGCATGAGCTGATATTTCACTGTGGTTTTGATTTGCATTTCTCTGATTATTGGCAATGTTGAGCATCTTTTCATGTGCCTACTGCCAATCTGCATTTCCTCTTTAGAAAAATGTCTATTAAGTTCTTCTGTCCATTTTTCAGCTGGGTTGCTTTATTTTCTGATATTGACTTGTATGAGGTGTTTACATGTTGGATATTAACCCCTTATCTGTCTTATCACTTACAAATTCCTTCTCCCATTCAGTAACTTTTGCCAATAGTTTGCTTTGCTATGCAAAAGATTTTAAGTTAAATTAGGTCCCACTTTTTCATTTTTTGGTTGTATTTTATTTACTTTAGGAGATGGATCCAAAAAATATTGCTTTGATTTATGTCAAAGAATGCTCTGCCTATGTTTTCCCCTAGATACTTTATAGTATCTGGTCTTACATTTCAGTCTTTAATGTATTTTGAGGGTATATTTGTATATGGTATTAGAGAGTGTTCTAATTTCATTCTTTTACATGTAGCTGTCAAGTTTGCCAAGCACCACTTATTGAAGAGACTGTCTTTTGTCCACTGTATATCCTTGCCTCATTCATCATAGATTAATTGACCATCAATGTGAGGGTTTATTTCTGGGCTTTCTGTCCTGTTGTACTGATCTGTATTTCTGTTTTTTGTGCCAGGACCATACTGTTTTGGTGATTGTAGCTTTGTAGTTTAGCCTGAAGTGAGGGATACTAATTCCTCCAGCTCTGTTCTTCTTTCTCAAGATTGTTTGGCTGTCAAGTTCTTTGTGTTTTTACAGAATTTTAAAAACATTTTGTTCTATTAAGAGATCAGCAACTTAGTCATATCTACATAGATATAGATTGCTATGTACAGTATAGAGAATAAGAGAATATAGTAAATCACTATGTATTATCTGTGTATGGTGACATTGTGACTAGACAGTGTGGTGATCATTGTAAAATGTATAGAAATGCCAAATCACTGTGTTATGTAACAGGAACTTACGTAGTGTTGCAGACAAACTCGGAGTAAAAGGGATCAGACTTGTGCTTACCAAAGGCAGTGGGTTGGGAGAGGGGAAACTGGATGAAGGTAGTCAAATTATAAAATAAATAATTTGGTCAGTTATAATATAAATAAATACTAGGGATATATAACATGATAAATATAATCAACACTGCTATATGTTATATATGAAAGTTGAGAGTAAATCCTGAGTTATCACAAGAATTTTTTTTCTATTTCTTAATGTATCTGTATGAGATGATGAATGCACTAAACTTATTGTGATAATCATTTCATGACTTAAGTCAAATCATGCTGTACACCTTAAACTTACACAGTTCTGTGTGTCAATTATATCAATAAAACTGGAAGGAAAAAATGTTTTGTTCTAGTTCTGTGAAAAATACCATTGGTAATTTGATAGGGATTGCATTAAATTTATAGATTGTCTTGGATAGTATGTCATTTTAATAATATTGATTCTTCCAATCTAAGAAATGGTATGTGTTTCTACCTGTTTTGTGTTACCTTCAAGTTCTTTCATCAGCATTTTATAGTTTTCACAGTGCAGTTCTTTTGCCTCCTTAGGTAAGTTTATTTCTAGGAATTTTATTTTATTTTTTGATGTGTTGGTAAATGGGATTGTTTCCTTAATTTCTCTCTGTAACCTTTCATGTTTAGTGTATAGACATACAGCAGATTTCTCTGTGTTAATTTTGTATCCTGCAACTTTACCAAATTCATCCATAAGCTCTAGTAGTTTTCAGTGAAGTCTTTAGGATTTTCTAGGTATAGCATCATGTCATCTGCAAACAGTGAAAAATTTACTTCTTACTTTCCAATTTGGATTCTTTTTATTTCCTTTTCTTCTCTTGCCATGGCTAGGACTTTCAAAATTATGTTGAATAAATGGCGAGAGTGGACATCCTTGTCTTATTCCTGATCTTAAAGGAAATATTATCAGGTGTTCACAATTGAGTATGAAATTAGCTGTGGGTTTGTCATATATGGACTTTATTATGTTAAGGAAGTTTCCCTCTATGCTCACCTTATGGAGTTTTTATCCCAGATGGGTATTGAAGAAGTTGATTGGGAGGTAGGAGAGGAGATTGTGACTACAGAAAGGATTAAAGGTTCTTCTGGGTGCCAGGATTCAACAGTGATCCCAGTGAGATCTTGGGGTAGCTTTCTTATGTGGGGTGAAAGACGTCATTTATTTACTCACTTTAATTTTTTATTATAATTTATCAATGTTTTGTTAATTTCAACTGTACACAAAGTGACCCAGGTATACATATATATATATATATATATATATTCTTTTTCTTCGTATTATCCTTCATCATGTCCCATCACAAGTGATTAGATATAGTTCCCTGTACTATACAGCAGGATCTCATTGCTTATCCACTCCAAGTGCTATAGTTTGCATCTACTAATCCCAAACTCCTATTCCATCCCACTCCCTCCCCCTGCCCTTGGCAACCACAAGTCTATTCTCCAAGCCCATGAGTTTGTCTCTTTTCTGTAGATAGCTTCATTTGTGCCTTACCTTAGATCCCAGATATAAGTGATCTCATACAATATTTGTCTTTTGAAAGAGGTCATTTAAATGTGTTGAAAAACTCAGAAGCCATGTCATTGAGCAAGTCATCTACTCAAATATTGAGTCATCCAGGACAATGGAAGGACATCGAAGTCTTAAATGGGTATGGAGCAGTGGCCTGGAGTTCAACAGAAAACATACATCTCCCCCAAAAATATGGAGAAAAATGAAAAGGAGGAGTGGCTAGGTCTTGAAGGAACAAAAGAATGAGGAGAGAGGGAGCATGAAGGACAAGGGGACTTGATAGTTGGAGAAGTTCAAGCTTCAGAATTTCAACCTGAGCCAATCTTCAGATTCTGTGGAGCTGGGGAAAGAGCAGTCTTTACTGGAAAGGGAAACAGGGGAAGTGCGGCCTTGGGCAGAGCCAGTGGAGTGGGATTTCCAGGGTGAAGACTGGGCACAGGAGAGTTTGGAAACCCATGACTGAATCTCCAGAGAATAGGGGAGGGGTAGAAGGAGGCCAGGGAGGATGTAGTAAGACATTTGCCTTTTTCATCAGGATTACTCTTTCTTTTAGACATTGTTTCTGACTCTCTGATCATCTCTTGAGGTGATTCCTTGTGTCTGCTCCCCCCGTCACCTCATCCATCTCCTAAGTGTTCTTCAAGGGGACTTTCCTTCCCTCATTTGCAAGCCTCTATTCCTTATAAAATTCAAGTTGCTTCTATCACCTTAAACTTACTTTCAAATTTTATTTGGCTTTTTTCTTTGGTCTTTTTAGGGCCACACCCATAGCATATGGAAGTTCCCGGGCTAGGGTTCTAATCAGAGCTGTATTCACTGGCCTATGCCACAGCCAGAGCAACTTAGAATCCAAGCCACATTTGTGACCTACACCATAGCTCACAGCAACGCTGGATCCTTAACCCACTGAGTGAGGCCTGGCATCCTCATGGATACTAGTTGGGTTCGTTACCACTGAACCACAATGGGAACTCCAAATTTATTTGACTTTTAATTCTTTCCTTGGATATTTGATTAAATTTTAGACATTTCAGAGGAAGATCTAGGAAAATGTGATTATCTCCATGATGAAAAGGGAGCCATTCTCTCTCTTGTATCTTTTTGAGGAACTTTAGCTCTTCCCTCCCTCCCTCTACCCTTTCTTTCTTTCTCTCTTTGTCCTAAAGATAACATTGCCTATCAGCAGTCCTCCATGAGTGCCCTATTATTTTAATTGCTACCTTTCCCTCAGCATGTTAAAGCACTTCCTTCCTTTCCTTGACACAGTATAGAGGACCAATAGCCACAAATTTTGCTTTGATGGAGGGTTGGCCGGTGTTATTTCTGAAACTAAAATGTGTTTACCCTAATGAGTGGACTTACATTCACAGAAAGGATTCTGGTTTGAGGGAGAAAGCCATGCTGAACTAAATAAGATAATTGGGGTCCTACTATCCAAATGAAATAAATCTTATGAATGCAGAATGATAATCTTCAGTAACATCTCCTGATTTAATTATGCAAAATAAATATAGATGGACTCCCCGTTTACTCTTTCCTGTATTTCTAATCATTATATGATGCACTCCCTATTTCTAGAGGGGAATCTAAGATATTTGCAATCATGTTCTACAAGGGATTTCTAATGTTTCAAATCTTGCAACATTTTTTTTTTTAACATAAAATAGAGTAAGGTACCATCTGGGTGTAATACCAGGATAAGTGTAAGGTTATAATGTGGAAGAATTGTGGAAGCATTTTCGCATTTCTTTTCCTCATGTTATCTTACCTACTTTAACATATACTTTAGGGTTTTATTTGTTTGTTTGTTTGTTTGTTTTTATGGCCACACCCAGGGCATATGTAAGTTCCCAGGCCAGGGATAGATACTGAGCTACAGCTGCAACCTACGTGGCAATGCTGGACTCTTTTAACTCACTGTTCTGGCCTGGGGTTTGAATCCGTGTCTCCACAGCTGCCTGAGCCACTGCAGTCAGATTCTTAATTCACTGCATCACAGCCAGGACTTCTACCTTAGGGTTTTAAAGCAGGCGGTGTAGTTATTGCTCTGTTTTAAATAAACGCTTAAATGCATTTTGTATATTGTCTCCTTCTAGACACCTTAGTACACTAATGAGTGACATAAATAAACAGACACATTTGAAGTGTGAACTTACTATAATCAAGTATTTTATTCTTGAGGAGACAGTTGGGTTAATATTTTTATGTTCTCTGTGTGTAGCATCAACTCTGTTCCCCCTCCTTGCTAAGTATCAGCAGTTGTCTTGAATGAACAGGTTATTTAATTTCCTTACAAGTTTGATTTTACAGTTGTTACGTAAATATTGAATTATTTTCATGTGAGAATGTCTCACAGTTAAAGCAGGCATCCTATCCACCTGAGTTTTCTGTCTTCCAGGTTTAAACATTCCCAGAGTTTCCTTCATAAGCATACACTTTTTTTTTTTTTTTTTTTTTTTTTGTCTTCTGTCTTTTTAGGGCCTCACCCACAGCATATGGAGGTTCCCAGTCCAGGGGTCTAATCGGAGCTGTAGCTGCCGGCCAACACCACAGCCACAGCAATGCGGAATCCAAGCCGTGTCTGTGACCCACACTACAGCTTACGGCAACCTCATATCCTTAACCAACTGAGCGAGGCCAGGAGTCAAACCTGCATCCTCATGGACACCAGTCGGGTTCATTAACCACTGAGCTACAACAGGAAATCCTATAAGTATAGTTTTTAATGTTCTGATTATCTTTGAACAAATCTGTTTGCTAATTTCTGATTTAAAGTTTAACACCTTGATCCATGTATAATACTCTTAATAAGGTCTGACGAATGAACAAGAGGTTTTCCCTTGATATGCTTTACTATTATTACTAACATAGTAAGTTTTGTATTAGTTGGTTTATGTTGTCATTATACCATTTATTTATATTTTATTCGCTGTCAACTAGAGCTCTTAAGGTTTTTAAAATTCCTGTTAATGAGTAATAACCACAACAGATGTAGCTAACAGAGTGCTTTATAGCTGACGAGAAGTATTTTAAACACTTTGCAAGATTAACAATTTTAATCCTGCAGTAACCTTGGAGTTCCAGTAGTGGCTCAGTGGTTAACAAACCAGACTAGTATCCATGGGGATGTGGGTTTGATCCGTGCCTTCACTCAGTGGCTTAAGGATCTGGCGTTGCCATGAGCTGTGGAGTAGGTCACAGAGGCAGCTTGGATCTGACTTTACTGTGGCTGTGGGGTAGGCCAGCGGTTACAGCTCCAATTTCACCCCTAGCCTGGGAACTTCCATATGCTGTGGGTTCAGTCCTAAAAAGACAAAAACAAAAAACAAAAAGAACCCAGTTTTAATCCTTCAGTAACCTTATGAATTAGGTATGATTATCTTTCAGTGTTTAAAGGTGAATAAATTTAGACAAGATCCTGGAGTTAGCAGGTGGTAGAACTGGATTAAAAGTTAGGTAGTCTGAATCCAGACTCACGCTCTTTTCTTGAAGTTACTCTTTCTCTATGATTGGATTTACATACTCAGAAACTCAAGATTCGGCATAATTTTAGATTTACAGGAAAGTTGCAAAGAATTACAGAGAGTTCCCATAAATTGCACCCGGTTTTTCCTATTTTAACATCTTACATAACCACTTATAAAAACTAAGAACCCCACATTGGTGTATTACTCTTCATTAAATTCTAGACTTCAGTTTTTTCTGGTCTTGCTTACAGCATGCAGAAATTCCCGGGCAAGGGATTGAACCTGTACCAAGACAGTGATAATGCCTGATCCTTAACCTCCTGAGCCACAAGGGAACCCCACTCAAGACTTCATTTGAATTTCACCAGTTTTCCCACTAGTATCCTTTTCTCTGTCCCCAGGTATCAACTAAGACACCATTACACATAGTTTTCTCTGGTCTGTGGCTGCTTCTCAGGCTGCCCTTGTTTTTGCTGACTTTGGCAGTTTTGAGGAATACTTTTTAGGCATTTTGTAGAATGTCTTTCCGTCTGGGCTTGTCTGATTTTTCTCTCTCATTATGAGACTGGATTTATGAATTTTGGGAACGGGGCCATAATGGGGACATGCCCTTCTCATCTCATCATTTCAGAAGTCCACACTATCAGTACCATCATCACTGGTGATGTTCACCCCAACCACCTGTCCGAGGTAGTGTTTTCCAGGCTCCTCCACAGTAAAGTCACTTTTTTCCCCCTCCTTTCAACATTCTGTTCTTGGGGGACAATTCACTAAGTGGAACCCAGGCTCTAGAGACCAAGGATAGAATTCTTTTTAATCTACAATTTTCAGATTATAATGTAAACATGTCCCCCCAATCATTTCATGGATCCACAAAGGGTATAAGGGTATAAGTGGCTTAAAGATATCAAAGAAAGGCATGATTATTATGCCTTTTATGAACAACACGAAGCCAAGAGGGATCAGGCAGACATTTACCAAGGCCTCCATATAGGAATATTTAAACAGGTATTTTTTTGTTTTTCTTTTAAGGGGTGGGTGCAGCATATGGAGGTCCACTGGCTAGGGGTCAAATTGGAACTGCAGCTGCTGGTGTACACCACAGCCACAGCAACTTGGGATCTGAGCCACTTCTATGACCTATACCACAGTTCATGGCAATGCTGGATCCTTAACCCACTGAGAGAGGCCAGGGATTGAAAGTGCATCCTCATGGGTACTGGTCAGGTTTTGTTACCAATGAGCCATGACAGCACTCCATAAATGGGTATTTTTTAAATTAGAGATTTTGATCCAGTGTTTCCCAAAGTTGGTTATGCAAAAATACTAGTTTTGGGATAAGTTAATTGCCATTACCTGAATTAAGGAATCCATTACCAAATAAATATAAAAAACATTGGTAAGACAACAGTAGCAATTTTTCTTCATTGAGTACTTTTCAGAGCTTTAAAAATGCCTTTATGCATTGTACCTCTCCAAGAGAATATAATATGTGGTGTTCCAACATTTTTTCTTTCTTCTTCTTTTTTTTTTTAATGGTCTCACCTGCAGCATATGGAAGTTCCCTGGCTGGGGATTGAATCTGAGCCACACCGGTGACCTATGCCACAGTTGTGGCAATGATGGATCCTTTAACTCTGCTATGCCAGGCTAGGGATTGAACCTGCACCTCTGCATCAACCTAAACCACTGCAGTCAGATTCTTAACCCACTGTGCCACAGCAGGAACTCCACACAGTGTTTTCAATTTTGTATGATATCGTAACACTTAGAGGATTAGAGCACCCCAAGGAACTAGCATTTATGAAAACATTCCAGGAATAGCTGCTTCACCTTAGATCCCATGAGGCCTTTGGGATCCACATGCAACTTGTTAGTGACTTAGAAGACATTGTGACAGAAAGTCACCTGCAAAAGGCCAGCTACAGAAACTAATTATACTGTCTTAGCATGTGAATCAAATTATGAGGCACCCTGTGACTTGTCTTTAACAATTACTATTTCCATTAGCAGTCTGAGTGCATTTTTTCCAAACTTGTTTTCTAATAGGCTATAGAGTATATATTACAGTAGCATAGGCATAATTAAACATTTTTTGGGGGAAGTATTGTTTTGGAATCTGTAAAAACTAGTAAAACACTTCATAAACTCACTGGCAGTAAATTTTCATTCATAATTTCAGAAGCAGAGTTCCTGTCGTGGCTCAGTGGTTAACGAATCCAACTAGGAACCATGAGGTTGCGGGTTCGGTCCCTGCCCTTGCTCAGTGGGTTAAGGATCCGGCCGTGAGCTGTGGTGTAGGTTGCAGACGCGGCTCAGATCCAGCGCTGCTGTGGCTCTGGCGTAGGCCGGTGACAACAGCTGCGATTCAACCCCTAGCCTGGGAAACTCCATATGCCACGGGAAGTGACCCTAGAAAAGACAAAAACAAACAAACAAACAAACAAACATAATTTCAGAAGCAGTGAGGGTAACTGAGAATAATGAGGGAAGTCAGTGATCAAGCAGGGTTGTACAGTTTTGAACTTTCAAAAAATGCAACTATTGGAGTTCCCGTCGTGGCTCAGCAGAAACAAATCCAACTAGGAACCATGAAGTTGCAGGTTCGGTCCCTGGTCTTGATCAGTGGATTAGGGTCTGGAGTTGCAGAGAGCTGTCGTGTAGGTCACAGACGTGGCTCGGATCTGGTGTTGCTGTGGCTGTGGCATAGGCTGGCAGCTGTGGCTCTGATACAACCCCTAGTCTGGGAACCTCCATATGCCGCAGGTGCAGCCCTAAAAAGCAAAAAAAAAAAAAAAAAAAAAAAAAGCAACCATAAAGTAAGTAAGGTGATTTTTGTGTGTGCATATGTCTGGAAAATTATTATTGATACTTATCTCAAGAAAGAAAGTCCAGACATTTTTTTCAGAATCACAAGCAAAGTTACATAACCTCTAAGGCTTGAGAGGTCTTTAAACTGGTGAATGAGGAATAATTTGAGATCAGAGAGTGATTTTATCCAAGGGATGTGGAATAGAAGTAAAACAGCCAGTAGGGGCTGATGTGAACTGGTCTTGCTGCAGTCCCCGGGCCCTGCGGTGAGGTCTGCACTGTGGGTCCCCTATGGCTCAGTTGCCTCCTTTGCACAACCAACTACAGGAAGGTGCACTGGTTTAGATGTGTAAGTATTGGAAAATGTGCATGTGTGCATGTGTGTGTGTGTGTGTGTATGTGATTTGTCTCATTCCAAGGCCTGGTCATTAAGACTTCTGAACAAATGAAATGAAAGAACTATCCCTAATGTATTCAATATAAAAATAAAATCTACACAATGAACATCAATGTTCTAAATTAAGGAAACCTAGGATAGTGAAAGTTGAAGACAGTGTCTTGAATCCTGAGACATCTCATAGCTGCAGGAGCACAGTTCGTTTGTTATACTAGCTATCTGGCCAACACCTTTGACTAAAGGGAGGGAGTTTTTCTTATTATCTCATTTCTAACTGATAAAGAATCAAGGATGAAGAAAATTCTATATTCACTTTGAAGAATAAAATGATACAGAATACTCTCCAGAACTAGATAAAATTGATTTCCCAGCATGTGTGATGCTTTGAATAATAACAAGGAGAACTGGATATTATTACAATCATAATTAAAACTTTGTTTTTTTGGGCTCACGTGCAGCATGCAGTAGTTCTTGAAAGTTCCTGAGCCAAGGAACAGACCCAAACCACAGTAGTGACACCACCAATTCCCTAACTGCTAGGCCACCAGGGAATTCCCATTTGATTTTACTTTTAACCCTATTACTTTGGCTGTGTGTGCAAATACACTATTGTTTTTTGTTCATTTTTGTTTGATCATTTGTTTTTTGGTTTGTTTTGTGTTTTGCATGGGTTTAAATTTTTTTTGGTCTTTTTTATTGAATGAAATATTCTTTATTTTTGTCTTTTTTTAAGGCTGGACCTGTGGCACATGGAGGTTCCCAGGCTAAGTGTTGAATCGGAGCTGCAGCTGCTGGCCTACACCCCAGTCACAGCAACTTGGGATCCAAACTGTGTCTGCGATATACACCACAGCTCTCATGTCAAATCCAGATCCTTAACCCACTGAGTGAGGCCAGGGATTGAAACTGCGTCCTCATGGATACTAGGTAGATTCATTTCCGCTGAGTGGGACAGGAACCCCTGAATGAAATATTCTTTAAATTCTTTTTTTGTGTGTGTCTTTTTAGGACCACACCTATGGTAAATGGACATTTGCAGGCTATGGGTCCAGTCGGAGCAGCAGCTGCCGGTCTACACCACAGCCATAGCAACTCAGGATCCGAGCCACATCTGTGATCTACACTGCAACTCACAGCAATGCTGGATCTTTAACTCACTGAGTGGGACCAGGGATTGAACCCGAGTCCTTATGGATGACAGTCAGGTTCATTACTGATGAGCCACAATGGGAACTCTAATATTCTTTAAATTCTACAATGCTTTGCAGTTTTCAAAATTTCACTCATATGATTCCATTTAACCCCATAATAACCCTCCCCCCTCCTTTTCTTCCCCCCTTTCCTCCCTCTCCCCACTGGTAATTGCTAGTTTTTTCTCTGGATCTGTGAGTCTGCTGATTTTTTGTTTTATTCACTAGTGTGTTGTATTTTTTAAAGTTCCGCATATAAGTGATATCATACAATTTAATATTATTACTTAAAACTTTAGAAAATTTAAAAATACCTAAGTTTATAAATAGGAAGTGAAGTCCCTGAACTGCCTGCCTGGTAACTGCAGCTGTTCACAGTCTGATATGTAAACTACTAGATAATATTCTATGATTATACAAATACTCATATATAAAGTAGTTTAAAACACTATTATTATGCTAAAAACACTGTTTTGGAATACTTTTTCCTGTTTAATATATTTTGAGCATTATTCAATGTCAGTATATATACACATTTTAAAGATTGCATAATATTCCACTGAGTGTGGACAGCACAATTGAGATATGTTCCTTTATTATGGAAATGTATTTCATATCATCCTTTTTTGCAATTATAAACAGCCCTGCACCAAACACCTTTGTTCAGAGGCCTTAAGTACAGATGTAAAATATCTGTGAGATGGGTTCCTACATAAAGTCATTGTTACATTTTGTTAGAGATGGACAGTTCTTGGGGTTAGATGGACAGTGGGTCCACATCATGCAGCTGGTAAGGGGCGGGGCTCCATCCTACACTCTACCCAGAGAAAGTGTGTATTACCAGTAGAATGTCTCCCGAGGTCACACATGGGTGAAGAATAGGGCTCCAACCTACTCTACCTAGAGACCTGTGTGTTAACAGTGGGATTTTTTCCCCAGGTCACACAGCTGGTGAGGAGCAGTGCTCCCTCCTACTTTAAAAAGAAACATTTTATCTACAGAAAAGAAACAAATTCATGGCCATGGAAAACAGACTTGTGGTTGCCAAGGGGGAGGGGGAGAGGGAGGGAGTGGGGTGGACTGGGAGTTTGGGGTTAGTGGGTGAAAATGATTGCATTTGGAGTGGATAAGCAATGAGGTCCTACTGTATAGCACAGGGAACTATATCTAATCGTTTGTGATGGAACATGATGGAGGGTAATGTGAGAAGAAGAATGAATGTACATGTATAACTGGGTCAATTTGCTGTACAACCGAAATTGCAAGAACATTGTAAATCAACTATAATTAAAAATTTTTAAAAAACAGAGACCTTGGGTATTACCTTCCCAGATCAGACAGCTGGGGAGGGGAAGTGCTCTATCCTCCTTTACCCAGAGTCCTTGTTTGTTATCAGTGGGATGTCTTCCCAGGTCACACCTCTGGCCATAGGAAGGACTCCACCCTTCTTTACCCAGAGTTACTATGTGTTACGAGTGGGGTGTCTCCCCAGGTCACACAGCTGGTGAGGGGCAGGGCTCCATGCTACTCTACACAGTAACCTATTTTGCTACCAGGGGGATGTCTTCCAAGCTCACACAGCTTGTGATGGGAAGGTCCCATCCTTCTTTACCCAGAGACCTTGTGTGTTTCCAGTGGGGTGTCTTCCTACATCAGATACTACAAGGCAGTGAAGTTGTCTTTCCTCTCCAGTTATGTGCTGGTGCCCTCATTGTAACCTGGTGCTCTCAGGGGTTGGGGGGGATAAAAGTAGGTGGGCAGTGGAACAGTCATCAGGAAGTGAGCACGATGGGTGTCAGGCGCTGGTCCAGGATTGTGTTAAGGTGAGTGTTGAGGAAAATGGGGCTATTTCTATGTGTATCTGACAGAGCACTGCCGGACTTCTAAGATTCTGAGCTTCCTCTGCTTTCTCCTTCAAATTCCTTTCACCTGGGTATCCTGAACTTTTAATTCAAGTGACCATAGGGGCTTTCAGATGTCGCCAATTTTTAGTTATTTTATTCAAATTATTGAATAACCTTAATAAGATCAGTTGCCTCATACTTTATGTTTTTATACTTTCAATATATATTTTTGTCTACTGAGGAAGTTAATATGGCTGAATTTCATGGCTAAAGGTAAAGTCATGAAATTCACTGAAACGACATAATTTCAGTGAAACCAACATGATTTCATTCAAAATAGGTCTATTCTGTTAGAGAGAATTGCATTTCCCCTCTTCTTAAGGCCTTCCTCTGCCTCTGGTCTAAACAGTTTGTTTGCAGGAGGTCACCTTTAAAGGCCCACAGCCAATGTGATCCCTCTCTTTTGAATTTTTATATACACATTTAATATAGAACACTGTTCCACATCTCACATTATTTTGAAGAGTAAATCCATTTAATTTAATGCGACTTCTCAGGAATAATTTTTCCTTCCATCTTACTTTGGGTTCTTTTCCATGGGTCATTAAGATGAATAAGCCCACTTAGAACCAGTGAGGAACTGGGTTTGATGTCAGGAGACCAAGGCCATTTGCCCTCTCTGAGCCTGAAGATGACATACAAGCCTCAATGCCCAACTTCCCCTTGGCTATCATATCTTTGGGGTTACTGTATGTACAGAATTAAATTTGCTTTTTCTCCTGTTAATCTGTCTCATGGCAATATAATTATTAGACTAGCCAAAGAACCTGGAAGTGGAGAAGGGAAAATCTTTCCACTGTCACACCTAACTGAGTAGCAAGAGTTAGTGTTACCTCATTTAATTTCCTTTTTTAATGTGGTAAGAGTTATTCAATTTGTGATTTTAAATAATTTTTAAAAATTAAAAGTTAAAATAAGAGATCTGAGGGAGTTCCCATTATGGCGCAGCAGAAATGAATCAGACTAGTATCCATGAGGATGTGGGTTCAATCTCTGGCCTCATTCAGTGGGTTGAAGATCCAGCATTGCCATGAGCTGTGGTGTGGGTCACAGACTTGTCTCGGAGCTGGTGTTGCTGTGGCTGTGCTGAAAGCCGGCAGCTGTAGTGGCGATTTGACCCCTAGCCTGGGAACTTCCACATGCCACAGGTTTGGCCCTGAAAAGCAGAAAAAAAGAGAGATTTGAGAAATTGGAAGAACATTGTAAATCAACTATAATAAAAAATAAAGGGTGTATGGAGGATACATAATAAAAATAAAATAAAATAATATAAAAATAAAATAAGAAATTTGAGATTCTTGTAAAGTTAAAGTTGAGATGAATTCAGGCTAAGTAAGCACCAGTCCTCTGTAAGTAGAAAAACGAGATCTAAACACAAACCTTTGGATTGCAAACCTTGTATTCTTCCCAGTCTCCAGACTGAGAATGACCCAGGGCTGTTTGTATCCATAGTGGATGCAGGGACCAAAGAGGAGGCATCATTCCATGGTCCTAGAGACCAGGACAAGGACTATCTTCCAGGGAGGCTGAAACTGTGCACAGGAGAGAACTCTCCATCCCTTCTCACACCACATGATGCTGGAGCTAACATAACATTCAGCTATGGGGAAAGAATGATTCCATATCCATATAGACTCCTCTATGGTGTAGGCAGGGGTCTCTGCTATTCTATGACCCTGATACTCATCCACACTTCCTTCTCTTACAGACCAGGAGATTGAGGTTTGGCGTAGTTAAGTGGTCTTGCCCAGATCACAGTTTCTAAAGGGAAGAACCAGGATTTTCATACCTTTATCTATTTATAGCTCCTGCTAACTTTATTTGTAGCTCAGCCACTATAAATAATATGCATGAAATGAGATAAAACCGTAAATTATCTTTTGATACTAGCAGGTAAACCAAAAATTGAAAATCAAACGAACTAAAGGGAGGTCTTATCTCTATCAACATCTCCATTCACCCACTCTCAAAACAATGTATGCGATCACAAGTAACATAAACAAATGTTAAACAATCCAGGGTCAATATTTATAAAGGATCGTTAACCCACTGAGCAGGGGCAGGGACCGAACCTGCAATCTCACGGTTCCTAGTCGGATTCGTTAACCACTGCGCCACGACAGGAACTCCTATTTGGAGTTCTTTAGTCTGTATTTCTGGACATCAGAAGGATCCATTGACCTGATTATAAGTGTTTCACAGAGATTATAAAGTATGGGAATTGAAGGATAAAATTGGAAAATTTATAGGTTTTGTTTTGTTTGTTTAGGGCTGCAACCACAGCATATGGATGTTCTCAGGCTAGGGGTTGAATCTGAGCTGCAGCTTCCAGTCTACACCACAGCCACAGCAACTCAGGATCTGAGCCACATCTGGAACCTACAACCGAAGCTCGTGGCAACATTGGATCCTTAACCCATTCCGTGAGGCCAGGGATTGAACCTGCATCCTCTTGGGTACTAGCTGAGTTCATTACCACTGAGCCACAACAGGAAATCTGGAAGATTTATGTTTTTAAACCTACATTTTAAAAGAGAAGTTGAGAGGACATAGCAGATCAGTTTTGACCTACGGAATCAGGGGAGTACCCAAGGTCTATTATTGCTTATCTTTTCATATTTCCACTGGGGACTGAAGGTTCTCATCTTGTTGGCGGAAGAAGCTATGCTATTAATTATTTTTCTCTTTTTGTGGCTTGATTCTTCTCTGAGATGGTAAGTTAAATCAGATACAGTAAAGAAACCCTCTCTGGAAAAAGAAGAATATTTTTATTTGTTCTAACTTGGGTAAATTGAAATTTGTCATATCTGGAGCATGAAAATATGTGCTTGACCAACAAAGAGTGGCAACTGTTCAACATATGGAGAATCTTCTTCCTGTGGCTTTTATAAAGCACACACAGAATAGTCAATATGATGGCAGTTCAATATGATCCTGTTTTATGTAATCAGATGAATAGAGCATTTATTCAGAGAGTGCTAATGTAATTGCATGATTATCAGCAAACAGGCTATAATGTAATAATGTATGTGAAATTTCAATAATGGCCTTCTCGATCAGGAAAGTGTGGTCATTAATTGAGTTGATTTCCCATCAGAGAGTGGGAATGGTATTTTCCAATGGTGCTGATTTTAACACAAACACAAAATACCAATCCATATCATCCTTACTGACATCTGCAGTAGTAATGGGGATATTAATTTAAGTTCCTTTTTCATTTTCAGGATCTTTATATTTACAGTTTAGTCACTCTGTGTCTGCTCAAAAGGAACAAGTATAGCCCTCAAGGGAAACAGACAAATGAATCAGGCAAAAAGAATGCCCTGGAGGAACCTAGTCTCTTAAAAAGACAGATGTTTCAGCATGAAAGGCAATGAGTTAAGTGCCATCTCTACTTTTCACCTCACTTTTACTCCTCAATAAACCTCATCACCTTATCAAAAGCTAAATCAAATACCTTTTTTTAAGCCACAGCAATGACAACAGTGAATCCTTAACTACTAGGCCACCAGGGAACATCCATTTTTCTGTTCCAGTTTCTCATAATGAGCCATTCCCATTCCCTCAGACTTCTCTTGGGTTTTGATTCCCATAACATCATTTTATCCTGTTTTTGGTGACTACTACTTTATACTATTTTCTAAGGGCTTTTGTCTCTTTTAGAGTGGACTCTGGAACTTTCTTTCATTGTACTTTGTACATTCACCATTATTTTAATTACCATCTTTGGACAAATCACAAAATCTGAACAGCCAGAGTTGTGAATGCACAAGAGCCATGGAAATGGCAGCCTAGGGGATGCTGTGTAGAAGAGGAGGAGAAAAGGGTGCCTAGGGGCTGGAGCCAATGTGCTATATATGAAATCTCAAATTTAGTTTTGATTAACCCCATGATTTAAGGGTCAAATATTAGAAAGCTGTCTCCATAATGCTTTCTTAGATATGTTTATATACTAGCATTCTGTCTGATCGAAACTAGCAATTCTCTCCTCAAAAACATTCTTCTAGAAGATGGCAGAATAGGAAGACCTAGAGCTCCCCTCCTCCCATGGACACCTCAAAATTACAACAATTTATAGAGCAGATATCAGTGAGTGAAATACAAAGACTAGCAGGAAAGATCTATAACTAAAGATATAAAGAAGGAACCACAGTGATTCAGGTAGGAGGGTTGGAAAGAGACAAAGCATAGTCAAGACCACACCCCACAAACAGGAGGATGATCACAGCTGCATGGTTCTCCCCAAGGAGCAATGGGTTGATGCCCCACACTGAGCTCCATAGCTTGTAGATCCTGCATCCAGAAGACGAGTCCCAGAATGTTTGGTGTTGAAGGCCAGAGGATATTCTATCAGGAGATCCAGAGGGCTTTAGGAAACAGGAACTCCACTCTGTTTCACACACAAAATTTCACATGCTCAGAGACCCAGGGCAGAAATAGTAATTTGGAAAGATCCTGTTCAGATTCACTTTCTGATCTTGGAGAGCATCCTGAAGAGTTGAAGGAGCTGGAACTCATCTTGGGGATGTAGAGGTTAGCTTCAGAATTGGATAGCTTCACAGGTGAATTCTACAAACCATTTAAAGAAAAGTTAATACCCATTCTTCTCATCCTGTTCCAAATAAATTGCAGAGGAAGAAATGCTTCCAAATTCATTTTATAAGCCCAGCATCACCTTAATATCAGAAACAAAGAAATAACTGCAGAAAAATAAATTACAGCTCAATATCACCAATGAACATAGATGCAAACATCATCAGTAAAATTTTAGCAAAATAAGTTCAGTAATACGTAAAAAGGATAATACAGCACAACCAAATGGGATTTATCCCACACAAGTCTAGTTCAATGTTTGCAAATCAATCCATGTTATATAACCTCATTAAAAAATTGAAGAATTAAAAAAAAGATCATCTCAAAAGATGAAAAAAGCATTTAAAATTTTAACATCCATTTATTTTTTTAATTATTTTTTATTTTTATTTCCCCAATACAGTTATTTTTCTACTGTACAGCATGGTGACCCAGTTATACATACATGTATACATTCTTTTTTCTCCCATTATCATGCTCCATCACAAGTGACTAGGCATAGTTCTCAGTGCTACATAGCAGGATCTCGTTGCTAATTGATTCCAAAAGCAATAGTTTGCATCTATTAACCCCAAGCTCCCAATCCATCCCACTCCCTCCCCCTCCCCCTTGGCAACATCTATTTATGATAAAAAAATCTCTAAAGTGGGTATGAGGAGTATGTACCTCAACATAATCAAGACCATATATGACAAGTCCAGAGTCAACATCATACTCAGCCATGAAAAATTGAAAGCATTTGCTGTAACATCAGGTATAAGGCAAGGATGTCCACACTTACCACTTTTATTCAGCCTAGTATTGGAAGTCCTACCCACAGGAATTAGACAAGAAAACAAAACAAAAGGAGAACGGATTGGATAGGAAAAAGTAAAACTATCACTGCTTGCACATGACTTGGTACTATACATAGAAAATCCAAAGACACCATCAAAAACTATTAGAACTCATTAGTGAATATGGTTGCAGAATACAAATTTAATATACAGAAAGCTATCATGTTTCTATACATTAACAACAAGTAATTAAAAATGGAAATTCAGAAAACAATGCCATTTACAATCACCTCAAAAAAGAATAAAAAAACCTGTGAATAAATCTAATCAAAGAGGTAAAAGATCTGTACTGAAAACTAGAAGATACTAATGAAACGAGCTGAAGATGACACAAAGAAATGGAAAGATTACCATTCTCATTGACTGGAAGAATTAATATTGTTAAAATGACCACACTTTCCAAGACAATCTACAGATTCAATGCAATCCATTTAAAAATACCAATGACAATTTTCACAGAACTGGACCAAGTAATTCTAAAATATGTATGGAAACACAAAAGACCTGAAATAGGTGAAATAATCATGAAAGAACACAGCTGGAGGTATCATGCCCCCTGATTTCAAACTTTACTGCAAAGCTACAGTCATAAGAACTATGGTATGGCCACAAAAACAGGTACATAGATCAATGGAATAGAGTGGGGAGCACAAAAATAAGCTCACACTTATATGGGCAGTAATCTATGACAAAGGAGGGAAGACTATACAATAAGGAAAAGACAGCCTTAAATAAATAATGCTAGGAAAACTGGACAGCTACATGAAAAAGAATCAAACTGGACTAATTTCTCACATGATATACAAACATATCTATGGATTGAAGACTTAAATGTAACACTTAAAATGATAAAACTTTTAGAAGCAAACATAGGTAGCAAGTTCTTTCAGCTCATTCTTCATAATAATATTGTTTTGGATATATCTCCTCAAGCAAAGGAAACAAAACCCAAAATGGATGAATGGAAATATATGAAACTAAAAATCTTTTGCACAGAGAAGGAAACTATCAACAAAACAGAAAGCCACCTACTGAATAGGAAAAGATATTTTCAAATGATATATCTGATAATGTTAATATCCAAAATAAACAAGAACTCATACAAGTCAACATTAAACACAAACAACCCAATTAAACAATGGGCACAGGATCTGAACAGACATTTTCCAAAGAAGATGTACAGATAGACAAGACACATGAAAATGCTCAGCATCCCTAATCATTAGGGAAATGCAAATCAAAACCACCTCACAAGTGTAAGAAATGGCTATTATCAAAAAGACGATAAATAGCATGTGTCAGTAAGACTTTGGAGAAAAGGGAACTCCTATGCATTATTGGTTCAAATGCACATTGTGTGGCCACTATGGAAAACAGTACACAGTTCTTTGAAAACATTAAAAACAGAACTTTCATATGATCAGGAAATTCCACTACTGGGCATTCATCCAAAAAAAATGAGAATATTAATATGAAAGGATATATACACCCCTATGTTCATTGCAACATTATTTACAATAGCCAAGATATGGAAGCCACATAGGTACCCATTACTGATGAATGGATAAAGAAGAAGTGGTCTTTATACACAATGAAATACTACTCAGCCATAAAGAAGAATGAAATCATGTCATTTGCAACAACATAGATGAAACTAGAGGGGTATTATGCTAAGTGAAATAAGCCAGGCAGAGAAAGGCAAATACCATATGATTTCACAGCTGTGTGGAATCTAAAAAAACAGACCAGATGAACAAAACAGAAACACAGTCACAGATGCAGAGAAGAAATAGGTGGTTGCCAGAGGGGAGGGAGGTAGAAATGTGTGAGGGAGATTAAGAGATACAAGGTCCAATGAAGAACAGACTTGTGGTTGCCAAGGGGGAGGGGGAGAGAGTGGGATGGACGGGGAATTTGGGATTAATAGATGCAAACTATTGCCTTTGGAATTGATAAGCAATGAGAACTTGCTGTACAGCACTAAGAACTATTTCTAGCCCCTTATGATGGAGCATGATGTGAGGAAAAAGGAATGTAAACATGTATGTGTGACTGGATCATCTTGCTGTGCAGTAGAAAATTGACAGAACACTGACTCCTCAGGAGACCATAAGTTTTCAATGTCTGTAAGTTAGCATCTGTTCTGCAAAGAAGTTCAGTCTGTCCTTTTTTTCAGATTCCACATGTCAGTGAAAGCATTTGATGTTGGTATCTTATTGTGTGGTTGACTTCACTTAGCATGATAATTTATTTTTTATTTATTATTTATTATTTATTTTTATTTTTATTTTTATTTATTTTTTTGTCTTTTTGACTTTTCTAGGGCCGCTCCTGTGGCATATGGAGGTTCCCAGGCTAGGGGTCTAATTGGAGCTGTAGCCAACGGCCTACACCAGAGCCACAGCAATGCGGGATCCGAGCCACGTCTGCAACCTACACCACAGCTCATGGCAATGCCAGATAGTTAAACCACCGAGCAAGGGGAGGGATCTAACCCGCAACCTCATGGTTCCTAGTCGGATTCATTAACCACTGCGCCACGACGGGAACTCCCAGCATGATAATTTATAGGTCCATCCATGTTGCTAAAAATGCTGGTATTTCATTCTTTTTAATGGCTGAGTAATATTCCATTGTGTATATGTACCACATCTTCTGGATACACTCCTCTATCAATGGGCACTTAGGTTTTTCCATGTCTTGACTATTCTAAACGGTGCCGCAATGAACATTGGAGTACATGTGTCTTTGGAAGTCATGATTTTCTCTGGATAGATGCCCAGGAGTGGGATTGCTGGGTCAAATGGGAGTTCTATGTTTAGTTTTCGGAGGAATCTCCATACTGCTTTCCACAGTGGTTGCACCACTTCACAATCCCACCAACAGTGTCATAAGGTTCCTTTTTCTCCACACCCTCTTCAGCACTAATTGTTTGTAGACTTTTTGTTGATGGCCATTCTGGCTGGTGTAAGGTGGTACCTCATTGTGGTTTTGATTTGTATCTCTCTAATCATGAGTGATGTTGAACATCTTTTCATGTGTTTTGTGGCCATCTGTATGTCTTTGTTGGAAAACTGTCTGTTTAGATCTTCTGCCCATTTTTTGGTGGGGTTGTTTGTTATTTGGTATGAAGCTGTGGAAGGTGTTTATAAATTTTGGAGATCAATCCCGTATCAGTTGATTCACTTGCAAAGATGTTCTCCCATTCTGTGGGTTATCTTTTTGTTTTGTTTGGGGTTTCCTTTGCTGTGCAGAAATTTTGAAGTTTGATTAGGTCCGAATTGTTTATTTTTGTTTTTATTGTCAATACTCTGAGAGGTGGATCTGAGAAGATGTTGCTGTCATTAAGGTCAGAGAGCGTTTGGCTTATGTTTTCCTCTAAGAGTTTGATAGTGTCTGGTCTTATATCTAGGTCTTTAATCCATTTGGAGTTTATTTTTGTGTATGGTGTTAGGGAGTGTTCTCATTTCATTCTTTTCCATGTGGCTGTCCAGTTTTCCCAGCACCACTTACTGAACAAGCTGTCCTTTTTCAATTGTATATTCTTGCCTCCTTTGTCACATATTAGTTGGCAGTATAGTCTGAAATCCTGGAGCCTTATTCCTCCACTGCAAATAGTGAATAGTTTTACTTCTTCCTTTCAATTTAGATTCCTTTTATCTCTTTTACTTCTCAGATTGCCGTAGCTAGGACTTCCAACACTTTGTTGAAGAGTAGTGGCGAGAGAGGACATCCTTGTCTTGTTCCCGATCTCAGTGGGAATTCTTTCAGCTTTTCACCATTGAGAATGATCTTTGCCGTGGGTTTGTCATATATGGCCTTTATTATGTTGAGGTAGGTTCCCTCTATGCCCACTTTCTGAAGGGTTTTTATCAGAAATGGGTGTTGGATTTTGTCAAAGGCTTTTTCCGCATCTATTGAGAGGATCATATGGTTTTTATTCTTCAGTTTGTTAATGTGGTGTATCTTACTGATGGATTTGCAGATATTGAAGAACCCTTGCATCCCTGGGATAAATTCCACTTGATCATGATGTACAATCCTTTTAATGTATTGTTGGATGTGGTTTGCTCGTATTTTGTTGAGGATTTTTGCATCGATGTCCATCAGTGAAATTGGCCTGTAGTTTTCTTTTTTTGTGGAATCTTTGTCTGGTTTTGGTATCAGGGTGATGGTGGCCTTATAGAATGAGTTTGGGAGTATTCCTTCCTCTGCCATTTTTTGAAATAGTTTCAGAAGGAGAGGTGTTAGCTCTTCTCTAAATGTTTGATAGAATTTGCCTGTGAAGCCATCTGGTCCTGGACTTTTGTTTGTTGGAAGTTTTTTTTAATCACGGTTTCAACTTCAGGTGTTGTGATGGGTCCATTCATCTTTTTCTATTTCACATTGGATTAGTCTTGGAAGATTGTGCTTTTCTAAGAACTTGTCCATTTCTTCTTCTAGGTTTTCTGTTTTATTGGTGTATAGTTTCGTGTAGTAGTCTCTTATGATCCTTTGCATTTCTGTGGTGTCCGTTGTTACTTCTCCTTTTTATTTCTAAATTTTAGTGATTTGAGTCCTCTCTCTTTTTTGCTTGATAAGCCTGGCTAGGGGTTTATCGATTTTGTTGATTTTTTCAAAGAACCAGCTTTTCATTTCATTGATCTTTTCTATGGTTTTCTTTGTTTCTATTTCATTGATTTCTGCTCTGATTTTTATGATTTCTTTCCTTCTACTAACGTTAGGTCTTGTCTCTTCTTCCCTCTCGAACTGCTTTAGATATAAAATTGGCTTGTTTATTTGAGCCTGTTCTTGTTTCCTGAGGTGGGCTCGTAAGCTATAAACTTTCCTCTTAGAATGGCTTTTGCTCCTTCCCATAGGTTTTGGAGTGTCGTATCTTCGTTGTCATTTGCTGCTAGATATTTTTTAATTTCTTCTTTGATTTCTTCCGTGATCCATTGGTTGTTTAGTAGCATGTTGCTTAGTCTCCACGTGTTTGTGCTCTTTGCAGTTTTTTTGTTGTCGTTGATTTCCAGTCGTTTAGCGTTGTGGTTGGAAAAGGTGCTTGATGTGAATTCAATTTTCTTAAAGTTACCGAGGTTGGACTTGTAGTCCAGGATGTGATCAATCTTAGAGAATGTTCCATGTGCACTTGAGAAGAATGTGTATTCTGTTGCTTTTGGATGGAATGTCCCATAAATATCTATTAAGTCCATCTGGTTTAATGCATCATTCAGGGCCTGTGTTTCCTTATTGATTTTCTGTCTGGTTGATCTGTCCATTGCTGTAAGTGGGGTGTTGAAGTCCCTGACTATGATTGTGTTATTGTCGATGTCTCCTTTTAAGGTTGTTAGCAGTTGCCTCGTATTTTGTGGTGAACCTATGTTGGGTGAGTAGATATTGTTAAATCTTCTTCTTGGATTGATCCTTTGATCATTATGTAGTGACCTTCTTTGTCCCTTTTAATATTCTTCATTTTAAAGTCTATTTTGTCTGATATGAGTATTGCTACTCTAGCTTTCTTTTGAGCCCTGTTTGCAACAAATGTTTTCTTCCATCCTCTCACTTTCAATTTGTATGTGTCCCCAGAGGTGAAGTGAGTCTCTTGAAGACAGCATATATATGGGTCTTGTTTTTGTATCCATTCAGCCAGTCGATGTCTTTTGGTTGGGGCGTTTAGTCCATTCACTTTTAAGGTAATTATTGATATGTATGTTCTTACTGCCATTTTATTAATTGCTTTGGATTTGTTTTTGTTGCTCTTTTTTCTTCCTTCTTCTCTTGTTCTCTCCTCCTCTGCTTTGATGACTATCTTTAGCATTGTATTTGAGTTGATTTTTCTTATTTGTTTGTGTATCCATTCTAGATTTTTGGTTTGCAGTTATTCTGAAGTTTTGATATGAGAGTCTATATGTATATGAGATTGTTTTAAGTTGTTCTCTTAATGGCAGGTTCATCTCCAGTGTCCTGCATTTGTACCCACCTCTTCTCATGCTTTCTGAGTTTGGTGGTATAATTGTGCATGGATGATTTCATATCTTACTGTATATATAGCCTGACCGGTGAGCCTTGTTATTTGTGGAATTTTTGTTTCCTGCTGTGGCCTTTTCTTTTCTGCCTAGAGAAGTTCCTTTAGTATTTGTCGTAAGGCTTTTGGTTATCTGTGAAGGTTTTGATTTTATATGGTACTCATTGTGCTTCCTGGATATAAGTGAGTGATTCCTTCCCCATGTGAGGGAAGTTTTTGGCTATTATCTTCTGGAATTTTTTTTTTTTTGTCTTTTTGCTATTTCTGTGGGCCACTCCTGCGGCATATGGAGGTTCCCAGGCTAGGGGTTGAATTGGAGCTGTAGCCGCCAGCCTTCGCCAGAGCCACAGCAATGCTGGATCTGAACCGTGGCTGCAACCCACACCACAGCTCAAGGCAACACCGGATCGTCAACCCACTGAGCAAGGGCAAGGACCAAACCTGCAACCTCATGGTTCCTGGTCAGATTCGTTAACCACTGCACCACGACGGGAACTCTGGAATATTTTTTTTCCTATCCCCTTCTCTCTCTCTTCTCCTTCTGGCACCCCTATAATATGAATGTTGGCAGGTTCATCTCCAGTGTCCTGCATTTGTACCCACCTCTTCTCATGCTTTCTGAGTTTGGTGGTATAATTGTGCATGGATGATTTCATATCTTACTGTATATATAGCTTTACCAGTGAGCCTTGTTATTTGTGGAATTTTTGTTTCCTGTTGTTGTCTTTTCTTTTCTGCCTAGAGAAGTTCCTTTAGTATTTGTTGTAAGGCTGGTTTAGAGTTGCTGAATTCTCTCAACTTTTGGTTATCTGTGAAGGTTTTGATTTCTCCTTCAAATCTGAATGAGAGCCTTGCTGAGTAGAGTAATCTTGGTTGGAGGTTTTTTTCCTTTCATCACGTTAAGTATATCATGCCACTCCCTTCTGGCCTGCAGAGTTTCTGCTGAAATATCTGCCAATAACCTTATCAGGGTTCCCTTGTATGCTATTTGTTTCTTTTCCCTAGCTGCTTTCAAGATTTCCTCTTTGTCTTTAATTTTGGTCAGTTTGATTAATATGTGTCTCTGTGTATTCCTCCTTGGGTTTATTTTATATGGTACTCATTGTGCTTCCTGGATTTGAGTGAGTGGTTCCTTTCCCATGTTAGGGAAGTTTTTGGCGATTATCTCTTGGAATATTTTTTTTTCTATCACCTTCTCTCTCTCTTCTCCTTCTGGCACCCCTATAATATGGATGTTGGTGCATTTAACATTGCCCCTCAGTTCTCTGAGACTCTCTTCATTTGTTTTCTATCTTTTTTCTCTTTTCTGGTCTGCATCCATAATTTCCACTAATCTGTCCTCCACCTCACTTATTCATTCTTCTGCTTCCTGTATTCTGCTGTTAGCTGCTTCTAGTGAATTTTTTATTTCAGTTATTGTATTTTGCATCTCTTCTTGTTTAAGTTTTATATCTTGTATCTCTTTGCTCAGTGTTATCCATCTTTGCCTCCAGTTTATTTCCAATGTCTTGCATCATCTTCAGCATCCACAGACTAAAGGCTTTTTCCTGGAGGCTGAGATCTCCTCATCGCTTAGCTGATTTTCTGGGGTTTTTCCTTTCTCCCTTGCTCATCTGAGTTATAGTTCTCTGTCTTTTATAAAACCTGTTTATAGGTTTTTGGTGTGGTGAGCTTTTCACAGACAATAAGAGTTGTAGCCTCTCTTACTTCTTGTGTCTGCCCCCCTTGTGGCTGAAGTCAATATGGGGGCTTGCTGTGGGCTTCCTGATGGGAGGGGCTGATGCCTGCCTACTGGTATATGGAGCTGATTCCAATCCCTCTGGTGGGTGGGGCTTAGTCTTGGGATGGGATTAGAGGCAGCTGTGTGCCTGAGGGGTCTTTAGGTAGCCTGTGTGGTGCTGTGATCCCACCTGGGTTGTTGTTTGCCCTGGGGCTTCTCAGCATTGACTGACGGGTGTGGCCAGATTTTTCCAAAATGGCCACCTCCAGAGAAAGGCACACTGCTGAATATTCCCAAGAGCTTTGCTTTCGATGTCCATCCCTCACAACAAGCCACATTCACCCCTGTTTTCCCAGGATGTCCTCCAAGAATTGCAGTCAGGTTTGACCCAGATTCCTATGGAGACTTTGCTTTGCCCTGGGACCCAGTGCACGTGAAAGTCTGTGTGTGCCTTTTAAGAATGGAGTCTCAGTTTCCCCCAGTCTTGTGGAGCTCCTATGCACAAGCCCCACTGGCCTTCAATGCCAGATTCTCCAGGGGCTCTTTCTCCCATTACCCGATCCCCACACATGGGAGTTCATGTGTGGCTCAGAACTGTCACTCCTGTAGGTGAGTCTCTGTGAACCAGTTAGTTTCCAGTCTGTGGGGCTTCCCACCTGGGAGGTATGGGGTTGTTTATATCATGAAATTGCCCCTCCTACCTCTTGATGTGGCCTCTTCTTTGTCTTTTGGAGTAGGATATCTTTTTGAGGTTTACAGTCTATTTGGTTGAAGATCGCTTAGCCTTTAGTTGTGAATATTGTTGTTTTTAGGAGAGAAGTTGAGCTCCAGTCCTTCTATTCTGCCATCTTATTCTCTTTAAACGTAGTGTAATTATTTCATGATATATGTAAGTCAAATCATTATGTCGTACACATTAAACCTGCACAGGGCTGTGTGTCAATTATATCAATAAAACTGGATGAAAACAAAAACTTCTATTCATTAATGCTGCTCTAAAATTCAAGAATAGTTTACCTCCTCTCTTTTTGTCACGAACACGATGAAAATACAAATATTTTGAAAAGAATGGTACTACAACATGTATTTTTCTCTTTCTATTAAAGCTTGTGCAAAAAACCTGCCACCTAATTTTGCTACCATCATTGGAACTAAAAATAAGCTTTGGAAGAAGGCGGGGGTTGCAGTTACTGAATTGGAGGGAAGCTGTGAAACAGGCAATGCAGGCAGGTTTCTCTATGTGTGAGACTCAGGAAGAGGGATGTGTGTGTGTGAAAGAGAGAAAGAGATAAAGAGATAAAGATAGAGACAGACACAGAGAGACAGAGATAGAGCTTTTATCACTGTCTGACTGGAGGGGTCCTCTGGCTTCCTGTCCAGGTTCCTCTAGGGAGAGAAAAGGAGCAAACATGAAGCCTGGTAGAGCCCATAGTGCTCTGTCCTTCTCACATGTCAAGGTGAAACTTCAAAAATTCTTCATCATGTTTTACTTTAAGAAAGAAATCAGAAGTATCTCAAACCCTATTACAACCACATTTGTTTTTCTATAAAAAGAATGTTTCAGGAGTTCCCATTGTGGCTTAGTGGAAATGAATCCAACTAGTTTCCATGAGGATGCAGGTTCAATCCCTGGCCTTGCTCAGTGGATTAAGGACCAGCATTGCCATGAGCTGTGGTGTAGGTCACAGACATGGCTCGGATCCAGCATTGCTGTGGCTGTGGCTGTGGCTCTGATTCGACCCCTAGCCTGGGAACTTCCACATGCTGTGGGTGTGGTCCTAAAAAGAAAAAAAAATTTTTGGTAGTCTACCAGAAAAATGTCATTGCAGAAAATTAAAAAATTTCAGAAAACGATGCTGAACTGAGCAACCTCAGCCAACAGGTTCAGGGTCCCAGCAGTTTTGAGAACCTGGCTTCCCATGCACATAAACCTACCAAAAGCAGTGGCTTTTTAATAGTTTTTCAGGCTTTGCCACAGTGGAAAGAGACATTCTGATGCTGACAAAAAAGCTGGCGGATTGCCATGTTTTCAGCCCCTCTTGGTGGAAATTTTGATAAGTGTGTCTTCTTGTCACTTGGCAGACTAAAAAGGCCTTTGTACTTTTATTGCCCTGGGGAAATCCTTTATTCACTCACCTCCACAAATATTTTTTCATGTGACAGATACTGTTCTGGAATCATCAATGAACTTGACAAGGAGTTTTTATAGGGAAGAAAGAGAAGATATTGATTATTTTAATAAGGACACTGGTAATTTTTAATCCACATGTACCTGACCAAAAAAGGACTATAATTTCACAGTAGGTCTTCTCATCTGATGTTTAAACATATTGTCATTATAATGATTAAGCCATATGAATTGAAAGCATTCGTGTATTTTTTTTTGCTTTTGCAATCATGGACTGAGACATTTACTTTTAAATAATATCTGATACTGCACAGCACAGGAATCTATGTCCAATCTCTGGGGTTAGAACATGATGGAAAATAGTATAAAAAAAAAGAACACACATATATGTATGACTGGGTCAATTTGCTGTACAACAGAAATTGAAGGAATATTGTAAATCAACTATACTTTATTTATTTTTTTGTCTTTTTGCCATTTCTTCGGCCGCTCCCATGGCATATGGAGATTCCCAGGCTAGGGGTCGAATCGGAGCTGTAGCTGTCGGCCTATGCCAGAGCCACAGCAACGCTGGATCCTTAACCCACTGAGCAAGGCCAGGGATCGAACCCGCAATCTCATGGTTCCTAGTCGGATTCGTTAACCACTGAGCCACAACGGGAACTCCTCAACTATACTTTAATAAAAAAATTTAACAAAATAAAAAATAAAATATATGATAAACAAGTCAATTTTGAGTCATTCCTGATTAAAGGGTTATTAGTAGTTTTTTTTTTTTCTAATCAAATTTTAGCTATAGGCCATCACCTCTCCCCAGTGGCTTTGGCATACATTTCTGTGGTAGATCAAGTTTACAAAAACCACTACCACTTTCATGACAAATTTATTTATTTATTTTTTCAGATCCGCACCCACAGCATATGGAAATTCCCAGGCTAGGGGTAGAATTGGAACCTTAACACACCAATCAAGGCTAGGGATCGAATCCGCATCCTCATGGATCCTAGTTGGATTCGTTAACCTCTGAGCCACAAAGGGACCTCCCTTCACCACAAAGGTAAAGGTAAAAGTTACACTCTCTGTGGTGAGATATGCCTGGGGAATGGTGCAGTCTGTCTGCTTGGGTTTTCAGGACCCTTGCTGAGGGCCACTATCCCCACAGTTCTCATGTTTAAACCACACATTCATGCTCTTATGTTCCAAGCTGATGAGGGTTTATGAAATATTTTCTACAACATGCAAACAACTTTCCACAGAATTTCTTAGGGCTGAAATCCTCAGTCTTGCACTCTACTGCCTGTGAGTTTTAATTTGAGAATTATACTGTTTTTAAAATTTATAATTAATATACATTTATTGCAGAAAATTTGGAAAATCCTGAAATGCAAGTAAAAATAACCAGTAATCACACCACCTGAGATCATCATAGCCAATATCTTTCCTTACAGTTTTTTCCATGCATGATGTGTTTTCTGTGTAATAGTTCTTATTTATGGACTGTGTCCTATGTACCAAATGGTATTCTAAAACTTGTAATCCCTAGAACAACCTTACAAAACAGATATTATTGTAATTCTCACTTGCTCTGGGGATACAGAGGCACGTTAGTTTAAGAACATGCCCAGGATTACACAGCCAATAATAGCAGAGGTGGGATTTGAACCCTGTCATCTGCTTCATAGATTGTACTTATTCCTGATAAGATACTGCCTCTCTTTCATCATAAGAGATCATCCTAAATAATTTAGAGATAAACTTTTAAAATTTAACACTGCTATATTTCTTTTAATCTGAGACATCCTCTACTATAAACTGCACAATTATTTTGTTCACTGTTAAGTAAGAAAAAGAGCTACCAATTAAAATTGTAAGATGCCATTGACTGCAACATGCATCTCAATTTCAAAGATGTTAAATTTTTGATTGATTGATATGCAGTTTGTAAATTACATTAGTTTTAGGTACCCAACATAGTGATTAAATATTTTTGTAGCTTATACTCCATTTAAAGTTATTGTAAAATGATGGCTATATTTCCATGTGCTGTAAAATATATCCCTGTTTCTTATTTATTTTATACAAAGTAGTTTATATTTCTTAATCCCCTTCCTCTATGCTGCTCCTCCCCCACCCCTCTCCTCACTGGTAGCCACAAGTTTGTTCTCTGTATTTGGAAATCTGTTTCTGTTATGCTTATTTATTTGTTTGTTTTTTTTTTTTTAGGTTTTTCCTTTTAAGTGATAGCATATATTATAGTATTGTCTTTCTCTTTCTGACTTATTTTGCTTAGCATAATACCCTCAGAATCTATCCTTATTGTTATAAATGGCAAAATTTCATTTTTTTTAAGGTGGAGTGATATTTCACTGTATATATGTACCACATCTTCTCTATCCATTTATCTGTTGATGGAAATAGAGGTTGATTCCATAACTTGGCTATTTTAAATAATGCTGCTATGAGCATTAGGGTGCATTTATTTTAAAGTCTACTTTATCTTGTATGAGTATTGTTAACTCTACTTTCTTGTCATTTCCATTTCATGGCATATTTTTTCCATCCTCTTATTTTCAGTCTGTGTGTGTCTTTAGCACTGAAGGGAGTCATTTGTAAGCAGCATATTGAAGGGTCTTGTTTTTTAGTCTCATCAGTCACCCTATGTCTTTTGATTGGAGCATTTAATCCATTGACATTTAAAGTGATTATTGATAGGTATGCACTTATTGCCATTTTGTTACTTATTTTCTGGTTGTTTTTGTAGTTCTTCTCTCTTCTTTTCTTCTTTTAGTGTCTTCCTTAGTAGTTTGAAGGTTTTCTTTTGTTGTATGCTATGCTCTTTTCTCTCTAGTATTTGTGTATCTATTTTAAAATTTCTAGTTACCATGTGGTTTATACATGTTTATCTACATCTACTTGTTTCAAAGTGGTAGTCATTTAAATTCAAATACATACAAGATCTGCATTTTTATTCTCCCATTTTGTGTTTTTAATGTCATCTTTTTTTAACTTTGTGTTTGTTCTATCACTATTTCTTATGGTTATAGTTCATTTTCCATTTTTTTTGCTTTTTAATTTTTGTGCTAGCTTAAGTGGTTTATCCTTTGTCTTTACTGTATATTTGCCTTTTTTAGGGGTATTTTCCCTTTCCTAGAAATACTTTTTGTTATACTATTTTATTTCACTTAGAGAAGATAATTTAAATTTTATTTTAGTGTAAGATTTTTTTTATTGATGAGCTCTTTCAGTTTGCTCTCAGCTAAGGATTTTTTTTTTTTTTTAAATTTCTCCTTCGATTCTGAATGATAATCTTGCTAGGCAGAATATCCTGTGTTTCAGAGTTTTCCCTTTCATCAGTTTAAGTGTATCATGCCATTCACTTTTGGCCTACGAACCTTATATAGAAAAATTAGCTCACATCCTTATGTGGGTTCCCTTGTATATGACTCTTTGTTTTTCTCCTGGTGCCTTTAGAATTCTCTCTTTAACTTTTTCCATTTTAATTATGATATGTCTTGGAGTTCCCATTATGGCTCAGTGGTAACAAACCTGACTAGTATCCATGAGAACATGGGTTTGATTCATGGCCTCACTCAGTGGGTTAAGGATCTGGAGTTGCTATGAGCTTCAATATGATTTTGAAGTTGCTTACGTAACTTCATAATCATACTTTTTTCAAGCCAAGTTTATTAGCTTGAGTTAGTGTCAAGCAAATATAGAAATGGAGTACATAGGCTCTTTAAGGTATTCACAGTGACAAATGCTTTCAGCACTCATAGTATGCATTTCCCAGAGATGTGGTCATGGGAAGTCTGAGTTGAAAACAACTCACCATGGTCTCTCACTCTTTTGATGTTAGAATCCTCACCATTCCACCCTATAACACTGGTTTCTTATCTTTGTTTCCAATAATAGGGAAGTCCTTGCCTTATAAAACAGCCTACAGTGACTTTGGATGACAAGATTCAAAGCTAGATGTTTCATTGTTGAGTTGAAGTCTATCTCTTTAGCCTTTCTCAGTTGTTCTTAGTTTTATTGGCTATAAATGACCAATAGAACTCATCTTCGAGAGTTCCCATTGTGGCTCAGTGATAACAAACCCGACTAGTACCCATGAGGATTTGGTTTCAATCCCTGGCCTTGCTCAGTGGGTTAAGGATCTGGCATTGCCATGAGCTGTGGTGGAGGTTGCAGACATGGCTTGGGTCTTGCATTGCCGTGGCTGTGGCATAGGCCAGTGGCTGCAGCTGCAATTCAACCCCTAGCATGGAAACTTCCCTAGACTCTAGGTGTGGCCCTAAATAGAAAGAAAGAAACAAACAAACAAAAAACTTCATCTTCTAAAACGGCTCCTCAAACATTAGTGGGCAGTATCTGCTGCTATTTGTGCTTTGGCTGGGAAATTGTCCCCAGGCAGAAAGTGAGGGTAATAGTGGAACTTGAGAATCTTGCTTCTTTCTTGAATTGTAGTCTTGTACTGTCCATTGTTGATATCTGAAAAACATTTATTTGGTGCAAGTTGTCCAGTTTTATATTTTCATACTATGGGAAGTCTATCCAAGTACCACTTACTCCATCCTGTGGAGTAAACTATTTACACAGTATGAGTTTGCATTTTTGAAAATGTAAGCTAAGGTCTCATACCTTGGAGTCATGCTCAGAGTCACTGTGTCTTTATTACTTTACTAAATGTTTATAAAATCTTTAAGAGGTAGGTATAAATTTATCTACATTTTACATTTAAGGAATGTGAGGTACAGAGAGTTTAAATTGCCTGATATATCACAGCCAGAAGATGAACATTTCTGGGCTAAATCTAGACTAAAAAGTAATATACATCCAGTGTGGCTTCCTTTTCATTATCTCTTTAGTTGTGTGAAAAATCCAATTTCCTTTTTCCCTTTTGATAGCTTTTGGGAAGCTTGATATCTGATATCTCTCACTATTCAGTATTGAAAACCTCTGTTATTATCCCATACAAAACTACTATTTGGAACTAGAAACCACTTTAGGGGATTATAAGCCTCTTACTGGAATATATAGTCCAAAAGGGCAGTAACTTTTGTATGTTTTGTCCACTGCTGTGTGCTCATTCTTAAAAGAGTGCCTAAAAAGAAATATGTACTTAATATGTATTGTTGAACAAGTAATATTTTAATATTTTGTTCAATTTCATTGAGAATAGGAATACATTTTTCAACTTCCACTACTTAAAACCAAATTATGGTTATCCTCCAGTTATAAAGGATAACTTCTCTCTATTTCATAATTTTCATTTGCTATAAAATCTAAAACTGATTATCTGCTTTTTCATTTAATTATCTTTATACATTTATATTTTGCCTCATGTACATGTTACTCTTCATGTTAGAAGGTGTCTACAAGAAAGTTTAAGGATAATTTGATATTGGTAGCATATCAGAGACTTCCCATTGCTTTGACATAAATAATAATACAAAAACAGAGATAGATGAATTTGGCCCGTATGTGCACCATGTTTAAAAAGCATATGCTTCCTTTAACAAATTAGTCTATTTGACAGCTCTGAATTGCAAAGATGGAGAATACTTTGTAAATATTATTTATGTTTTTGATCAAAGAACTATTGCATCTGTATAAATTCTTCTCCTATGTGACATATTTTACCAATACAATTTCCATATGTTGTCATTGTCCCATGGAGCTTGCTAGTGAGACTTCTTCATCCAATCTTATTTTCAAAGCATGTAATTCCAAAGGCTCCATTCTCCAGGGATTAAAGGTATGCAGTGCAAAATGGAATATATTCTATAAAAATATTGAACCACCATGCTATACTTCTGAAACTAATATGATATTATAAATCAACTATGCTTCAATAAAAATGTTTTAAAAAGGTACTCAGTGCAGGAGTTCCCATCGTAGTGCAGTGGAAACAAATCTGACTAGGAACCATGAAGTTGTGGGTTCAACCCCTGGCCTCACTCAGTGGGTTAAGGTTCTGGCATTGCTGTGAGCTGTGGTGAAGTTTGCAGACACAACTCGGATCTGGTGTTACTATGGCTGCAGCACAGGCTGGCAGCTACAGCTCCGATTGGACCCCTAGCCTGGGAACCTTCATATGCCACAGGTGCTGCCCTTAAATGAAAAAAGACCAAAAAAAAAAGTACTCGGTGCATATTGCATGCAGTAACCAAAGAGAAAGCTCTGAAATATGGTCACATAGTGACCTTTTGTACTTGAGAAAATGGCCAAACTAGCCTGGGCCTGATACAATAGAATGGCAGCTAAGATGAACAGTGTGACTCTGTGCATTTATCCCTGTGAAAGTGGGGAATCTTTTGCAAATTATAAATGTGAAAGAATTCCAAGAATCCTCAGATTCTGTTCTAGAAGCTATTGTCCAATTAGTTTTCCTTTTTCTTTTTTCAGCAGCTTTATTGAAGTACAACTGATACAGAAAACTGATCCATTCAAAACATACAGCCTGATGAGTTATGACACATGTTTGCACCCTTGGAGCCACTGCGGTAAGAAATGTATAGCTATCAAGGTAATAAACATACTGTCAGGAGTTTTTATTTAACTTTTTGTCTTGATGGGAGGACTGTTCTTTTGTTTGGCCATTGGAAAGGAGCTGGTTGGGCCAGAGAACAAGCAAAAGCTGCTTAGTCAATAAGAAAATGACATAAAATAAGAGACATCTCTGCTTAATGGCAAATGTATCCCTTAAGGTTATTCAGACAGAATTTTTCTCATCCTGGATACTTTAAAAAAAATACATTTTTTTTATTTTCCAATTTTTTTTTTCTTACTGGCATATAGAAATATAATTGAGTTTCATATATTGACCTTGTATTCTGGGACCCTGGTAAATTCACTTATTAGTCTTAATAGTTTTATTTTTAAAATTCTTTTGGGTTTATATGTACACAATCATGTTACCTGAAAATAGAAGAAAATTGTATACAACTTTGTGCCTTTTTTTTGTAAGGTACATAAGAAACCAAGCTGGCATGACAGAAATTCTCATATATCATAGTGACCTTACTGAAGTAAAACAGACAATCTGTAGAGAAAGTGAAATGAAATGAAATAAAAGCAATAGCAATCACCCCCACCTCCTGAGGACAAATAGCCAGGGCGATCTTTTTTGGCAGCGTGAGCCTGTTGATGACTCTTTTGTCTTGAAATTATTTGTAGCAGCTGCTTGAAGAAGGCAGGTGAGGAAGCTTCAGAGGGGAAATGCTCAAGTTCTGGGGAACTTCCAAGTCACCCTTGGCTCCCACCTCTCACACCTCACATCCCACCCCCAGGATGTGTTGGGGGTGATGCTGGGATCTGAGGCTTCTCGGCATCACCATCACTGCTCCTGGGAGCAGCCCCACCTCTCACCTAGGTTATGCAATAGCCTTTTTCAGGGTCTCTCTGTCTCCATCCTCTTCTCTGTCATCTCCTTTCAATTCAGCAATTGGAGTGATGGCTGGATAAGTAAATCAAGTCACTTCAGCCATCTGCTCACACTGCAGTGGTTCTGTTTCCCTGAGTAAGAACTGAAGTTCTGATAATGGCACCAAGGTCCCAGCTGAGGGCTCTTACCTGTTATTCCTCTGACCTCGTCCCCATTGCCCATCTTCCACATTTACTCCACACCATCTCCGCTGGCCTTTTGCCTCTTGAATATACCTGGAAATCTCTACCTCTGGATTTTTACTTCAGCTCCTCTTTTTGGTTGAAATTCTTTTTGGCTGGACTCCCAACTGGAATCTATCCTACCTTTGCCCCAATCTTACCTTCTCAGTGAGGTTTCTTTCCCCTGCCAACTTATTTAGTAACACAACCAGTCCCCCATCCTCCATCCCTGTATTTCCTATACCCTTGACCCTGTCTACTCTTTTTTCCTTTAAGACACCACCTTCTACCACACTATGTCTTCTGTGTTATATTTACTGTTATTGTTAGCCTCTGCCCTGCACCTGCTCCCTCCCCCACAGATATAAGCTTGTAAGGACAAGGAGTTTGTTTTATTACCTGATATATAAAAATGGCCTAGAACCACTCTTTTTTGTTTGTTTTTAATTTTTTAATTATAGTTGGTTTACAATGTTTTGTCAATGTCTGCTATACAGCAAAGTGACCTAGTTATATATTTATATACATTCTTTTTTTTTCAAATTATCCTCCACCATATAGAACCATTCTTGGTGCATAATAAGTTTTCAATAAATATTTGTTGAATGAACGAATGAGTAAATAAAAGTTATTTGCTTCTCTGAGTAGAATGAAAATCTGTGACTGTTATCTCAAGTTCCTTATCAAACATTTTAACATTATTTTAAATTAGTTATTTATTTAAATAATTAAATATTAAATAGTTATTTATTTTAAATTGGAATAAGAAATACAAACACATGATACACAGTTTGGAAGGAGCAAAAGAGTATGTAGTAAAATTGTTTCCTTCCACACTTCTCCTTAGGTCATTCCTTGAGAGAAAGCTAATTACTAATTTTTAAATATTTATTTTCAAAGATATTCTATACATTTAGATGTATATAGGTATTTCTTACCTTTCTATGTTAACACAAATGGTAACATTCTATTTAGCTTGCTTTTTGAATCATATCTTGGCGATTATTTTATTATGGTAAACAAATGAACTTTCTTATTCTTTTTAACACCTACCTACCAACCCATTTATTGATGTACCATTGATGGGCAATTGAGTATATATCAATTTTTGCTCTTATACAGTGACCATCCTATGTATAGCTGTACAGAAAAGTTCTAGAAGAGGAATTGCTGGATCAAATAACATCTGCATTTTAATTTTGGAATACACTGCCCAATTTTCCTCCATGTAAATGTTAGCAATTAACACTCTCTAACAATGTGTGGGGATTTTTATCCTATTACATTGTCAAAGTTAACAAAGATTTTGAATTATCAGAGATTTTGATCTTTAATAAATTTATTTCAGGAGTTCTGGTTGTGGCTCAAAGGAAACAAATCTGACTAGTATCCATGAGGACGCAATTTCGATCCCTGGCCTCACTCAGTGGGTTAAGGATCTGGCATTGCTGTGAGCTGCAGTGCAGATCTCAGACACGGCTCAGATCTGGCTTTGCTGTGGCTGTGGCTGTGGCATAGGCCAGCTGCTACAGCTCCGATTCGACCCCTAGCCTGGGAACCTCCATATGCCACAGGTGTGGCCCTAAAAAGACAAAAATAAATAAACAAATAAATAAATAAATTTATTTCAATTCTATACAGGCTAACAGTAAAAATAAAAGCCTAAAAGAACACAGAAAGGATAAAGTGGTGATTGAAAACACCAAGTCTTTCAGATCCCTCATTGCAATTTGCAAAGATGATTATGTTTACCAGCATCATGCATATACATTCAGAAATTTTCAATACGTATATAAGCATGTTTATACACAAGTGTAAACATAATACAATAATGCTTTGCAACTTACCTTTTCATTGATAATGTATCATGGATATTGTTCCAATCAATAAACATAACGCTGCTTTATTATACATATTTTTAATGGCCATTTGGTAGAATATATACCATAGCTTTTCAGCCTAGTTTGTAATAGATGAAAGTTTGAAATGCTCTAAGGATTTTAATTGCAAATACGGCTGCAACAAAAGGCTTTATATATGCATATTTATTATTTGTTAGTTCAAATGCATTTCTAACAGTCAAAATATATGTGCACCTAAAAGTCTGACAGTTCTTTCAGAGTTGCTCTCTAAACAGGTTGAGTGCTATCCCTTTAACTGGGTATTTTTCTTCTCTACACACTGCTGTCTATTGTCATGATTACCTGTTTTGTTTGCAGAGTCGGTATTTGTTCAGCTGATGTGGAATGGTGTGGATTCTAATGGGGTGTGACTTTGGGGAGAAGAACAACCTTTCTCCACCACCACTGGGGATTCTTCTCACTTCCAAGACTTGTACAAAATGCTACGTGTAGGAACCCCAGTGCATTTCCCACCTCTGGAGACACTTGCATTACGATTGGCTGCCCTGGAGGAAACGAGAACACAGTACTTACGCTGCTAAAGTTAACAGAGAACTTTGTCACTTTAGGAATTGTGTACTCATAGGTCACCCTCCTACTAAAATCATTTCCCATATGTGTCCTCAATTCTTCATTGTGACTCAGAGTTGCTATTACAGCAATGAGTTGTCATGAATTTTGGATTATTGTGATCACTCTTAAACATCTTTGCATGCTGCTTAAGCTCAGGAGACAGAATTATTTGCATATATTTTCGATCTATTTAAAAACAATATATACATAGTAGTCTTACAGTTCATTTAGTCTATGTTCTTGACAGGAAAGCTGGGCAAACATAATGCAATAGTTTGCTCATTGCTTGCAAATACACAATAGAATGAACTATAAAATAAATTACTTCTTATAAAGATTTAAAGGTTGGCAGGCACAAAATCCAGCGAAGTTGTTTTTGTTCTTATTTTGATTTCTAGGGGTAGGAAAACTATTTATTGAGTGGCTGTGGCAGATCTATTTCTTTTGTCAAATGACTTTCCTTTGTTTCCTTTGAAAAGTGTTTTCTTGCGCCATTTTATAGGAAACAGCCAACTAGTTAAAGTGTCCCACTTTGTAGCTTTTAGACTCATAGGCATTGCTTATGACAATAGAGCAGTCAGTTATTTCAATGCCAGGCCAGAGAACGCAGAGTAGAAGCAATTATAAAATCTAATCACCTTGTCAAGCTGGAGACTGGGCAGCAATGGAATAGAGGCAGCCAGAAGGCATTCTGTCTGGTGTTCAGAGAGGTAGGAGAAATCTGCAGGATTGAAAGTTCTGGGAAGGTCAAGATCAAAAGAAGTGACACAGAAGGACCTATGGCTTAAGTCTAAGGCAGGGAATGCCAAGTTAAGTGATCATAAAATTGTAAGATGATGTTCATTATAAAATAGATTCCCCATGTTTGTGAGTATGTTTCTGCCATAGAGAACAGACTTGTGGTTGCTAAGGGGGAGGAGGAGAGAGTGGGATAGATGGGGAATTTGGGGTTAGTGGATGCAAACTATTACAGTTAGAATAGATAAGCAGTGAGGACCTACTGTGCAGTGTAGGAAACTATATCCAGTCTCTTGGGATAGAATATGATGGAAGATAGTATGAGAAAAGAATGTAGGAGTTCCAGTCGTGGCGCGGTGGTTAACGAATCCAACTAGGAACCATGAGTCTGCGGGTTCAATCCCTGGCCTTGCTCAGTGGGTTAAGGATCCGGCATTGCCTCGAGCTGTGATGTAGGTCACAGATGCAGATCAGATCCCACATTGCTGTGGCATGGATCCCACGTAGACCGTCGGCTACAGCTCCTATTAGACCCCTAGGCTGGGAACCTCCATATGCTGTGGGTGCAGTCCTGGAAAAGACCAAAAAAAAAAAAAAAGAATGTATATGTATGTATGACTGGGTTGCTAGGCTGTACAGAAGAAATTAGCACAACATTGTAAATCAACTACACTTTAACTAAAATAAAGACATACAATAGGCAGTTCAGTAGTGACCAAAAATTGTTTCTAAAGCTTTACTTCTTTTCCATGCTTCCCCCCAGGTGGCATTAATTTATGTAATTTTCTGATGCATAAAACTTTTAAACAGTAATTAAAATTCACTACTTAAAAAAAGAGAGAGAGCAGATTCCAAGATCTCACTTTGAGATTCCAATTGAGAAACCCTGTGGGGGGGGGTGAGGGGAGGAGTGGCTAGGAATCTAGATTTTAGCAAATGATCCTGCTAGTAGTAGGACAGTCCACCTACTCCAAGTTGAGAGATGAACAGCATCTGGGGAGTTGTCTCCATCTAGCAGTCAGAGGTTTAAACAGAGCATTGCTGGTGAGCAGGGATGCTGCACTCCAATTCTAGGCAAAGGATGCATCTCCCACCTGGTTTTATCTGCCTTGAAGATTTGAATCATCCTTGTATGTGAATCTGAGCACTCATGGAGAGAGAACTTAAATATTAGAATGCCCCACATCTTACACCAAATGAAGACAAGATCAAATTAATACCAAGAGTCTCCTACTTACAGTTTGAATTGATTTTTCAACTTTATGATGGTGTGAAAGTGATCAGCATTCAGTAGGAACTGTACTTCAAATTTTGAGTTTTGAATTTTGATCTTTTCCAGGGCTATGATCTGGGGTAGGTCCTCTCCCAGGATGCTGTACATCAGCAGTGAGCACAGCTCCATGATTCCCTAATCATGATGGGAATAATCCCTACACTTTAGAACCATTCTGTTTTTCACTTTCAGTACAGTATTCAATAAGTTACATGAGACACTCACACTTTATTATAAAATAGGCTTCATGTTGGATGATTGTGCCCAACTGTAGGTTAATGTAGGTGTTCTGAGCAAGGTTAAGGTGGGAGAGGCTGAGCCACGCTCTTCAGTGGGTTGGGTTTATTCAGTGCATTTTCCAATTACCCTATTCAACTTTTGATTGGAGTATGGGGATATAGTCTTTTGTAAGCTGAGAAATATCTGTTGTTTCGTTTTAGCTGTGCTTCTTGTTTAACTTTTGTGATTTGGATCCAGACCTAACCTTGGACAGTTGGTGTGTTTTTCACTTTTACTCAGTTTTTCCTGTTTAAGAAGGCTTTTTGGATTTAGGTCTCAATTCTCCCCACCCGAGCCTCTATTTGAACAGCTTCTGTGTGTTCTTTTTTCTTCTATTTTCTTCCAAATGAAAGTCTGTTATCTCAGTAGGAATAGGCAATGGTTTTAAATTAGAGAATGCCAAGAACTACTAGCTTCCAAGGATTTATATTTGATCTTAATCAGAGGCTCAGACTCACACACTTTCAAAATATGTGTGAGGAAGAGGGTATAAAGGGAACAGAAGTGTGAGTCAGAAGGGGGTGGGCAGAAACTTCAAACTGACAAGTGTCCAACCTGCCTAAAAACTTAAAAATATCAAAACAAAGCACCAGACTGTCAAAACAAAACAGGTTTTCAGACTATAGTCAGATGCTGACCATCTGCACACCCTTGACTTAAAGTCTCACATTGGTCAGCTTGCAGCTCCTGTCTCAGTTGGTTATGAGTTCATGGTGACACTATTTAGTGACACTACAGTAAAATGTTGTGTGCACATTAGAACACAGTATGATACAGGACAGATATTTGAGATACATTGAGAAGAGGAAGGGAGTTCCTGTCGTGGTGCAGGGGAAACGAATCCGAGTAGGAACCATGAGGTTGTAGGTTCAATCCCTGGCCTCAATCCGTGGGTTAAGGATCCCATGTTGCCATGAGCTGTGGTATAGGTTGTGGACACAGCTAGGATCTGATGTGGCTGTGGTGTAGGCTGGCAGCTGTAGCTCCGATTTGACCTCTAGCCTGAGACCATCCATATGCTGCTAGTGCAGCCCTAAAAAACAAAAACCAAAAACCAAAAAACAAAACAAAACAAAAAAAAGAGGAGCAAGGTTAAGCTGGAAGAGGGAGAAAGACAGAGAATATTCTAGTATCTACTACTACATGATCTTGAATAAGCTATGAAGCTTCTCTGAGCCTCTTTCATGTGTAAAACAGGCATGAAATATCTGTCTCAGAATGTCTTCAGGCTTTAATGAGGCAATACTTATAAAACTTTATTAAATGCCTGATACGTAGTAGGTACTAAGTAAATAATATGTGGCAGAATTTACTGGGAATGTTCTGAGGAAGACGGGATTTCTCCAGCCCTAACATAGGTATTTGGTGACATGAAATGTGATGTACTGATGCTTTCCTTCTCCTCTATACAGGGTTGTTGATCGGTCCCTTGTCCAAGGCTAAGTAGGAGTGTCCAACAGAGACATCTCACAGCTGAGAACTACACACTTTAGCTACTAAATTCCAAAGCACAGTTTTACTACTGTTTATTTTGTTTTTTTCCTGTTCCCTTACCTCTAGCCTCCAAGCTATGGTACATACATCTTGAGTTTTCTGAATGACCACCTTCCAGAGGCTATGGAGCAAGCTGCCACTCTGGGTCTGGGGATAGGGTGGTGGAATGAGAGGGTGTCTTTAGGATGGTCAGCGGCAGGCTTCAAGAAGGGCTTGGTTGGGCACCTAAGACCCTCTAATACATCTCACAGAAGGGCTGGCACCAGATTCCTCTGGGAGAACAGAATTGAGTTCCTCAGCCCTGGAGCAGCTGTTTATTCAAATGGGTAGTGGCAAGGTCCATCCCCTGCCCAGCAGTTCCCCCTCCCCTTGCTGCCACACAGGAACGCTGAGAAAAGAGGGTCACCCATGAGAGGGTGAGAGAGCTGTGCAAAGAGACTGTTATTGAATGACAACAGGATACTGAACTTCAGGAGACAGAATCATAAATCCTAAGGATGGAGAAGTTTGTTTCATTGGATTGGACATAGTGCAACAGGGAGAATCAGTTTTTTGGTCTGCATTGAGATGGGAGGTGGAGTGATACATGTGGTTTTGCAAACATAACAGACTTCAAGAACACAAAATCTGATGCTTTATTGTTCAGCTCATACATGCCAAGCGTGCTCTCCAAGCAGTCTTTTCTGCTCTGTTCTTGTGTTTACCTTGTGAGTAGCTGCATGCAGTTTGTGGTTAGAGAATACCAGTGTGGGGCTGGTGTACAGCTTTAAACCTTGGCATGATTAAAGAGGGAGTTAAAAATATTGTCCAAATTCTTAACATGAATTGGGTAGCATTGTCGTGAGCTGTGGTGTAGGTTGCAGATGTGGCTCTGATCCCTCAGTGCTCTGGCTGTGGCATAGACCAGCAGCTGCAACTCCAGCTCAACTGCTAGCCTGGCAACTTCAATATGCTGTGGGTGTGGCCCTAAAAAACAAATTAAAAAAAGAGAAAGAAAGAGTAATATTTATTGAGCCTACTTTGTGCCAGATACCCTTACAGGTGCTGGGAATGCATCTTTGAACAACAACAAAAGTCCTCCACTTTTTTGAGGGGGGAGCTGAGACTGCAGTCTGTGGAAGCTCCAGGGCCAGGGATTGAACCCATGCCACAGCAGTGACCAAAACTACTGCAAAGACAATGCTGGATCCTTAACACACTGTGCCGCAAAAGAACTCCAAAGATCCCCCCTTTTTTTTTTTTGCTTTTTAGGGCTGCACTGGTGGCATATGTGAATTCCCAGGCTAGAGGTTTAATCAGAGTTGGAGCTGCCAGTCCACACCACAGTTCACAGCAATGCCAGATCTTTAGCCCACTGAGTGAGGCCAGGGATCCAACCTGCATCCTCATGGATCATCGGGTTCATTACCACTGAGCCATGACAGAAACTTCCTAAAGTTCCCATTTTTATACAGTTTACAGTCCAGTGGAGGAATGCAGGCTAAAATAAATACATAAATGATCAACAGCTGTATCCTAGGTCTATAATGGAGAGAAGAGAAGCAGGGGTTTGGCAGAGGGGGGCACTTGAGCAAAGGACCAAGACAAACAGTGGGAGATGTGTGGATAGCCACCTGCTAGTCCACAGCAGAGGGGACCTTTGTACAGTGGCCTTGTCTGGCATATGTGAGGAACAGCGAGGGTTCCGTGTGGCTGGACCACAGTGGATGACCCCAGAGAGGTCTTGAGGTGTAGGGACACGCTCAGTACTTGAAAGATTTTGGATTTTATTCTACCAAGATGGAGATATTGGAGGGCTTGAATATAGAACTGACATTTTAAAAGATGATTCCCCACTGTAGTGGGGGAGGATATGGAGTGTGCTAACCAGGCTGCAATGAGCAGCTCATCACCTGCTTTGCACACACGGGGAGGACTGATAGAATCAGTCCATAGATGTGGTTCCATTTTAATTAGGCAGAGGGGCCTCAACAACTCTTACTCCATGGTATGATATCACGCATGAAGATAGGGTTTTAAGATCAGTGCTCAAAGGACTTTTTTTCCTCCAAGTGTATCTTTAAGTTTGTAAAATGATCTGTCCTACTTTCGAAATTGTCAGGATACTGGAATTTGAGCCTGATCTGTTCTATATCAGATTATGGTCTTTTCCCTAGTTAGCAAGTGGTTATAGGTATCTTTGGGCAGCAGGTACTAATTTATAGTAATACGACTTAAAAAAATTGCACATACAAAAGCAGTAATGTTTTTCAAGTATAGCTAAGAAGTTTGGATATCATCAAAAGTGCCTGTTGAGGGAGTTCCTGTTGTGGCTCAGCAGGTTACAAACCTGATTAGTATCCATGAGGTTGTGGGTTAATACCTGGCCTCGATCAGTGGGTTAAGGATCTGGCATAACTGTGAACTGTGGTGTAGGCCGAAGATGTGGTTCAGCTCTCAAGTTGCTGTGGCTGTGGTGTAGGCTGGCAGCTGCAGCTCTGATTCAACCCCTAGTCTGAGAACTTCCATATGCCACAGATGTGGCCCTAAAAAGACAAAAAAAAAAAAAAAAAGAAGAAGAAGCAAAAGTGGCTGTTGAATAAACAATCCAGCTTGTTTCCATAGAATTACAAATTAAAGCACTACAGAGATGATCAAGTTCAGACAGTTTTCAAAAAATAACATAAAAATGAAAAGAAACACAGCAAAGTTTTAGGGACTCAATGATGACCAAGAGACAGTCTGGGTCAAAGCAAAGGCAAGGACTTTGAGCCAGGCAAGGACTTTCAGGAGATAGTAAGACGTCACCACCACCTTCAGATCATTTTTGAAATACTTTGGTGATCTTCATTAAATGTTATTTTTATTATTTTTTTTTCTGTCTTTGTTTTAGGGCCACACCTGCAGTGAGTGTAAGGAGATTCCCAGGTTAGGGGTCGAATCAGAGCTGTAAACGCTGGCCTACGCCACAGTCTCAGTGACACCAGATCTGAGCCGAGTCTGCACCTACACCACAGATGAATCCTTAACCCACTGAGGGAGGCCAGAGATGGAACCTGCGTCCTCATGGATACTAGTCAGATTCATTTCCATTGAGCCATGATGGGAACTCCTGTTCTTTATTTTTAGAATAAGCTGAAATGTTATTGGACTATCATAAAGTAGCTAAGAAATAGGATAATATATTCACCATGTATCTTAGGAAGGGCTTAGAGAAAGAGAAAATGAACTTTCCCCCTCATAGCTGAGTTACTTGGTGAGTTAGGCTCTAAACATCTTTGAGAAATTATTACTGAAAAACTAGATAACACCCAAACACTAGATAGAATACATTGTTACTGAAGATAAACTTGCGTATTTTATTCTTTCCCATTAAACAATAAATTATACCCATTTTGTCAATAATGGACTAATAGTAAGTTAAAACTTAATTAAAAATGAGGGCATTAAGTCAATTTTTTCTATTAGGGGAATAATACTTGAGAAATATGACCTTTCCCACTTAGAGAGGTAAGAGTTTCGATATTTTGATTGATGTCTTTTTGAAAGATGCTCAACATTTAAGAATTTATACTACTGTCACCCCTTTTTAAAAATTCAAGTGTAGCTGATTTACAGTGTTGTTTTAGTTTCAGGTGTATAGCAAAGTTTTTCAGTTATGCATGTATATACATAAACATATATTATTTTTCAAAACCTTTTCCATTATAGGCTACTACAAGATATTGAGTAGAGTTTCCTGTGCTATATAGTAGGTCCCTGTTGTTTATTTTTTATGTAGTTGTGTGTATACATTAATCCCAAACACCTAATTTATCCCTCTCTCCCATCACACCACTTTTGACCTTTCCAATCAACATTAAAGTATTTTATAATTAATAGTTATAAATATATTTCTTCCAAATATAACTTCATGTCTTAGTTTCCATGCACAATTATTTTAGAAATATGAAATTATCCATAATGACTTGTTCCTACTGCCTTCCACTGTAGTGTTGAGGTTCCAAATCCCCAAATAATTGGGCTTTTAGAGCCAAATGATAAGAAATCCTTTGTGTAAATCAAGCAGATGGAAATGTGTGACCTCAGCAATTGGTTTAATCTCTTTAATTACAATTTTCTACATCTACAGAAAGGCAGTTAGAAGCAGATTAACTGAAATATTGTGTATAAACATCTAGTAAAGTAGATGCTATGTAAAATTTGAGTCCTCTTTCTAGACCGTCTAATGAGTCAGTTGAGGGAAATAGTGATGGTAGTTATACATAAGACACAAATGGCCTTTGATGGGTAAATTCATGTGTTTAAGGCAACACAGAATTAACCTGTAACTTTTTTTTTTTTTTCGGTCTTTTTAGGGCGGCACCTGCGGCATATGGAAGTTCCCAGACTTGGGGTTGAATCGGAGCTGTAGTTCCTGATCAATGCCATAGCCACAGTAATGCCAGATCCAAGTCACATCTGCAACCTACACCACAGTTTACGGCAATGCCAGATCCTTAGCCCATTGAGTGAGGCCAGGGGTTGAACCCATATTCTCATGGATACTAGTCGGGCTCATTACCGCTGAGCCACAACAGGAACTTCCTTGACCTGTAATCTTACATCTAATATGATGGATTTTCCACCTCCAAGCACAGGCACATTTGGAGGGAATGGCTTGTTTTGGTCCCTTCCACCTTCTTATTTTACACTGATTTTCTTGTTTTGTTGTTTTCCCTTGGAGTGCTTTTTGGGAAACGTGTGAGAGTCACAGAATGTTGGAGTGTGAAAAACTCATATTGGAACATAAGAAACCTTTATTCTGATGCAGGAATTCCTTCTCCAGAACATCTAACAGTTGGTCATCCATCCTCAACTGCACACTTTTGTGCATGTGTGTGTGTCCTTTTAAGGCCAAACTTGGAAGTTCCAGGAGAGGAGTTGAATAAGAGCTACAGCTGCAAGCCTATACCACCACCGTAGCAACGTGGGATCCAAGCCTTGTCTGTGTCCTACACCACAGCTCACGCTAGCACTGGGTCCTTAACCCACTGAGCAGGGGCAGGGATCAAATCTGCATCCTCATGGATACTATGAGGATTGTAGTATTCTACTATTGGGTTTGCATCTGATGTGCCACAACAGAAACTCCTTTTTCTGTTTATTCTACTTTTTTTTTTTGGTGTTTGTTTTTCTTTCTTGACCTTTCTTGGCTTGAGGGTGGGGGTTTTTGTTTGTATGTTTGTTTGCTTGTTTTTAGATATTGCTTTTGTTCCATTTCTCCCTTGATTTGAAAATTCTACTCTTTTGGTATACTCTGTTATTCTAAAAAATTAAATATGCATGTTAAACATGACAAAGTTTAAATCTAATAACTTTATCCTCTTTCCAAAGCAAACAAGGACTTTCTAAATGCTCTAACATCAACCAATTTTTCATAGAGTATTTAGAGTTCACTATGTTTATCAGTTTCTTTTCTCATTTGTATTTTTTCACATTTTATTTATTTTTTCTGGGATTATTTTCTTTATCCTACAACATATTATTTTAAAGTTTTTTGGAGATATCTTCATTATAAGCTCTCATTTTTTTTCTGAAAAGACATATTTGATATTCTTCTTGAAAGTTAGTCTTGCTGTGTACAAACTTTGAGAGAGTGAGTCAACCTTTTGAACATACAATTCTATTTTCTAGATTGTGTTATTATCCAATATTATTATTATTATTGAGAAATCAGATATCAGTCTAATACTTCTTTCTAAGTAATTTTTCTTTTCTCTTGAGTTGACATTTTTTTGTTGTTGTTTCTTTGTTTCTTTCTTCTATGCTTTCTGTGTTTCTTAGCTATACTATGAAATGGTGTAAAAGAAAAGTTCTGCTAAGTGTTCATGTGGTTTTTTTGAATCTAAGTGTTGGAGTGTTGACTCAATCCTGGATATATCTCAACCATCACCTCTCCAAGTATTTTCTCTGCTCTATTGTTCCTCTTCCCCTTATGAAGCTCCAATATAATCTCACATAGACAGGTGTGCTCACCTGGTCCCCATAACTCACCCATTCAGGGATTGCTGACACCAGTTCCCCTCCCTTGCTCTCAGAGCTAAGGAAACCAAGCTTTGCAGATAGGAAAGAGGTCTTTGTGCAAAGACAGAGGCATAGATTCTTTATGTGGAATCTCCTCTTCCTTGTTTGCTGTATATTTTCTTTGCCAGATGCTTCTTTGATGGATGTTTCCAAATCTGCATATGACAAAGTATGGAAAATAAGATACTGCAAATAATTTTACAGCCTGTTTCACTTTGTTAATTCCTTTGCTGTTATATTTTTATCAGCTTTCAGTTCCAAACTTGTCCAATTTTGACGGTTTCTCTACATCTAGCTACAGTGAAGTTCATTGGCTTTCTTTACTGAGACTGAAACAGGTATTATATCACCTGCCCAAAGGGTCAGTGAATTAGGGACAAGGGCATCTTTGAATGACAAGGTGTCATCTTTGTGTGTCATTAAGTGAGGATACTAGGAACTTCTCTGCATTTTATTATCATAGGCAACTATACATTAATAAAATTAAAAAAAACTGGAGAACATCCTGGAGAATCAGGATAATAAATTATTTGTCAACAACATGTACAAAGAGTTCTAATTAATGACTTTTTATTTTGGTGATAAATTTGATATACCTGTGCTTTGGTAAAGGACAATAAAGTTGGATTCTTTATGTCTGTTTTTGATAACTTTCAAAGGTAATCAATCAATATATTGGAAGGAGCAAGACAGAATGAGTTAGCAGGAGCTGGATTTACTTAAGATAAACAGACATTGAAAAAAAGAGACCTGTGTTTTTTTAACAGAGTCACTATTATTGGCCAATAAGGGCCATGAGAATGTACATTTTACCATTTAAAAACTAATTTTGGTATTTTTAAACTAATATTCATTTATTATTAATTAATTAATTCAATTTTTTTTCTTTTCTGCTGGTTTCATAGGTCAAAAATGAGATCTTGGTTTAATTTTTCTATTTTGTATAATGAATGAATTTGAGGATTATTTATAAATGATTATTGTGGTATTTCAAGGTGCAAGGAACATGCAAGAGGTGTATTTTAGAAGCAGAGATTTTGGAGTGTCTGGTATATACCATTGATTTTCATAATTGACACCTTTTCTTTTAGATGCTGAAGTTAGTTGGAGAAACAACTTGAGCAAGAATCAGGGAATGCTTCCTGAAGGAGATGGTAACTTGGAAGATGAAGATTTATACTCATATATTCCCTAAAAGTGGGGAGGATTCAATTCAGGAAACCAATAAATAGGTTAGAATTTTTAACCAGTGCAGTTGGTGTGGATCTTTTTCAGTGTGGGAGAGCACACTGAATAATTTGATACAGGAGATAACTATGTGAATCAGAATTCAACATCAGGCAAGTTAATAGGCTGGGCCTGATGGGTTCCAGGTCATCTAGATTAGCCTTGACCATGGGCCATGCTGGTTTAAAGGAGACACCTAAAGAATGGAGTCTGGCCTGGAAGGTCGAGTTGCCCAGCTTGTGTGTTTGCTGCAAGGTTCTCTAGAAGAGAAGCAGATGGGGTAGATGGGACAGGGTTCCTCTATGAGTAGAGTCAAGGCAGGCTTAGACGCTCCTCTCTGCTCAAGCCAGGAGCTGTGGGTAGAGCAGGCAAGAGGATTTTCCATTTAGAAACTGTCCAGTGTACTTTCCCTGTTACTTTGATATCATAGCTCAAAGAAAATAGCTCAAAAAGAGAGAGAGTGGCTAGTGGAGTCGGACCACTTTTAAACTCTCATTGACCTGGGGCAGGACTGCTTGTTAATTTTGGGGGTGGCTAGAGTGGAAACTTGTCATCGGCATCCTCCTCGAACATGACTTCTCCAGTCTCTATTCCATATCAAAGGAAGGGTGTTGGAAAACAGTGGTGGACTTTATGATCATGCTTACCTTGCAGTTGTGTTCTTTCTTTCAAAAGCAAGGGAGGTGGCAGAGCAGGATGAAGGAAGCTTGCCAGGTAGGCACGAGCAGTTAGGATAGCATAACTGGAAAAAAACCACATTTAGAACAGTTGCCATATGGGTATGAGAGCAAATAGAAAAGGAAAGGCGAGCTGAACTTTACCCTCAACCTCACCCTCCGGGCTTGAGGGAGCTGAGTGGGGCTCTCAGGCCACAGGGAATGTCATCCTCAAATAACTCCATGAAACCCTTACCCTTTATAGGTTTTACAAGCCCTGGTGAGGAAACTTCCCCTTTAGTTTTTAGTCAAGGAGAGACATGGAACCTGTTGGCCAAAGAGAGAATATTTGTAGTTAAGTTTCTGATGTCCAGACTAAGGTAACAGGTAAATGACCTCTTTAGGGAATGTTCCCTGAACAAGACCTTCCTGTGTGTGTGTGTGTGTGTGTGTGTGTGTGTGTGTGTGTGTGTGTGTATAAATCTTGCAAGGCATCATCATCCTATGCAAGTTTTAGTTTTGCATACTAAAACTGATGATAGCAGCAATTTTATACTATTATATAATGTAGCACTATTATATAATGAGAAGAACAATAATATATTCTAGTTACTCCACTTGGTTCATGGCTTTCTTCACAGTCCTGCTCCATTATGTTTTATCTCTCTCTCTCTTTCATTCCAATAAACTTTATCTACTCTTGTCTATTCTGTTATCGTCTATCTTTGTCCTCTAAGTGCTCCTTTTACTTATTTAGTTTTCTTTCCTCCTTTAAAACTCTACCTCTAGAATGCCATAGGATTATGTATGTCTGTAACTGACCCACTGACATTGTTCTTGTCATTTCAATTACATTGCTGAAGATTTACCTACTAATTGATTTGGGATATGAATTCATTCTTCAGGTGGAAGACTTAGACATGGTGAACAGCTTCAAATGGTGAGAAAAAAGCGAACAAAACAATGTGGAATTTGTGCTTGTTCATTTCTAGAGCAGCATAAGAGAGATATGTAAATAATGGAGCTATTTATATCAGCTGCCACTGTGCTTTATGGGAGAAGTAACTACATCCCTTAAACAATGCGGCCCAACATCTATTTGGACTGGTGATGACTGTAAAACATTTTCAGTTTCAAGGACTATATGTTTTCATGCCATTTTTCATTTAGATGGAGTTGGAAGCTTTGAGAACAGACTTGATGGAAGTCTTCAACTGGCCCTTAATACACTGTTACATTATATAGTGAAAGGAAAAGGCAATCGTTCTGCCTTTGCAAATACATGATCATATGCACAACCAATTTGTAGTTGAGAATGAAAAGAAAAAAATAACTTTAATATTTTGGAAGTGATTAGACATATTTCCCACTGGATAGCTTTGTCCCTGAATTAAAAAAGGAAAGTTTTGGAGTATTTAAAATAAGTTTGTTATTATTTTGCTGAATGTTTGTGGAAATACGTATTTTGCATTTCTGGAAAACATCCTCTCCTCCAGGCTATGTGAGTCTTTCCAAAAGTTTGTTTTCTTTTAGTAAACGTTTTTACTAGGTTGATGGATCCTGTATTTAAGAACATATGTTTTTTTTTTTCTTTTTTTCGTCTTTTTGCTATTTCTTGGGCCGCTCCCGCGGCATATGGAGGTTCCCAGGCTAGGAGTTGAATCAGAGCTGTAGCTGCCAGCCTACGCCAGAGCCACAGCAACTTGGGATCCGAGCCGCGTCTGCAACCTATACCACAGCTCATGGCAATGCCGGATCATTAACCCACTGAGCAAGGGCAGGGGCCGAACCCGTAACCTCATGGTTCCTAGTCGGATTTGCTAACCACTGCACCAAGATGGGAACTCCAGAACACATGTTTTTTGCGGTTTTATGAATCGATTCATTTCTTTTCTCCTCATATTTTGACCACACTTTAAAAATCCAAAACACATTAAATTATCTCTGAATATATACTTAGAGATAAGAGAATGTAAAAAGTAGATTTTTAGTTATTTTATTTGGTGCACTGTATTAAAAAACTTTGTAAACAGTTTTGTTTTCTTTTGTTTCCACTATACAATTGGATATTGAAAAAAATGATATATTTTGTAAATTGTTTTGTTTTCTTTTTTTTCCTTTCTACACTTAACATATCATAAAAAATGATATCATTGGAGTTCCTGTTGTGGCTCAGTGGTAACAGATCCCACTACTATCCATGAGTATGAGGGTTCAATCCCTGGCCTCACTCAGAGGTCTAAGGATCTGGCTTTGCTGTGAGCTGTGGTGTAGGTCACAGACATGGCTCGGATCCTGCATTGCCGTGGCTGTGGCATAGGCCAGCAGTTATAGCTCCAATAAGCCTAGGAACTTCCGTATGCCCCAAGTAGGGCCCTTAAAAGACTCCCCCCCAAACCACCCCCAAAAAAACATGATATTATGCCTCTATGAGGAAAAAGCTCTCTTTTTGTTATCAGGACCAGGAAACCTGGTTTAATTCCTTTTTCAATATGCACAATACAGAAAAGAACAATTCCACCTCTTTGACAGTCATGCTGTGGAGCCGGCATTATGTCTTTAGAAATACACAATCTTCAATGTAAAGAATCCATTTAAATTATAACCTCTACAACCAGTGAGTGAGGTTACAGTCACAGATCTTTTAGGGACATGTCCTAGCAACATTTTATTTGGGTTACATTTTCCTCACTGGTAAAACTGGAAGCCATACTGGCCTTCATTTGCAGGGCAATGAATATAACATGAGGTAATTAATGACACATGCTTGGCAGCATGTGGATCTTTCCCCATGCAGGTATTGAGATTGTCTTTAATTTTGCAGATCTCCGCATGACGGCTCATCTGTGATCAGGGAAGCTCAGGTAATGCAGTTGAAAATAAATTACAGCTGCCTGGTACCCCAGACACAGGCTCACTCCCTCACTTGCTAGTGATGCTAGCAATGTATGTTACCTCTCTGTCTGTGGATTCAAATACACTGTCAAGATAAGGAGACTGACTCATCTTACAGTACTACTGTGAGGCCTGACCAATAAAAAAGTATTTCTCTGCTCAGAAAAATCATGGAAGGCATCGTAAAATGCTATACAGCAGTTATCATTCTCCCTTCCCATCACAGCCTCTGGGATTAATGTATTCAAGAATATAAAATAACGCACTGGCTTTGGTCTAGAGTAAGCAGTAAGCAAATGTAATTTTCTTACCCTTTAAGGCCATCAAAATGCTCTTACTTCCTGAAATAGTTCATTCAGATTCTCAAAAATTGATAACAGTCACATCTTTATTGTATTTATGTAACTCCATTGCTTAACATTCTCATAAACCTAGAGAATTCACAAACTTGTAGTCCCTATACACTGCTGTAAGAACAAGAACAAAAACACAAGCTTAATGGCATTTCGAGAACATTCCTGGAAAAGCCTTCTGATCATGGGGAGGAAAACAAAATCTTACAAGTGCAGCCACTTGCTTTGAAAAACTTCATGTATCTAAATACAGGCATGCCAATCTGTAATAACATGATGAAACTGGAAGCTGAAGAGCTGCAAAGGCCTAGACTTCGATTCCCCAAAAGGGCCAGGTGGGGAATGTTATCATTCAATCCTACTGGAGTTCCAGGATGTGTCTGAATCACCATGAAATGATGTATTCTTAAACTGTATCTGCCTTGAAGTAGAACTCAGCAGCTTGTCTCATCTTCTTCCCACTGCTAATTAAACTTTACTTAAGGCTTCCTGGGGAACAGGGAGGGTTTTTACATCAGACACCACTTCCCAGAATTTCCCATGGGCTGCCCCTCCCCCTACTTCTCTCTCTCTCTGAGCTGCTCCACCCCTCCCCCACTTCTCAGCATCCACATTTATTATTTATTTACTTTTATTTATTTTTTATTACTCAAATGAATTTAACACATCTGTAGTTCTATAATGATCATAAAAATCTGATTTCACAGGATATCCATCGAGTACATCCCTCTACCCCCCCATACTGTCTCCTCTGGAGACCTTAAGTTTTTCAATGTCTATGAGTCAGCATCTGTTCTGTAAAGAAGTTCAGTCTGTCTTTTTTTCAGATTCCACATGTCAGTAAAAGCATTTGATGTTGGTGTCTCATTGTATGGCTGACTTCACTTAGCATGATAGTTTCTAGGTCCATCCATGTTGCTAAAAATGCTGGTATTTCATTCTTTTTAGTGGCTGAGTAATATATTCCATTGTGTATATATGTACCACATCTTCTGGATACACTCCTCTATCAATGGGCACTTAGGTTGTTTCCATGTCTTGGCTATTCTAAATGGTGCCGCAATGAACATTGGAGTACATGTGTCTTTGGAAGTCATGATTTTCTCTGGATAGATGCCCAGGAGTGGGATTGCTGGGTCAAATGGGAGTTCTATGTTTAGTTTTCAGAGGAATCTCCATACTGCTTTCCACAGTGGTTGCACCACTTCACAATCCCACCAACAGTGTCCTTTTTCTCCACACCCTCTTCAGCACTTATTGTTTGTAGACTTTTTGTTGATGGCCATTCTGGCTGGTGTAAGGTGGTACCTCATTGTGGTTTTGATTTGCATTTCTCTAATCATGAGTGATGTTGAACATCTTTTCATGTGTTTTGTGGGCATCTGTATGTCCTCTTTGGAGAACTGTCTCTTTAGATCTTCTGCCCATTTTTGGACGGGGTTGTTTGTTTTTTGGTATGGAGCTGCAGAAGGTGTTTATAAATTTTGGAGATGAATCCCTTGTCAGTTGATTCACTTGCAAAGATGTTCTCCCATTCTGTGGGTTGTCTTTTTGTTTTGTTTGGGGTTTCCTTTGCTGTGCAGAAACTTTGAAATTTGATTAGGTCCGAATTGTTTATTTTTGTTTTTATTGTCAATACTCTGAGAGGTGGATCTGAGAAGATGTTGCTGTGGTTTATGTCAGAGAGTGTTTGGCCCATGTTTTCCTCTAAGAGTTTGATAATGTCTGGTCTTATATCTAGGTCTTTAATCCATTTGGAGTTTATTTTTGTGTATAGTGTTAGGGAGTGTTCTCATTTCATTCTTTTCCATGTGGCTGTCCAGTTTTCCCAGCACCACTTATTGAACAAGCTGTCCTTTCTCCATTGCACATCCTTGCCCCCTTTGTCATAGATTCGTTGGCTATAGGTGCTTGGGTTTAATTCTGGGCTTTCTATCCTGTTCCACTGATCTATATTTCTGTCTTTGTGCCAGTACCATGTGGTTTTGATGTCTGCTGCATTGTAGTATAGTCTGAAGTCTGGGAGCCTGATTCCTCCAGCTCCATTTTTTCTTTTTCAGGATGTCTTTGGCTATTCTGGGTCTTTTGTGCTTCCAAACAAACTTTAAGATATTTTGTTCGAGTTCTGTGAATAATGTCCTTGGTAATTTGATAGGGATTGTGTTGAATCTGTAGATTGCCTTAGGTAGTATAGTCATTTTGATGAAATTGACTCTTCCAATCCACGAGAATGGTATATCTTTCCATCTATTTGTGTCATCTTGGATTTCTTTCATCAGTGTCTTATAGTTTTCAGAGTACAGGTCTTTTGTCTATTTAGGTAGGTTTACTCCTGGGTATTTTATTCTTTTGGATGCGATGGTAAATGCGATTGCTTGCCTAATTTTTTTTTTTTTTTTGGCTCTTTCATTGTTAGTGTATAGAAATGCCATCAACTTCTGTGTGTTTATTTTGTATCCTGTGACTTTGCCAATGAATTCATGGATGAGCTCTAACAGTTTTCTGGTAGAGTCTTTAGGATTCTCTAGGTCTAGTATCATGTCATCTGCAAATAGGGATAGTTTTACTTCTTCCTTTCCAATTTGGATTCCTTTTATTTCTTTTACTTCTCTGATTGCTGTGGCTAGGACTTCCAGAACTATGTTGAAGAGTAGTGGCGAGAGAGGACATCCTTGTCTTGTTCCCGATCTCAGTGGGAATTCTTTCAGCTTTTCACCATTGAGAATGATCTTTGCCGTGGGTTTGTCATATATGGCCTTTATTATGTTGAGGTAGGTTCCCTCTATGCCCACTTTCTGAAGGGTTTTTATCAGAAATGGGTGTTGGATTTTGTCAAAGGCTTTTTCCGCATCTATTGAGAGGATCATATGGTTTTTATTCTTCAGTTTGTTAATGTGGTGTATCTTACTGATGGATTTGCAGATATTGAAGAACCCTTGCATCCCTGGGATAAATTCCACTTGATCATGATGTACAATCCTTTTAATGTATTGTTGGATGTGGTTTGCTCGTATTTTGTTGAGGATTTTTGCATCGATGTCCATCAGTGAAATTGGCCTGTAGTTTTCTTTTTTTGTGGAATCTTTGTCTGGTTTTGGTATCAGGGTGATGGTGGCCTTATAGAATGAGTTTGGGAGTATTCCTTCCTCTGCCATTTTTTGAAATAGTTTCAGAAGGAGAGGTGTTAGCTCTTCTCTAAATGTTTGATAGAATTTGCCTGTGAAGCCATCTGGTCCTGGACTTTTGTTTGTTGGAAGTTTTTTTTAATCACGGTTTCAACTTCAGGTGTTGTGATGGGTCCATTCATCTTTTTCTATTTCACATTGGATTAGTCTTGGAAGATTGTGCTTTTCTAAGAACTTGTCCATTTCTTCTTCTAGGTTTTCTGTTTTATTGGTGTATAGTTTCGTGTAGTAGTCTCTTATGATCCTTTGCATTTCTGTGGTGTCCGTTGTTACTTCTCCTTTTCATTTCTAATTTTAGTGATTTGAGTCCTCTCTCTTTTTTGCTTGATAAGCCTGGCTAGGGGTTTATCGATTTTGTTGATTTTTTCAAAGAACCAGCTTTTCATTTCATTGATCTTTTCTATGGTTTTCTTTGTTTCTATTTCATTGATTTCTGCTCTGATTTTTATGATTTCTTTCCTTCTACTAACGTTAGGTCTTGTCTCTTCTTCCCTCTCGAGCTGCTTTAGATATAAAATTGGCTTGTTTATTTGAGCCTGTTCTTGTTTCCTGAGGTGGGCTCGTAAGCTATAAACTTTCCTCTTAGAATGGCTTTTGCTCCTTCCCATAGGTTTTGGAGTGTCGTATCTTCGTTGTCATTTGCTGCTAGATATTTTTTAATTTCTTCTTTGATTTCTTCCGTGATCCATTGGTTGTTTAGTAGCATGTTGCTTAGTCTCCACGTGTTTGTGCTCTTTGCAGTTTTTTTGTTGTCGTTGATTTCCAGTCGTTTAGCGTTGTGGTTGGAAAAGGTGCTTGATGTGAATTCAATTTTCTTAAAGTTACCGAGGTTGGACTTGTAGTCCAGGATGTGATCAATCTTAGAGAATGTTCCATGTGCACTTGAGAAGAATGTGTATTCTGTTGCTTTTGGATGGAATGTCCCATAAATATCTATTAAGTCCATCTGGTTTAATGCATCATTCAGGGCCTGTGTTTCCTTATTGATTTTCTGTCTGGTTGATCTGTCCATTGCTGTAAGTGGGGTGTTGAAGTCCCTGACTATGATTGTGTTATTGTCGATGTCTCCTTTTAAGGTTGTTAGCAGTTGCCTCGTATTTTGTGGTGAACCTATGTTGGGTGAGTAGATATTGTTAAATCTTCTTCTTGGATTGATCCTTTGATCATTATGTAGTGACCTTCTTTGTCCCTTTTAATATTCTTCATTTTAAAGTCTATTTTGTCTGATATGAGTATTGCTACTCTAGCTTTCTTTTGAGCCCTGTTTGCAACAAATGTTTTCTTCCATCCTCTCACTTTCAATTTGTATGTGTCCCCAGAGGTGAAGTGAGTCTCTTGAAGACAGCATATATATGGGTCTTGTTTTTGTATCCATTCAGCCAGTCGATGTCTTTTGGTTGGGGCGTTTAGTCCATTCACTTTTAAGGTAATTATTGATATGTATGTTCTTACTGCCATTTTATTAATTGCTTTGGATTTGTTTTTGTTGCTCTTTTTTCTTCCTTCTTCTCTTGTTCTTCTCTGACTAGAGAAGTTTCTTTAGTACTTGTTGTAACGTTGGTTTAGTGTTGCTGAATCTCAGCTTTTGGTTATCTGTGAAGTTTTTGATTTCTCCTTCAAATCTGAATGAGAGCCATGCTGAGTAGAGTAATCTTGGTTTGAGGTTTTTTCCTTTCATCACATTAAGTATATAATGCCACTCCCTTCTGGCCTGCAGAGTTTCTGCTGAAAAATCTGCCAATAACCTTATCAGGGTTCCCTTGTATGCTATTTGTTTCTTTTCCCTAGCTGCTTTCAAGATTTCCTCTTTGTCTTTAATTTTTGTTAGTTTGATTAATATGTGCCTTGGTGTGTTCCTCCTTGGTTATATTTTATATGGTACTCATTGTGCTTCTTGGATTTGAGTGATTCCTTCCCCATGTGAGGGACGTTTTTGGCTATTATCTCTTGGAATATTTTTCTGTTTCCTTCTTTCTCTCTCTCCTTCTGGCACCCCTAGAATATGGATGTTGTTGCATTCAACATTGCCCCTCAGTTCTCTGAGACTCTCTTCATTTGTTTTCTATCTTTTTTCTCTCTTCTGGTCTGCATCCATAATTTCCACTAATCTGTCCTCCACCTCACTTATTCATTCTTCTGCTTCCTGTATTCTGCTCTTAGCTGCTTCTAGTGAATTTTTTATTTCAGTTATTGTATTTTGCATCTCTTCTTGTTTAAGTTTTATATCTTGTATCTCTTTGCTCAGTGTTATCCATCTTTGCCTCCAGTTTATTTCCAATGTCTTGCATCATCTTCAGCATCCACAGTTTAAAGGCTTTTTCCTGGAGGCTGAGAATCTCCTCATCACTTAGCTGATTTTCTGGGGTTTTTCCTTTCTCCGTCCTCTGAGTTATAGCTCTCTGTCTTTTCATTTTTATAGGTTTTTGGTGTGGTTACCTTTTCACAGATAATAGAGTTGTAGCCTTCTCTGTCAGTTCCTCTTGTGGCTGAATTCAGTATGGGAAGTTACTGTGGGCTTCCTGATGGGAGGGGCTGATGCCTGGCTACTGGTAGGTGGAGATTATTCTAATCCTTCTGGTGGTTGGGGCTTAGTCTCTGGATGGGATTAGAGGCAGCTGTGTGCCTGGGGGGTCTTTAGGTAGCCTGTTTACTGAGGGGTGGGGCTGTGATCCCACCTGGGTTGTTGTTTGCCCTGGCCTTCTCAGCAGCTGGCTGAAGGGTGGGGCCAGATTTTCCCAAAATGGCTACCTCCAGAGAAAGGCACACTGATGAATATTCCCAAGAGCTTTGCTTTCAATGTCCTTCCCTCACAACAAGCCACATTTACCCCTGTTTTCCCAGGATGTCCTCTAAGAATTGCAGTCAGGTTTGACCCAGATTCTTATGGAGACTTTGCTTTGCCCTGGAACCCAGTGCACGTGAAAGTCTGTGTGTGCCTTTTAAGAATGAGGCCTCATGGAGTTCCCGTCGTGGCGCAGTGGTTAACGAATCCGACTAGGAACCATGAGGTTGCAGGTTCGGTCCCTGCCCCTGCTCAGTGGGTTAACGATCCGGCGTTGCCGTGAGCTGTGGTGTAGGTTGCAGACGCGGCTCGGATCCCGCGTTGCTGTGGCTCTGGCGTAGGCCAGCAGCTACAGCTCCGATTTGACCCCTAGCCTGGGAACCTCCATATGCCGCGGGAGCGGCCCAAGAAATAGCAACAACAACAACAACAACAAAATAGACAAAAAGACAAAAAAAAAAAAAAAAAAAGTATGAGGCCTCAGTCCCGTGGAGCTCCTGTGCACAAGCCCCGCTGGCCTTCAATGCCAGATGCTCCAGGGCTCTTTCTCCCCGTGCCAGATCTCCGCATGTATGATTTTGGTGTGGGGTCAGAACTGTCACTCCTGTAGGTGAGTCTCTGTGAACCAGTTAGTTTCCAGTCTGTGGGGCTTCCCACCTGGGGGGTATGGGGTTGCTTATATCATGAAATTGCCCCTCCTACCTCATGATGTGTCCTCTTCTTTTTCTTCTGGAGTAGGATATCTTTTTTAAGGTTTCTCGTCCATTTGGGTGAAGAATGCTCATTCTTTCATTTGAATTTCGTTGTTTTTAGGAGAGAAGTTGAGCTCCAGTCCTTCTATTCTGCCATCTTGGATAATTTCTCAGTATCCACATTTAAGGCTGCATTTTCCAGAACATCTTTCCTTGGCCAACCTTGTCATCTCTGACTACCTTGTTTAGCCAAACAAAAGCCCCCATTGTCCAACCATGATCTTTAGAAAGCTGGTTAATCACTAGAGAAGCCTGACCTGGAGAGCTTTCAATCACCCCTACTGCTGCCTGGCAAATCCTGTTTTTGCAAGGCTCAGGAGGGAGAACAGAAATTTCCCCAAATGAAGTAAAATTCTCCTCCTGTAACTTATTATCAATTAAAATGTGTTTATTAAAAATGTAATATTGTGGGAGTTCCTGTCGTGGTTCAGCATGTTAAGAACCCAACTTGTATCCATGAGGATGCAGGTTTGATCACTGGCCTCGCTCAGTGTGTTAAAGTTCCAGGGTTGCCACAAGCTGTCGTGTAGGTCACAGACACAGCTCAGATCCAGTGCTGCTGTGGCTGTGTTGTAGGCTGGAAACTGCAGCTTTGATTCAACCCCTAGACTGGGAACTTCCATATGTCACAGGTTCAGCCAGAAAAAAAAAAAGGGCAGTTGTGGAACAGACACTCCAATTAGGCTGTTGTGTATGGCAAGATAACAACCAATAACAATACAGCAAAATGAAACAGAGCTGGTGCCCATATAGAGGTAGCAGTTTGGTAGCAAAGACAGTAACTAACCAAAAGGAGACAGAGATACATGTACAGGGATAATGGGGATGGGAATGAGGATGGAAAGGATAATGCTGCCATTAGCACATAGGATTAACCTGGCCAGGGCAGCAGCAGACTCTTCTCTGAGAAACTGAGACAGCAGGGAAGAGTAAGATTTAAGTAAGTGAGGGAAGGGGTGAGTGGTGAGTTGTTTCAGATGGTGATAAAAGCAGAGGCAAAGGAGAAATATGAGTATTCCATGAACTAAAAGGAGGCAAGTATGGCTGGAAAGTGAGCAGGAATATGGTGTAAGAGGAGCTGGGGAGAGGATGGGGCCAGTCTTGGCAGGTCTTTGCAGC